>NW_028327171.1:217499593-218778397 GCF_987537825.1 Furipterus horrens
CCAGTCTGGAGAGGACCTGGGAGGACCGGAGGCCCTGCCTCAGCCTGACTAGCAGGAACTGTCAAGGTCATGTGCAGTGCTGAGCACTGGAACCTTATTAACAGATCTGTACCCAAAGTTAACAAGACGAGGTGCATTTTAAAAAAAGATTCCCTTTTATTTACACATTCCTATTCAAATTCCCTGATTTAATGACACTAATTAGATTATGTGCTCAAGAAATCTGTCTGGCCAACACTGTTGCCAAACGTCACTAACAAGGCAGCTCATGAAGCGTTCGATTGAAGGCAGCTACAGTGACTGGTAACGACAGACATGCAGAGACCATGCAGCCCTGAGACCCGCCGGGGCTGCAGAGCGGGCCCAAGCCTCCCCCCACCCACCAGGCCAGCCCGCACTGGCTGGAGGACTCGGGAGGGACACCCTCCCTTCTCCACAGCAGTGACACAGACTGCTGGGGCGCCGGGTGGGGACAGACACAGGGCCAGGGAGGCAGAGCCCCAGGGTGGAGGCCCCAGGCCCGCCCCCCTGCCCCGGTCTCGATGCTTCTTGCCCCCCTCACCTCCACGGGGCTGGCTTACTTCTCAGTCCCTCTTTTCTTCTCTAAGCTGCAAACTCAGCCGAGTCCCCCAGGAGCCGCCCTGCGAGGGCACAGCGTGGCACTGTCCGCACGCTGCCACTGTGAGAGCGGGCATGGGGATGGGGGGCAGCACGGGGCCCCGAGTCCTCCCTTCGCCCGGCACAGCTGTGCTGGCTGCAAATGCACATCCCGGTGGGCAGGCGCCAACAAGTGACAGGCAGGGACACACGGTGCTCTGGCCTGGAAAGCGAAGGGCCCACTGGTCGTGAGGAGCCAGGACAAAGGGACCCACCTGGATGTGTGGGGACAGGTGGACAGGGAGGTCCTTCAGTCTGTAAGGCAGGGACACAGGATGTGGTGGCAGAGGTCCTGAGGCCCCATGCACTGGTCTTTACGTCACCTGCAGGGTCTCAGAAATGGGAGGCTCCTGCTGCAGAGACAGAATGAGAGCAGCGCCTGTCGGGGGCCCCTGTCGGTCACTAAAAGGCAGCAAACGGAGGCCACCGTGGGCTGCACCCATCATGTTCAGCTGGCAAGCAAACATTTCCCACGGAAACAGAGCTTCCTCCCATCCTGAGGACCAGAGGCACACTGTCACCCCCACAAGCAAACGTGCCACAGGCCGCCCAGACCCTCCACCCCCACGTCCACCACTCAGGGCAGCACCAGGGAGCAGAGGCTTTTCCACCTGCAGGTCCAGGCCCCATCAGAAGCCACAGGCCCCCTCGTGTCAGGGAGGTGAAGGGCACGGCTCTCCCAGACACGAGCACTTGTGGAAAACTCAGTCACGCTGGCTGCCCGTGCGCCCATCTCCATGGAGACCAGGGGCACCCCGGTTCCACAGGACCACTGGGCTCCTCTGAGCTGTGAAGGCCAAGCAAGGCCTGGACGTGCCGCGGCGCAGCCAGGTGTCTTCAGTTTGCCTAACGTCAACCTTAGGAGACCAGCCGGGCCAGGGCAGCCACCCCACACCGAACGAACGGAAACCGAAGCGACCATCGGGCCTGCCAACCCCGGGGCCTCCAGCGCAGCGACCCCGCCCTGGTCTCAAGAGCGCCTGGCTCACCACTGCGAGCACGTGCCTGCATCGTGAGCTTCTGGACCCCCAGGAGGGACTCCCAGCTGCCACCAGACCACTCTCAGGGACACGCCTGACGCCGTGACGCCGCTCACTGAGCCAGGCGGCCCCGTGGGGAGACCTCTGCCAGCAATGCGGCCGGGAAGTCTGCGACAAAGCTGCCACCACAGGCCTGGCACGCAGGCCTCCCGCCTGTCAGCGTGACTGTTGGATGAAGACGCTAAGCCAGTGTCTCACGAGGGGACTGCTGGCCAGAGGCAGACACGGACAGGCCACCAGTCCCCTGCAGGGCATGCGGGTGTGTGCTGTCTTGGTGCAGGCTAATTAATGCCTGAGGCAAGTCAGAGCTGGCGGGGTGACGTCCACCAGACGTCGTAAGGGCTGCGGAAGCCTGTCCTTTAAGGGCACCGAGGAAGCACCAGCTGGCACCAGAGTGTGGGCTGTCTGATACACGCGTGGCCACGAGGCGCCAGAGGGGAGCCTCTAAGAGAGATGCTATCTACATGTCTACTGTCCAGCAGTTTGCAAGATGCAGCGTGAACAAACTTTTATAGTGATTACACATTGCAATAATATTTTAGAAATGTGACATGGCCCCTAAGGACTCCTGGTAGTCAGCCCTAGTCTGACCCCTCCCAGGGTGCACCAGGGTTGGTGAGACCAGGGCAATATGGCAGGAGAGGGCACATCACTTCCAAGGTTAGGCCACGGACGACACAGAGGCCTTGGTCCCCTGCTCTGTCATTCCGGGAAGCTATGCTGGGAGCGGCATGTGGTGAAGGCCTGCGGTCCCTGCCCACAGCCTCGGGGCCAAGCAGACGGGGTCTGCGGCCCTGCCTGCCAGCGACACCCCAGCCTTGTGGGAACCCTGGCGCCACCCACCAGCTCAGCTGCTCCCAGGTCCCCAACCCGCAGAAACGAGGGGATAAGACATGTCTGTCTGAAGCTGCTAAGTTCTGGGGTGATTTGTGACACAGCCACCAGGAAGTGACACACGGGGGGTCTGGCTGCTTTGTTTTACGGCGGCTACCAGGAAGGTAAAATTACCTCCGCGACAACACGGGCCCTGCACACATCTGCTGGACAGCGCCACCCTACTCGGGTCTGAGCACAGTGAGAGCTGGTCACGGTCGCACGTCCCCGCGGGGCTGCCCACTACTCGCTGCAGCTTCACTGCCTCTTACCAACGCATGTTTCTTTCCTGTGCATCTAACTTCAAAATCTGGGGTCTGATTAGGTATTTGTAGAGAGTAAGCAGCACCCAAAAAAGACCTGTGTTACTTTTCTTGTTTTGTTCAAATATAAGAAAACGTTAAAATCTCTTTCGAGTTACAGAAGGTCAGCAGGAGGAATGAGAAGACCCAGGAAGAAAGATAAGTGACCTGCAACGCGCCGCCTGCGACCCCCGTTCCGGGCTCCAGCCACGCGTCTGCAGGGCACGTGCGCAGAGGCCTTCGCCCCGCTCTGCGCCCGCGGGTCCCACAGCCCGCCGCGCCCGTCCCCGAGGCCCAGCGGCGCGGGACTCACCTTGACGTGCTCGTGCAGCTGCGCCTCGTGCTGCCGCGAGAGCTGCTCGTGCTGCCGCTGGAACTCGGCGATGAGCAGCTGCCTCTGCAGCTGCTGCTTCTGCTTGAGCGCAAGGAGCTCCTGCTGCAGCTGCTGCTCCCGCAGCGCAGGCTCCGCCAGGGACAGCGGGAACTGCTGGTCCAGGCGCAGGTCCATGGGCACCGGCGGGGGGGCCACCTGCAGGGGCAGCGCCGGGGGCACCTCCACTGCGGAGAGAGCACAGCACAGCGTGGTCACCGCAGGCCACAGCGCCCCCGCCCAGACCATCGGATTTCAATGCCTCTCCCCGCTCTTGCCCAACAGCTCATGATGCAGCTCTCACAGCCGCCGGCGAAGGTGGCCCTGCCCGGGCTGCAGGCCTGTCCCCTGCTCTGACGGCACGTGTGAGACACGCAGGGCGAGGGGAGGGAAAGGCCCTGGGGCCACACCGTGCTCAGCAGGGAGGCACACGGCCTTCCTCGCACCCCCGCTCTCAGAGCCATGGCACGGCGTGTGCCACGGGATGGTCCACACAGACCTCAGCGCCGGGGCCCGCTCCCAGGGCGAAGTGAGCACCCTCTCGGCAGACGTGTTTACCGGCTGCAGCCCACGGCAACCTCCCAGCTGGCCTGCCAGGCGCACGCACAGCCACGTCCCCGCTGCACAGGACGGACGGTCTCCTTCCGGCTCGCGTGCGGCCGAGGACAGCCCAAGCGACTGGGATTAGAAGCAGCAGCTGGAGCCGCCCCAGTGCCCAAACTCCACACACCCCGGAGCGAGAAGAGGAATGCAGGGAGTGCGTGAGTTTCCAATGCCGGACGTCACCCAGGAACCCGAGGGGCGGGCTCCCGCTGCGACAGCTCCTACCTGGAAACGCAGCAGCGCAGGCCGCACTGTGGCCCCAGCAGCCCTTCCGTGGGGCTCAGATGTGCTGGGGCCGAGGCGAGGGCACAGAGGCCCACGGCTCCCCCGTCCCTTCCAGAAGGGTCCCCCCACAATCTGCTCTGGGCCAATCTCTTCATCAACTGACAAGCACCAGACCTGGGGGCCAGGGTAGGAGATTGGGGCCGTGCCCTGAAGGGGGTGCAAGACTCAGCTGGGAGCCCCAACTCCACACACCAGGGCCACCAAGAACCAATTCCCTCACCTCAGGGCCAGTTCTGCCTGGACCCTCAGCACAGACTACGTCATGCGCTTGACAGGCTCCCAGAGTGCTCCTGGGAGTGCCCCTAACATGCGCGGGACGGACCTCAGCCCCGGGCCACCGAGCCCTTTGGTCGCAGACATAACAGTTCCTGACCAATTCTGTGCTCCCACGCGTTCTGGTGGAAGAGCCCATGAGTGGAACGGCCCCTCGGGACAGAGCATCTGTGTGGTCACCGCCCAGGCGGCAGGTCCCATGCCGGCCCTGCTGACGAGGAGAGGCCAGCTGTGGGGAGCCCTGTGTCGGGGCCCCGTGCTGACGCAGCCCCTGCTCTCTGAGCTCTGCTCTGCGGACAGACATGTCATCAGGCTGCTGCACGGGGCTCACGGAGGCAGAGCCCAGGACACGGGCTCCCCGGCTCCTTCCCACCCCAGAGCCCGGAGCCGCTGCAGCGCCAGGTGCCAGGCAGGCTGGGCCCGGGGCCACAGGACACATGAACCGTGCAGAGCGCCGTCACTAATCAGCGACCCCATCCGGCTCTTCAAGCTCAGACAAGCAGCTGACACTTCTCTTGTTCCCCAAGTCAGCGAGTGCAACCCCCAACTTTTCAAATGTATGTGCTTTTATCCAAGTACTGGGCCTGACTGATTACGAGGTTTTTATTTGATGTTTATGCAAGAAAAACTGACAAGCAGGGTGTTTTCATGAACAGGCCCAGGGGCAGTGGTACCAGCCCCACCCCCACCCCACCTGCACTCTGGCAAGACTGGACTTCGTTCATCGGCCTGCTTTTCTCTTTTTTGATCTTTTTACTATGAAAGTATAACAAACAAGAAAAACTGGGTAAACAGCAACGTGTTTTTAAAAGCTGGGTCTCTTCCCCCATCTGCTCCCAACTTTCTCTTAGGAAACAGTGTTGTGAAGGGCAGGGAGCAGAGCTCTGCAAACAAACTTGGGAAAAGAGGACTCGACCCCAGGAAGGGCCTCTAGTCCACGCTTCTCTGCAGGGGGCTCCCCCACTTTCACTGGTGGGCAGTGCCAAGTACTCCCTAAGCAGCCTGCTGTGATGGGTCACCAGGTGCCACCGGCCCCTTCTGTGCCCACGGATGCAACTGGGAGGTCATCTTCTGTGAACTTGCCTCCCTGCCTCCCAACTTCCAGGGCGGACAGGTAACAGGCCTTGTCAGGTGAGTTTTGTCTTTGCGTTCGAAGGACAGGCCTGACCTTGCCTTTCTGGGTTACACACATAGTCACCGTCTTAAGGAGAACGCAAGAGTCTGTAGAGGTGGAGGGCCTGGCTAAGCGGCGCTACTTCAGCTTCTGTGAGTGACCGCTGAGCGCCTGTGAGTGACCACAGTGCCTGTGCTTTGTGAGCGGTGGCCGCTCAGTGGCCACAACGGCAGGGCAGGCAGGTGTGGCCACGCTGGGAGACGGGCCAGGGCCCAGGACCCACCACTGCCCATGAAAGCACGTCCTCTCTGATTCTGACTTGGCACGGATGTGGCAGGGCGACCATCAGGAACATCCAATAGTTCACCGCTTTTAAACTGACCATAGACACCTTGGAAAGGATCCTTTCCATTAACCTCAACCGCGTGGGCACCACCGTGTGTGCACACTGCTGCTGTGCTGGGAGCCAGGCACGGGCCCAGCGGCCCAGGGGCATGTGGGTGGGTCACTGTGGCTCCTGCGGGGGGAGGGGGCAGTGTGGAAAGGCCAGGCCTCAGGCGGAGGAGCTCAGGAGGAGAGGGCACTGGCCTCGGGAGGCACAGGCAACGGAGGACGTGGTCCTTCCCCCCGCACTCGCCGACCTAGGTGGGAAGAAACAGAGCCACTCCTCTGCTACAGGAAGTTAAAAGCAGAACAGAGAGAACGGTGCGTTGAACGCGACCTAAGCCTGAGACCAGAACTAGCTCCTGCCACTTCTCCACCTCTGCCGACAATGCTCAGAAACAAGCATGGCCCCGGGAGGCTGCGCGGGGCTTGAGAAACGCTGCCGCTCGCCCCAAGTGTGCCCCACGCCAAGACGCTGGTGGGGGGTGGCCGCACCTGGCCTCGGCCCTGCCCCGCACACCAGCTGCAGGGAGAAGTCACAATTCCCATTCATTCAGCCTCTGGTGCGCGTCAAGCGTGACTTACACTCTTTCGGTATCAAAAGCAACTGGAAAGGCCGTGAGTTCCCACAGAAGCTGCTAGTTAGTGCCTTTGACCCAAAGGCCTCCGAAGAAAACAATCAAACCTTCTCTCCTTAAAGAATGCAGCTCTGGGACAAAAAGGCCTGTGTTCTCCTGAGTGCTTTACGGTGCGGGAGGAAGCTGCTTTTACAGGCCGGGCCCTGAGAAACAGACGTACACAACCCGACTCCTGACGTCAGCGGACGCACAAAGCGTGTATTCAGTCCCGACGAGACGCGCAGCCTGTGCTGGCGTCACACGCCCGCAGTCACAAAGGGAAAAGACCGCGAGTCTCACTTCTTTCTGTGCAGCCAGCGATCCCAGAAAAGGGGCCATGGCTTCACGTCCCAGGCCAGGCCCTCCTCTCCGGCACCACCCCCGCCACAGCCTCTCGCTGCGACCTTCTGCCTGTTGGGGGTGGGGAGAGGGGGCCGAGCGGCTGCTGGTGCCATGTGCCCGCACATGCTTGGGGATGATCCGTTTGTACCCACGGGAGGCCCTCAGTGGGCATCCTCCTTCGCAGGGACTTCCTTTTCCCATTTCTTCCTTCTGAAACCTTAAGGTTCGGGTGGTAAATATCCTGCAGGACCCGGACTTCCATTCTCTCCCATCTGCTTTCTTTTCTTTTGGGCACGGCTTCCTGTGAGGTTTCCTTACACGTAACCCTGAGGCTGTCACTTTCTAACCCTGCTGTGTGTTTCTCACGGACAAGCCAGCTGCCACGTGCCAACAACCAGGGCCCCTGAGCACCCCATGTGCCCTCCTGTCCTCATGTCAAGGGTGACGTGTTTTCTCTAATCCCCGCGCACAGCCGCGGTCACTCCCTGGGCTCCTCATCCTTGCAGCCTGCTTCCTCCTCACCTGTTGTCCTGGCTCGAGCCCCAGGCAGGCGCCGGGCCACCCCAGGATGCGTCCCTGAGCCACAGTGGGGGCACGCGCTCCTGGGAAGCTGCCGGCAGAGTCGGAGGCTCACGCTGAGCTGTGCTGGCGTTGGGCCAGCGGCACTGGTCAGGACACCGAGGCCCATCTGGCACACAACCCCAGAGCGGCGCCTCCCACCTCTGCCAGGGGCGAGGGCAAGGGCCGAGCCTTCAGGGCGTGATTAGGGTCCCCGCACGGGACGCTCGTCACAATGCGGCAATTCATGCCCCTGTTCTCTTACAGAGCCCACGGCCCCCACTTGCTCCCCTCCCCAGGCTGGGGATTCTGGATGACCTTCTCCAGAGGAGAAACCCTCCCCTCGGCCACCGCTGGTGGGGGACTCCAGCGCGCAGCGCAGTGGGGCAGGCGGTGAGGGGTCCAGCTGCGTCAGCCTCCACGCCACCCTCCCCCCAGGCCCTGCTTCCACGCCCGCCCGCCTGGCTGGAGGACAGGGGCGCTCTCTGAGGACGGTGGCCCAGGTCCCGGGGGTCTGCGCTTCACCACAAGCGGTCACAGGCACGTTCTGGCCAGACACGCCCGTGTGGCTGAGGCCCCGCTTCCCAGCCTCCAGCCTGGGGTGGGGGCTGCTCCTCCTCCTGTCCCCCACTTCATGAGCTTACGTCCTTACGACCTTTCTCTGGAACGCACGTTCATTTTTTATGGGAAATCGCAAAACCACACAACGGCAGAGAGAGCGCCACAGCTGGCTGCGCGCTCTAACGACTGACCCCCGGCCACACGCACGCCCCACGTCCGTGCCTTTCCCTCCCGTCGTGAGCGCGGGCCAGCCCGCGCGGCCTCTCCCGTAGCCGCTTCCTTGGGCCAGTGGCTCTACCCGGACGCGTCCCAGAACCCAGCCACAGCCCCAGGCCCATGCACAACGCTACCCAAGGGCCACAAAGCGCTCCCGTTTCTTGGAGCCTCCCACACGGTTTTAGATTGTACTCGAATCAAGACCCAAATAAGGCTGGCACACTGCAGGTGGCTGATCTATCCCTTGAATTCTTTTCAACCTACAGGCACCCTCCCTCATGCTCCCTCACCCCTGCACCCCTCCGACTTCTGGGCTGGAGGCACCAGTCCTGTGCGTGGGGTCGCCTGTATGCCTTTTGCTGATGGAGCCTGGGGAGCACATTGGGGACCCCTTGCCCCGGTGTCTCCTGTAAACTGCTGGTGGGACCTGGTGGCTGGGGTGCGTTCTGGGTGGAGGTTCCATGTGCCTCCTCAGGGAGCCCCTGAGCCCACCAGGCTTTCCTGTGCTGAGCAGCTCCCTGCGGTGGCTGCCCAGGGACCTCACCGGGTGCCGCCAGGCCCCCCACCCCCTCCCACTGCCAGCACTGAGGAAGGACCCACATGTCAACACTGGCACGCAGGCTGCAGTTTTTAAAAGGCAGGCAGGGCAAGTGCCTTACCCTCTGGCCCCTTTTTTGATCCCCACGTGGCATCGGACACTCCCCTGCGGAGGACAGGTGCCGCCCCCCACCCTCGCCGGAAATGGTGTTGGGAGACCGCAGTGTGGGTGCCGCGGGGTGGGGCTGCGCCTGCCGTGTGCATCTTTACTGGACGTGCAGTGAATCCAGGCGGGAGCGGGCGAGAGCCACGTGTTCCATCTGCCGTCTCTCATGGGACTTCAGAACACACGACTTATTAAAAATATCAGTCAAAGAACTGAAGTCGTATCAAGTTTTAGTCAAAACCCTGACTTATATGCACTATCACTGTCCCCAAGCTGACCTTAACCGAGTTACAATGATTCCGTTTAACACTGTGGGGTGGGGGGCGGGGCTGAGCGGGGTCTGAAGTGCAGCTCAGTGCAGAGTCGGTGACACTCTGTGGGGGACGTAACTGACGTGCGTGGCCCTCACCCGGGCCTCCTTTGTAAACGAGCGTGCGCAGCCTCTCTCCGCCACGTTTACATGCATACGTGTGATGCCGAAAGACGCGTATGAAAAGCACCACCACGTAAATTGCACCGGAAAAGTGAGAACGAAAGCAACGAGGGCCCGAGGACAGGCAGCTTCGTTCTGTGTTGTTCTCGACTGAGGCACAAACAGGAAGCAGTGACCGTGCCCGGCGGCGGCGTTCCCAGGGTCCCAGGTGCGCGGAGCAGGGGAGACGCGCCGACGGCCTGAGTGCGCTCGCTGCACGGCAGGCGCGGCCCCTTCCGGGCCCCCGCACGGCTCCAGCATCGGGACGCAGCAGCGCACCCCCAGGGCCGGCCCCTGCGCGCTGCCTGCTGGCACAGAGGACGCTCCAGCGGGAAGGTGGGCTGCACGGCGCTGCCGACGGTCGCTGCTCCCAGACAGCAGGGCCTGTGGGCTGAGCCTGGCCGGGCTGATCCGCGCTCCCTCATTCAATGTCTAAGCCCATGGGCCCCACAGGGCCGGGAGAGGTCCCCGCGTGCCCCGTGACAGGACAGGGAAGGGAAGCACTGAGTCTGAGCAGCCTGTCCGATGCCACCCAGCAAATGCAAGGGCAAACCCAGAACTGGAACTTGGGGCAAAGGGGGCGAGTGACCCAGGTGGGGGTACTCAGGCAGGGGGTCCTCGGTCGGGGAGCAATGCAGGACCCAGGCCTGTGGGCGGATCTGCCAGCACAGCGCCCCGGAGCCCCTCCCTTCACCACATACACAGCCAGTACGCCCCCAACTCCCAGCAGGCTCCAGCGCCCCCAGAGGGGACACAGCGGGGGCCAGCCAGGCACTAGGAGGGCGCGCACAGACATGGCTAGGGGCATGTCACCCTGAAGGAAGCACCTCACTGGCCGGGGCCCTAGGGAGACAGCCGTCTTTTCGTGGGAGCGGACGCTCGCAGAGAAAAGGAGAGAAGCACAGAGGCACGAGAAGTCCACCCTGGGCTCCAGTGGCAGCGGAGAAGCGGGGCTGGGAAACAGGAGGGGGGCCGCCTCCCTGTCCTGACCTCACAACCAACACAGCGCGTCGGGTTTTCAGGCTGAAAACCTGTTTACCGGAGACAGGTCTGGGGATTTACAAACAAAGGGGGGGGGGGGGCTTGATGGGCCCAGCACTGTCCTCTGTGAAGGCAAGTGGCCACTACCAGGAACACAGAGATGGGGACGAAGAGAAAAGGCAGGAGTCCTGGCCCCCATCTTTACCAGCCAAGGCTGAGCAGGGGTGGTCTCATGACTGGATTTGCCTGTCACCTCCACGCCCCAGGAACCCAGCTAAACCCTGAAGGGAGCTGTCCTCCTGCCCCCAGGTGGCCACAGATAGGCCCCCACCCCCATCCCGACTCAACACAGGGTGGGAGGCGCCCACCTGCCTGGCCTCCTGCTCTGCAAACAGCAGCACAGGTGACGGTCCCTTAGGTGATGACAGACACGGAGCCAAAGTGGAAGTCACAACTTCAGGTGGTACCAACAGGACCCAGAAGCGTTCTAGACTCGTAAGGCAGCAAAGCAATGAGAGTCCACGGCTGACTAACGTGGGGACAACCAAAGCCTAGCCTCCGTCCTCGCCCTCATCCTGGGGGCTGGGGACAGCGGCAGCAGCCGCTATGCAGAGGTCACAGCCCCAGCCTGAAGGAAGGAAGACGCTCTCAGTAGCAAAGGGGACGGGGGGAAGAGGCTAAGACACTGGGGCAGCATCCAGGCAGCGGGGCACTTCAGTATTAGTCAGAAGCTGCCCCAGCTCACCCCGCTCCTGACCTGCCCACCTTCTTCTGTGGAGGAGCCAGCAATCCCGCCCCAGGGCTGGCCCCACAGGGCAGGACTGTAGACAGATGGCTGAGATTTTCCAGAAGTGGTAGAAGACAAGGATCTGCAGACATAAACAACCAGGCAAGAGAAAACAAAAAATAAACCAAGACCATTTCGGCATTGGCCTGCGGGCACCGAAGAGCAACCTCAGCAGATCCTGGAAGGTAAGTGTGGTCCCCCCCGACCCCATCACACCCCAGAAGGATGGTGGTAACAGGCAAGAAACAGCAAGCGCTAAGGGGAGACGAGGGTCAAGCTAGAAGCGCGCTCAAGGACCTGTCTTCCAAGTACGAGAGCAGAATTCACATGGACCTAAGACATGTGTCCGTCCAACACCCCCTACATGGCCTCAGGCAAGGACAGGAAGGGTGAGCAGAGGAGGACAGACAGGAAGCTAGGCCCACAAGGCACTGCCTGAGCCAGGTGGGCATCAGGAGAGGCTGAGGGTGTCGTGCAGCCAAAGACAACGGGAAAACTGGGGAAGAGGCGGGGGACAGGGTAGGGCCGTGGGCGCCGGGACAGGAAGGACAGAGTGCAGACACTGTGGGTTATACAGCAGCATCACACACCTAAGGGAGAAACAGTCAGAGGGTGCAGCTTCCAAAGCCATGCGGGGGTGGGGGCAGACCGGCCAGAAAAACTTGAGAGAAAAAAGGAGTCCGGCAGCTGAGCACACACGCGTGCGTGGAGCTGGGCACTCCCGGACGGAAGTGCACACGTGTCTGCAAAGTCTTGCCAGAAAGACCCACGTCTGAAGGCTCCCACCTCCAGACCAATGACCAATCCACAGGGAGCAGGCAGCAGGGGTCCGTTTTCAGTGCCAAGACAGTGACAGAATCTGGCAAAACGGAGCGCGCGGGGAAACACTACAGGTCACAGCGCCAGCAGCTGCAGGAGAGGGACTGCGAAGGGTCAGAAAACAGAACAGAACAAAACAAAAGGGGGTGGGGGGCAACCCGAGGTGCGGCCGAGGCAAACGGCAAACTGTGTGCCTCTAGGACCACCAGGGCCCCTTGATGCTGGGTGAAGACCTGACCAGATCAGAGCTGTTCGTCTTGTCTGAGGATGAGCCACGGCAGTGAACTTGCATCGGCACCCAAAGGGGTCCCTGGGCTTGAGGGGGGCACCAGGGAGCTGTGGGGGAGGCGCACAGGGAGTGAGGCTGGTTCCCCACGGCTGCGGGTGGGGGCGGGGAGGTGCCAGGGAACTGAGGATGCCGCCCGTGTGGCTGTTAGTCACCCGGGAAGGCTGGTGGCAACACAAGCCCCTCCCACTATGTGTCTAAAGTTTTCTATGACGCAAAGTTACATTTTTCTTAAAATTACATTTCTAAGTATCTTATGGGCCGAAGACCAATCGGTAACCATTTAAAAATAATTAGAACAGAAAAATCAGTGAAAACTATAACGGAAGAACGTGCAAGGTTCTGCTCTTACTGGACTTAAGGAGAACGGATATCCTGGAGTGCTATGCGTCAGGAGAATGCAAACAAATAAGCTAGATACGTATTTCAAGAAATCAGAAAGACAACCCTAGAACAAATGCAAGGAGTGGAGCTGGAAGGAGGCAGTAAACGTATGCACAAAATAATAAACATTCACCCCAGATGTCCATACATAACAACACAATCAAAGATCGGTTCTATAAAAATACCATGAATTAAAAAGGTCACTAAACTTCAGATGTGACAGAGTAAAAGTATTTTATAAAATGAACTTTAGGCCAATCAATTTTAATACCTACATAAAATAAACACATGTCCAGAAAAACATAAGTTCTCCAGGTTGACAAAGAGTAATCCTTAATCACAAGTCAAACTAAATCAACACTTTACAATCTTTCCTCAAACATCGTATTACAGACAGTACTATCAAGCTTTCTACTAAATGATCATTCAGTTAAAAAAAAAAACAAAAAACATGAGACTAGAAATGTAAAGAACACTCCTGAGTTCACTCTAGGAGGCCGCTATAAAACCTTGTTACAAAAACCAGATAAAGACAGTTTAAGAAAGAAAAATTATACTCAGTCATGATATATCCACAAAAAATCCCAGATGATTTTTAGCAGGCTTAATCTAGCAGTCTATAAAAAATATAGACCACAATAAGTGGCATTTTAAAACAAGAAATGAGCCCAGGCTGGTGTGGCTCAGTGGACTGAGTGCCAAGGCCTGGGAACCAAAGGGTCACCGGTTCGATTCCCAGTCAGGGCACAGGCCTGGGTTGTGGGCCAGGTCCCCAGTTGGGGGCGTGTGAGAGGCAACCACACATGGATGCTTCGCTCCCCTTTTTCTCCCTCCCTCCCCGCTCTCTAAAAATAAGTTTTTAGAAATCTTAAAAAAAAGAGAACTGCAACATCTCTATAGAACATCTATAAATGTAATTCACTACATTAATAGTAAAACAAAAGTATATTAAAAAATCCAACTATTCATTATAAAAGCTCTTAGCCAACTAAGAATAAAAGACTTTCTTTAACCTAAAAAAGAGGATCTATTTAAAAAAAAAAAAAAAAAAAAGACCCCTACAGCATATATTGCTTTTAATGGTGAACCTCGAAAAAGACAAGATCCAGCCAATGTCACCCCAGAAGGACCTCGCTGGGTGTAATGACACAAGCCAAAAGGGGAGGAACAAAACTGCCAGGACTCAGCCTCTCTGGCTGCCCACACAGAATCCTCCCTGCAAAGAAAGAGAGAAAGAAAAAATTATAGAGCACAATAGAACTAACGAGGACATTTAACAAAGTTCTGGAAAAGATCAACATTAAAAAACCAAGTTGCATTTCAATGTAATGCAACAGGTAGAAAACCCTAATATTTAAGAAAGTACCAAGTGCCCACGATTAAATCTACCAGAAGCTCGGAGACACTGTCGTTAGTAAAGACCATGAGAGACGGCTGACAGGGGTCTTCAATGGCTGGAATGAACGAGTAAGCAGCGTGCGGTCGAGAACAGTGAGAGCCGCTACCAGGAGGCCATCATTCTCTCCGAGTTGGTCTGCAGGTCCAATGCAGGGCAGTCCGTGAACTTGACGAAGTGATTCTCAAACTGCAGCTGACCCCGTGTTTACCTCCGGCAGTTAACTACTTATTAATAAGGAAGCAGCAAGGGAGTCAAGACATTGTGGAGCATCGTCAGCCAGGGAGCAGAGCCTGTGTGCTCAGCCAGAAACTGCAGCCTCACCCCCCCCGCCCCCCGCCTGAGGGGACCCAGCGTGGCCCCACCAAGGGGCAGAACCCCCCTGCCCACTCTGGTACCAGACTGCTGGGGGGAAGGGCCCGACCACAGAGGGCCGTCAGTCTGACATGGGAAAGGGGTGAACTGGCTGGGGGTGGACCCATCAGAAGCCCACAGGAGCTTGGGGAGTTGACTGGTTAGTTTGAAGACGCTCCCAGTCCTTTCCCAAGCCCAGGGTTACATACAGTCATCCCTCTACATCGCGGTTCACTTAGCGCTGCCTCGCTGTATTGCAGGATTTTAAAAAATAATTACTTAGCGCAGGTTTTTCGCATTACTATATGCATATGTTGGTGACTTGATGAAGCACACGGCATGTCAGCCTCTTCAGACAGACAATCCCATGACTTCGTAGGTAAGTTTATCATTTGCACCACCAGCCAGAGCCAAGAGCCAGTGACACCACTCAAGGCATCTGCTGACCAGCTGAGTGTGCCGGGGGCCAAGGACACAGGACGGAGGCACAGCGAGAATGGGGGAGGCCTGTGAGGAGCGCTGTTTGCGGGGAGACAGCGAGAGTCCCGTCTCGGCCTAGCAAGAGCCCAGGTGGGACGCAGACATGCAGAGGGGCACAGGCTGGAGCTGGAAAAGCGACCTGCAGCAACATTGAGGAGGTTTCTGAGCTGTGATGGGGGGCGGGGGCACTGAGCCCCCCAGGGATGCGTTAACAAGGATGAGAAACCATCCAAAGACGCCCCGGGGACAACCCGCTGCTGCAATGGAGCAGAGAAGAGAAACCCCCCTGAGGGCCAGGGCGGCAGGAGGAACCACGATGGCATGCCCTTGCGACCAGGTGGCCGAAGAAGAGGGTGGTCCGCTGTGAACACCGGGGAGGGGCCAGCGAGGGAGGGCCGGGCCTGGCCCCAGGCAGTCGGGAGTCACTCTGTGGAGCAGGGAAGCTGGCCACCTGCCCGCTGCTGCAGTGCCCCCAGGAGGGCGGCACCCACAGCCACACAAAGGCCAGCAACGCCAACCAACCTGAACCTAGAGTTGGGGGTGCTCAGGGTGGGTGCAGCTCGAGGGGCAGAGAAACAAAGTGCCGACCTGGGCCCATCCCTCCTCCCGGGGCCAACACCAGCAGGGGCGGTGAGGCTGGAAGACACCCCACAGCTGACACCGGAAACCACCACGAGGGCCAGAACCCAAGCCCCTCACTCGCCTGGCCCCAGCAACACGGGGCGCAGGCGCAGACCAGCGTGCGCGAGGGCTGTCACGGCGGGGCCACACCGCCAGCCCCGCTCAGGGCAGGCAGCCAGACGGTCTACAAGCCCCGGCCCCTCAGAGTTCTGGTGAGTGAGTAGGAGGAGCACAGCCTTCTGGGAGGCAGGCCGGGAACGTGCGCTATAACCTGAGGGCAGCATTCACACCTCTGACGCAGCTCACTCTCCCGCGCGTCTGTGTCACAAACCCAAACTCATGCTTAAAGTCCATGACAGCACGTTAAACCATCACCTGTTTACGAAGTCAAATACACACAGTCAGTACACACGTATGTGCTTATGCTTTTACTTCACGGCGTGTGCACCTGTCAGTCAGGCCCACAGGATGCAGCCCCTGCCCCAGTAATCACTGTGCATGGTTTTCATGTCACTGCATGTAAACACACATGTTCATAATGCACGCACACATACATAATATTTACGCTGAAATTCCATTCGAGAACAAAAATGGGATGTTCCCATTCTTCTTCCTCAAGAGAAAAATAAAAAAAGGGAAAAGTTTCAGAAAAGAAATACTGGCTGCAGAGGAACCTGTCTTGATCACCTCGCCTTAGAATCACCAGTTCCGACGGTGACGCTGAGGCCAGAAGGACGCTGCCCCTGCGGGCACACCCTCCTGAGCCGCAGGGCGCGCTGGGTCCGGGGCTGCGCGGCTCCGTGGGCCTCAAGCCAGCCCCCCCGCGCTGCACTCGCTCTCCACTGTGAGCATCCACTGTCACCTGACCGCAGCGCCTGCCGGAGTCACCCGTATTCTACTTCACGGTGGCCCCGAAGCGCGAGGGCAGGGACGCTGGTGGCTCCAGGGTGCCAGAGAGCAGCCGCCACCCCCCCTTGGTGCCGAGGCGGATGTTCTGCACCGACTCGCCCCACCGCACGAGCAGGCCCCCGCGCCCCGCTTACAAACTCAGCATGAGGAGGCACGCCTGCGAAGGGCCAGGGGCCGGGGAGGTGCCCCCTCGCGGGGAACGGAAAACCGGGGAGCTGACCAGACTTCCCCTGTGCCGACGAGCCGGAGGGCGGAGACAGGGCCAAGACCGCCAGCAGAGCGGCTTTCAGGACGCCACCTGGCCTCAGAAAGCAACCCTGGCGACACCGAAACCCTCCGCGAGACACAGAATCAGAGGGGCCGAGTGAGCGGCAGTACAGTCAGCTGGGACAGCCGCCAACTAACTCCTCGCCGTTTTCTTTCACCTCGTAAGATCCATTTTTTAAAAAATTCCACGGAATAAAGTATCTCAGCTTTACTTGTTAACAGGGTGGGAAAGAGTGACTCGTGGATTTTTTTAAAACAGGTTTTTCTCACTGATGTTGAACGGACAATGCGGAGGGGCCCCCAACGCCACCACCAGGGTCCTCCCCAAGTTCACTGAGCAAGGACACAGGGCGGCCGCTGCGTCCCCGCGCCAACATGCCCCAGCACGGCCCCAGAGGCACAGCCCGCGCGTGTCCCTCTCCGCCCACGGCCTCCCTGGTGCAAGTTCTCCCACAGAGAGGCGGCTGCTGCGAAAGACGAACCTGACCTCCAGATATGAGCGGCAGGTAGAGCGATCCTCACGGGACCTGGCTGTCTCACCGCACGGACAGGTGTGACTGCACAAGGACACCAGCATCGCAAAGCGAAGGCGGTGACACAGAAGCGTTAACGAGAAACCCACGTTTTCCTGCTGGGCGCTCAGTAAAAAGGCGTGTGTGTGTCTGGAACCCAAGTCCTTGCCACCCCAGGAAGGGGTGCCGTCGGGGACGGCGCGCCCCGGATGGGAGAGCCGGGCCGGGGAGCTGTCAGCAGCGTGCTGACCCCGATTCCAACCGGCCACACCCTGTGAAGCGACCGCCTGCCCACCCACCCACGCAGCCTGCCGCCTTTACCTGCTCTCGGCTGGGCCTCGGCTGCGCTCACACCTGTAAGTCACTCTCTGAAAGCCATTCTGATGGCCCAAAAGTCACTGGATAAAAATACATTATCTAACAATTAAAAACAGTTCCAGAGGTCTAGGAAGGCCTCAGACCTCTGGGCAATTGTCCTTGCATTTCAGTTTCATGAGGTCAAGTTTATGTAATACAAAGAACACGTTTCAGAATTTCCTTCTTAGCAACCTCCAACGCTTGGTTCTGTGTTTTACCTAACAGCTGGGTTGCAGCGGGAACCAGTATTACTAAACACTAACAGTTGAAATACTTAAAAATAGAAGGTGTTTCTTCCACTTGGTGGAGAGAGAAGAGAGGGCAGTGCAAGAGGCCGGCCTGAAGCGGGCTGAGTCTCTCGGGAGACCGGACCCTTCCAGCACGGGTGGGGACGGGGCCGGCCTCCGGGCCAGCCACGAGCATTCCCCCTGGACTTTCTGGACCTCAAATGTCCACCAAGGAATGCAGCCTGTTTCAAGGGTTTGGTGGGTCATGAGGGCGGGGAGGTGAGGGAAAACCCAATCGGCATCTGGAAATGTGGGACTTGAGTGCACGCTGGGGCGGGGCAGACAGGAGTTAGGTTTAGTCTCAGGGTCTAGAAGGCACACACGGGGCACTTGTTAAAATCCAGCCATAACACACGTGTAAGCAGCCGCAGCGCCTCCCCAGCGGGCAGCACCTGCCGTGGCCCGCTGCTGACCTCGTCGCCACGGTTATGGTGATGATCAGGCATCCTGGACTGTGATGCTCAGCGCCCTGCCTAAGGCGTGGGGGGCTGCCTCCCCAGCTGGACACACTCTTCCCGGATACGAAACTGCTAAGAAACAGACACCCTGCAAAGTGTGACTTGGTAGACAGTGCACTGCCAACCGTAAGCAGACGCTGCCTGTGCAAAGAATCTCGAACAGTGTCTTTGTCGCAACACTGAGCAGAGGCCCCGAGCCTGGCAGCTCTCACTGCCACGCCGTCCTTCCCGCCGCTGCCCCCAACGTGAGGCCCAGGCTCGGCCCTTCCCAGCTGGGGCTCCTGTTCACAACTGCATCCCTCACGGGCACGACTTTCGACAACGCCATGTTCCACAGCAGCGCTCGCCTGCCCCACCCCCAGCAGCATTCAGGGTGACCTGGCCTCCAGGTGCTCCCAGCCTAACCCCGAAAGCCATCCCTGGAGGCCCCTGCAGAGCCTGCCTGCAGCCTCTGAGCCCCGTCAAACGCGTCGAGAGTCGCAGCCCCGTCCATACGCCCACCCACCATCTCCACTGCGGGGCCAGGCTCCCCCCACCCACCCACGTGGCCAGCAGTCACCCTCTGAGGCACCAGGCCAGCGGGCCACTCCCCTCGGAACCTCCGGGCGCTCTGAAGGCAAAGCCCGACTGCGGACAGTGGCCTGCACGCCCCCAGCACAGATTCCCGCGGGTGGCCCACGTACCTTTCCTCCCCGGCCCCGGGCTGTGCGCACAGGCCCCGGCGTCCGCCCCTCCCGCGCCTATCACCTCCCCCAGGCTGCCCCTGCTGCCGTGCCCCTCCTCGCTGCCTGCCTCCCCCAGTGGAGCGTGAGCTCCACAGACACAGGTTAGCGAGGGCCGAAGGCAGAGACCGGCCCCTGGGAGGCCCGACGGACTGTGAGGGAAGGAGCCAGAGAGCCGCAGGCTGGACAGTGCAGCCTTCCCTGCCACTTTATTTAAAATCACAGGATCCGCCCCACAAGAACCCCCTCTGTCCCCAGCTGCTCTTTCCCCTACAGCACCGCCCACCCCTCCCGTCTGACGCCCTGCGTCACTGCCACCACGAGGTCCCAGTTAAGTAAGGGGCAGGTCCGGGACCAGCCCTGGACTGGGGAGCACAGCTCTTCTCGTGCACACAGCCGGCGAGGGGCCCTAAGACGTGGCCACAAAGCAAGTCTCAACCGCGACCAAAGGCGGAGGAACCCCAACCACGATACAGCGCTCCATAGATGAGTAACAAGGAGTATCCGAAAAACCTCATATCTTCAGAGAAAAAACATTTCTAAGTACTGAATCTCATTTTTTTTAAAAAAAACCATCAAGCAAAATTTCAGAGGCTACGAACCACATTCAGGCTACAAACCACATTCTGTGAATGAGAATTTAAATCTTACAAACGACCCAGAGCAGCTGCAACTGAGCAGAGCAGTGCACACGCCTTCTGCTGCTACACTGACAGGAAGGAGGCCGAGGACCTACATGCCGAGGGCCCCACCTCTGGTCTTGCACACGCGTGTGTGAATGATGCCGAGAAGCGCAGGCCAGAGACAAGGGCGGTGTTAACGGAACCGGAGACAAACGCGCAGCAGCACCAGAGGCAGGCGCCGGCTCCCAGCACGGCGACAAAACAGACCAGACCACGCGCCGGCACAGGCCACCCCCGGAGGAGCGCGCCCCACCTGTCGGAGGGAAGCTGGGCGGCGGCCACCCTCGAGAAACACAGCAGCGTGGCTACTGCGCCCCCATCCAGGGGCCCTCCCCTGAGGCTGGCCACGCCAGGTGCTCAGTGGACAGGTGGAGGGCCAACAAACGCCAGGCCCACCCCCTCAGGCCCCTCCCGCCTGTGCCACCACCCAAGGACACTGGTGGGACAGCTAACAACCACCCAGGAAGCATGAAGGGCTGGGCGTGGGCGCACTCGTGTGGGCCAGAACCCCTGCCGGGAGGCCCCAGGAACGGCGGCCTCGCCCCAGAAGAAGGTACTTTTCCTCCCACGTGGCAGGTTGCTGGTGTGACGGAAAGGTCACATTAAAGGGCAACCATGGGAATCGTCTCAGCTGGACATAACGAGAGACCAGGGACGACAGTCTGCCCTCCTCCTGGCGGGACGCACACTCAGACCCCGCTGCGAGGCCCACAGAGCAGTGTGAGAGACGAGGCAGAGACGGAGGGTACGTGCCAGCACCGGCGTCCCGAGGGCACCTCAGCACACTCCTGGACATGTGTCGCCCATCGGGGCGCCCGTGCCGCACAAACAAGACCGGCCCTGACTTGGCTTCCTCCCCTCACGAACAACCATGTGAACTTCACGTGTCCCACAAGGACATGAAAGGACCTTCAGGCCTTCGGGTCAGACCTCAGGGTCACTGCCCCTGTGGCCACCCCTGTCCCGTAAGAAGGGGAGATGGCTGGCTGCCAACCCCACCGCCCCGGACTTGTGTGGTCACGCAGCCGGACGCAGGCAGAGCAGAGCACGGGGACACATCTGTCCCCTGGCCGCTGACGTCCCCGCTGCCCTGTAACTAGTATGTGTCGCTTCCCAGTGGCTCCTGCCTCTTGTCCAGGCCACAGGGTGCTAAGTGCTTATAACGCGGGGACAACAACAACACAAAGCCTCACGGGGGACAGCGTGTGCTGAACACAGGTGCCCAGAGTTATCTGCCTGCCACCCGGAGAGGGAAGGCCCTTCTCCCTCCCTGAGGACACAGCGCGCGTCCGGGGCGAAGGCCCCCCCCCGTCACGGGGCGGGGGGCAGCGCTCGGCCCCGTGGGGCCCAGGAGGCAGAGGCCAGGCAGCCCGGCCGCCGTGCACCCCCGCACCCCCAGGCCCCACCCAAACGGAATGCGGGCTCCTGGGAAGTCCCCAGCACAGGCGCAGGCAAACGCCGGGAGCCGGGTTCTCACAGGCAGAGCACACGGGTGAGAAACGGGCAGCGGCCTCGTCAGACGCAGGACACGGGGTGACAGCCTGTGGTGGGGAAGGCAGGGCCCAGACCCGCAGCCCAGGAGACGGAAGCTCTGGCCCCGTGGGGATCTGGGGAACTTCCCCAGGCCCACGCACAGTCAGCCGCACACTGATGTCCACAGGGCCACTAGCCAGGCGGTCGGTCCCACTGTCGCCAGAGGGCCAATGTCATTCCCTTCACAACTCGCCAGGTCACCGCCCCTCAGGCAAAGGCAGGGGTCTGCGGGTGCGAGCGGGCGGGCAGCCGCCAGGGGCCCCGTCCGGGCGGAGTCTGAGACCCTGCAGCCGGGCCGCAGACACGGGGGCTGCCGCCTGTGACGCACCGGCTCCTCCCGTGAAGGAGGCGCGGGGGCTGCACGGGGCAGCGGCGCCCCTGGCCCCACGGCCTGCGGCACAGAGGAGCGCGAAGGGGACGGAGGCTCGTGGGGCCCCCGCACCGACCAGGGCTGCTTCCTTTTAAAGAGCCCCGGGGTCACTACTAAGGCTCCGGGGCGGGGGGTGGGGTGCTGTCATGCTGGAGGAAGCAGCAGAGTCAGGGACTGGACGAGCAGACTGGAAGGTACCAGAAACACAGGAGGGGACACCTGCTGCACTTCCCAGTCACCTGATGCCTCTGCCAGGCTGAGCAGAACCTGACACCAGAGAGACACTGCTCAGGCTGAGAGGACAGGCCACCTCTCAAAGGCAGCGACCCGCTGGCGGCAGGTGAGCCCCCGGCCCCGGGCCTGCTGGCTCCCTGGCCTTGCCGCAGCCCAGCGAGGCCCGCTCCTTCTCTCTCGGCTCAAAGTCGGGGAAGCGGGGGAGGGCGGCAGGAGCCGACCGCTCCCCAGGGAGTGAGGGGGAAGGCAACGCGACAGGAAGGCACAGAGAGCCTGGCCGCCACGGAGACCCGACCAGGGAGAGCTGCATGAGGTCACTGGATGTGCATGGACCTCCAGAGGTGACTCCTTTTGTGAATCTTCAACTGAGCCGGGGAGACGGGACTGAGGGTCCTCAGCACCACAGCTGGCGGGTAGGGCAGTGGCTGAGCCCACAGGGAGGTGCCCCTGGCCTGCTGCTGTTCCTGGCTGCAAGTCTGCCTGCTCCCCAGAGGAACTGAGGTCTTTCCAAACTCATAAAGGCCCCCAGCACGTTCTCCTCCGAGAGGCACACGCGTGAGCAGATGGGACAGCAGCGCAGAGCCTGTCCCACTGCGCACGAGCCCGTGCCTGCTGCCCTGCTGGGCGCGCCAGAAGGGAGCCCCCCCAGAGTGACAGCTGGAGGAGCCAAGCCTGGCCCCAGAAAGAGAGAACCACAGCGCGCTCTCTCCTGCCTGACAGTGGCCACTGATCCCCTACCCAGAAAGCCAGCTCTGCACGACCAGCACCAAAGGGGCATCAAGTGAGCAACATGAAAGCCAAGGTTCTGTCCCCAGGGACCTGCTGAAGGTAGTTAACAGCTCCCAGGGCCCACGAGGGAAGGGATTTGAAGCTCTCTCTGAGGGCGCACTTCTCCCATCTGCACCAAACAGCAACGAAACGCGCTGGGGGGCCACAGAAGCCCCAGGAGCCTGCTAACGTCCAACGGTTCCTGTGCAAAAATTCAAGAGGAGCGTCCAGAAATTCAATGACCCCTTTGACAGAGAGGCAGTCAAATACCCTGTAAGATTTGGGAATCCACGCCTGAAGCCAAACCTCACTTAAAAAAAAAATTTTGTTTGAATAAAGTCTCTGGAGTTGCTGGAGTTTAAGATTCCAGAACTTTCTTTTAAAAACTGCCCTTGGAAAAAAACCTTCCCAGCATGGACAGGAACACGTGTTACCGGGGCAGGTGAGGGGGCAAGGGACCAGCATGTCATGCCTGAGCACCCCGCAGAAGGGAAGGTGCAGCCCGCCTGAAAACCAGCCGCCACTTCCCCTCCAGGTGGAGACGGCCAGGCCATCTCCTGAGACTGCCCTCTCCCCAGCAGCCACCGGGGGAGCAGATGGGTGCTCGCCCACAGGTTACATGCCTGGCGGCCCCGAGAGGCTGCTAGGCCTCGAAGGACCCCCTTTCCTCCCAGCGCAGCTGCTGTGAGGGGCCAGCGCCGTGACGCACAGAGAGCCTCCAGCACGCCGCCTGGCGACAGTGGGTGCGCCACGCGGGCACTGTCTCCTGGCGGTGGCTTTGCTCCCGGACAGCCCACTTCTGCAGGAGCCCCTCAGCCCAGGCTGGTGAGCGCCTCCCCCGGAAACCAACACCCTACACAGTGTATCTCTTTTCTGTGACACACGTTACTTTCATAATTAGGAAGACTGTCACTTCAAAAAACAGGATGACTCAGAAACCAGCGACGTAACTGTTCCCCTGTCCCCTATAACCCCAAAATCCCCGCAGGGGGCACGGGGAGTGTGTGATCCCGAGCCCGTCTGCCCGCCCCGGTGGCCACCCGTCTCCTCGTCCTCTGTGCTCAAACCCCAGCACCTCTCCCCACCAAACCCTGAGCTGATGGCCTGGCTTCCACAGGACGCCCACCCAGGCAGGTTCCCCCAGGGAAGGAAAATGACGCAGGACCTCTGGGGAGGGTGCAAGGGTGCATGTTGCCCATGACATGCCATCATTCTCTTCTTCCAAGTCCAGAAAGTAAGATGCTAACCTAAAATAACAGTAATCGAGTACCGGTTATAATTCAGTGGTAGACACGTGGTTATAGGTTCTCTCTCCCATGATACAACTATTTTATAATTTAAAGTTTTTAAGTGAGGAAAAAGAGCAACCAGGAACAAAGGGTGTTTATGCATAAGCAGTTAAGGGAAAAAGGGAAAAATCAGAACCAATCCCCTCCATCCAAACTCAAGCCCATGCCTGTCTCTGCAAGAAGTTGGAGGCAGCCCCACGCCGGGTCTCAGCGGGCAGGGCTGTGCCCAAGCCGGAAGGTTCACGGGAGGCCTCCCTCTTCCAGCCCACCCGGACGTGCCCCACACTTTCCACCCGCTCATATTCCGAGCTACCTGCAAATCTCTTTTCTCCGTCCCATGCCTGGGTGGGCGCCAGGAAAGCCTGGACGAACAGCGCCCACTCTGAGCTGAAAAGGTCTCAGAGCGCGGGAGGACCCAAGGACTCCGGGTGGAAACCAGGGAGCGCAGAGTGGGAGTCAGCACCTTCATCGACCATTTGGAAGTACCCCCGCCCCACCCGGGAGGACAGAGGTGTGACACAGAGACAGGAGACCGGCAGCCCAGGGGGCCGACGCCCTCCCTGCCAGGAGCCCTGCGGAGGACCCGCCGGCTCTGTGTCTGGGAAAGGCAGCGCCCCCCCGGCTGCCCCCAGAACCGCTGTGCACAGAGGGAGACCTCTGCTTTGACCCTGGTAGCCCTGATTCGAGCTTCGCGATGTGGGAGCAGGTCTGAGGGGGCCAGGCGGAGCAGGGGTCGGCGGACCTCCCTGCCCAGCCCGCCCTGCCCCGGGAGGGGACGTGCAGAGCGGCCTCAGGAAGCCCGGGTCCAGGAGCAGCCGCTGAGCCAAAGCCCCGGCGCGGGCTGCCCTCACGACTCCGGCTGACAACGCGCGAGGCAGGGGAACAGCAGCTCCCGCCCTGCCCGGCCTTCAGGAGACCCGCTTTCTTCCCGGGAAGGCCAAGCGGTCTGTGAAGGACAGACAGCACCCACTCTGAGCGGAAACCCGAGGGGACCCCGCGCTGGGAGGGAAGTTTTACAGAGAAAGGGAAGAAGAAAGTCTCCACAACCACAGAGATTTGGAAAACTTTGCTTAAAGCACGACATTTAGACGTATCACATGTGGAATATTTACAATCACAGTTGCTGTTTTCTTGTCAAAGTATCAAAACGGGCTTAGGAGACACTGTCATGGACTCAGTTCACCACTGAGTAGCCTGGGGCCGTGGACAAGTGCCCCCCACGCCCCGTGGTCCTGTGGCCACCCTGGTGTGGAACTCTGCCTGCAGCTCAAGCTCAGAACCCAGCCCGTGACGCTCCAGCAGGAAGGGTGGGCATTTCTCTGCCACCCGAGTAGCATCTACTCGGCCCGTTTCATTCCCAGGACAGGTGGCCTCTTTTACCCCAGGGAACGGTCACCCAGCTATGGAGCTGGTAATGCCACCCACTCTCGCCAGGCTCCCCCATAGAGCGAAGCCCCGAAACAGCCTCCGGGCCAGCCGGGCCGGGCGTGCTGACTTACCCGCGCTGGGCAGGTGGTTCACGAGGGCAGGGGTCAGCAGCTCCACGGGCTGGTCTCGGCCAGAAAGTCCATCTGCAGGGCAAGAAAGCGGTTGGCGTCTGGCATTAGAAACGGCTCGAATTTCAATGAGAACCCTTTACACTCAGAAACTGCACAGAGCAACTCCTTGCAAACAATGAAAACGTGTGTCCTTACGTTAAAAGAAGATGCATTTAATTCAAAATGAGTTGTTTTTATTTGCTGAATCAGAAAATAAAAGGCCTTCTGTAGAATAAACAAAACTATCCCCAAGTGAAGTTCCCCAACTGGCCAAGACTCGGGCTCAGCTGCCTGGTTTACTTCTGTGAGCCACCAACCAGGCCGCACCAACTGTGCCACTGGCAGTCAGCGGTCCTGCCGAGACACGAGCGGAAAGGTCACACAAACAGGCAGAGGACAGACTCCTTGAGCCGCATGTGACATATGGCCAGCGTGCGCAGGGCGACAGCCCCCTGGGGGGGGGGGTGGCGGCCTGAGAGCATCTGTGGGTGTGCCGGCACACCAGCCAAGGAACCAGACGAAGACACAAGCCTGCTTTTAGAAAAACTCCTGGCTAGGGACTTCCCCCGCCAGGAAGCGCCGCGTCACACCCCTCTTAGACTGTCTGCGGGAACCGGGTCTGCGTCCAGGCTAACTGCAAAGCCAGACCTGGGACCCGCCCACCCCCTGGGTCTGCAGCAGGCCGCACGGACGGCCCGAGCTCTCCCACATTCCCTCCGACAGAACAGAAGGAAAACTTTCAGGAGTCACACCTCTTTAGAACTAGCTTTTGATGAGGGTGTCACACGGCCGGCAGTGAGAGGCACGTCAGTGTTCACACCAGCAGGAGGCACCTTCATCACCGACTTCAGGGAGCAACACCAGGTACAAGGAGCACCCATCAGCTCCCTGAGGCCAACTTTCAAATCAAGGCAAAAACCCGGAACTTCAGGTCTACCTGAGTCTAATCAAACCTGCTCTTTACCCAAAATGGGTAACACTTCATGCAGCTTTCAAATTCCGTATTACATAATAGCCCTGCGGGTCTTTGGAGATGTTCAAAACCCAAGGATAAACACAGTGACCCAAGAAGGTCTAACAATGTGCTCCTGAGAGCTGAAGACCACCCGAGGAAGGAGGGAAGGCGTGTAAGGCCCCCAAGGTGCCCCCCACCATGGCATGCGTGAGCCGTCGCCGCCCCCGCCCCCCCCCCCCCCCGAGAGGGACTGAGGAACTCTGACCATGGGCCTGCGGAGACGCCAGGCCCTGGGCCACTCGGAGAACCAAACACTGTACTGCGCGACCTCTGCCACAGCGGTGTCCCCTCCCCACTTCTGGCCACTTGGAAGTATCAGAATAGTTATAAGAAGGTGGCATGTTTGGGGGTTAAGACGGTCCACGCACCCTGAGTTGGAAAAGGGCTGAGGCTGCTGTTAGACCTGGAAGCAAACCCCGGGACCCGAGGGCTCCGCCCCAGGCGCTGGCCTGAACATGGAACTGTGCCTTGAGGCCACATGCGCCTGCCTCCACTGCCCCTCAGACGGGGACCCCTGACGGCACCGGGAAACATGTCGCCTACCTTTCCCCTGGGAACAAACTGAGTAAAACTCATTCCATTGACGAGCGACATGATTCATTTTCAAAACTGAAAAAGCCAGGAAAGCACTCACACATGCTGACCCCGCCACCCCACCCCCCACCCCTGTAAACACGGCCAGGCACGCCAAGACACACTTCTGAGCGCCCCATGGCAAAGCGGTCCTGATGGGCAGGGCCAGGGCTCCACCAGCAAGCCCTGCCCCTGAGCCACCCCTCCGGTCCCCTCTGCTGTGTCTACCCTCCCTTCCCTCTGCGTGCGGCTCCAGGGTCAGAGGCGGTGGAGGCCCCCAGACGGCTGCAGGGGCCGCCCCAGCTGGCGTACAGCCGTTCTTGACGCGGGAAAGAGCTGCTTGCCTGCCCCAAGTCTGGACGGTCCAGCACTGCGTGAACAAGTGACGCTAAGCACCACGCTCCGGCCCGCGCAGGCGCCAGGCAGGCTGCTGTCTCCACGCAGTCTGTCCCGAGGCCGAGGGAGAGACAAGCAGCCTCAGCGTGCGCACAGGCTTCGCCGTGGGCCCTGCAGCGCTGTGTGGCTTTGCTGAGTCTTGGCTCGCTCACAGCACCTCTGGGCTGGCCTAGGGCACGCTGTAGTGCGTCACCAGAAGGAAGGACACCATACGCCTGAGCCAGCCAACAGCCCGGGACACACTGCCACCTGGTAAGAGCACGACGGATCCCATACTCAGACCTGAGGCCGCACCCGGGCCAGTGAAATGGCCGTCGCCTGTGCCCGGCACACCAGCAGGGCCTGGCTGACACCAGAGCAGCCTGTGAACTCTAGCCAGCCCTGACCTCGTCACACCCCTGTGGAATGAAGTCCGACTCAGACCAGAGGAGATGAAGAGCCACCACGTGAAACTGCCTGCAAACGCAGCAGGACGTCCACCTGCGCCAGCGCCGCGGAGCGGAGGGCCAGGGCTGGTCCCCCGGCACCTGCTGCGGCCTGAGCCCCAGACAGCTGGCTGCACCACCTGCGGCTCAGCCTGCGGCCCCCAGCCCCCGGGCCTGGACGCCTCCTCGCCCCTCTCCCGGCCCACGCCCAGCAGTGGCCCGCCGCCCCATGGCTCAGGCTGCCAGCGACACGCCCTCAGCAAGCTCTGCACACAGCCTGGCCTCCCCAACCCATCAGGTGTCTCGTCCCCTCACCACACAAGTTCTTGAGAAACGCCAAAGCTCTGTGACAAAGCTGCGCGTGCCATGAACAGGAATTCAGCTCTAACGAGGTGCTGCTGTGAGGTCCAACACGGTCTGCGTGTGTTTGTTAGAGAAAACGGAAGCAGGAGAAACACCTTCTCCCCGAGCACTATCTCTCCTTCAGGACGATCGGCAGACATTTAAACGTCACAGCTAAGCAATGACGTGACCTTGTTGTCTTGTCCCTAAAAACCGAACTAGCTCTACCTGTCAGAGGACACACAAGCTAAGGGCAGGGGTTCCACGGGCCGCGGAGGCTGCCGTCCGGCGAGCGTGCGGGGACAAGTCCAGCAAGGGACTGGCCCCTGCCTGGGGTGGGGGGAGGCGGCCCTCCTGCCCAGGGGCGCAAAGGACGATCCGCCTCAGGTTCGGGGCCTCAGACCTATCAGCCCAGGCTGCACCCTGATTTGAACAAAGGGTAAGAGGACATTTTAAGGCCACCAGTAAACACTGAACGTAGCCTGGGTACAAGGTGATAGTTAGGGACTACTCACTTTGTGGAGCATGCTAACGAGATTGTACCTGTTAAGAACACACATGGTACTTACGTGAAAGGGCAGTGGCATCCGGGATTTGTTTTCAATTCTCCAGGAAGTCAAGGTGCAGGAGGGGCTGACAAAGTGGAAATGGTATAAAAGCCCAGGGTTTTTTCCCGCCGTGTTAAAATTTAATTTAGCACGATTTTCAGGTCAAGGTTAAGGTCCCCAATGAGTGAGGCATAGGTCTCGCACGCCTGAGAAAGCGGGGAAAGTCACAGGCCAGCTGGGCAAGGGCAGCGGAGGGACAGGTCTACCTTACCCTGGGGGTCTCACGGGGGGCAGCCAATGCATAATGGAAAGAAGGCATCTCTGTGGGAAGACCCCTCTGCGCGTGGCAGGTGTCCCTGGATGTCACACGCTGTTCAACCTTTAATCTGAAAGTGCGCTTCTGCACGTGCACATCAGGACAGCCCCGTGTCCGCCCCCCGTGAGGTCCCCTGAGTGCAGCCACCACCATCTGCGGTGACTGCTTCCTGGACTCTGCAGTGATGCTAGGGTTCTTCCCCTCCCGACACTCATCTTCCAACTAGACGAGGCTTCGTGACCCAGCAGCCCCTGATCTGGGGATCTGCCTGGAAGCCTTGAAGACACTTGTTCACACAGAGGCCCACGCGCCCCTGTGCTCACCACAGCTCCACGCCAAGCGCCCGCAGCACGGAGACAGCGGAAGGGCCCGGACAGAGGACCCGCCCAGAGTCCCGGAGGCAGGCGGCAGCCCGGCGCCCCCATCAGCTAACCCCCTCTCTTTGTACATGTGTGACACTTTCCATGAGAGTTTCTCAAGAGAGCCTAAGGGGAAAGCCAGACCCCACCTTCTGCTCAGCAGCCCCGCCCCCCCCAGCACCCGCCAGGCCGCCGTCCAGCGAGCCCTCCCTGTGCTCCCCACGCTCCCGGCGTGTGTCCGGCCCTGAGCCGCAACGAGCAGGTAACAGGGCCCGGCCGTGTCAAGGCAAGTTTGCCGTGGGAAGGCCCAGCACACACACCCCGTGGGCAGGGCCCTCGCCCGCTGGGCACACGGGCTTGCTGTGGTGCTGTGGCTGCCTCCCTGTCACCTGCCCTGCTCTGTCCCACTCAGTACGGCTTCCAGTCTCACGCCTCAGGCACGGTCGGCGCAGACAGGGCCAGGCGTCCCAGGCCCCAGCAGAGCGAGGCTGCAGCTCAGCGGAGAGGCGGCCGTGGTTAGCACCACGCAGAAGGCAGACCGCAGCCGGGTCCTCGGAAAGTTCCTTTGGGCAGAGGCAAACGTGGGCAAAGGCCATCTCTCCCATACCTGCTTGGGATACAACCCACAAAGCCAGGAAGCCTTGGGAACGGGGAGAGAGCCCGAAGCAACCCCAGCCACAAGCCGCAAGGAGGACTAGTGGGGGAAGCGGCACAAGGGCACAGTGGGGCCTGTCCTGTCCCCAGGGGGCCTGGCTCCACCACAGAGCTGGACAACCCTGAGCCAGCGGGTGACAGGGCGGGGACGCGTGGGAGGGCACAGAACCCACAGCCTGCCGTGGGCACTGCTGGCGTAAGGCCCGCGGGGCTCTGGACGGTCAGACAAGCCAGGATCTGTTCTCTCTGGTCAGAGGCAGCATTTCCTGGAGGGAGCTCCTCAGCAAGTCTTCCAGCCGGTGCTCCTCCCTCCCTCCGTGACACACACAGGCTCACAGCTCTCCACGGTCCCCACGGCGGCCCCGCCCAGCTCAGCCACTAGTAAGAGATTTACACAAATCGGGAGAAATGAAACAAGACGCATCCCTGCCCAAGTGGACATCCATCTGCCCCGTGGGGACGACGGAATCGGGTGCATCTCTCCAAAGCTGTTGGGAGCGCCAGGGGTGGAGAAGGGGCGGTAGCTCGGAGGGCGGCTCTGCAGGTTTCTGCGTTTGCAGGAGAAGCGACAGACGACAGAAGTCACCCGGCAGGGCCACAAAAAGCACTGGGTCTCAGCGACTCATTCAGAACTGTCCTCTGCGCGGGCTCCCTGGACAAAGTCACGTCGGGCCAGCACTGAGAGCTGAGAGCGGGCGCTGCGCCCTCCCTGCAGACCCCAGCCCCTGCGCTCAGGCTCCCCACGGGGAGGGCCCGGAGGCACGCCCTTCCCGGCACCGCCCACCACTCTGCTGCAGCTCCCGGCGGCGAACGGATGCCGCTCACTGCCCAGCACTGCAAGGAAAGCGTCCCCCCGGAACTCAGCCTCTCACCGGGGGAGGGGATCTCTGCGGGGGAGATGGCGGGGTCCTGGAGGCCACATGGGCCCAGGGGATCCAGCGCCCCACCCTCTCCCGCCCACAGGTAGGCGGCCGGGCTTCCATGTGGGCCTCACTGGTGATCAGGTCACTGACACGCAGACCCAGTGTTGCCTGCTAGGGGACATGGGGCCTGACCCAGGGGGCAAACACAAGAACACACTCTGAAGAACAGGGTGCAGAACAGGTGCCCCCAATCAGTGATGCCACCACACTGTCCCGCCGGGACACACGGCGCAGGTGCCCTCCAGGCCAAGGCACCCAACGGGCACAAGCGTCTCCCGATGGACGTGCCATCCTCCCGGGACGCTTCCTGCACTGCGGAGCATTAAAAATTAGCTCAGGTGCTTGTGGCTGTGACAGAAGCGGCTCGAGAGAAATGAGTCCCTAACTCAGGACAGTAAACCAGCGGCTGCCGTTTTGAGTGTGGCCGAGACTGGCCCAGCTCGAGTGACTACAAAACTCACTGCACTTTTAAAAGAAAAAGATGTTCTTTATTTCTAGAGAGAAGGGAGGGTAAAGAAACACAGGTGTGAGACATCGCTTGGTTACCTCTCACGCGCCCCCGCTGGGGAGCTGGCCGGCAGTCCAGGCCCGTGCCCTGACCGGAAATCGAACCGGCGACCTTTCGGTTTGCGGGCCAGTGCACAGGCTGCTGAGCCACACCGGCCAGGGCTGCACTTTTATACACAAAATGTGACCGGCAGCCATCAATGCAGTGCTGCACTGGACACCACATCTGCCCGTCGGAGAGCCCTTCTCTGCCTTGTGCAAACAACTGGTTCTGAGAAATAATCGGTGTGGGACGGCTCCCCCGCTGCACTCGGAAACTCGTGCCAAGGGACAGCTCCAGGGCAAGGACGCCCGCTTCCCGAGGAGGCAGACCCTAGCTCGCCTACCACTCGAGCGCCAGCAGCGTCTGGGCGGCACGGCTGAGGGAGGCACGCGGGCGAGGGGAGAAGGCAAGCGGGGGGCTCCTGCGGAGGCCTCTGCCCCCCTAAGGCCAGGCAGGCAAATCCAGGAGCGAGGTCCGCACTTACTCCTGGAGAGGCCTCCCTCTCTGGGTGGGCCTGTCTTGTTCAATCGTCCTAAGGAGGAGATCAGGGTTGCTTTGTAGCTCCTCCTTCGCCGGAAAAACTCAGAAAAACACACATTGGAAAGGAAACTAGGCAGCACCGGGCGGCCCTGGGCCCAGACCCAGAGCAGAGCCGGCTCCCTGCCAAGGGCTCTGGCCTCGCCCTGCGCAGCCCCTCACAGACAGACCGGGGGGGGGGGGGGGTGTAGGGGGTGGGGGCCTCGCCCCGCGCAGCCCCTCACAGACAGACCGGGGGTGGGGGGGGCTCCTTAATACACCGCCACCCTTCGCTCGCGCGCTTCTGCCTCGGACACAAGACCGCGAGCTCCTACAAAGCAGCGAAAACTTGGCGGGTTCTGCACTGACAACCCCAAACCAACGGCTAGTTCAGGAGCAGCAGAGACCGCGCAGGTGGACGGACCGTTCTACACATGAGAAAGCGGATCAGCTGAAAAGCTAACCTGAGGCCCTTCGGGGTTCAAACAGAGTCCACTCCCAACTCTGTCCCCACCAAGAGCACCTGGAAGCAGCCTGCCCCTCCTCCCGCCCACGTGGACCGCAGGGGTGTTCCCAGGCAGGCCCTCTGGCTCACGCCTCTTCCTGCAGAGGGCCGTGGGGAGGGGGGAACTGGGACACTGTCAGACACCCTCAGGGCGAACGCATCACTGAAACCCCGAAATACCTGTTGGAACAAATGATATTTCTGTGTAAGGCACAGAGTAACTCTCTAATAACAAAGACCCTTTAATAATTCAGTCCTCAGCTTCATTTCAGTCTGAGCAGTTTCCCAGATACACTGCTGACCACCTTATGCTATTCCTCTAAGTCACACAGGAAGGGGCTTATTTCTGAAAAACAGACGCACTGAACATCAGCATCCGATGGATAAACACGGCGTCTTCAAACCCACACCTGCGAGACAAGGGGAACAGGTCCTCTGACCCCGTCTCACGACGAGAACAGCCCAAAAGCCACAGCCACGCAGAGAGGAAAGTGGCCTTAAAGTTCAGACGATATGGTTCCATTCCAAGGGCTTAGAAATGAAAAATAAACTCAAAGAAAGTAAAAATTAATAATAAAGAGCAAAAGTTATTGAAGTAGAAAAGATGTAAACAGAAAGAACAAACCCGATAATTGGTTCTCTATAAAGATGAATAAAGTGTTCAGATCTGTGGTGGGGATGATAAAGATCTGATTGTCACAACTGAAAAGGGGGCCGTGTGGCTCTAGGGGGCACCCATCTAAGGAAAACGAGAGGGCCTTTAGGCTGGAGCGGGGCCTCGGAGCCGCATGTGGGCTTCCCCTCAGGCTCCCTCCCGCCTGCCAGCTGGGCCACCGCGGCCACGCCTGTCCCCAGGGAACGGGGCCTCACAGCCTCATGGGGAGGGCCGACCAGTCACTAAGGGCGAAGCACGCAGAACGGGGTCTCGTTAGCGTCTAGTCCACGACCAGGTTCCCATCAAGCCGACCCACTAGCTCTGTCTCTTCCTTCCCCACAATCCCAACACTGCAGCCAGGACCGCCGCCATGAAACGCACGTGGCGCGGCTCGCCCGTGAGAACAGCCTTCACTGGCTCCCCGGCACCCGCGGGGTCTGCGCTGCGCCCCCGGTGGGCACGGGAGGCTCCTCCAGGCCGCCGATCGGGGTGCCCAGGCTCCTCTGCCCACCGCGGTCCCCCGCTGTCTGCGGCCAGGCAGGCCTGAGCCCCGCCCGTCCTGCAGAGGAGGACAGGAAGGCAGCTTCCACCGTGCTGTGCTGACAGGTCTGTCCCTCCCCGCAGGGGACGCCAGCCCTGAGCCCTGAGCCCAGCACCCTTCCCTGGCAGCAGTCACAAAGCCAGCCGTGCCCCCAGTGTGGATGGAGGGCCCCTCGGCCTGGTCAGAGCCGTGACCTGGCGCACCTCCCGCGTCTCCGGACGCTGGGCCCCACCGCTGAAGCACAGGGCAGCCCGGGCACTGTGCTGGACGGGGGGCTGGGGTGGAGCTGGCTCCCACGCAGTCCGCCTCCTGAAGGTGCGCAGGAGACAGTGCACATGAAGCAGGTACTGACGACGTGGGGTTTGGCTGAGGCTTGAGTCTCTCCCGAGCACACACTCTCAGACCCCGAGGCGTGCCAGAGATGAGGATGGGGGGCGGTGCAGGGGGGAGGGGGGACAGGTCTTCAGAGCAGAGGTGGGCAGGAGGCCCCAAGACCAGGACCCCACGCGGACTGCTGTTCCCACACCAAGAGGAAACAGCACGGCTCAGCCCCCGGGACAACCGTGAGCCTGGGCACAGCTCCCGGCGACAGGGGTCCCTGGAGGTCCCTGACTTTGTACATCTGGGGAACGCCCTGTGACCCTATGCTGAAACACTTTCCAACCAGGCCCCAAACCTGCCAGCTAGCAGTGCTGGAGCTGCCGCGGCTCGCACAAGGGGAGCAGGCCCACGGGGACATCTGGTCTCCTCCAGCCCGAGCAGCCCCAGTAAACAAGACCAAGTGTGGCTGTCCCCATCCTGCCTGCCTGCACTTGGCGGGGCATGTGTGAGAGCTGCCACTGCTGTCCTGGGGCAGGGGCGTGGGGGAGGGGTCTGAGCATGCTGGTGGTCACTCCGCACCGGACGTGCCCCTCACTGCCCCGGCGGAGGGGCGGCCTCCCCACAAGCAGGTGACACACCAAGGAGTCTAAGAAACCCGGTGTGCACAGGGGCAAGAGTCGGTTCCCACGAGGACAATACAGGGACAGTGCCCTTCGTGAGGCCCCACCCGCAGGGCTGGCGCCTTCCCCTTGGAGGTTTCCGACACAGAGGTGAGTCCCTGAGAACAGGGGCAACGTGCCGGGGTGCGGGGCACCTGCACACACGGGAGGGCATGCCTGCAGGGACAGCGGCCCGTGCCCCGAGCAGGCTCCTAGCGGCGCGTCACCAGGAAGCGCTTCCTGCCGAGTCTTCCCGGGGACGCCATGCTTCCATCGTACAAAACCACTGTACACTCGCTGGAGCCAGCGCAGCAATTTGGTTCCCTGCGTCATTGTAAGTGGAAGGAACTTGTTCTCCGTGTGATTTTAAAAAGAACAAGAAGAAAGAGGAGAGGGGAGCCCTGGGGGGGCGGCGAGTGTCACTGGGGAGACACGGGCCAGCCTCCGCGGCCCCTTTCCCTGCTGGGCCCATCAGGGCTATGGCCACGCCGTCCTCGCAAAGGCCTGCCTCCGCCCTGCAGTGTCCGGACTCTGAGCACGCTTGTCCCCAACGTGCCATGCTGGCGTCACGGTCCTCGCAGCGGCCGCACGAGTGCGGGAGAAGGGCTCTCGGGCCTGCGCAACAGCCTGTTTCCGGAACCCTCTGCGTTTTGCAAGCAGGACGAGGGCCAGGTGAGGAGGGGACTGCCACTGGAAGGTCTGTGCACACCTCAGGCAGTCCGCACAGCTCTAGGCTCCACAGAAGTCCCCACAAAACTGAGGACCCGCCCTGCCCACAGGTCCTGCGCCTGTCACACACACCGTCAGTCATTCCTTCCCATCCAAACACAGAAACCCCACTTCCGTCTGTCTCTGCTTACTATCACGGCCCCAGCCTCTGAGCCCAGACATCGGAGCTGTTCCAGCAGCACAGGGGCCTCTGCGCAGCCCTCCAGCACCTTAGGCTGCCCCTCGGAGCACGGGCCGCGGAGATCCCAGGAGCCCCTGCGCAGGGCAGCTCTTGGCCCCCACACCCAAGGGGCACTGCTGGGCCTGCGGCGCGGCCGCGCACGGCACGGGCGGGCGGCGGGGAGCCCAGGAAGGCAGGCAGCCCAGTATGCAGCCCAACCACACCTGAAAGGACTCGCCAGAGACAGAGGGATGGGGAGGTGGGGGCCGCGGCCTGGGACGAACACAGACGGACAGAGCTGGCCCGACCCACGCCGCACTCAGCCACTGTGCTGTGGCTGCCCCGGCCGCAGGCGGGCAAGACGAGGAGAGGCCGGAAGGGAGCAGAGCCCGGACGGGGGATGGTGGGGGGCGGCCGCTCTCAGGGCTCAGCTCAGCCTGGCCAGAGACTGCTGCTGGGCTCCACATTTCCCAAAGCCCCCTCACAAGCCCCGAGACATGGGCTGGCACTCGGAGGAGGAACTCGGGACCCCCGCAGCCACCCCATTGCCTCAGCCACGACTCCGGAGCCTCGCAGAAGGCTAGCTCAGGCTGAGGCCTGCAAGCTCAGCATGGGGTGGCCGCAGACCCTGGACGGTCACCTGCGAGCGTGCAGGCAGGACGCGGTGCTGCTGGGCTGGTTTGTACTGGGTTGGCCAAGAAGTTCATTTCCCTTTTTCTGTAAGACGGCTCCAGTGGTGCTTAGTTGTCTTTAACGTCATTCCAAGCAATTTTGTTAAGATTGTATTGTGACAGCTGTCACATCAGTGTGCGTTAAAAAAAAAAAAAAAAAAATCAAAACTGGTCAATTTTTGTGTAGCCATTTAAATATTGCAGAAGAAAGAAAACAAGTGACGTTTTCAGCATACTGAACTTTTATGACCTCAAGAAAGGTAAAAACGCAGAACAAGGGCTGTGCACGTGTGGCGGAGGCGCTGGGACTCGGCGACGTGTCGGAAGTGGTGGGAGAAGTTTTATGCGGAGACTTCTCGCGGGACGACGCTCCACAGTCGGGCAGGCCAGCTGAAGTTGATGGCAATCAAACCGAGACATTAACTGACAATGATCAATGTTACACCACCCAGGGGATAGCTGCCGTACTCAAAATATCCAAATCAATAATGTTATTGGTGAAAACGAAAAAGTGTCAAAACTTTACAGAAAAAACTAAATGGACTTTCTGGCCAACCCCACAGACACCTGTGAAGAACGTGTGTGGCGAGGCTCCTGGGGAAGAAGGGGTGGGCGACACCGTGGCGCATCCCGGAAAGGGAACCGAGGTCTCCTGGGGCACACAGATGGGACAGGACGGGAGAACGCAGGCTCTCCGAATCGCATCTGGCCAACACCGACCCCCCGGCTGGCCCAGCCTGCAGAGGAGCAGGAGGGCGCTGGCCCCAAGGCGGGGCGACAGACAGGTCTCGGGGCTCCGTGCAGCACTTTGTAAGCACCTCTGTCCCCGTCCGTCCTACAGAAAAGAGGGGCACAGATTCCAGGCCTGGCAGGGTCTGTCTTGGAAGAGGGCTGCACGCTGCTCGGGGCCCCAGGGTGTCAACACCGACGTGGGGCTGGGGAACTGGCTGTTGGTGGCAGGACATGTCCCCTCCCCGCCCCGTTTGGTGTGGCGCTGGGAGGGAAGCCCCAAGCTCTCTGCCACAGAGCTGCCTCCGGCCCTCCAGGTTCAGAGAACACCCGGGCTGGACTCTGCACCGCAGAGCAGACCACAGGGTGCGGGCAGGGGTGCAGAGCCTGGCAGACGAGGGCCCACTGGAGCAGAGGACCGCAGTGACCCTGCATCCTGGCCACGAGGCCCAGCAGGCAGGTGACAAGTGGCGTTCCCCACACAGACGCACTGACCTCGGGGTCAGCACCTCTCAAGAGAAAAATCACAGCCTCTAACAATGCTCCAGAGGTTTCATAAACCAACCCACAAAAGGCTTCCTTTTCAAATGTGAGTTCTCAGCAAATACAGCAACAGACCCTTTCTTGACAGGAAGTCACCCTGAGACCATCAGTGGGTGTGGTTTCAAAACATTCCCTCCTCCCAAGAAGCCCGGGGCTCACACTCAGAAACAGGCCTCCTAAAAACAAAGAAACCCCACTGCTGGCACCCCCCACGCCGCCTTCAAAGCCACAGAGCCAACCACTGGGCACTCACTCTCACCGGCCTCAGTGGGGCCACCACGACCCCTCCAGGTCGGAGCTGAGCTGCCTGCGGAAGCTCATCAGGTCTGAAATGCGCTCAGGCCCCACCGCCCAGCCTAGCCACCACCCAGGGTCCCCCCAAGTCAGCAGGGACTTCTCAAATCCATCAGGACGCCAGGAAGGAAGCAAACATCTGTTGACGGAAGGGCTCCCCACACGCAGCAGCTGCAGAGAGCTGCACACTCAGGAAACGGACCGCACGCCGGAACGGCAAACCGCAGCTCAGGACCACTTCCGTGGGCCCAGCCGGCCCCCAGGGCTCTCTCGCGGACGGGGCTGCGCCTGGCAGCCCTGTGCGCGCTCACAACGGGGTGGCAGGGAAGGAGAGCCTGGGCAGAAGACAGCTACCAGCACCCTGGGCTGCGGCTCCTGGGAGCAGCGCCCCCGCTGCCACCAAGAAGGGCCAGGGCCCGCTGGGGCTCAGCGGTCAGCGGCTCCCTGTCCCCAGCTTGTGGGTTTAGATATGACAGTCACATGGCCTTTTAAATGCCACCTCATCCAAGAATGAAGGCAGTTTCCTAAAAAGACAAAGATCATCAAGCAATTTTCAAAAAACTGCACACCACCCTATAAGCTATCCTTGAATTCCAAGCGTATATCAGAATTTTCTCTTATCTATATTAAACCTAAGGTTAACAAAACTCAGAAAACACCTGTCTGACCGTCATTTTCTACTCTAAGTCTTCGCCCGTCCCCTCTGCTGGGCTCCTCTTACCAGGCATGAACGTGTGCTGGACTCGTAGCGGGGGGCCCCAGGCCGGGGTGACTGCCTCTCCTGGGGACAGGCAGGGGCGCGCTGGAGAGAACAGCCCAGCTCTGTGTGTCAGAGAGAAAGCAGGCCAAGAGGTTGCAGAGACTGAGGAAGGGTGGGAATCGGGGGCCGGGGCGCTCTGGAAACGACACTGAGGAAACAGGCCCCGTGTCAAGGAGAAAGACGCTCGTCGTGACAGTGAACGAACCCCTCTCTGCGAGCTCTCATCGTAGAAAGGAAACGCTTCATCCACACAGACTTCACCTCAGAGCTGCCTGCCCCCTTGGGAAGAGGCACCCAGGGGACACGGGAAGGTGGAGGAGTCCTGGATGGGGAAGGGGTGGCCAGCTGACCATCCAGTCCCCTGTCCCAGACGTCAGGGCCCCCAAACAAGGCCTCCAAGGAAACTGCAGACCAGGCTGAGAGAACTAAACTTTATGCTCCTTCGTCCACCACTAACCAAGACCAGGATCAACAGAGAGGGGAAAAAGGAAAGATTCCAGGAAGAAACAAGCCTGGGATTTTCTGCAGAGGCCCACGGGGGACCCTGGGGCCGGAATGGGCTTGGGGCCCAGGGGCTGGTTGGGGGATAGGCACAGGAGAGCCCCCACTGGCCTAAGGCTCAGGCAGAGACCTATGGCACCCCATCCTTCCTCAGCCCCCATATGGAAGGGACAGAGCAGCCGAGCCGGGGCGGGGGGGGGGGTGGGGGGGGCTGAGTTTAGCTACCAGCGCTGGCAGGGAACACAGGGCCAGTCACCGGTATGGCTGATCTTCCAGCAACTGTATCGTCAGCACTTAATTCACTAACAGAGGGACCCACCCACGCACCCATCAGCATGCATGTGTGTACACGCATGCACACAGAAGTACATGGGCATGTGCGCATGTGTGTACAACAAACAGGACGGAGGTTCACAGGCCTGAGTCAGGGGCGGCGACCCCCAGGAGTGCTCAGCGGGTCCTCCTTCAGCTCGGTGTCGTGTGCCCAGCGAGCAACGGTGCCCCTTTGGCCCACTCAGGGCAGAGCAGCTCTCTCAGGCTCCCACGCCGGCCTCAGGGACGGACGCACTTCACGAGCCCCGCCAGCGCCCCACGACTCAGCGGCCAACCTCCCTGCCAAGGGGTTTACGGAAGATGACTCAAACCCTGCCAGTCTACACGACATCAGCTACGCACACGTCACTGAGGCCAGCCACAGGCTACACGGCGGGGCTGGGCCCTGCAGTGTCGCCCTAATGGACAGCCCGTCGAAACCTGCCGCGGCTTCCGAGGCGCCCGCCCCACAAACACGCGCAGTGGGTGCACAGAGCCCCACAGTCCTTCTGGAGCCTCGACGGGACTGCGAGGCGAGCAGGCAGAAGGAACAGACCCGTCATCTCATTACGTCCCCCCCCACGTGACCACTGGAAGGTGAGAAAGGTGAGCTGACCACGTGCAGAAGTTGGGAACGCCTGCAGCAAAGCAGAGTGAGAGCGGTGACAGAGAACAGGCCTTTACGACGAGGATCAAGAGGACCCCACGCTTGTGGGGCTGAGAAGCTCAGCACTCACACCCTCATCAAGGAGGAGATGGTATCTCTACACCTCCCAGGAGCCGGACCACTGCCCCCACGCCCCAAAGGCAGTTCTGCTTTCACGCAACGCTTTCATACAATAACTCAGCGTGCAAAGAAGCAAGAAGCGAGCAGTGCCGGTCAGTCACTGACCAGCCACCCAATTGCAACGGGAGGGCGGTGAGCACCCTGTGAGCAGTGCGTGGACCCCAGCGCACGGTACACAGACCTGGGAAACGGCCCACACAGGGCACCCTGCACACTGGCAACGGCAGGTGGCGACCCTTCCTCCCTGGGACAGGCGGTGACTGGGATCAGTACCACATGTACCCTAACTAGGGGGACGGCTCAAGAAGCACTTGCAAGTCGGAGGACCGGGCTTCGCTGAGAGACAGCCCGAAGAAAACAAAAGGTTCAGAAGTGAAGACTGGTACGAAGGCTGGTGTTCGGTCCGTGTTGTTTTACAATGGCCTGAGACAGCGGCAGCCTCCCACTTCCAAATGGCACACATTTCACTCTGAGTCTCAACGCTGTCACTCCGCAGGCTGCCAGGACGCTCGCCGGACAGTCGAGGAGGGCCGGCTCCCGAGAAGCGCTCCCACCCCCACGGCACCCACTGTACACGCACGAAGCCCGGGTGGCCGAGCCTGGTGGCCACGGGGCCTGGAGGCCTGCGCACCCTGCAGGCAGGTCGTGGAGCCGCGGCCCTGCCTCCCTCCCGGGATCAACGGTCCCAGCCCGACGGCTCTGCACCCACGGTTACCCTGCGGGCGGGGAACTGCCCCCTGCACGTCCTGGGGAGCATTCTGCACGGCGTGCTGTGTGGGGGACCCTCTCTCAGGCTGGGCTATTCAGCCAGACCAGCACGACCAACCTCAGTGAAAATTCACAACGTGGTGCCAATCGCAACGAACTGTCCACAGTGACCATGGAAGGCACAGTTTAAAAACCAGCAGAGAAGCTCGGTTCTCTCTGTGATGCCCTCCGTCCACATGGCCATGTTTCCATGGAGGCGCAGTGAAAACGGACTGCCGGGACGCCAGCCGCAGGGAGCACCAGCAGACCCAGGCACGGAGCGGCCTGTCTCCCAGCAGCCGGAAGCCCAGGAGCGGCCACTCACCTTCTGGCCCAAGTCAAGCCAGCAGCCCCGGGGGACCCGCGTTCTCATTTCAATGCAATGTGACTTCAATAAATATCTATGACGCCAAAACACAGCCTTAAGAGAAAATAACAGGTAAACTGAACCTCCTCCATATTAAAGACTTCTGTGCTTCAAAGATCTCTCTCCGGAAAACAAAATCTACAGAATACTTACTAATCACAGATCTGATAAAGAAGCTGTATCTAGAATACTGAAAGGGTTCCCTTCCTTCACAGTTAGAACCCTTACAACACAAGGGAAAAAAGGCAAATAACCCAATTTTAAAATGTTAGGCAAACGCCCTGTCCGGTGTGGATCAGTCGGTTAGGCATCATCCCATAAACTGAAAGGCTGCGGGTTCGATGCCAATCAGGGCACACGCCTGGGTTGCGGGTTTGGTCCCCAGTCGGGCGTGTACGAGAAGCCAGCCACCAGTCGATGTTTCTCTCACACGGATGTTTCTCCCCACGCCCTCTCTCACTCATGTCTCCTCACTCTAAAATCAATAAGCATCTGTGTCCTAGTGTGAGGATTTTTTAATAAGGGCAAAAGATTCAAGATACCTCTTAAAAACATGTATACACACACACATATATGTATATACACACTCACACAGGAACGGCCAGCAAAGCCATCAAGACTTACCGTGGTGACCACTTTGTAAGGTATGTAAACGCTGAATCACTAGGTTGTACCCCTGAAACTAACATGACACTGCGTGCCAACTATTACTAAAATAAACTAGTATTTTTTAAACTGCAGGAGAAAGATCAAGATGCCCTGAGTGGCCCTCAGCTGACATGTGAGCGACCAGAACACACTGAAGCACCCTTGAGACGACCGGGCTTTAAACAAGGACAATCCGACAGCACCCACGGTCGGTGTCTTAGCAGTGACGACGGTGGGACGGCTACGTGTCTCAGCGCCCCCAGACTCCGCTGCGGAGACGGCCGCGGCCCGAGCACAAGATGGCCACCTGGTCATCACGGCTCTCTTGTCACTTCTGTAACGTCTGAAATTTTCCATCTTAGAAAGAAAAAAGGAAGCCCGTCACAGCACGGCTGGATGACGGCTGCGGGGTCACAGGGTCGCTCTGTCCCGCAGCGCTGGAGGCCACCCCCGGAGCCGGACACGCGCAGGGCACGGCGCCCCCACGATGCCTCCCTGGCGCAGGCCCACCTCGCGGGCTGCTCGTCTTTGCCGAGTGCGCGACAGCCGGGATGAACGCCGCGCCCCGGAGCGCTCCTTCTTTTCGGGGACGAAGGAACGCAGTTCGCCGAGAGATGACGACACTGGCGGGGGGGGGGGGGGGGGGGGGGGGGGGCGGGGGCATGGCGGGCCGCGACAAACCTGCAGCAACGGGAAAGCTGCCCTGAAGCGAAAACTCACTCCCCCCACTTCGAACAGAACAAACGCTACGCGGCGGGGCCGCGGACTCAGGGCCTTCTCCGGCTCCGCGCGGGGCCGCCCCCGGGAGGGGCGCACGAGAGCACGCGCGACAAGGGCCGGCCCGCCGCCCCGGGCCCCTTCACAGCTCGGCTTGCTCACGACTCGCTGCCCAGGGCCCCGTCCTGAGACGATTCCGAGAACGGGGACGGGCAGCGAGCCAGCGCTGGGCGCGCAGAGCACGCACCGCGGCCAGGCCCCGAGCCTCGGGCCCGGGCCCGCGTGGGTGAAGCCGGGGGAGGGCGGAAAGGAAGGGGCGGGCAGACGGCGAGCGAGCGCGCCCCACCCTGACCCCGGAGGCTTTGGGCGGGACGCGCGGCGAGGCTGGGCGGCCCTGAGGCTGCCCCCGGCGAGGGTCCGCACCCGGACGCCCAGCTGCCAGCAACGACTCGCCTACAGCTGCGGTCCGCGCGCGTGGTCCGACGGATGCCAGCCCGGAGGCCAGTCAGGAGGCCCGCCCGGCGCGCGGCCGCGCTGGCGGCGGCTCTGTCCCCGCGCACGCACGTACATACCGGCTCTCGCAGCCGCGAGGGCGGCGGGGCAGCAGTAGAGCCCGGCCCCAGGAAACCACCCGCGCCCAGAGGGGAAGGCCATGGCACCGAGCGCGGAAGCCGAGGCGGCGGCCGGCCGCAGCCCCGCGCTGACATCATGGGTGGGCCGTGCGCGTGCGCGGGCCGTGCGTGCGCGCCTGCGTGCCGTGCGTGCGCGCGTCGGGGACGCTGGAGCGTGCGTGCCCTGCAGGCCCGCTGCGGCCTCGTTCCTGCCCCACTTCCCAGCCCCGGAGGCCCCCGGCCCGACACTGGGAAGGTCGTTCTGAGACCCGCGTCGGCAGGCCCGTCGCCCATCGCCCACCGGGGGTGGTTTCCGAGCTTCCCTGGGACCGGGCGTCGCAACTCCTTCCGTTTCCAGTCGTGCTGGGCCCGCCGAAGGCACAGGGGCGCGGGCCCAAGGCAGGCCCCGGACGAAGGCGCACAGGGCAGCAGGGCCGGGGGCTCGGGGCCGCCCGTCCGAGAGGCACGCTGGGGGCCTCGGCGACAACGGCACCTATGACGCAGGGCCGAGCCCCTCCGACCACAGCGCAGGCACCACTGGGTCCACCGAGGCAGAGGTGCGGGCCTGCTCAGCTCTGCCCGGAGAGGCGGCCCCGGGGACAGAAGGCGGTGCCGCTCTCCCCAGCAGCCCCGACCTGGGCAGGGGCCATCCCAGAGCCGCTGGCCTGCAGGAGCGCCGGGTCCTCAGGTCTGGGGGACATAGGACAGCCTTCACACCACACTCCCCACCGGCCAAGGGCGCCCGGCGCACCGACCCCCCGGCGTTAGGTCGTCAGGCCCTCCACGGGAACGGAGGGGGGGTGGGGCGCAGAGGACGCGGGCCGGCCCCAGGTCGGCGGTCACAGTGCCCCCCAGCACGTGTTCCCCTCGAGGCTGCTGCCAGAGGCATTCACGCTTTTTTAAATACTCGGCGTCTAATCTGCAAAGGAAGAAAACTTAGGTATTGCGGTATCTCCTACCACGTATCAGAGTAAGCTGCTGAGGGTTTGGGCTTGCTTCAGCTTACCTTGTAAGAAGCTTCTCTACCCTCTCTCTAGAATCACCTCCCTGCCCATGACCCTGTAGGAACAAAGACAGAATGACTCCCAAACCAGCACAAAATCAGCAATAACAAAGGGCAGATGTAATTAGAGGGTCTCTGAGAAGGGAGCTGACAGCATTGGCATATTCACAAATCACAATGGGGGCATTTAGATGATCGCGTTAGGGGAGGGGGAGCTGATCCTCTCACTTTAGGGTGGGGAAGCTGATCACTTTAGGGTGGCAATTTCAGGGTGGGGAAGCTGAGACTATAAAACCAGTTTCCTTTGTCTACTTGGGGCGCACATTCTCCTGGCTGTGAGGGTGCGCCCGGCTCTGCAGACTCGTGAATAAAGGCCTCACTTTACTGCTCAAGTCCTGTGTCCCAGTTTTTATTGTGAGCGTTTCTCACAACCCTTATGCAGCTCCCTTCCTCTGCCGACGGGAAAGGCTGATCCAGGAGCAACCCAGGGAGGTCTGGGAAGCAGAGCAGGAGGGCAGGGCAGGTGTGTGGCCACACATCCCTGGCGGGGAGCGGAACTGGAGCTGACGGCTCAGCAGCAGCGGCCCTCGGGCCACACATTCTCCTCTAGATCTCAGACTGGTGCCCAGGGCACTTTCAAATTCAAGAGCAATGAAAGCATTTACTTGCCAAAACAAAGCCATGATGTGCAGTCCCCAGGAGCTGTGCCTCCCAGAGGGAGGGCCTGAGATGTGTGCTTGCAGAGGGGACTCCGCTTTTATGTGCTGGCAACAGTGACTAAATAAATGAATTCTTAAAGGAATCTGTTTACTTGCACCCAGCTACAAGCTTCCACGCAACCCCATAAGCCTGAGGACAAGGGCGTGAGGCAGGGCTCGCTACGTCCACCTGACAGGAAGGTGCGAGGCGCACACAGACCGAGCGATGTCCCCACCATCTCAGCAGCAAAGCTGGACGCAGCCCGGCCATGCTGATGCCAACGCCAGACTCCTTCGCCGTCCCGGCGGAAACCGGAGTCCTGGCTCCCAGCAGGAGCGCGGAGGGAGGGAGACGCCCCAGAGCTCCACTGAGACACCGCTGTGCCCGCTGCCCCGAGATGACAGTGCCCTGCCAGCCAGGCGCAGGGCAGGGCAGCAGCGGCAGCAGAGCCCGGCCGCATGGTTCATCAGAGGTGCTCCTTCTGGGGGAGGCCACCGCGCAGAAGGCCACCGCACCGCATGGTCACCGGGCTCCTGCCGCTGTGCACAAACTCTCCACGAGGCTCTGCCGGAAGCAGCCCTGCGGGGCTCCCTCTCGCGTTCCAGCACCGGACCACGGGCCGCAGACCCCACACGGCCCACCTCAGGGACCTACCCAAACAGGACCCTCTCCAAAGCCCGCTTGCCCCCACAAACCTGGACCCAGGCTCGTCAGCTGAGGAACTGGTCAGTGTTGACAGAGTCCCTCCTGTCCCCTGAGACTCACACGGACTCTGTTTTGTTGACCGTGGAAAACATGCCGGTCAAAAAACAGGACATGCCCTCTGGAAATTCAGATTGTGCCCGAGACAGGGACAGAGCAAGAAGCCAGGTGGGTCACCTGAAGAAAGTGCCCGGGCCACAACCCTTTAGGCACGCTCGTCCCCGACTCCTCTGTGTGAAATCCCCAAGCTGGACGAACAGGGCGCTGTTTCAGGGCTCGGCCGCTGGGAAGCGTCCCTGGACTTGTGACCAACCAAGCCATTAAGTGATGCCAGGGCAGGTGTGAAGAAATGAGCTGGGCAGGGAGGCAGAACTGAGCGTGCCCAGGCCGAGAGGCAAAGACCATGCAGGACACACGCAGCCCCTCGGCCCTCCGGCAGAAGGAGCGGAGACACACCTGAGAACCACTGGCGGAGGCTGTCCTGTGCTGATAAAGACACGAGTTCACAGGCACAGAAGGAAGATGCATACCAGGAGACAGAAGTGTGTCCACACCGACACACCTGCACAGAACCGTGCGACGAGGACAATGTCGCAGTCAGGACAGGCTGGCTCGGCAGGGACGGCCACTGTGCGGGCTTCTCACCTCCCTGCGAATGCAGGAGCTGTGGCAGGAAGAACACCCTCCCTGTCGCAGCAGGAAAAGAGGAAGATCTGCTTGAGACTCTGGAAGGTGATCCCTAAAGAATGAGGGTGAGCTGGAGACGTCGCCAGGGGAACAAAACCAGCTTCTGCCACCCCAGGCCCTGGATGCTGCTGCTGGGGGTGCGCCTCAGGAGGAAGGAGCGGTGGGAAGGGGGTCTGGGGCGCAGCAGAGAACGAGGGGCCTCCACGGGGACGCAGGACAGGAGGGGCCAGAGCACTGGGGGCCTGGGGACCAGGCGCGGCAGGAGAGCTGGGCGCCAGCTGACACCTGACGTTGGGATGCCACGCTTGTCACAGTTCACGGACCAACAGTGACACGTCCCCATGAGCTTTCCGTCTGTCCCAGGGTCCCACCGAGGACCCCACGTGACATGTAGTGGGTGCATGTCCTCTGGCTCCTCCGGGCTGCAGGTATTTTGTGGAATGTCCCTCAGCTGGGACTTGTCTGATATTTCCCTCATGACTAGACTCCGGTTGTGTTTTTAGGAAGGAGACTCGGAGGCAAAGGGCCCTGCTTACGTCAAGCTGAAGGCATACGCCCATCGACACGGCTCAAAAACCACAATGAAATTAAAAATGCTACGTGCCAACACCTGCTGGACGCACCTCCCTCTGGACGTCCAGAGACGTGCAGCTCATCCCAAGAGAAAGGCCAAGAACTAATGGGCTGTAATTCCACCTCCGAAGTTAGAAAAAGACACCAGGTAACACCCAAAGCAAGGGGATGGCAGAAATTTGCAAACTTGGAAGTAAACTAACAAATCAGAGAGTCAATGAAGCCAGAGCTCAGCAATTAAAAACTTAGCAAGAACTTAACAAAATATGTTTGAAATGAAAAACGGTACATAACTGCAAATCCAGCAGAAATTTCAAGATAAAAATCATGAACAATTCACAGCTATAAAAATAAAAATTTAAATGGACAAATTTCTTGAAAATTACCTTAAATTAACACTACCAGAGTTAGAAACAGACTACCAGTTCCTATTAAAGATATTAACCAGTAGTTAAGAATCAACGCACCAAGAAAACCTGAACCCCAAATAGTTTTAGAAGTAAACTACCCCAAACTTTCAAGGAATAGATTGTTCTAAATTTCATACACACTTACAGAAAATAAAAGTTTAACATTAAAGGAAAAGTACAGGCCTAGCCAACTCAATAACAGAGAAAAAGCATGAGTAGTACCCCCACCTAATGTGGCCGTGTCCAGAAAACTTGGTCACAGCACAGCATGCCTACTGTGGGAATCGGGGGTATTAGGTCTAGTGCAGGAATCTGGGGGAGTCCAACAGGCCTACTACCAGAATCTGGGATGTTTGATGGGTCTATTGTGGGAATCTGGGGTGTTCGATGAGTCTATTGCGGGAACCTGGGGTGCTTGATGGGTCCATTGTGGGAATCTGGGGTGCTTGATGGGTCCATTGTGGGAATCTGGGGTGCTTGATGGGTCTACTGCGGGAACCTGGGGTGCTTGATGGGTCCATTGTGGGAATCTGGGGTGCTTGATGGGTCTACTGCGGGAACCTGGGGTGTTCGATGGGTCTACTGCGGGAACCTGGGGTGCTTGATGGGTCTACTGCGGGAACCTGGGGTGCTTGATGGGTCTACTGCGGGAACCTGGGGTGTTCGATGGGTCTACTGCGGGAACCTGGGGTGCTTGATGGGTCTACTGCGGGAACCTGGGGTGCTTGATGGGTCTACTGCGGGAACCTGGGGTGTTCGATGGGTCTACTGCGGGAACCTGGGGTGTTCGATGGGTCTACTGCGGGAACCTGGGGTGCTTGATGGGTCCATTGTGGGAATCTGGGGTGCTTGATGGGTCTACTGCGGGAACCTGGGGTGTTCGATGGGTCTACTGCGGGAACCTGGGGTGTTTGATGGGTCTACTGTGGGAATCTGGGGTGTTCAACAGTGGACAATCTGCACGTCAGCATTTTCAGACTCATCAAGGACATGCAACAGAAGCGCCCATCTACTGCAGCGCACCAGCCATGAACTTGGCCTGAAAGGGGAGCCGACAAGGACCATCACTCTCAGTTGGGAAAGGTCAAGAGCCTCCCTTTCTGGCAGGAATAACAGAAGGAAGCCGGGCACCCTGCTCCCACTCAGAGCTGATCTGGGATCGTTGGCCAGCGCAGTAAGACAAGAGACACTGACGCAGCCAATGAGGAGAAAGACGCGAAACGGTCACCACCGTGGTTAATGTTCTTTGTCTTAGCAATCCCAAGGTCAAAAGAAAACTTTTAGAAGTGGTAAAAGTTTAGGACAGTGATAGGATAGAAAAGTACCAAAAACCTAGAATCTACCAAAGACTACATCTACCCACGATGACACATGTAAGGCCTTTAGGACGAGAACTATGAAAATGTCCTGCAAGACACTGAAGATCTAACCAGGGGACTGACAGGCACACAAACAACAACGGGGTCCGGTGCTGCAGGAGCCCTTCCCACCCCCACCCCAGGGCACCCACGCAGTCAATGTAACTCTTGGCTTCTCCGGAGGAATCGCAGCAGGAGAGCTGGGACACTCACAAGAAAGGGACGGCGGGAGGTGGGGCAGACGGGAATGAAGGACATGCATGGGCCCCCTGGGGAGACGGAGGGGCCAGAAAGCAGGCCAACCTCACACACGGCTGGCCACCCTGGGAAAGGGCGCCCAGCGCCACACAGTGCGCTCATCGAAACGGGAACAGGAAGCAGAGTTGACCCCGACCCAGCAGCCCAGACAGAAGTCAAAGGCTAACAGAGACAGAACTTGGCAAGTGATAGAAGGAAACACATGTCACCTTCACAACCTTCAGGTATGGAAGGTTTGTTGGTATTTTTTATAGTAAGTGTTAGCTAGAAAGGGCAGGTCTGGTTTTCGGCTTAGACGAGGTGTCATGTTACGGGACCAATTTTTGCACGTAACCTTTTCTTTTGTTATCTGTACATGTCTGTGTGTTTCCAAAGTCAGTGGACTCGAACGTTTTGAATGACATTGCTTTCCTTCTTCTCGCTAAGCCTTGACTGAATTCCCACCGTGTGCCCAGCACTGTGCCAGCGAAAATGGGTCAAATCCAAGGGCAGGAAGCAGCACGTGCAATACAAAGGCAGCAGGAGACGCAGCCCCTTAGCTGCCCTCTGCCGGGGGCAACAACCCCACAAAGTAGGTCCCGTTGACCCCCTCTGAGCGTGGGCCCAAAAGGAACTGATGTGACTCCCACAGTCACCCAGACTGAGCGGAGCAGGGCCCAGCACTCCGACCTCGGAGAAGGCGCACAGACCCCCACAGGCTCCAGCAGGATCAGCTCCTTCACCTCACCTCAGCCCTCTGGGCTCAGCACCGCTGTTTAACAAAGCTTCATAATCTCTACTCGCCGCTGTAGCTTAGGGAACGAGAGTGGGAGAATAAAACCAACGGGGCTCTATCGCTACATAGAATATTAGTTCCTAACCACAGCGTCCCCAAACAGAAAAAAGCTATTGAGAGTTACTACAGCCCTGGCTGGTGTGGCTCAGTGGACTGAGCACCGGCCTGCAAACCAAAGGGTCGCTGGTTAGATTCCCAGTCAGGGCACAGGCCTGGGCTGGGGGCCAGGTCCCTGCTTCAGGGCATGCGAGAGGCAACCAAGTGATGTCTCTCTCCCTCTTTCCCCTTCCCTTTCCCTCTCTCTAAAAATAAATAAAATCTTGAAAAAATAAAAGTTTACTAGTCTATTTTTTTAAAAGTTAATCTCAAATGTATCAACAATTTTTACTAAATTTTCTTTTCCAAATGCGAGCTAACATTTTTCATACTACCCAACTTTACTCATAAGTGGTTTCTGCGCTCTGAGCTGATTCCCCGACTATAACAAGGCCAGACTGCGGGACACGCAGCAGCCACGAGCCCCTGACGCTGCTGAGTGAAGGAGGGCGGGCGGTGAACCCAAGGACCTTGGAGAAGACGGGTTCCAAAGATGAATTGTCAGAGCAGGCAGACAGGGCGGGCTCCAGCTGTGGACGGCCACCTACACACACACCGTGACCGCCCTGTGTCTGCATCACCAAGGGGCGGGGAGGGGGAGGGGCCAACATCATTCACCAATGACCTCTCACCCAGGGAGGGCAGGGGTCGAGGGCGCTACTTGAGAAGGCTTATCTAGTCACGACTGGCTGAGTCAGGCACAGAAAACTGGTGACAAATGCAGCACCTCATGGAGCCCCGCGCCGGCACCCGGTGGTGCACACAGGACAGCGATGGCCCCAGACTGCATCTGAGCATGTTAAACAGAGCCCCGAGTTCCCAGGAAGGAACCCCTAATGGCACCCTAACGCGCGGGCCCTCACAGCGCCACCTGATCGTGAAGCCCAGGGCCTGTCCCAGGGGCGGCTCCAAGACACCTGAAACTGACCAGGAAAGGTGGGCAGAGGCGGCACCGGCCCGCACACGGGCCTCACAGCTGGGACGGCGGCCGGGCCCAGTGACCCAGCCAGCGCCCGTTTCCGTGGCCAGAGCTGAGAGGGCAGCCCTCTGGGAGGGGCACCCTGGGGCTGGGTGGGGGCCAGGGCCTGGGGGACACGCAGCCAACTATGGGGACCTCAGGAGAACGTCACTGAGGGGCTGTGGTGCCAGAGGCAGCTGGGGCGCCTTCCTGAACTTTGGCTCTAAGGGAGCAAATGTCCAGTAATGCGGGGGGGGGGGGGCGGGGGGGGTGCCCAACGCCGCCTGCTGCCGAGGCCGCGAACCTGAAAACCGCTTCGAGGACCAGCTACCAGCAGCAGGGAAACAGCGCGCTCCCCGCCTCAGGCTCATTCACACTGCGCGGCCCGGCTGGCAGGCGGGGTGCTTTCTGCTTCCTTCTCCCGAGCCCACACGTTTTAAACAGCATAAAGAACATTTAAAACGTCCACCAGGACCTTTGAGAAAAAGGGGGGAAGCTCCTGACGGGCGCTCCACTGTGGGCCAGGGCCTCCCCGCTGGAAGTGGTCGGCGGCACCTGCCCGGACACAGACGCTACACTCCGAGGCGGCCCCGGGCAGCCCCGAACGGGACGGAGCTCAGGATGAGCCCAGCCCAGGGGCGAGGGGCCTGGCCCTGGGGTCCTGACAGGGTGCCGCACACACAGCCCACAGGCCTGGCAGGTGCCGCCCGGGCGACACTGGTGCTGCCACGCGGGTGTGTGGGGACTCAGGCAGCAGCCGTTCCCCGCGGCCAGGCCGTGCAGCCCCCACGGGGCTCTGGCTGGGCTGCTCTGGGGGGGTACGGACACAGAGCCTTTCAGCCCTCGTTGGCACGAGGCAGGAAGCGGCCCCGCGCCAGCCGCTGCGAGGGGAGTGTGCGGGAAGGGGGCCCAGTGGCCCCGGCCAGGCGGCCCCAGCGAGGAGCCGCAGCAGCCTCGGCTGCTTGGCAGGGCCTGAGAACGACACGGCCCCGTCGCCCGTGGTGAGAACGCACACCCTCGCCTCCAGAAGCGCGAACAGCAGTGCCATGTGGGCTGGAACCCACCGCAGCGGCCGCGTCAGAGCAAGCTGGCGAGCAGGCGTGGGGGGCGGGGGGGGGGTGCCGGCCTTCCCTCCCCCTCCTCCTGGACGAGGGCAGGGGCGCAGGCAAGCTCCCAGCAGCCACACAGCGGAGCCCCATTCAGGCCCCAGCGGGAAAGCACCTTTCCAACGGCAGCTGCCGTCCCAACAATAAACAGGACACCTCACTGCAGAGGGGACTGTGTTTTAATAAAAAGGAGCCGTGCATCCCTCTGGACATGAAACGGGACCACCCAGCCAGCCTGCCCGCCCTGCGGCTGCCCTGCCAGCTAGTCTGGCTCTTGGGACACCCACACCTGCGTCACCCGGACCCACGGTCGGGGACGTCCTCATACGCCTCAGCAGGTGGCACGCATGCCCGGTAGGCAGGGACCCGGGCTCCGCTCTTCCTCAGGAGACGCCGGGGGGAGAGCCCTCCCAATGAGCGCGTGCTGAGGGCCATTGAGGTCCTCGGTGCCACCAGCAGCAGGGAGCTCCGGTCACCCACTTGCAGTAAGAAAAAAGGAAGCACACTTACTAGAAGACGTTTCTAGAAAGAGTGGGGCCACCCGTCTGACCCCTCCCTTCCACCTGCCCCTTCCTGCCACACACCCAGTGGCCTCTCGCGGGGCTGGCGGTCTGGGCCGCGCGCAGGAGACCCTCACGCCGCTGACCAGCCTAAGGGGCTTATGACACAGACGCGCGCGGTACACAGCACGGGATGCAGAAGAGCCAAGCCTGTCCAAGGAGCCCGTCATGCCGGAGGCAACAAGAACATGACAAGAACATGACAAGAACATGGCAGCGCACTGGGAACAAACACGGGGACGCAGCTGCAGCGCTGCCTGCAGGGACAGGGCTAGGGGACGATGAGCAGGGAATTTTCCCCAGCTTCAAACGTTTTTATTCTTTACAGCATCTCCCCCAATCAGCGGTTCCCACCGTCTAGTCAGAGACCACACTGGACCCGTCGCCGCCCTCGGAAACGGCTGCCCCTCCCGCGCCCACCCGGCCCCCCGAAAGCTGCTCTGCCTGGGACGCTCGCTGTATTTCCCTTCTTAGCGTGCGCACTCTCACCGGCACTGAGAGCAGCACCCAAGTCCCTCCCGCGGTCCTCGGCAGGACCAGCAGGGCGGGCAGCCCCGCAGCCCCCCGGGAAGGAGCGTCTCAGCGACCAGGGACCAGGGCCCCGGGGACGGGGAGCAGCTCCCCTGCTATCACAAACTCTTCCTGCGTTTGCTCCCCAAGGGCCCACCGCCAGCCAGGCCATAAGCACTGGAGGGCACAGAGAGGAGGAGCGGTGCTGGCACCCCCGGGCCCCGTTTTACAGACGCGGCGCAAAGGGCCCCCCAGGAAAGGCTCGCACCAGCAGGCGGCTAAGTAGACGGCGCCCCTGAGCGTGCTGCTCGTCCCGTCAGTCACACTCAGAGCGCTTACGCGCACACGGCAGCCTGGGCCACGCGTGTGTGCCCGGGGAAGCCTTCATGGTTGGCCCTGGGGGGAGGGTCACGGCCCCCGCCCCTTCTCGGCTGTTTCCCGCCTCACTGGTTCTTGTCTCTCTTTCTGAAAGGCAGGCGGCCCACTGACACTTAGATTCTAAAGGTCTTGACGTTTCGCGTGGCCGCGGCCATCTCGCAGGGCTGCCTGGGGTCAGGGCCGCAGCTCTCGCTGGCGTTTGAGAGAACGGCGTGGTTTTTCAGTGCTTACCATTCATCTGAGCATTTCTGGCTCTCTTTCCCTGAATAGTCATTCAGTAGCAAACCTCGGGGTACAGTCCAGTCTGCCTGGGGACCAGGAACTGGGTGCTGCTCCGACAGCGGGCTCCGGAGGGGAGCTGCCCTGAGGCCCAGGGCGGGGCTCGAGGACGCAGGTGGCAGCTGAGCCAGGAGATTCTGGGCAGCAGATAAGTTTAGAAACACGGGACTGATGGTTAACGTCACTCACCAGGCCCGCCTGCATCAGGTGACCTTGGAGCCATGTGCTCCAGTTTCCCTTGACATTCAATACTCGATTATTCTTGCCAGAGAAACGAGACAGTGATCCAGGTGGCTTCCCAAAAATGTCCCTGGGGCACAGGAAGGGAGTGACAAAACTGTTATTTACGTGTACCTTCTTACTTTAAAAAAGGAACTGGCTTTACCTTTCTTGGTCTAAGGGCTGGATGCACCCTCACCCCGGCCCTGGCCCAACTGCACTGTGGGGACTCTGCCAGGAGGAGGGGCCCGGGACCAGGGTGAGCAGTAGGGAAGCCCCGTGCCCCCGAGCCTCCACAGCGGGGACGAGGGGCGTCGCTGCTCTGCCACAGCAGCGATCTGTTCGGAGGGCTGACGCTCCAGGGAGGGAGCCCACGTGTTCTGGAGACCTGGGCTTGCCCTGGAGCTGCCACCACAGCCCCGAAGAGCCTCCTACCAGGCGGGGCCTCAGCACAGCCGCTGCGGGACCCAGAGCTCACGTGAGCCACAAAGGACTGCAGGGTGCCTGCTCCCACCAGCCTGTCGGCCCGGCAGTCCTGGTTGCGTCGGCCCCGGCTCCGGGCTGACAACACACCCACAGAGGCTGTGACAGGTGCCAGCAGCACTGCGCAGGGGAGCTAGCCCCAAGGGGCCTCCTGAGGTCACACACACCGTCCCCTGCAACTCCAGTCTGCTTCAGAGCCTCGTGGTGGTGCCAGACCTGTTGTTTGCTTCCTCGACAGCAGCCTCTCAGTAAGGGGTCAAGGGTGACAGAGCCGGGAGCCAACTCTTAGACCAAACAGTCTGACACGGACACACAGGTGAGAGCTGGAGGGCAAGCCCGACACACCACTCGCTGGCCACCGGCCCGTGGGGACACTGCCACACTGAGGGCCCTCCTGAAGCAATGGCGATTCTGCTCCCTAGAAAAAGCCACCCCTCTTTCCAGTGGCCCATGCTGCCCCTGGGGGCACCGACAGGTCACACGCGGTCACTTCCAGCTTAGGAGCAGTAGGCCAAGCTGGAGGGGGCCTGGCACCTGGGAGCCAGGCCTGGCCTCGGGCACCACCCCGAACGCTCGCGCCTGGACGCCCGGGAGCAGCAGGAGCGAAGCTCTCCCGGAATCTCAGTTAACGGCTCTCCTCTCTCTCCCTTGAAGAAAGCAGCGTGGCCCTCACTGGTGGGGCTCAGCGGGCTGGGTGTCCTCCCACAAAGCGAAGTCGCCAGTTCGATTCCCAGTCAGGGTAGGTGCCTGGATGGCAGTGCAGCGCCCTCCCCGCGCCAGCCCGCGGCACACGGGCTGGGCTGAGTCTGCTCAGGCTGGGTCCGTGGAGGCATGAGGGCAGGAGCGTCCCTTCGGAAGACGGCTCGTCCCTCCAGAACTTGGGAGAGAACAGACCTAGTGAGGGACAGCGGATTTTCTAAACAGAAAGGTAAGTGGCGTTCTTCCAAAGACAAGGGGCCAGGCCCACAGCTGCTTTGCGCGGCGGCCCCTCGCCAGGGCCGTCCCTCGGGCAGTGAGAAGGCGGCCCGGAGGCAGGATGCAGTGCAGGATCAGAGCGCCGCCCGGGATCAAGGGTCTCGAGTTTGCTGAAACTGCAGTGGGTGAATGTACGCACAGCGTGTACCCATGTATGCAAACCCCCCCCCCCAGCAGGCCGACACACAGCAGCACCACGCTGGACACCTCTCCTGATGGAAGAACGTCCGGAGGGGAGCAGGCACGGCCTGGGCATCCTGGACGCACACGGACCTGGGACCCAATCCAGGCCTCACAGAAATCCAGCTCGTCCCCCTGGTCACGTGGTGGCTCCTCAGAGGCTGGCAGGACACCTGGGGGTCGCGGGGGATGTGAAAAGAGGCTTCCAGAACCTGACTCAGACTAGAGCCCCGTAGCCCACAGCCCTGGCACCTCAGGCAGACGGGGGGCGCCTTACGTCCAGGGGTGCCCACACTGAAACACTTAGTCCAGTACCATCGCCAGCCCCGTCCCGCCATCGCCGTGGTCTCTGGAGCACAGGGGTCTCCTTGCTGAGCACTTCGTGGGGGAGTCCTCAGACCACGCTCCGAGGCACCTGCCCGTCCCCACCTCCTCAGTCTCCTCTGCTTCGCCTGCACCCCAGGGACAGCACGGGGTGCAGAACCCCGCGCCACGTCCCCGGAGCCTGCCCGGCCAGGTCCGGCAGTGTGGGCACTGCTGCGCTCCCCTGCAGGGGCTGCACACGGCGTCCTCCGCAGGCACCCAGGCACGTCGGGCAAGAGCCTCCCAGACGCTTCCCCGCGTCACACCAGGAACGTGACTTCCGCGAGAATCGCTGCGTCAGGAAACCCCCTTCTTTGTCAAAATATTTCAAAATTGGGATTGAGTGGCAGCCTGCCACCACGAACAGTCCCCAAAAGTCGGCACATCAATGATCAAAATCTTTTAGCAGCAGAGAGGCTGCTGCCAAGCCAGGCACACAGCGCAGCGCGGCAGCCGGGACGGAAGGACTACGGTCCACTCACACTCAGGACCACACGTGCGTGCGCGGTCTCCCCCCAGACAGGCGCTGCAGGTCCCGCCGGTCGCTCTGGGGCTCAGGGGTAGCAGCAAAGCTGAACCCGCTGGGTGGGGGAGGGTGCTCTCCACCACATGGGTGCAGCTGAGTCTACTGGGGGTGGGGGTGGGGAGGGTGCTCTCCACCACACGGGTGCAGCCGAGGTCTCACAGGCTACTGACCAAGGCCTTCTCCCTGGCTAACTAATTTTCAACTGTGTGCACAACAGCGAATTCCCTGCGGCCGGTCTACCCCGCTGGACTCCCAGCGGCTGCAGACTCCGAACCCAGGAAACCCGTCTGGACGTCTGCCTGTCTGTGTCTCCAGCTTCTCCACCCTGCTCTGGCCACCTGCTCCTGGGCACGTCCACGAGAGGGACACACCAGATAAGCCAAAGCAGCGCCGGCCTTGCCAAGAGCCTGCAGGGACATAGCTGTGGACAGAGGGGCAAAGAGAAGAGCGGAGACCCCCTGCAGGGTGCCCCAAGGGTCTCCCCCAAAGTCCACCCGTGAGCACACTTATCACGCCACCAAGTCTGCTCCTTGCAACCAGTGAGCCCGCCAGGAGCGGCCCACGTCCCTGTGAATCAGCACCTCCTCTGGCGGCGGCAGTGGGACACGGCCCCGGCCACTCACTCCCACACTCCCGGCTCCCACGCGGCCCCTCTTCCTTCTGTCCCCACCCGGACGCCCGGAAGAGCCCCACCTTCTGTCTTCCAACACTGAGCAGAGGGCAGGTCCTCGCTCTGGAGCCTCCTAACGCCGCGCTGCAGGTAACCCCTAGCCTCGTGTGGCTTCTCACGCTACTTTCATTACATAAAACGTGAGGTTCAGTTCCTTGGTCGCACCAGCCGCATCTGAAGGGCTGGACAGCCACGGCGGCGAGTGGGCAGCTGGAGGGCGTGTCCCCCGCGGCGGAAGGTTCTGGTCAGCGGGCCGAGGAGGCCTTTTCTTCACAAGGCAGCCTTCGTGCCCCAGCGTCTTGCTCCTTCCCCAGGGAGCCGGGGAGTGGCCGCTGCCCCAGACGCTGCCCTGCAGAGGCAGAAACAGCTCAGCCCTGGTCCCCGGTGACCGCGGGGAGCTCGGGCAGCCCCCGCAGGACGTTCCCTGCTGCCCTTCCGTCCTGCCCCTCGTCCGTGACTGCACGTTGCCGGCAGGGGAGAAACGAAGGAGAAAAGCCGGAGCCCACAGCGCCCCTTCCACCCCTCAAGACCCGCGCCGCCCCGCCCAGGGCCCCCTGCGCTGCACCTCTCTCCCCTGGGACCACGGCGTCAGGACGGCAAGTTCTGACCCTTCTCCGGGCCCGAAACGGCAAGGCCTGGCCCTTGGTGCCCGAGCCCCCATTCGTCTGTCAGCCCCCCGGTCCTCGGGGCCCACCGGTCGCCGGGCCTGAATGTGGACGAGCAGCGTGGACCAGCCGCTCCACTTCGTTCTCCTGAAACCCTCCCGTTTCCAGCTGGTTCTTAAACTCCCGCCAGGAGCCCAGGAGCCCAGGAGCCCAGGAGCCCAGGAGCCCAGGAACCCAGGAGCCCAGGAGCCCAGGAGCCCAGCCAGCTGAGCGGCCGCCTCAGTGACTTGCTAATCAGGCGCAACTCAGCGCTGCGTCCTCACCTGGCAGCCCCCCTGCAGCAACCAGGGCCCCGGGCCTCACTCTTGGAAACAAGTGAGACAGCTGCGTCTTCTGCGAGGCCAGGAGGACCCAGGAGTTGCTCTCAGGGATCCTGAAACCCACTTGATTCCCAAGGTCCCCTTCCCTGGGGTCCCTGTCACCGTCCACCGTGGAGGCCTCCTGAGGACCGTGTGTCTGTATCCAATGGCCTCCCGGTGCCCTCCCCCCACCACACCCCCTGCCCTCGGTGCGTGCACCCCAACATGCTGCCAGCCAAGCATGGGGACGGACCTGTGCCCCAGCCCCAGCTTCCCAGGGGTGGCAGCTGGCCTCAGACAAGCTGCTTGGCCTTTCCGGCTCACAGTAAGACAGGGATACGCACAGCAGAGCCCGGGAGGCCCTCCGTGCACGTGGGTGGCTGGGAGCCCAGCCCGTGGGGCAGGAATGGCCAGCACCTGCAGCGGGGCCCAGGGGACGAGCCACGTGAGCCCAGGGCACCTCTGAGCATGAAAGGACCCCAGGTGGCGGCGTGGGCCACTTTCCTCGTCAGTCACTTGAAGAAGTGGATTAACACACCAGGCCCTCTTCACTCTCCTGGCTCCCGGGAGGCCCAGGTGGGGTAACTGAACACACATGGAAAAGTCCTAAAAACTCAGCCCACAAAATAAAGTGTTCAAGGCCATTTCAAGTCCTGACTCCTTCAGAAGGCACGCTGTTTGTTCCAAAAGGGGGGGTCTGGGCCAAGAAAAAGTACCAGCCAGACAGCGCGTCCCCTCTGCAGGTTCTGAACGCCTGAGTTAGTCTCATCACAGGTCCCAGTGTCCAGAACCCACCCACCGGGCTGTCCCTGTGTGCCTGAGGACACCGCTGCTCTCCCATGTGATTTTCTAAAGTCACCCCCCAAAAACCCCATGAAAATGCTCCTGATTTGGAGCCGAGGCTTTGAGGAGCCCCCCAGGGCCCAGCCAAGGGCATGCAGTGAGGGACAGCCCATGCCCCCACTCCCCCCGTTCTGAGCGGAGCCCACGTGCCCTGCAGCCGCCCGGGGCCTCAAAAGGCAGCCGCCCAGCTCTGCAGGCCGCCTCTGAGCTGGGTCCTCGGGGGCAGCACCCCCAGGGCCATGCTGGGAGCCCAGGAAGTTTCTGCTCTTGGCAGGGACCCAGGCCATACGTGTCGACTCCCTGCCGTGTCCGCTTGCCTCAGCATGGCACCATGAGGCCGGCCTGTGTGCACGTGGCTAGCCTGTCGGTCGTGCCAAGTGTCCGGGGTGTCGAGAACCGAGGCAGAGAGTGCCAGGCAGACCCGCTCCTCCCCCCCAGCTGGTGGGGGGGGCCTTCCTCATCCCTGCCGCCCACGCAGCGTTCCAGGCCTGGCTCCGCGGCACGCCGTGGTCTCTGTCCCTTCGCTGGGGAGCCTGGGCCGCCCTGAAGCCTGTGCGTGGGCACATCTGGAATGCACGCGGCGTCCTCTCCAGGTGCCAGGAGCTGCTGGCAGGACCGCTCCACCCGTGCCCCGTTCTTTGTGGAAGCCACTCTGCCAGAGCCCAGGAAGGGGCGAAGGTCTTTCGCATTTCTTTGCTGTTGTTGTTTTTTTTTTGTATATGTAACACTATTTCTGCATGAACAATTTTCAAAAGAGAATGCCAAAGTAAGTTCTAGAAGCTTCCAGATTTATAAGCAGAATAAATGAGAACTCAGTTTGGTTTCCAATCACGTTCAAATTATTTGCACGTGTGTCGCTCAGTTTCCTTTGGTCACTGAATTCTAGCCATCCCTGGCAAAGGGACCGATGGCACCTGGAGTTCAGGTTTAAGTGCATTTATACACACACGCACAACGGACGCTGCACAGGGGACTCTTCAGCACACATTGTTCTGATGGCCAGTCCCCAAGCACACATGGGGACACAGCCGTCCCCGCTCTCACAAGCCATGACTCTGAAGGGCACTCAGGAGCAAATAGAGAAGTGACAGGCCACCCTCGCTGCAGGCGAATGAATTACAGTGGGTAAGTCAACGCCCTGAGGAACCCCACCTCCACCCCGTGACACCGCCCTGAGTGCTCCAGGCCCCCAGGCCTGACAGGTGAGAATCATCACTGAAATAACTCCCCGGGGATTCAAGATCAGTCAGTCCCCAGGAAGTCCCTCTCGCTGTGGTCCCTGATTCCCACTGGCCTTCCTGTCATGCCTCAGCTCCTCCCTCGCGCAGCCGGAATAGCTCAGCTCCCATATGACCCCTCGGCCCCTTGGTCGGGGGTGAGCCACCTTCCCGAATCCAGAGGTCAGACTGCAGCAGCCCGGGACTCAGCTTCCCCATGTGCACAAGGGCCTCAGAGGCCTCAGGGGCAGGCCCACGGGCTGGCTGTCACCGCCAGGCCAGCAGCGTGTGCTCGCAGCTGCTCCAGGGCTGGCGGTCCTACGTGGACATACGCCTGGGCCCCACATTTGGCCTGTCACAGCCACCAAGTCAGCTCTGCACTGACCTCACCCTGGCTTGACCGAACGGACCCTGGAGAAGATGCTCTTTGTTTAAACAAGCCCTGGGACAAATGCCAGGCCTCTGGGTCCCCATGGCTGACAGAGGAGGGCGGAGGCCTGAGGCCCAGTCCAGCTCAGGTGGGGGCAGCGGCAGAGAGGAGCAGAGGCAGACCTTCACCCGCCCCCCCCAGATCCCTCGTTTCTACTGGCCCCATGACTGACATGGGCTACTCAGTGAGAGAACCTTCCGGAAGGGCGCTGAGTGCACAGGCAGGTTCCAAGCCTGGTGCGACACTGGCCCCGGGCAGGGAGCAGCACTGTCCACTCCCCCTCTCCCAAGCTCACCTCTGGCCTCAGACACCCAGGGCCAAGGTGCTGGGAAGGACCCTTCAGGCCCCGCCCCTGCGTTCTTTGCTTTCTTTTGGCCTCAGGTGTCTGGAAGGGTGTGGAAGCCTGGCCCAAATGAGAAGAATGGCCTGGGCACACAGCCCGGGTCCTAGAGTGGGCTCTGTGGCCCAGGGGCTGTCCTCGCTGGGGGTGGGGGTATGTTGCACCCAGGACCCTCAGGGAAAAGCATGCTGAGCGATTTTCAGAAACAGGAGGGGTTATATTTAGAAACAAAGCACCATGGAGCCTGAGGCCAAGACAGGACGTGACAGCAGGCTCCCGATGACCAAGAGCTACAGCTGGGATCAGGCGGGAGGGGCCTGGGGGCCAGCGGAGAGAAGGCCAGCCCTCCGTGTGACCCAGCAGTGCCCTCCCACCTAGAAAACACAGACGCTCTGCCTCCCAACCGCTCACTACTGACTAAACAGGCTGATCTAGGTAGTCAAAGGGCCTGTCCTGCCCGGGAGAATGATGCTAGGAGCTCCATAGATGCAGGTGACTTCCTCCCAGTCACACCTGGCCACCGAGCCCTGCTGCGGTGAGACTTCCACATTCTCCTCAAGAACAAGCAGAGAGCAATAAAGGTGTCTACACCTGTCCCGTCCTGTCCCCAGGACCAGAGGCTTCGGGACTGCAGCACACGCGCGAAAGCCGCTCATGGCTGATGGTCACAGGCAAACTGAACACACGGCCCCAGCAGCAGACCTCAGTGAGGGCCCCGCCCCCGCCCCGCAGCGACCGGCCACACAACCAAGAGCCACAAGAAGCCAGACTGTGTCCTGTGGCCCTGCCTGGCAGGACCCCAGCAGCAGCCCCCACCAGGGGCATGACCCTGGGCAAGCCTCACCCTCTCTGGGCCTCAGTTTCCTCACCCATAGAAGTCCCTGCTTTTATAGGTGCGATTTGAGGACAATATGAGAAATTTCATGAACGTGTTTAGCACGGAGGCCAACACCCAGAAAGCACCCCATGAATATGATTGTTTAACAGACAAGAACGTGGGAGCCCAGAGCAGGGCACGCAATCAGGACCTGAGCCGCAGACCCTGCTCTGCCTCCGCGGGCTGGTTCCCGGGGACACAGGTGACAGAGCCACCTCAGTGGTACTGGCACAGGGGCTCCTAATAAGAATTAATGTCCCCATGAGGCTGTAGCCCCGGTTCACAGCCACCATGTCTGTTCCCAGAGGGTCCGCTTGACGAAGGAGGATCTGCAGGTCCCTCTGCAGGCTCGGCTAACCAAGGAGAGTCACGGTAATGGTGGGACCTGTGGCATCTGGACAAGAGTGAGCATGAGGCCACCGACCCCAGCCGGCTGTCACCTCCATCGAGGGAAGTGCCACAGCCCTGCTGGGTGCGAGTTCAAGTGGGTATAAGAAAAGGACAAGGACCTGTGTTCACAGCGCATCCGAGCAGAGTGTGGCTGAGGCGGCCCCGGGGTCCCAGGCGAGGTGGGGACCCTTCCCGTGGCTGGCGCAGGCGCTAGGCCCCGACACCTAGGGCAGCGAGGCCCCATGCCACGGAGCCACTGCCTACCGGTAGGACCTCTCCCCACGGCCCTGTGTGTGTGGCCCGAGGTCTGCTCCCTGCCAGGGCCCCAAGCCCCCGTGTGGCCCGCGGTCTGCTCCCTGCCAGGGCCCCAAGCCCCCGTGTGGCCCGCGGTCTGCTCTCTGCCAGGGCCCCAAGCCCCCATGTGGCCCGCGGTCTACTCTCTGCCAGGACCCCAAGCCCCTTGCTGCCAAAACACAGCTCTCCTTCACTCTTAAACCCAGAGCCTGAAGTGCAGAGGTGACACGGGCCACTGCCCCTCCCCACGCCCCCACTGAGGGTGCAGGCTGTAGGTTGGTTCTGGGCAGTGAGGCACCAGGTCACTGGGAGCAAACAACACTCTGCTGCTAATAACAGAGCACAGAAACTTGAAGAAGCGTCAATCACACTGTGTTTGCACTTGACCTTCAGCCAACGCTCTGGTGCAGCTCCCACAGATCGGCGCCGGTCCCCTGGGGCACCAAGCCTGCGCTGGGGAGAAGAGGCAAGGCATGCCCTCCGGCATCCCCCGGGGGAGCACTCCAGCACCCTGCCCGACATCTGGTTTCCATTTCATACCCACGCTGTCACATTACAGAACAAGCAGATAACACTAGGCTCTCCAGACTCCCCGCGATCGCCCCAGAATGCTGCTGTTTACACCGGCCCCTGAGTGCTCGCCCAACCAAATGCAGCGCGGAAGCCGCCCCATCCCAGCCGTCCCAGCTCCGAGGCGGCATGCAGCGCAGGCCCTCGGCGGCAGGGCACCGCTGGCTCCGGGCTGCAGGTTCCAATCGTCCCACTCCGAAATCCTTCCTCTGCTGCCACAACCAAACGTGAGCGGAGACTGAGTTAAAGTGGTGGGAAGGTGACCGACCGGGGCTAGGGAGGGATCCAGTAACGAAGGCCAGGAGCCCCCCGCCTGTGGTCATGTGTGGGAGAAGAGGGGCCCACGGCAGGGAGCTCCGAGCCTGTCAGGGGTGAGCGCCCGCACGCCGGGCTTACTGGGGAGGCGGTGGGCAGCCGAGGGAACACAGGCCCATCACACCTCGGCCACAGTCACGGCCATGGCAGCATGGCAGTTAGGAACGCCCTGAGCACACGCTCCCGAGCGGGCAGCCCTCCCCAGCAGCCTGCTGTCTGCGTCTCCCCCACCCAGGCCCAGGGGAGGGGGGTGGGGCCGAGGCAGCCCCACTGGCCAGGGTCAGGCACAAGGGGGCCAGGAACCAGATTCTCCCGTCGCCTGAATGGCCCATCGGCTGGCCTGATCAAGAAGAATCCACTCCCCAGGGGACGCAGGCACCCGACAACCTGGCCTCTGGGGGCTCCGTCAGGGCAGAAACCAAACCACTAACCACAGACGGTCTCATCGGCCAGGGGCCGCAGGCCATGACTGGGCCGCCGGGGCACTCTGCACACGGGGAAGTGAGAACTGAACGTCTCATTACTGACACCCAGATGCGGCGAAGCCGACGGCACGGGAGGAAGCCACGGGCCGGGGACCCGGGGTCTGGTCTGGCACAGCTGTGCGGAGCGCGGGTCTTTCTGTCCCCCCAGGCCTGCTCCGGTGCTCCGAGGACAGAAGGCTCTCCGACTCAGAACTGTTTGAGACTCACTCTCCTGGCCACACCAGGGACGTGACCATCACGGGGAAAGGGTAAGGGAGGAGCAAACAGAGGCCCCCAAACAAAGCAACTCCCGGGGCTGCCACCACAGAGCGATGAGAAAGCAGGCACCTGCGCCGGGGCTCACAGAGCTACGCGGCTGTCGGGACCCTGGGCGGGGACGGCCACTCCCAGCCAGCTGGCCAGGGGCTTCCGGACAAAGCCACGTGAATACACTGTTGTTGGCTCAGTCAGGTCCCCCCTGCAGACAGCTGTGCTGTCCCTGGGCTCGCGTGCACCCCACGGCAGAGGCAAAGGGAACCGCTGAGAGGAGCCAAAAGAAAATTCCAGCAGAAGAGGCCAGGCCCCAGCACGGCCTGCACAGCAGGGACCCGAGAATGACAGCTTTCTCTGAAACAGACCCAAGACGCAGTTGCTTCCACCCGCCCAGGACCTGCCGCCTGGGTCGCTGCTGCCCCCTGGCAGGGGCCACGTCCAAGGTCACGGCCACCCTACACTTCAGCTGCCTGCGCCAGGGCAGGCCATGGGTTATGGAGTCCCCTCACCTGCCTGGACAGGTAGGTCTGTCAATGACCTGTGACCCCACGTGGCACTCTTCAAGCGCCACCAGACACCTGACAGGTCGCATAGGTGTGCAGGCCCCGCTCTTACGGAGCTTCCAGCTCAGAGCCGTCAAACCGAAGGGCAAAGTCCTGTTAGGACGAAGAGCAAACAGACGCTCTGCCTCTCACGCGCCGGGTCCCCACAGAGCTCTGCGGCACCTGGCTGAGCATCAGGGTCATTACAAACTAGTGCCTGAACAGCGGGGCAGGCAGATGGAGCCAGCCTGTGAACACCCTGCCAGGCAGCCCACCAGGCCTTCGCACCACACCCCCTGCTGACCCAGACGCCGAGGGTCCAATCCATGCCAGTGGGGGCAGGGGCCACCTGCACGTCCCCTCCCCAGCCCCGCCTGCAGCAGACCCTGGGGCCTCATCGCTCTCCGTACAAGTCCTAGGCCTGTCCGCTGACAGGGCTGGAGGCCAGAGCCGCCCCTGCATAAGCAACAAGCAGGTCTGTCTGCAAGCCCGAGGCAGCTCCCAGAAACCAGAGAGCCCCACGCCTCCGCGGAGAGGGAGGCACCGGGCAACGCGGGAGCCTCAGGGACGAGCACCGCCGACGTGGCAGGTCTGTGGCCCTGGTCTGCCTGCCTGTCCGCCCCCTCTCCCCCCTGGGCAGCTGCTGGGTCTCCACACCCGGCTCAGCCGCCAAGGCCCAGGGGCCCTCCCCCAGCTCCCAAGGGAGCATCCCAAGGAAGGGCTGGGCCACGCCTGGGCGGGAGCAGGGCACTCTTCCCTTGGTGGGGGCCCTCCTGTGAACACTCAGAGAGAAGAAACCAGTGCCCGTGCCCGACCGGCCTCTGCCCGAGGCACATAGCACCAGACGGCAGCCGCCGCCCGAGCCTGCAGGCCAGGCCCCCACGCACGTGGTGCCCACGCACTGCAGAGCTGACTGCTCCCTGCTGCCACCGCTCACCAGGAAGTGGGGCCTGACTGGGCGCCCTGCAGGCCGTGGGGCTCAGGGCAAAGGTGGCAGCCACAGCGCTCACCCCCGCGTGGCCTCAGACAGCCACCAAAAGACACTGACCCCCTCCCAGGTCGCAGCGCACACCAACGCCACGCTGGCTCTGCCACAGGTGGCGGCGGTGCTTACCTAGGTTGACAAGCATCTCCCAGGCCTGGGGTGAACCTCCTGGCTCGTCCTCTTCTGCCGGGTCCGGCAGCGTGGGCCCACGTTACAAAGAGGAGTCTCGAGTGGGCGGCCGCTCGGCAGCCCGGTGGCCGCAGCCGGGCAGCGCCTGTCCCCCCCCCCAGAGCCCCCACACTCCCGGGCGCCCAGCCGCCTCCCTGGCGGCGAGTAAACACGACAGCGTCAGCGGCACGAGGTGCCGCACCGTGTTGCAATGTCTGGCACCGGCCGCGCGGCACAGCCTGCAGCCAGCCAGCCGGGACCGTCATCCAGGCAGCCTGTGCCGTGTGCCCGCCCGCAGCGGGATGAACTGTTCTGAGCCCGTGTCAGCTGTCCAGACCCACAGACACACCTCCCTCGCTTCTGCCTGGAGCACCCAGGACTGTGACAGCCCGGACGTCGCCAGCAAGCTGCTGCCGACAGATCCAAGACACGAGCTGACACTGAGCGCCGAGGCTCTGCAGGGCCGCGTCTCAGAAGGCGCGGGTGGGGGCAGGGGCGACAGGAGCCCCTCCAGGGTCACACGGGAGACTCCGTTTCCTACAGAACTCCACATCGCTCTTTTAAACCAACATCAAGAGGCACATTCTAACTGCATTTTTACACAACGTGCTGAGACCTGCTAACCACCCCATAGATAGGGACGCGCTGGGGACTGGGGCCGGGCCAGCCTCATCCGCATCCCCCGGTGGCTCTGGGCCTCCCCTGGGAGTAAAGAGCTCAGAGAGGGTTACTTTTCAAGTTTCCAGAGCCAAGACCCCACAGTCCCCTGAAGCAGTAAAGTAACATGGGGGGGGGGGGGTTGTGTTGATAAAATCAATAAAATTTTCATCGAAAATCCCAAAGTCACAAAGTCACAGCCAGACACTCTCAGTTTAGACTTGAGGGACCTCAGCAGTGAGGTAACCCTGTCACTGCAAAGGCCCCAGAAGCCAGTGCATCCTCGCTGCCGGCCTCACATGCTTCCTGGAGGTGGACAGACCGGGCGCCACGGGGCCAAGTGGCACAGCACCGAGGACGCGCGCCAGGACCCTGGCTCCTCCTAAGTGACCTCGGCACCTGCCATCACCACAGCCCCTGCCCTGGGGTCCTAGCAGGACTCTGTCACGTGGCCAGGGGACCGGCCACCACCTCCCAGCACCCCACTCTCCGGGGACGGCAGCCCTGCACCAGCCCCGGCACAGCGTCCCCAAAGGGACAGAGGACACAGGCGGGGCACACCCAGGTCCCGTTCACGGGTTCCCTCTCTTCCTCAGGCTAATGGAAGAAAGGCCAAGGCCTGGCAAACCAAGCCCAGGAGTAAAACTGTCCCCTGTTGTCCCCCGTCTGAAGCACACACTTGGCAGCTCTTTGGTTTTGCCGAGAAGGCTCGACAGCCAGCTGTCAAATAGAAAAACTGCATTCTCCCTCTTATGTACCCGACACGGTGAGGCCCACACACGCCTTCCACGAACACGGAAAATGGCACGGGACCTTCGAGGAGCTGACCCTCCGCACCACTCCGCCCTGCAGCACCGGCAACACAAATCGGGCCTTGGCACGGTCCTGTCCCCACACTCACGGCCGGTGAAACGGAGGCAGGGCTGCACTGGGAGGCGAGGCCTGGGCGAGGAGGTGCCTCCTGGGCCGGTGCATCTGCAGGACCAAGTTCTGAGCTGCGGGGGCGGAGGCGCAGGTGGCTATAGCAAGGGCACGCTGGCTGGGGCACAGGGGGTGCCCGGGGGCTGGGGGCTCCAGGAGGGGCTGGTGGTGAGAAGCGCTGCTGCTCAGGCATGACCTCTGCACCGGGGAAGGCGCGGCGCGGGGGCCGGAAGCTGCCCCGTCTGCAGCCTCTTCCCCTGACAGGCACACAGATGTGCCGAGCAGCGGGGCCGCCTCCAGCGTGGACTCGCCTCACATTTTAAAATGTGCTCTTATTGGAAAGCAGCAAACGAACTTGACAGAGCCAGCTGCAGCCGGCGACTAACCGCAGCAGCAGGAGCCGGGGGGACCCCCGCCGCGCGTGTCCAGGCAGCTGTGCCCAGCGCGCACCCCACGGACCAGCTCCACGAGGGGTGTGAGCCCTAAGTGCGGACCCAGCACAAGCTGTCGCGATGCCAACGACAGGACTCACTCACAGTTGTCTGCCTCCCTTAACAGAGTCGGGGTCAGGCCCTCCCCAGCACTGTACCCCCAGATCTTCCAGCTCTCACTGGAAATCATGTGCAGAGTTTGTTTCTTGGGGAAAGAAGTGCCTTCCAAAGAAGGCCCATGTACCGTGTGGGCAGCAGCATGAGGAGTGACAGCCCAGGTGGGGACGCACTGAGCTGCACGTGGGGGAGGGGCCCTCAAAGGCAGGTGCTCCTGCGGGTACGGGCGTTGGGGCCAGGGTCGGTCCTGAGGCACCTGCCTCGGCCACGGCTCGCTGGGCCATTTGAAAGGCCACCGGGCCAGGAGACCAAGCTGGCGCCCAGGAGAGGGGCTGGGCCTGCGGCCCCCTGTGTCGGGAAGCTGAGAGGAAGCACCGCGGGAGGGATGCATCCGTGCCTGGTGTGGCCCCAGCTGGGAGGAGGCAAATCACAAAACCAGAGACCCCCTGGAGGGGGTCTGGGGAGAACCTGGACGGGCCTGGAGTCCTGACAAACACAGAGGCAGGTGCACCCTGACGTGTCCGCCAGGTAGAGGCCCGGGCCCTGCGGCCCTGGCCCCGGAAGGCAGCACACCCATCAGCTCTGCAGAAGCATTCACTCAGCCCCAAAGAAGGCCCGTAAAACATTAGCAGACCTACAGCAACGATAAAAATGACAAAGCAGAAAAAACCCAGGGAGCGGGAATCTGGCCGGGGCAGACTTCAGTCACAGGATTCCCAATCTGACTGCCAAGCACAGGCCAACAGCAGCCTCAGAGGACACACAGGGTCACGCAAGGGTCGCCCTGGAGCAGGTGACTGTCAGGACCGCCACCCAGTCACTGCACAGCCCGGGGCCCACACCTGCTCTGTGCCTCAGCCTCCCCTGTCCGGGAGCGGCTGGGACAGCTGAACCCTTCCCGGGGGGGTTGGGGGGGCTGCACCGGGAGCAGATGAGGCTGTGTGTCAGCTGTTGTCACTAACGTCAAACCTCACCTGGCACATCTGAGAATGATCCGAACAGACCCTGTAGAGACAAAACCTATAATAATTAAAATTTAAAACTAAGTGAATGAGTTAAATAATCCATTAGGTAGAGCTGAAAAGAGAATCGGGGAGCCGTGAAACGGCTCTAAGGAGATGCCCAGAGCGCAGCGCCGAGACAAGGGGGGACAAAGTCTGGGGGGCTGGGGGCGGGGCCTGTCAGGATAGTGGGCGGGGCCCCGCACACCCCAGTCGTCCATGCATGGATCAGGGTCCTCCTGGAAGGAAGGAAAGCAAACAAGCCCCCAAAGTAAAGGTGGCGTACGATTCAAAATCCAGATGCAGTTAAAAGAAAAAAAGAAAGAAATTCGTACGTGTGAACCGTGGCGGCGTAGGTTGGGGTTCACAAGGCAAAAGACAATTCACAAAGAATTCAAAAACAGTGGACCAGCTGGGAGAAATGACTTGCAATGTACCTCACAGATGAAAGCTCATATTAAAGTGTCGGAACAGAAAAAGAGGCCAAATGCATCGAGACAGGACAAAGGCCTCACGTACACTGAGCTTCCATTCCTCACCTATCAGATCGGTATAACAGGGGCCTGCTTTACGGTCAGGCACGCGCGTGCGCGCTGCTGGGAATGCAGATCGGCACAGGCTTTCCCGCAGGAAAGTCGGGCAGGCTTGGACCCAATTCTCTCTGCTCACCGTCTGGCAGTGCCCCCCTGAAGAGGAGGAAAGTGAGCGTCCGAGCGGCGCCCCTCAGTGCTGCTCTGTGACCTGTCCCCCGGCCCGACCACAGGACCGAGGCGGGAGGGCTGGAGACGCACGGCAGCTCTGTGCGGGGAGGGGTGGCTTCCAGGCCGGGCTCTGAGTGGAGGAGCCACAGGCAGCAGAGCTCCCACGGGAAGTTCTGTTGTGCGAGAAGGGGGCAAATGAAGCGCCTGGGTCTGCTCAGCTGTCCAGAGGGCGCCCTGGGTGGCCAGGGGTGGGGCTGGGGAGGCGGGACACAGGCTGGGATTAGTTTCTCATCCGGTTCGGGCTTCAGGAACCACACTCGTGCCTCACTCAAAACACAAAAATAAGTAAAATTTAGAAGTACGAGGGAAAAACTCAAAAATGAAATGCAAACGGAAACAAACCCAACGGCATTTTCAGAGAAAACAGAGCTGCATGGCAGGGGGGGCACCGCCCAGAGTGGCAGCAGGACACACAGCCGGGCGCCATGCGGGCCCCACGCGGGGAGCAAGCGCCGAGCTCGGGGCAGTGCGGTGCCTTCTTGGAGGCGCAGATTCCTTCCCGCTGCACATTCGGGGACCGAGCGAATCAGTAAGCATCTCACGGAGACCGGCGGCCGAGCGGCTCCCTGTGGGAGGAGGGAGAGCAGCCGCGCAGCGAAGAGAGACAGTGGCGGGCCTGGTGACGCTGGGAAGTGGCCAGGAGAGGCGGGCGTGAGCTCGTGGACGCGTATGCACGACGGACATGACGGCGGTGGCCATGGCGGGTGCGGCAGGTGCTGTGTGCACACAGACACCTGTCCCAGCTTGGCCGGCGAGGGGCCGGGCACCAAGCAGCACTCCAGCACACGGAGCCAGCTGTCCCCGCACCAGTCCCCGCGAGAGGGAGCTCGGCCTCCCAGGAGCAGCCGGCCAGCTCCCGGGCGGACAGGGGACGCCCAGGAGAGACCAGAGAGCAGAGAGGGGCGCAGAAGTGCTGGGGAGCCACCAGCATGAAGGGGCAATAGGGGCCCCAAAATAGATGGTAACGGGATTCTAGCCCCGTGGATAAAACAGGAATCCCTGAGTCCAAACTCACGTAAACAAGAAGGAGGGGAGGGAAGGGAAGTTCTGGGCCAGGAAGCCCCCTAAAGAGAACAGGAGCACGACAGCCCCCGGCCTCCCATCTGGTGCCACCATCCCCACTGCACACTCAGCACGAGGCACCTCCGGGCGCTGGGCTGGGGTCCGAGCCACGGAGCAACCAGATCAGCACCTTCCCTGGGCCCCTCCCCGACAAGACACCGGCCAACACAAAGCGAAGAACAGGGCTCTGCTGCGGAAAGGTCCGGCAGCACGCCCTCAACCAAAGGGCCAGAGCCAAGTGGACACGCGGTCCCCGGACATGATGTGCAGAAAACGCGTCACTTTGGGCTCCAACCCCAAAGGTGTCACTTGAGTCTAATCGTGAGGAACACCAGAAAATCCCACCCGAGGGACGGCTTACAAACAGCTGCTGCATCTTTAGTCTCGCCTGCCACAGAGCACAAGGACAGAGCCTCACGGGGGCCCAGGGGTGGCAGGGGGCACCGGCCTTTCCTGTGAGACACAGGCAGCGTCAGGACAGCTGGCCTGGGCCTGGGGAGCAGCACTGCCCCGTTGACCGCCTGAGGCTGGTCCCTATCCTGTGCGGCTGCTGAGACGCTGTCCTTGCTCCTGGGTGGCACCTGCAGATTGATAGGCGCAAGGCAGCACCTGGACCGCTAACCTCCAACGGTCCTGAAAAACTTATCTGTATGAGTAAATGTATAAAGCGATTCTTTACACTATTGCTGCAGCTTTTCTGTGAGTCTGAAGTTACAGCAAAATTAAAGTTAAAAGAAAAAACGTAAGACTTAAGGGCTAAAGTGTCTCCAGAATTTTTGAAAGGCACTAATCTCCAGATTCAAAAAGTCTAAAAAAATCAAGACAGGTTAGTGACAATAGTTAGTGAAAATGCTTAGAAGGCTAGGACAGATCACAGACGCACCCACAGAAAAACGGCAGGACCACACGGAGAAGGAGCTCGGTACCTGCCGGTGACAGCAGCCAGCAGTGCAGGTACGAGGGAGCCACTCCGACCAGCAAGAAGCGGGAGAGCCGATTCCCCCCACAGCTTCTGCGAGACTGCTAAGGGGGTCACTTTCAGCAGAATGAATAAGACGTAAAAGTGGTGTGCAAATGAAGATGCAGGTAAACACTAAGGGCAAGGCTCCAAAGGAGGCGACAATAGAGGACTGATAAACACAACCTTATAATTGAGACACCGGACTTGCTGAGAGAGACCGGAGTGAAAAGAGGAGACACATCTCTAAAAAGGAGCACATGTGTCTAACCAGCTTCGTCCCAGCCGTTGTGAGGAAACACACATGCACGTATGCGTGCGCACACACGTGCACACAGAGGTATCAGGCCTACAAATCAGGAAGAGAAGGAGACAAACACCCAAACAGAGCAGTGAGTGCGGCATATGAGAAGGTACAACTGGCCAGAACAGGAGGCTCAAGTTCACTGGCAATCGCGGGCCAGCACAGCGGGATCCAGCGTCAGCAGCCAGCCCGCAAGGCAGGTGCGGGCAGCCAGGGGTGCCAGCGGGGGCGGGGAGCAGAGCGGCTGGCGTGCACGGTGCGATGCGGCACCCCGTTCCCGAGGAGGGACGGCACGTGTGTGCCAGAAAATACAAAGGAAGTGCTCCCAACGCCACAGCTGAGGGCAGCGACACCCGAGAGCGGGCCGTCCCTCAGCCACAGGATGAGGAACAGGTTGTACACATTCAAAGAGCAGGTTACTGAGCTCCGAACCAGCCAGCTTACAGCTACGCGCGCCCACGTGGGCCATTCTCCAGAACAGTGTTGTCTTTTAAAGAAACCTGCACTAAAACATACACTACGATGCCATTTACCTAAGTTCGAACTAAAGCCACGTACACATGTAATTCTCATTAAAGCCGAGGAATGACAGCAAACACGCAGAAGTCACAGCGTGGCCTCTATCACGGACGGGGCGTGGGCACACGGTGATGGAAACCTCCACGTGGCCAGAACAGAACCCTTCTCCACAGCTCCCCGGATGACAGGTTGTCAGAAGAGCATTTTGATTTGTTGGGGACCTGTCCATGCCAGCAAGGCTCGTGTGGCCTCGATGCTGAGGAGCGGCACGGCGGGAAGGGGCGTGGACGGCAGCTGACGACAGAGAGACAGACACGGAGCACGACGGGGAAGCTCCTCCGGTCGTGTCTGAGCAGTATCTCCAACAGAGAGGACTCAGGCGGCCCCTCCGAACGTCAGTCCCAGGCCTGCCTTTGCGACGGGGAGTGCTGAGCCAGCTGGCTGAGAGAAACGCAGCCCCGAGGTGTCCCACGAGGAAGCAAGTTCTGCTGCGTGTCACCATGCGGACGTCACCTGGAGACAAGGTCTCCATCGCACGTCCCCCGAGACTGAGGAAGGGCTGAGAGGATGCATATTAAAAGCGAGAGAAGAGCAGCAAGCCGGGTCTCCAGCCAGTGTCAACAAATGCAAGCACACCCGTGTTCGAACTAATTTGAGTAGAATAACTAAGTCCCACACGAAATAAATCACGGGCCCGGGAGACCACAGCCGTGTCCCCGCTCGGGCAGGCGCAGGGCGGCCACGTGCACGCACACGCTGCACATCCGCCCGCAGCCCACCCGCCTGGCCCTGGCTGCGGCCACGCGCCGCCGGTGCCCACGGCGATGCTGACCAGGACTCCGTGCGGGCGGGCGGCCGGAGTCCACTCGTGGGCGGTAACGCCAGCGGGCAGCAGCGACAGGGAACCCAAGCCACATCTGCCCACCCTGTTTCCCACGAAAAACCGTGTGGCCATTCGCAAACTCACCATCCCTGGGGAGGCATGGCAAAGCCCAGGGGTAGGGAGAAGGTGTCAACTTAGAGACACAGCCATAGGAACTGACACCAGAGAGGGAGAGACTGTCAAAGCGCCTGCAGCGTCCTGGTGGAAGAGAAGCAAGATCTGTGCCAACCTGGACCGCTGCCCACGGGGAGTCCGGAGAAAGACTTTAAAAGCAAGCCAGGTCCTCTCCACAAGCGGCACTGGGACAGCTGGGCACCCTCAGGCAAGGAGTGCGGCTGGGCCCTCACCTCACACCTCATGCGATGGATCGGTGACCATGAACTCTCAGCGGAAAACGAGGGAAAGTCTGCCGACATCGGACTAGGACCATGAAACCAAAACGGAACAAACAGATGAGCTGGACTTCATCCAACTTAAAACTTCTGTGCATCAAAGGGCACCAGAGAGTGAAGCGGCAACCTACGGGGGCGGGGCGGGGGGCACTCACACAGCACGCGGCCGGAGCGAGCGGAGAACAACTCAACGGCAAAGAAACAAACCGCCCGGGAAAGCGTGAGCGCAGAGCGCCGCAGACAGCCCTCCAAAGAGGGCACACGCCTGCGGAGAGGCTCGGGGAAACGCACGTCAGAAGCACGGTCGGAGGCCGCGTCCCACTGCCGGAACGGCTGTCATCTGCTACAAGGAGAACTAACACATGCGCGCAAGGAGGCGGAGAAACGGGACCCTCCTGCCCCGCTGGTCAGGCTGAACCGTGGCGCGGCCTCTGTGGCAAACAGCGGCCTCAACAGCTGAACACAGGGCTGCCCTGGGACCCAGCAACCCCCCTTCTAGGGACACACGAAGGGTCTGACAGCAGAGGCTCCGGCAGGTACTTGCACACCCACGTTCAGAGTGGCATCGGTCACAAGAGCCAACAGAAGGAAACACCCAGGGCCACCGACGGACGACTGGGTAAACCCGATGCGGCCCGTCCGCGCGGCGGACTCGCACGCAGCCTGGAAAAGGAAGGGAATGGCCGCCCTTGCCACTGCGAGGGTGAGCCCTGAAATGTACTAAGGGAGGTAAACCAGCCACAGAAGGACAGACACTGCGTGATTCCACTTCTCTGGATGCCCAGGGTCGGCAGTCGGTGGCCCAGCACCGGGAGGTTTGTAGGAGCTGACAGGAGGAAGGGGTGAGGGGTCAGTGTTCTGTCTGGGGTGATGAAAGGCTCTGGAAATAGCCCGGGTGAGGCTTACACAACGCTGGGAGTGCGCTCACTGCCACTGATCTGCACACTTAACAATGGTGGAAGTGGTGAGTTTATGTTATCTACATCTATCATGATAAAAAAAAACTCACGGGAAACAAAGAAATTGGTACACATGTTGGCAAACAGAAATAACACTCAAGTGTCAAAGAGAAGACGAGGCTGCTTTATGGGTTGACAGGGACTAAGCCTCGGACATAACCGGGCACCACAGCAAGCGCACGGGAAGGAACGGCAGACGCAGCTGGCTGTCAGAATGCAAACGGTTTCCTCGAGAGCCCGGGCCCCCCGTGGAGCCCAGCGAAGTCAGCAGCCCGCGGATCCCCAGCCCTGGGGCGCCACACCCAGCACCTGAGGTTCCCAACGGCAACGTGGGGCAGGTGAGCGGCCACCCGCCAAGTTGCCCACACAAGACACCCCAGGCGTGTTCTCACGCCCGGACTCCACCTCAAGCCCTCAGAGTTCGAGGTATGAGACACAAAGAACAGAGACCACATCACTCACCAGGGCTCCCAGCAGGCTGCACCTGTTCCTGGCCAGTCCCACGCTGGAACTGGGACGACGAGCGAACAGCCTGCCTGAGCAAAGGTCTCCGAAGCTGTCGTGCCTGCGCCTCAGTGCCCGTGGGAGCAGAGGGTGAGCTGGGTGCACAGCGAGGTGGTCCAGGCCCCACGCAGTCTCCTCCACAAGGGGCTGGGACAGGGCAGGGAGGGGCGGGTCTGCCCCCTGTCGTGGGGGGCACACTGACGGGGGTCCCGGCACAGCCTCTGCTGCAGCTCTGGGACCCCCGGGCTCTGCCCCTCGAGGGCAGCAAGGACGTCTCCTCCGACCTGACACAACCCTCACGGTCCAGGTTCTTTTTTACTTACAGGTCTCCCCTAAAACTGTGTCCTTCGCACGGCTTGTGTGCACAGGTGCGAACTGAAGATGCTGCAGTGCGACCGTCGGCTCAGCTCCCGGGCTGGCCGCGGCTGTGGCCTCGAGGTGCTGCTCCGTGGGGACGTTCTGTGGGGAGCTGTGCCTGGCCCACAGGACAGGGTTCCACATGACTGCCCCAAGTGCACCCTGTGCCCTGCAGGGGCCCAGAAACTGAAGCAAGACTACAGAACCACCGGCCGAGTTCACGGGCACAGCCAAACCCCCGCACCTGCCAGCTGGCATGCGACAGGCCTCCCTGCTCGCGCGCCTCTGCCTGCCTGCCTCCCCACTGCGCCCTGGCTAGACCAGCACTGATGGCGTCCACAGGGCCCTGTGACACACCCCTCACAGCAGCCAGCGCCCCCTGCCCCGGGGCGGTGGTCTCAGGTGCCCGTCTGAAATGTAAGCCCCTTGGCCCCCTGGAAACCATGCCTTTCACATCATCCACCTTAGTGGGGCTCAAGCACCATCCGCCAGCTGCCCGAATCACCCACCACAAACCAGAGGCACCCGCCATTTCTTCCAGGAACCCTGGAAAAGCCAGGACGCGGGGACACGGAGTTCAGTGTCGGCCCCAGCATGCTAACGGTAAACTGAGGACTGTGCAGACAGCGGTTCCCGTTTCTGGTCTCTTCAGACGAGGCGCACGGAGCACTGTGAGGCACCTCAGATGAAAAGCATTCTACAGAAAAGGTCAGGATGAGTCTGGCCGAGGGACCTGGAAGACTCCAAGTGCTGATGACGAAGGCCTGCCTGAGGATGACGGGCCACAGGGGCCTCGGGGCGCAGACACTGAGCAGTGTGCCATGCAGCACCGGTCCCGGCCTGCCATGGGGTCGGAGGCTCCCCCCACAGGGCCTCTCCACACCACGGGGGAGACCAGTGGGGAGAGGCCAGCCCCCGTGCGGAGGCTTCCTCTCAGCAAGGCGGGGGCTGGGGAAGAAACACTCCTTCTCAGCCCACGGCCCCCACCCGGGCCGGCCCCCGCCCTGCTGTGATGGAATGCGGGCGGCCGCGGGCCCTGGGAGGCAGGGCCTGGCCGTGGGCAGAGAGCACAGGGCCCTCCGCCCCACCGCCACCTGGAGCCCGCGGGCGGGCCCGCGCTGGCTGAGGGGCCGGGGCGGGGGGGCTGGGCTGGGTGTTTATGTCTGATCCAGACAACAGAGGGTTTATGACGATTTACTGACGCAAGAACCCCGACGCCGTGTGCCAGAAGTTAACCAGGGGAGGAGGTTCTTTTCCAGAAATCACTGGGCGGCCGCTGCCCGGCCTGCGGAGCTTGGCAGCCGCGCTCTTCCTCCAGGCCGGCCGCCAGCAATCAGCAGTGCAGCCCGGTCTCACTGGCCACAGGGCCACGCTCACGCAGAGCTCGCCCAAGGGAAACTGAGGGCTCCAGAGCTAGGAGGGGTCCCCTACATGGCTGGCCACATCTCCCCAAACAGAGGCCCAGGCACGCCCCACCCGCTCCGGACCAGGCCACCCAAGCAGTGCGCCGGGGCTTTGTCACCTGTGGCAAGACTCACCAACCACCGGAGACGAAAGCGGTGGAAGCAGCAGAGTCGGGCCCTGGTCCCACCTCAGTGCAGCGGGGCGGGGGGGCGGGGCAGGGAGAGGGGTGTTGGGGGTCCCCGTGCCCTGCAGGGGCTTCTCGCCTGCTGTCGTCTCCTCGCTGCCCCCCTGTGCTGCCTGGGCCCGGGCCAGCAGCCGGAGGGACCGCTCCGACCAGGCCAGCAGGCGGTTCCGCGGGGGAGGGGAGGCCGCACGTGTGCACACAACCTGCTGGAGCTGCCCAGAGAAATGACGTCACAGTCACTCTGGAATCGGAGACCTTGCAGGGCACAGGACGTTTCTATTTCTGGAAAGGGCACGAGTCTGAGCAGGCCGGCGACACTGAGACTTGCCAGGTGCTGAGACTGGTCCTGGCTGCGGACGGGTCTGGGCTCCTGTGACAATGACAGCAGCTGCCACCCTGGGCACGACCAGGCACCGGGCTACGTGCCTGCTTCACGTAAGCCTCACACGGCCCTCTAAGGTGAAGCCGCCCCTGGCCTCGCGGTCCAGAGAAGGAGGCCAGCCCAGAGAAAGGGCCCAGGGCCCCTGCTCACACGGGGAGAGGGGGGCGGGGGTCCGAGCCCTGTGGAGAACAAAGGGAAGGACAGAGGAGGGACGCCCCTGATCCCGTAGCCCCGACTGTCAGTGGCACCTCCCAGCTCACGTCCTGACCCTCACAGCTGGGAGGACACTGGGCAGGGGCAATGGCAGCTGTGAGACAGGTGCTCCTCCCACACCCAGACCTGCTGGACAGTCACCCTCCGACCAGACGAGACGGGACGCAGCTCTGGGGCTGGACCTGTGTGGGGCACCGCCCCCTGTCGCTGATGACGACCCGCAGACAGCTCGCTGCTCCACACCGAGCAGGTGTGGGGGCTGCACCGCAGTGGGGCGGCGGGCCTGGTGCCAGCTTCGGCCCCTCCCAGACCACAGGCAGCAGCTCACACCAAGGTGCCTGGGAACCCATGGGGACAATGGCGCCCACAGTCCATGCTCTACGGGGCTCCCGAACCCGGAGAGGGGATTTCGTGCATGAGTGACAGGGACAGTGCCGTGTTCTGCCTAGGTCCAGTGGCATGAGCAGGAACGGCTGGGGACCCGGCCCACTACCTGAACACGGACCTCAGGGCCCACCCTCGGCAGCCAGGGCTGCAGGGCGACGGGAGGACGTGGGGCTGAGCAGGACTGTGCCCTGCAAGACCCCGAGGGGAAGCAGACGCCACAAACCCCCAGAGTGGCCAAGGCCATGGGCAGCAGGCGCTCACAGGTCAGCAACTCTTCACGGGCTGTTTTATGTCTGAGGAGGATGGGGATTCTGGGAACACAATAGAACTGTTTTCTCGCAATGCTGAGATGGTCTTCAAGCCGGGCTTCCTTAAAACTAAGTAATCTGCAATTCCACTTACAAATAAAATTATATTTCTTTTTCAATGATTTAAATAAGAATAAAATGCCCTTCTAAATGTAACAGACCAAACATGGTATTTATAACCTAACCGTATAACATGAAATGCATGGGTTAGAAAAGAGAAAAGGCAAATTTTAATGTGGAAAAGTAGTTCCCACCGCCAGCCTCCCCTACCCCACCCCCAACTGTAAAACCCTCCTGCGGACCTGTGGCTTCCTTCCAACCTTCCCATGGCTGCCCCTTGGACGTGAGGATCATGGAACCTCAGCGTCGGAAGGAACTGAGGCATCATTCAAAGCGGCCCCGGCCCAGGAGGCCAAGGGAGACCCAGGGTCACACCCGTGCCCCGCCAGCAGGGGGCGGGGGCAGGGGGCAAAGCTGATGCCGTGGTGACATTAATGGCAAGGAAAGCACTGTCCTACTGATGAAATGAACTCTTCATTCACGTTGGGGGAAGGAGAAAACAACCTGGTAAAAACCAAGGGGGCGGAGGGAGGGCAGGAAGGCAGGAAGGCACAGAACAAGGGTGCCCTGCATGGGCCGTGGGAGGCGGGCCGTTTACAAGGTGCGACATAAACCACCTCATAAACCAGCTGAATGAGCGTGCTCAGAGCGGCGGGGGCTGCAGGTACGGCTCAGTCCACTCCCACGCGCTCCAGTGGCGATTTTACTGCCATAGCAGGATCCATCCGCGGGGTACCCCGACACAAGAATGACGCAGAGGAGGTACACGCCGAAATGACAGCTGCACTGTGACCCTGGCGCAGACAGGGACGCTCCCCTCCCGCTCCAGCCGTGGCACACAGCTGGCAGTAGCCTGGCGAAACCCGGCGCGCAGATCCCGACGACACGCGGGAGGCTGGAGCCAGCGTACCATCCAGGCTGCCGGGACTCGGGCACAATTCAAGAAGGACACCTTGGGAGCCCGCAGTTCCCAGACAGGCACTGGCCGCGCTCCGAGCCCCAGCCTGGATGGACGGGGAGGAGCTGGGCCTGGGGCCCCAGGCGGACCCGGAGCCTGCCCCGTGGGGGTCCGAGCAGCCCTGGAGCTCCCACACGGGAGTGTGGACAGAAGGCGGGCCGCCACAGACAGGACACTCAGACACTCCACTCTAACCCCACAGAAAGTGCAAGAGGCTGCATCTCCACGGGCTTAGAGTAGCTTCAAATGTGCAAAAGTAAAAACTGATGGAAACAAAGGGAGAAATAATACTAACCAACGATCCCAGCTGCGGAGTTTTAAATGCCAGTCTCGGGAACAGGTAGGAAAAGCAGACGGAATCAGCAAAGAGCAGATCTGAACACCAGAGCCGGGGAACGCCACTTAACGGATGTACGGAGAATCGGTGAACCCTAATTAGCATGTTCCTTTCAAATACACATAAAGCACTGACAGAACTGGCCATACAATGATAAAGCAAAACTCAGAGGATTTTCAAGAACTGAAATTATATGTAGTAAATTCAGTGACCACAGTGAAGTTAAACGAGAAATCAATAACAAAAGCAAAATACTAAGAAATTCATAAGCAGCTGATGTAAAGAAATACTTTTTTAAGTAACCCATGGGCCAAAGAAGAAATAAAAAAGGAAATTAGATATTACTCTAAACTGTAGTATAATGAAAAATGACACTAAAAAGGTGCACAATCCAGCCAAAGCCATACATAAGTGAAAATTATAGCTTTAGGTGCACATTTTACCAAAAAAAAAAGTCTGAAAAAAATTCAGTAATCTAAATATTTATTTCAGTTAGCTTTTTTAAAGCAAAGTAAACCCAGGTAACAAAAGAAAATAACAGCAGTAAGAGCAGAAATTGATTTGTTTAAAAATCATGTATCGGATCAACAAAACTAAACACGGTTCCTTAAAAATATTAATGTAATTATCCTAGCAAGTCAATGAAGGGAAAAAGGAAGAGCAAACAGACAATATAAGAAGTGGAAAAGGAGAGGCCACCACAACTCCTGTGAAGTTACAAAGGCAACGGGGGGGGGGGGGGGCATTTAAACAACTTTACATCAGGACATTTGAAAATTTAGGAGGAACTAAAACTTCTGGAAAAGACTGAACACACGGAAAGTGACGCAACAAACAGTAGAGCGGCTGAGCAGCCGTGCACCCGCCCGGGCGTGACTGACACGTCTCCCCGCAAGGAAGGCTCCAGAGAGGCTTCCCGGGGAGCTCTGCCTCCCCACGTTTCTCACAGGGGCCCGCCCGACAGGAGGGTCAGGCAGGAGCCGAAACGACCACAAGGCCCAAAGGCCAACACAACCTGCACGACCTGCTGAGAAAGCTGGTTTTCGTTTTTAAGTGGCTATATTTCTTAAAATTAAAAAGAAGGAAAAAAATACGCAACAGGGGCCATATGGGCTCCAGAAAGCAGAAAATATTTACCATGACTCTTTACAGAAAACTTTGTCACCCTGGGAACAGAAACAGGGGCCAACACCATCACAGCTAAAGGCCAGCGTGACCGTGACACCCAAACCTCATGGGCATTTTCATGGAAAGAAAATGGCAGGTCAACCTCACTAGTGAATTTACATCAGAAAAAGTGAGCCAGAGAGAGGAAAACAAGTACGGGAGTATCGAAGAAGAAGTTAGCACGTAGGAATTACTGAGAATGGCAAGGTTGGCTCAACAGTCAAAAACCCATCCAGAAAATTCATTGTATATCTCAAATAAAGGAGGAATGTCATGTGATGAGTACATGTAGGGAAAAAGCTATTAAGATGAACCAAATGAAAGCGCCATTTTCATAGACAAAAAAGATGGAACATTCGCAGTACCCTGTGGTCCGACCTGACACTCGCGCGCCTGCTCCTGAGAACGGCGCGGCGACCCGGGGCAGGACAGAGCCCGCCGGCTCGGCCCCGAGGCCTCTGACCGAGAGCCGCGTGGCTCCCTGGAGGCTGACAGCAAGATGCCGAGAACGTGTCCCCCGCCAGGCGAGCGGGACGAGGGTGCCCACCATCCCACCGCCGCCAGTCCTGCCTAACATTGGATGGCGGGCCCTGGCAGGGCAACAAAGCAGGAAAGAGACACACAGGCTTGAAAACTAGCAGAGGCGGTGAAACAGTCACTAGCAATATACATGGAAAGCCGAGAGGAACCTACAGACGAGGAGTATAAAGATCAGCAAACTCCGCAAGCCGTCTGAAGACGAATGGTTACGCGAACGTTAACTCCGTTTCTACACAAACACACAAGTAAAACTGTAAAAGCAAAATGTCACTGAAGAAACTATTCTACCCAAAGAAACGCAAGGCCCCTGCACTGTGACCTCTAAAACGTGACTGAAGACGCTAGAGACCTGAACACAGAGAGAGAGACACACCGACGGGAAGAGGGACATCAAACCGACCTTCCGTGCACACCGGCGCGCTCCCAGCAGCGACCCCGGGTTCTGGTGAAACGGGAGGACCGCCTGCCGCCACGGAAAAGGCGAAGGGCGGGGGCTGGCGGGCCCGCCGACCAGGTCTGGGTCTGACTAAGGCGGCAGGTGCATGGACCGCCGCGGCGCTGCCCAGAAGGAGGCCAGACGGGGCCCCAGAAGCAGCCCGCACGCACGGACGCCTGACCCCCGAGGCGGCGCGGCGGGGACAGGACGCCTCGCTGCAGTCACACTCTCGGCTGGGAAGGGCGACCACGCCTCGGTAACAAGCCGCTCCAGGCGCACCAGAGGCCGGGCGGCAGGGGCAACCAGGAAGCTGCTGGGGGACTGCAGAGAGGCCCACAGCCTTCACGCGCGCGGGCGCGACGACCAGCGCGTGGGCAGCGACAAGAGGGGGGCGGCCACGCTCTGGCGGAGGAAAGAGAGAGAGACGGGAGAAAGCGGCAGAGGACTCGGCACGCCCCACATAAGTAGCTCCTCCAAGCAGTGAGGCGCGCACCCCCCCAGTGTTTTAAATGCGCGGAAGACTAGACGGCCGCGCCACCTCGCTGTTCAGCCCAAGTGGGAAAAGATGGTCCTCGTCTTTAGGGACCAGGGAAAGGTGGCAAGACAAAGAATGACAGAGCAGAGCGGGGCGGGGCATAGCCCGGGGCGGGGCGGGGCATGTGGGGCGGGGCGGATCCCGGGGCGGGGCATGTGGGGCGGGGCGGATCCCGGGGCGGGGCATGTGGGGCGGGGCGGGTCCCGGGGCGGGGCATAGCGCGGGGCGGGGCGGGGCATGTGGGGCGGGGCGGGGCGCCTGGGGAGCCAGAATGCCCTGGCTCCTGACCTGAGCGGCGTGCTGGGCCTTGGGTCGGGGAGGACGCTCCAGGTGGACGGAGGGCCACCTGCTGGGCTTCCCTAGGAGGTCCACAGCCACCGAGCGCCCACGGCCGCAGTTTACAGCAGCGGCGGGATCACTGGGAACAAGCTCAGCGTCCACCAGCGATGCGCTGTCACATGAGGGACACCACATCCACATACAACCTTGAAGAAGGACAAGAACTGGTTCTGCACCGATCTGGAACACTCTCCAAAGGAAAATCTTCAAAAGCCGGGAGCTGAAGAGCCTCCAGGGCACCCCCATTCCCAGACGGAGCGAGCGCGACGGAGTATCTGCAGACTTCCTTTACTGCTTTAGCTCCAAGGCTTGAAAGTGAGCAGACTCACCGGAGCGCGCCTACACCCCACCACCACCAACCGGCACCCGCACCAGCACCCAGGCCACAGCTCACGCCGCTGTGGCGGTGCCGGGGCCGACATGTCCCGTGCACTGAGGTCAAGGTGCTCTCGGGCTTCCTCGGTCCCCCGTGCCCTGTTCCAGCCCGGGACCCCACTTAGTCGCCGTCTCCTAGGTCCCTCTGGGCTGGGACAGGTTCTCAGGCTGCCCTTGGTTTGGTGGCCCTGACAGTATTGGGGGGCTGGCAGGGCTGGCAGAGGACGTGCCCCTCCTGCAAGGTGATCTTTCTCATGCTCGGACTGGGCTTCTGGGAGGGACGGAAGGAAGACCACAGGGTAAAGGGCTGGTCTCCTCATGCAGATGCTAAATTCATGGCCTGGACCCAGTCCTCCACTGGTGGCACTCATCAGCTGTCACACAGACAGCCCCGAGGGAGGGAGGCAAGCAGCCATTCTCCAAGGCCCCCGCTACCAGGCGCCCCAGGACTGGGCCAGTGCACCTCCCCTCTCAGCCTGGAGGCCACAACCCCAGGCACACGGGTTCCATCTTGGTCCCCTGGGAGCTGCTCCAAGACCCCTCAGGGCACTGCCCTTGCAGCCCAAAGCTGGGGCACACCAGGGACCTGCCAGTCCCCAACTCTGCGGTGAGGCAAATCACCCCTCCTCCCACGCCCTCCCAGCCTGGGCACAGGCCCCACCTGGCTTCTTCCAAGCAGGACCTGAAACCCCTTTAATAAGACACCTTTCCAGGCTCTGCAGAGCGCCCCCAGTTTTCTGTGTGACCCTCTGGCCCTCCCTCCAACCCAGTGTAAATATGGATTCGCTAGCTCACACGCTAATAAATAATAATGGCAAATTCAAAGTTAACTCACGTTTGGTTTTTAAATCCCAAACTAGAATTTGATGTTCAAAATATACATATCACTACATAAAATATGAGAAAATAACTTCATATTATTTTCTCAGGCAGTTTCCTCAACCTGCCACCGCTCTCACGGTATTTCCGTGGGCTCTAGTGCACGTGTACTAGAGCTGACAAAGACCCCTGTACTCAATGGGATTCTGAGCTCAGTCAACCCAGAGTCCATAGGCATCCAAGGCAGGGGGGAGACTGCCAGGGAACACTTCTAAAGCCCTGTGGAAGGTTCTGGAGCCGGATTCCTGGTCACACGGGCTTGCCCACCCAGAGCTCAGTCTTAGCTTCCCAGGGATTCCGTTCTGTTTCCAACAAGAACGGCATGTAGAACTCACTTGCAAGGTATCCAAAAGAAAACTGCGAAGGCACAGGAAACCTGTGTTTAACAAAAACTTGTGAAAACTATGTATTCAGTTTACATAAAACTGGAACTGTAGAATCTGGCTTGTAGAAAACAATGGTAAAGATGTTATTCTGATGAGTGATCTTAACCAATGTCTCAAAATGAACCGGGAACTGGTACAACGAGCCGCGGTCCTCCCCTGTCCAGGAGAAGACGCGGACCCAAACCCCTCCAGGGGAGACGGAACACCAGGGGTGGTGGGCCAGGCCAGGTTTTGCTGGGTGTCTGCCCCCTTTCTGTTCTGACCGTAAATGCAGGGCCACCCTACCTAGGACCCTACCCCTCCAACTGCCCCAGTGGAGGCCTCTGGAAGGAGAAGACACGGGACCCCCTAATGCCCTTCCCCCTCCCCTTAGCTTCTCTCAAGCTACAGCGCACAATCAAGACCCAAAAGTCAGGTGTCCTCCTGAAGGCCCAGGGCCCATGCGAGGCAACGTGGCCCCGCTCAGGAGGCGGCCCGGCTGGGCCAGGCAGCCCCGCTGACGCTCCTTCAGCCAAGGGCCTGTGCACACTGGAAGCCACGGACACAGGGCTGCCTCTGCCAGAGGCTCACCCGGCCCTGCCCCCCACCCAGGTGAACCCCAAACATTTCAGAACGGGAAACTGTTGAGAAACCCTCAAACAATGTCCTCTCAGGCAATTTAAGCAACGAGACAGACCCAAGTGGCTCTTTTCTTCTCATAAGGAGGATTGACATGGGAAATAATTCCTGTCAACCGGGGCAGGCTCATGCCTCGGCTCACACCCGCCGCCAGCCCCCAAAACTGCGGGGAGAGGCACTGAACAAAAGCTTCCACCTCCTTAGGAACCGCAGCTGCTGAGGCCACATCCATGCAAACTGGTCCAGTGAACCCACTCCTCACGGGATCCACATAATGTCAAAAAAAATAAGGGCACCCCCAAACCCTTGCCTGGATCTCCCGCATCAAGGAGAGCTCAAGGAAAGCCCAGCCAAGAACCATGAAAGCCACGTCCATGTCCAGACCAGGGCCTCCAGGTCATGAGCTACCCCCTGGACAGAGGGAAGGGCTGGCCAGCTGAGCATGGAAGGACGCATGGAGATGGGGTGTGGGGGGCGGGAATCTGCTCGCCAGTGAACAGGGCGGAGCCACCTCCAGGGCCTCAGAGCTGGGACCATCGCTGCAGCGTCCAGGGCACTTGGTCTCCCAGCTCCAAGCAGTCACTTGTCACCTGTCTGTTGCTGCTGCTCCCCCACATCCAGGACACCCCAGCCCAGCTGGCCACAGAGACTACCCTGTGCCCCTCACCTGCAAGAGAAGACACAGCCCCCCACTTCCCACAATGTTTACACAACATGAGGCCACCAGGGTCACAAAAGGAGCCGGTCATAGACTGGTGATAGAGCAGACAGTCGACTGGGCGTCCAGCCCTCCCGACCCTCTGCAAGCCCCTTCCTACTGGTGCTCAGGAAGGACACAATGCACCCCACCTCCCCCCTCTCCCCGAGCCTCACCGGAGGCTGAAACAAAGCGGCAGTGCCAGGGACGGCGCCAGGATGGCCGGAAGGAAAGCGCCAGCCCCTCGCACAGCTGGTGCTGCTCCCAGCACAAGCAAGGCAAGCCGGCGCGCACGGTGCCAGGCGAGAGGGGAGCTGGGACTGCAGGAGCCGCGTCCTGCGCCCACATTGGGTAAAAGCAATGTGAACAGGGAAAGAAGGAGCGTCAGAAATCCTGGGTCACCCTGCAACGCTGAGGCCCTGCCCCTAGACACACCCTCGCTGCTCACGGCGCAGGTTAGCAAGGGCTGAGAAAGGCTCCCCGGACCCTGCGTGACTCCCGTGGCCCCGCCCGGGTCCCACGGGTCAGCCAGTCAATGAGAAGCACGCTTATCTTAAAGGTCCGCTTTCTACAGGGGACGCCTGGGAGAACTCAGACGCATTTAAAAGGGAATAAACTAGCTATGAATGCAAATGCAGCAACACAGAACCTCAGCTCTTAAAACATTAGGCACCTCTTGGCTTCAGAGTGTGAACACCTGGCTCATAAGAAGCAACCTTCTAAGAAACGGCCCAGGAGCTGAACGTTTAAGAGATGATTGAACTGCACCGATCACAAACGCTCCGCGGCGAAAGGCTGGGAAGAGGCCGGCGGGGCGATCACAAGCCTCAGCGTCGGAAGTGAAGGCCGCGCCCGGGGGCTCAGCTGCGCCTGGAGAGAGCGTGGTCGGTTCCGTGCGGAGAACCGGCCGCCCCAGCCCGCGGCCCCTGCGTCAGCGCCATCGAGACGCTGCAGCCACCTTCACGTAACCCCTCACAGGCGCTGTTTCAAGTAAAGAGACGTAAAAGTGGCATATTTTATTTTAAATACATATATATATATCGCTTTTAAGTAAGCCTCAGCCCTGGCTGGTTTAGCTCAGTGGGTTGAGCGTCGGCCTGCGAGCTAAGTGTCGCTGGTTCGATCTTCCAGTCAGGGTACATCAGAGAAGGAAAACTCTGACTCCAAAAAACCTCCGCTGCCTTGCGGCATACCTCTTCAGGGGAAAGGCTAAGGGAGTAAACCCCGACAGAAAATCCGGAGCCGGAGTCCCTAAGGCGGTTCGACGTTGTAGTCAACACCGGCAACTCCTGCGGCGCACCTGAACCCAAGCTGTATCGACTCCGTCTTTCCCTTGGACCCTTCAGCTGCGAAGAGAGGGGGGGTCTGCTGCATGGGCAACAGCAGACCCTCCATATCACCCTGCCCAGGCTCTGTAGCTTCAGCGTCATCACAAGATGTCGATTCAACACGGGAGGAGACAGATACCATGTCACTCCCGAGTCGGACTGCACAGCCATTCTCGGCGGTGCAGATAAGACTCTTAAGAAGCTACACCATCGTCTCTCGAGACGGACGGCTGCCGACGGACGACGGAAGTAAGCCTCAATACAACTGTTCAGAAGCATGCAGTATTAGTAAAAGCGAGAAAATGGCTGTAATGTTGAACGCTGTTTTTCATGTCGAAATCCCAGAAGTTCTAACGCTGCGCTTCAACCCCGACTATTCCGTGCCTGCTCAGGACGTGGCATTAAGTGACAGCAGCGAGACCACGGGGAGACAGGAGGGGAGGGGCGATGAGGGCCGGGGGTGACAGGAGCCCGAGTCCCGCAGGAAGGAGAACGCAGGTGTGTCTGGGCCGGCAACCCTGACCGAGGCCAGAGCCCCACACAGATGGGCTTCCGGGGGGTTCCCTGCGCGGCCCGCTCGCCCACCTGCCCGCGCCTCAGCCCAAGAGGCAGAGGTGAGCTGGTCTGTGCCCGTGGGCTGGCGGGACGGGGAGTGGAGGACAGGCACGCGGCAAGTGCGGGACAAGGTGTCCGCCACACCACCTATCGCTCCGTCCAAAGGCCGCACTCCCAGTCTCTTCCTGATGGACGGCGTGGCTAAAGCGAGCGCATTTACACACACAGGCAGACACCCTTCTAACAAGGTTAGTTATCTGCCTCCTTTGATTTTTCTTTATCATTGGAATTCCCTAGAAGTGTCCATTTTTTATCATGTTCTAATGAAACCAAAAGACTTAAGTGGAAGCACAAAGAAAAGTTTCAACCCAAATCTCCTGAAGACGCTGGTGTGCCAGGCACCCAGGGAGCCCTTTCTACCCCGGCTTCCCGAGGGCGGGCAAAGGGTCAGGGCGGGTTCGTAACCGTCTCACACACATGGTGAGCAGTGTGAACGCCGAGGTGACACCCCCCTGTGTCCCCACAGAGGGCACAGTGAAGGGAGCAGGGAGTGAAGCTCAAAAGCCCTGCTCCACACCCCGGGGTCAGGGGACCACGCCAACCTGGGTGGCAGTAGCCCTCCCTGTCCCAGGCCCCGCTCTCCAACGCCCACCCTCCACCCCCGGGCTCCCCGCTCCAGGACGCTGGGCCCCACCCTCCATCCCACACCTAGGCAGGAAACACGAGCTCTGCTTTCCAGACTCAGCTCACACATTCCCTCGCCTGTCCCCATCACACACAAACCACAAGGGCCCTGGTGGCTCTGCCTAGCCTTGTCAGCCGAATCAGCTCCCCAGAGAGCCCGGTGTACCCTGTGCCTACCGGCAGAGGGGCTCGGGACCCTCCAGGACAGAGGACCCACCCCGGTTCCGCCTTGGCCTCTGATTGGCTAAGCAGGGACAGCAGTGAAGGCTGATTTATTTAGGTACGAAACGGGGAAACGGCATCGGAGCTGCCTACACAGGACTTCCTGCGAGACACGTAGAGTGACCGTGGGCACACTCAGGACAAGGTCACTTCACCCGGCCCAAAGCGCAGCGGGCTTCGGCTGGGAGCGCGCAGGGCACCAAGGCGGACGCATCACCGCCGCCCGTCGGGAACGCCTCCCGCTGCCGCCGATGAACAGTCAGAGCCGCGGTGCCAGCGCCGGGAGGTGGCCGCGCACCAGCACACCTGTCTGCACTGACCCCCCCACCCGGGGGGCCCCAGCGCCAAGCTGCACTCAATGGCCGCTAATGCGGGGTTTGTATGTCAGACCCGCGCGGGAACTCAGTCTTAAACCTCAATGCCATTAATCATCCGACATTCAGCATCGCAGAGCTCAGAAATCTGCATTTCGACAATGGTGGCTTTGAAAACAGGACATACATGCAAATGTCCCACAAACTGTATAAGAATTTTCAGAGAATTGCCAAAACAAACCATCAATGCTCCATTGACAGTGAATTTTCTGAGCTCTTCAGAACGACTGAGTATTCCTGATTTTTAAAGACAAAACACAATTTGAGGATTAAAAAAAGAAGTAAGTTGAAAAAGAAGTCGCTGTGTCTCCATGATTTGCAGAACAAACCTTGACTGATTAAGCTCCCAGATAATGACGCTGGAGGGAGCGGGGGAGGGGCAGTGGAGCTCCAAGCCCTCGGGCTTGTGTTGGCCGGGAGGGGCTCGCCCCGAAGGCCAGGGGCAGGTCTGAGGCCAGCAGGACAGTGGAAGGAAGCAGGGCGAGAGGCTTCCTCCTCACCTGCCTGGAGCCTACCTCCCGGTGTCCCGAGGGCTCAGCCCCGCCACACGCAGGGGACTCTCCTGTGCCTCCACAGAGGGTCTGCAAGCTCTTCTCCAGCGGCCGCAGCTGCCTGTCTCCTGCTGGGCGTGAGCCCTGTGCTCCTGCCCCCACTGCCCCCTGCTCAGGGGTGGGCCGCGGAGGGCCTCCCTCAGGGTCCAGAACCCACCGTCACCAGCAGCTTTGGGTTCGTTATTGGTCCTCGAAATTCATTTTCTCTTTAAAGTCCCTAAAACTTTGCAGTATCCCCAAAACATTCCGCCATTGCAACCTTGGCAGCCAAACTGGTTGCAAGAAACAGACCGGAGATCAAGCCCAGGAAGACAGGGCATGAGGACAGAGGGAGCCGGCCCGCTCAGACCAGCAGAGGGCGGACCGCCACCTCCTGGGAGGCCTCCAGGATGGAAGCCAGACTGAGGTCTGAAGGAATTCCACTCTGACACTCAACCAAGCTCCTGTGGACACAGCCTTTCAGCCACTTTTGTGTGGACAGGATACTTCAGACTCGACAGAATGTTAAGAAACCAGAGAATGGCTCAAACCAAAGCACTGATGGTACACATACAAGTTTCCCCCGGGGCAGCGCTTTTGCTTTTAACACTGTCCACTCCGCTTTCCGAGACGCAGGGAGAGACACCTGAATTTGCACACAGCTCAACCGTGTTTCTGCCGAGAGTCGGAGTGCCTGACCACACAGGTCCCCGCACCTGCCAGAGCGGCCCTGCGGCTGGCAAGGTTTCTGCAGGCACCAAGCGTACCCAGAAGGCGCCCGGTGGGGCGGGTGGGGCGGGGGGGCAGGGTTGGAAAAGTGGCCGCTGACGGTGTCCCGCTTTCCTGTAGGCTAGCCACGTTACCCATCGCCCAAGCCCGCCGCTCAGAGGCCAGGCGCAGTCCACTACAGGAGGGGCAGAGGCAGGGACGCCCCGCTGGGCAGCGTGTGTCCCATGCGCCCACCCTGACCTGTGGCAGCACAGCCCGCAGGGCAAGGTCTGGAGCACAGAACTGGGCAGAAAGCACAGTATTTCAGAACCTCTCCCTGTTCTCCTTCCCGTCAAAGGGGAGCTCTTTGAGGCTCCATCAGCCCAGGCCCTTTCCGCAGGCTGCTCACACCAGGACAAACACTGATTCAGGGCAATAAAACCCGGCAGTGAGCCGTTTTACGTCAGAGCACCAGCAGCTCTGGCGCGCTCATAAAGAACGGCCATAAAACCCCATGCACGCCTCCGCCCCCTGCCCCCACCCCCCAGGGAGCGTGAAAGGAAAACAGGGGAGGGAAAGTCAGACTCATCGACTAAAAGGTCATTTCATCATCAGGGCCCTCGCGGCAGCAGTGCGACCGTAAGGGCAGGGGATGAGCGAGGGCCTCTGGGGCGGGGCGGGGCAGAGGCGGGGCCCCCACCCCGGCCAGGGGCCAGGGAGGGGGAGACAGAGACAGGGCTCCTCCTTGGGTTGAACAAGAGACATTAACTAGAACCTTAGTGTTCAAGGCAGCAAACTGAGTGAGTATTAATGATTTCTCTTCCCCCGAATCCACTCAAATTGCTAAATATAAATAAAAACATAAAAGGATGCACAGCAAGGCCAGACAGTGGGAAACACCATCAACCGACCAAGAACTTGGAGGAATTTCCTAGACAATATAAATCGGATGGGATCCAAGTGACAGAACACTCATTAGAGATCAGCCCGTCACTCGGGCAGGACACACGGCAGCCCACACGGTCCACCGCTCAGCCCATCCCCCAGCGGCCGGGCCGGGACGGCTCAGGGTCCCTTGCCGCAGCTCCAGAGGCTGCTCTGGGAGGACAGGTAAACCCTGAAGGACGCTGAGCTCCAGAGACAGGAGGCCCACGCGCGCAGGCCCCGTGCACGCCGCCCCCACAGCCTGGGAAGGCAGAGGCTCAGGCCTCCAAGAGGCGAGCTGACAGTTTCTGAGCAGCTGAGGAGCAAACCCCAGCAAACCCCAAGTTTTAAATGTGCACGCCCAGCACGCCCACGGACCGAGCGGTCCTGGCCACGGAACTGACCCACTGCAGACTGGCCCTTACCGACACGTGTGTTTAGACCATGGTGGAACGACTGTCTGGTGCCAATTCCAGGCAGCTATCAGCAGTGCTGCGGCCACGCACAAACCAGTCAGATGCACTTCACGACACACTAACCCGGGAAAAACCAAACAGAAGCCTGCCCGCAGGATGACCGCACACCGTTAAACCGTCTGCGCGCAGACCCCAGGCTCAGACACGGGGAGCAGGCACGCCCCCCACAGCAGGAGGGAGGGCTGGCACCTCGCATCGCCGCTTGACACACCTCGATCCAGACGCTCCATTCTGTCTTCCACGTGGCGTCAATCCACACGTGAACAACTTACATCAGTGAAGCCTTCCTGTCTGAACATAACCGGGAACCCTGCCCTCCAGAGCTTCAGGAGACTCCAGTCGGGCCTCAGGAAGGTGCGGGAAGGTTCTGGGCAACCCCAAAGGAAGAGACCCAGGCTCCACTGCCACGCTGGCAGAGCTGCAGGTGCCTGAGGGTGCCCAGCTCTGCCCGGGCAGCCAGGCCGCCCCTCCCGTGGATACAGGACAGACCTGCCACGTAAGTGCCCGTGAAGGCCAGGCAGCTGCAAGGGGCAGCAGGTGACCACACTGGGATTCTGCATGGGAAGAGAAGTCCAAAAGGCCTGTGCCCACAACACACTTTGGATGCTAAGGGCCACACAAGCATGGGTCCCAATCCCACCCAGCCATCTACCAGCTCCATGACCCCCTGACAAGTCCGTCTCCCATCCAGGCCCGAGGTTTCCAGGGCGTGTGAAGACTGGATCATGTGGCGCACTGGGCGCAGGGCCCCACGGGAGCACTCCAGTGGCAGGGGCTCCAGGGCCACACCCAGCACCGCTCCCACCCCCCCCCCCTCAAGTGCCCCCGAAACAAAGAAACCGCGTAAGAAATCAATGCTCCAAATCACAGAGTGACCTTTAGGCGTCACCTCCCTAACACTCCACGCTTGTCTCCCAGCACGAGAGACCGGCGTCTGCCGCTCTGGTCAACCAGCCTGGGCTGGGCCCTCCGAGGGATTTCCTGGAGCTCCTGTCCTGAGACAAAGGACACACTGCCCACGCTGCACTGGGGCGCTGGGTGCTGTCACAGCCCAGCAGGACCATTGTTCACAGCCCGGCGACAAGCTGCAGCTGTCTGTGATGGCCTCTCTGCCCAGACAGCCCTGCCATCCCTTACCTGGGTGGCTTTGGGAGCTCATCGCTAGCAGCGTCTGCTCCTCTCCGCGACTCAGTGGCTTGGAACTTCCACGGGAACAATGCTCCACAGAGCTCTGGAGGCCTGCAGACACATCCACGTCCAAGTCCAGCAGCGGGCAGCGTCGGGGCAGGAGCACGTCGCGCAGGGCAGTGCGAGGCAGGGCGTCCACCAGCTCAGGGCAGGGCCTGCGCGGCGAGAGAGAAGACAGGGGGTCAGGAGGCCGCCAGGGCACCCCACTCTGGTTCTCACTCACGCACCTCGCCGCCGACGGATAAAACGAGCCATCCTGGTGGCGCGGCGGAGAGGAAGCGCTCGGCGTTGTCAGTAAACACACGCAAATACAACAAAAAGTGGCCTGCAAGCGGCTGCTCAGCCTTGGGGCCGCCGATGGAGCGCGCGGTACAGGGAGCTCCCCCTGGCCCGCGGCCACGCACACTTCCCCGTGTGCAGGTGCCCACCCAGCCCGCGGCCATGCACACCACCCACTAGCTCCAGCCTGGCCGCTACCCGGAGTCCCAGACTGCACTGAGCTGCCCACACTTTAGCCGCCCTCCATGCCCCCCTCCAGAATTACCATCTCCTCAGCTGATTTCCATCTTCTCATTATAGAAGTAGCATGCGCTCGTCACAGGGAAGTATTTAAAAAGTCACCCGTGAGGCCATCCCAGAGAGGCAGGCATTTGGTAACATCCTGACACACTTTTCTCTGCCTTTTGCCCAAACTGCTAGCCCCAGGTGCATCTCCCACTCAATGCTGACGGGACAGCCAGTATTCCAGGGTCCTTAACCCCCTGGCAACAGGGCTTGGAAGGCTTTGTGAAGAAGCCACCCCTCCCCCACTGTAGGCAGGTGGCCCAGGACAGGGCAGCTCCTCAGATCCTCTCCGCAAGACCAGACTCGTCCACATATCAGCCACTGTACAGAGAGCTCAGACGTGCGTCCCGGAACTCCCACCACCAAGCTTCTGCTCCACACAGTGGCAGGAGGGTTTTTTCAGACTTTGTGATGAGCGTGTGTTACTTTTATAATCGGAATATAAAAATACACTGAAAATATGGTAATCATGAAAATTCTCCTCTGACCCTGGCTTAAGGCCCTCCTGAGGCCTCTCTGTCATCTCTCCCCTTGCCAGTGTGACAAATTCCTGCTCTTGATTAGGTCACTCCAGGATAGTTCTTCCCAATTCCTCATAATCAAAGAACCCTGGCCAGCACCCCCTGGGAGGGGTCACTGCCCGCGGCTGGCTGTTCAGGGGGCTTTCATGTTTACATTCCCTGTGACCCCGTGTTAGTCTCTGCAATTCAGGTCCTATAGCTATTTCCCTATGAAACACAATGACACAGTTTCCTCAGGTTCAGAGTTTTCATTCTTCTGTTGGTCAGAAGGAACACCCTTTCCTTGAAGTCCATTTAGTTTTTCCATAAAATAAAAGACATCTTTCTCGTTTTCACCAGTAACCTTATTGATTTGGATATTTTGAGTACGCCAGCTACCTCACGGGTGGTGGAACGCTGATCATTCTCAGTGCCTCGATTTGACTGCCATCAACGTCCAGCAGGAAATCTGCACAACACTTCGCAAACCACTTCTGGCATGTTTGATCAGTCCCAGCACCTTCCCCACACACGGCACAGACCTTTTTTTGGGTTTCAGTTGCGTTTTTACTTTTCTTGAATAAAGCATAATGCACTGAAAATGTGCATTTTCTCATCTTCAATATTAAAAAGGCTACGCAAAAATTCACCAGTTTTGATTTTTTTAATGCATGCTGATATGACAGCTGTCACAATGCAATCTAACAAAATTGTTTCAAATGAAGTTAAAGACAGCTAAAGGCTACTAAGAGACATCTTACTGAAAAACCAAACCAAACCTAAAAGCCTCCCCAACAGATGGCATGGTTTGCAAAGCCCTTAAAGTCTCAGATGGCCCTTCACACAAGTCACACCTCAGCTGGTCTAAGAGTCTTAGGTCACAGACACTTCACCCGCAGTCTGTAGACCCTGCTCCCCCCTCGCACCGCAGAACTCGCCCATCCGCTGGATGGTGTCTCCTTCCCAGGGAGTCTCTGGCGGCTGATGACCCTGCTGCTACTGTTACTTTATTCTGTCTGGATCTGGCTGGAATATTTTTAATCTCAAACTTCAAAAATATTTTCAGAACGTGTCCGGTAGGAGCCTCCTTTCATTGACTTGGTTCCCAACACAGCCTCTCGGCGCACAGAGGCCTTTCTGCTCCGGAAATGCCCTTCAGTGCTGTGCCGACGATGACTTTGTGAATGGACTCTGGCGTCCTCAGGGGCCCCCGCGCATCCAGCGGCTCGCTCCGTCACCACAGCGCGCCTGCCGGTCGCTCTTGTGCCCAGGCAGCTTCTCGGGCGCGCCCTCCACATCGCCGCCGCTTCCCATGGTGACACACTCCTTCCGGCTTCTGCCACAGGCTTCCGCGGAACAGCTTGTTTCTGGCCACCTCCTCTACGGCTCGTGCGTCCTCTGGTCCTCCCCGCAGAGTCGCTCTCCAGGACCTTCTGCCCGTCTGTGGGGTCACGTCTTCTCCGAGCCAGACTCTTGACATTTGTTTTCTGATTTTGGCGGTAACCCATTTTCAGAGGTAAGTTCGTCTTCTGCGTTCCAGAATAGTTCCCCTTCCCACCCCCGGGACACCCTTCTGAGGCCGCAAGCAAGAACAGCTCCCACCCAGGCTGGGTTTCGCCCCAAGGCCGTGCGCACGAGCGCCTACTCCGCATGGCCACTGAGACACTGGCGAGCACCTTCCCCGGGCTCTGCTCTGGCGGCTGGCTCGCGTGAGCTTTCAGGCACATGGTGAAGCAGGAATAGAGGCATTTTCAGATACGCAAAGACTGAAAATGCTCATCACCAGCAGATCCGCAGTCGGTGCTCCAGGCAGAAGGAAGGTCCCCCCGCTGGCAGGCGGCTCCGCACGGAGGCGTGAAGGGCCTCGGAAATGGGGCCCCGTGAGGGAGACGTACAAGCCTTCTCCTGTGTCGGCGTTCTCTCGGAGAGTACGTCTAAAGCAAAAATGGCAATGTGTTGCGACATTTCCACCCTATGTACTAAGAAAACACACCCAAAATAACCCCGGCTAGGGACACTAGGAACACACCGGCCTGTGCCCCACACTGGACACGGAGCGCAGAGTAACGCCCCTACAGCCGACTGTCCGCTACAACCCCTAAAGCAGCCACAGAAGTTCTCGTTAGCATGTCAATGAAAACTACAACCATAAAAACAATCCAAACAAAGGCAGGAAACAGAAAAAACAAAAACAAAGAACAGAAAACAGAAAGGGGGTAGCTTTGAACCCAACTCTGTCAATCACCGTATCGCGTGGCCCACCCACATCTGCAGTGAGACGGGGAAAAGCCAGACCCCACTTCTCCAGAGCCCAGAGAGGAGTGACGCGGGGCGGGACGCCACAGAGTCAGAGTGGCGGTCACACACTTGGTATTGCGAAATAACTCTTCCCCCAGCTTATACATCCAGTTACAATGCTGCCTACAAGGAACCTACTTTAAGCGTAAAAATACAAATAGATTCAAAGTAAAAGATGGAAAAGGCATGTCGTGCAAATGCTCATGAAAAGAAAGCTGTAACGGTCACATGAAGAGAGGCCATGGCCAGGGAGAAGCAGCCCCGGCACAGCGGCGGGTCACCAAGAGGGCACAATAATCCACATTCAAGCACCAGAGCACAGAGCTTCCTCCAGGTAGAAACACGTAACAGAGCTGTAAGGAGGAAGCACAGACCTGCAGTGACACCCTGCTCTTAGTGACTGTCAGAACAAGGAGACAACATCAGCACAAACAGAAGAGGCGGCAACACCAAAGACGTGTGCAGGATCCTCTGTGAACAACAGGGCACACACACATTCTCCACGTTCCTGTTAAACGTGCAGAGAGCATTTACCAGGAGAGACGTCTCAACACACTTTAAAGGACTCACCTCAAGCCATACAAGTATGTTCTCTGACTGAACTGAAATTAGCTAGAAATCAAGCACAGAAAGATATCCGGAGAACTCCAAGTACCTGTAAACTAATATACATCCTGGGGCAAAGGAGACATTAACACATATATCAGAGAGTATTTGAAATGATGAGCTGAATAAAAATGAAAACACAACACGTTACAGTGTGTGTAGTGCTTAGAGGGAAATTCAGGGCAACTGGAAGCCTATGTTGGAAAAGGTCTCAGCCAACGTCTTCAGGTGTCACCTTATGAAACTACAAAAAGCCCCGGCTGGTGTGGCTTGGTGGACTGAGCGCGGGCCTGAGAACCAGAATGGCGCCGGTTTGATTCCCGGTCAGGGCACAGGCCTGGGCTGTGGGCCAGGTCCCCAGGTGGGGGAGTGTGAGAGGCAACAGAGTAATGTTTCTCTCCCTCTTCCTCCCTCCTTTCCCCTCTCTCTAAAAATAAATAAATAAAATACTTAAAAAAAAAAACTAAAAAGAGAATAAACTAAATCCAAAGTAAGCAAAAAAGAGACAGTAACAAAGAGCAGACATCAATGAAGTAGAAAAGAGGGGAAAAAAAATCAATGTAACTAACAGCCAATCCCTTGAGACAATAAAAATTGATAAACCTCTAGCTAAACTGATCCGAAGAAACGGAGAAAGAAAACAGGTTGACATCAGGAACAAGAGAGATTAATGTTGACCAGATGGATATCCAATGGACAAGAAAGGAGTATTAGAAACAACTTTATGCCAGTAACTTTGATAACTTAGATGAAATCGGCAAATGCCGTAAACCCCCACTGACAGAGCTCACTCAGGGACAGACAGGCCAGCGCCACTCTGCGTGCTCGCGCTGCTCCGTCCTGTCAGCGGACGTTCCGGAACTGCACCGCTGCTCCGCCGCCGCTCTGGGTCATCAATCACGTGCTCCTGTCGGCACAGGCTCAGGGACACATATGTTGTTCCGTGTGCTATAATCCCACACCAGCATCATTTATTTTGTTGGCCACGGGAGCTCCTTCAGGTCCGCTCCCATGTGCTCTGGACAAGCCCCTCCCCCATCTAGTTCTTTTTAAAACATAAAGAATGTTTTTAAAACATTCTTTACAAGATGTCCCTGTCGCAGCCCTGGAATCAGCCACTTCTCCAAGGAGCCTGGTTCCTTCCTTTGGAGAACTGTGTTTAGACACCAAGGTCTAGAGCCCTTCACTACTGGGGTCACTGTCACTGTCACGGGCCCTTCACACGGATCCCTCCGATTCCGACCCCACATCTCGACCCCCTTTCCTGATGTTCGACTTGCTCCTCCACCCGTGAGCCACCTTGGTTTTTATTATCTCCAATATATTTACTTATTTGCTCAATTCCAGTACAGAACTGCCGACCCACGCACACAAGAGACGCCTTCTCCCATGAAGCTCCAGGGCGCGGGATGCGGTCTAGACACCGGTTGCCAGCTCAGTTCTCCCCGCCACCCCCTGCAGCGCGGTGGGCGACGCGCCGGGGGAGGACTTGAGTCATGTGTAAGTAAGCGTTTGTATCTACTCTGGGTGCCCCCGTATCCTGGCTGGTTTTAACTGTTTGTGTATTTTTGGGTATGTGAAGAGTAAGAAACACAAATTTCAAGTGGAAAAAAAATGTGTTCGTGCTGATATTTGCAATTTAAATGTAAGATTTTAGAGTTGTAATGCAACTCTCTCTTGCTTTAAAAAAAGGAAGTTTTGTATCGTGGACGTTCCAAACATACACAAAGCACGCAGAACAGCGCGCTGAGCTCCTAGCACCAGCGTCAGCATGGACCCGCATCCCGCGCCACTCCTGCTTCACCTGTGCCCGTTTACGTACATGGGCGTGCCCTGAACTTCAGAGCACAACTGTGAAAATCGGGGGTGCATCTGTGCAACCCTATTACCATATGAGCTCTTCCCTACTTTTAAGTGCATCACGAAACTAGTCTGAAATACAATCCTGGCTATGATTTATTCAGAGGCCAGTTCTGCTATAAACACCAGGGCTCGTCACCGTATCGTGCCTCCAACTGTGGGGAACAGAAGCCCCTGACGGTGTCAGAGCAGGACAGTCGGGGGTGGGCTCCGGGGCTGGAGCCAAGGAGAAACAGTCCCAACCAAGAAGCCATGGCCCCCCTCCCCAGGTGGGGCCCTCCCCAGAGCCGCCTCGGGCCCTGGAGGACAACACCCACCCCCACTCAGCCCATACCCACCCTCAGGGCTCTGCGGGCAGCCCCGGCCAGCCCAGAGATGGTCACCCCGGCCGCCTCCGATGAAGGCTGTCTCGGACCCAGGTTGTGCCAGGGCCCACGGCCCCGAGGGGAAGGCGGTGGGAACAGGCACCTGCGGAAGCGGAGACGGGAGAATCTGGAAGACGGTGGCTGTGGACTAGGAGGCTGAAGAACCAGTTCCCGAATCTGACAGACAGAACCTCAGTGCCCAGCCTGGGAACCCTGGTTACTGGAAGCAAGTAAGTAGAGCCCAGTGTGTGAAGCCAAGGAGGTGGGGACGAGGTTCCAGCTGCAGGCCTGTCAGAACAGAGATGTAGCTGCCAGGTGTCCGTGGTTACAAGCCACAGACCCCACCTAGGCAAAGGAAGGAACCTCCCAGAAGAGACTGGGGACCTGGAGCGGCCCTGCAGGGACCATGCCCAAGACCCGCATTCCCCGCAGCCGCATGTGCTCAGCCGTGGGGTGTCCCCGCCTTGGCCAGGGCAGGACACCTGACCAGCAGGGGGACCACAGTGACTCCAGCAGCATAGGGGTCACTCCCCCGAGGAGAGCTGAAGTGCTGACCAGGAGGCAGACAAATGCCACAGAGAGCCGCAAGGGACCCGGTGACCCCGGCCCTAAGGTCGGAGCTGGGGACACGCTCAGTAGGGCTGCAAGGGTGGCTCCCCAGCTGCCGGCTCCCCGCCACAGGGTTCCATGGGCTCAGCCCTATGCGCTGGCTCCTCGGATCAGCGACTGCCTCTGGCGCTCGGCCCCAAGTTCCCCAAGGCCCTGGCGCCCAGCCTGGGAGAGGGTTCCGGACGGTGGGGGGCGGCCGCCTCCACCGGGCTCATGCGCACAGCCGGCCGCAGGACCGCGGGCCAGCCTCCGCCTCCTGGAAAGGACGGGGCTCCGAAAATCGGGCACCCGGCAGTGTTTTCAGCGAGACTCACAGGGACAAAGGCCCAGGGGCAAAGGCAGCTGGGACACCCCATTCCACACAAAGACGTGCCCCCACAAAGAAGCCGTGAACGTCCGTGCCCTTCCCTCCCTGGAGCCCTGGCCCTCACCTGGTGGGCTAACCCCCCATTTCCCAAACCTGCCTCCCCGAGAGGCGTTTCCTGAGCTCCCAGCCAGCAGCCCACCTCCTCCCGGCACGCTCACCTCGACCCCCTTCCCCTCACAGCCCGACACTGGATCACGGGCCGAGGGGATCACCTGCTGCTCCATCTGTCACTGGGAGCCCCTGCTACCCGGGGACAGCGGCACCTGCCGGCCCTGCCAGGTCCCTGTGGCGTGACTCACAGTCCCCCCCACACCGCAGGCGCCTGACAAGGATGCGCTCAATGGGATGACCTTTTGAAAAGGGGTCCTGTGTGCACCTCAGAAACCACACCAAAGGGGGCTGAGGCCAAATGCAAACTGCGCGACAGCAGCGCCTGCCGCAGCGGGCCACAGGGAGGGCGCGCGAGGACCCCACCGTCACCCGGGCAGGGCGCCGCACAGATGGACGCGGCCGGCCTCCTGGCACCGCCGCCGCACCGCCGCCCCGGGACACGGGGTATAAGGGCGCCCGCCGGGTGGCACCCCGACAGCTGGGCGACTGGAGGGCAGACCACACAGGGACGGCGGGGCGCAGACGCGGAACGGGCCGGCCCTCACCCACTTGCAGAGCATAAAGTCGGGAGGGCTGTCGTGGGAGCGCGGAGTCCCAGCCGCACACCACCCCCTGCCCCGCCCAGGGCTCCAGTGCCAGGAAGGGAAGCCCCCACAGCTTCTGGCTGCGGAACCAGCAGGGACTGAGGCCGGGGACGACAGAAGGTGCAGTCCCAAGCAGTTCCTCTTAAAGGGCCCACGCACGGACTTCCTTGGACTCACTCCCTCTGAGAACCACATCTAACGCAGAAGATTCCAGAAAGCCAAAGCATGCGGCCTCCGGAAGCCACTGCCTCAGAGGAGGCAGGGCCATGGGCAGAGCGACAGGTTATAAACACCTGGCTAAGGACGGAGTTTGCGTATTTTAGTGAAAATGATGGGAAAAGGAGGAGCCTCAGAACACACCGTCTCGCAGCTGGAAACTGACGCTCCTGACAAAGACGGCAGCGCCACAGACCCGCGCGGAGAGCAGCGTCTTTCCCGCTCAGCCCGCTGGTCCGACCCTGCTCCTTCTCTGTCCCGTTCCTGTCGGCGCCCCGGCGGGCGGGGGGCCTCTGAACAGCCCTGTGCTATATTCTCAGCATAACACACACTAGAAATTCAACACTTAAATAAAAGCAAGTGGGATACGGTTCCTTCTGTCTGGACGTGACCGTCTCAGGACACCTGATGAACAACCGGTTACTACTTTTCTAAGGACACAGCAGCACAGGGCACCGGGGCTCAGAAAACCACAGGAGCTCAAGGTCCCAGAACCTGCTCACGGAGAGCGCGTGAAATTTACATCTGCACACCTCTGACCGACGTAAACACTTCTGAGGAGTGTTAGAGGGATGTTGGACACGTGACTGAAACACAGCTGCTTTTATGACGACGCCCTTTCTGGATTTGTGCCATGACGTGAATTTAAAGCCCACATCTGGGAGGGGGGGCGGTAGAGGAGAATCTGTAATTCTGATTTCCAGGCTCCTGACAAGGGCACGGTCCCTGCGCTAACCAGGCAGCCTCTGACACCACGCGTGTGTTTATACAAAGACGCCGCTGTCTTTATTTTTATTTCTGTTCCATGCAGAATCAATGAAACCAAATGCGTCACTACAGCTTCCGTGTGGGGGAATATTTCCTCCACCAGCGGTCTGAGTCTAGGATTACCTATAGTTCTTCCACCCGGCAGCTGCCTTTGGAAATTTTAGTTGACCTAATTTCATGGAATAAACCATAAACCTTCCAAAGAGTAAAAGTTTTATAATTATAAATCCTTAAGAGAATATGCTTTTTAGAATCTTATTAAGCAACCACAAAGAGTTGGCAGGCAGCAAGGAGGACATGTTTGCCCACCGGCCGTCAGCTTCCACGTCCCGTCACGTGTGTAAAGGGTGACCAGGGCTCCAGTCCGTGCACCTGCCTGCCACGGCCTCCGCCTGCCAGGCTGGTGGGCGAACAGCCAGCTGGTAGTGTGGCCACAGCCTATGGCACCCCAATGCAGGAGAGAGCACGCAAATCCTCAGCAGAAGGCAACGGGGAGCCTCCCCTGAAGCGGTAAAGGCCAGGATGTCCCTTCTCACCACTTGCAGTCAACAGCCTGCTGGAGATGCTAGCTGAAGCAACAAGACAAGAAAAAGAAATGAAAAGCACACGGATTGAAAAAGAACATGCTGTTTTATCCAGACAACGCACCATGTACACAGAAAACTCAAAACGATCTACCAACAACTAGCAAATTCCTAAGCGAGCTTAACAAATCACTAGGTACAAGATCAATATACAAAAATCTATTGTATTTGTACATACCAGCAACAAACAGAAAATAAAAGATACCATTTACGATAGCAGCCAATATCAGTAAATCAGCAAACGTCCGGGGCCAAATCATGAAATGTTGTAAATGAAATGAAAGATTTAAATAAAAGAAGGAATATACCATGTGCTCAGACTGCAGATCCAATATGATTAAGATATCAATGTTCTCCAAATTAATTGGTAGCCAATGCAATCTCAATCAAATCCCACCAGAATTTCTTTAAAAACTGACGAATTAGTTTTAAATTTTACATGGCACACAAAGGACCCGGAATAGCAACCTTGAGGAAAAGAGACCTGGAGGACTTACACTATTAAACTCAAGATTTATTATACATCTATGTAATTAAGACACTGGTATAGGGCTAGAGGTCCTGGCTGGTTTGGCTCAGTGGATTGAGCGTCGGCCTGCGAGCTAAGTGTCGCTGGTTCGATCTTCCAGTCAGGGCACATCAGAGAAGGAAAACTCTGATTCCAAAAAAACTCTGCTGCCTTGCGGCATACCTCTTCAGGGGAAAGGCTAAGGGAGTAAACCCCGACAGAAAATCCGGAGCCGGAGTCCCTAAGGCGGTTTGACGTTGTAGTCAACACCGGCAACTCCTGCGGCGCACCTGAAGCCAAGCTGTATTGACTCCGTCTTTCCCTTGGACCCTTCAGCTGCGAAGAGAGGGGGGGTCTGTTGCATGGGCAACAGCAGACCCTCCATATCACCCTGCCCAGGCTCTGTAGCTTCAGCTTCACTGGAGAGGACACTCCAGCGTCATCGCAAGATGTCGATTCAACACGGGAGGAGACAGATACCGTGTCACTCCCGAGTCGGACTGCACAGCCATTCTCGGCGGTGCAGATAGACTCTTAAGAAGCTACACCATCGTCTCTCGAGACGGACGGCTGCCGATAATAGGGCTAGATAAACAAAACAAGAAGCAGAATATTCCAGAGTGAGACCAACGCAAACCCAGTAACATGGTTAAAGCAGAGGCTACACGCCGGGTGCATAGGAAGCAGGCCAGGTGCGGGGCGCGGCCCTCATGGGAACACACGAACCGTGACCACCGCCAGGGGAGCGAGTGAGGCGGATCACGCAGGTTCAAGGTAAGACAGCCAAGTCGAGCCTGGAGGACAGCAAGGAAAAAGATCTGCAGGTAGATAGAGACTCTGCCATAGATTTCTAAGTCTTTTCTTGAGGCACTGACCATAAAGTGGGGAAAAACGATACACTGTTCTGCATCAAACCCAGAACTGTGGTTTATCAAATAGCCAGTGGGAGAGCGAAAAGGCAACCCAGGGAGAAGTCAATCTGCCCGAAATACATACTACAGAGGACCAGGATCCCAAATCTGTAGGTCTCACAATCACTACATTTAAAAAAGCAGACAACCCAAATAAAAGATTGGCAAAAGGCACGAGCAGGTACTTTTTTACAAAGGAGGTTTCCAAATGGGCAATCACCCCGTGAAGAGGCGCCCAGCTTCCGTGCTCCCAGGGAAACGGTAACCGAACTTACCAAGTGTTGGCGAGGATGCGCAGCTGGGACTCACTCTGCCGTGAGTGTGAGCGGCCCCATGGGGGGACCCACTCGGTGACAGCCCTGATGCGAGCCTCACACACCTGTGCCCCAGCAAGGCCGCTCAGGGTGCATGCCCTACAGAAACGCATGTGCTCCCCCAGGTCACCTACGAGCACAGCCCAGCAGCGGCGGCGGCAGCGGCCAGAAACGGGAAAGGGCCCGAATGACCATCAGTAGCAGAACGGATGACCCACCTCGTGCACAGCCTGTCACAGGACACTACCCGCACCAAGTACAAGCCACACCGACAGCAGCAGCGCAGGTGAGCCACACCAGCGTGACGCCGGGCTCGGGCAGACGGACACACAAAGCACACGCTGCACGACCCCGTGCGATGGGACCTGACCCAGGTGAGACAGATCTGTGCTGTCAGAAGTCAGGTCACCGTGGCGGCAGCAGGAACAAGGGGGCCGGTAACGTCTGTTTCCTGATCCAAGAGCAAGAAGTGAGGATCAGCAAGGTGGTTTACCTGGTGGAAAGTTACCCACTGAACACTTCTGGACTTCTGGCTGGGGGGGGGCGGGGACAGAAAGATAATAAATCACCACCTCAAAGACCCTCTTGCATCAAAGAAAGACCCAAAACTGACACCTGCTTGGATGATCCATCCCCACTGCATCTTCCTTACGCCGGGCAGTGGGTATTTCACAGTCCATACTCCTGTGTCCTCATAACCAGCACGTACACAGGGGACAGCTGGCAAATCACCATCGCCTGGGACAGCTAAACCGCACGCAAACAGCACAGGCTCGTTCACACTGAGGGGGACAGGGGCGTGCACAGGCCCGGAGTCAGGTCACCAGACAGGAACATAGACACATGAGATGACTTTTAATTTAAGGGTTCTCCCGTTACGTAGTTAATTTAAGTTGGGTTTAACTAATTTAAGTTAATTCAAACGTTAATCAAAAAACCAACGCTTGACTCTCACTTTTCTGAGTCCGGTTTGTACGGCGGCCTCTTTAAATAAGCCCTGCTTTGCTCAGTAAACATCCGTCATGACGCCTGCACTGTAAGGTCTAGCAATTATGTTCTGTCAGAGCGTCCCTTTGTGACAGACGGTCACACGCAGAGGCCTTACGGTTTCTTCCCCCATAATCTGTCGGGGCCGATTTCTGTCTCAGCTCCCTGACAGCTCTGCACTTGGGAGTCCTGCAGCTGCACTCTGGCGCGTTCCAACGGGAAGCCCCTCACTCCGTCCGAGGGGTGCCGGGGCGGCCCCGTGCCTCTCAGCAGCCCCCCGCCAGCCCCTCGGGGGGCCGGGCCAGACGCCGGGGCACAGAGGGGCCCAGGGCCGGCCGCCGCAGTGCCAGGCCATCGAGCACACGCGGGAACAACTGCCGGCAGCCACACAGCACCCACTCCCACACGGCGACTCACTGATAACCAGCCACACTGTGGTTTGAACATGTTTAAACTTCTTGATAAAATAAACACTTTAGATTAAGGGTCCAAAAGCATGAAGTGTCCAGAAAAAACAATACTTGTTTCCTTTAGCTGCTAAATAAAATAATTTAAAAGATTCTGGCAGCAGGGACCTGGAGATTTGACTTTTAAGTGTAAAATTCTGGATCATTTAACATCAAACAGCCACAAGGCCACATAACGCAGCCAAAGGCCAGGGGTGTCCTAGGCAGAGGCGGCCGCAACCCCCGAGGGAGCCGGGATGCAGATCAGCGCCCACACAGGACACCCCGGGCCCGTGACAGCGGGCAGCCTCGTAACCTCCAACTGCGACCACCACATGCCAAGTGCAGGCCGCTTCCCCGGCCCCGTGGAGCCTCCGCCGCTGCCACCGCTGGCCCCATGAGAACAGACACCAGCTCGGTGTCAGGACGCTCCACGGGCTGAGTGACAGGTTGTGGCCACAAGCAGAGGCCAGACATCCCCTCCTCCTTCTCCCAACCGCACGGAGTCACGGCCTCTAAATCCAGCTGTGGCCATGCGTCCGATCCCATTCCTGGGACAGCACCATGATGCCGTGTGCTTCCCTCACGCCCATGTGCCCACGCGTGTACAGAGGAGTTTTCCAGGGGCTACGAGACGTGTGAAATCACCGCTGACGAAGCGCAGGGGTGGCTGCGACGTCCCAGAGGTGGTGTAAACGGGAAGCGCTGCCTCTCTTCCTGTTACTCCCTCTTCTGTCCCACAAGATAATTGTTTCTCACGAAAAAGCCTACGACCTCTATCACTATGGAAGGGCTTTAGTTTTAAAGAAGTGAAATGTTTCAAAGGTCTGTACTCATTGCCAATACAGCAAGTGTCCCTGCACAGGAGCCCAGGGCAGACCCGCTCACCACGGCCCAGGGGACGGGACGTGAGGCCTGCCCACACCAAGGCCGCACCCCGAGCAGAGTCCTGCCAGCACGCAGCGAGGCACACGCCACGGGCAGCCATCTGCCGCACAGCGCGCCGCAGACACACCGAGCGGTCCCTCCCCGTCACGCCACTCCAAACACGTCACTGGTTTCAAACACAAGGTCCCCAACAGCCCAAGTGAGGACCAGCCTCGTGTGGATGACTGCATGGGCAGGGGGTCGCCTAGGGCTGCAAGACCCCCCCGCCATGGCCCACCAGGCTCCACCTCAGACCAGCCCAGGCCGTCCGTCAGAGAACAGGGGCATGTGCCTGGCCATCACCCCCACGCAACTGCAGATGTCTGTCACTGCACCACGGTCACCAGCCCAGCTGCTGGGCCACCCCTGGCCCACGGCTGTCTCCCACGGTGTCGCTCTCACGCAGCCGCAGCGTGCGTCACAGTGACCCTGCATCAGGGTCGGTAGATTCGGGACAATGGCCCCGCGTCCGCCTGCCCCCAGGAAGGTAATGTGCAGTCACGGCCCCGCAGCCCCCGAGGCAGCGCTCTGGGCTGTCGCTGCCCCACGAGAGGCGAGAGAGGTGCTCTGTGGACCACCCTGGCTCTAAAGCGCGAGAGCATGGCTGTCAGAGATGTGGCCTTCCGCTGGACACGCCCAGGCCCTGCCACCTCCCACCACTGCACACAGTGGCCTGGGAGGAGGCGACTGGCCATGAAGGGCCACAGACCAGGGCCCAGGGCCCAGGACCCAAGCGGGGCTGCCCTCCTGCTGCCATCATCCACTAGCCTTGAACCCTGACACTTGTTAGTCCCACTCGGTGTCCGTGAACAAGGCCCGAGGGACCACACCTGAGTCAGGGTCAAATGGCAGCAGCAGGCAGGGCTGGCTCGGGCCACCGGGGGGGGGGGGGGGGGGGGGGCGGGGGGGGGGGGATGGTCAGCTGGGAGCTGGATACGCACTGGCCTCTGACACACAGCAGGGTGACCACAGTGACAGACACGGTGCTGGCACTGGGACTCCGCCCAGTGGGGGCCTGTGTCACTTCGCAGGGCAAGGACATACGTCACAGCCCCGTGCACTGTGGGTGTGTGCAATGTCACCGTCGACTACACCTCCATAAAGCAAAGCCATGCTAAAACACCTGGTCCTGGGAACAAGCCCAGGGCAAGCGTTCCCGGCGCCCAAGGGGACTGTACCACGAAACGCGACTGCAGGACAGTGACGGGAGGCCTCGCTGAGAGCTGGGTGACGATGAGTCAGCCTCTCCCAGGCAGACACCCCCTCCTCACATCCTGCGGGGCTGTGACATGGCCACCGGCCTGGCAAAGCATCCCCTCCCAGGCCAGCCTGGGCCACACTGCAGCGGGGCCGAGGACAGTCTTGCCTGTTAGTGACTCTCCTTCCAAATATCACCTCCTCTTGCTCTCTCAAATCCTGTCCCTGAAAGCAGTCTCCTTCCACATCAGGTCCACAAGCCCAGGAAGATGTCACTGCACTGCTCCACCTTGCCCACGTCTGTCCCATCTGCTAACTGCAGCAGCGTGCTCACGTGCCAATGACAGGGTACTATCCCCATAGGCCTGACACCCCTGACTCAGGCTGTGCCCAGGAGGCCACAGCGCGTCGGCACCGGGAGGCCTGGCGCTCTCCAGGGGTCTGGGCGCAGTCAGCCCGAGAGGCACAGTGCAGACCCCCCCAAACAAAGATTCGTCCTGCTGGCTGCACCTGGCCCGCAGTTCTCCCAGTCTACACCGCTGCAATGTCCCCACACCTGTGTCACCTCAAGTAAAGTCCCATCCTGGCCCCAGTGAGACCCACCCCACGTGCCTTGCCTCACTCCCCACAATGAGGAGGAACGCGGTCCCGCCGAGCAAACCTCCACGACCCTGCGGTGAGCAGCCGGGGGCCCAGGCAGTGTCTCCTACCTTGGGACAGAGCTCACGGCGCGTCCCCTGCTGCTGGAGCTTGACAGGGGTCCAAGGGGCGAAGAGGCCACGACCCTAGGATACTGACCCTGCCCTGGGGCAGGCGCTGGGCGGAGACAATTTTCCACCATGCCTTTAAGCTGTGAGCCGGAACACTATCTCCGGACACTGGCCTGAGAACCTCACCTGCTCAGTTTTGACTCATCTTAAGAACCTCAGATTCCAACAGAAATCAAAATGCCCAGTTTTCAGGCTTTCCTTATTTTGCAAAAAGGCTGGAAGAGGCAGCGTGTCCGACGGCAGTGTGGCCTAGGGAAACCGGTCCCAGGGCCGCACCTCGGTCCAGGACAACGGGCACCCTCTGCCCAGCCAGCAGCAGGGCACCTGAGGGGGTGCACACCCCCTGCCCCACGGATCTGGCCAGGCCACCGCCTGTGTGCCACACCGCCACAGAGTCAGCAGGGCCAGGCAGCCCTGGCCCTGGTCGTAGGCAGCGCTGGGCCACGTGTTCCTGGAAGGAGACACGCAGGCAGACCCAGGACGTCGGGGGACGGGGCTGGGAGAGAACTGAAGCAGGCAGGACAGGGCAGGCGGGCCAGGGGTCAGGGGGCAGCTCTGAGCAGGTGACACCGGGCAGAGCAAGGGAGGGAGGGAGCCCTCGGAACCTGGGGGTAAGGGTCCAGTCACGTCCTGTTGCCCCCAGGCCCCGCTTTCACTCAGGGGCGCATGTGCAGCCCACGCAGCCTCAGGTCACGCTGCCTTCCAGCAACACGCAACCAGCAGCCCCTCTGCAGACCCCCACCTCCCTCCAGAGACCCGGAAGCGTCTCTCTCCCCGCTGCTTTCCACAGGAAAGACTCCCCCATCCCACCCCCCATCACCTGCACCCTGACTACTCACTGGGCACTTTTGAGAACCTGCAGCACGCGTCAACACACATGTAAGTTAACACTGCATGCTGAGTTACATATCCATTACATGGGACATTCACACGCCACTGAAACACACACATATACTTTCTAACACACGTGTATAGTTACTGTTCACAGAAACGTCGTTTCCTTCCACTTCCGTCTGCGCTGGCGCCCAGCGCGGGGTTGCAGGCAGCCTCGTGCCCCATCAGAAGCCCCTCCTGCCTTTCCCCACGATGGCAGGGGTGGCCTATGCAAGGGGCAACGCTGGGGACACCGGCTGCACCGCCCGACGGGACTTCCCAGAACTGAGCCCCTGACGTTAGGTAACACGGTGAATTTTGTTACGTGTTTCCCACCAAAATTAAAAATATTTTTTAAAACTAGACACTCACTCACACACCCCCGACACACTGCCAAACTCTCCGCTCGGGGGACTGTTTCCCTTCTTTGTCGCCAGCTTCGCGGGACTGTGCGGAGTGTGGTTCTCCACTCCGCCTCGCGACCCGGGTCAGGAGACGAGGCCCCACCCCCGCTCGGGCGGCACGGAGCTGGGCAGCCACGCACAACGCCGAGTCCTGGCGCGACGGAGCCAACGAGCGCTGGTGTGCCCATAACCAGGGGAAACGACTGCGAGTGACTAAAATAACACCCGCCCCCGTCACACACATCGGGACGTTCGAAGGGTATCCGTGGTCACTGAGCTGGCACCCAGACACGTGACGAGCAGCACAGCGATGACGAAGGAGACAGAGTCTAGGAACCCGGAGCAAGGGCGCTGCCTCCCTGCCCGGTTCCTCGAGCGCCTCGCTGGGCGCGCAAGGAGCACACACGCCGCACGCTCTGCAGCCGCAGCTGGCGGTTCGCGAGCGCCTCTTTGATGCAGCCGCTGCGGCCCAACCTGCCTCTTTGTCACCTCCCGCTGCATCTGCGCGCACAGCCCCCTCCCGCGAGAAGCCCCCGTTCTGGAGACGCAAACCCTTTTCCGATGTGGAAGAGGAAGGGAAAGGAGAGCACGAAGGTGGGTTTTATCCGCACGCAAACAAAGTAAATGAAAGCTGACTTCACTGCCCTCCTCCCGCCCCCGTCTGTCTGACGCCCGTAACGTGTCCCCGAGCGGCTTCAGAATCTCCGTTGGGGCTGCATGACTCTGCAGCCGGACCAGACCCCGCTTGCTTTAGATGCAGTGTGGCTGACTTCTGATGCCGAAATCCGAGCCAGCATTCTGCCTGCCGTGACAAGAGGGTGTCTCAACCTCCGCACTAGTGACAGCAAAATTGCCTTGCGGGGAACACCCCTGAAGCAGCCTCCAGCACGTGTGACTCTCTAAAAGGGCATGTCATTAAGCCAGCACCCCCAATTCCAGATGACACACACTCCTTCCGCTAAGACTGGCTCTCTGGGAACAACAGGAAGCTCCCTGGGCTGCTCAGGCCCCCCAGGTGACAGCCACAGCGATGCAAATCACACAGGGCCCTGCGGGGGACAGGCTCTGATTTCACCTGTGGTCCCCTGGACCTCCTGGGGCCACTGACTGAGACACAGAACCACACCAATACCAGCTGGTTTCCCAAGCTAGGCAGGGCATGCACCCACGGAACAGATTAAAATTAGGCACCCCAATTATTAAACTGTCACAGTAAAAGCCGGAAATACCTTTTCTGTAAAAATGAATAGAAGTAATGGACTTCTCTATTTGCTTGCATTTGTGATACGCAGCCTGTCTTTTATTATCAAGGCAGTCATTAAAAAATGCTCTTGCCACATATACAAATTAAATCACTAGTATTTTTCCCAATTACAGTAACTGATTATTTGCATTGCTGATCTATTCTCCCAATTTAGCTCCTTTAATATTAATGCCGTTGGAAATCCTTTAATAAAAAACACTCCCAGGCAACACAGGAGCGCCAATTCCATTCTGCCCACTCTGGTCCTGTACCTGCAGCCCCAGCCAGGACCTGACCCTCCCGCAGGGAGAAGCCCCACCGCGCCCGCAGGAGGCTTCTGTGTGCTGCACAGCACGTGCGCGTTCTGCATGTGTGTTCTAGTGTGAGGGGGCTCACCTAACCGTCCCCTCCCTGCTGGCCACACCTCCAGGGCCCAGGACACACCCGTTCCCTGTGGCCCGGCCCAGCAGCGCGGCGGGCGGCTGCCTGGGGCAGGGCCCACCTTCCCGGCAGTGCCCCCCTGCCCCGCACCGCAGGAGGCCCCCAGGGAAGGGCCCGGCCCCGAGCAGACCCTCGGCGTCCACACGCCGGCTCTGAGGCCTCAGTCTGTGAGGCAGGACTGGAAGGGAACCGGGCTGGTTGTTGGGGACCGAGCCAGCCTTGCAGACAGACCTGACGAAGGGGGGCTGGGGCCAGGGGCCGCTTTCCTACCCGCGGAGCCAGCACCGGCGCCCCCCCGCCTGGCCTCTCTGAGTCAGAGGAACACACGCTGACCGGCCGCCTGCCGGATAGTCAGTGACAACGGGGCCCTCTGCAGCATGTGACAGGGTGCCACCGGGACCCACTCCACAGCGCCAATGCCAGACGCAGAGCCCGCATGCCCCCCAGAGGCAGCCGGGGCCGGGACGGACGGCCCGCGCGCTAGGAAACGGAGGACGGCGGCCACGAGGCGGAACCGAGGACACTGGCCCGCAGGCACCAGGACAGCCCGCTCCAGGGCTGCAGCAGGGGCCAGGCTCGGAAGCCCAAGCTCTCAGGCCCCAGGCCCCACGGCCTGGGTGCGGGAGGCAGACGGACAAAGGGACGCCCAGCGCCCGCAGGCAGAGGGGCGTGCGTGGAGCCACCTCCTCACCCCTCGTCCTTAGCTCGGGCACCTCAGCGCTGCTGCCAAGTCCCCCGTGCTGCGGTCACCGAGGCCCCGGCTGCTGCGGCCGGAAGCCCTCCCCCACCTCCTCTGAGAAACCCTCCGCTGCAGGTTTGGGGGGAACGCAGAGCCTCGGCGCCCTCGGTCTGAGGCCTCCCCACACTGTTCCACCCGGGCCTGCCCGGAGAAGGAGCTCCCACCCTGCACACCGGGGACGGCGGGGCTGTCGCTCCTCTCACGGAGCAGACGCAAGGACTCAAGGAAACGGTCAGGGCTGTGAAAGGCAGGGGCCGGGGGTTTCTGCCTCCTCCCGGCCCCTCAGGGGAGGCGCTGGAGGGCAGGGGGACCGCAGGTGCCACCTGCTTCTTGCATCTCCACCTCGAGCCATGAGGAGCCCTGCAGCCCGTCCAGCTCTGGCAGGGCCAGGCCTCTGAGACAACCCGGCCGCTGCTTCTCTGGAGTGCACCCCAGGGACCGAAGGACGCAGCAGGACCCGGAGAACCTAACTGCGGCCCGAGCCATCACCCACTAGACGGCACAGAGAGGACGGAGGCCGGAGAAGCAGTCCATCAGGGATTCCCAGCAGGCTGCGATCGCCTTTGTCGCGAAGGAATGGGAAGGGGGCCGGCAGCCAGCAGAAGTGGAGAAGTCTTCAAGCGTCCCCTGCTGTGGGCCTGGAAGCCCCCAGACCCCCACCCCAGCTTAAGTAAAGCCCGTGGTGGGAGAGCCAAGCAAACGGACCAGGCAGATCCGTGTGGCTCAGGACCCAGCCAGCGAGTCCGGGCAAGGGTGGCTGGACTAAGCCCTGCAGACCCACAGGTGCACAGGAGGGCCCAGGGTTATCCCAGGCAACAGGGAGCCATGCCACCCGGGCAGGAGCGTGAGCAGGAGGTGGAAGGCTCACAGCACGCAGGGACTGGGCTCAGGAAGACTGTTGGGTGCAGCCCCGGCTGCACGGATGGGGGTCACAGCCGCCGGCCAGTGCAAGAAGGGAGGCCGGTGGGGGGCATCACTACAAGGAGGAGTCAAGACCAAACCATGCGACATGGGTCCCAGGCCACCTCCCCAAGGTCTTGCTGCCCAGGGGCTGCAGTGGAGGAAGGAGCCCTCCACCGGAAGGGCTTGGAAGAGAAGCGCCACCCGAGGGCGCAGGACCCCTGCGTGCCCAGAGGCGGGGCAAGGCTCGGGGGTCTGGGCAACTCTGACCAAGGGAGAGGCTGGAGCCCTCCGCGGCAGCGGTCCTTACGCTGGGCAAGCCTCCGGCCCGGCCGAGCCCCGCACGTCACCACACTATGGCACGACGTATCAGCACGTCGGCTCCAGGAGCGACTGCGATTCCATGAGGAACTCTAGTCAGAGGCTAAGTGGGGAGCAGACGTCCCAGGGGCCAGCAGTCCCAGCCCAGACCAACCTACAGCTCCCGGGCGGTCACCACCCCGACTCCCCGGGTGAGACTGCTGTCCCGCCGCCCCGAGAAAGCGGAACTTGTAGGGAGTCAGACACCAGGGGTCTGCGTCCAGGGCCAAGGCCCCAGGTGAGCGCAGACTGCGTGGAGGGTGAATTTCGTCTCCCTCCGCCATCTGATGACCTCGTACCTCCGCCCCGAGACCCCACTGTCCCGTTAGTGACGGGCACAGAGGCAGGCAGCTGAGACAGCCCGGCAGGAGTCTCGGGAGAGGAGCAGGGTGTCATTTCTCCTCCGGGCCGCCCCGTGCGCCGCCCCAGGGGGGCGTGAGTGCATGCCTGTTGGGGGCGGGGCGGGGGACACTATTCAGCTGTGCATCCCCAGTGTCACTGGCTGAGGAGGAGGGAGAAGAGGACGTGGCAACAAGTGTCCTGGCTGAGGTCACCGCCCTGCCCGTAAGCACAGTGACTGCAAGCAGGGGTGGCCCCGGGGCTAGAGAGGAGTAGGAACATCTTCCAGCCCACCCAGACCAAGAGGCCACCCCCAGCCTAGTCCCGCTGTAGGGGCTGCTGGTTCCTCACACTGTGCAGCCATGCGCTGGCCAGCAAGGCCATCAGGGCTGGCCGCCACCACCAGCCACACAATGCCCAGGAGAGTCCCCGCCCCGACCCGGGGAAAGACCCCTGCCTTCCTGAGCAGGAAGTCCTCGGGGTGGGGACAAGGTCTGGGGTTCTCTCCTCTGCCCGGGCTGGGACACCCCTCCACACCTGGGCATGTGGCAGGACGCACGGCCAGCCCCTCACCAGCTGTCCGACCCAGGGTGCACCCCAGAACGAGCCCTGTGCCTCCGTTTGGGTGTGGCCAGCTGCAGCACGCACCACTGCCATGCGGAAGGAGACGGGCAGGGGCTCGGGGCCCAGTCCACCCCCATCAGCCACCTGTTCCTGCCTAGGTACCAGCTCCCTCAACTGTCTGCAGGGAGTAAGCGGGGTCTCCAAGCCCCAGGGCTGCTGAAGGACCAACAGGGCATTTAATGACAGCCCAGTGCCCGGTCCAGCCCACGGGCACACGTACCTAAGGTGGGCGATAGCATTTTTCACCCTGTGCCCCCGGCAGGTCTAGGAGCTGGGCCGTCGGCCTCCTTATCTTGCTCGATCCTGACAATTGTCTCCAGCAATTCTCGTGCCCATTTTGCAGGTGGGAAGGCTGCGGCCCAGGGAAGCCGGACAACTGGTCATTTACATGTGGGAGGCTGCGTGCCCAGGTTTTAAGCCTGTCTATCTGACCCCAAAGCACGTCCTCTCCATTGTAGCCCTCGCCTGCAGAGAGGCAGGAGGGGCTGCTGGGGTTTCCCGAAATGCAGGGACTTGCACCGCCTCCTCAGGATACCCTCTGCTCCTGCCTCTCCACACGGGGCCCCAGCGCATCCTCAGACAAGCAGCCTGGGGCCTCGGGCTGCGTGGAGGCACAACCCTGGGGGCAGCGGGACTGGTCAGGGAAGCCGATCTGCAACCAGCTTCTGGAAAAGCCTGAGCCACTCAGCACGTTCTGCGCCCCTGGCCACAGTGACAGTTCAGAGGCAGACAGGGGCACAAGGCAAACGAAGCCAAGTGAACCCACGACTCGGTCCCAGCGGCATGAACTAGCAGGTGTGCAGCCCTGAAGGCAGCTGGCAGGACCCTCTTAGGACCAGGAAGCTGACTCTCCCAAGACAAGAGGAAGAAACGAGCCTGTCTCGGTGATGGCGTGGAACAGCTGGATCAAGCTGTACCTGAACTCCTCATTCAACTGCACTTTCCCAAAAAGCAAGTCAATCAGCTCCCTGCACGGTGCTCCGGACCCTGCCATGGAGAGATTCGCGCCGATGCAGGGCCGCTGAAGTGCCCTCCTGCTGAGCACTGGGAGCCACTCACGACAGGCTCCCTTCCGAGTGTCCTTCTGATCACGTGGGGGGACGCAACCCAGGCTCCTGCCTCCGTGCCCCCCCACTTACCAGAGGCCACGTGCCCTATGACGCAGTCCCACCTGCCCCTGCGCGCGCACACCAGGGGCACCCATGGAGGACCCTGCCCACAGGGCAGTGCACCCAGCCTCCCGGATCTCTGAGCCCCTGTGCCCGCAGCCCGAGGACCCAGGCACCCGGGCCACTGCTGCCTGGGGGGTGGCCTGCCCTCGTGCCACCTGGGGAGGAACACGCTGTCCCCAACCCTCCCTGCTGGAGCAGGGTGGAGAGCAGTGACAAGAAGGGAAGTCGCGGTAGGAGGCCTGCAACTGGCTCCGCCACGTGCAGCCAGTGTCCTGAGACACCAGGCAGCGCCACGGCGGGCAGCCCCGGCACGAAGTCTCTCTCGCTCCAGCTCATGGACCACCCTTGGGGTCAGGGACCGCGGCTGCCCTGGCTTAGGGACAAGTCACACTGCGGCCGGCCAGGGACAGCGGGAGACCACCACCGCAGGCATCCCAGTGAGCAGGACCCCGGGCAGCGGACGGCGCTCCGTGTACTGTGCGCGAGCCTGCTGCCCTTCCAACACCAGGCTGAGAAGCAGCACCTGCAGGGACAGAGGCCGACAGCCTCTGGGAAGATGAGGGCCTGCAGGCAGGCGCTCGCCCTGCCGGGATTTCAGCACACAGATGCCGGCAGAGAAGCCCTGAGCTGGCACACGGGCCCAGGGAGCCAAAGGCCCAGCCCCTGCCCCCACCCTGCAGACTGCAGTCTGCCTGAGACCTGCCCTCAGGGAGGGCGGAGAAGGGCAGGGCCTTAGGGAGAAGCCCCCTGCTCAGCACCCCCTTCGGCTTCCCCATGGGTCCCAGAAGGAACCCATCAGCCACCTGACGAACAGAACATTTGACTCACAGAAACAAGGTGACACCCACTAGTCAACAGGGTCACAACAGTGAGGCTGGGATCTTGACCCAGGTCTGACTCAACACCCAGCTGTGGCCTTAGCACCCAGAGCCATGGGGAGCAAGATGCCCGCAGTGTGGACACCCTGCTGGGCACAGCCAGCAGGTCGGTACCACAGTGAGCAGAGCTGGCGCCTCCACCCGAGCCCGCCAGGGAGCCCCGAGGAGCAGACAGAAGCATCGGGAAGGAGCAGAGTGCGCCCCACGCCTCTCTGCCCCTTCAGCTCCGTCCTCGGCTTCATTAAAGAATTCTGAAAATAATAGCTTCCCCCAAAGGCAGCCCACACTTGGCTGAGCGCTACGCATTCTGACGCAGGAGGACATTCTTCTCCGGGCTCAGAGCCGGGACACATTTCCCACTGCTGTTTGTTAACTCCTCGGCCTGAAAGGGCTCCTCGCCATCAGCCCAGGGAGGGGCCCGGAGGTGACCTCGACGCTCCACCACAGCGTGGGGCGGGGGTAGCTCCGCGCTGTGGGCCAGGAGGCCACGTCCAGCCATCCAGAGCTAGGCAGGTCCCTCCACCCACACTTCCTCAGCCAGCTGGAGTAGAGAGGACAGTTGGGAGGTCGCAGGTGGGCTGCTGCTGCTGCCGCTCGCTGATGGAAGGCAGGCACCCGCTTCGGAGAAGGTGCCCGCGAGGAGGCCGCAGGTGGAATGGAAGCACCAGTGCCGCGGGCCACAGTGCGTCCCTGTGGCCTGGGAAGGGTTCCTGTCCCACCCCTAGGCTGGCAAAGAACAGGGGCTGAAACCCCCGATTACGACCTTTTCAGTGCAAAATCTCCCATAAACTTGATGTCCGAGGGGGTTTGAGGCCACTGCAGGGCCTGCCACCCCGAGGTGATACTCCCAGCACCTGCTGATGAGCCATGGGCCCTGCGCCGCTGGTGGCAGGTCCCTCCCGGTGGTCGCAGGCCCCGGCAGACGACTGCTCCTCACTGGTGTGTCCACAGCCCCCAAGCTGGGGTGGGGTGGGGTGGAAACCAGGCCCATCAGAACTCTCTCAGCCCTTCGCCCTGGCGGGGCTCAAACCTCAGCTCTGAGGGGACAGCCCCGCACATCGCCCTGAAAGACCCCTCCCCCTCCGCTGACCTGCCGACCTGCAGGGCCCTGCTGCTGCCTGACACTCCCGGAGAGGCCCTGCAGGGGACCAAGGGGGCTCGCAATCAGTTGTTGACTCCAGATGTACACACCAACAGCTGGTGTAGAGGCCACTCAGGTCCCCTCCAGAACGTTCTCTAGAATGACTCCCAGGGAGCTCAGGTCCTGACAGCTACGCCAAGGAGTCCAGGACCTCGAAGCGGGCACTTGGTGGCTCTGGCTGAAGGAAGAAGGGAAAGGAACAGCCGCCTCCCTTCAGGACACAGTGCCCTGGAAGTGTCCAGGGCAGCACCGTGGTCCCAGCACAGGCTCCAGAAGCTGGCTGTGCACCCCGTGTCCCTGTCCCTGTCCCCTCAGCCAGGTCACACGGACAGAGGCCAGGCACGGGGCACCGGGTGGGGAACAGAAGGAACAGAGGGTGTATGCTAGGCTCAGCAGCGAGGCGTCACGGAGGTGAGCCTGGCAGCCCCCCACGGCCGCCCAGCCCACCCTTCCACAGCTTTCCTGGGCCCTCAGAGTCGGCCACCTAGTGACCACGGTGGCCTCTCCACGCCGCAGCAGCCCACGGCTCCACTCTGGCTAAAAAGGACCACACGTGGTTCCCAGCCCTGCTTCAGCCTCCCCACCACACGGCCCGGCCCCCGCCCCCCAGCCTGGGGCACCTGTGTGCTTCCTCTTCCTCCTGACCCCCACCCACCTCCACCCCCGCAATGGCTAAGCTCCTCACGGGCAGAGGCCAGGCCTTCCCGATGGAGACCGGGGTCACAGGACCTGCCAGGGCCTCTGCCTGAGTCCCCATGCAGGGAGCATTTCCTCACTCAGAGCCAGCCACTCTCCGTCCCTCACTTTGTCCTTGGGGTTGTGTGCAGGCTTAAGATTTGCAAAACAATCAGTGACCAATGAAAAGCTCTGGGAAACACTCCCAGAAGGGCCGGCACCACGGAGCCAGCACAGGGAGGCCGTGGGGGGTCCCAGAACTCCTCCCGCATCTCGTCTCGCAAAGGAGAACAGAGAAAGGAGCCGGCACTCCAGGCTCCCCAGGGAAGACCCAATGCCATCACCGCCTGAACACTTCCACTTGGAAGGCCGGCTCCGGCTTCCAGGCCCTGAGAACTGATTTATTGTCCCAAGCGCAAACATCAATCCGACAAAAGCACTTGACTCAGACGGAATGCTTCGTAAACAATAGTAAACTCACACGGCCTAACATTCCGTTCTTAAACAGGGAGACTCCAAAATGGTTACGTCCACAACCCCATTAAGGCATCATATTGACACGACGAGGTTGCCTAAGAAGCGACTAGACAGCATCTCCAACAGGAAACACACGGGAAGGGGCCGGCAGTAAAGGCCGCGCGCGCTCAGCCGCCCCACCTGCCACGCGGCCGCCGCGGGTCTGGCCCTCCTTCGCTCAGTCCTCGCAGAACCCACTCCACGTGCACTTACGGCCTCTCCTCACAGCACGTCGTCTCAAATCGGAGCCCAGAGGCTCCCAGACTGAGGCAGGGAGGGAAGCGGTGAGCCCAGGGCACAGGCAGCGGGCGGGGCTGTGCGACACGGGGCCGGCCCTCAGCCGGGCTCTCCCCAGCGCCCACAGCCCCCTGCCCTCAGCGACGCTCTCACTCGCTCACGGAGCACCCGCTGCCAGGCCCGGCCGAGCAGGCACGAGGCGCTCAGCCGCACGAGCCCTGGGGAGCACGGGAGGCAGCACTGAACCACGAACGATCCTGTGAGGGAGCGGCAGGGGAGATTCAGGCTTATGTGCATCCTGGGGACCAGAAGATGAGCAGGGACTGAGGGGCTGGGGAAGAGGGGAACGAAGAGAGGTGGTCCGAGAAGTGAACCAGCCTGTGCAAAGGCCCTGGGGCCAGAGGGGCTTACAGAGAGCAAAGGCAAGCGGGGCCGGGACCGCAGCTCAGCCCACACTCCCGCGCTATCAGAAGAGGCTGGTGAACAGAGGCCAGCAGCAGACAGGCCTTCCGGTCCTAAGAACAACAGGAAGCCACAGCGGGGTTTGAGCGAGGGCAGGAAGGGTACAGACCTGCTTCTGGTCTCGACCACTCAGGATGCCATTTGCAGCACGGACTGTACCAGACACACCCAGACCCAGGAGGCCCGCTCTCTGCTCAGAGCGCTCACGAGCAAGTCAGAGAAACAAATCCCCTAAATTCTTCTAATGCTAAGCATATTTATCAGCTTCCCAAGGACCTGGTTTTCCTCCTTTATAAATAATGGGGTTGAAGAGTATTTCTCCCCCGATGGAAATATCAGCTTTCTTTCTACAAGTATTACATGCTTACAGCAAGAGTTATACAAATACCATTACATATAAAAAGACAATCAAAGTCCCTCCCAGCCCACTTCCCTGAAACCCCAGAAGGACCACCGTTATCACTTTAGAGACCCAAGTACTTAAAGAAAGGGGGGGGCGCCCTTGGGTACCGCCCAGGGCTTGCTTTCCTGATACGCTGCCCCTCTGGGTCGGGGCACGGCACAGGCGCCCCGCAGGACGGCGATACCAGTGTCCTCAGCAAGTGTCGCCTCAGTAGATAACACAGCAAAGCACCCTGCGCAGACCTGGACAGCCACACGCCCATCGCTCTCTCTCCTGAGAATCAGAATTCCAGCAAGGAGGACGCGGGGGCCAGGGGAACGGCCCCCCGAGCTCTGACACATACCGCCGTGCAGGACGGTAACGAAGTCATTGTGAGCGTTCTCTCTCTCCAGGGAGCAAGCGCTCACACCAGCCGACGCTTCTGCTGCCTCTACTCTGGGCCAGGCCCTGGTCTGAGCACCTCAGGGTCTCAGAAACCACAGAAGACAGAAACTACCAGCAGCACCACCCGCAGGTGCTATCCAAACCTCCCCTTTGCTGACAGGATGGCAGAGGGGGGCTCTCCTTGCGGCTGCACGTCGTGAGGGGTCAAGTGCAAGGTCTCTACACTCGACGGATCTGCACAGCAGGGGTGCGCCTGCGTTCCTTATTGGTTTGGGAAATTTTTGTGAATGGCTTCTCCCCTTGTCTCTTAACCTCACTATGGAGTCTTCTGCCAAAGAGAATTTTCTTAAACTTTATATTTTTAAATCTTCCCACACTTTTTTAAGATTTCCGGCTTGGTACTATAAGAATAAAATTAAATCAGCGGTTTTTCAAAGTTGAAGGTCCTTGGAGAGCTTTCTCCCAATAAAATCTTCCAAGGTGGTCCTCCAGACAAACCGCTGAGGGCTGTGCAGCTCCGACGGAGGTGGCTGTGGGCACCAGGTGCCACCCGCCCCTCTTACCTGCCCAGCAGCCCAGGGAGCCTCCCCTCCCCCAGCACACGACACAACCATTCGGGCAACTGAACTGCTGAGGTCCCTTCCAGCCCTCCAGCCCACACAGGGTGGCAGACACCCCGAGGCAGCCAGAGCCGCCACCCAGACACAGCTGCAGCACACTCGACATGGAACCCACAAAGGTGCTCCCCGCTGTCGTCTTCTCAGAGGAGCCCCAAAGGGCTCACCTACAGGGAACTTCAGCGTCAAGACCGTCCCTGGCCCAGAAGCAGAGGCACAGGAGAGCGGGCCAGCATCTGGGACCTGACGCGGCACGGGGGCCAGATGCCCCACGTCCCCTCGGTCTCGGGTCCCTCCCCTGCAAACTGGGGACCAAGCAGCAGCCACCTCACAGGCTGTGGCGAGAGAAACAGGGTCCACGTGGCACGTGGCCCAGGTAGACGATCCCTGAATGTTAGCTAGTGGACGGTGTCAGCACGAGGGTCTCCTCCCAGAAAGGCGCTCTGGCTTCTGCACTGGCTAAGGCAGGCGCTGACCTGTCCCCGTGGAGGCGACCTGGGTAGGGCCTGGCAGGAGGTGAGGAGGCACATCAGAGAAGACAGGCACAGAGGGGCCCTGAGTGACTGCAGATGCCACAACCTCAGCGCCCCCCAAGCCCCTCTCCTCACTCACAGAAGCCCGAGAAGAAAAACATGACCTCAGGAAAAGCACTCACGGCTCTCACGTCAGCGACACTTTTCCCCCAAGGAGCCGCTCTGCAAACACACGTCGGGAAGGGCTACTAACCTGCAGCGTCCCGTCGGACAACAGGCCCCTCACTGACTGGGACCAGAGACGCTGCACCTTCCCCTCCCGGCAAGGCCCACAGCGCGCCGCCCACCTGCGGCCGAGCCCAAGCCCCCTCCAAACCCGGCCCCTGCCGCCACCCCAGGACCAAGGTGGGCGGGAGGGGCTCTGCACCCACAAGGCAAGCACTCGCGCTCTGGCCAGAACAGCAGGGGCGGGGGCCCAGCCGCACGGCCGCAGAGCCAGGTCCCGAGGCCAAAGCACCCACGGACACCCCGTGCTCCGATCCCCAGGAACCCGAAGCCCAGCCAGGCCTGTCGCCGGCAGCCTCCCAGCAGCAGCCGCCGCTGTCCCTCCTTCCCTGCATCAGGTATTAATCTGTTACTCATGGCAGCTCCCGAGCCATGAACGCCCAGCCGTTTTCAATAGAGAACGGTATGGTCGGATTCTACAGGAGTGACGAAATGTTTCTTCGGCTCCGGCAATTAGGACGGCACAAAGTCCCCTTCCTCTGGTGCCACCCCCAACATCAAAGGATGAGAATTCAAAGCCACTCATGCTGCATTGAAACCTCACAATGAAGCTGGAAAATGGAAGTCGATTACTGGGCATAAATATGCAGTAGTTAAAAGGAAAGAGTTCTAACGAAATTAAACTGCAGCAACCCCACAATGTGTGGAAACTTCCAGAACTGGAGTCTTCCTGGTAAACACCAAGAGAGGCATCCTCCCCAAGTAGGTTCCATGCACCGGAAGTCAAGATCGGCCGCCCCAGGGGCCCGGGGCCGGGTGCCGTGATCAGTCCATCTTGCTCCAGCCACAGCCCCCGAGGCCGCCAAGATCATGGCATTTGGAGGCTTTTATTTTGCACAGCTGTGTGCCCACTGACCACAGAACCCTCTCTCTCTGGCTCAGGGCTTCGGAGGCCGCGTCTGTCCTTGGTCCCCAGGCCTTCCAGGCCTGCGAGGCGCCCAGCATCCCACCCCACCCCCAGCCCCAGCCCCAGGGCTCCAGGGGTCTGGGGGGCTGGGGGTGGGGGGCTCCAGCAGCCAGGGCCCCTGGCCGGAGCAAGAACCCTGAAGAGGGCAGTGTTCCATCGGCCTTCCGCAGCGGAGTCCCTGCTGCTTCTGATGGATCGCTCGCTGCTCTTTTTAGGAAGGCATTTGATCTTTAAAATGAAAGCCCCGAACACAGACTGCCGCGACAAGAAGGCCGACCACTGCCGGGGTGTGTGTGTGCGTGTGCGTGTGTGTGTGTGTTTCAGGCCGGAAAGCACTGCTCTCCCACACAGATGGGACTTCTAGGGAGCGGGGCCGCAGATGCCCGCCAGCTGACCCGGGGGCAAGCACGCGCCGTCTCAGACACGGAGAAGCGAACGCAGACTCCAGCACTCCCGGGAGCTACCTGGGAAACAAAATTCAATCTCACATATCTTCCATCGCCCAAACTCCATCCTGATGAAACTTCTAGCAGGGTGGCATTTTGCATTTCCGAAGATAATAGAGTCATCGTGTTGCCATAGTTACTGCAAAATTCCGCAATAACTTTTGTTGCCTCGTAATTGCCCGCGGTGTGTATTTGCGAACGAGCAGCTGAGTGTCCTTAATTCGGCGGCACTGCCTCTCCCCGGGCGCCAGCCGCCACCCCTCCTGGCCGGATCGGGAACCGCCGCCACAGCGCCGTCCTTCACAACGTGCGCAGAGTCACCAGCGGCGATCGCAGCTCCAGGTGACCGCGACCGTCGCCTTCCGGAAGAAAAAGTGAAACCAGGCCCAGGTGCGAGCCCACCCGCGCGGCCCCCGCCCGCTGTTTACACGCGCCTCCCAGGCCTTCGCGGCTGGCGGCGGTGGGAACGCACAGGCGAGCCCGGGGCAGGCGGAGGCAGCGGAGCCAGGCCCGTCCCTCCCGCCCCCGGGGCAGCGCAGCCAGCCGCGAGGCAGGGCTCTCCAGCCGTGCAGTTAGGGGTGGGCAGGGAAGTCATTAGTTCTAAAATAACTGAAGTTTAATTTCCACAACGCTTTATTTGAAAACTGTGTCACAGCAGGTCAATTTACAACGTGCAATAAAAAATTTAAAAAAAAAAGAAACCACTTCTATCAGCCGCTGCGAGTTACTGCACATTTCTGACGGCGCACGGAACGAGTCCACGGTGCCGCCCCGGCCTTCCCCCCGACCCGCCGGCTCCCGCTGTGTCCGTGCGGGGTGGTCGGCTGGCAACGCCACAGTGTGTGTTTTTGCAACGCCGGGAGCCGCGTCCCCGCGTCCCCGCGTCCCCGGGGCAGCAGCGGCCCCGGCTCGGCCGGTGCGAACCCTGCGGACACCCGCGCGGGGCCGCGGCCCGGGGCGCACACGCGGCGCGACGGCGCACCCCACGCCGCGGGCCCCGGCGGGGACGTTTTTCTGCAAACTCACAGCCCCGACAAAGTTACATAAACGGCGCCCGCCGAGCTCGGGGCGCCCCCGGCCCACCTGCCGAGGGCTCGGCCTGGCCCGGCGAGGGAGGCGCCGTGCGACCCCGGAGGCGAGCAGCCGAGTCGGCCCGGCCCGGCCCGGCCCGGCCCCTCCCGGCCCCGGCCCCGGCGGGCGGCCGCCGTCGCGCTTCAGCTGCAAGGAAAGGTCCGGCCCGGCTCCGGCTCCCGCTCCGGAACCCCCCGCGCTGGGCGGCGCGCGGCCTGGGCGCACGGGCCGGGGCCGGGGCCGGGCTGGGCTGGGGGCGCGGACCCGGCGTCCACCTGCCGGGCCGGGCCGCGGGCGGGGGGCGTGGAGGCCGGCGGCCTGCAGGCGGCGGCGGACAATGGCCCGAGGCCGGGTCGGTGCGCTTACCGCGGCGGCGGGCGGGGAGGCGGCGGCGGCGGGCGCTCCGAGCCGCATCTCCTCAGCCTGCGCCGCCACCACCACCGCCGGCGGCGGGCTGGCGGGCGGGCGCTCGGGCGGCGGCGACAGCGGGAACGCGGCCGCGGCGCGCCGGGCCCAGGCGGCTGAGGCGGCGGCGCGGGCGGGCGGGCGGCAGGCGGGCGCGCGGGCTCGGGCGCGGGCGGCGGCGGGGACGGTGCTCCGCGGCGGCGGCCCCACAACCTCCCCTCCTCATTCACAAAAAATTGACCCACGTTGAACCATGATGCTGCTCCCCCCTCCGGCACCAAACCGGACACTGATAGGCCAGCTCCAACGCCCATCAACGGCTGAGGCCCCGCCCCCTCAACGAAGACTCTGCAGCCATTGGCTGAGGCAGCCTTGCATCACCTCCCCTCTCGGGCCCCTCCCTCCTGCCCGGTTTCTAATGAAGAGCTCGTCAATTACGGCTCGGCCCCGCCCTCCGCCCGCCCTCCCCGACCGCCCGGCCGTCCTTCCATTGGTCCTCTGGCACCCAGGGCACAGCCCCGTTGGCTCCCGCCCCTCGTCCCGCAGCGACCAACCGCCAGGCCAGACGCCCTAGGAACGGCAGGGATGCTCCACCCTTGCCCGCCTTCCCCCATACGTCCTGAACCCCATTGGCTGTCGGAGCTGCCAATCCCAGGGGGGGCGGAGCGACCAAAGGACGCTCCGGGCGCCAGCGGCCAGGGTACTTGGCCGTTGAGAAAGCGCACGGAGCTGGTGCGGGTAGTGAGTGTAAACACCGGCCTTCGCCCTGGCCATCCCCACCCGGCATCCCCAAAGAGCTGCTCGGCGCCGGCCCAGTGGTCAGGAGCGCGTGCCTGCGTGCCTAGCGGGTGCACGCCAGCGCTAGGGCTGAGGCGGGGAGCCTGCAGGCCCTGGCTGCGGCCTCCATCTTGGATACTGGCAGGCGTCACGTGTTGCTTGCTGCCCGCCCCCAGATTCGCTGGGGCGGTGCGAAGGGGGAGCGCGCAGGCGCGGCGGGCCCCGCCTTGCCCCGCGGCGGGAACGCGGTCGGCGGAGCGCGGGGCCGGAGCCGGTGGGCCTTCCCGCCGGGCGTGGAGCCGGTCGACCGCGCCTGCGCCGGCGGGATGGGGCACGGCCGCGCGAGGGCCTCCCCCCGCCCCCAACCCCGCGGGCGCTGCGGTCGCGCGTCCGGGGTCAGAGTGACGGAGGTGGCGGGCTCTCCCGGTAATCGCAGCCGCATCCGTGCTGCTCGGGGGTCACCACCGGCTCGTAGGCCCCAGTGCTCAGCGCTTTAAGGCTGCTGGTGGGGTGGTTTGTGCTGTACCCCGCGAGGGCCCTTCGGAGGCCCCGAGAGCGCCGTGAGGCGCCTCAGTCCGTCTGGCAGCGGCCTGGGCGGGGTCCTGGCGCCCACCCCTGGCCATCTCCCTGCCGGCGACCGCGACCCCGCTCCTCAGCCCCGGTGCCAGTGTTTCCCGGAGCCGCAGGCGTGCGAGGGGCCGCGCGTGCCCGCGCGCAGCCGTGGCCCCGGCGAGCTCGGAAGCAGCGCGGCGGCGGCCGGCCCCGAGTGCTGAGGCGCGGGGGGAGTCCCGCCGGAGGAAAAGACTGAATCGCCGGCATTGGAACCGCAGCGCCGCGCGATTGCTCGGTTGATGAAACACCTCCTCTAGTCAGGGGCCGCGTGGACCCCGTATTCTAATAAAAGGGCGGGTCGTGTGCGCGCAGAACCCGGGGCCTTCGGGCGCGTTAAGGTCTCTCGGGGTTCCGTTACAGGAACGGCGGCCGCTGCTCACGAAGCCCGAGGCCGGTGCGACCGAACTTGGTTAGAGGTCGGCACCTGATAAAGTGCTTCTTTCCTGGAAAGCAGAGTCTAGGTGGGTCGTTTAAAAACTCCGTTCAACGGTGGTTGTTCTTCTTCTCTCTCAAGCACCAAAGCGCCCTTGCGTGTCAGGCTCTGACGACAGGAGCCCAGACAGCGCCTGCCGAGCGCACAGGCGCCCGTGGCCGCGGGGGGGACGGGGAAGCGTCCTCCTGGGAACTCGGCTGGGAAAGAGGAGAAGCCGGCGGGGAAACGACCCAGGTGACCAGCTTATCCGAAATTCCCTGCTGGACTCGAGAAGGAGAGGAGAGGCCCAGGCGGGGCGGAGCCTCGACACCGCGGTTGTCGCCGTTGCGTCAGGAAGGAAGGACATTGACGAGCCTTCATCACTCATTAACTTGCACTTGAGCTCGTCCACGTTTTATGTGGCCCAGATGCCTTCTCAGGAGAGAGAAGAAGCTGCATTTCTGTTTTAATCAAAATCAGTCCTTTGTGGTATTATGTTCTTTTATTTGTTTTGTAATGAGGAATTTGCTTCTTTTTTTCTCTTTAACCCTACAGAACAGAGAAGAAAATCAGAGCTGGCCAGTTTAATTATCCATCTTACAATTATCTCAGAGGCAAACTGAGCTGAACCCAGTGCAGTGTCTGACAGCGTGGCCCGAGGGAGGCTGGCAGAGAGTTGTCATTGCTTATTTGCAGGCCTGTTCTTTTAAAAATGAGTGTTGGTATCATCCTTGATCAGTGATTCTTGGAGAGAAAAAAATGTAGCTACGTACGCTAAAATACAGTGTTCAAAATAAAAGTCCACAATTTTAGCATGTTGTAACTACCTTGAAATAAAGAATAAGGAATGACTAGAGAACGTTGGACCGTCTATGTGGAAATGCCTATCCTGAGACAGTTGAATTTTGAAGCAAATGAATGGTTAAATTGCAGAATGTTAGAAGATAGAGCTGAAGAAAGTCACCTCTCGGGGCCTGGCCGATGACGGAAGCAGCACACTCGCCAAAAGGCCGCCCACGGTGGAACGGACCGATGGCTGAGGAGCGTTCAGAGAACAAAAATGATAAGTGTGCAATAATTGGGAGGAAATGCGTCTAAGTCTGGGAAGGTGAATTTCACAAGTACGAAGTGAGGGCGACATGCCTGAAGAAGACATGGAAGGAAGAGTTCCGGGGAGAACCCTAGGCAGGATTTCATCCAGAGGAACGCGTGGGCCATTGCCGTGGGCTCGACAGACCTCACCGGGACTCCCGAGAGCCCCCCAGGAAAGCGAGGTACCTGCTAAAGGCTGGGCCCTTTCTAGAAGAGGAACTTGGGACCTGGACGGCTCTGTCTGTCTCTAGGTCTCTGAGGGTCTGTCCAGCTGGAGGAGACTTCACAGCCCCTAACAAGCTCCGTCCAATAGCACTTCCCAGGAAGAGGGAGGTCTCTAACACAGGAGTCAAGCAGGAGGGGAGGGGCACGCCAGGCAGGCCCCACACACAGATGGCCACCTGGTCCAGGTGTCCCCGTGTCTCAGTGACACTGTTGGCGGCACCCAGGGGGAGACTGCAGGAGAGAGTGCCCATGTGCAGAGAGCCCTGCTTCCATTGGTGGGGACAGCAGGCTGAGGGTGGCACCTTCACTTTGTCGCAGATAGGGTTCCAGCTGAGAGGCAGGAGCCAGGGCCGCCCGGTGAGAAGAACAGCAGCAGGAATAAGGTGCCTACTGTGCACCAGGAGTGTGGCAAGCCCTGCAGTGGGCGACGGAGCACACAGCTCATGGGGCGAATTAGCGGGGCTGCTGAGTGGCGCCCCAGGCCCAGCCAGAGTCAAAGGCAGCGCATTTGCTGGTGGCGCCGAGGAGCCTACGTGCAGAGATGCCTGCGCTTGGCTGGATGCAAGTCGGGCGGTGGGACAAAGGACAGAGGGATGGAGACCCTGAGGATACTTGCTCCATAAGACCACCTGGAGTCACGTGCACACACCAAAGCTCACTCCGTTCCCAGATACTGAAACACTCAGAATTGGCCGGAGATACCATTTGTAATGCAAAAGCCTCGCAATACCTGGGGGCAGATGTAACAGCTGTGTAAGATATCTGGGGAGACAATTATGAAACTTTATTGAAAGATATTTAAAAAGGACCCAAATAACTGGAGGCGTACACCAAATTTCATCAGTTCTGAAACGTAATTTTTTTCACAGTTGAAACATCTCAGAAATCAGATATGTCTAAAATTGACAGGGCCTTAGCTTTGTGTCATAGGTCATGGGTCAACTGGCAGGACCTTTTCTGTCACCACAGCACATAAAACAATGGTGCGTCTTTTACTCAACAGCATCTTGGACTAAATGACTACCATGCGCATGGATGGAAAGACTCAAAATTGTAAAACTGGATTTTCTCTCCAATGTATTTTATAATTCAATGCAATTTTTGGCAAGTTGCTTCCAAAAATCGGTGAATCGCTAAGAGCTCAGAATAGGCAAGATAGTTTTGACAAATCAGTTGGGGCCGGGCGTTTGCAGGGGGAGGTGTGTTTACCAAATGTCAAGATCTCCTCTAAGGTTCAGGAATCCGACCATGTGGCGTTGGCTCCGGGACAGAGCGGTGTAACAGAGTAGAGGCCAGACGGTGACACACATCTACACAGAAACTTGATCTCTGATGGCGACTCCGTCACCCAGCAGTGGGGAAGGCTGTAAATAATCAATGCTTGCAGAATCGGTTAGCCAGACTGAAACAAAATACAATCCGATCTCATGCCAAACACAAAAATGTGTCAGGAGAAAAACATATATATATATATATAGCAAAACTTTAAAGTTTTAGAAGTAAATATGGGACGAATAGTTTTATGACCCATTGAAGGACTTCTTATCAAGGTTCCTTATACAAAACACAAAAAGCCTAAATCACAAAGGCAAACGCTAACAAGTTTATTAGCATCATTGGTCAGCATCAGTAGACATTAGTCTGGACCCAGGGCTAGCTGTTTTGAAGCACAGTCTTGGTCACTTTACTTCTCTTTCTTCAATTCCAACCCACTGCACATTTTCTTCTTAAAATTGTCTAGCAGAAGAGGAATAATGAACAGCCTTCCCCTTATTAAGACGACCGATCACTCTCTGCTCCATTTAGAAAGTCTCCCTCCTGCCTCTGCAGAGCTGGGAGCTGGGGCCTGGTGTCACACAGGCACACTCCAGCCACACTCTCGGGGCGCAGACCCCAGCCCCCAGCCCATCCTCTGACTACCCAGGAGGCTTCAGAGCAGCCCCTGCAATCCCTGTATAAACACAGTAATAGGGCATCTGGCTTTTTATTTTAATTTTGTTTTTTTCCACTAAAATATTCAAGTGAGAAACATTTGGAGATTTATATTCAGGGCACAAGGCCAAGTGGCATCTGAAGCATTTCTTTGTTAAATATAATTAATTTTCCTTGGCTTCTTTCTCCACCATGACAAAGCCGGATCTGTACCATGGATCCTATTTATGGGTGAATATTACCCTTCCCTGAAGACTCTCAGCAACAGCCACTGAGACCCGGGACGGGTGGCAGCTCTGCTTCCTTTCCCATCTTTGTATCGTGAATGGACAGGCAACCTGAGCCAGGCAAACAACACACAGACAACACACAAACATGCAACAACACACAAACAAAAACAGCTATACAAGCAACAACATGCAAACAGCCACACAAGCAATAACATGCGAACAACACACAGCCGCACAAACAACACACAAACAGCCACGCAAACAACAACACGCACACCAGAAGCCACTCTCAGCTGGCTTCCTTCTTATCTATGAGAGGCCCAGTGGAGCTCCTTCTCTTGGTTTGAATGGGCAGGGAAAGGACGCTTGCAGCAGCCGGGGGAGAAGTGTGGGTGGGAGCTGTTTGTGTGGGGGTGGAGGGAAGACAAAGAAAATATTGCTTCTTTCTTTTCCTTGTTTTTTCCTAGAGAAAAAAAAAAGAGCTCTTTGTCACACACACACACACACACACACACACACTCGATTAGAATCTAAGGAACTGCAGAAAGGAAACTGTGGAGAATGTTGTTTTTCCAATAAAAGCTCTATGTGATCTGGCCCCTGGGTGTTGGTTTTAAGTGGAGATATTGACTTCCAGCTGACTGATGAGTGGAACGTCTTTCTCCTGAAATATTGATAGTAGATTACACAAAACCACAAACTATCTCCATAAAGCACACCATCTCTAATCCTAATGGTGTTTTCTTCCCTCTGGATGACTGCTACATTCATGATATGATGGCTTTATTCTATCTGGGGGAAAAACTTTTTACCATACTGCTAAATTAACTTGTCAGAAGGCTTCAAACTTCGGAAGCTTTTACAGCTCAATTCAGTGCTATTATTCAAGATTGAATGAGAAGGCCGTGGACTGTAAAAGCTTGCAAAAAATAAATTCCACGGGCTTTCAGAGACAGAGTGAAACAGTTACCTTTTGTTCAGGTTGTATATCTTTATTGAGAAGTCTCAGAATAGCTGCATTTTGCCTGTAAATCCTGCTCTTACCCTGACGGATGGCGTGTTTTGTCTGTTGCCCTTGGCGGCCCACCCAGCACACGCGTCCCTGGTAACAACTCGCTCCTGCGGGGCACAGCGGGGACCGGAACGCCTCCAGAACACAGGCAGGATGGAAGAAGGCAAGGCTCCCAGCTCCCAGAGTGAGCCTCGAGTTTCTAAAATTCTTTTATTCTCGAAACAGAGTCACACGGGAGTTGACAGCCAATTATTGCTCATGAGTGCAGCCAACCGCCGCGGCCCCTCCGAGGGATACCTCGGTGGCTCGGGGAGGCGAGAGCGCGAGGCTGCGGTGGCAGCTAACGCCAGCACTCCAACGCAGGCTGGGTCACTGGGCAAACTGCAAATGCCCCACCTTAAGTGCGTCCTCAGCACCAGCCTCCCACACACCCAGCCCACCAGGGGGTCAGGCGGGTGCCACAGACCGGGCGTCGTGACCCGCACACCTGGGCATTAAATGGAACGGCATGCTGAGACTCTGAAGCCTGAAGTCTGGGAGTGCTCGTCCTCCTGCCACCAACACCAGAGACCCGAGGACAGCCTCGGCCCGCCCCCGCAGCTACCCCGGCGTGGCCAGCTTCGCGGCCCAGCGAGGACTCCTGTTTCCTGCGCCACCTGACTCAGAGCTTCTGAACCCACCGGGCCCTGGGTGCCTGGGCCGCACGGACGTCCTTCTACTTCGGATCCCAAGGCACTTTGGGAAGCAGAGACCTGGGAAAGCTCAGGGTTGGGGGAACCGGCTCTGGGTTTGGGAGACAGCGGCCGGAGATGAAACAGGAAATCCCACGCCCACCCAGGGCAGTGGCACCTCGCTCCTTCCGGGGCAGGTGCATTCCTCTGCTCCTTCCTGATCAGTCCTCAGCAAGACCCCCCCGTCCACAAGTAGAGGTACCATCTAGCTGTCACTGGGGGCCTTGGTCCTCCCCAGAGCTGACCAAACCAGATTAAAACTCTGATTCAGTGATTTCAAACCCAGCAGCCCTGGCCAGAGGCTGTGCATTGTCCTCGTCACGCCCCTCCTCCTGCTCTCGAAGCTTTGGGTCCACCTCCCACCCCTCCACCTGCCTCTGCTCAGGCACCTTGTGAGCTGAGTCCGTCACAGAGGGCCCGGCACCGGGGCCAGACGCCTCCTCCAGCGAGGGCCCAGATGCAGAATCTGGCCATAAGCTGACAGGCGCTTCCACCATGGGGCTCGCCAGTGGCCCCACCTCTCAGGCACCCAGGGCCTCTTTGCACAGTGCTGCTCCTCCGGATCAGGGCATCGAGGGGGCTTAGCCCCCGACAACGTGGCCCTTCCCTTTCCTCTCTTCCCCCCAGTGGGAGGAGGCTGCCTGGTCACAGGGGACAGCCCACCCACACAGCTGCCCGCCCCACGTCTCACCTTCTGCCTCAGCCCTCTCCCCAAAGCACAGTCCCCTGCCTAGGAAGCCAGGTCAGAGCACTTTCCCACCTTTCTTTCAAGCTGGGAAGCTTCGAAAGGGCTTTTACGGATCGCCCAGTCACTCCCTCTGCCTTCCTTGGAAGGGTGACTCAGAGTGGTTCAGCAGGACAGACGTCTCTTGTGCAGTCGGTGAGAAAATACAGGCAGATGCCCTACATCTCAGGGGCATCCGAAGTCCTCTGTCTGAGGCTTCTCCCTGCACTGATCTAACTACCATCGGCATCTCCTCTCAGGGAGTCCCGGGTCCGAGGGGGCCAGTGCTCGCAAGGTGTCATTGTTGCTTTCCAGTGCCCTTGCTTTCTGGATAAAAAGGGGCAGGTGGGCGCCCCCCTCCTCCACCCTCCGCCATCCCCTGTGGATATCCTCACTGGGGCGCGGGTGGCGTGGGGGCGGCGCGGCAGCCTGCTGGAAACAGGAAGCAACAGCACCAAGACAGAGCAGGTTTTCCAAGGGAAGCGACCAGAGCAGAAAGTCCGGAGCGTCCTGTGCTCCCGGATGACACCAGGGAAGAGCTGTGGCAGCTGTGGGCTTTCCGCCTCCAGACGTCTTGTGTATGAGAAAAATAAACCCAGTGAGTAAGCGCCCGATGTTGGACAATCTTTGCTTGCAGCCTACAGCATTCGGCTGTCCTGAGCAATAGGAAGTGTCATTTAATTTTTTCACATATATTCGGAGGTACCAGGACCAGGGTGGACATGAAGTAGCTGTCTGTAACCTAAAAAAGTCCTACTGACTTCAGTCACACATGCATCTCGTGTAAGAAACACCTGGTATAAACATTCACCCAAGGACGAGTCTGTATCTCAGGTAGAGACAAACTCAGATCCGACCCCCAGGGCCGAGGGCCAGCGTCCCCAAGAGGTGACACTGTGTGTGCTAAGCCTTCAGGGGAAGTGACGTGAGCATTCAGGCGTGTCTGCGGTTAGCAAACCCTGGGCAGGAAAGGGGCCCCCGGGCTTCACATCTGTTCTTCGTCACCCTTCAGGTGGCACCCCATTGGTGCCTGGGTCCTGGAATTGTGGAATTGGAGCACTGCCTCCAGTCAGTCCTCCTCCAGAAAATTCCATCAGCACCAGGGGCACAAACCTCACACACACACACACCCCATCCCCGCTTGTCCAGCTGCCCTGCTTGGCGGGGAGTGAGAAGCGCACAGAGACCTCTTGTCCTCTGGGACATCACCTCAGACGGCAGCCGAGCCACCGAGGTAGAAACAGATACTTCAATACGTGTTTTTATAAGTAGTTCCTTATTCACAGAGTGGTTTCAACTTCAGCAAAAAGGGAAACGCTGTCAGAAACCGTGATTTCATGTCCGGTTGGAGACACAAATGCCGACCTTTCAAACACAGTTTTTCAGGGTCATTTTTCCTTGAAATAAAAAAGTTTCATATCTGAAAACTTCCTAAAATGAGTTGTGAAATGAGGTCTGCCACGGAAGCGAGACGCTGTGACTTCATACGCCACGCGCCGTGTTTATACGTGTGCGAGGAGCAGCCACAGCCCCTCGGGACTTCTTTCCTCCTGTTTTCCCCCATCGATTTCGGTCGGAGACGACTTGGGGTTCACAGAAAGAGCACATTTTCACCCTAACTCAAGCAGCGCGTATCTGTACGTAGGGGATCCACCAGGCTTAACAGTTCACATTAAGTTGTTGCTGAGGCTTTCCATAACCTTAATCGTCACCGGACCTGACATTATTGCTGTTTTCCCAGGAGAGGGCCGCTCCGACTGTCTCTTCGCGGCTGGGAGCCGGGCACGGGGGACGCGGGCCCGCGGCGCGCGCCGTACGACTTGCGAGCGATAGCTCTTGGGATCGCCGTGGCTCCTTCGCGCCGCCGCGGTCAATGTCACGTTCAGTCCTTTTTATGAAACGCCTGGCTTTTGCTGGAGCCGCAGCCCTCCGCAGAGTTCCCCCGGTCCTAGATCCCAGGGGCGCCGTCAGAGAGGACCTCCGGCCTGGGGTACTGTCAGGAGGGGCGCGCGGGGTCACTTGTCCGCCCCGACGCGGTGCCTGCGCGGGGGGGCCGCGCTGGCCTGCTCGCCGGCTCGCTGGCTGGAGCTGAGCGCAGCTGCCAGTGTGTTTATTTTGGTCGTGTATTTCAAAGGACCATTTCTGCCCGAAAGTAAACAAACAGAATGGAACAGCTGTGACTGATAAAAATCCCAGGCATAATCATCACCCTCTTGTACGTATCCTGTGGTTTCAGATTTAATTTAAAAAGTCTCCCTTAACTCTGGATTCACGACGGGAACAGTGAGTTCAGCAGAAAGCGACGCAGACCTGCCCTCCTCCGCGGGACGCAGGTGGGGAGGGCCGTGAGCCGTCTCTCCTCCTCCCGCGGCGGGGCCACGGGCTTAGGCTCCTGCCTGGGCGCTGGTGTAGCTGGAAAGCAGGTCGCCGACGGGCAGGAAGGGCATGTGGGCGGGCAGTGGTGGGTGCTGGGAGCAAGGTCTGGCCCCAAGCACCCCTGTGGAGGTGCCCCGCGTGGCCAGGCCCCATCGTTCCATTCGTACACCAGGTTGCTGTCACCAGCTTCGTGAAGTGCTGCAGATCCATCCTGTGAACGCTGTGAGGTCCCTGAGGTTTTGTCTGTTGGACGAGCATTCCTCTCTACCTTACTCACATCGGAGAAAGGTGCCCCTCTTCCCAACCATCCCAGGCGTGGGGCTTCTTTATAAACCACCAGAAGAAGTGCATGGTTACATTTGATGAGCATAGAACTAACATTGTGGTAGATTAACAATGCATTTAAATTCAAAATAGTCCTTAAAAATTAAACATAGTATTACCATATGACCCAGCAATTCCACTTCCAGGCACACACCCTGAAGAATTGAAAGTGGGGCCTCAAAGAGACTTTTGTGCCCTATGTTTGCTCACAGGCGCATCCCTCACAGCAGCCAAAGGGTGGTGGTGACCCAAGTGTCCACAGAGGAAGGGAAAAACCAAGTGTGGTCCGTCCACGCAGGGAATACGACTCAGCCTTGAAAAGGAAGGAAACTGACACAGGCTATGACCTTCTTGGCACCAAGGGCCGGTTTCGTGGAGGACAATTTTTCCACGGCTGGGGGGTGGGGATGCTTTGGGGATGATTCAAGCACATGACATTTATTGTGCACTTTATTTCTATTATGATTACATTGTAATGCATATATAATGAAATAGTTATACAACTCACCACACGCTAGGGTTAGCACGTGGCCTTGCCAAAACCGTGACGGAGACAGCGCGCCATGCGGGAAAGAGGTACGGATGGAGGCGGTCAGTAAAATCCCGGGCGGGCCCCACGCTGACGGAAATAAGTGTCGGGTTCCAACTCAAAGCCTGCCCCCAGATGCGGCTGGACATTGAAGCACATCAACGCACTTGCCACTACAAAGCTGGCCCCCAGCTGCGGCTCAGCTGTCACTCGCCGCTCGCTGACGGGGTTTGGACAGGAGGCTGCAGGCGGCGGCTTTATCCTGGCTGCTGTGCCGTCAGACCTCTCTGCGGACGATAACCTGCGTCTGCTGCCACTGCCCAGCGCCGGCATCGCCGCCTCAGCAGCACCTCCGCTCACCAGGCATTAGATGCTCATGAGGAGCCGTGACCTGGATCCCTCGGTGCGCAGTGTGTGATCCTGAGAATCTAATGCCCCGCTGGTCGGGCCGGGGGTGGAGCCCAGGCGGTGATGCCTGCGCTGGGAGCGGCTGTAAATGCAGATGAAGCTTCACTTGCCTGCCCGCCGCTCACCTCCTGCTGTGTGGCCGGGGGCTGGGGACCCCTGGGCTCCAACATGGGTGAGCCTTGAGGACCTTATGCTACATGAAGTAAGCCAGTCACGGAAGGACAAATACTTCTGGTAAATTCTACATATAAGAGGTCCCTGGAGGAGTCAAATTCATAGAGAGTCGAGTGGTGGCCAGAGGCCGGAGGAAGGGAATGGGGAGTGAGTGTCTCATGGGGACAGAGGTTTGGTGTGGGATGTTGACAAAGGTCCGGCGCTGAAGGTGATGATGGCTGCACCACAGTGTGACTGTACTTAGGATGAGTACACCGAATGAGACACCTAAAATGATTAAAATGGGTAATTTTATGTTAAGTGTATTTTACCACTATCAATTTTTTTTTTAATTTTAAAATTGAAACACCATACGTATTTGGAAGAAAATGCCACAAAATTCTTATGATGATGAATAAAGATCATACGATTATTAATCCATGCTCTGCTTCACAGGATCCCACATCATCTTCTGTCCCTTCCATGGCGGGTGCGTGCACTGGTCCCCATGTTAGGTGGGAGCCTCCTGCCCTTTGCACTGCGACAGCACCTCCCCCAGGGAACTCCCCTGACTCACACCCAATCCCACATTCTAGAAAAGCCCAGCATCTTCTGTGAGCGTTTAAGCAGCCTGCAGCTCCTGCTTATGACTCAGCCGTTGCACCTTGTCCCCAGGGTCCCCAGGAAACAGGCTGGGGACCCATGTGCCCATTCATGCTGTCTCCATGAGACTCACCCGGCTCTGCCACGCCTCCTGCCACTCGGCTGGTCGCGCCCACACCTCGCACCCCTTGCGCATCCCAAGCTCCTTACGCTGACATGCGATTTTTAGGAACCGTCTGCCAGGGTTCCTGTGAAATTGTGTTGGGATTTCGGTTAGAATTTCATTGACTTTTTAGATTCATGTCCGGGCCAGCGGGAGTCTGTGTGGCTGGATTCTGCTCATCAATGTATGTGCTATTTTTCTCTCTTGTCTTAAGGTCCAAGGAACAGAAAGTCCTTGTGTGAAGTCTTTCCATTTCCTTCAGACAGGCAAGGCACTCCTCCTCCTGGGTTCCCACGTGGGCGTGTCGCGGTTGTCACCAGATCGTGAGCGAGGACATTTTTTCCTGTGACATGTTCATGGTGAGTGTTGTACACCCGACCTGCTCCCCTGCCTCCCTGCAGACCCTTATGAACCGTAGCAGTGTGCTAGTGACCGGCCTCCGTAAGGCACAAACACCAGGACGCAGCGTCCTGGGAAGTGCCACCCCGGGAGGTGAGCGTGTCTGCCAACAGCTGGATCTCTGGGTTTTATGCGTAGACAGTCTTCTGTCTGCAAAGGTAGGATAACGGGCACGTTTTCCTTTTCTCTGACTTTAATGAAAAACGCTTCTGCCTCCTCCCCGTTAACGACGTGCATTGCTTTAGATTTCTGGTCGATGCTTCAAGTAAAAGAGTTTCGTTCTTCATTTCCTAAGAGTTTTGTTTTCAATCATGCACATGTGGTTTAAATTCATCCAAGCCTTTTTATTTGGCAAATAAAAACAGAGACTCTTCTCTCATTAATCTACTAATACAGAGTTTCACCGATAGATTTTTCAAATGTTCAGTCACCTCTGGATCACTCAGATAAAGATGACTTGGACATGATGCATTATTTTTAATTTTTTTCCCCGTGAAATGTCAGGTAAAGAGAAAGACGCACAAACCACACGTCTTGAGTTCAACCAATGGCTCTGCATGGAGCTCCAGAGCCCTCGTCCACCAGGACTGGAGACTGAACCTCCCGGACAGGCCCTCCCAGCCACAGCCCCCCTCACCCCGCAAAGCCAATACACTCCAGACTGGAGCTGTGCTCGCTTCCTAGTTTCTTTATATGTTTCAGACTCAATGTGCATTTACAGACGCTTTAAGTCCATCGTGCCCTTTGGACCTTCATCTAAGGGGCCCCACCGCCCAGCACATGCGATCTGGGTCCAGCTTCCTCCCCATCATTCTCCCTCTGGGCACGGGCCGGCCTGCTTCTCCCACACGTCGCTTGTGCGGGCTCTCGTTCCTGTGGTCTTGGTTACCCATCCGCCTGGGCAGGATTGCTGGTGTGCGAACAGGGCCTTTTTTTTAGAATAAAATTGAGGACTGTGGTGTGTGCCCCTTCTTTTGGAGGAGTTTCATTGAGCGGTAAGTGAGTCATGTGTGGGGCCCCTGTGAGTCACGGGCAGCCTATGGTCGCTTCAATCCAGTTTTGGGGGCTGGGAAGTTCTCTGCACCACGCCCATGATTCAGAGCTGGCTGCCTGAGGTGCATTGTGCAAGGGCACCCCAACTTCTAGGAAGTGGGGTGCAGGGGCCAGCGAGCACTGGCTCCCGGGAGCTGAACGTGTGCGTGCATCTTGTCCTAAGGATGCGCTCAGCGAGGTCACAGTGGGTTCCGATAGGAACAGGCACAGCATGGGAATCCGCCAGCGTGAGAGAGCGGGGCCCCTTACCGTGGAGAAGCGCTCGTCACACATTTATTACCGGGATTGCTCCAGGGGCTCACTCAGCTCTTTGGGGTCCCTAGTGCAGTGTGGGGCTGCGTATCAGGCCCCCTGCCCTTAGCGGGCACCAGGCTCCCGTTTTCACCTCTAAAGCCTGACAAGGGTGTTCGGTGCACAGCCCAGCCTCTTCGCCTCCTTCCCCACCAGGCCAAGTCCACGGGCCGCAGGCAGCCCCGCGCATGGGTCCCACCTGGGTTGTTTCCCAGTTTGGGGGACAACGGAAGGAGCTGCTGTGAACATCTTTGTGGGGGCTGCCGGTGCGCGGGTGTCCTCACTCAGCTAGGACGCGCACAGGGAGGCCGCTGGGTCACCGGGGGGCGTGGGCTGCCGTTTGCGGGCAGCGCCGAGCCGTGTCCCCGCGGCCGCGCAGCAGGGCGCTCCGTGTGCGCGCCAGGGCGTGAGATGGGCGGGCGCTCCGCCCCGCGTCCGCCTGCTCCGGAGCCCCTAGCGGCGGCTGCCGCCTGCCCACACCTGCGTGGGTGCATTTCCTTCTTATTTCAGCCGTTGTGCTGCAGGGCGGTGTCCCGGGGTCCTTTTACCTTGTGCTCCCCCCCACACCCCAGCACCACGCCACGGCGGGCATTGGTTCGGGAGCTTGCTCTCCCTTCCTATAGACTGTGCGGAATGGTCTAACTCTTTTGCTCATTTAAAAGTTATGTGTTTATTTTCTCACTGTTGAATTTTGAGTGTTCTTTATACAGTGAGGCAAAAGTAGGTTTACAGCGTATGTGAAACAGTTTATTCTTATATTATTATTTATTATTGTATTATTTTCCGTATGAACAACTGTAGACCTACTTTCGCCAGCCCGTATATCCTAGATACAAGTCCTTTGTGGAACACATGAGTAGCAAGTAGTTTCTCTCTGTCTTTATGTTTTATTTAGTTTCTCTTTATTTCTCCCATTGATTTAGAAAAGTAGATCAATGGGAAAGAAAGCAGGACTAAGAAGAAAAATCCCACGTGGGCAGAAGTGTAAGGCAGGTCAAAAAACGTACATGCCGAGCCTGTAACTTGGGTCACCCTTCAGAGGGTGACGGTCGCTGCGAGAGAATGCTTGAAATTTTTTCAATGAGCAACCTTTTTAAAAAAATTATTTAACAAGAAACACATGATTATGTGAACGCAACCGACCCCTGTCGTCACCAACATGTCACTAGATAAAGGACATTTTAACATCGATAACGTAAAAATGATATTATTTAAAAACCAAAGAACGTTATAAAATTAAAGTGAATACATTTAGCTTTATGAAAAGTTTCTTGCACACATGCACAAACACACACGCAATTCCCAAAGAAATCTAACTTGTCCAAGCGCTCGGTGAACGGTGGAGCTCGTGAACCTTCAGTGTGGAGTGAAGTGCGCCCGAGAGCGAGCCCAGCCACAGGGGAGCGGTGCTGACAGACCACGGTCTCCGCAGGCGGAGCCGTTCAGACGGCCTCAGGCCCTCCTGCCCCCGCCCACGGCCACCCAGGCCTGGCCTCCCCCTAGGCCTCTGCCTGGGCCTTCTCCGGGGGCCTAGGCTCTGCTCAGCCTTAGGTACGTGCATCAGGACCCACTGCTCCTTTGCCCGGGGAGAGCCAGGCACCCCCGCCCCGCAACGCCGCTGTGAGGTCAGAGGGACCAGTGGTGACTCTGGGGCTTCTGGCCCTCGTCCTGAGGCTGTGCTTGGAGTCAGACGGAGCTAACGCGCTGGGGGGGCGCTGCTGACGGCTTCCTTCTTCTTCCGACAGCCTGTCCCAAGGCATCTGCTTGCCTTGCCCGCCCTGGGACGCCCCGGCCTGATGGTCCCGGGTCCCTCGGTGAGACGGTGGGCAGTGTGACAATGCGTCCTCCCCTTGCCTGCCTTCTCACCCTGCCACGGCCTGTGGCCTTTCTTCCTCACTCCGGACACTGAGGCCACACTCGGTCCTGGCCCCGCGCTCTGCTTTCTAAGCACCCCAGGATAAGAAAGAGCACCTCACTGACCAAGAAGCCCCCCGGTACCCGGACCAGGGCTGGTGAAGCTAGTCAAGTGAACCCTTAGGGTCTCCAACTCTTCCCGTCTCCCTGCTCACCACCCTGACCTTGTGGCTTTTGTCCTCGCGGTCACAACAGGGATGCTGCCTCTCTATCTTTCATCCAAATTCCAGCCAGGAAGGAAGGGGAAGGAGAAAGGGGCAAAGAGCTGCCTTCTGTAAGGTTTTGTCTTTTATCGGAACAGCAGGCACTGCGCAGGTGCCCGCGGCCACTCCCTTCGGGGAAGCTGGGACGTGACTCCTGAACTTCTGGTCTCTGCGGCAAAGGCAGCCGAGTGAGGGGGGTGCGCTGGGTGGCCCACCTGAAGGATCCGCTGAGCGTGCAGGTGGGCTCCCATGGGCAGAGACCCCCCTTCCCAGCACACAGCACCTGTATCCCTCCGACTCCTTTCCTCTGCTCTGCGCAGGCCCAGGTGGCATCCTCGGGCCTCCTGCGGGCTAGGCTCCCTCTTTCTGCAGGACTGCAGACAGGTTCTAGCGTTGAAACTTACACGTCCTTTCACTTTTAGGCAGTGCCCTGGGCGGCCCCCCGATCCATCTCCTGCTTCAACAGCGTTTGGACGGCACAGACCCAGGACGCCCCTTCTTCAGCCTCTGACCCCCTCCAACCTCCTTTCCAGTCACCACGGTGGAAGCCCCGTCACCCACCCGTCACCCTGCACTGTGGGCCTCCTACGTCTACCTCTCTCTGGGCTCCTAGTTCGCCGGTGATAGTGTAGCTCAGAAGGGCCTGGGCGAGTTGGCAGAGGAGAAGCCAAGGGCTCCGAGCGGCTCTTGGAGATGCAAAACCAGCGCCGCAGCAGCGCCCTCTCCCAGGACACGCAGAAGTCTCTGCATGACGAGTGGGTGGCACTCTGGACACGTGAAAGTGCCGCGGTCCTGGAGAAGCAGCTGGCCCAGGCCCTTGTGGACCTGCAGGCCCTGGCTCTGCCCACATGACCCTCAGCCCCAGGACTTCCTGAAGAACCACGCGCTGGATGAGCAGGTGAAGCTCACCAAGAAGATGGGCGACATCTGGCTCCCCTCCCAGGCTGCCCGGCCCCCTGGCTGGGCTGGGGGGCGTGTTTTTGACAGGCTCCCCCTCAAGTAGCAGGAGCTGGTCAAGCCCAGAGGCCTTTGGGGGGCTCCCTGCGTCCCCCTGGAGCCTGGCTTCTGCCTGAGCCCCTCCTGCAGCCACTGGGCAGCCTTTTCACCACCTGGAGCCTGTCCCATGCGCAGACCAAATGGAAACAGTAAAGCTTTTTGCAGGAAAAAAAAAAAAAACCTCACACAAAAAGATTTTGAATGAAGTTTTAGAAAGAGAGATCTCAGGTAAACACCTCAAATCCTGGATTTCTTTGAAAAAAAAAAAGTTTCTCCAAAAATTGATTGGCGCTGAGGGGCTCCTCTCCGCTGCGGACGGTGCAGGCCAGCACCCCGCTCTCCGTGGTCACCACCCACCCACCTGCCTGGCTTCCCACAGCGACTCCTCTTCTGCAGGAAAGGTTGCAATAAAGGTAGGTTCTGCCCTAAAAACAGTCCTGATCCTGGCTGCCCAGAGAACCGCATTCCCTCTCTCTCATTACAGCACCAAAGCCTGCTCCCACTTTTCCGTAAAGGATTTTAAGGAGTCCGATAAAATAAACAGTCTCCCCGATTGAGCCCAGAAGGATGCGCAGGTCGTGTTACATACAGGACGGTATGACTTCGCCAGTGAGACCAGGCCATGGCTTTTCTTAAACTCAACACCTTCATTCACAGGCATTGAAGATTCATAATTGAGTATTAATTTGTGTAAAAGATCACTCCTTCTGACTCCTTACAAACTGGTTTGTATTGTTAGATTTTCCTATTTGCTTTCGTTTATTTCCCGGGGGGAGCCCCAGAGGCAGCACCCAGAGTTCCCGCTGTTGACCATAAAGCAGATAAAGGAGGATTGTGACCAAACTTGACAAGAGCTGATAACAAAGAAATTGTTGTCTCGTGAGACCTCTCTCTGTCTCTCTTTCTATATCCATGTTTTAAGATCCAGAATCATCTATAAAAACACAGTATTTTCAACTATTCCCCATTTGCCTTTGCTTTCACAGCTGCCCTCAGAACATTACAAAGAATGTATCTCTTACTCTATAGTAACAGTCTTTTAGACTATACATGTCATACTGATGTTTGACAAATGCTTGATGCAAATTGCTGCTTGCGGCACAAAGCCTTCTTTCTGTACATGTTTTAAAATCCATAGTCACCTTTACATTACGCTGTTTGGAAATGAGAACTAGATTGTAATAATCCAGCAGGAGTAAAATGACAGAATATTATTAAGTAACGTCTTATTCCGGTCGTATGACTACGCCTTATGGAAAAAAATATCCAGATTATAAAGAACATCTCATTTTGGTGACAACGATGATTCTTCCTGAAGAATTGGGAAATGCAAGGAATGAGCAGGGCGATCACCGTCTCATAGAACACAAGCACACAACGCAATTATGCGGCAAATTCCAATCATTGTACTTCAGTTGAACCGAGGTACTATATTATCATAGACTATTTTCACATATATACACATATTTAAATTTTTCTCTCCTGTAATTTCCAAGAGAGCTTAACATTGAACAAGTTACAGTCCCATGTTCTATTTTTATCTGAGAAGGGGCAGGAGTTTGTGATTTTAGAAATCGATGAACTTATATAAAAAGGTGAACTTTATAAGGTCATGTGTTAAGATATGGAGTTTCATGTGTCTTTTAAGCTTTCAAAACACGTCCCACGACACAGATCTGACAGAGGCTCGGGCGACACCGGCAGCGCCCGCCGTGCACAACCCCAGGCCCATCCCGCCCGTGCCAGGCCGGCTGCTGCGAGTCCTGGTGTTGCTCATTCATAAAAATTGCATAAGTGAAAGAATAGCTTTGGGCAGGTTGGGAGCACAGACAGAGACTGTATCAGCTACTCGTTTCATTCTGAATAATTTCCCCAGAAAATTTCCAATGTTTCTGTCAACGCGGAACTAACTGGCTTAATTCAGAATTTTCTGGGGAATTGAGTATTGAAAGTCAGAGCATCCGTGATATCTTACACAGCGTTCTGTGTTTCATTTCCTTAGGGGTCTTCTTTAATGGCTGTGGTTTTAAAGTGAGAAAAAGCCGAGGGAAGAGGAACAGGGCGAGGAAGAAAAGATCCTCTCTCTCTGAAATCACCTGCAATTTCAGAGCCAGTTAAGCCGATACGCATTCCTGAAGCTTCAAATTTGCAGCTGTGCCTGGAGCCGGGCACGCCAGAGCCTTCAGAGGGACGTGCGGGCACACCCCACGCATACGCCGCCCCCCATCGCCTCTCTCGGGAGGTTTCATGTGCAGGGGGTCCTGGGCGGTCCTGGGGAGGCCGGCCGGGCGCTCGGAGAGGCCCTCCCGTCCTTGCATGCTGAGCGCACGGGGGTGGGGTGGGGGTGTCTCTCATCTGCCTGTCTCCTCCAGGTGGGAGTCACGCCCCTGCAGGTAAGGACCAGGGACAGGGCTACCCTGCTTGGCACCCACTCTGGAATTTCCAGCAGCCCCGGCCCTGTGGCCCCTTGGCCTCTGCGACAGCAGGAGGGGACCGCCAAGGGGAGTTTCTGGCCCTGACAGGGAGGGGCAGGGCTCCCCCAAAGCCCCTGTCAGAGGGCAGGGGTGCAGGACAGCAAGCAGGAAGGTGGCACCAGAGGGGGCGGGCTGCGTGTGCTGCTGGGGCAGGTCACCCTGGGGCCCCCTGGGCCTCTGCCAGCTCATTGTCCCCCAACTCTGCCCGACCCAGGACTTCACTGTGGCCCTTGCTGGGGTGGCCTGGGGCGGCAAGCCCTGCATGCCTTTGTGCAGCCAGCTCAGAGAGGTCAGGGTCCTGTCCCTTCCCAGGACTCACCTGTCCACAGCCACACAGTGGCTGCTGACGGCGGTCTGCACCCTCCAGAAGTGACAGACAGGGACACACATGCCTCCTCCGGGAGACAGTGTTTACGCCAGTATGCGCTTGAGTGATGCCTCACAGCAGGTAACATGCTGGTCACCCACTAAACATCCCTGCGGGGGCTGGGGGTGCTTGGCTGCATGAAGCCCTGAGAGCAGGGATTTCCGAAGTCCTTGTCCTGGACGCAGGGCATGAAGAGGACCCGTTCTCTGGGGAAACTGATCCAAACCCGGACCCAAAAGGCCATGTGGAGCTGGGGGCGGTGCCCCGCATGACCGTCCCTGCCTGCAGCAGCCAGGGACCACCCTTTCTCTTTCGGGGGGCGCACAGCCCCACTTTCAGAAGAACTTGGGGAAAAGGAACTTTAGAGACGGGCGTGTAGCTCCTGACAGCGGAAGCCAGACGCTTCCTTCCTGGGGACTGTCCTGTGTACCTGAGGGCGTCTAACGGCGTCCCTGGCCTCCACCCACCAGAACCAGGGGCACTCTCCTCTGTGCCCGTCCCTACAACCCCAAGTACTTCCAGCTATTGCCAGATGGCCCCTGGGGCCACAGGGCTGACCGGGAGGCTTGGAGGGTGCCCACGTCACACGGCCAGTGGCTGGCGAGGAGGGCCTAGCGGGCCCTCTGTGCGGCGTCTGCAGTGCCCCCTGCCCGCAACCTCGCCTCCGAAGTGTGGCTATTTGGGGGGCAGAGGCTTTACCTGCACCTTCTCCTAGCACCCCCCACCTTGGCCTTCTTTGTCACTCTTTGACCTGGGCTGCCCTCTCCTGGTGAAGCCAGCTCTGTCCCTGAGCAGGGGGACAGGTCCTCTCGCCTGGGCCCTTGCCCAGGGGGAAGCAGGCTGGGCTGGAGGAGAGCTCTGGGAGGGCTTGAATGGAGAGCCTGGGCAGAGGCCACGTCTTTGCTCTTCCCCACCCCCTTGCTGGCTCTAAACTCTGTGAGTTGGGATAGGGACCCCGAAAAACTTAGGGCTCCCCAAAGGAGCAGGGTGGGGGTGGCACACGGCCCAGGTGCAGCTCCTCAGAGAAGCCCAGCCTGGTCTTTTCCGGGAGGAGCAGTCACAGTAGCAGGAAGGCCCAGCAGGCCCCAGAGAGCCACGGGCAGAGGCTGCCTGAGGGCACATGTGCCACCTAGAGGGTCAGGAACATACCAACAGGGCCAGCTGTGTCCTCTGGGGACCTTGCCAGCTGCAGACACACCAGGGACAGAGGCAGCTCACCGCCTGAGGCTGGACAGGAGCCGTCCCACTTCTGGAGGCCACCCCCAGTGACATGTGGTGAGACACGGTGTGGAAAGAAGGCCCCTTGGAACCGGGCTGCCACCTGGAGAGCAGAGAAGTGATGAGAACCCAGGTCCCATGGAGACTGAGTTTTAACCAGAAATGATGGCGTTTGGAGACTCTGAAACAAAGTTAAATCCAGTTATGATGAGATAGGCTGACGCCCCACTGCCCAGAGGTGCTCTGGCGTGGGGGCGGGGCCACTGAAGTGCCAGAGAAGGCCGTGGCTGCAGGCCAACTATCCCAAGTGTGCTGGCCTGGCCAGCAGCCCCCAGCATTCCCCTGGGTGGGGGGCTGTGTGCAGGGTTGGGGTCTCTACTGAGACACTGAAGTACAAAGGGACAATGGCCAGACCATATGCAAAAATAGAACCTTGACTCACAGCCTGCAGTGACCAGCCCGGGACACAAACCCTTGTCCACAGTGACCAGCCCGGGACACAACCCCTTGACCACAGTGACCAGCCCAGGGAGCCACCATCGTCCACAGGTCAGACGTGTGTTACTCTCTGCAGTCAGACCTCCGTCTCTAGTAACAGCCCAGGAAGTGAAGCAATAGCCCTGGAACCATCAGTCCCAAACAACCGGAACTGGATTAATAACTGACTTTCCCTAATAATCTGTCCTTACCTCCAACTCAGGACCTACCAGAGAAAGCCAGACACGCACCCCCACCAGTCCCGTGGGATGTCCCGCTTCCAGCTAGCTACCCCCCAACCCCGCTCTCCCAGCCCCCCGGCTCCTGTCAGCGCTCCTCAGCCTCCCTCTGTCCGCCATGAGGCCCCTCCACGCCTGCCTGAGTCTCTGCGTAACACAGTGACAGTGGCCGACCACTTGCTGGAGCGGCTCTGAGTGAGCAGCCTCTGTCCTCCCACTGGGTGGTCTTCGTCCGTTTCCACACCGTTGCAAGAAGGTTGTGGAAAGAAGGGGGGCACCTGCACAGAGGCTCCCGAGGGCGTGCATTGGCAGAGACCACGGAGCCGCAGGAGCCTGTGGGAAACCCTGGGCTTCAGCTGCGTGAGGCAGGAGCCCAGGCCTAGGTTCCCCGTGGCCCCGAGCAGCTGGCGTCACCGCGGGGCAGGTTCTGGGGGGGACTAGACACGGGCAGTTGCTCCAGCCTTGGGTCTCAGCCCAAGATTTCCTATTAGGTACGTTTGGGCAGAATTATTGACCTCCTAGAGCCTCTGTCCCCTCCACCCTCTTGAAATCAAGATGGCATTCTTTTCCCTACCAGGGGGTGGTGGTGCCCACGGCCAGCTCCTGGAGGGCCCCACCTGCTTCTGCCCTGGTTTCCCCAGTGTGGACAGCGCCTGCCGACGGTGGCACAAGGTGCGGACCCCCGTTGCGGCCAAGGGTTGTGTCCCTGCACAAAGCATTCCCAGAGCAGCACTGAGAGGCTCTCGTCCCTGAGAGGCGGAAGATGGTACCGCTGTACCTCCACCGCCACACGTGTGGCTCACAGGCCCCGCTGGCCCTCGCCTGTCTCCTTGAGGCTGCCACGTGCCCCTCCGGTCGGAAGCCCAGCTGTCAGCTCGGCGGGGTAAGGGCTGGGGGCGCTGAGTGTCACCTAACACACCAGTGGCTGTGCCGCCTGCCCTCTCTGGGCCAGACTGGGCCTCTCCCTGCACCGTCCCCAGGCCGCCACCCTGGGCACCGCCGCCCCGAGTTCCGCAGAGGGGTCACAGTATAGCAGCATCCCCCCCGGGACATGGCCAGGTCCTGAGGCAGCTGCTCTGGAAAATCACTGCACTGCACACGAAGTGCCTCCAAGTCCCCAGGTCTGCCATCTCCCTGCCCGCCCGGGCCGGCTTTGGAAGACAGGCCAGGCGAAGAGAGCGAGGGCCCCACCCCGCCGGCGCCCAGCCCGGGCTTGTTGGCGGCTCAGCCAGGGACTCTGGCTTCTGCCCAACATAAGCAGGAGGATTGTTCTGCACTCTGCGGTCGGTCATGTACCCGGACGGCCGCCTGTCGCACTGCAGGACGGAGGGCGAGACCACGAGGATGACACTTGGGTGGGCCCTGGCCTCGGAGTTCCAGGCCAGGGGCAGCACCGGTGGGCAGGCTGGCCCGGGAACAAAGCCAGACTCGTCTCCGCCTGGCTCTGCCCGCTGTCCTCTCTCCGAAGCTGAATCTACTGTCCTGCTGCCTCCGTGGGACAGAAAGGAGGCCACAGAGCCCCTGGGGCTGAGCTGTGGGATGCCTCAGAGCAGGGGTGTCCCCTCCCCCACAGGGCTGGACTCCGGGACGCCCCCTCAGGCGACCTCGTAGGAGCTGCACTGGCCCCACGGGAGCTGCTGTGACCTGGGCTCAGTGTGGCGGGTGGACGAGGCACCAACCGGCACAACACGCCTGTAACTTCCTTCAGCTGGAAAGGGACCTGGGCCCTCCTTGGATTACGCCTTGGGGGGAGGACAGCCTATTTTTAAAGGCTCTGTTGGAAAAGTGTCCTCGCAGCTGTGAAAACACCGGCTGGGTCAGGGCTCCTGGCCTGTGCATAGAGGCTCTGTGACCGCCAACGGCGCCCGTGGCCAGGTCTGGGGCTGGGAAGGGAGGCCAGGTCCCCTCTTCCCTGGGAGAGCCAGGTGGAAACACGACCGGAGGCCTCAGGAGCGAAGGACTTCTTTGTCCTCCTGTGGATGGGTAGGCCAGGCCAGCGTTTATTCCCTACGAGTGACCACATCAGCGGAGAGCAGCTGACGTCGCGCCCACCCGACGGGGCAGAGGGCCCTCTGTCTCACTCACTGGCAGAGCGGGCCTGACTCGGGCTCCTGGGCACATGCTGGTGAGCATGTCAGGTCCAAAGGCACCCTCTGGTCCCTGCGTCTCTGTTTGGAGCATCTGGAAGGTTCCAGTGCCTGAATGTTCTGACCTAAACTATCCCGTCATTGCGGATCGACTCGCAGTGAGCCCCTCAGAACCATGTCCGTGGCGGCTTTATGACCTGCACCCTAACTTCACGTGCACTCTCTCCCCCGCTCCCCGCAGTCCTGCAGGACGAGGTGTGGACAGCATTGTCGTATCTTTACATGTTGCATGTGAAGGACAGAGGCAAGGGACCCTTCCGTGGCGTGGGACAGCGCTGGGGCGCCGCCCCGGGGCAGCTGGCGCATGTGCGCCCCGGGGCTGGTCGCAGCTCCCGACCCGGGGAGGCCCCAAGACCTGCTTGTTGTCTGTAAGACGGCAGGAGCGATGAGAGAGGGGCGGAGGGTGGAGGCGGGGAGGCGGGGCCAGGCACAGCTGCCCGAAAGAGGCTGTACACGGGCATCATACACCGGGGGCGGGTGTGGGCGGAGCTCTAGACAGGGGTCAAGGTGAGGCAAGTCTGACATTTGGTGCACCCGGTGCGCTCCAGGGACAGGCTTACCAACCGGCTCTGTGACAAGGAAAGAGAAAAGCCCTGATGAGAAGCAGCTGCCACCTTCTCTGGTGTAAATGCCCCCGTGGTGGCAGATGTCAGTCTGCTAACGTGATGTCACTAAAAGCTGAATGGGAAGACACACTGCTGACTCTCAGGAGCCCAGGTTGGCTCTGGGACACCACTGGAAGCCATCTGACCACGGACAGGCGTCAAGGGAGAAGCGTCCACAGCGGACCTCAGTAAGCCCCGCCTGTGCCCCGGCAGCACCAGGAGCTTGCAGATGCACGGTGCTCAGCGTGTTCAGAGGAGCGGCAGACATCACGCAGACGTCAGCCTCTCAGTCGGAGCGGGACTCTCTTTGAAGCGCACTTTGGAAGGTGATCCGCCAGCTCCGTGCCTTGGAGGGAGCCCTGGCGTTGCTGGCTGACCCGTTCATTGGAGAACGTTTTTCTCGTCCAGCCCCTTCCCAGCTCTCTCCACGCCCCTCCCTTCGGCCACTGTGCTGCCACCACGCCAAGTGTCCCTTCCGTCATCTGCAAGAAAAGCTCACAGGCACCCTAAGCTGCTTCTCCTCCAGCTAAACCTCCCCAGTTCCAGCCCGGAGCCACAGTCCCCAGCTCCTCCCCACTGGGACCCCAGGACTCCCTGCTGAGCATCACCCTAAGTGAAAAGGCTCCTCGAGACTGGGAAGTGGGAGTCTTTAGGGAAACTGACCCTTAACATTCCCAAAGCGAATTCATTTCTTTACATACGCAGATAAACAATCTGGAAAATTATTCAAAATCCCTACAAAATTGACTGTTTGCAATGAAAGAGGCCTCCAAGAATTGCCCATGGTGACAACCAGGGCCCAGGGCCCGTCCTCTGGTCCACCCCTTACCCTGTTGCCTGTTTTTGTCGTGGCTCTGCTGGCAGATCATGGGGTCCCCCTCACCGATGTCCTTTGCCTGCCATTCCAGGCTCTGCTGCCTTTCTCACGGTCTCACTCCCATCCGCTGGTGCTCTCGCCCTGGGGCCACCTTGGGTCCTTTCCCAGCTGCCCTGAGACCTCTTTTCCATCCTCAAGACCAGCGCTTCCATCAGGCTGCCACAGCTCTGAGCTCCTGGCCACACCCTGGGGACCGCAGCCCATCCTCTTCCTCACTGCTTCTCAAGTGACATCGCATGGGAGATGGTGTCCCCCGCTGAGCTGAAGGGAGCAGTTGGACAGCCTCTTTCCTCCCCATTACTGTGTCCTCGCTCCACACGGCTGCCCAGTGCGTGTAGAGGGGGTCTGGCAGAGTGGCCCGCGTGCTCCCAGAGCTGAGAAAACACTGTCATCGCAAGACCCAGAGGTGGCTGCCGGGGTTTGCAGCACCTCGCTGAAGGCTGTGAGGTCACGGCGGAGTCATGGCTAACTGGGCAGGAAATACCGGTCTGATCAGGGATCCTCATCCTTGGGAGTCCTGCCATGTTCTTGTCTTATTCACAGAAGTCCAGGATGCCAGCCTTGGGGACACGTGCCGTGCGCTGGCTGCCGGGCCTGGCCCCTCCCCCTCGGCGCTGTTCAACCTTGCCCCTCGCGAAGAAGACGGCTCTTAGACGGGTGAATGCAACGTTAGCGCACAGTCACGTGGGCGGAAGCACCGGGGACAGTGACAGCGACGCTGAGCCCCAGAGACAGCTGATTGTCCTTTGGGGAGGACACAGGGAAGGGAAGGGACTCTACCTTCCTGCTGCAGTGCTGCGTCCTTTAAGCTCATTTCCAGCCACATTAGTTCAGTGACGCCAACCGATGGTCGTTGGTGTCAATCCAATCACCGACCGGAATCCCCAGTTTGGGGTGCGGTGAAGAAGGAAACCCGATTCGGTGCCAACAGCTCAGGTAATACAGCGTGGCTGGGAGAAAGCGCTGCTGGGGCCCAGCTCAGAGGCGCCACAGCGCAGCCGCGCCCCGTGGGCGCCCGGGGGCCTGGGGGCGGGGCCCGTGCTCTGCAGGGCCGCTCGGGGACGGTCCGCGGCGGCGCCCCGGGTGGGAGAGCGTCTTCGGGGCTCTGCACCTGCCCGGCCCGCGCGCCTCGCCTCTTCCACCTTATATAGACAGCGGTGCCCGCCCCTGGTTCCTGATAGGGCAGAGTCGTCACTCTGATTGGTCAGAGGGGCACAGCTCTGATTGGATGGGAAAACGTCAATCCAGGAACTCCTTTAAAAGGGCGGCTCAGCGGGCAGGAACACCGAGCAGGGGGCCGCTCAGCGCGGGATCGTCCGCCGAGCGCAGCGCGTGTGAGCGGCCGCTGTGTAGACATGGCAGCTAAGTTGTCTTTTTTTTTTTTTTTAATGTAAATAATTTAATTTAAGCCCAGTTACCTACCAGGAGCCCTTCTTAGTAAGGTGAGACCACCCCCCCAGGGTTCACAGTGAGCCCTGACTCAGTTTCCCCATCAATCACAGAGTCAGCCGCTGTCACCAGCTGCTGCGCATTTGGGTGGACCGGTCACTGAAAGCAAGAACGATCCCTGGCGTGCACGGAGGGACCAGGGGCCATTCGCAGATCCGCTAGCGGCGGCCCCTTGGGCTGGAACGGCGGAGATACCCCGGTTTCGGCGTCTGCAGCAGGGGCCCCTCCTTCCTTGCTCTAGGCGCCCTGGGTCCCCCCATCCTTAAAGGGAATTGGCGTCGTGAACCCTGCAGGCCCCTGGCTTTGTGCGACCCAGCCTGAACCCCGGTTAATCCAGGGACTCCCATCGGGGCTTCCGGCTTCCTTTGTTCCAGGGAGAACGTTTCTGCTGCGTGAGGACCTATTTGTACGCGGTGGCATCCGACACCGCTCACTTAGGTCCCACCAAGGCCGGTCCTTTCCTGACGTCCTAGGGAGACCATTCCGTCGGGGTGCAGGAGGAAGAGGATCCCCGTTCCTGGGCTGATGTTGGCGGCCGCTGGGCTTGGCTCCCTTGCGGGGTGCCTGACACTGGGAACTGGGAAGCTGCCTATTGTATTCGCAGACGTCTGTGGCCCCTAAAAGCGCATGTCGCCGCAACGGCTTGGCTGCTGGGCGGGTCCCTCCAGCCGAAAGCATTCCGCACCAGAGAAGGCTGGTATTTGCATAGCAGTTAGTTTGTCTTCCTACAAGAATTTTCACGGATTCACCGTCTTCCTAGGAAGAACGATCCGGAGGGTAAACTGTGCCCAGATGAAAGGGCTCGTGTCAGGCGGTTCTTCGAACAGTTTCTTACGGTTTCGAACCATCATTATTTGTAGTAGTCTCTGAAAAGCCAGCAAATAATTGTTTTCCCCCTACTGATGTGTACCTCTCCTCTTAGCAAATATTAGCTCTCTCCCCCCTCGGAGCCGGGTCCTGAATGGAACCTAAACGAGCAGGGCCGCTTTTGTTTCCTACAATGAGCAGAACCGCCGTTCGCAGGCTCTTGTCCTGCCAGCACATCTGTGCGGGCCCAGATGGCTGGGAAGGGGGCCTGTCGCTTACACTCTGCCGACTCAGCAGACACCGCGAATGCGCTGAATTTTTATAGGCCCCACAAAAATAGTAACTTCTGAAAACTTCTTGGCAACAGAGGGCTTTTCTTTTTCAGTCTGCTAAGAATGCGGGACTTCCCCGTTAGATCACTAAGCGGAGAAGAGCCCGATTTATCGTCAGGAGGCTGCTCAGCGGCTCTGCCTAGCCCTTGACACCTCTGACATTCGTGAACGGGACAGCGGGACAACGTGGGAGATGCGGGTGTTTCCTGGTGAGCGATGCTGGAGCGGTTTTCAGCTCTCGGAACCGCTTCTGGCCCTGAAAGGGAGTTCTGAAGAGGGACTTGACTTGCCCGGGTGTCAAATGGGAGAGTTTTGTAGCATGAGGTCTTCAGAAAAGCCCAGGTTTATTTTAGGAGCTTTTTCCTTCCTTATTCTCAGCAGGTCCCAGCATCATTGATGAGACTGAATAGGCACTGATGTTTCGTTTTGGTTTGTTTTGTTTTCCAGCCGGAACAACTTACTGAGTGCCTGCTGTGTACCAGGCCACGAGCAAACGGCGCAGGGCCAAGCAGGGAGGGTGTTAACGCGTGGTGTCCCATGCAGCTCAGACGGTCTCCAGTGCAGGAGGTAACTGTGTGACTTAGTTCCGAGGAAGGTGACGCTCCGCGCCGTGGCCCTGTCCGTGGGAGGACATCTGCCCTCCCTTCTCTGCCAGCGCCTGTCTCCCCGCAGTTAGTAACTGGGGCGCGTCCTGAGGTTGAAGTCAGTGGACGCTCTCAGTAGGTGCCCTTCCGTGGTCTGCTTCTTCTGCTCCCCATTCTGCTCCTCAGTTTTACTCAAGCGCAGCTGCTGGGTTTTCAGTTTTGCCGCCACTCAGTATCCACTGCGTGGACCTCACGAAATGCATCTGTCTGTCCTAGTTCGGCTGGATTTTCCAGTGACGCTCTCTGGATCGGGGGTTCTTCGAACAAAAAATTTCACTAATGATGTCATTTTGAAAAAATGATTGTAGGCTTTCTATTTCATCTTAAGTTTTGATACATGTTTAGAAATTTTCCATTTCATCTAACTTTTAAATTTATGTGCAAAAATTATTGGAATTTTTTAATAACATCCTCTTATTACCGCTCACACATCTGTAGCGATGGCCCCTCCCTCGTTTTCAGCACCGCACTTCGGCCTTCTCCTTTTATTCCTGATGAGTCTCACCAGAGAACTGGCACTGATATTAGTTGTTTTTCCAATAGCCAATGTGTTTATCTGCTCTAATAAATATTTCTTCTTCATTTTATTAATCCATGGCCCTATTAGTAATATTCTTTCCTGATATTTTTGTTGGGTTCATTTTGGTTTTCTTTTCCAAATGTCCTGGGATGAACGGTCAGCTTGTTCGTTTTTAGTTGTTTTTTCCCCTCATGTGGTCCTGTAAGTCTATATTTTCTTCTCTAAATTTAGCATTATCTGCACCCCACAAGTTTGGTTATGTAATATTTATTATTGCTCAGTACAAATAATTTCTGATTTCCTTTGTGATGTTTCAAATCCAGTTCAGAAGCATATTAATTTCCAACCATATGGGGATTTCTAGTTATTTTTGTTATTATTTTGTAGTTAAGTCTCTGTGGTGAGAGAACTAGCCCTCTGTGATTCAGCCCAGCATATGGTCGACTGTTCTTGTAAACATCCCATGTGTGTTTGAGAAAAATGTTTATTCTGCTGTTGCTGGGCAGAATGCAATGTGCTATCTATGTTCATGAAGATTGTTAATTTTATTGTACAAACCTGTATCTTTACTGATTATTTCTATCCTTCTTTCATATATCACTGATGGAAAATTCTTTGTGGTGTTCTGTTTGTTTATGTAAAAATGTATTTCTTCTTTAGTCTTGAAAGATCTATTTTACAATGATAGCATTCTAGAATCCTAGATTGCCATTTTTTCCCTCAATACATTGACAATTTAATTCCACTGTTACTGACTTTCATGGCTACTGTTCAAAAGTTAGCTGGTTTATATTCCTTTGAATAGGTTAGTCTTTCTTTTTCTGTTACAGATTTTAGATTTTTTCCCCTCGTCTTTAGTGAAATACAGTCTCATTAAAGAGTGTGTCTGGTGGTGATGTATTTTTTAAGGATTTCACTTTAGATTCGGTGGGCCTTTTGAATCTGTAGTTTGGTGTCTCTCGGTTCCTATGGCTAATCCTGGCCATGGTCTTTTTAATCTCTCTGCCCTGGTCTCTGCTCTCCAGTGAGACTTTGACTTAGGAGGGTGTCAGAGTGTCTTACTCCGTCATTTATGGACCAACTTTTCTATCACAGGTATATTTGTTATTTCTCTGTTTCTCCATGACACGTTCTGCATCATTTCTTCTGGGTTTTCTTCCAGCTTGCTAACTCTCTCCGCAGCTGTATCGAATACCTTGATGATGCTGTCTCTTTGTCATAATGATTATTGTATTTTTAGTTTCTATAGATTCTATCTGAATCTTTTAAAAATCTGCTAAGTCACATCCTGTAGTTGCCTGTGTGCTACAGAGAGCCTCAAGCTTGTGTTTTACTTCTGTAAACACAGTGCATACACTTGTTTCTAAATCAGTGACTGAAAATACTACCTGAAAACTCTCGGATCTGATTTTGCAATTTGTTGTTTCTACTTTTCTCACTGATGGTGACTTGTTGTGCTGTGCGTGATTAGTGTTCTTTGTGGGAAGCACTCTTTCCTGACAAACGTGTGTGGGTGTTCTTTGAGACCGAAGGTGAAGGTGTACTCCTCCAGAGAGAGTATGCATTTGTTTCTGTCCAGTGTTTAAGAAAGTTTCTAGTACAAGGATACTTTCAGATAAATTCAGAACCTGAGGTTTTCTCAACCACATAGGTGATGTGAATTTGGGCTAAAAATTCCACAATGGTTGGTGCGATTATAATTTCTCAGGGACTGTAGTCCCCCTGCTTTGACCAGGATCAGGGTGATTTTTCTGCTACGTCCCTCTCATTCTCCCTTACCGCGAGGACATGGGAACGGGACTCTCCAATCACACTTTTCCTCATCTCTCCATATTGCTCCCTGTCAACGTATACGCTCTTTTTTTTCATGTCCTTAATTCTCTCTCTAATTAAACCCATTAATTTCATCTTTTTATTTTTAAAGTCAATATTTAGATTTATCTATATACTTATTCGTTTTGTTGCTTTGTCTTTATTCCTTCTGTATTTCCGGCTTTTTCTCTGAAATCATTTTTTTTCTTACAGAAAACTTTAGAATTTAGTAATAGTCTGTTGGTGATAAATTCTCTAATTGTTTTGTTGGAGAGCATCTAGTCATTATTTTATCTTCATTTCTGAAGGATTTTTTCCCCCACTGGACATACAATGTTAGGTTGATATTATTTATTGTACCTTAAAGTTATGAATCTTTTTTCTTCTGACTTTTGTTTCTGTTGACAAGTTAGTTGTCCATCTCAAAGTTGCTCTTCTGTAGATAATCTTTTCTCCCCCCAGTTGCTTTAAAAGTATCTTTTCTTCATGGCTGTTTGTGCTTTAATTTTAAAGTGTGTGGGTCTGATTTGCTTTTTATTGACCTGGCATAGGGTTCCCTGAACTTTGTGAATCATTCGTAAATTGTTACTTTCCCTCAGTTACGGAAAATTCCCGATCATTATCTTTTTACACTGTTTCTGCCCCACTCTTTTTCTCTTCTTTTTTGTTAGATTTTTCCCACTCAATCCTACACACACCTTCCTGCGTCTGTTTTCCTTCCCATGTACTTCATACTTTATTTTGTATATTTCCTGCTTGTTACCATCTAGTTCACTGATTCTCTCTCCAACTGTGTGAATTCAAGTGGCTGTTAAACCCATCATTTAGGTGTTTTTTTCTTTTAACATCAGTTACTCTGTTTTTAATACTTATAAAAATTCTGAGGTCTTTAAAAACATCCTCCCGTCCTCTGTCCAGTCGTCCAATATTGCCTTCATCCTCCTCGGACATTCCTTTAGGGCCTGCATCGTTCCTCCTCAATACTGGGGCTCATGCTTCTCTTCTCAATGGGCTGCCCTTTCTGCTGTGTTTTGGTTATACTGTTGTACCTCTAGTGCCCGGTTATCTTTGCTTTGTGCTGGACATTAAGTTTGGAAGTTGCTGTAGAAGTCATTAGAAACCTAGGGTGATGTTCTTTTCATTCAGAAAATATTTTTATTTGTGTGTGTCGGGCACTAGGGACGCTAGCAACGGGGAAGTCACCTTCGCAGGGGTGTGGCCGGGAGATTTTTTTCTGCATTTTCCAGATGGCTCAAGGGTCCATTCACATCTTACCTTCATTCAGACACAGCGTTTCTGGTTTCTGTCCCAAAGAACAAAGGCAGGAAGGAGGCTTTCTTGTGTCTCCGCTCTCATAGGCTCAAGCATCTAGTTTTTGTCTCCCTAACCCCTAAGCTGTCAAAACAGTGGGTCCAAATGCTGGCCTCACCTCTGTGGAATCCTTTCTTCTTCCAGATCATAGCCGTAATTCTTCATTACTTTGTCATCTGCGGTCATTATCTTGCTAACATCTCTAAGCAGATGGTGTTCGTACATTTTATACATATTATTTATTTGTCCTCTGAGTGGAGGATTTTCAGGTCACCCATTTGCCATTTCTGGCATTGTGCGTCACTGTATCATTAGACATATGTATCTTTTAGTGAATGGCTTCTAATTTAATTGCACTAAAACAACATGATCTGTATGACAGTTTTTAGAATTTGGCGAGACTTACTTTATGACCTAGTTCATGGTCAGTTTTTATGTGAGTGCTTGGGACGAAAATGTGTCTTCTCTAATTGTTGAGGGCGGCTTTCCCTATGTGCCTTGTGGGTGCAGCATTTTTATGATTACATTTAAATATTCTATATACTTATCAAATTTACTTTTATTAACCAATCAATAATCAAGACAGGTATATTAAAGTCTATTATAACTTTTTTCAAAATTTCCTTAGAGGTCTCAAAATATATAAAGCAAAAGGTGATTGACTGTTTTATTAGTTCCTAAATGGTCCTCGTCTGCCATACTTTCAGAATCAGTCTGTCCCCTCAAATGTCTTGGTGACTGTGACCGTGGCTCTGAACTGGCTCTTGCCTGTGTTTCGCATTATATCTGCCTCACCGGGGTCACTGCTCCGGCTGCCCACCTTCCTCCTCTTCACCCTGCTGCTGCCCCGGGGCTTCGGGCAGGGGGTGTCTGCCCACCTGACTGGCAGTGTTTCCCCACCGAGCCGTCTCCCTTCCTTCTCCCCCAGCGCGGTAGCTGCGTGACAGAGCTGCGTCCAGGGTGCAGGGCGTGGGTGCGTGGGCACGCGGGCGGGTGGGCTTGCTGGAGATGTTCTTCTCCGTTCCCAGCCAGGAGCAATCCATAAGTAAGTGGGGATGTCGTAGATGCCCCGGCGGCAAAGCTGTCACGTCACTTGCTGTGTGGTTCTTTCCGCGTCCCATCTGTGCTCCCCAGCAGCTACTTCCAGGAACCCTTCCCGTGCCCCCTCCTCAGCTGGCCCACTTGCCTGACAGGAGACCCTTCGCAGAGGTGTGGCCGGGAGCAGTGGCCCCGGGGCCCTTTCATTTCTGCTGCCTGTGGTCCGGTGGTCCTCGGAGGGCACGACACCTTCTCCCGGTGCTCCCACAGCGGGCGGCTCTGCCTGGGGAAGTAGGAGCTACAGACCACCGCCCCGCTGCCCGGGGTGGCTCCCCTTCTGTCCGCAGGCACCTCTCGGGCTGCCCGCAGCCTGGCCCGGCTCCCGGGCGCTCCTGCTCTGGGCCGCGGGGCTTTCCAGTAGTTACTTCCCGGTGCCCCCAGCTGGGCCGTGTCAGTCACGGCCAGATGGCCTGACACCTGCGCTCAGCCTGGCCCGGTCACGGCACGTGCTCCGGAGACTTCTCTTCTGCTCCGTCAGCGGCCCTGCCCCAGCTCCAGGTGTGGTTGCTGAGTATATTTTAGTTCACCTTTATTGGTGTTGCTGGGCTTTCAGAAAAGAGAAGCAAACACAGGGGCCTGAGGTGTTTGAGGTCTGGCACGGTCCTTGCTGGTCAGAGAAACAAACGACAGGAGCTAAGAGGTCGTACTTGACCCTCCTGGGGACTCTGTGAGTGAGGACAGGGCTGGAGACCCGCCCCAGGTCCCTCCCCGGAGACTCCGTTGCCCTGCCTGTCTACCTGCAGACGCCCAGAAGGAGAAAGCGTAGTTTAAAGGCAAAACCCAGGCAGGCTGGTTTCCACCCTGGACTCACCTGCCAGGAGGTATTCGGTGTTGGGGACACGGGACAGAGCAGAGAAGAAGTGTCGTATGAAGACAGCCGGGATTTCTGCGGGGCGCAGACAGCTCAGACAGTAGCTGTCCCCGTCTGACGCCCAGGCAGCCACGCCTTACCGGGGCGGGGGGCCCGGGTTTGCGCAGTCGCCGTGAGGAGCAGAAGGGGGCGAACTGACCTCAGGCGGATGCAGTCTGTCTGCACCGCACTCTGCTAAGCGGGGGGGCGGGGGGAGTTCACGCAAAACTCGAGCCTGGGGAAACGGACCACAGCCTGTGCCGGGCCCTCTGACTGGGTGGTAGCTGTGGCCGAGACACAGCGCGGCCTCCTCGGTGGCTGTGAGCACACACCTGTATCTGGCCGGTCCTACGAGAATGCGAGTCTGCTCTGGTGGGCCGGGGTGGGGCCCGAGAACCTGCATTTCTAATGGGCTCCCCGGCGCTGCTGAGCTGCTGCTCCAGGACCGCACTGAGCCCGAGGCTCCACCCCAGCGAGCTCCCGCGGGGGGGCGGGGGGGCACAGGCATGTTTACGACAGGGGCACTGACCTCCCTCGCCTTAGATCGCCAAGTAAAAACGTGACAACAGCCAACACAACAATAGCCGTTTGGTGTGAATGATTCAAAATTATACCTATTTTTGTGAGATGGGCAAAAAACTCTACTTTTCAGTGTGCGGCGGAATCTCAGTCATTAGTGCGTGTGAGCCGGGAGAGGAAAATGGGGGAAGTCGCTGCTCCCCGCGAACCCCGTCGTCGCCTGGGAGGGTCGTCCTGACTCTTCTGATCCTCAGAGGCAGAAGATTTGTATGTTTGTTTGCAAACAGCCTCATTGCTGTATGTCCCTTCTGTGTCCTGGATGACAGCACTGTGTGCGGATTTCCTCTGGAAATGTTCTTATTACCTTCGGATTCTCAAAGACGTCCACAGCTAAGATTATTCCTGTCAATGCCATTGATGTTGGCGTAGGAACTAAACATCTTTGTAATTCTGGAAATTACGCCTCATCTTCAGAAATAACAGTAGGCGACTGTAAAAGGGCGGCCTCACCTTCCCCGACCCCTGGAGGCCTGGGGTCACTCCTGTCCCATTCACTGGAGATAATGATCATGAGATCATTACCCCGAAGCTTAGGGAGGAGCTGGGGGCTATCGATCCGGTTCCGCTCCTGGAACTTTGGGTTGCCGTTAATCCTGGCGGGCGGAAGCCACGGAGAGGCCTGGGTCTGCTCCCGGGCTAACCAGGGACACACGTGACTTGCTTGGCCTTTGATGGGCTGAGTAAAGGTCACGGTTCAGTCATTCCAACCAAGCAATCTCAGCCATTGGGGACTCACTGGTAACAGGAAGCATCTCCCATTCCTGGCAAAATGGCCGAGTGGCACAGATCACCCCCAGTGGCCTTCCCCAAGACCGCTCCCCAGACTACTTTTGGAGTCACAGGAGCGCATTTTCGGGTCCCACTGGGGGCTCCTCACCAGGCAGACGAGGGGCCGGGACAGCACAGTTGAGCACGTATTTAGGAGAGGCCAGCTCCGACGGCGCTGCACCCTTGGCCCGCGGGCCCACGCGCACACCTCTGGGTTTGTGCACCTCTCTGTAGAGAGAGGCGGATGGGGCAGGGACAAGGAGGTGGCCCTGGCTCCAAGCCCAGCCTGGGCCAGGCCATGGGTGGCTGCCCTGCCTCAGGAGACCTGTGGACACCCCAAGGCCTCACCGAAAAGTCAACAGGGAACAGCTGTTTGTCTGGTCCTGGCCCACAGTCCCTCATCCTGCCTCGGAAGTAGAAACACCTTTAGGTCATTTTCAAGGTTTTCCTGTCCCTCGGCAGGGCCCACGCATCTCTCTCACAGCCACTCCCATCCATATACACTGTCTTTTCTTCTCTCCACGCCTCCCCCAGCTTCATTGTCCACTGAGGTAAACTGAGGCAGCAAGGGGGTGGGGTCAGTGGTTTCATAATGCAGGTCAGAGGGAAGGTGACATTGTCCCAACTGCCCGCTCAAGACCTTTGAGCTACTCCATGTGCTGCTTTTCCTACACTGAGCTTGTTGGGGTGACGTCGATTAATAAAAGCATATGCATGGGTGTCCCCTGTCTGTGGCATTGTGTGTTCGCTGCCCCAGGCCAAGTCTCCTTCCTCACCAGTCACCCCCCTATTCCCTCCCCCACCTCCCCCAGCCCCTCCCGCGGGTAGTCAGCCACGGGCTTTGATCAATGTGACAGCCCACGGGGGTGAGTCTCTGTGACCCCATCCACGAGGAGACTCATACAGGGGGTGAGTGCCTTTGCTGAGGCCACGCGACAAGGGGGTACGCGCCTGAGCTGAGATCCCCCCCTTTGGGACCCTGCTCAGCCCTCCCCCAACTAGAGCAGGATGAAGCCCGCTGGCTGGGTTCCAGCTGTGTGGGAACCCGGGGGTCCCCGTCGGCCACCGCGGCGTGGTTGGCAAGGCTGCCAGCCTCACGGGTGGCAGCAGGTCCCCCTGCAGGCGTCTCGCAGACCCGAGAGTAGTGTCTGCGGGGTCCCAGGCCTCCTCCCATCTGAGCCGGAAGCGCCCGTGCGGCTGTCGTGACTGTCCCACTCCCCACGCGGCGCTACTTCCGACAGGCGATGTCACGCGCCAGCTCCTCCACAGCAGCCGCCCCCGACCCTCGCGAGGCGACAGGATGCTGCTGCACGGATTGGAGGTGGCTTCTCTAGGCTCCCCGTCCAGACACCCCTCAGGCCTGTCCCTCTGCAGTGTGGCGGCACCTTCGTCCTGTCCCGAGGGGTGGCCATGGGCTCAGCCCAGAAGTGCAGAACTGGGGCCACCACTGAGGCTCGAAGCTCAGAGCAGCTCAAACGCTGAGTGTTTTTGTTTAAATTACCTTCCACCGTGAGAGCGAGGCTCCCTCCTGCTCTAAGCGCTGCTGACAGATGTGTTAGTGCCTATATTTAAACAGATATTTAGCAACCGGCAGAAGAGGTGCCTGAAAATAGGTCATCTTTCTAGACAGGCTCTTTAACATCAGGCTGGAGCCGGTGGCTGGTGGCTGCTGACGGGGACCCAGGGTCGCCATGTCCAGGGCCATGTCCAGTGGCAGCCGTGTCAGGGAAGACAGGAGCGCAGGCGCCCACACAGGAGCTGTGTGCCGGCCGATGGGACACAGCCGTCCCCAGCCCTGGGACAGGGCTGGCAGGGCCTGGAGGCTCAGCTGGAGTCCTCTCCGGGCCGGCCGAGTCTCCACCCCGGGCCGCGCACTCACAGGCCCTGGGCCCTGGCTTTGCCGTCTGCAAAATTAGGCCTGACTGAGTATCTCAGCAGCTCTGTGGCCCCAGGAAAGCAGGGTGGGGCCCACTGAGAGGTGGGGACCTCAGGGAGGGAGGCAGGGCAGGTTCAGGTGCATCCAAGGTGCGGGGACCAGCCTGGGACACCCCAGCGACTTCTCAGAGCGGTTCTTCGGTGTCTCCCACCCACTGGGCCCGGGGATCCTCCTCGGGAGGCCGAGAGGGGCCGGCAGAGCCCATGACGGCGAGATCCCCGTGCAGACCAAGGCCTCCGAGGGACAGAGCCTGAGTCCCAGGGGACCTCAGCCACCGCCACCACCCTGCGACAGGTGTGGCTAATCTAGGAGATGCCACCTCAGAATCCTTCTCAGCGCAACGCCCAGGCAGCCCTCTCATCACTCAGAGCCAGCAAACAGGTGAGACCTATTCGCCACCTCTGCAGGGACAGGGGCTACCTGCTCAGCTCGGGGCCTTACGCCTGACAGCCACCAGAAGATCGGGTCGCAGCCTAAGGTGCACCAAGGGGTGGCACTGTGACCTTACCCACGGTGTCAACTGCAGGGCTGGGAGCTGGGAGTGGAGGGGTGGCAAGGTGACCGCTTGATGTGGAGCTTGGGAATTGGGGCAAAGGGCGCCTTTCAGCAGGAAGGAGCCTGATTGGTGGGGGTGGAGACCCCCATTCCAGGTGCCACAGCCCCTCAGGGGGCTGTCCAGCAAGCTCAGAGGAGACGCTCCGGGAGGTCCCAGCTGAAGGCTGTGGAGGGGTCAGCGGGCCCTGCCTCGGATGACAGGAGAGGTCCACGCACAGCGCCGCAGAGGGGCGGGAGGAAGTTGGGGCAGAAGCGACAGCGGGGGTGCAGACAGGTGGCACTTCTAATGCACTCCCAGGTGGCACTTAGGCTGCAGGTAACTGAGAACCACATTTGGAGCAGAAGACTGTGCTCTAGGGCCCAGGAGGCGACAGGTAGTGTGCCCAGATCCCCTGGCAGGCCCCTGGCAAGCACCTGGCAGGCACCTGTTTGGCACCTGACGGGCACCTGGTGAGCACCTGGCAGGCACCTGGCAGGCACCTGGCTGGCCTGTGTGCAGACCCCATGCTCCCTCAAACCCCATGCCAACACCCCCCCCCCCCGCCCATAATGAGGTGTGAGGAGCTCATGCTCTGGGGGTGGGGGGGCAGAGGCGGTGTTTCTGTCTCTCCTTTCTTTACCAAGCCACAGGGAGCACACGAGGACGGAAGCTCTGCTCTGTGACGCTCTGCAAAGGTTTGCGGAAGCCCATACAGGGGGACGGGCTGGAGCTGGGCGGAAGGGCGGGGTTCCCAGGGGAAAGGGGACAGTGGCAGTTCCAAGCAGAGATGTGGCTTGATCTGATCTATGCACAGAACACCCACTCATGCCGCTGTCGGGGGAGTGGGCCAGGCATGGCGTGTGAGTGTGCAGACCACTCGCCCTGCTGGGGGTTCATGCTCCCCTGGAGTCCTGTGCGGCAGGGAGACCAGCGGCCCCCAGGATGAGCGTGGCCCTCACCCCTCACCCCAGGACTGAGAGCGCGTGGCGTCACATGGCAAGGGGCCGTGAAAGGTGCAGATGGGATTCAGTCACTAATCAGTTGCTCTTAAAATAATAAATTGTCCTGGATTATCTGGATGGGCCCAATGTCATCAGCAGGGTCCTGACCGGAGGGAAGGGAGGCCGGTGTCAGAGTCGGAGAAGAAGCCGTGGTGACCGAAGCAGGTCAGAGTGTGCGCCGCGGGCACTCCACCGTCACCCGCCGCTGGGCTGCAGGTGGAGGAGGGGCCCTGAGCCACGGCCTCCCAGAGGCATTGCCCACGCCTCGGCATGAGCCCAGTGAGGCTCGTTTCAGACCTTCTGCCCTGGCGCGGTGAGGTGCTACACGTGTGGGAAGTCCCTGCGTCTGTGGCACCGAGTTACAGCCCCAGGGCCGCCCTCCGCGGCGAAGTCCTGCCCTGCTCTCCGGCTGCAGGAGACAGAGGGTCTCCGCCGCCTCTCCGCCCTGGCGCTGCCCTGAACGGCGGTTAACGAGGCTGGTCTTTGATCGTCTTCCTCAGGAATGTCGCAGCTGCCGCGTCTGGCCCACAGCCCCAGTGAGTCCACGTCCCCGAACCGCTCAGGAGCCTGAGACTCACTCCCCGCTGCACACTCGTCTTCACAGGGATCCTTCTGGTCCAGAACCGGAAAGAGCCTTCACACAGCTGCCACGGCCGGCCAGAGCCCCGAGGACATCCCCCACTGGCCGTGCCAGGTCCCCGTGGCCGGCCCTGCCCCGGCACCCGGCGCCCTAGATCTGGTTGCCCAGGAAACAGACGTCGTACGTCTGAGAATCCATCTGAGTCTCAGAAAGGAGACCCGTAAGGGGTGAGCAGGCAGACCGGGCAGAGAGAAGGTGACCATGGTGTGGCTGCAGCTGGGGCCGCAGGCAGTCCCACGGGAGCTCTGGTGTTGGGGTGGCCTTCGCAGAAGAGACAGAGTCTGGGCATTGGGCCCTGGCACAGTTCAGGCATTGGGTGGGTGGTGCCTGAGGGCCTCCCTGTGCCTGGGCTGGGGAGCAGTCTTGGGTGAGGGCCATCCCCAGAGGGGCCCTGGTGTGAGCCCTCCAGCCGGATGACAGCTGTTCTGGCATCGAAGGGGACCAGGAGCTGCAGCGTGCCTCAGTGCCGGACGTGCTAGGTGCCTGTTTGGCGTTTAGGTGGGGACCTCAGACAGGCCATCTGAAAGAAGCCTGAAGTTCAGAAGCGCAACGCGGAACAAGGGTAGACGTTTGGAAGGGGTCAGTGCAAAGCTGAGACTGGACCGTGGGACCAAGACGGGGCGGTCACCAGTGGGCGAGCGTGGCAGGAACCGGGCTCTCATTTAGATTCTGGGAGCGGAGGATCCCAAGAAGGAGCCAAAAGGAGCAGCCAGGACATAGGCTGGACCCCGGGGCATGGAGCCCAGAAGGCAGGGGAAGCATGTGACTGCAGGGGTGACCATAGGGGTGACCACACCGAAGGCCCAGGGAGGCAGGAGTAAGTGCAGGCTTTGCCCCTGCCCCGCAGGGCTCCTCTACAGACCCGCACGGTAGCCTCGCTGGCCACGTGATCATTCAAGCTTCTGCCACGGCCCCAGGGTGCCCTCCCGAATTGGAAGGGCCTCCAGCCTGGCCCCCAGGGTCTGTTCTGGAGGCCCCAGGGCCAGCTTTGCAGGTGCAGCGGGAGAGAGGACTTCCCACACAGCTCACCTCACCGGTGCACGCTGCAGGCTCTGAGAATTCCAGGGATTTCTCTAATTACACCCCAAGCGGCAGGGCAGGGACACCTGCTCCCTGCCGGGGCTCCCTGGGGTTCTGCTGCCCTGGGCACTCATGGGGTGGCGAGCCTCAGAAAGAACGGCCCCTCTCCACGGCCCGGCTGCAGGCCAGGCCTCTGTGACGGAGGAGGGACATTCTGAACTCGCCGACGCAGGATGCTTCTACCCCGAGAAAGACAGGTGGTCCTCGGGGCCCCTAGTTGGATGCTCTGGGGTGGATTCTCTTCAAAAGTGATGCCCCAGAGGGCGCCCCTACAGTCACACAGTCCCGGGACCAGCTGGCACTTCACAGTTCACGGAGGCACCTGGCCTGTCCCTGCAGGGAGACCGCGGGGTCCTCTGTCCCCAGGCTTCTTGCCGCCCCAGCCTTGCGACGCCGGCATTGGAAATGGCCTCTTCGTCCCTCCCCAGCCGTCATGTTTCCAGCCCTGTGTTCTCTCTGTGCGCCAGCCCGCTGTTTCCCACTCCACACTTTGAAATGACAGCGTGTGTGCAGGGCTGTTTAAGCCACAGACATGCAGTGGGCGCCGTGTTTACGCGGCAGCGGGCGGCCACTTAATTACACGGTGATGACGGCGCACGGGCAGCACAAAGCGAGTGCTGTGTCATCAGCCCTGACTGCGCGGCCTCCTCTGCCCGGGAGGCTGCGCGCCCATCGCTCTCGGACCTTCCCGGCGCGTGCGAGCCAGAGCCACCGCCGCCTGTCATCGCTGAGGCTGCAGGACATGCATCAGGTACGCAAACACGGGCGGCCACGTGAGCGGAGCAAGATCAAAGCCGCCCAGGGGGCTGCTGGGGGCAGCCAGCACCGCCATGCCCTCAGGCTGGGATCAGAGGCCTGAGTCTGGTCTGGTCTCCGGTGTTGAAAGCCTACTATGTGCCTAAATGGACTGCAGCCAGGAGAGAGAGGGGAAAAGCCTAGTTTACCTCAAACCCGTCACTCATCCTGGAGAATGTGTGCATGTGAAAAATATTTATTATAAATGTGAAAAGTGCAATAAAAGAGGCAGAAGCACAGGTCTCTGAAATCCCCGAGGACAGTGAGGGGCCCTGCTCAGGGGAGTCCCTGGGGGACCTCTTGGAGGAGGCAGCACTAGCACAGGGTCCTGAAGGATGAATAGGAGTTTGATAAGAGGAAGTGGGGCGGGAACCCACATGCTCGGTGGAATCCAGTCCTTGTTTCTGAAACCTACGCGCTCTCCTCGGTCCTGGGAGATCCCGAGGAGGCAAGGACGCCCTTTCTGGCCTCAGCCGCTTTGAGTACAGATTGTCACCAGCAACCAGGATGGCTCCCAGGAACGCACCGAGCTCGGGGCACGGTGAGGGGCTCCAGTGGCTGGAGCCCAGGGAACGGAAGGGGACAGCCTAGAGGGCAGTGAGCGGGGTGAGTGAGGGCTGCTCGGGAGACGGGGCGGCGTGTGCGGACGGAGTGCAGGTCTGCCCCGTCCCGAGGGCCCGCCGAGGCTCTGAGAAACGCCGGCAGTGCGCCTCCGGCTGCGTCTCCTGCCTTACCGGGCACTGTGTCGTGTTCTCCGGTCCCCCTCTGCTCTGGGGGCTCCAGGCAGCCCCCCGATGGTTGTTAGAAGAGGGGACGACAGTCGGGACCAGGAGAGGCCCGGGCTTACGCCCATGTCCCTGCCCAGGGGCCGGGCAGAAGGTCAAGCTGGGGGCCTGGAGAGTGGGGAGCACCGCCCGGCGCCGTGGCCCCTGCAGAGGCGGGTCACACGGAGCCCAGGGGCCCACGGAGGACACGGAGAACCATTCCAGCTGCTGCGGGAACACTGGGAAGGATTTGAGGCAGGGAGGGCCTGATTTTTCAAGGCTGACCTTGCTGGTGTGTGGGCCCCAGAGTGAGTGCACTGAAATGGGGGACGAGGTTGTCAGCCCCTGTGGGGCGGGGGGAGGCCGCGGCAGGCCCAGGGTGGCCGCAGAGAGCACGCGGAGAGCTGGGCTCTGCCCCTGCGCTGTCCTCCTCCGTCCCCCAGGCTCGTGGCCGCTCCTTCTGTCTTCCTGGGCCTCGTCCTCTCTCCTCCTCCAGTGGGGAGAAGAGTGGCATTCGGATGGACTGAAGTGAGAACAGGCAGAGGCCGGGGAGCGTGGCGGGAGACTGGGCTGTGGCACTCGAGGGGTCCTTGGGGCAAAGGCTGCTGGGACAGACAGGAGCGGGGCACAGACATTCCTGCTGCTGAGCACGGCCTGCTGTGGAGGGCAGCCGGGAGCCTGCGAGGTTTGAGAGCAGGGCCCTGCGTGGCTGGAGTTTGTGTCTGAGGAAGACGGACGTCCCCAACCCCTCTTCCCTCTCCATCCTCTGCGGGTGCGCATCCAGGCCGTGTCCCCAGGTGGCCCTGGCTGCTCCCTGGGCCACCGTGAATCAACCCAGTGTAAGCGGGTCTGCCAAAATAGGTCACTCTCAAAAGCAAGCTAAACTTAATTGTTACAAGTTAAAAATGGAAGCAATAGGAATCCCTGAAGAATAAATCATTCATTAATACCTCCCCCGGTTCCAAATTGAAAAGTACTTAGGTTACCTTTTGCCTCAGAGGGGTTCACAGGAACGGGAATATTGGATTCTCGGCGTTCAGCTGGTGGGAGGCTGGAATGTCACCGTACTTGTCCCTTTGATGCGCTCCCGCCCCGGCCTCCACGGCCTCCCCTGTCACCTGTCCCCTCCCAAGGTCGGGTGCAGGCTGGTGGGGTCCAGGGATCCCAGGTTGCGTGTTCTGTCCTGTGGAAGCAGGTGTGTGCCCGAGCCCCTGGCCCAGCTATGGTGGGTTCCAAAGAAAGCTACACGCAGAAGGACGGGCCCTGGGGACCAGACAGCTGCCCAGACAGGGAGGGCCACAGCAGCACCATCTGCCGTAACCAGGGGCAGACACGACGCAAGCACCCGTGGTGAATAAAGAGATAAACTGTGGTCTCTCCACCCTTCAGCCACAAGAAGGAGGTGACGGAACTGAGCTCTGACAACACGCTGCAAGGCGGGTGGGCCGCGGGAACATCACGCGCAGTGACAGGAGCCAGACATTATATGACTTGTCTAGAGCAGACAACTGCACGGAGACAAAGTAGATTCTCAGATGCTCAGGCTGGGTGGGGGTGGGGGGCCCTGCCTGCTGGCATCCTGAGACCACGGGGCTGAGGGGCAGAGCAGAGGTGGGGGAGAGACAGACGGGCCCACAAGCCACCACCGACTCGGAGGTGGCCTATGACACGGGAGTCCTAGTCAGAAGAGGGACATGTGAGCACAGAGACACGGACATAGGAGGGATGCAGCCACAAGCCAAGGACCGCCCACCCCCCACTGCCAGAGACGAGGGATGGGGGGGTGGTGCCTGCCAGCACCACGATTTCTGGTTTTGGGCCTCATAACTGAAGAGACTACAATTTCTGTGGTTTTAACCCACCTCATTCTGGTCATTTGATATCGCAGCCACAGAAAAGGAAGGCGGTCACCAACACCCAGAGCGGCTGAGCCCGAGGGCGACTTCTGCAGTCCCACCTTCTGCCCGCCTCCAGCTGGCCTGTAACGCACAGGAGAGGGCTCTCCCGCCTCTCGCTTTCTGCCGACAAATGGAGCGTTCAGTGGGAAACGCGCGAACCGGGGTCAGGAAGCCGGCCACGCGCGGGCTGCCTCTGAGGACGCAGACCGACCGCACTCTTCAGATGGGTTGTCCCTCAAAGGGTTTGCTCTGGCCATGGCCTCTGTCCTCGGTCCTGCGATGACCAGAACCTCACTCTCTTCCGTCGACGCCCAATGTATTTCCCTCCTACTGGGCAGTCTATTAGGTCTGAAAGTGGAACTTCTGTGCTTTTTAATTGAGAGCATTGCATGGATGTTTTCTAACTGTAGGAAAACGGCTTTTCTTCTTGGCTGTTATGTCCACAGTTCCCAAGGGGAGGCGGGTATTTTTGCTGCATCAGCACGCGCCTTGTGCCGAGCCTACGAGGGGACCCGCCTGCAGATGCCTGGCCACGCCGCCACCTTTCCCAGGTCGCCCACGGGCTGAGCCAATGGGATGGGAGGAAAGGTCTGCAAACTAAGCATCTGAGAAGGGTTTAATGTCCAACATATGTCAGAAACTCATACAACTCAACAGCAAACAACTCCCCCCCAAAATAATTTGACTATAAAACAGGCAAAGGAGGTGGGTAGACATTTCTGCCGAGAAGACATATAAATAGCCAACAGGTACATCAGAAAATGCTGAACATTGCTAATCATCAGAGAAATGCAACCTAACACCACAGCGAGACTCCACCCCACACCCGTCAACACAGCCATCACCGGAAGTCAAAGGCAGCAAATGCCTTCCCTGGGGACAAGGACGTCCCCGGCTGGCATCTCCCTCTGCGTCCTCAGTGGTGTGGCCAGACGCACGTTATGGTAGCCCTTGAACTCCGTCCCACTGATGTGAACCACGTACGCTTGGTGCCACGTCGCAGTCACGGTGAGTGCATGCACCGCGCTCAGTAAATCCATTCGCCCGAGACTGTCAGGGAAACAGGTTTGCTCAGCAGACATACGGTTTGTACTGCGTGAAAACAACTCCTGAGCACCGTGTGGACCCCTCAGGGGCACACACCACTTCATTAGCAACCACGGAGCCGCCACGCAGTCAGGCCAGGCCCCGGCCCCACATCAGTGACCAGGTATCTGCAGGGGGACGGACACTGTCCTGGCGTCCCAGAGGGAGAGCTGGCTGTGGGCGTCCCTGTTGGCCACGACCTTTGACCCTGAAATGAGCCGGCAAGGAGGCAACCAGGCAAATGGTGACAAGGCAGCCTTTCAGACCTGTCACGTGCCGGAAGTCTGAAACCCAGGACACCACCTCCAGCCTCGTTCCGACGGCTGCGGCCTGTGGAGGGCCGGGCTGGTGCAGAAAGGCCCCGACTCGCCCCGCAGGCCTGTCGGGCATCTCCGAAGGCGTTGGTGCCGTGTGCCCTCTGAGCCCTCTGCTGGGGTGGGGGCCACAGGTTGTGCTCAAGCACTCGCCGTGGGTGGGGTCTGCTCATTAGGGCTCTGGGCTGGGGGCTGGGGGGGGCAAGATCAGCCCCTTCTCTCTCCGGCTCTTCCAGCTGAGGCCCCCGAGTCCAGAGGACCCTCCGAGGGACCATGGCTTGTCCCTCTCTGAGAGGATTTAGCGGGTCACCCTGGGGGCCCCTGGGGTGGCCGGATGAGCCACAGTGCCGAGAACTTGTCCCTCGCTACCTGGGGACCCCTGACCGACGGTCCGCAGCAACCGCGCAGCCAGCACCGTGCCTTCGCACGCGAGGCTCAGGGACGAGCCGTCTGCCGTAGTGAACGGTCGAACCACAGCAGGAACCAGCAGTGCGTACACCTCCGGGAAGTATAAACACAGGAGAGGAAGTTCTGGATCAAAAAGTTTTTTCTTAAAAAGGGAAGAAAACACAGTAAATGGGGACCTGCAACCAGCAAACCTCCCCTCAAATGTTCCTCTGACGAGAGGGTCTGCGCGATGGGCCCAATTTACCCTAAACACGAGGGAAGGGCGTCTCCCGCCTGCCGAACCGCACAGGGGCAGCAGAGTGACAGCAGCGTCCCCGTCCCTGTTGGGAAGCGTGCAAAGCGGCCTGCCGGGACCCGCGTTTCCAGGAGCGAGACAGAGACGACCCAGGACTCAGGCTGCAGCTTCAGGACAAGACGGAGCAAGGACACATTTAAATCCTGCTATGCTGAGTCAACAGTGACTGATGTCACCAGCGGCATCCCTGTAACATGCTGAACGTCAGAGAATCTTCCGGAAGCCTCAAGCGCCATGAGCTGGCCCTGCTGGGCCGCCTTGCCCAGCCCACTGCCCACCCAGTGTTTGCTCCGTGGAGTGACGGGGCCATCAGACAGGTGGGCGGGCTCCTGCTGACGGGAGGGGGCGGAACGATGCGCAGGAAGACGGTCTGTGCCCACCGGGGGCGCCGTCCCAAAGCCAGAGCCGAGCAAGGCATGTGCCACGCGGTTGCCCCCCAGGTCCCCTTCGTCCGAGGGAACGCTGCAAGGCTCCCGCGGGGGCGCCGTGGACGGGGTGATGGGCAGCAGCGTCTCCTCGCCCCGGCAAGCAACCCCGCCCTCGAACCGAAAGGAGGCCGCTGGCAACACGGTGCGGGGAGATGACGCTGGGAGCCGGTGACAGGGCCGCAGACCAGGCACCTGACATCCAGGGGGGCAGGAGACCTCGGAAATGCAGACTCGTTTCCCACAAAAAACAGGCCACACGAATCTTTGTAATAACTGGGGAGCTGTTGTCCATAGAAAGTCAGAGCTCACAGAATGCGGTGTTATAAATAGTGTTTACTTTCTAAATTCAAATCAGAAATGCAAGAACAGTGAGACCCGAAGCGGGCGGAAGCCCACACCCTGGGAGGGGTCCCAGGGAGGCAGGGAGGTGGCCAGACGCAGGACGGAGGAGCCTGACCTGGCCCACTGCACACCTGGCTTCCGTTGCTCTGACAGGCCCCTGTCCCTCAGGAGCCGGCTGGGTTCACAGGGCACACTGGGCTCCACATGAGCACAGGCCAAAATTGTCCGAGGTGTCAACCGCACATGAGCCGCGGGACAACCCCCAGGATGGCCCTGCGTCACGCTGTGGAAAAGCCGGCTGCATCCCGGTAGCTGCTCCCAATGACGGGCCTGCGACTCAGTCCCCCAGGCTGGGCCCTGGGGACTTGAAGGCAAGGTGCTCCCCCTCCAGGTCCAAGGAGGGGCAGGGGCCTGAGATTCTTTCCATTTATTCCTCTCTCCGCTGATGAAGGAGGTCACGGCCAACCCGTTTGCCAGATGGGAAAATGCCGGAAGATTTATTTTCTGCAGAAAGGCACAAACCAAACAGGAAGTATTACTTCAGAGAACTGGCACAGGGTGATTATTTATGGATGTATTAACAACCATAAGGTTTCCCACGCTGGTTCGAGGGGTAATGATTTTTATAATTACCTGTGTTTAGAAATACCTTCACGCAAAGAAGTAAATATGCCTCCTGCTGAGAACAGAAACAGTTTTTCCTCTTCCGTAATTAGTGAGCTTTTCTGCAACCAAAGCCTGAAATTACGTTTGGTTTCTCAGGGGCACCAGGGGACAGAGAGGCGGGGGCGCGGCCAGTGGGGTTCTCACTGAAGCTCACAGGCCGTTCGCCCCCTGGGACCCGTCAGGGCCTCGGGGCAGGGCGGGGTCAGGCACACCCCTGCTCTCAAGGCACAGAGTTCCCGCCACTGTCACCGGAGCGACCGGCAGCCCCCCCACTCCTGGAGCCCACTGTCACCAAGGCCTCCTGGGAGCTCCGGGCTCCAGGGCGGCCGTCTGGCTCCTGTCTGCCCCAGCGCCCTTGCCCGCTGGCCGGTCCCTGCCTGCTCCAGCCACCTGCCTCCGGTCCTTCCCCTGTCGGGGTCATCTCCCAGGCATGTCTAATCCGTCACCTCCCCGGCCGGAGTCCTGGCTGCCCTTGGTGTCCCAGCAAGAGTCCCCAAAACTAGCAGGGGTGATGCAGGTGGAACGACAGTGACGTGAACTAAATGAAGAAACGCAGGCTGATTTTAAGGCTCTGTCCTTTATTCTTGGCTGAGGTCTTTCCTACTTCAGGGGATATTTGTGTTTAAACAGTCATTTCTAGCCCCCGTTCCCAAGTCCTGTGTTAGGTTTCCAAATGAGCAGTATGGATCGTGTGCACATGTGCACATGCATTCATGCCTGTGTACATGCATTGTGTGTGCACGTGTGCATGTGTATACATGTGCGCACAGGTGCCTCTGTGTACCTGTGTGTCTGTGTGGAGTGTGGGAGACGGGGGTGGGCCTGTGATGGGCTGGGTGTGAGCGTGGGGCCGCAGGCCCATCACGGAGCTCCTGGCGTCACAGCCAAGCGGGGCCCCGCTGCCGGGTCTCGGCCGAGGGGCCCAGCCACGGGGACCCCATGCAGCGGGGCAGGCCAGTTGACTTCCTTGCCCCCATTCCTTCCCCTGGGAAGCAGGGTGCTGACAGTGCCACCCCTCAGGGGGAGGAGGTGCACTCATGCCCCTAAGTGGGTGGCATGTGGTGAGAGCTGTCCACACGCTTGCACACATGTACACACGTGTACATGTGTGTGCTCACACGTGCCACGAGAGCAAGGCTGCACTGGACAGTGGAGTGGCCACTCTGCCCAGGAGTCAATTCTCTCGCCTCTGGAGATGGAGGGGAGGGACCTCGGTGCCCCCAGGAGGTGGGGGGGTGGTCCGAGGGGCCCAGCCGCCCTCCTGTTCCCGCTCTGCCCCGGGGCTTGCACACAGGTCAGGGGCTATGATCCTCCTCTGGGCTCACACCCCCACCAAGTGGGAACGTTCTCCAGGATGTCAGGAAACACCTTCCTGCTCTCGGTTCACGTTTTTGTTTTCCAGGAGGATCCCGTGGTGACCCACGAGCACGTACCCTTGGAGCCGCGTTTCTAGGTCACGTGCAGGTAAATGCGTGTTTTCCCTCGCTCCAGCCCATGAGCTTATGAGGTTTGTGTGGCGATGTGACCTGCTTTCCTTAACGAGTCTGCTCCCTCAGGGGCCCCCAGCGAACAAGGTCCCCTCAGCCCCAGAGCACCCACTGGCCCAGTTCGGGGAACCTCAGGACCGTGGGCAGGCAGCGGGCAGCATGCAGCCGGGGTGAGTGCTGGGGACGTGGGTGCCCACTCTCTCCTGCACCCCAGTACAAGTGCCAGTGGTTCCAAGCTGGACTTAAAGCCCGGCCGTCTTTGGCTCAGCCAGCCCTGCAGCAGGAGCGCATGTGTGACCCTGCCCCTGGGGGCAGGGGCCCAGCACACTGTGAAGGACAGCGGCCCTTTTAAGCCTCGAGGGACCGACACAGCGTCATCCCAGTGTGGGGGGGTGATTTCTAGCAGGACATGGGCTATGGCTACAGCAGCACGTGTGGGTCACATCTGTAACAATGTAGGGACGTCTCAGCTCAGCCCACTCCGCTGCTTTGCAACATCACCGTGGGGCCACCACATCCACTGCCTCGCCCGTTCCCGGGGTCACAGGGCAAAGGCCTCAGGCCAAGCCCAAGGTCTTGCTGCAGCTCATTCTGGTTCAAGGCCAATGAACAGAGAGCCAATCCCAGGACTCCTGGGAAAGAGTCAGTGTCCACAGCACACCTGCAGAAGGTGCGTCCCTCCCTTCCGGCGCGCTCTCCCTCTGACCCGGCTTCTGAAGTCACAGCCATGTGGTGGTGGCCCCCGGGGTGGCTGGCCCAGTGGCCTGGGGGTCCACCTGCTTCCGCGTCCGTCTGCGCATCCTCAGGCTTCTGTTCCCTCACCCGATCGCCCGTGACAAAGCATTCATTCGGCAAACCCTTTCCAAGACCCGGCAGTGAGACAGGCGACCATTTGCTGCGAAAGACCCAGAATGCCCACGGCGCGGCTCCCCCCTGCAAGGGACGCGCTGTTTTCTGCAGGAATCGGCCGAGCACACAAATAACCCCAATCTGACGGGATGGGAACACAGATGGCTCTGAGTTAAGGTTAGGGTTAGGCTTAATTAGGGAAGCAGATGGAGGATTCAAGTTAAAATCCAGTACAATTTTAATTAAAAGATTATGTATTTCTACCCTAAGATCTTTTAAAGATGAGCTCAAACTCCACATCCCACCCCCCGCCCCAGCCATCCCATAAACCTGCATCTAATCTGCTTTGAGCATCTGTGGTCCAGCCCTGCCCCCACCTCCTTGGGGACCGTGATCCCGGCCCAGCCACAAGGAGCCCACACGGCTGCTGGAGGGCAGGGAGTGGGGAGGGGCGCGGAGGAGAGCAGGACAGTTGGGGGAGCTGCGGCGGCAGAGGCAGGGACTCGGCCTCTGGCTCCCGGGTGGTCCCAGACCTCCTCCCACCGGCCAAGACTGTGTTCCCCCTGCACTGTCCCTCTCTGCCATCACCGTGGGACTCTGTCCCCAGTGGCTGCTGGAGAGCTTTCTCCACCCCAGAGGGAGGATGTTCCTGAGGCGCTTGGCCTTGGGATGTCCCCGTGGCTCTGGGTGGCACCCAAATCATGGGACGGGGAGGGACAGCAGCAAGGGGAGGCCTCCCGGGTGGGCACCAGGAGAAATGCTGCACATCTAGGGACACCCTGCTGTTCCCGAGAACGGGCCTGGAGCCCCTCCTCGGAGGCTCAGCCACTCCATCCTCAGCCCACGGCGCCTTCCTTGACCTCGGAGCCTTCTTTAGGCGATGCTGCCTTCTGCCTCGTAGTTTCTCCTAACAAACATTTTCCTCTTTCCCTTCTCATGTGACGACACTGGCCGTGCGACTCCTTGCTGTGACCTTGCAGCTGCCTTCCTGCCGAGGCCCGAGGCTTGCCGATGCCTTAGACGGGGCAGGGCGAGGCCACGGCACCCTCCTCTGACGCCAGCCCCCAGAGGCTGGTGGGCTGTGGGTCAACCTCGGCTCCCGGGGTGACATGGATGGACCTGAGTCTCCTGCAGAAATCCCGCGAAGCTCCAGGCTTTCGTCTTCTGTGTGACTTTCCAGCGTCAATGGCAGTTCCCTGGATTCCATTCTCACTGTGTCATTGACTTGAAAGTCATCAGGGAAAGGCTTTTTATAAAAATAGATGTTATTTTTTCAGGGCATTTTTAGGTTTACAGGAAAATTGCCCAGGAAGCACAGAGACCCCATAGGTGCCCACCCACCCCCAGTTTCCGTTACTGACCTCACACATCAGTGAAGCCCGTTGTTGCAGCCGATGAACCGACACTGACAGGTTATTACGCGCTGAAGTCTGCGGCTCATGGAAGGCTTTGCTCTGTGTACATGAAGTCCTGCGGGTGTGGTCGACTGTTTGCGGTCACGTGCCCACCACGTCAGTCAGCGTCACACTGAGTAGTGTCTCCTCTGAGCGCTGTGGGCGCCCCATCCTCCCTCCCCACCTGCCCTGACCCCAGAGACCCCAGCCGTCCTACTGTCTCTACAGTTTGCCTGCCGGTGTCGCAGGTGGGGGGATGGGCGGTGGACACAGGATGGGAGTCACAGGATGGGAGACAGGAGCTTGGGGCTTCTGGGAGGAGTGGCAGCAAGGCCCCGGCGAAGCTGGGAGGGGAGTGCACGAAGCAGAGATGCAGAGGCCCGTGACCCGGGAGAAGACCCTTCTGTTCCAGAGACGGGGGCGTCAGGGAGACTATGCACATCTGGGCACATATGTGGACCGGAGAAGGGGGAGGGGGGAGGAGCTGACAGTGACCCTGTGGACACCAGGCTGGGCCGCAGGGAGCCTGTGCTGAGGCTGGAAACCATGGCTGGTGAGGGACGGAAACCCACAGAAACGCAGGGTGGGCTGGAGTGGCAGGAAGACAGGGCAGGAGGGCCGCGGGCCTCCGACGGATGGAAGAGGGGACCGCCCCGGGCTGGCAGTGAGCCAGAAGGGGTCTGCCTGGCTCTGGGGTCACGTCTTGCTTTACAATGTGACACGCCTGGACTTCACAGAAGGTCAGGGGGCACCCCCTTTTGCGGGTCTCCATCTCTGAGTCTGGGGAGACTTTACAGAACCAGGCGAATGCGAACACCCCCATCCCTCAAACGGACGCCCAGAACTGGTGTCTCTGCAAAACACCTCTTTCCAAAGGATTCTTCCCATTTTGAAGTAACATTCTGTGTTTTCCTGAACGCCGCATCCCATCAGCGTGGTTCTGTAACATCCGTCAGGCCAGATCTAGTTTTTAAAAAGCATTTGGCACTCTGAAGCGCTGCATGTGGCTTAGTGAAAACACCAATATGCAGAGATTCAAAGATGTCACTCCACGGCAGGGACAAACGTGATCGGCCTCAATGATCGCCCAACACAGACGCGTCTTCCGCTGTGGCATGGTGGGGACAGCTCTGCGGGGAGGGGCCCTTCGCACACCGCCCTGGGCTTGACTTCCAGGGCCCTGCAGCCGGCTCACCAGCAGAAGCAAAGGGACTTCCATCCTCTAGGCATGTCCCGTGAGAGGTGCTGCTGCTCCGGGCGAGGCAGCCGGGTTCCGAAGGTGCCCCCAAGGCAGCCCCACGCCTGCCAGGCCAGCCACCACCGCAGCACGTCCGTTTCCCCGTGAGGACGTCTCCACGGAGACGTGAGCCTCGGCGACCTGGCCACCCCTCCCACCTCCCAGACGCAGCTCTCACGCTGTGGCCCCGCCGGATCTCACGACGGTCCTGGGAGACAGCGTGGGGGTTCCCACACCCCAGGGACGAGTGAGCCGGGGTGTGTGGGGATGCCGTGGGGGGCTAGAGCAGATCCGGGGGTCCCCGCAGAGTGCATGTTACTTCAGCCGCTGCGGCAGTAAAGAAACACTGCGCATCGTGACGGTCAGCCCCTGGCCCGGGTGGGACCGACCGCTGGTGCTCTTAGGGCCCGGGGCCGATGTCGTCCCGCTGGGTCTGCGAGCGAGGCAGCCAGCCCCCGGCGGCCTTGTAGAAGCCTGCGTGCGAATGCGGAAAGCCTGTCCTCCGGGCAAGGCCGCGGCGCAGTGGCCATAGAAGAGACCCACCATCAGGACTGCTTCCAGCTGATCCTCGTGGATTCACACCTTCCTGCCGGGACCCGGGCTGCTCAGAGCCAACCCATCGGGGACAGCCAGCCCTTCTGCAAAGCCAGCCAGTGAGTGACAGGGCACACTCCTCTAGGCCAGCCAGCCAGTGACAGCCCGTTCTCCTGGGAGCCAGCCAGGCAGTGGGGGCCCCGCTCTTATGGACCCCCGTGACACAGAAGCTCACCGCATCTCATCGGCCCGAAGGATAGTTCTGTGAGGCCCCGTCTCCTCTCCTCTCCTCACTTTGTCTCCAAGGAGCCCAGGGCTGTGTCACTTGGTCTGGGTGACTGCCGGACGGGGGTGGGATGATGCTTGGCCTCTGGGGCCCCGGGACCCCACTTTGGCACCCCTGGCTCACAGGTGGCTCTGGCTGAGCTCAGCCTGTGTACTCGAGCGACGCACACTGAGGACCTGGCTCTGCAGGTATCCAGGGTCACTCCCCTGCCGCTGAGCTCCACGGGCATTTCACGGCAAGCTGCCCCCTCTTTTTAAAAGATTTTATTTACTTATTTTCAGAGAGAGGGGAATGGAGAGAGAAAGAGGGAGAGAAACATCCATGTGTGGTTGCCTTTCACACGCCCCCAACTGGGGACCTGGCCCACCACTCAGGCTGTGCCCTGATTGGGGAGGGAAGTCCTTCGTGCGGTCATCCATCTGTTTGGAGGTGGCTTCTAGCTGGGGACCAGGGACAGTGTCCTCCTGGACGCAGGCTGCTCCCAGGGCGGGGAGGTGAGGCCGGGTTTCAGCATGGTGAGAACCGTCCCAGGGGGCCGTGCTTGTCTGGGCAGACCTGCGTGCTCACGCTCCTAACAAGGCCTTTGGTTCCTCTGGGCTGTTGGGCAGCAAGTGACCCCAGGGACTGGGCGTCCGGCTCAGCACGCTGCTCCCAGACCAGGTGACCTGGCTGAGCAGGGTCTGCAGCTGAGAGAGCCCGGGGCCCACCGGGGCCCCTCCCGAGGCTCATGCATAGCTCCCCACTGTGGGCTCTGTTCTGTCCTGTGACCTGGGCACAGGCGTCTCCGTGGGTGTCGGTGAAATCTCTCCCAGGGAAGGCCCAGGACGCAGGGATTCTGCACCAGGCCTGTCCTGGCCACGGCGCAGAGGTCATGCCCAGGATTACACACCATGCACCCCGCGGGCCTCCGGTGCCCCTTCCCCCTCCCTGCACCTGTAAAATTCCCACGTGCCACTGTCGGACATGGCAACATTGTCTGCAAGCCTCAAACCCTCGTCCTTATTAGCAGGTGCTGAAGTGCCACTCCGGCTGCTGAATAATAACAATTCCATTAACATCGCAACAGCTGTAATTTTTGAGGAAATGAAAAACATTAATAACTAACCACCAGAGGCTCAAAAACAAAGCCAAACAGAAACACAGCTCCCCTCCCCCTCCGCTCCAAGGCGGAAATTGTCAACCCAGGAGAGATGGTCACAGGCAGCAGACGGGCCCCAGGTCCCCGGGCGTGAGGAGGGGCCTCTCGCTGCCTGGAGGTGCTGCCCCCTCCGCCCCGGGGACAGCAGGGGCTGGGTGGCTCCCCCGCAGGGCAGGCCGGCCAGTACTCGGGGGAGGATGGGCACCCCACGGGCAGGATGCTGGGCCCTGGAGAGAGGGAGCAGGAGGGATTCTGCCCGGCACACGGCGGGAACCCCGCAGAGCACACGCGCACCCTCACGTGCACACACCAGCGTCCACCTCGGCGCCTCGCTTCTGGCCCCGCGTCCCGGACGAGCGTGGTGTGGGTGGCGCGGGGCTGAGTGGCTGATGCTGACCGTGGGAGCTCCTCGGGGCGGAGCAGCTGGCGACCCGAGAGCCCAGGTGAAATATGGCAGGTTAGCGACCTCGCCCGTCCTCTCCTCAGAGCGTGTGGAAGTGGCTTTTGCAAAACAAGGTGTCATTTCTAGGAAGTGATTTAATTTTCAAAAATCAAATGAAAAGTCAGCTTTGCTGAAATAATTTTGATTTACAAATTTAGTATTTATCGTAGGTTGTATTTACTATTCATTTTTTAAAAATATTTTTTATTATGTTGTTACAGTAGTTCCAATTGCTTTTCCCCTTTGCTCCCCTCTGCTCAGTACCCCCTTCCCTCCAGCAATCCCACCCCCCTTAGTTCATGTCCATGGGTCGTGCACATAAGTTCTTTGGCTTCACCCTTTCCTGTGTTATTCTTACCTTCCCCCTGTCTGTTTTGTACCAACGATTATGCTTCTTAGTCCCTGCACCATTTCCCCATTTCTCCCCCTCCCCCTCCCAGCTGATAACCCTCCATGTGATCCCCACACCTAGGATTCTGTTCCTGTTCTGGTTTGCTTAGTTGCATTTTGTTTTTATTTTTTTAGATTCAGTTGTTGATACTTGTGAGTCTGTTGTCATTTTAGTGTTCATAGTTTTGATCTTCTTTTTCTTAAATAAGTCCCTTTAACATTTCATACAATAATGGCTTGGTGATGATGAACTCCTTTAGCTTCAACCTTGTCTGGGAAGCACTTTATCTGCCCTTCCATCTAAATGGTAGCTTTGCTGGATAGAGTAATCTTGGCTGTGGGTCCTGGCTTTTCATCACCTTGAATACTTCTTGCCAGTCCCTTCTTGCCTGCAAAGTGTCTTTTGAGAAATCAGCTGAGAGTTTTATAGGCACCCCTTAGTAGGAAACTCTCTGCTTTTCTCTTGCTGCTTTTAAGATTCTCTCTTTACCTTTAACCTTTGGCATTTTAATTATGATGTGTCTTGGTGTGGTTCTCCTTGGGTCTAGCTCGTTTGGGACTCTGCACTTCCTGGACTCATATGTCTGTTTCCTTCTCCAAATTTGGGAAGTTTTCCTTCATTATTTTCTCATAAGCTTTTGATTTCTTGCTTTTCCTCTTCTCCATCTGGCACCCCTGTGATTCAGATGTTGGCACATTTAAAGTTGTCCCAGAGGTTCCTAAGGCTCTCCTCATTTTTTTCAATTCTTGTTTCCTCATTCTGCACTGGTTGACTGTTTTCTTCTTTCTTATGTTCCAAATAATGGATTTGAACCCTTGTTTCCTTCCCTTCACCATTGGTTTTGTGTGGATTTTCCTTGGTTTCATTTGGCATAGCCTTCACTTCTTCCCTTATGCGTTTGCCATACTTAAGCATATTTGTCAAGTCTGTGAGCATCTTTATCATCAGTGTTTTGAACTCTACATCCGTGAGGTTGGCTATCTCCTCGCCACTTAGTTCTCCCACTGGAACCTTGATCTGTTCCCTCTTTGGGGCCATAATTCTCTGTCTCCTCATCTTGACAGGCTCCTGTGTTTGTTTGCCTCTGTGTCTTAAATAGAGCTGTCACACCTGTTACATTGTAAGGGGCGGAGCCTTAGGTATTCATCAGTATAGGGTTACCCGTTTCACCACGTTGTGGTGCTGTATGTGGGGGAGGGGTCAGAGAGGGAACAATGCTGCTTACTCAGCATTCGCCCCTTTTCCAGGTACTTCTCCCACTTCCGTATGGGACTGGCACCCCTCTAGCTGCTGCCCTGGCCGTCGTCTCCAGAGTGGGTGGGTCTGTGGCCATTCTAGGTCCGTGGGGGCCCTTTAAACAAGCAGACTCTGCTGAGAGACCAGCAGTTTCTTCCTCTGCACCAACTCCCACTGGTTTGCACAGTCAGAAGCAATGAGGCTTGATTTTCCCTGACACTGGAACTGTGAGTTACCTGGTCTGGTCAGGTGCTGGGAGCGCTCCCCAGGTGTCCCTCCTGACTTTTTAAAACATGTGACTGTGCTTTCCACAGGCCTGACACTGCTGCCACTGCCGCCACCACACCACGTCCTCTCTACCCCAACTCCGCCCCTCCTACCTGTCTGGATGAGTATTTCTTCTTTATATCTTTGTTTGTTGGACTTCCATGCAGCTCGATTCTCTGGAACTTCAGGTTTTCTCTGGTTTTGAGGTAGTTGTATTCCCTCTTAGTTGTGGAGGGAGATGCAGCGTGTCTGTCTAGGCCTCCATCTTGGCCGGAAGTCTCCACCATTCATTTTAATAATTTTGAATTTTAGATAAAAAGTGTCTTTGAAAAATAGATATGGCTTGATCTTTATCTTTAACTTATATTTTGATTAAAATAGTTGATAAAATATGTATACACATTCACATGTGTGTGCACACAGGCACATGTGCACAGCACACAGAGGGCCTTCTGCACATGCAGGTGCCCATGTGAGTATGGACTCACACATGCCCAAGAACACACACAGGTGTGCACACACGTCTGTCCTTGCCACCCCTTGCCACCCTGAGTGGGTGGCTGTCACACAGAAACAGGAGCAGCGGAGGACTGAGGGGTCAGAGGCGGGGGACAGGAGGCCCGTGCACAGAGCAAGGGTTGAGCTGGAGTGTGCAGGGTTGCGGAGTGAGGGGTTCAGATGGCTGGGCACGAGGAAGGGGCCAGGAAGTGTCGCTGTGGCAAGCCCACACCCCTCCTTTTAAAGCCCTTGAGAGAGAGGAGATGTGGGTGCCCGTTTTGTAAGGGGCGGAGCCTGCCGGTCCATCCTTCAGTTGAGTTTCTGGCTGGGTTTGTGGTGCAGCTCTCAGAGTGACAAGGTTCACACCGTGATCTTAGATATGGTCGCCTTTCTTGCCTCCCTTTCCTTCGGGAGAGGCAGACACTCTCCAGGGATAAAACTCACACTCCAGCTTCTTTGGAATCTCCCGAGGGCGTGCTATTCAGAACAGCAGTATCAAGCCATGGTTAACTGAGTCCATCCCTTCTAAATTAGCATTTTTCAGGGGGAAAGAATACGTTGCCGCGTGCCAACTTGCAGATTCCATCCGTTTCCGTTTTATCTTACACTAAATTTAAAGAGGATTTAATTAGCAACTCCTGTCTTTCCCATTATTTACGTTGTTTTTCTCTTGAAATGCGGGCGGAGCTGGATTCCGTTTCTGGCCCAGGGCACGGTGTCAAGCCTGATTCAGAGCAGCGGCAGCGGAGGGGCTGTGCTGCGCTGCCCGTCTGCAGAGCGCGGGCGTGTCTGTGCCATCTCGGGATCTGTTGGAGATGCGGCCCTGCCTCGGTCCCCCGGCCCTCGGGGGCGGACTTGCCAGCGCCTGCTCCTCACGCTCCTGGCCCTGGCCTGGCTCCTCCTTCGGGGACACATCCTGGCTCCGGGGGTGCCCACTGCACTGCCCTTGCCCCCGCCTGCTGTCCTCTGGGCTGATGTGGGGCCTCCGTCGGGCCTGCGAAGTCCCCGGACAGCACCAGGGAGCCCACGTCCAAACCTGTGGACATGTATTAACTTGGCCACCCGCCCACCACGCTTTCTGTCCCGTTCTCAGGCCACGTGAGCTTCTTCCCGGTGGTCATGTAATTCAGTAAGAACCTCCTGGCCTTAGCTGGGGTCTTGCACACCCCGTGTTGGAGGGGACGTGTGCAGTGTGTGTGCACACGGTGGGCACATATGTGTGGGCTGGGCCTCCGTCCTCCCTAGTCCTCAGACACGAGGGCTCTCGCTGCCTGGGTCCTCGGCTCCTCAATCCGCTGGGTCCGCTGGGCTCTGACTGGGTCTCCCTGCCCCGTGCAGGGCCTGAGCCTCCCCCAGGCCTCTGGGCTCTCGTGTCTCCTCTCACGGTCTCTGGCCTCTGTCCCCTGACATCCGATGTCTCGGAAACTGTTGTTCCCATAGTTCACTGTCTTTTGGACTCCAGAAGTGGGAGTCCCGTCTGCAACGTCATGGAGCTTGTGTTTATCCTGAAGGTCAAGGAAACCACTGAGGCCAGCAGTCCAGTCCCTCGGCCCCAGCTGTGCCGCTGGCCCCACGCGCCATGTTCCCGCCCTGCCGCGGACTGGTGCTGGCCGGCTGGCCGTGCCACCTGAGCGGGCGACGGCACGCGGGGCTCCGCGGCTGACCTCGGACTTCTGGGTGCACAAATGGCTGCTCATCCCAGACCACGTTAGGGGGACATTGGTCAAGAATAACATGAGATCGGTGGCAGCCTTCGGCTGTCCTTGACTCTGGGAGAAAGGAATTGATTATGAAATTTGCTGTGAGACCTCCAGTGTCTCTCTAGCTCGAGGGTTGGGGGAAATGCTGTCCCCATCCACCTGCCCCCTCATGACTGCCAAGGGCCGGTCATAGATAACGTGTCCCCAAACCAAGGGATGGCCGTCCACTTCCTCAGAGGTGGCTGGTGCCCATGTGCGTGCGGTGGCCCCACTCTGCCTCTGCGTGTCACATGTCACGTGATTGTCCTCTGAGCTCCTGGCACCATCTCGTGTTTTCTTGACTGTTTGCTTGTTAAGATGGAACCCTGACTGTGACCAACATTCAGAAATATTTGTTGAATGAAATAGTGTTGCTCAAAGTTAGGCTTTTGTGGTTTGTTTGCTGCCGTCCGGTTTGGGGGGAGGCGGGGGTTTACTGTTGGAAGGTGCGCTTCTCTGGTCGCCGGCGAGAGGCACCTGCTCTCGCTCCATCGCTGAGTGTACAGTGACCGCCTCTGAGGGTGTTCAGGGGCCTTTGTTCACAGGTGCGTGAACAAAGGGACAGTGGGGTCACAGGCACGGGGTCTCCCAGGTTTGTACTGGTGGGCTCTTCGTGAGGTCCGCCTCCAGCTGCCCCCCCAATCACATTCGTGTCTGGTACCCTACGCCCACGCGGCCACAGGGCAGCTGGGCCGGCTCCCTCCACCTTCCTCTCCTGACTCCCACTCACCTCTCCGGGGGCTCGGGCCCTCGGGGTGGGGGGCGGTGACGGGCCTCCAAGATGACCCGCTGGGCTCCTCCTAACAGAGAACAGCCTCAGTCAGACACTCCCTCATTCTCTGCTGGCCCAGCCTCTGCTCGAAGCTCCAGAACTTTCTGGGAGCAATTACTTCGGGCGCCCCATCCAACCTTCAAAAGCTCCGTGTAGCACCTCTCACGCTGGGGTCCCTGTGCCCAACCAGGAAGCAACGGGGCAACGGTCTCCCCTTCAGGTTGGGGGGGGGACTCTGGCCTCGCAGTGGAGGGGCCCCAGCGACGGACCCGGCCCCCTGGCAGCCTCCCCTGTGGCCGGTGTGGAACAGGATCTGTGTCCTTCGAGACTCCACCCTCAGTGGCTTCCAGGCCTTTGAGATTTCAGTTCGGGGCTCAGGGGCGGGGCTCAGGGGCGGAGGCATGCAGCACAGGCCACGGAGCCTCTCCACCCGCGGCCTCGCTGCATCGGCACCAAGGACGACCGGGAGGGGACCCAGCCCCGTTTCAGGGAGTTTCAGCCCGAGGGCCAGGGGAGCTGCTCTGTGCCCGTGTCACCCGGAAACAGCCTGTCTCTTCCTCTCTGACCTGCTCGTCCGTCCCTCCGGCCTCCGGTGCCGGCGTCAGCGTCCCGTCGTGGCCTCGTCTGGACCCGAGAGCCTCTCGTGGGACTCACTGAGCCTGTTTTATAAAGTGCATGTCACACCCGTGTTTGGAGTTCAAGAACGAGCCTCTTCCCTGAGGTGCTGGGCCGGCCGAGGGCCCGGCGGGCGTGGCGGGGGTCAGGGAGAGAAAGCGACCTGTCTGCCCCACAGCTGGGATCTCACCGACCCCCTACTTCCCAGCCGGCTGGGCGGGAGGCGGCCCTGGTGGGCAGGCTCTCTCCGTACCTTGGCACCTCGGGGCACTGGCCACAAAGAATCGCAGGACAGTGCGTGTCAACTCTTGGGACCTGCCGTTAACCAGGCAGCACCGGGGGGCAGATGCTGAGATGCACAGAGAAAGAAGCAGCCGATTCCAGAAACTTCTGCAGACTCTCCTTGGTGCCCTGGGAGCCGTAGCTGCCTGCCCTCCAGCCACCACTCTGCGGAACGCCGCGGCCGGGGAGGGGGTGACCAGGACCCCAGCAGCGTCAGCCGGACCCTAGAACCTGGTCAAGCCCAGGACTTGTTTCCCATTCAGGGCCGTGGGCGGACGCCTTGAAACCTCAGGAGCTGTGACTTCAAGTCTCAAAATTGCGGATTAACAGACCTTTCCCCTCGGAGCCTCCACCTTTGGAGCGAGACCCTGCGCCCGACGGCTGAGCCTGGCTCAGCGGCGACGGCCCATCCTGGCGGGAGGCGCCCGTGGCCCCAGCTGGGACGGCCACAGAGAGCCGTCCGCCGCTGCCTCTGGGCCGCGGACCCCGTCCTCATCTCCAGTTTGGGAATTTAAAGCTGTTTGTCGTGTGCGACGGAGGTGCAGGATGCAATTCCGGCCTGCGGGCAGCTGGCCTTGGGGTCCCACGCACGAGCCCTGGGGGGTTCCGGGCCTGGGCCCCACGGGGCGGGGGCCTCCTCGCCGCTGCCGCCCCCCCGCCGCTGGAGCATCAGAGTTCGACACAGACCCTGGGCTGCAACGCCAGGGCTGCTGAGAAGCCGGGGAGGGACCCGTGGGGGGCGGCTCCTCCAGGCAGGTGGGGGGAGCCCACAGCCCGAGTGCAGCCCCCTCACGCCAGGCCTAGGGTGGGGGTGTTGTGCGCCCTGGGACCCCATTTCCATGGTCCGCAGCACATGTGCACCCACAGCAACCACGGGGCCCGTAGGGGGGAGTTCGGCTGCGTTCTCGCTCACTCCCCACCCAGCCCCGCGGCGGCACGGGCCCGAACAGCCCCACGGCTCCCACGGCGCGGGCGAAGGCGGCTGGGGTCGGGCGCAGCCAGGGCAGGCCGGGCGACTGGAACCCAGCAGGAGGGGCTGGGCAGGCCGTCTCCGGGGGGCCGAGCCTCCTCGTCACGGGACACAGAAGGCGAGCCCCAGAAAGGCGCTGCCTCTGCACGCGCAGCCCTGACGCCCACGGGGTCTGCTGGGTTCCTGCCCGCCGTCCACGGGAGCTGCTCCCGAAGCCCTCGGGAGATGGTGTCAGGGGTTCGTGTCTTGTTGCTCAGCATCTGACATCTCTTAAGGGAAAGATGGGGGCGATCTGGGCAGGAGGAGGGTCGAGGGCTCGCCCCGTGCCATCCCCTGGCCAAGAGGCGAGATCGGAGATGGTCTCCTTTCGGATGCTGCCCCCCGCCAGCCCGGAGGTGGTGGCCCCGTCTGTGCGGACGCTCGGCGCTCCGGCCGGTCTGCGCAGCCTGCAGCCCTTGGCCAGGAGGTAGGGTCGGGGCTCCGGACTTCAGAGCCGCTGCCGGGACCTGGCCTGTGGTGCCGCCAGGGCTGGCGGCCCTGCAAACATGGCGCTCTCCCCTAAGTGCCGGGGGATGAAGGGCCACGAACCAGCCCCTCAGGGAGCGGCCCCTGAGTCCCGTTCCCACCAGCTGCTGAGTGTGTGCCTTGGCCCCTCCACGGCGGTTTCTGGAAACGGCTCACGGCAGCACTGGCGTCACTGATGCTTCGCCCCGCAGGAAGCCTGCGGTCGTCTGGTCCCGCGACTGAGGCTTTGGGAGAGAGGGTCGTGGCCCAGAGGGACAGACCAGTGTCCTGTCCTCCCAACATCCTACTCTTGTCCTCCTTCTCCAGGACCCGGGGACCATGCAGCTGGCCCTCCTGTGACCCCCTCCCCTCGGGGCCTTGTCCCCTCCCCGCGGCCGGCCCCCCCGCGGCCACACGCTTCACCCGGCCGTCGCCCGGCCAGCGCCCTTCTGTCAACGCCACGTCTGCTCACAGGCAGCGACTCCTCTGGAAGAACCTCCCAGGCTGCCCCTGGCTGTGCTGTGCTGGCAGCCTCACCCCAGGGACAGCCTGACACACTCGTACACCCGTGTCTGGGACCCATCGCCACCGTCAAGGTGACCACTGTCCCCACAGCCAGGTACGCCTTCCCTCCCCACCCCAGACGGCGCCCCGTTCCCCGCAGTGGCCCTGGGACCCAGAACCCCGCCGGCCCACGGTCTCCGGCCAGCGCGGACGCCCCCGTGGGAGTCGACTCCGAGACTCGACTGCTGCTGCCCTTGTCGGCCCCTCAGCCAGGTTCGGTCTGTTGTTTTAATTAAAACACGGATTTACTTAAACTGTACAACCTGTGCTCTGACACGCGTGCACGTGGTGAAGAGCTCACCCAGTCCAGCTGGTCAACGAGCCCCCTGCTCACACGCTTCCCCGTTTCCGTGAGAGAGCACCCGAGGTCGCTGTGGGCGGGAGTGGGAGCTGGTGCAGCCGCTGGGAAAACAGTTTGGAGGTTCCTCGAAAAGTTAAAAATAGAGCCGCCATATGATCCGGCAAGCCTACGCTGGGCGCGCCTCCAGAAGAAATGAAATCGGTTCCTCAAGGAGCCCCGCGCACCCCACATTCGCTGCAGCGTCCCTCGCACGCGCCGGGACAGGGACGGGCCTGAGCGTGCGCCGGTGGGTGAGCAGGTGGGGACAGTGGGGGTGCTCCTATGACAAAGCATCACTGAGCCAGAGAGAGACGAGGAAGCCCTGCCCTTTGCCAGGACAGGGAGGGGCCTGGGCACATCACGCAGAAGGACAGGCTGCTGGGGTGCATGTGGGCCATCGAGGGAAGCTGAATCGCGGAGGCCGAGAGTACGAGGCGGTTACTGGGGGTGGGGGGTTGGTCTGGGGGGGCATCTCTCAGTCAAACACCGATCAAGAAACGTGTCAGTCTGTGAACGGATGTGAACACCTTAAACGTAACTCAGTCCTAACGTGGACTTTCTGTTTATTGATTAATTACTGAGGTATCACTGACAGTCCTCTGTAGTAACTCCGGGCTTACAACAGGATGATTCGATTTGTCTATAATGTGGAACGAGTACCACAGTCCAATTATAACTATGAAGATCTACAATCTTAGCAAGTTTTACATGTGCAAGTCTTAGCAACAATGTAAGTCTTAACCAAGAGGAATGTGGTCTGAAGGGGTGGGCTCGCCGGGCCGGCGTGGGCCCCTGTGCTAATCCCCTCGGGTGCACGGCCCGGAAGGGTGGCCACGGACCTGCCGGCCCCGGGGAGATGCCACCTCCTGCTGCTCCCAGGCCCCTGCTGCCAGCCGGAGCCCACGGGCTGGCGTCCCCCTCTGCTCAGGGCACCTGTGCAAGGGGACGGGAGTCCGTGCAGATGCCAGGGTGCCTCTGATGAGAGGGGGCCATTTTGTGTGAACTGTGAACCACGGCACGCGGGTGACCACACAGGGCCTGAGGGCGGAGGGGGTTCCCAAACGGGGACCAGTGTGTGCAGCCGGCCTGCGTGGGGCCCTGGGACAGCACCCGTGGGTCCCACAGCTGTGTCTGCCCACAGCCCTCCTCCCTGAACGTGCGGACTTAGCTGCTGACCTGACCCTCAGCACAGCTGCCCCGAGGCCCAGGGAACGGCCACTTTTCCCTGACGGGTGTGGAGCCATAGGCTCGGCTGCAACGTGGTGGTCAGTCACCCAGGCCCGTGACCTGGCCCGTCCGCGCCTCACCCTAGGTGACCAGGGCAGCAGCACCCTGCGGCGTCCGTGCTGTGCTGCCTTGGGGCGCGGGGGTGAGCTGCGCAGGTGCTGGCGCCCCGTCAGCGTTCACGCCCTCTGAGGCCTGAAGTGGGAGCTGCCGGGGGGGGGGCTGCCAAGCGGAGGCTGGCCTCCTACCTCCCCCCAACGCAGGCGGGGGCCGGATCTGTCTGGGGGGCGGAGTGCAGGCCTCTGCCTGCGGGAGGAGAGGAGACAGCGCGTGTCGTGAGCTTCCATGCTCTGTTTCTGTCCACTGTCCCTGCGACCACGTGTGCGCCTGTGCGCACATGCGTATACATGTGTGCACACCGTCCCTGCTACCGTGTGTTCATACATGTATACATGTGGGCGCGCATGTGCCCTGTGTGTGTGTGTGCACGGCTCTGCAGGTGCAGGTGAGGTGCTGTCCCCATTCTGGGTGAGGGGCTCTGGGTGAGGGGCTCCGGGGTTGCTGGGGGCTGCGGAGCCAGCAGGTGGGGTGCGATGCGGGGGTCGGGGGGCACCCGGTCTGTCTGCCTGACTCCAGATCACCCCTCCCCTCCAGAGCCCGAGGACACGTGCTGGGGGTAGGACGGCGCCAGGGCGCCAAGGCTGCAGTCGAGGCCCCGAGCGGTCAGCGCGAAGGCACGGGCACTGGCTCACGGCCCTGGGCGGCGGCCAGTGACACGCAGTTGGTCCCGCCTGCGCTGGCCAGCTGTGTCCTGAGCCTGCGGTGGCCAGAGCCTTCACAGAGCTGAGGAGGGTTAGTTTTCCTACAACGGGCTCACAGGGTTTCAGCGTTAGTCCGTAAAACGGGTGAGTCAGCAACTCCAAACCTGTTAAACTGGCAGATTCTAAACCTGGGGAGACACGCTCTGTGTCTACCAAGTGAGGGGTGCTCACCTGTTTTCCTTGGCTCTGAGGTGGTGCACATGGAAGGGTCCGCCCAGTTCGAGGACACCTTTCCTATCCAGGGGGCACTGCCGTCACCAGAAAGGGCCGAGGCCAGAATGGAGAGGGCGACCAGGTCTCTGGGGCCAGAAGGACACCTGAGTGGTGGGGCAGCTGTGCCCTCTGACGTCAGGCTGCGGCCGGTGGGGGCGCCCCCGGGGGCACGGGCATGTGGCTCCACCTTAATGCCCCAGATTGCTTTTCGGTAGCATGGGGGTAACAGAGAGGGCGCCTGGAGGATTCACGGAATACTGCAGAGAGCACATGTCATGGCTGACTCCACTCACGTGTCCCGACCTGAGTGCAAGGGAGGCTGGGAAATGCAGTCCGTCCCTGGTTCCAGGACGGGGACAGTGGGACAGTGGGTGAGCACCTGGACAAACCGCCGCCTGTGGCTCCCGCTGAGGAAGGTGATCGCCTGTCATCCTCTAAACGCAGACAGATCACAGTTTAACAGCGAGCACCGTTTAGTAACGTCTGCGGAAGAACGGTCCGGTCTGCTGAGCTAAGTGGGGCCCGTGGCGACATCTGGCCCCTTGCACGTTTTATTCACCCTCCGCCCCACCCCACTGACAGTTTGCCGTTTGATTTCTTCCAAACTCCAGCTGGGCAACGATCCACCTCCTTGTGCGTTGTCAGGGAGACGTGCGTGCGCCTGGAGCAGTTCCTGGCAGACGGAAAGTACCCATCAACGTCAGCTGTTTGCGTTACAAGAGGAGGAGAAACAGAAGTCAAAGACGCAGTAGAAGAAACTTCCCCAGGCTGCAGAAAGGCCACGCATGCCGAGCTGAAATGTGCCCTGCTGGGGAGAGAAACACGCGCGCAAGCACGCAAGGCGGGTGTGTCTGGGCTGTGAAATACCACAGCTGCACAATGTAGCTCTGCGCGTATACTGACCTGGAGTGACTCACAAAGTATGTCGTTCATGGAATAAAACAAGTTGCAGAGAAAACGTAGAGTTGGACCCACTTATAAAAATCTTGGTCCTCATGTCTCTTGCTGGGCAGGACCAGGGCCCCCGAGAGTTGACGCCTGTGAAGGCACAGGGTCAGGTGCAGAGAGCGAAGGGCCCCTCCCTCCAGTGCCCTGGGGCGTGGCATCCCTGCATTTACCCGACAGCCACCTGGGAGGCGGAGGGAGGAACGCGTTACCAATCTGCTCCTTTACGGAGGACGTCAAGTAAGTTTCCCGAAGCTCCCTGGATGCTCTGCCCAGGTGCTGGCTGCAAACGGGCCTGGGTCTCTTCTCCGTCCCCGGCACACTGTGCCAGGCCACCCAGGAGCCCGGAGTTCCCTGGGGCCCAGCCCTGGGGCAGGCGGAGACAGTCAGGGCCAGTGCTGAGTGTGTAGCCAGGCAACGCCGAGGACTTTAAGCCGGTTGATTACCCAGAAAAAACAAATGCCCCCATCCGATCACATCGTTCCATCCTTGGCAGGAATCACAGTTGGTTGCTAGGCAACAGCCAGGCGCCCGCACCGTCAGGAGGGAGGCCCGGCTCCCTCGCGGTCACCGGCTTCCCACATACCCTCCCGCCGGCCCCATCGCTGACCCGGGGGGCGAGCGCGGCCGTGTTCCTGCCCCTCTGCCAAGGGTGCGAAGGCTGCAGGTCGGGCAAACGCCTCCCGCGCCGTGAACGCCCGGCCCGTCCTCCCCACAGCTCGTCCCGCAGCGGTCCCTCGGGGGGGTGCGCTCCCTGAGTTATGCGTTCCTTACTGACCTTTCCAGACCACCTTTGTCTCTCTTCCTGCTTCTCGTGAGGCTGTGACTTGCTCACTGGAAGATGACCCCGCAGGGTGAAGGGGCAGAGGTCAGAGGGCGCTGGGGAGGAGCCGGGCAAAGGCCTGTGACCAACAGTTTTCTTTTTCTTCACACGAGAACCTCTTGTGTTCCTTGCATGTGTGTGCACACACGTGTCACCTCTGTGCACATGTGTGCAATGTGGTGCCTCTGTGTTCTGGTGTGTGCATGTGCACATGGACCCTTGATCTACGAAGCAGATCGGGCAGAACCTGGGCTGGCTGAACCTGAAGAGAGGCTCCTGGGGCCCCAGCTCCCCTCCTCCGCCCTGGGGACAGTTTGGGATTGGCTGATCCGTCTGAATCATCTCGCGGTGCAGATGGGGAAACTGGCCCACACAGGGAAGGGAAGGTCCTCATGCCCATCGGGGCAGAGCTGGATGGGGCCCAGGCATCTGGCGTGTCCCGGAGGAGGACTGCAGTGGGGGGGGGGGTGCTGGGTTCTTTTTGTGGAGGAGCTCTTCCCAAACCCCAAGCCCCCTTCTGGGAGGGTGAGTGGGGCGTGGCTGTGTCTGGAGAACAGAAAGGGGCCGTGTTCCCGCCCCTGGGCCAGGCACGGGAGGTGCCAGGGCTGGTGCGGACGGGGTTCAGGAACGGCGGGATCAAGCCGCCCAGCAGACCCCCATCCGAGAAGATTCTGGCACCGAGTGTGCCCTCCGTGGACACCAGTGACAACAATGAGGACAGCAAGCTCGCTGTTTGGAGATGTGGCCCGAATGACACTCCTCAACCCTTCCCACACCCGCCCCTTGTCAGTCCACACCGCGGCCTGGCCCTTCCCGAGAGAACATCGTTCAAGGCAGAGCGGCCCCGGGTCAGCTTAGCCGGGGCCCAGTGACGAGGACAGGGTGGCCGCCGAGGCGCCCTGCCTTACAAACGACCGCACTCCTTGCAGCCCCCAAGGGGAGGGCTGGGAGCATCCTCATGGCACGGGGGGGGGGGGGGGGGGGGGGGGGGGGGGGGGGCCTGCTCCGGAAAGAAGGGGCAGAGGCGGAGCCTGAACCCAGGCGGGTGGATGTCAAGCCTGTCGCCTGTTTTCCTGAAGGACCAGGGATTCGGCACTGGTGGGGACCGCGGGGCGGGGCCTGTGAGGGGTCGCTGCCCGGCAGGCGGGACAGCACAGGGCCGAGTCCTCCTTTCACTTCTTAGATGAAGAAGGTCACCCGCACTGAGGAGGAGGGACTGGTGCTGGGTCACACGGCCACAGTGGCCCCGCCTGGCTGGCGCCTGGGTCTCCTGAGTTCCCTGAGGTCCAAACCAGGAAGATCCCAGCACCCATCCTTCTGCTCAGCATCCGTTCCCAGAAACCTGCCGAGGAAGCTCACAGGGTTGTAATTAACTTTCCCGGAGTGATTATCATAAACTTGAACTACCCCAATGGCTGGGTAGTGAGCAGGTCCCGGGAGGCGTGGCCGGCCAATGTCTGCAGGAGCCGGAGGGCCCACTCGTTCCTGTCCCTGCTCCATGGCGATGCGACCCTGGGGCACTTCAGGAGGCCTTCCTCAAAGGCCCGGAGGGGCAGCTCCTCCTCCAGCGGGAGTGAGCCCAGGCCCCGGCTCGCTGAGAGCGTGACAGTAAACACACGGGGCGGAGAGTGTGTGGTGGGCATTCTTTACAAAATCGGGGTCCCATCCTCCCATGGGTTCTCGAAACTGGGGACACAGATGGCTTTATCCCTGCACCAGGTCCCCAGAACCTGTGATGTTATCTCATCTGGAAGGAGGGTCTTGGCTGGTGGAATTAGGTGGTGGGTCTTGAGATAAGATCAGCCTGGATTGTCCAGCAGGGGCCTCCATCCAATGACAAGTGTCCTTACAGGAGACACACAGAGGAGACTGTGGACAGAAGAGGGGGGACAGAGGGAAAAGCAGGAGGCCACAGTCCACTTGTGGACCACAGAGGCAGACGCAGCTGAGGATTCCTCCCGAGAGCACAGGAGGGAGGGGTGTGAGCTTCCCCAGGGCTGACTTCTGGCCCCAGAACCTGGAGATGATACATTTCGGACGTTTTCAGCCACCACATTGGCGGTAATTTGTTACAGAAAATGAATACAATTCACGCAACTAGACGCCTGGTGAACATGGCTTCTGGCACATCCTGCCACTGAATTCATGCTGTAATTAGTTTCTTTTAAAACTTATTTTATTTTGAGACCCTCGTAGATCTCAGGCGGTTGTAAGGAGCAGCACCCTTCACCCAGGCCCCCCGATGGAACATCAGCGGGTCACTGTAGCTCAGGTCAGAGCCGAGAACGTGACCTCAGCATGGCCCACCCGCCGCATTCAGACGCCGGCAGCGTCACGTGCCTCTCCTGCGTGTGCATTTAGTTCCGTGGCTTAACCCCACGTGTGGCCCCCAAATGCACCACCACCGCGAGGACACGGCCCTCTGCCACCGTCCCCCACAGCCACAGCCGCCTCCCTCTGCCCCCGCCCCGTGCCCACGTACTGCGCCCGTCCCCATAACCGCGTCACGGCAAGCTCATGATATAAAAGGGATCAGGCAGCCTGTGACTGTTGGAGACTGTTTTTGTCACTCGGCCTAATTCCCCGTGACCCACCCACATCGCCTGTGACTCTGGAGGAGACACACACAGGGGAACCTGTGGGCAGCTGGGTGGCAGCACCCAGGGCTGAGCCTGACTCGTCCCCATGGCTCCTCGCAGGCGAGAAGGAGAGGGACGCAGCGGCTGAGTGATAGAAGCTGCGCTTTGTCACCTTGCTGGCTTTCTTCCGGCAACACTGTGGAGAGAGGTGCACGCGTCAGACACACACCCGCGACAGCGCGGACGGGGTTGAGAACACGGCCTGAGAGCGGCTGCGGCCCCAGGGGGGTTGCACAGAGCAGGGAATGGCGCCCCAGGGTGTCTCCTGCGTGCCCCCCACCCCAAGTGTGGGTTTTTAGCCCCTAATTTTCAGCTCTTTTCTTTGTTAAGTATATTTTATTATGCTGTTACAGCTGTCCCAATTTCTTTTCCCTTTGCTCCCCTCTGCCCAGCAACCCCTTCCCTCCACCAATCCCACCCCCCTTAGTTCATGTCCATGGGTCGTGCATATATGTTCTTTGGCTTCACCCTTTCCTATGTTATTCTTAACTTCCCCGTCTATTTTGTACCAACCAGTTATGCTTCTTAGTCCCTGCACCATTTCCCCATTTCTCCCCCTCCCCCCTCCCAGCTGATAACCCTCCAAATGATCCCCACACCTGTGATTCTGTTCCTGTTCTGGTTTGCTTAGTTGGATTTTGTTTTTATTTTTTAGATTCAGTTGTTGATAGGTGTGAGTTTGTTGTCATTTAAGTGTTCATAATTTTAATCTTCTATTTCTTAAGTAAGTCCCTTTGACATTTCATGATGAACTCCTTTAGCTTCACCGTCTCTGGGAAGCACTTCATCTGCCCTTCCATTCTAAACAATAGCCTTGCTGGATAGAGTAATCCTGGTTGTAGGTCCTCGCTTTTCATCACCTTGAATACCTCTTGCCAGTCCCTTCTTGCCTGCAAAGTTTCTTTTGAGAAATCAGCTGATAGTCTTATAGGCACTGTTTTGTAGGTAACTCTCTGCCTTTCTCTTGCTGCTTTTAAGATTCTCCCTTTATCTTTCACCTTTGGCATTTTAATTCTGATGTGTCTTGGTGTGGTCCTCTTTGGATCTAGCTTGTTTGGGACTCTCTGTGCTTCCTGGATTTGTATGTCTATTTCCTTTGCCAAATTTGGGAAGTTTTCTTCATTATTTTCTCACATAAGCTTTTGATTTCTTGCTTTTCCTCTTCTCCTTCTGGCACCCCCATGATTCAGTTGTTGGCACGTTTAAAGTTGTCCCAGAGGTTCCTAAGGGTCTCCTCATTTTTTTCAACTCTTGTTTCCTCATTCTGCACTGGCTGACTGTTTTATTCTTTCTTATGTTCCAAATCATTGATCTGAACCCCATTTTCCTTCCCTTCACCATTGGTTTTGTGTGGATTTTCCTTCATTTCACTTAGCATAGCCTCCACTTCTTCCCTTATGCATTTTCCATACTCAAGCATATCTGTCAAGCCTGTGAGCATCTTTATCATCAGTGTTTTGAACTCTGCATATGTTAGGTTGTCTATCTCCTCATCTGTTAGGTTGGCTATCTCCTTGTCGCTTAGTTCTCCCACTGGAACCTTGATCCGTTCCCCCTTTTGGGCAATATCTCTCTGTCTCCTCATTCTGACAGGCTTCTGTGTGTGTTTGCCTCTGTGTTCCAGGTAGAGCTGTCACACCTGTTACGTTGTAAGGGGCGGAGCCTTAGGGATTCGTCAGTACAGGGCGACCCATGTCACCAAGCTGTGGTGCTGTGTGTGGGGGAGGGGTCTGAGAGGGAACAATGCCTCCTGCCCAGCACTTGCCCCTTTTCCAGGCACCTCTCCCACTTCCGTATGTGGCTGGCACCTCTCTAGCTGTTGCTCTGGCCGTCGTTCCCAGAGTGGGTGGGACTGTGGACATTCTAGGACTGTGGGGGCCCTTTAAACAAGCGGACTCTGCTGAGACCAGCAGTTTCTGTCTCCGCCCCAACCCCCACTGGTCTGCACAGTCAGAAGCAATGAGGCTTGATTCTCCCCAGTGCTGGGACCGTGAGCTGCGTGGTCTGGTGAGGGGCTGGGAATCCTCCCCAGGTGTACCTCCTGACCTTTTAAAACATGTGACTGCACTTTCTGCTGGCCTGCTGCTGCTGCTGCTGCTGCTGCCATCACCGCACTGTGTCCTCTCTGCCCCGGCTCCGCCTCTCCTGCCTGTCTGGGTGAGTGTTTCTTCTTTATATCTTTGTTTGCTGGACTTCCATGCAGCTAGATTTTCTGGAACTTCTGGTTGTCTCTAGTTCTGAGGTACTTGTGTTCCTTCTTAGTTGTGGAGGGAGATGCAGCGTGTCTGTCTACGCCTCCATCTTGGCCGGAAGTCCTCAGCTCTTCTTAATACAAGAAGTTTAAGGCCAATAATTTTCCTAAAATTTTAACTTAAGCTGCACCCATGCACTTTGATACGTAGCCTTTTTATAATGTTTCAGTTCCAAGAATTTTAAAATTAAAAAATATATATATTTTAAGTTTGCTCCATGATTCCTGGGGTAATTAATTGGAAATATAGTTTTAAATTTCAAAAAATATATATCATTTGATGATTGGTTTCTAACTTCATTGAATTATAGTCAGAGAAAGTGGCCTGTTTAAACTGACTTTTAAAATTAAAAATTTGTCTTGACCTAGTACATGGGTATTTCTCATAAGTGTTGCATATGTCCTTGAGAAGAATCAACATTTCCCGTCCTGGTGCGTGGATTCTATATATTGTATTTACATCGGATCCAGCCCAGCGTGTTATCCAAAATGTCTACATTTGTATTAATAATGTTTCGACTTTTCAGTTAATGAGAGAGGTGTGTTAAAATTTTTTACTGGATGGTAGATTTATCACTTTTCACTGGGATGGTGTTAGTCTCAGTCTTATGTACTTAAGGCCGTATTAGTGCTTTGTGTAGAACTTTTATGTCTTCCTGGCGCACTGAGCTGTTACCACGATTCACTAGTGACTCCTTCTATTCTCATGATATCTTAGCCTTCAGGCCTGTATTTTTCCATGTATGTGACTAATATTTGTCTGTTACAACTTTTTATTTGCGTAAGTTTTTATTTTTAGAGCGCATATAACCGAGTCTAATCGGGCCACTTTTTAACTGTTGAATTTTGTCCATTTAGTTGTATTGTGATGGCTGATACATTTAGATTGTTTTGCCATCTTATTTTGTGATTTCGCCTTGTTTTGCATGTCTCGTGCCTTTTTCTGCCTCCTTTGAATGGATCCACATTTAAAGCCCCGTCTGCCATCCGTGATTTTGAACTATTACAAAACTACAGTCCGTTTTGTCCCTCTGGTGGTTACTCTTAAATTTTCGACACCTGTCTCGAACTCAGTACCTAAACTGAATTTAAACACCGACCCTGTGTCTGAACAATCCAGGGAACTTGGGGAAACTGTAAAGTCAATCATACTGCCAACAGCATAACTGAGGTTGATATTTCTTTGTTTCATCCCATTAGGGTTCATGATTATCATAATTTTATTGCGATGTATCCATATTTTAGCCTTTTGCACCCCTTTTCCTTGCCCCCCACTTCCGGAACCGGTTCTCCTTCTTCCCGAATCACTTTCTTCACGGCGTCCCCAGGGAGGGTCTGTGGGCGGCAGGCCCGGGGGTTTCTGCCCATCCTAAGACCTAGAGCTCAGGCCGTGGCCCAGTGCAGTGAGCCTCAGGCTGCGCTGCATAGCCTAGAGATGTCCCTCCCAAGTGACTGTCACCTTCAGGGTGCTCTCAGTGTCACAGGCACCACGAAAACAGGGGCAAAGGGAGGGTCCTTCTCGGAGCGGCCGGGACAGACCCTGGGCCCCACTCTCGGCCGCGCTGCCGTAGACAGAGCAGCTGGGGTGCCCAAAGAGGGACGGTGAGGCGGCCTTTCCTCACGGGGGGGCCCGCTCCCCAAATGCTCAGCTGGATCTGTCGCCTGGTGTCTTACCGTCCCCACCCGGCCTCTCGCTGACTAGCTGGAACGCTGGTTGTGAGCGAGTTCCTGAGGCCATGTCTGTGTCCGCCCTGCTGTTAACGTGCCTGGTGACCGACAAGGAGGCTCCCAGGTCTCTTCAGCGCTTCCCCTCCCTGTTGGCTGGGAGACGAGGGCCACGGCGTGGTTTCTGGGCTCCCCGTCCCTGGGGGACCAGCCCCTGGGTTCACCAGTCCCTTCAGCAGGAGGGGGAGTCCAGGCCCGACCTCCGCTCACAGGGGCTCCGGGTCCGCAGCGCTGGATGGGGAGGAGCTGGCTGCGGGGCCGCTGGAAGACCCCGGTGGCAAAACCCTGTTCTCATCGTTGCTGTCCAGTGACCACTTCAGGAAGAACGATGCAGGTAGAGAGGGAAGACCAGGCCCGGGGGCTCTACCACCATCTTTGCCGTGAGGACGCAGCAGAAACACTTCGCGCGTTTTCGAGCGGCAAACGCGGGGGGTCTGGCAGATCTGCACGGTCCCGCCCGCTCCTCCTGCCACCACAGAGCTGCTGCTCTATGTGTCCAGTGGGAATATTTTTCATTATCTTCCCTCGCAATTTAATTAATCCACGTTCCGTAATGAACCTTGAAATTTCCATTAAACACACTGCTGCTGATCTGCACAGGCCTGGCAGCGGCGGTGGCTTCTTGCCCCACGCAGGGAGCGGGCTGTCTCCCTGAGTCTGGGCCTGGGCACCGGCTCCCCCACCAGCGGGCCCGGCTGCAGTCCGGGCCCCTCCTCTCTCCTTGGGGACATCACCCGTAACCCGTGCAGAGGTCCTCGTGGCAGGAGGTCTGTCGTCCTTGGGTGACACACAGAATCCACGGGCCCAGCCTGACTGTTCTCCTGAGCCCACGAGGCCACAACAAGCAGCTGTAAGTGCACCGGCCCACCCTGTGGGAAGGGCCTTTGGGGGTCACAGCCAGGGTCGCACCCCGCGAGGACCTGACTTTTCCGCGCCGGGGCCGGCTGAGCCGTTGGGAGTTTGTCCGCAGTTTTTCCAGGTCGTTAACAACGGCTGCCCCATCAGGGCAAAGGCTCTGAGACCAGGGCTGTGCTTCTGTCTCTCGTGGGATCTGAGTCCTCACCCTGCACTCAGCGGGCACCTGCTGTGGGCGCGGGCTCCCTGACCGACCCGCCTGAACCCATGAGGCCTCGGGCCGGCAGCTCCTGCTGGGCAGTTCCCCGTGGCGCCGCCGCTGTGGACCGACTTTCCACATCGTCCCAGGACACCTGGGGGCAGCCCCGTGTCCTCAGCAATCCCAGGGCGCCCCAGGCCTTCCCACTGAGGGTCCATCGGTGACAGACCGCACAGTCACAGTTGGCCCCCGAAGCAACCTTGTACCTTACCGGGCTCCAGATTTTATTTGTCGTCCTTCCTGAGCTCAGGGCTGGGTCAGGACCCTTTCCAAATGACTGAGTGGTGTGGCCTGTGGCGAACCGTCTGTACCAGGCGGGAGCAAAACCCAGCACATCCCTGTGTCCCCAGGGGTGGCCGTGCCCTGAGGCCAGATGTCCCCTTAGCCAGTGACAAAGGTTGGATCAGACACTCCTGGGCGTACGCCGGTGGGGGGGTGGGGGGTGGACACTGGCCATGTCATGTAATTGATTATCCCCTAAGGACGCCCACATCCCTCACTCCTTTCTCGTTGGCCGGGGCGGGGGCACAGGCTGGGGAGAGAGGTCCTTCAAAAGACCCCGTGAGAAAATGAGTCTGCTCTTGGAGGCTTTCTAAAGGAAGTCAGGCGTAAACAGCTGACGGCACTGAGACCTTGGAACAGACAAAGGACTTTGTGGCAAACACACGAAACCCAAACAACGTCCGCAATTTGGGAAACACCATCCGGCTGATGCTGATTTCTCCTGCTGACCGTTAAGCCAGGGCGGCCGGAGCCGGCAGCGCTGGGGGAGGAGCAGGAGGCCTCCGTGTACTTTCTGCTACTTTTTGTGACTTCTCTCGAGGCTAAATTATTTCCAAGTGGAGAGGTTTGCAGAAGGAGCTACGTTATTGGTGCCATGAGGCAAAGCAGCTTCCCCCTTCGATCCTCGCTCAGCGCTGCTGCGGAAATGAGCCCCCGGGCACCAGGCAGGGGAGGGACAGGATGTGGGTCTGCCACTGGGCACCCCACCTGCCCGGGGGTGCTGAGGGTGCCCCCCTACCCCATGCTCTTCCCCCTGTTGTATGTGAATCCAGCCCCTGTCACTGCAGAGCTGTCAGTTTGGATGTCTGCCTGGTCCCCTGAGAGTCGGCCACGCTTGCCTGGAGAATGGCCTCCAGGGCCCCCAAACTGGCCTCGTTCCCAGCCCCTGTGGGCTCCCACAGGCCGGTCAGGGTCCCCAAAGGTCCAGGGGAAGTGGAGGACCCGGGGAAATTCCCCCTCCTGTGGTTTCCTTCTCACTTCTGCAGTCGCTCTGGCCGCAGACAGAGAAAGGGCAGCATCACCCGGGGGCATCCTCACGTGGGAGGGGGACCCCTCACAGCTCACACAGCTCTGGGGAGAGCAGGGGCTCCTGCAGGGTCCATGGGCCCCTTAGCCGGTGTGTCTTGATCCACACAGGCCTCTGCTGAGGGACGCAAGGCAGTCATTGTGCCAACTCCTACGGGGCGTGCAGGAGGGAGGCAGGGCGCACAGCGGGCCTCAGACCTGGTCCCAGGCTGCCGCGTCCAGACCAGCGGGGGGCCAGGCTGCGCCGTGGGTCCACCCGCTCCCCAAGTCCGCCTCCTGCAGGAGCAGAGCCTGGGGAGGCCAAGCCTGGGCCCCTCGGGCCGCCGGATGTGCCACGGATGCCCCGTGCTTAACTTCACCGTCACACTTGAGCGTCCTAAGAAGACAGTCTGAGGCGAACCACAGCGTGGGGACAGCAGTCACAGCAACAGAGTGGCAGAGACTCGGTGCAACCGGAACTAAGAAATTCTAGGTCCTGCCTGCAGGTGCGCGGGAGCTGGGGAGGCAGGTGTCTGCCTGGAGGGGCCCCGTGGGCAAAGGAGGCCTCCTTCACGTCCGCCTGTCGTTCCTGCATCTCAGGGGACGCAGGACCTGGCAGCTACAGGGCCCAGTCACCAAGGGAACCCCAAGAGGCCCCCACAGATCCATGGGATCAGGAAGTCTGAACAGCAGTAGCTCAACTTAAAGCAGAGCAGACAGAGGGTCTGCATGGGGCAGCCGTGGGGAGGGAGAAGGACATTTGTCCACAATCTCTCCAGACAAGGCATCTGCCCGGGAGACAGTATGGCCTAGCGGGACAGCTCAGCACGGGACAGTCCCCACCCCCAGGTGGCCGCTGCTGTTCAGCAGGAGGAGTCACGGGTCCTGTCCTACCGGAGGCGACGCAGAGGCTGAGAGTCGCGGCTGTGGGCTGGCCAGGGACCGGACTGGCTACAAACAAGTGCAGAAACCAGCACAAGTCCCTCAGTGACTGACTTTGTTATTAAGGTGATATTTCAGTTCAGTGGCACAAGGATCGATCGTTTAATAAGCAGCGTTGTGACTTCTACCTGAGCAGTGGGCAAGGAAACAGAGCTCAGGTCTCCGTGCTTTCTCCCACGGACGCTCCAGGTGCGATCACGCTCCGAGTGTAAATATTTAATAGTCGCGTCACCGCGGGAGAGCAGGGAAGCCTTGGAAGGATTTCACAGATGCGACATCTGTAAAACAGACATGCAGGTCGGACCGCGTGAGGTCTGCTTTACCCTCCGAGCTCGGAGCGCTGTGGCGGGGCTCCCTCAGGTGCCACCTCCCAGGTGGGGGTGAGCGGGCAGCAAGCTGACTGGGGGACCCTGGGGACCCACACCGGGGGGGCCGGGCCGGGAGTGGCAGGACCGGTCACCAGGGCCTGGGTCTGCTGGAGCTGCCCCTCCGCCCGCTGAGGCAGCACCTCAGCACCCACCCCCGCCCCCGTGCCACCCGCCGTTAGCATCCCCTGCGTTCACTGCGCCCCAGATAAAGACACCTTAAAATGTAGAGGAGCATGAAATATACAACCCACCACTCAGAGAAGCTGCGACCCTCCAACAGAAAGGCAGGCAGCAGAGCAGCAACCACGCGCTCCGTGAGGACACAGAGACACCCCTCAGCCAGGGGCAGCGGGCTCCTGACCGAGGCAGGCGTGGCTCTGAAAACTGACCCGATGTGGAGGTGGCCAGGGGCCGAACAGGCTGTAGGTGTGCACAGCTTTTCTGGAAGACAGCGGGCTCAAAGGCACAAGTCCCTTTAAGGGTCGCCGCTGACAGGGACTCAGCCACTCCTGGACAGAGCCCTTTCCTGCCACCTCCCAGCCCACTGGTTTGTCCTGTGGGAATCTCACTGGCTCAGTGCCCGCAGCCTCATAACGAAGCTTGTTTTACAGAAGTGTCTGGGAAGCACTTCCTCTGCCCTTCATTCTAACTGATAGCTTTGCTGGGTAGAGTCATCTTGGTTGTGGGTCCTTGCCTTTTATCACCTTGGATACCTCTTGCCAGTCCCTTCTTGCCTGCAAAGTGTCTTTTGAGAAATCAGCTGACAGTCTTATAGGCACCCCTTTGTAGGGAACTCTCTGCTTTTCTCTTGCTGCTTTTAAGATTCCCTTTTTCTAGCTCAGTGGATTGAGCGTCGGCCTGCGAGCTAAGCGTCGCTGGTTCGATCTTCCAGTCAGGGCACATCAGAGAAGGAAAACTCTGACTCCAAAAAACCTCCGCTGCCTTGCGGCATACCTCTTCAGGGGAAAGGCTAAGGGAGTAAACCCCGACAGAAAATCCGGAGCCGGAGTCCCTAAGGCGGTTTGACGTTGTAGTCAACACCGGCAACTCCTGCGGCGCACCTGAAGCCAAGCTGTATTGACTCCGTCTTTCCCTTGGACCCTTCAGCTGCGAAGAGAGGGGGGGTCTGCTGCATGGGCAACAGCTGGCCCTCCATATCACCCTGCCCAGGCTCTGTAGCTTCAGCGTCATCGCAAGATGTCGATTCAACACGGGAGGAGACAGATACGATGTCACTCCCGAGTCGGACTGCACAGCCATTCTCGGCGGTGCAGATAGACTCTTAAGAAGCTACACCATCGTCTTTCGAGACGGACGGCTGCCGACGACGACCTGGGACGCGTCTCAGTTTTGAGTCAGAGCATGAATTTCTGCGGACGTGATCTGCTGGGACTTCCTCTCGGGCACGGCTGAGATCACAGACGAATCTGGGGAGGACTTGCCAACGCAAAGCTTCCCGCTTTTAAAACCCCTCTTGCTGCCACGTCACAGCCGAGGTCGGTGCGTCTCTGTGTGGCAGCCTTCGGGCTGGGACTTTGTTTCTCTCACTAGCCCTTTGTCGGCTCCTGAGTCAAAATCCCTCATGTCTTTGGTTGGACTTATTCCCACAAACTCTGTCCCCGTCTGTGTGTGTCTCACACGGAAATGCCATTGACCTTCGCATGCTGACTTCCTGCCGGGCGAGCTGACCAAATGCACATGTTAATTATAATGGTTTTTCTTTAACTTTGTTTAGACTTATAAGTATGCAAATATTTTTAAAATTTTTATAAGACTGGAACCGTTCATTTTTTTGTTAATGGTTTCTTGGTATTTGGCTCAGAAAGCCCTTCCCTGTCCCAAATTATAAGAAAGGCCTGCTTTTTCTAATGGTGGTTTTTGTGGTTTTTCAAACGCTTTTTGGCCATTTTAATGTGGTTTTTTTTTTTTTTTTTATCTGCCTAAATTCTAGAATTATTTTGCACCCAGGGAACCACCCCCCACGTAAAGATTTGGAACATTTATGGTGCCCCACGGGGCTCCCATTTTCCACTTTTCCCAACACATTTACAAACGTTTCTTACTGATGTACAAAACCTCTTGGCAACTTTTGGCAGGTAAGTGTTCAGTAGCGATGCAGCGTCAACACTAAGTTACAAGATCTCCGAGGGTGGCCGTCCCGGATGCTGGGATCCAGGGCCCCGCTGGTGTAGTTCCGATGCTTCTTTCTAGCCGGTCCCATCAGCAAGACACAGAGGGCCAGACCTGTTAAGGTTTTCCTTCATCAGCTTTGGGGTCACGTCCTAATTATGAAGGCCTTCCTGACCCCAGGATTACAAAAGTTTACTTCCCTACATTTTCTTCAGCTTTTCGTACTTAAACACATTTAGGTGTTTTATCCATCAGGATTAATTTTTCAGTATGATGCGACTAGGGATGGGAATCTGTTTCCTCGAGTGGGAAAGCCTATTTTCCAACTCTGTGTGTCACCAGCAGTTTCCACGCTGCACTGAAGGTCACCATGTTTTGTACAGTGTCGTCCGGAACAAACGGCCCTGCTGGTGCGCATGCAGAGCTGTCTCGCTCTCCCGTTGACTGGTGTGCGCATTTCTGTGCCAGCATCTAACTGATAATATTGCTCTGCAGTTTGATTTATTGACAACAGGGAAAGTCTCCCGTGATCATCTTAATTTTCATAAACTCCTTGGCATTTATTACCTATTTAGGCTTCCAGTAGAACTTTCAAATCAACTCTTCAAGTAAAAAATTCCTCATAATAGTAATGCATTTGGGTTGGATCTAATATTTAGTTCAGAGACATCCCCCCACCACTGAGCGCACCTGCACCTCCGCGTCTGTGTTCAAACAAGGCTCCTGCGCATCCTCCGGGAGCCTTTGATCATTTTCTGTCTGTAGATCCTGTGTGTTTCTTGTGAAAGGTGTCGCCAGATGTTTTATCGACTTTCTTCCAGATATGAACAGTCTCGCTTCTCTGACATTTCACACTTGTTAGTGGGGAGCTTTTGCCTTTTGTACAAACTGGATCCCTCGCTCAGGGTGCAGCTGGCCTATTGTGCCTTCCTGGGGGGCGCAGCCGCTGGTGCGGGAGGTTGCAGGGAAGGCCCACACGGGGAGGCGGGGGGAGGCGGGGGCTACAGCTCAGCCCACCCCTTCTGGGACGCTCTCCACTGTCAGGAACGTCGGCCCTGACGCATCCTGCCGGGGTCTGCTCTGTTCTGTCAGCTAGGACTGCTGTGTAACGAAGCACCACACGCTGCGGCCCCGACAGCAGGGCCTCACAGTCTGGAGGCTGGAAGTCCTCCATCAAGGTGTGGGCAGGGCTGGTTTCTCCGGAGGCCTCTCTCCTGGGCGTGTGGGTGGCCTTCCCCCCAAGCCGGTCGCTGTCTGTCCATGTCTTATAGGACACCAGCCACGGCAGGTCAGGGGGCCCACCTGGCGGCCTCTTTTAACTTGATCCCCCCTTTGAAGACCCAGCTCCAGAGACAGCTACAATCTGAGATCCTGGGGTTGCAACCTGAACCTATGCATTAGGGGAGACCAGTTCAGCCTATACCTGGCTTAAAGGCGTGTAAATAATCATTTGCAAACAATGGTCATTTAATGTCCACTTTCCTAATCTTCTGCTAAGAAAAGTTAGTTTAGAAAACCTTGTAAATACTGTCCCTGCCCCGTCGCCCCTGGCCGTGTCTGACAGGCGACCTGAGGGTTACGTGGTGTCTGCATTTGACACATTATTTACTGAGCGGTGCCGGGCGGTGGCCTCCTGTGCGAACTTGAGGGTTTTGCTCCGTGGGCGCGACACTGACCGCCGGTCCTGGACGAGAGCTGCCGGCCTCTGGGACAGTAGCCTGTGTGGGGGTAGCCGCCGTCCTGCAGAACGCGGCGCCCTCAGTGCGCCATGCTTCCCCGTCGCGTCCAGATGCTCAGCGCCACAGACACTCTTCGTAGCAGCCCAGACGTCCGTCTCGTTGGTCCCGCGTCGCAGGGCGAGCGCTCACTGCTGGCGGAGGGGAGCGTGTCTAACTCGCGCTCCGACGGGTTCACACACACGTGCTGTTTCGGGCGGGTGTGGCTCCGTTGCCTGCGAAACTGTGTCTGTTCAGCTTCGTAGCGACCATGGCAGTCGCATCCTTACCCGTCCCCGCCGCGCTCTGGGCGCTCCTGTCCCTCGGCCGAGGACAGAAGCACTCGGGCCTGGCAGCACTGACTTGTTCACTGTGGTGACGGCGACCCTCTTAGCCGAGGAGCTGCCTTGTGCCGAGCCGAGCGCCTTCTGCAGCGAGGCGGGGTGGGTTCATCCACGCCACGGTCCTAGGCCCTCCTGCCTCTGCCTGCCCCTGTCTTTTTGTGGCAGGGGGTCTTGACCTGTGCTGCCTGGTGAAGGGTCTGCAGGTGACGGCCTCAGAACCAACACAGAGGAGAGCAGTGAGCTTCAAGTTTTTTAGAGACTCCGCACCTTTAAGGAGATGACGGGGGTCCAGAGGGCGGGACGGGCAGGCAGTAAGGGGACAGTGGGCAGAAGGCCTCCTAATCATCAGCGGCCACGCCCTCCTCCCCACACTCAGTCCCCAGGCAGATCCGGACCTCAGGGCGGAGGAGGGCAGAGCTCAGCCGTGCGCACGGGACGCGGTGCCGCTGGGAGCGGGGTGTCCGCACTCAAGGGCCGAGGGTGGGTCAGGGGACAGCGAGGGCTGCCTCACTTGGACAGAACACCTCTAAAGGGGACGTCTGCTTCCTTTTGTCCTTGGAGTGGCCATGCGGCCCTCGCCGGCCTTGAAGATGCAGGCATATTTGACCCTAGTTCCTGGTTTCTTTGAATTCTTCGTTCATTTATTCCTCCAACAAATATCCGCCGAGCACCTAACGCACCAAGCGCTCGGTAGGTTCTGCATGAACGGTGCTGAAGGGAAGCGCGCGTGCCCGGCGCTCTGCGGAGGAGAGAGCGGACTGCGTCGCCGCTCAGGTTGCCCTTCCTGCAGTAACAAACGCGACCGACACTCTCGCTTACACCACGCACGCGCGTGACCTCCGATTCCTTGGGGTTAGAAGTCCACTAGGGTGTCATGGGGCTAAAACCAGCGTGGGGCAGGGCTGTGCCCGTCTGGGGACTCCAGGGGCGCATCTGCTTGGGTGCCTTCCCCAGACCCCAGAGGCACCGGGCTGGCGGTCCCCTCCCCCATGTCCGAGGCGGCAGCAGCACCGCGGTGCCCCCCCGGGTGAGCCTGGAAAACCTCCCTGTGTTAAGGCTCACTGACGAGCAAAATGAACTCCCCTTTGCCATGGAGCCTAACTCACTCACAGGTCTGGGCATCAGGACGCGGGCGCCCTTGGGGGTCGTTATTCTGCCACCACGCAGGCCAACAAACTAGTAAACACATTTCATCCACTGTGGCAGGTGCTGTGGCCACAGTTCTCACGGGGCCTTGGCAGAGCCATGACAGCTGGGCCGGGGCGGGCCTGGCCGGCGAAGGAGCCCTGGGACAGCCAAGTTTAGTGTAAAGAGGCTTCAGGGGAAAAGGCATTTAAACTGGAGAGGAGGAAGGGAGCTGTCTGTTGCAGATGCCAGAATCTTCTATGTAGAAAGCCAGAAAGACTCATCGAAACAACAGTTAAACTAATAGACAAATTTAGGGAAGATGCAGGAGATGAAATCAACACACAGAAACCTATTGTGTCTATAAGCTGGCAAGGAACCATCTGAAAAGAAAATTAAGAAAACAATCCCATTTTCAATAGCAACAAAAAGAATAAAACACTTAGGAGTAAATTTAACTAAGGAGGTGGAAGAGCTATACAACATTACAGCACATTGATTAAAGAAATTAAAGAAGACCCAAATGAATGGACTTAATATTGTTAAAACGTCCACAACACCCAGAGTCAATGCAATCCCTATCAGATCCCAACGGCTGTCCCTACAGAAACAGCAAAGCCCGCCCTGACGTCACGTGGACCCACAGAGGACCGTGAATAGCCGAAATGATCTTGAGAAAGATGAGCAAAGCTGGAGCCATCACACTTTCTGATTTCCAAATATATCGCAATGCTGCAGAAATCCGGGGAAACGCAGTGTCTTCTACAAATGGCGTTGGAAGGATGGGGTTTCCAGGGGCAAAGGAATGGCACTGGCCCTTATCCCACACCCGCCACAAGCATCCACTCGAAATGAACTAAAGACGGAAAAGCAAGATCTGCAAGAAGACGGAGGGGAAGCTGCGTGACTGTGACCTTGGCGATGCTTTCTTGGCTGTGACTCCAGAAGCACAGGCAACCAGAGCAGGACAGGTGGCACGGCGTCCGGCTAAGAGGCGCCTGCCCAGCAAAGGCGCCGCCCACAGCGCGGACCCGCGGCCTCAGGGGGCGGAGTTTGCTCTTCAAAATATATCAGGAACTCGTGCAGCTCGTGAGCAACAAACAAACAAACAAACAAGCCAGAGCTAGGAAAGGGCAAAGGTTGGACAGACACTTCTCCCAAGAAGACACACAATGGCCACAGAGACACGAAAAGGTGCGCAGCCTCGACGGTCACCCGGGGAACGCGAGTCCCGCCGGCAGTCGGGTGGCCCGTGCCCCTTAGGAAGGCTGTTTCCTGCCTCTCGTGGGAGCGTCAGTTGCGCAGCCGCTGCGGAGGCAGCGCGGTGGGTCCTCCAGACGCGAAACTCAGCTGCCACGTGACCCCCCGCCCCACGCCCGGTATTTACCCCGAAGAAAAGAAGTCGGCGTCCAGAGGACCCCTGCGCCCCATGTGCTCTGCGGCGGCGTCCGCACAGTTAGCGCCGGAGACAGCCTGAGCGTCCCCGAGAGGTGAGCGAGGGAGGAGTGCGGTCTGCCCACACGACGGAACGTTGCGCAGCCCGAGAAGGAGGGAAACCTCGGCGCACGTGACACCGTGGATGGGCCTTGAGGACATGGTGCTGAGTGAGATAAGTTGGTCACAGAAGGACAAGTAGAACCTGGTACCGCCACCCTCACAGTCGCGGAGAGCGGGGCGGCTGCCGGGGCCTGGGGCGGGGGCGCCGTGGGTCTGGCTACACCGGGGTCGCCCGAGGAAGGAGGCCCGGAGGTCTGCGCGCACACCTAGAGCTTTGTTCGGAGGACAGATCTCTCACTGAGTGTTTGCCTCACACACGACAAGGACGAGCAGAGACCAGCCGGGGCTGCCTGGAGCCGCGTGTTCAAGGGTGAGCGCTGGGCGGGGTGGGGGAGCGGCCCACGGCCGAGGCCAGGAGAGCGGTGGGGCCTGAGTGCGGGAAGGTCCCCGGACGGGGCTGGGCAGGGGGCGCCTGGCCGTCTTCACTCTTCAGTGGCAGCAGGCAGAGAGCTGACCCACAGGGACAGACCGGGCCGTGGTGCCGTGGAGGCTCGCAAGTGGCGTGACTTGGTCCGGTCCCGTGGCAGGAGAACGTGGGGAAGAAAGGCGGGCAATAGAGTGACTTAGGGGGCCGGGCGGGCCATTCCTGGCGGCGGGCAGGTGCGGAGGGCGTGGGAGCAGGAAGCACCGCACTGCCTGGCAGCTGGGAGGGGCCACGGCGTGGGACCCGGGCATGTGTGGCGCGGCCCGCACGACAGGGCGGCAGGCTCTCCGTCTGCAGCGCAGGGGCGGGCGCTCAGGGGGGAGGCCGGAGCCAGGAGCCTGGGTTTCTGAGGACAAGCGGCTGCGGCACAAGGAGCAGAGCCCGGGGGCCGGTCTTAGAGGCCACGTGGGCGGCGGGGTGGGGAAGGCGGAGCGGACAGCGCCGAGGGGCGGGCAGCGGGGATGCGGGGAACTGGGCAGGTGTGAGAGAGTCAGGGGCTCAAATGGACCCCGTGTGGTGTTGGGTTAGGGATGTGGGGCGTGCGTGTGTGTAAGTGGTGGGTCACGTGTGTGGCTGTTTGTGTTCATGTGCACGGATGAAGTGATGGGTCACTGTGTGTGCACCTGCGTGCGGGTGGTGGCAGAAGCCCCTGGAAGGATGGACGTGCTTGTTTCGGGGGGGAGGGGAGTGAGGGTCTGGACCTCGGGGGCCACGTGAGGGGGGTGAGCTGTGGGGAACCAGACTCAGGAGGGGAAGCGGACCTGCTTTGGGTGGGGCCCCAGGGGACAGAGAGTTTCCCAAGGAAGGTGGGGCCCCAGGGTTGATGGCCGGGACTGAGGTGTCTTTGGGACACCTGGGGACTCCAAGGGACTGGCCCTGAGGAGCCTCGGGGCTGTGGGGCTGGAGTGAGGAAGTAGGGATGACTCTTCCTAGAAGCTGGGCTGCAGAGGGGCACAGCCAGCTTGGTGAGGCCTAGTGGGGAATGTGGGGTGACCTATTCTGGGGAGCCCCCACTGGAAAGCCAGGAGAGAGCCAGAGGAAGCAGGTGGCCGAGTTTCCAAGGTGCGAGGAACCGTGGAGAGGAACGAAGGGCAGGCCGCCACTTCCGGACACTCCGTCCGCCTCGGCAGGTCGGGGCTCAGACGTCCTCTGCAGCAGGTTAAAAAGCCAGCCTGTCCGTGGCTCCTGGCTGAGGCCTGGTCTCCACCCCGGATTCCCGCAGATCGGCTTCCTGAAGGGTATTGGGCAAGGTTCTCTCAGCCATTCGCTCTAGAGCGCTGGTTTGCTTGTTCATTTTCAAAAAGAATTTTCAGCCCCGGCTGGTGTGGCTCAGTGGATCGAGTGCCAGCCTGCAAACCAAAGGGTCATGGGTTCGATTCCTGGTCAGGGCACAGGCCTGGGTTGCGGGCCAGGTCCCTGGTTGAGGAGCCGATTGATGTTTCTCTCTATCTCTCCCTCCTTTCCCCTCTCCCTAAAACTAAATAAAGAAAATCTTTTTTTTTTTTAAAGATTCTCAAGTTTCAGACCACTTTTCCCAGATGGAGATTTGTTATCCACATTCCTCCTTCCACCAGAATCTCCAGCAACAAACCCAGTTCTTCGGCAGGGTCCACACGCCCGTGGTGCTTGATTTATTGCTCCCCGCTTTCCCGGCTCTGAGTGAACTGCTGACCTTCGGCCTACTTAAGCACACGTGCTTGTAGTCAGCACAAGCAGCAAATTTCCACAACGATTAATTACACACCCGAAGCACTTCCTCGATGAAATTCACTTTGTGTTTACGTGTGCACAAAGCCCTGGCAAAGCTGGGCGAGCAGGTCAGACCTGTTCGGCTGGACCGCAGGAGCCGGGCAGGGACTTCTCACAGCTCTGAGCTGCAGCCGACCCGGGCCGACCTCCCCGGGCAGCCCCAGAGCAGGCGTGGGCCTGGGCCTCCTCTCACGAGGACGAGGGTCCGAGGACCACGGGCCGCAGGCGTCCCCTGCGGTTCTCCGAGGCTCCGGGGCCTGGAGGTGGGCTCCGGGGAGTGTCCCTGCCCACTGCGCCCGCTGCTGGATTCTGGTGGCCCCCGTGTGCCCGGCGTGAGGCACGTTCTCACGGGACACCGTTGGACGAGGGAAGCCCGGGTTGGGGTGGGAGGCTTCCTGCATCTCTCCCGACAGCAGATGGACTGTGTTTCCAGAACCATCTGCGCAGAGTAATCGGTGCTTCCCATGACCCGTCGCCCACGCGCCAAGGACTGCTCGGATATCGCCAGAGCCCCAAACTGGGACAAACGCAGACGCGCACCCCCTCGGATAACCCCCACGCCCCGGCTGCTTCCTAGGCTCCTGCTCATTTAAAGAATCCCAAAGGGCATTTGACCTCAATTTTTGTAATTTCCTTGCTGAAATTCAGGAGGAACTTCCTCGCTGTTCCCTATTACCCTTTTGTTGCTCAGAAAAGTTAAAGTTTAAATGGCAATTCTCTTTAGAATTTAATATCTGTTCCCAAACATTCTCGGTTTAATTGCTAACCGGTTCTTGAGAAAATTGAATCCCTATATTACGTAGTTTGCACGCACCAGTGGCCCGCGCAGCGAGCGGCGGCTGCGGATCCAGCTGTGAGCAGCTTATTAGAAAAGCTTCTAGCCGAGCTCTTCTCTTTAATTCCTGGGCCTGTTTTAGGTTTATGTCCGACAGCCCTGAATTGGATCGATGGAGGGTGAAGCCAAGATCTCGGTGTCTACACTTCACAGCTGCCTTTATAGCTGCTGCCACCTTGCTTTCTGAATGTGTAGAGGCACGTGCCAGCACCTTTGGGTGAAGCTGCTGTGGACGGAAGAACCGTGGGGTGGGGCCCACAGACCCAGCTGCCGGGCCCGCCCCTCCCCGGGGGACGCCTGGCACGGAGCGTCACCTGCCCCTTGGGACTCCTTGTCCGTAGAGTAAGGGTGGCACCTGAGGACCCTGAGCATTCACAGCGCAGGCCTCCTGCTGACATCCCCCCCCCACCCGCACCCCCCCCCCGGGGCCGGAAGAAGCACCTCAGAACAGACCAGAGCTGGGCCTCTAGGTGCCTGGGGACAGGAGTCAACTGTCTAGTTCTTTTTCCCTGATACAAACATAACGTCACTTTCCACACGGGAACTTCCGGCGGCTGTCTGCCGTCGGTAGGCCTGTCGACTCCACGATATGTTTAAAAATGGTGTTTGTCTCCACCGGTCCTGGTTCTGTGGCCTGTCTCCTGCCTCTGGGAGGCGGAGGCAGCATCCATCCCTGAATCGGGGCTGCCCCTGTGGCCAGCATGACCGGCAGAGTAGGGGAGTCCACCCCTGCGGTGAGAACGCGCTGGGCAAGCCCTCTGGAGACGGACGGGACCACTTGATGGCCCACGGGCAGACAGGGCCCAGGTCCACAGAGCGGCCAGGCGGCCGGCAGGTGGCAGCCACGATGGGCCGTTGCTCCTGTGAACAGCCTCTGGGGTGCGGTGTTTCTCATGCGGCAGCAGCGCGCTGACACACGGTGTCCCGTGCAGTGCTCCGTGACCCGGCTCTGGCTCCCGGTGTCTTCTCTGGCCAACCCTTTCCCTGTTCTCCACCGTGTAGATAAAACCCTACGCACTGACAGGATAGTCTCCGTCCTGGGCCACTGCTCGGTCCCCAGGTGGCCCCAGTCTCTGTTTTGCAAACACCTTTTGCTCTTCAGAGCCCCGTGGGTGTCGCCTCTTCTCTGAGGGCGTCCCTTTCTCTCCAGGAAGGATGGACGAGTCCCTTCGTGAAGCAAACGTCACTCCCTCTTCAGACTTTCCTCCAGCTCCACACCCACGTTTGCTCCTCCTAGAGGGAGCCTCTCGAGGGCAGGAGCTGCCAGCTCTCACTGCGGGTCACGGCGCCCGTGCCGGGGCGGCCATGCGCCCGCGTGTGGGACAGCCATGCCTGCCGGCCCGCGGCTGCACAACAGCGGCTCCTGCCCAGGCCCCCGGGCCCCCAGCCCCCCATTCCGAGTCACCTGCGGCCAATGCAGAGGGTAGGTCGCCAGCCTGGGACGGGGCAGCTGGGCTCTGCTTGGCTCCTCTTTGCTTTCACGCTTCTCTGGGCCTCCGTTTCCCCATTGGGTGTGTGGGTCCCCCTCCCCCCTCCTGCCTTGCATGCTCTTGGCCGCCCTTTTCACTTCAGCCTTTGCTGTGAGGTGCACCTGGCCGCAGCACCCCCCACCCCTCCTCACAGCCTCCCTCTGTGGTGGGGACTCTGCCGCCAAGGTCCCCGCTCGGCCATGCTGTGCACACCCAGCCCGAGGGACCTGACGCCCATCGCCACCCTCGCCCAGCAGCGTCCGGGCCCAGAGGACCACCCTCCCATAGTGCTGACCAGCTCCACCGTCCCCTTGAACCTGCTCCCTGGCCCCCATTCCAGTCTTCCCAAGGCCCCCCGTGCCCCGCGATGGCTTCCCTCACAGACGGCCGATTCCCAGGTCCGTGAGGCCCCAGGGAGAAGTGAGCGTCACTGTAGAACTCCAGGGGGTGGCCACAGGCAGGAAGGGGACCAGGGACTCACACCGGCTTGGCCACCCCTGGGCGGCCCTTGGCCTCCTTGCCGAGGTGACGCAGGTCCCCGGCTGACCTAAGACATGGTGTGTGAGTGCCAGGCTCTCAAGGGGGCACCGCTATGCTGATGGCTGGCGCTGTGGACCCAGGACGCGTCTGTCTTGTTCCTTAATGCTCTCGCCCCCACACGGGGTGGCCCTCCCATGGGCAAGGCCGGCCACCAAGGCCCATCTTGTGGGAGAGACACCATCAGACCCCAGGGGCCCACTCGCAACGCCTGCCCCGCGTCCGAGACCTGACACCCGTTACCTCAGCTGGGCCCCTGCGAACAGGGCCACGGAGGCGGGAGAGGTGCCTTATGTATCGTCTTCCCTGCCCCCAGCAGCCCGAGAGTTCTAGGAAATTGAAAACCTCACTCACTGTGTGACAGATTTCATTAGGGGGGCGACACTGGGTTAGGGCAGAGCCAGTGCCGGGGGGCAGCGGATCACAGGTGAGCCGGGTGGGAGAGGGGCTGCTCCTCAGGCTGTGGCCTCCTGTCTGTCCTGCTGCGAGCCACGCCGGGGACGGACCTCACAGGCCGTGCTGTGGCTGCTGCCGGAGCCCGAGCTGTGGCTCCCAAGGGTTTCCACACGGCGACTCTCTTTCCAGAAGGCTCTGGTCATCAAACACTTATTAAAAATAAGGGGCTCAAAGGCCCACAATGCAAAACTGACCGTTCGGGGTGCAGGGCTCGGGGGCGTTAAGCACTCACATTGTGCGGCTGTCACCACTGTCACCCCCAGAACGTCCTCCTGGCCCCGCGCTGACACGGTCCCCATCGAGCGCTCCCTGCCCGCTCCCACCCCCGGCCCCCGGCGGCCACCCTCTGCTCTCCGTCTGTGACTGACGGTGCCGAGTCCCTCGTCTGAGTGGAACCCCACCGCGCTTGTCCTCTGGGACCGGCTCGTTTCACAGGTGCTGTGTCCCCACGGGTCATCCACGGTGCGGCCTGTGTCAGAATGCCCTTCCTTCTCAAGGGGCAGGGGAAGGTCAGGCCCAGACCGGGAAGAAGTAAGCGTGCACCACACAGAGGTCTGGGCCTAGGGGCGGCGCGGGCAGAGGCCCTCGGGCAGGGACACTCCTGCCGGGCCGATGGCGCCGGGGTGGCCCGCTGCCTGCCGGGCCTGTGGGACTGGGCGGGCGCAGGGGGTGCGGGGAGCTTCTGAGGCAGGGCCGGACCGCAGGGCCCAGGAGTCCTCGGAGGAGAACTGCGACATCAGGCCGCATGTGGACAGCGTGAGGGCGGGGTGGAGACTGCGGCTGGTCTGGCTCCGTCCCACCGCACCGTGCGGGGGACAGACTGCGGTTGGTCAGAGGCCCCGCCCGCGGAGTCCCGCTCCTCCCTCCCGCCTGGCCGGCCTTTCTCTCCGCAGGAGCGTGAGAGACACCACGGGGTCACACAGACACAGCCCGGGCCGCCCAAACCCAGTCCTGACGACAGTGGCCTGAGACTGGGTTCAGAGCGTGAGGAGGTCAATCCGAGGGTTGCCCAGTCACGGCAGAACGTCCCTGTCATTCCCTGTGTCTCCTAGGAACACCGGTGACAACTGCGTGCGGTCCCGTGTGACAGTGATTGCCCACAATGGGAGCCCAGCAGCCCAGAGCACCTCCCGTGGGGATGTGCCCACACCACACCCAGTGCGACAGGATGGGGCGTCTTACTCGGCCCCAAACACCGTCCGGCTCCCAGGACGTTCTCTCTCCAGGGAGGAGGCAGCGGCTGAGCCACCGCGGCCAGGAGTGCCTCCTGCCGAGCGCGGGCTCCAGACCGTGTTTGCTGGCGAGGCCAGAGCTCCCTGCGGCTTTGCCCAGTGCAGGGCTGGTTGGCTCTGCCGGCGGGGAAGCTGAAAATCGCGTCCTTCCTGTCACGTGCAAGTCACGCACACGCTCCCAGAATCGCCGCCTGAGCAGCAGCTGCCTCTGCGTCAGACGTTAGTCACAAGCGCCTCGCTGGCTTCCCTGCGCTGGGGGCTGGGGCTGCGGCTGCCCGTCGGTCCCCGGGACTCGGGGGTCCTGGCGGGGGTCCTGGGACAACGCTCCCGTCACCGTGCCCGGTCCCCACGTCTGCGCGTTCCACAAAGGCAGCGGCCCCTGCAGCGGCCCCGAGTGGATAACACACGTCTCGCTCCCCTGACCTAGCTAAGAGTGTTAACGCACACATGCCAAAGCAGGTGCATGTAACACGTGCCGAGGAAACGCATCGGAACAGGACTCCCAGGCCTGCGTGTCTCAGACTCTCACACCCTCCCGGCCCATCGTCGTGAGCGGGTCACACCGCGTGTGCAGCCAGGCGCAGCCTGCACGCGACCTCACTGCGCGGGGCCGCCACTGCCGGGCGGCCTGGCCCGGGCCCGTGAGGGGACGATGAGCGTGCGCTGGGCCGTGAGCTGCTGTCACTGTCTGGGCGCTGCTCCTCCACGCTGCAGGCACCTCACTGACAGGCCAGGCTGCGTGGGACCCGGGGCTAGACTAGGACGAGGGAAGGTTCTGGAAGTGGGGGAGGGCGTGACCTAGGGGGTAAGGGTGGGAAGGTGTAGGGTGCGGGGAGGGGATGTTCCGGGAGACCCCGCAGGACGCCCAGCGCCTGGATCGGCACCGCGCGGTTCCCGCAGCCAGGCTGTCGGTGGTGCGGGGTCCTCTCAGGTCAGGATGGAGGAGCAGCGTGGGAAGCCCCCTCCTCTGGGGCCGTGCCAGGGGTCCCATCTGCTCCCCCGACGGTCACCCTCACGCCTGCGCCACTCCGTCCCGCACCACGCTGGTCCGCGCTCACGCAACACCTCAGCAGCTCCTCTTGCTTTTCCCTCACTCGGCTCCTGCCAAGTTACCCTTCTCCTCTCGTGAACATTTCAGCACATTTAGAAAATGACAGGGCAGTTTTCAAAACCAGTTCCACAGAGGGTCTGAGTCTCGCTCTATCTTGGCCTCGGAACACCCGAGAAAAGCTTGCCGTGGAGAGACCGAAGCCGCCTGCCGCAGCAGGGCGCAGACAGGACAGGAGGGGCCCACCTGCGCTGCTCGGGAGGCGGGCGTCCCCGGAAGGCCAGCGGGACACCGCGGAGCCTGCTGCCCGGAGCCCAGGGGAGGCGGGACCCCGCGGATCCGAGCCCACACCCATCGGGGCCTGGCCACCGGCAGCGTCATTCCTGGGGACTTTGCTGAGAAAAGTCCCCCACAAGCAAAGCAGAAAGAACGCCGACAGTTCTCTTGAGCAGATGTTACACTATTTTTATAGGGCCCTTATTTTACTTAAACATTAAAAAAAGATTTTCCTTTCGTATTGCATATTTTAAAAACTTCCTATTTTCCTGCTGCCTGAACATCCCACAGACAGTCTGTGAGCGCCGCGCCCAGGGGACCAGCGCGGCGAGGCCACGACGCCCTCTCACCCCGCCCCTGACTGCGACCCGGGGGCGCTCAAACGCACGGCCAGCCCCTCACACCTGCGGGGTCTCCTCCCGACCCCGAAACGGCCCTGGCCTGGTCCTTGCTCTCTCTGGCCCCCGCCTGCCAGGGTGACGCTCCCCGGGCGTGCCCCCCACATGGCCCCACCTCCAGGACCTGTGAGCATAAGACGACCCTCAATTCCTCTGCTTCTCTGGGTGCAGCGTCTGCAGCTGTGCCGGAGTTTTCCTCGAAGACCCCGCAGGGGACTGGCTCCCCCCCGAGTCCACGATGCACCGTGGCGTGCCCCCGCCGGACCACATGCGCTGGTGGAGGATCTCAAAGCCTGTGTGTGTTTTTTAATCTCTCTCTGCCTTGGTCACTCACAGGACAAACTTGGAAATGTCACCCCCGGGGCTCCCGTCGGCTGGCTGCTCCGACACCTTTCAGCCCCTGCAGCGCGCGCTCCTGGGCCCCCAGCCCGGGAGCTGGAGACCGAGTTCCCCCGCGCCCTGTATGGAGGGCGCCTCGGACATCGGGCTCCACCCGGCAGGCGCCTCGTGGAGGACGGGCAGACGTGAGCACCTGCGCCGGCTCCCAGCACCTGAGGCCAAGCTTCCTGCATCCGGTCACCCACATCCTGGACGCCCCCGGAGCAGGCAGACTGCGTCCCCGCAGAGCAGGGTGGCAGGCTACGGGTCCTGTGCATTCCTGGCTGCGTGGCCCCGGCCTTCTCCAATCTACCAAACGTGTCGTTAACCCTTTCTTGCCTAAACGAGCTGAGGGGGCACCACAGCTCAGAGCCATGTCCCAAGCAAGCTCGCCTGAGAACCTTCTGGAGACGCAGCCCATGGTGCTCGACGGAGCGTCTCATGGATCTGCCAGCGCCCAAGCCAGCGGACAGCTCCACTCGGAGCTCGCGTTTCTTTGTTGTTCTTTAATAAACCCGCAATCATATGCCGTGCGAGATAATGGACCGGTTGAATGCAGACTTGAATTATTTTATTTTATGGAGTCTTAATTAGATTTGTCATGCAGAGCTCCTACGTCCCGACTGTTTGCTTAGATTTAATGAGACCTGTTATGGAGACTCAGAGAATTGTAATTCTCCCATTAACTCAACAATGATGCATCTTGCAGAAGTGAGCATAGATCAAGTGACAAAAGACGCTCTCGGCACAGCAGGGGACCCCGCCCGGCTCACTGTGGAGGGACCCCGCCCCTTTCAAAGTTTCTTCATTGAGGTGTCATTGGTTTTCGGTCCCACCCGAACAAGGGCTTCGTCGGCACAGCTGGCAGCTTGGGGGTCCTCAGCTCACAGCCCACGCCTTCTGAGGTCACCAGTGCATGGTGAGGGGGCAGTGGTGAAGGTGGCAGCAGCACCCGGTGTCACCCGGCCAGTCCATTCTGGTTCAAGGGCTCCCGGGCGCGCCCCTCGAGGCTGTGACCACACCCCTCCCCCCCCACGCCGGCTCCCGCCCGGCTGCTCCGCTCCTGACGCGCAGGTCCCCACGCCACCCTCTGCTTCTGACTCCACTCGGCTGCCACACGCCCGGGCGGAGGGGCGGGGAGGGCCTGGAGGGCGCATCTTAGCTGGGCGCCCCAGAAGCAGCGCCCAGTGAGGACGATACATGTAGCTCGTCCAGGGTGGGGCATGGTGCGGGGAAGGGCCGGGTACCCGGGGCGACTGGCCGATCCCGTGGGGGAGGCCTGGGACGCAGACCGCACTGGCCCGGCGGCAAGGGCACACCCCTCTGCCGGGCAGCTCCAGCCCCCCGACCTGGGCCGAGCGGCCTCCCTCCCTCGGCCCCCGCTCACCCGCAGCCCCGGCCGCAGCCCCCTGCAGCGGGGGGAGACCCGAAGCGAGGCTGAGACCGCGGGCCCCACGAGCCGTGACGTGACACACGGCTAAGTGTGCGGGGGTCTGTGCAGTGTGCGTGACAGCGACGATGCCTTCTCCATGCACGGCAGGGAGGTGCTGGGCCCCGTCCGGTGACACTGTTGGTCACCGTCGTGACCGGGGGCCGGCTCTGTTGACGTGAGATCAGACCCTGGACACAGGGACGCACGTGGCCTTGTCTCTCAGCCACAGTCTCCGAGGCTCGGTTTTCCCACCTGTTTAATGGGCACGATGCACTGCCCACTGGGTCTGCCGGGCGGTGGCCGTACCTGACCTCTGCTGTCTCCCAGCCCCAGCCTCTGCGCGTGGGGGCTCTGGGCACGGCCACTCTTCCGTGTTAGCAATGAAGCCTGAGACTCCGCAGGGGAACTCAGAGGGGAGGCAGGGCGTGGGTAGCCGTGACCACGGTCAAGGGTGGCCAAGGTCAAGCTGGTCTCAGCTCTTGCTTTCCTGCCCTCTAGGCCAGACGGACCCCCTCCTCCCTGGCCGCTGGTGCCAGCAGGTCCAAATGGCAAGGACACGGGATGACAGAAGAATATGGCTCTGTCCTCTCTCGGTTCCCAGGGCTCCCACGTCCTCCTTCCTAGAAATTAAACGCCCAGAAGACTCCCTGGAGGAACCATGGCAGCGAGATGAGGCAATTACATTTTTTCTGCGGTGGACGTCACTGCATTGCCTGTAAATGCTAGAGACAAGCTTCTATGAAAGTTGGTACCAGAGCTATAATCAAAATGATTACACGGTACAGCGAGAGACAGGGACAGAGCAGAAACCGAGGGCATTAAACAAAGAACCAAACAGCTCGCCAGCGAGCACACATGGGCGGCTCGGAGCCTCGGTCTCAGCCACGGGGCCTGGGAAAGACTGCAGGGGTTCTGGGGGGCAGGGCTGCTCGCTAGAATGCCCTTCACCCCAAGGAAGCAGATATTTTCTCCGCGCAGAGCGGGGGTGGCCGCGTTCAGTGAGGGCTTGTTTCTCTGTCTGGGGTGCCAGCCAAGCCTGTCAGCAGCCTGGGTCACACAAAGCACAGGCTGGCAGGTCACAGCGTGCAGTCCTGGCCCTGCCTTCCTAATTCATAGGCGGGGACCCCCAGCCCTCATTAGGACAACGGCTCCGTGCCCGGTCGCTGCCCCCGCCCACCCCGCCCAGGAAAGACGCTCACCTGGCACCTGGGCCAACAACCCAGCATGTGGACAGGTGAGGAGCCCCAGCTTCCAGTTCGACTGTAACCCCGTGTTCCGTGATCTTGGTCACGTTGCCACCTGTCCAGGCCTGGTGTCTGTCCCCGAGCCCAGGGGTGGCCTCCCCGAGCTCCAGCTCTGCCCCTCCACGGGGGCCCCAGAGCTGGCCCCCTGAGGACACCGCCGCGCTCTGCCACCCCGGGGCGGCTTTCCTTTGAGCCACGCGGTTTGTTTCCAGAACTCTCGGCACCCTCCCTCAGTGGGGCAGAGGTGACTTCAGCCCTGACTGTGATCCGAAGAAACACATTTTTCCCTTCCATCCGAATTGCAGACCTAATTGTCCTTTCTGAGTCACGCTCGGAAACATTCCCCTTAGCGCTGTCACCTGAAATGTGACTGAACTGCCCACGTGGGAACCCCGTGGGTCAGGACAAGTAAAGACGCAGCTGAGGAGGGGAGGCTGGTGACGTCCGTCTGTCGGGGACTAGGCCAGGGTGGAGCAGGGAAGGGCAGGTCCACACTGGAGAGGACTCCACCTGAATCTTCTTGGGCCGAGGCGTGCTGGGATCTCTGAAGCAGGCGGGAGCTATCCCCGGGTTAAGCAAGGCCAGGGTTAGACCAGCGGGGCAGCAGGGGTGGGTGTGCCGCACAGGGCGCCCCCGCCGCCCACAAGGAGCCGCCCCCCTCCCCGGCCCTCGGCTCTGGCTCTGTGCCTGCTTCTGGAACGTCCCGCAGGCTGTCCGGGGCCCCGCCCCACCTTCGGGAGCCTCAGCAGCGTTCTGAGAGGGAGCCCTGGGACGCGGCGCCTGTACGCGGGGCACGGTGAGGGGCGCAGGCAGCGACAGCTGTGCAGGGTGCAGGGGAGGCCCGGCGGCACCTGACCCTGCGGGGGGCCTCCAGGCCGGGGCGCTGGCTCTCCAGCCGACGCCGGGCGGTCGGACTGCTGTGCGGGCTCGCGGACAGGCACCTCCCGGAGCCCGGGTGCAGCCCTGGGAAGATCCTGGGGGGAAACTCGCTGGAAGCAAAGCACACAGCAGCCGGGAGGGGTCCCCCAAACCAGCAAATGGGACGCGGGGCACCTGGGGGCAAGCATCATTGACCTGGATTTCACTCTCGGCTGGACACTGCTTTATCCACCCTGTGCCTCTTCCTCCTGCCCTCTTCGTCTGCCTGGGAAGCATTCTTAGCTCCGCGCTCCCAGAGGCCTCAACAGCAACAAAGAGGAGGAGCCTGAACTGTGAACTGGGGGACGCGCACTGGTCATCGTAAGCTTCTCTGAAAGGCAGGTAGTCAAACCGTTTTTACCTCCAGCCACGCACATGGCTAAGGGTAAGACCAGCCCTGCACAGCGCCCCGCTGGCGGACTCCTTGCGTTACCTGCATCTGTCAGTCTTGCACACTGTTCATCCAGCTGGTCTGATGTGATGGTGGAGCAGGGAGCATGTTTCAGGAACCAGCTCAGGTGTGACACTGGCAGGGAGCATGGTCTGAGAACCAGCCACAGGCCAGAGGAAGCAGGAGCTGGGTACAGCCCTTCCCTACCAAAGGCCCCTTAAAGGAAGGGGCACTTGGAGATGGACATCCAGACCCCACAGAACTTCCAAGTGGAGCTTAATGGAGCTTTTCTCAGACCTGCCACTTCCATCATTCTGATGTTCCCCTCCAGGCCTCCAGGAATACGAGCTCAGGGCAGCCCTGTCCTGTCCTTCCTCTCTTGTGTGAACCACATTGTAGAAATCCTGGAGGACTTCCTGAAAGAGGGGGCATTTGAGTTCTGCCATGAGGTGTAGCATTAAGTGGAGAATGGAAGGAAAGTAGGTTCTAGAACAAGAGAGGGTACACACCATGTCACCTTCAGGCTGGAGCACAGACCCTGGGACCTTGAGCCCTGCATTGAGAACAACAGGTTCTGTTCTGCAGGAAGTAGGAAGCCACACAGTTTTTGAGGAACAGAGTAAAGCAATGAGGCCAATCATGGTGAGAACGGATTAGGAATGCAACTTCAGCTGTGGGAACAGAACGCTGCCCCGGAAACGCTGACAGTCCTTATGCTAATGATGCCACAGGCTGCAAACAGCTCCCGAATGCGCCAGGAGAAATTACCCACCAGCCGGGGTCAGGCCCTGCGGAGTTCATTACACCACATCCAGAACCACGATTCAGGGCCTGCCCGTGTTTAGAGAGGGCAAGGGCAAGCTCAGAAAGAGTTTTAATCTCGCAGACACCCATCCGTCCAATTCCGCCGCCTCAGTGAGGCGGCAGTTCCCTGCAGTGGCTGGTTTTGAGGTTAATTACTCCCAGCGAAGAGTCGATTAGAAAAGGAAGCTCGCTCATCTCCTGGGTCGGCACAGGCAGAGGAACACACTTCAGACCCAGTCGGAACCAGGCACGCGGAGTGAAGTGCTCGTCTATTTGATTTTTTGGTTTAAAAAAAAAAAAAGGTCATCTGGGCAACTAACTGCAACGTGGAGCTGGACCGCAGCCTGAGTCGGCGCCTCGGAGCACGGGCAGCCGGCTGTGCCCTCCCTCCTGCGGCGCAGCCCCGGCCCGCGGACCCCGCCCCCCGCCTGCCGCCGGCCCGCACGAGCCTGCATTTGACCCCCTTCCCCACCTTGCTCTGCACGGCTGCACCTTTCTTCCTTCGAGTGACTGGGTGCCCCGGTCCCTTTACCTGCCCCCCATGTTTCCTCACTGTTTGCTCCCCCCATCACCTCTCAGCCGATTCCTCACCCTCGCTGGGCTGTGAGCGCTCTGCACGTGCCCTGCGTGGGCCTGTGTCCGGGAGCTGACGCCCGCCCGCTGCTGGGGGGCATCGCGGTACCCCGGCTGCTGGCTGCACACCCTGGAGCCCCACGCCCTGTGCAGGAAGCCTCTCTGGCTGCAGGATCCCCCCGGATTTGTTTGGAAGGAAATGGGAGCCTTTGCATCAAGGAGACGGCAGCTGGCTGACGACGTAGGCCAGCGAGATGGGGTGCTGCTGAGCTGCAGGGAGGAGGGGCGCCCCCAGTCCCTGGGCACCAGCTCCCCTGCACCCTGCCCCACCCCTGCACTGGCCGGGCATCCCCCAATGTGTGGCCATCTTTCTCCGGACAGTTCACCTACCTGAGCTGTCGGGAGACAAAGTGGCTCTGATGAGCGGAGTTGGTCTGTTGTGCTGCTGGTGGCCCTCCGACCCGCACACATCAGTCACACTCCACACGCACACACATGCTACACATCGCACATGTACACACACACCCCACCCCACACATGCCCACACACACACCACACATGCACACCCCACCCACACACGCATACACTACACATGCACAGCGCGGTACATGCACCCAGCACACATGTGCACATGCCCGCACCGCACATGTACATGCCGCACATCGCACGTACATGACACCACACATATCGCACACGCATGTGCACTCCGTGCCATGAACCGCCCACAACACACACATACCACACTCGCACATGCATGCACCACAGCACACGTGAAGGAGGCAGACGACACGAGGCTGCTGCGTTTCGCCCAAGCAGGAAAACCTGGACCCCAGTGCACTGTGAGTGAGGGCCGTGTAATCTAACGCCTGGAGCCACCTCCTGGGCAGGGCACCCGGCGCAGGGCAAGCAAGCCAAGGTGGACTTCTAAAAGTGCCCCAGTAGCCCACGGGAAGGTAAGGAGAAAGAAGCAGAAGAAGAATAAACAGAGGAAATAAAAATAAAATAAAATGGCAAGTGTAAGTCCTAACACATCAATAATTACCTTAAACATAAATGGTCTAAATTAGCCAATTAAAGGACAGAGATTGCCAGGTGATGTTTTTTAAAAATCACAACCCAAAGCTTCTGTCTTTAAGAGGCACACCTCAAATATAACAACATAAGAAGGTTAAAAGTAAAATGATGGAAAAGGATATCTACGCAAACTTTCGTGAAGATCAGACAAAACACTTCAGAATTTAAAAATTTCTACAAAGAAATGATACATCAGTGGACTGAGCATCGGCCTGCGAGCTAAGTGTCACTGGTTCAGTTCCCAGTCAGGGCACATGACTAGGTTGCACGTCAGGTCCTCCTTTCCCCTCTCTCTATAAATAATAAATAAATAAAATTGTAAAAAAAAAAAAAAAAAAAGAAAGAAAGAAACGATACAGAATGATAAAAGGATGGAGCCACAAAAGTACGTGACAATCCTGGAAGCGGGGCACCAAGTGCAGAGCCTCACAATACATGAGGCACAAATAACAAGCCTCGCAGAGAGAGGAAGAATCCAGGAGCATCGCTGGACTCTTCAAACGCCACCGTCAGCCACAGACAGGCCTGGGGGACAGAAATCAGCAAAGACAGAGAAAAAGCGAAGAACCCAGCCCACCAAGAGCTCACTGATACCCAGAGAAAACTCTGCACGTGAAAGCAAAATACACGTTTTCAAGCAACCAGGCAACACTGATGAAGCTGGGGTGCATCCCGGGCCCTCAAACCGCCCTCAACAAGGGTAGAAGATTTAAATCCTGTGCAAGATTTTCTCTGACCATAATGGACTCTGATTAGAAATCCATACGGAAAGACAGGAAGATCTTTAAACACTTAGGAATTAAACAAGACGCTTCTGAATAATCCATGGGTCAAAGAGGACATTTCAAGAAAATAAAGTGAATGCCCAGCACAAATGGAAGTGAAAGCAAACACACCGGAACCCACGGATGGAGCTGAAAGCGAGGTCTGCAAACGCTTCCATGAGAAAGAGGGGGACTCTCAGCTCAATATTCTAAGCTTCTAACTCAAGGAACGAGGAAAAGGAGGCTCCAGTGACCCAGAGCAGCTGGAAGCCAAGAAAGTGCAAAGAGCAGAAATCAGTGAAATTACAGACAAGAAATCATTTAAGCAAAATCAATGCCACAAAAAGTTGGTTCTCTGAAAAAGAACCATCAATAAAATTGATAACCCTCTAACAAGACTGACGAAGACAAAAAGAGAGAGGACGCATCGCCAACCTCAGGGACGGCGCGTCAGGAATCTGTGACTCTGCGGACACCACGGGGTGCGGGAGGGGTCCTGCAGGGACCCTGATGCTCATGACCAAGACCGTTCCGGGAGCTGAAGCTGTAACTTAACAAGCGCCCGCGTGACGACGGACGAAGATACCGAAGCAGCTGAGCAGGCGCTGCCGGGGCCGCCGGACGCACGCAGGCCAACCGGCCGGGCCGACGGAAGCCCTGCCCCGGCCTCAGGCCCCTCGCAAAGCCCAGCTCACGGCCGGCCACGGGCTTAAATGGGACAGCACGTACCGTTCAGGAAGAACAAGGCGCAATCGCTGGGCCCTGGGGCTGGGTGAGGAGTTCTCAGGTTTGACACCAGCGTCGAGAAGGAACTGTGACACCTGGGACGTCATCAAAGCTAGAAGCGTCTGCTCTGTGAAGGAGGTGAACGACGCGCTCCTGAGCGCGTACAGGGCTCTTCAAACTGCGGCTGAAGGCAAAGCGGCAGCGCCCTGGGCACCGGGCCCAGACCGGGCACCAGAGACGGCAGAGCCACACGCGCGGTGACAGGCTCCGTCCCGCCAGCCTCGGGTGCCCGCCAGCCACAGCATGGCAGGGCGTTAACACACGGTTCTCGGGACGAGCCCCGGACGACGTTGTGGACGGGGGTGGTTTCCTCGTGCGGGTGCACGTGGGGGCGGGAGGAGCCCACACAGGCCCTGCTGAGACTCCTTCCTCAGACCCTGGGGCGGGGCGGGGGGGACGAGACGGGGCAGAGCTGCCACGCTCGGGCCACGCACGTCCCCCCGAGCGCACCCACTGCCAGGGGCAGAGCTGAGCTGTGTAGCTGAAGTGGGCCCGCCCCAGGGCCGCCTGCCCCGCCCCCTCACCGCTCCACGGCACCGCGGCTGAGCTGTCCCGAGGCCACACGTCTTCACAGCGGTGCCCTTAGCGCTCCTGAGCGTTCCCACCCAATGACGTTTCCTTCCTTACCAAGTTCCAACTGGGGCTTCTTGCTGGTGTTTGAATTGGCACCGACGACCAGACCCGGGGGTGACACTTCTGATCTCCAGAGCTGGCCGCTCCCCGCGCTGCAGCAGGCCGGCGGGCCCTTCTGAGAAAGGTCACGGCCTCACGAGGGGTGTGCTCTCTGGGGCCCTTCGGAGGAGGGTCTCCCTCGCCTCCTGCAGGCCCTCGGGACGCCTCGGGGCACCTGCGCAGACCCCGCCCTCCAGGGCCCAGCCGGGGACGCCACGTAGCCAGAGCGGGGGGCTGTTAAGCATGAGAGATGCACTCAATTATTTGCCTCACAAATTAACTTAGTTCATCATAAAAAATGGAATTAATTTTTTTAATTGGGTGCTCAAACGTCAAAGCAAGCCCGCTTTTAAAATGCATGCCATAGGACAGCGGCTATTTCTAGCACAATAAAGCCAATTATTTTTAAACATAAAATCCAGTACTGGTAAGATTATATCTATAGCAACAGTTGGGTGGTTATTCCCGCCTGGTTCTGAGCAATGAAAAGTCAAAGCTCGTAAGTGTCTGTACGTGCACTGTTATAATAAAACGTCCGGCTGTCCCCATCGCGATGGCAGCCCCTCGCCAATTTGCTGTCCAGCATTTGGCAAGAGGATGGCCCTGACTCGCGACCCTGGCGCTCCCGGGATGCGGCCGAGCACACCTTGGGCGTCACTCCTCTCTCCTTTCATCCCCCGCACGGCTGATCACTGAGTGAGGCCACCTGTGTGTCAGGCAACGGGAGCAAACAGGGGCGTCACCGTTTCTGAGGAGCTAAGCACCTGCACCTGGTTGGGAACTGAGGGGTGTGAACTGGCTGCAGCTGCAGGGTTGGTCCCCACCGGCGTCTCCAGGTCCGAAGGATGCGGACTCTGTGGGTCTGGGTTCTCCAGAGAAACAGAACCAATGTGACGTCAGAGAAGATTCCTGATGAGGAGCGGACTCGTGTGCGGTGTCCCCGCTCAGGCAGCAGGGCAGGGGGGCAGGGCAGCTCCGCCTGCTGCTGCCACTGTTCCCGTCAAGCCCTCAGAGTGCTGGAGGGCCCGGGCCGGGTCCAGCTCTGTGCTGAGCAGCCCCCGAAACACCCACAGACACCTCCAAAGCAGCATTTACTCAGCTACCAGGGCACCCTCAGATCCGGTCGCCCTGACACATAAAACTAACCATGAGGACGCCTGACAGGGGGCCTGCCTGGTGCCTTCAGGGGTGCTCTGCTGTGCAGCCTGGACCCCCACCCCCACCCAGCGAGGACTCTGCGGGAGAAAACGGCAGATCGCCGCGTCTCCTCTGGATCCCACTCTCAGGCCGCCTGCATGGTTTTCAAAGCATCCATGGGCCGCCCCGTCCCCAGGAGCGTCCCTCTGCCCGGGGCCACCCTGCCTCAGCCCCAGAAAAGCCCCGGGAGAAACGGTCGGCGGCAGCAGCAGCCCGCCCGCCCTCTGACTGCCGCGGCTGATCTCCGTCTTTACGAGCGTAACTTCCTCCAGCTGCCGTGGTGAGGGCGACGGGCTGCTGATTCGCACCGTGAGCTGCACCTGCTCCACGGTCAGGGGCAGAGCGGTGCTGCCCAGCGCCCGGGGGAGCGGCCAGGGCCCATTCGGAGACCCTCCCTCCAACCGCCCAGCGCCGGGACCGCCCCCTTCCCGCCGCTGGCCCAGAGCCCTCCCCCCGTTCGCTGGCTGCACCAGGGCCCCCGGACCTGGGGGGCTCCAGCTTCTATGTGTGTTTGTTTTGATGGACCCACCAGCATCCCCCTGCTCTCTGGTGCATCACTGAGACTGAACTCGGGGCAGCAACCAACAGTAACCCAGGCCGGTGACCTCGGCATCATGGACCAGAATTCCGGCAAAGGCCCGCCACCACCACGTATCATCTGTGTCGCCCTCAGCAAGTCACCTCAGCCATCAAATACCGGTGACCGAGATCATACACCTCTCACCTGGAAAGAAAGTGGACCAAAAAATCGTGTAAGCCCTGCATGTTATGACCTTGGGGCCTATTATTGTTTCTTGCTTTTTACAAAGAAACATCCTTGTGGGTTTTATCAATATTACTACTTTGCAAGAGTTGTACAAAAAAAAAAAAAAAAAAAAAAAAAAAATCCATATGTCCCTTTACCAGATTCCCTGTTGTGAACATTCCCCCATTGGATTTATCATCAGACAGATGGATAGATGCACATCTCCACATTCGTAAATATATATTTTCCCCTAAACTCTTTGAGAGTAAACTGCAAACGTTATGTCCTTTCCCCTAAAGTACACAGATGCTTTGTGTGTTTTCTAAGAACAGAGGTATTCTTAGCAGGAAATTAAGCAGTAATGTAACACCAGAGGCGGATTAAGGTCAGTTGAGGCCCCGGGTGCAGAAGAAAATATTGGGCCCCTTAAGAAAAAGAGAGAAATGGGGAAAATAAAAATACATGTTAACCATATTTATGCAGCGTAGTAATGAAACCAAACTTGGTGTCATTAGAAAAAAGTGTAAATTTGGGGTTTTGTGGGGCCCTTCGGAGGTCAGGGCCCAGGGCGTGCGCCCGGTGTGCCTGCCGTTAAATCCGCCTCTAATAACACGCATGGTAAGGGATCCAGACCCCATATTCCTGCATCACAGCCAAACAATGGGTCCCTTGGTGGCCATCTTGCCCAGGCCAGGGTCCCGGCCAGAGTCACAGGCTGCGGTGAGTTTCCGGCCTCTCCAGGCTCCCTTTCCCGGAGACCGTCCTCAGCCTCGGTCTCCCTGAACTCACTGGTTGTGGACGGTACAGGATGGCCCCAGGGTTGGATCCGGGTGACACATTTAGGGCAGGGCCACCTGGAGGTGAGCACATGGGCTTGTCCACAGCACATCAGGGGCCGCTCGGCCGGCTGTTCTGTCACTTGTCTGCCGGTGCCGCCCCACGTCTGCTGAGAGGACATGCAGGCAGCCACGGTCTGAGACCCCCGCCAGCTCCCGCCAGTCCCGCCCACGCCCGTGGAGCCCTAGTCTGAGTCACGTACAGCCATGTGGTTGCAAGCTCCGTCTCTGACCCCAGCGTCCCCTCCGCATCGCTCAGTCAGTTTCACCGCAGGGAGGCCCTGCCCCGACCCCATTCACTCCTCTCTTTCACATCAGCGGAACGCGAGGCTCCCGTGTTATTCTGTGGCTTATAATCTGCTTCTATAGATGTGGACGCTCACTCTGTCCCATCTTTGGCCATCAAGGGACTCTAAGTAACCCTGCGTGACACCTGTCCAGGGCCACATACACCCTGGGGACTGCAGGACACAGATGGCTGGTCCGTGGCCGAGCAAGGGGTTGTCTTCCTAGAAGCCCAGGGGCTCAGGTATATGCCTGGTGCCTGCCCTCCAGCCCAGCTGGCTCGTGTTGTGTGTGCCGTCCAGCCCCTGCGGGACCTCTGCCCAGCAGCCTGGAGGCCAGGCCAGGCCAGGTCAGGCCTGTGCCTCCCGCTCTCACGCAGCACGATGCGTCCGAGTCCTGCGCAGGCCAGCGGAGCGGCCCTCCTCTCCCCGGCCAGGAGTGACACCTGCGCTCCAAGCAGCCTGGCCCCACGGTCCACCTGCCCACGCCCCGCCCCACCTGGCCTGGGAGCGAGACAAGCTGGGCCGGAGTACGTTGGGCAGCACCTAACAAGAATCATAAAGTTGTTTGTTTCATTTGACCTCGTGGTAACATTTCTGGGAAATCATTCTAAAAGAAAATTCCAAAAATGAACAAAATCTATGCATGAAGAGGTTTATTGCGGAATTATACAACTTGGAGTAAATTGGATGCCTGTCAGTCGGGGACCGGGAAGGCGATTTATGGTGCACCGAATGGATTGGGTATTATATTGCCTCTAAAAATTCTCAAGATAATGAAGCAGCAAGAAAATGATGCGTTATTGAGTAGGAAGATGCCGAGGACAATCCCCCGCACACCTCAAATAGGGTGACGGACACTGCTGTCCACAGCAATATGGACTCTAAGCTGTCCTTTCCTGAGTCGCTGACATCAGAACTCCTCAGGGGCAGGAAGCGTCGGGCTGAGTTCCCGGCGCACGTGGGTGGACTCTTGGGGCGTGGGGGGTCCTCACCCAGCGTGGCCCTGACTGTAAGTGGAGATCTGAGGTCACACAGTGAGCAGGTCAAACGCTGACCGGCACTGGCAACATCCAGGGCCTCTGCTTCCTCGAACCACGCTTGGGCCCAGCGCGCCTGTGGGTAACGGTCGGAAGGGATGGCGGAGACCAAGGATGCGAAAAACGACAGGGAAACAAATGAGAGTCAGCCACGACCGGTCAGCAGACCGCGGCCTCCAGCCCAGCAGCGTCTGGGCGTTAACCTGCATAAACGCCTTCTCAGTGTGTCCTCATCGTTAAAGATTTCAGCGTGGGATCGTCTCTGGCCTTGTTTTTGTTTGTTTTTTTACATTATTTTACCTGAGCAGAAAAAAAATCATATCATTTAAGAAAAATTTTTTTTGCAGATGAAAAGAATCAGCTTTCCCCATGCAGTGTGACTGCAGGGTGTGGGAAGATGGCCTGTGGATCTGTGGATCCGTGGGTCCGTGGATCTGTGGATCCGTGGGTCCGTGGATCCGTGGGTCTGTGGATCCGTGGATCCGTGGATCCGTGGATCCGTGGGTCCGTGGATCTGTGGATCCGTGGGTGCATGTATCCATGGGCCTGGGTGCCTACGGATCTGTGGATCTGTGGCTCTGTGGGTCTCAGACCTCAAGATGGACTTGGAGGCCAGAGTCCAGGCTTTGCAATGACGCAGCTCACTGATGCTCTCTTCCCTCTTGGGGAATGAATGGGACTATCTGGGTGACAGTGTGACAGCCCCTGGGCTCCTCCACAGTCCTGTCCCAGAGCTGAATTCAGTCCTCACTTGCCCAGAATGCCACTGTCAGTGCTGAGTCAGCCACTCGGTCTGCAAGGATTAAGGATCAATTTTCTCTCTCACAGGGGACAAAGGGCCCGGCATCCGTGGCAGCGGGGCGAGGGGCTGAGGAGGGGGGCCTGGATGAGCAGACAGGGCTCTGCCTGAGAAGCAAGCAGGCCCACAGGTGTTATCTGAGCCGGCCATCAGCGGAGGATCGAATGTTCCTCTGGTCCCCTCTGCAAAGGCAGCGACCTGCTGTGACCCGCACACAGGCGGGGCGGGGCGAGGCCAGGAGGGGGGCTTGCCACATGGATGGTCTCCAGGGAGGAGGAAGCTGCCAGAAGAAAGCTGAGCCACAGCAGCACGAAGCCCGGCTGGAAGCGGCTGCAGGCAGGGGCCTGGGTCGGGCCCTGGCCCCACGGGGACACACTGGATGGACGAGAGGGCCCGGCGGACAGGGGAGGGCAGGCTGGCACCACACCGAACGGCGTCCTGAAGACTCCCTGCTCTTGTTCACAGGGCACTACGGGGGCCCCTGGGCTGGACGCTCTCTGTCCTCTGTTGAGAAGATGGGGCTCTGAGAGGACAAGTGGCCTCCAAGGTAGCCCAGCAGGGGGTCCAGCCTTCAGGGCACGAAGGGCCCTGGACCCTCCAGCCGCTCACACAGGCCGCGTCACGCACGGTGGCCCGGATGGGGCCTGTTCCCGCCACCCCCGGCCACGGGCCAGAGGAGCCCCCCCTGCTCTGGTGGGAAGCCATTGGGTCCTCCAGGAGGTAAGGGGCCCAGTCAGCCCTTGGCCCACCCAGGAGGCCTGCCAGCCTCTGACCCCGACTCCTCCGGGGACGCAGAGCTGGACCCAGAGCTGGAGAGGCCCGACGTCACAAAGGTGTTTGCTATCCAAACCAGGCTTCTGATCACTTCTGCCTTCGGTCCCGATTCTGGAGGGTCACACGCAGCCCTGGTGTTCCCTCCGTCCCTGGGCGAGAGGGCCCGACTGGGGCTGGGATGGCCATCAGGGACAAACACCTTTAGCTGCCCAGCTTTTTGCCTTGTGACATATCCCACCCATGACTTTAAACCCAGGCACCCAATCCCCCACCCCAGGGGTACATAAGGCCCAAGGCCACATCCTGGAGAGGAAGGGGACACACGTCTCTCCTGCGCAGCGCCGTCTCTGCTAGGAGGAGGGGCTGGCCCCCAGAACACCCCAGCCTGGGCTCGTCCCATTGGCTGACGAGCCCACAGACCCCGGTGAGCACAGAAGCACAGTACCTGGGACGTCACCGAGAAGAGACAAGTACAGCGTGACTCCCACGGGCCAGTGAGCGGCTTCTCGGTGGAAACGCAAACAGGAGCCTGCAGGGCCAAGCGGGAGGTGTCACTCTCTGCACGCCCCCCGCGCACTGGGCCGGTGCTGAGTGCCTCCCACCTGCTGCGGACAAGGAAACTGAGGCTGGAGGGGCTGAATCGCTGCCCAGGACAGCCAGCTGCCGGGATGCCGCCAGAGTCAGGGCGGCGCCTCCCCTTGGGCCCAGCCCTGGGACTGGACGGACACACGATACCCACAGAACGAGGAAATGGGTCAGAAGGCCCCTTCACACGTGGTTCGGTTTTATGTGAATTTAATAGGAACCAACTCTTCCGTGGAACTTAGGGGTTTGGCAGAGCCTGAAACTGGCGTTTAAGAGCTTGCGGCTTGGCCAGCCTCTGGCGCTGGGAGGCCCCCTCAGCTTCTAGACCCAGGAGGGAAGAAGCGTCATGTTGCCGTGCGATGTCCACTCACTCTGCTCACGTGTCAGTCTGCAAACCACGGAGGGCGGCAGGTGTGAGGCCCGCTCTCAGCGCCGGGCACCGGGCAAGGCCGAGCAGGGGCTGGGCCGTGGTCACCCAGGCTGGGTCTGCTCGGCGCTCAGACGGGAGCTGGGCCCCCGAACGCGGTGGGGGCGTGGGAGGGACAGGGGGGTGTGGGCGGCCACCTGGCTGTGGTGAGCAGGTCCTAAGTCGCTGTCCCCTCTCCCCAGCCCTGCCCGGCCCCAGCTCACGGGTCTCGTCCCAGCTCAGCCTGGAGAGTCTGGGGACAGTGGTGTTGTGACAAGCCCAGGCCTGTGCCCGAGAGAAGGGGCGCCTTCAGCTCTTGGAGCCCCGGCCCAGCCCAAGCTTCCAGGCACCAAGAGCTGTGCAGGGCCTATGGGCTGCTCTAGAATGTTCCTTCGGTCTTGCTCACCTCTGCTCTCCTGTGTCCCCGAGGCCTGTCCATGGGGACAGTGCGAAGCCCACCAATACGTCTCAGGGATCTGAGACCCTCGTAGATGCACAGGAGGTTGTAAGGAGCAGCACCCTTCACCCAGGCCCCCCGATGGAACATCAGCGGGTCACTGTAGCTCAGGTCAGAGCCAAGAACGTGACCTTCATGAGGCCCACCTGCCGCATTCAGACACTGGCAGCTTCACGTGCCTCACCTGCGTGTGCATTTAGTTCCGTGGCTTAACCCCACGTGTGGCCCCCGAATGCACCACCACCGTGAGGACACGGCCCTCTGCTGCCACCCCCCACAGCCACAGCCGCCTCCCTCTGCCCCCGTCCCGTCCCCACACATCATGTCTGTCCCCATAACCGCGTCACAGCAAGCATGTCACACACAGTGCAGCCTTCCAGGATTGCTTCTCTCGGCTGCCACTCCCCCCTTGTGAATGGCTGGCTCCTTCTGTTGCTGCGCAGCTCCGCAGCGCACGGGCGGCTGAGCTTATTCCCACGTGCCTGCTAAGGGCAGTTGGGGGTCAGTGGCGGGGCTCCTGTGACGAACGCGGCTGTGAGCACCCATGTACGGGCCTGCGTGTAAATACGATTCTGAGTTTCTCTGGGATGCGCGCCCGGCGACACCAGAGCCTGACCACATGCTGGGGACACACTGGTGTGGCGGGAAACCACCACAGTCTGGTCCCAAACGCAGCGCCCTGCCGTCCCCTCAGCCGCGGGTGAGGGCCTCCACCCGTCCCAGCCTCCCACCCGCCGGCACTTGGTGTTCACTGCTTTATTCCAGCCGTTCTGGGAGCTGTGCGGTGGGCCATCTTCTCCAGGGCAAGACGACAGAGTCCCTGCAAGTGACCCAGACACACTCAGGGACTGTCCACAATGGGGGCTTCTTGGGGGTGTGTGAGGTATGGGGATGCCACCCCGGGCTCTGTCTCTGCACAGCCTGCAGGACCCCTTCACTCCTGGGAGTCCTATGTCTCCAAGGAGGGCCGGGCACGCGTGCTTGCTGGCCCGTGACCAGGAGGGCACCGTGTCCGCCTCAGAAGCCCCTGGTGGCCTCCAGCAGGCATCTCCGCCCCAGTCTAACTGGCTCCCTTAGCCTGGGCCACTGTCCCCAGACCTCACAGAGGCCCGTCTCGGCTTCAAGTCTTCCCCGCCAACCAGCTCAGGCCCCTGCTGCCGCTCCGGCTTCCTTCCTGCTGCTTACAGCTCAACAACGTCACTCACTGCTCTGTGTCTGCTGTTCCCCGTGAGAGGGGCCCCTTGAGGAGAGAGGGCCCGGCAGCAACTGCGCAGGGTGGCGTGTGGGGCAGGTCAGTGAGGGGCTGGCACGCGTCCCAACCTGTGAGTGGACGGGTGTGTGAACCCCCAGTGAGTTCTTCCAGGTGAAGCACAGGGGCAGCTTCACTGAGAAAGCTGAGTGCTGGGCCCAGAGGCTCACGAGAGGGTCAGGGTCAAGGCCAAGGGCATAGTCCTGGCGACCCAGCCCTAAGCACGGCCTTCCCAGCTGCCAGAGGCCCTGCCCTTACCGGGCCCACCAGTAGGGGCGTCCTCCCGCACGCCGCCCACCAGGCAAACCTCCGAAGACAGAGTTCCGTGCAGAAGAAAGGAATCTTCTATTCAATGGCAAGCGTCTGCCTCAAATAGCTGGGTAACAGAGGTAAGGGGAAAGGAGAAGTCAAAAATAGCTATTTAAGTATGTCATTACAACTACCACACAGGTTCAGGAACTGAAAATAACACAAAACCAAAAATCTGTTCCCAGTGCTATTATCACCAGGGTCCTTGGAAATGATGGCACATTTCTGCCTCAAAGCTGTTCCCGCCAAGACACCCAAAGAAGAGTCCCCCTGCCGCCCTCTGCCAGCGCAGCTCACCATTGCGCCAGGAACCTCTTCGCCCACCCAGAAGGATCATGAACTCAGCGGTTTAGCTGGGCTCCAGCTTCTGTGCGGCTCCAGGCGTCTTTCGGAGTCTGTGCCCCGAGGCCTCTGCTCACAGGCCCGCTGGTGACCGTTGACAGGCCGTCCCCTGGGCAGGAGGAAGAACCAACTGACTTTTCACTCTCCGGTGCGCTCCATTTCAAAAGTCCTCTCCCAGAATCCCATGTGCACCCAGAGCCCATGGGCACGTCCAGCTTTCCAACCAAGAAGGGCCAGAGTTGGTCACATTTGCCTTTGCCCCTCTTCTGGCTGCCGGGTTTAGCAAGGGAGCCAAATCTCTGGTCACCCCTGCGCAATGCAAACCCCTCCGCCACTTCCGGGAGGTGCATCCCCCCATTACCACTCCTCGTCCAAGAAAAGTGCACGACCCCTTCTCTCTCCCACTCAGTACTTAGCAATGACAGGCTGAGATGCGGCTGGTATTTCCAACCTAAGTATTTGCAATGAAAAGAAACATCAGCATGACCGTTCCCCGTACCTGGGCTATTTAACACGCTCCCTCTAAAGCGTCTCCCCTGAACAGCTTCATTCCGCACAATGAAGCCTGCGTGTCTACACCCACACGCTCATGGCCCGGAACCCACGTAGACCTGTTTCTCAAAAGCATACGTGTCCCTCGCTGTGTTTTTAGGGGCCTTTGTCTGTGAAGCCTTGTGCTCACACTATAAGGCAGGTGACATAGTGAGTGTTCTTCGTCCCTGAGGCCAGCAGCTGCTTTGGTCTCCGGGTGCCTTCATACTCTTAAAAATCACGGAGGACCGCGAAGGCCTTCTGTTCACATGGGCTCCACCTATCAGTATCCATCACATTAGAAGCTAAAACCAAGCCCTGTGAAGTATATACTTATTCACAAAAATAATAATGATCCAGTTACACATTAATGTAAAAACCATGCTAATGAAACATAACTATTCCCATTAAAAACTTTAGTGAAAACAGTAGCATGGCTTTATAATTTTACAAATCCCCCCACCTGTTCCTGTCCCCGTCAGGTGACCGTTATTTTGGTTGAACTACGTAACAAAACCTGGCAGATGAGTTGTCCAAAAAAAACCCCTCTTTTAATAGTTTCCTTATGCAATTGGGGGCATCCTCTGAGGCTGCAGCAAACTGAGCCGCCTCTTGAAGATCAGCTGCAATACAGAGTCTGAACCCCTCTGCACGGACGTTCTGCTACATACAACCCACTGGTGCGTCTTTCGCTGGAGGGGGGTCTCCTGCCTTTCATCAACTTAGGGTCCTTGGTTCCAATTCAATGCCAACAGGAATCCCCAGTTGGGGTGCGAAACAGCCCCACTGTGGCACTGCACGGCTGTGAAGCAGCCCTGGGCGAGGCGTCTCCCGTGCTGCAGCTCAGCCGGGGAAACAGTCACAGGGCTGGGGGGGAAGGGAAGGGACTCTGAGCCAGAGCACAGCAGGCTTGGGACAGACGTCCTCCCCCTCATGCAAATGAGGGCTGCAAATCCTCACGGTTTGATTGGTCCAAAGGACACTGTTCTGATTGGTCACAGGAGAGCTGCTCTGTTTGGGCAGAGCTGAGCCGCTCTGATCAGATGGGGAAGCCTCCGTCCTATTGGCTGACACAGGATCATTTGGAAACTGTTGGTTCACTGACTTATGTAGAGTTTTAAATATAGACACATTTTATTACACATCGAAAATCACATTCTCTAACATCACCACCCATCTTATCAGAAAACTCATTAAGTAATGGGAAGCTGTGAAGACTTTGGTCATGGATACACATTTTCCAAAATTCTAACTTTCACCTACAAGTTTTATCATTGGCAACAAATACTCTTGAGTGGTTTTCTTAGAAATGTCCAGTTCATGTCATTCGTTTTCATGAGAGTACCGTATTTTTTGCTCTATAGGACGCACCTGACCATGAGACGCAGCTAGGTTTAGAGGAGGAAAACAAGAAGGAAAAAAAATTCTGAACCAAATGGTGCACTAAAATATCTAGTAAGATATAACAATAATATTCCATCCATGTAAGCCAACAGCAGTCAACAGCAGTATTGAGAACCATCATCACTGTCACTAACGAATGAGGACAGACTTTAAGGTTCAAGGACTCTTCTAGTTTTCTGGGAACCCCAAGAACTTATCATTGCTAGTGTCAGGACTTATGGGGGCCTTTAATAACAGGCGTTGAGGGAGCCTTTAGTAACAGCCACTGAGAGTGTCACTATCCTAGTTACAGGTGCTGGCGGATGACCACCAGTGCCCGTTCCGGCTAGTGACCCCCCTTAATCCCCTCAGGGCTTGTGTTACTACTAGAACAGTGACCCCACCATAACTCCCTTTATATACTACAAGCTTCAGCATTCATGGCTGCTCACCCAGTCACTGCTGGCCTCCTCACACACAAACCTGGGGTGCACTGGGAACAGTGTGGAGGTAGACGAGACAGCTGTAGCACCTAATGGAGCCAGTAGCCAGCTGAGAACATGTTACTTCAGCTCCTCCCACCTGCCTCTCATGATTGGCAGAGCTTAAGACACATTGATTGGTGATCGGAGGCGGGTCTACTGACACAGACCCCGCCCACTGACTAAGGCAATGGGCCCTTGGCGCTGTGCCGCGTGCCCGTTATTAGCCTCAGCTGACTCGACAGGTCAGTGGTTGCAGCTGGGAGCATCAGGCGGCTCTGCACTCTCCCAGGTCCCGGGTCATGAGCAGAGGCAGACGCCCTGAGACTCAGCAGGAAAGGGGGACACGTAAGCGTCCCCAGGGGTTTCACGTGCGCCCACTCTTACTCTTCTAACAGCTGTCGCCACCGCTGACAGGTCAGGTGATACGCATCATGGTCTGTGACGCAATATTCACTCCGTAAGATGCACAGACATTCCCCACCCCCAAACCAAGTGTGTCTTATAGAGCAAAAAATACAGTATCTGTCAGGTCACCAAGCGCGAAGAGTGTGTCCGTAAGCCGTCCTCTCGGGTGACGATGGTGAACAAGCCCGTCCAGCTTGCGAGCCAGCCCCTGTGCTGTTCCCCACGGACCACGGTGCTCCCGTGCGGGGCGGGCGGGCTCTCTGCACATTTTCTGCGTTGTAAGATTAGCACGTGGTGCACTGCAAGTATGCGATTTAATCCGATCAGAAAGCTTGCTATTTCACCCAGAATGTTCTTGTAACAGAACCCATGAGCTTTTCAGTTATGAGGGGCCTGACTGCCCCCCACCAGAAGCATAACTCTCAGTACCCGAGTTTGGTAAAAAGAAAAAGAATTATTTATTTAAAGGTTATGCAGACTTAGGTTAATGACGGGTCTCTGCCGTTCAGCCTCAGTCTCTTTAGAACCCCCGCAAACACACAGTGCTGCCTCCCCGGCCAAACCAGGCTGGTTTTAGAGAAGTCAGGGATTCCGTTCTCCTGCTTCCCAGGCAGTCAGCTTTCCCGGCAGCTCCCAGTCACTCGAGCCTGACTGGGGAGGGTTTGCCCGCGACCCGGGGCCCTCCAGCTCTTAGTGCAGAGCCACGAGGGGCTCCCGGCCTCCCTGCAAACCGCACGGAGTCTTCCCTCCCCTTTCAAAGCTGCATGGAGTTCTCTTCTCTGAACCGCGTGGTTCTCTCTCTCTCTAAAATGGTTGCCACCCCACCTTTAAGTCCCTGACCATGACCAGCGATGCAGTGGGCGTGGCAACGGGCCCTGACCACCCACAGATCCCCGCGCAGGCCCTGCACGCTCCTCCCTCAGCACCCCATAGTCAAAGCCCCTCCCATCTCCCTGGGGCCCCAGGAGAATCAAAGCCACTGCACAACCAAGACACTAGCCACCAGCCATAGCCACACAAAGGCACCCCAAAAGCTGTCTCCTCCCCATCCCCCAACCCGCAGGCTCTGGGGATTCTGGGGGACCCCCACTCTGTTACATTCTCACGTGGAGCTGGCTTTTCCCCCTGGGGGTGTCTGACGATGAAGGACTCGATGGCCGCCGCCGTTTGCATCACCCACGGGCAGTTCTGTCTGGTCTGCGCACAGCAAACGAGGAACGAGGGGAGTGACCTCAGCGTCATGCAAACAGCTGTGCCCTCAGACGCCTGAGGAGGTCAGGGACCCCAAGGGCCTCAGGCCACACTTGGAGAAACAGTGTTTCTGCCGAGAGATCATAGGATGAGCCCCATTTCTTTATCCTCGGTTTTTCAGCCTATGAAAGTTTAAACACAGCGCACATTCAAAGGAAACTTAACGAGCTTCATGCGAAATCTTTTAACATCAAATGAACCGGTTTAAAAATCAGTGATTTTTTTTCCATTAACAATGCTTTTAGAACGAATGTATTATACTTAGCTGTACAAAAATTCAAAAGTATTTGAGATTACTAAAATGTATACCAATTTTCAGCAGATTTAGAAAATAAAGAATAATATAATACGTACCCACGAAGCCAACAATCAGCTTAAGAAACGAAATCTTAAGTATCTCGTTACATGTGTATCTATCCCTAAGCAAAAGGCAGTGCCCTTGGGGACAGACCTTCCTGTGAAGTCCTTCTTGTGCACTTCAGTCCTGTCCCAGTGACTCGTCTCTGCATTTTTAATCTGCCTCTAGACTCCATTGCTCTCTGTACAGGTCTATCTGCATCTGTATCTGCATCCCTCTCTCTCCCCGCCCCCCAGCCCCTCTCTCGTTCTCTGCGAGGCTGGACTTGACCCATCCTGGGTACCTGCACCTTCAGATTTGCTGGGACTGGCCATCCACGCACACCACCAACAGCCGGGCCTCTCGTGTTCTTTCTCTACGTCCTCTGCAGCCTTGGGGAGAGAGGAAGTGTTCAGGTCTGTGGATCTTGTGGCTGTGGAATGGAATTTGACTCCAGTTTGATCTGCATTTGTCTGATTCTTAGTCAGACAGACCCGCTTCCAAAGGCATTTACCATTGGGGAGTCTTCTTCCATAAATCACTGCTTCAACTCTTTTTAACACTTTTTGTACTGTTTACCGGTCGGTCTTGTGTTGTAGGCTTCCTTGACATGGACGGGACTTCAGTACATCTGTCGTTTCGGTCGTACAGACATCTTTGTCCACTTGGTGGTGTTTCTTAAGTATGATCTGCCCGTTGGCGTACGGTTTGCACTTCTAATGCAATCGAATCTGTCGTTTTTGTTCCTTCTGGTGGGTGCTTTCAGAACTTCCTTAATAAATCCTTCCATGTTGCAAAGTCACAGAACAGCTTTGTAGGTTTTCTTACAAAAGCCTTAAAGAATTCCTTTCCACAGTCCCGTTTCATTCACCAGGATTTTGCCTTCGCAGCTCGGAGAGCTCTTCCCAAGAGACGAGAGATGGGCCTCTCACTCTTGTGGGGAGCGCTTACGAAATGGTGGGGCTCACGGGGCTGATGGGCCCTTCGGGTTCTCTGTGGCCTCCCCGCTTCCTACCCACGACTCCACTTGTGGGGAGAGGGCGGGGGGGTCTCCCCCGGGCTTTGTGGGCTTGTTGACCCTTTTTGGTCCCTCCCGTTTTTGCTTTGTGGTTTAGAGCTGTCCTAGCCTCTCGCTGAATTAACCCTTTTATCATGACAAATCATCCCCTGGCGTCCTGAAGTTGTGAGGAACACTCACAATAAAACACCGGGACGCGGGACGTCAGCAGCAAAGCCAGGCGTTTATTCACGAGTCTGCAGAGCCGGGTGCGCAGCCAGAGGCAGGCGCCCCAAAGGGGAAAAAGCAAGCTGGTGTCATCCTAACGCAAGGAGCCCCTCCCCCGTGTCTCCATTAGCTGGGCGCTCCGAGGGGTTCACAATCTGGCGCGACGGCCTGGGGGCGAAGGTCTGTCCCCCGCTGTCCCGGGGAGACCCCTAACCTGTTCCCTGAGTTGTCCAGCTACACGTTCCCATGCTTGGTGAGGATCATCTCCCTGCTTTGTTCTCAGAGACAGTCCTGAGGAGCTGCGGGCCTCCTTCCCTGACGTCCACACTTGTGTCCTTCCTTCGTTTTACTGCGGACTCAGGCCCGCCCCACCCCCCACCCCCCGATTCCTGGTCCGGTTACAGTCGGTCTCAGCTGTTACTCCTTTCCTGCCGGGCGGAGAGGCACCCGCTCGCTCGTTCCTTACAGAGTGGACTTAAATACCAATACACCCCTCCAGTGTCCTCAAGGTTGGAGTCCCAGGATATCTTTTTACATCTGTTTACTTTGATCTAGCTTGTCCTGATATTTAAAGTGACTTTCTCACAGATGGCTTACACTGGGTCTTTTTTTTAAAAACCCAGCCTGACAGTTTTTGCCTTTTCAAAAGCCCTTAGACCATTTGTACTTATTGTAATTATTAAATTTAATTCTGTTTTAACTCTCCCAATACTTTTTATTTGTGTTAAACAGTTGATTTCTTTAAAGAATTCAAATGCAAGTGCTTTGCGTTTCCCCAAGGTGCCAGTGAGACAGGAGGAGGTGGGCGGGCCCATGAGTGTCCCCGTTTCCCTGGGTCTGGTCCAGAAGCGTCTGCAGGGCAGGGAGATGAGAGGAGGTACAGTGATGTGGGGGCGAAGGGCGTGGGCTCGGGGGTCCGCCGCCCTGGGCCAGAGAAGCCCACTCGCTGGGCAGGCCCTAGCCAGGCCCCGTCTTCGGCCTGCCCTGGGCCCAAGGCTGCTCTCTCCTGGGCAGTGCTGGATGCCACCAGGAGGCAGACGCTGCCACCCCACCTGCCCGGGCCCACCTGCCACCTCCCGGCCCCAGGCTCCCCTCCCTGCACCCCTTCTTCCTTGCTCCCTCTGGAGAGGCACCGTGGCTATTTATATCTCTGGGAACCACTGAGTGTGGACCCCAGGGAAGCCCAGACAGGGAAGACCCAGACCCCAGTGCCGGCGCCCCCCAGGGACAAGCTGTGTGAGTCCGCTGTGACAGTCCCTCCACCTCTTGGATGTCCTTGTCCTCGGCAATGGAACCACACACAGGCTGCCGCCCAGACCGCGGGTCTGTGTGCCGACGCAGCGTCCATTCCAAGCCTTTCCGTCGCTACTTCCAGTGAAGCGATGGAAGGGGCTCTGGGAATCCCCTTGGCCTGTGTTTCTGAGTAAGCAGAAGGGACGTGCCCTGGAGGTGTCACCCAGACCCAGAGGGGACAGCTGCCACCTAACCGGGCTTGTACTGAAGAGGTTAGCAGATGCGCCGTCTGGCAGCACGTGGGAAGGGAAAGAGAAAGCGGGGAGAGGGGGCCACAGCCACACCCCTGCGGCGCGTCTCCCACGGCCATTCCCATGGGGTGAGGCGGGAGCAGACCGCTGCGGCAGTCCGTGCGCTTACAGGACAGCGTGACCATATCAGCTGCTCAGGGAAGGTCTCGGGGTGAGAGGAGCGGGGCCCTGGGCAAGGACTGGGGTTCCCTGTCTGGGGTGAGCGCAGGGTAGAGCTGAGGCCCCTGGGGGCAGGTCAGAGTGCAGGTGCAAGATGGTTGTCAGCGTGTCCCTCTCCTTGTTAACTGGGAAGAACCTCCGTCCAGAAGGCCCGGGGCTGACGGATCCAATGGAACAGCTGTCCTGTTACATGCCGTCCGGCCTCCACCTGCCTGGCCCACCTGCCTGGCCTGGAGGCAGGTGTCCCACTGGCCCCATTGATTCTGCTGTTTGTTCACCTTTCGGCACGGCTTTCCCCAGCATCTGGGCCAGTGGCCCGGCTGCCCCTGCTCAGCTCGGAGCCCGCCCCGGCCGCCCGCCCTGCTCTGGCCGCCTGTGCTCAGCCCCGAAGTGGCAAGCTCACCCGCGGTCTGTTCTCATTTCTCGGGTTCTGGACGTTGGCGTTGTTCTGGTGGGCACCCTGGCTGCCATGCCCTCGTGGGCGTAGCCCCAGGAGACAGCCGGCTGTTGGGCAACCTGCCCTCCGTCCTCCGTCTTCCTCCCGACTCCCCCCGCAGGACACCCACTCAGCCCTGTGGCCCCCTTGCCTCTGACGTGGGGTTTCGAAGTGCACTGCTCACCTCGCCTGCTGAGAAGGCTGTGCCCCTCGTCTGTCATCGCTTCTGCCCAGGCCAGCTGGTTCCGTCACGGCGCCAGGAGTGGCCTGTCCTGCCCTGGGCCACCGCCAAGCACAACAGCCCACTGGCAGGAGGCGTGGCACGGGGTACGGTTGCATGATGTTCCCGCTGCAGACCAGGGCCGGGAGGAGACCCTGGGGGAGGCTGGGGGCACCAATGCTGGGGGCGGGGCAGGAGCCCGCACTAGCCCATGCCGCCTGCAGGTGCGCTGGCTGGTAACACCGAGTCGCTGCAGCGGGGACAGGAATGGCATCTCCTCGGCGGGGACGGCACGGCTGCTGGTGCAGCATCAACCCACATCCAGGTCCTGGCGAGGCTCTGCTGGGTTTGGGAGGCGACCAGAGGGGCCAGCCGGTCTCAGTGCTGCCGTCCCCATCCCCTGCGGGTGCGTCCGTGGGCACCGCGCACCCGGTCGCCCCTGTGGGCAGTGAGGACCCACACCCAGAGCCCCCTCCCGACCTCCTGCTCCCCCTCACCTTGTGCGACTGCCAGATGCTTCTTTGGCTGGGGAGCACCCCACTCCCGTCTCCACTTCCACGTTCGTGCTGCCTCCTCCTCTGCCCCCCCCCCTTGTACAGGACCCGTCAGGATGCCGGGTGCACCCAGGTAACTCAGGGGGCCTCCCTGTGAGGCCCCTCACTAGTGCTGTCAGCGGCGCCCCTTTCCCACGGCTCCAGGGACCAGGTGCTGCCGTGCTTGGGGCTGTGACTCATCTGACCCCAGCGCCCCACCCCGGGGCCTGGCAGTGCCCTGGAGGCAGCATGTATGACGGGGGCGGGGGGGCATGACCTTGAGAGGACACTAACATGTAGATGAACATACTGCCAGGTGATTGTGACACACAGCAGTGACCTCAGAGTCACCAGAGAGTGACTAGGATACCATGTTGTACTCATTGTACGGCACGGGAAGGGGACAGAGAGGGACAGGGAGGTGGGTCTCTCCTGTGCATGGGTCGTGGGCCCCTCCATTCAGTCCGGACCTCACGGCCACCGCCTGCCCCTCCCCCGCAGCCCTGTCCTCAGAGGCAGACGCCAGGCCTGTTTTCCTTCACCACTGCCCCCCAGGCCTGGCATATGCAAGACACCAGATAAATATTTGTAGAATAGCAAACTGCCTTCTCTCTAGCAATCTGAGCTGAAACAAACATGAAATTAGATTTTGGCAAGATGGCCAAAAACTGTTGTTCAACTAGCCTGAGGCCAGTCCATTAAAAATAAAAATCCTGGGAGTCATTCCTTAATCCTGTAGCCCTTGCCTGGTCAGGAGACACTACAAGATCACCCTCTCGAGCGCTGGCCAGTCGTCAAGGGCCTCATGTGCTGGGGTCTGATTAGTAACAGGGGTACTGGGGAGACTCAGGGTCGCCCCAGAGGCATGCCCGCCCAGTCCCTTGGTGTGACCTTATCTGCAGTGAGGGTCTTCCTAGAAAGGAGTAAGGTAAAGGCCTGAGACGGGATCATCCTGGGTTGTCCGGGTGGCCCCCGAATCTGGGGACTGGGGTCCTCATGAGACTCGGGTGATGGCAACTGGAGACACAGAGGCCACGTGGGCCCAGAGGCGGAGATAGCAGTGACACAGCCGCCGGCCAGGAGACGTCTGGAAGAAGCTGGAGGAGCCACGGCCGGACCTCCCGGAGCCTCTGGTAGGGTCACAACTCTGCCCGCCTCTCAGACCCCCAGCCTCTCCCGACCCCCAGAATATCTGTGCTGGCTGTTACGAGTGTTTAGTATTCAGTGCAGTGAGAATCTGGGGGACAGAGAACACGCTTGCTCACGCCCAGGGTGCTCCCTGCTGTACCGCCAGGCAGAGCGTGGCATCTGCTGGCCACACCGTCTCTCCAGCAATGACTGAGTCACAGTGCCAGAGCTGAACCAGGCAGGCCGAGCCTGGTGCTGTTCTGCCACCCCCAATACGGAGTGCGTGTGTGCACACGTGTGAGAGCATGCATGTACATATGTCTGTGTATGTGTAAGCATGTGCTTGTGGGGGGGGCACGTGTATATGCATTGTGCATGCACGTGTGTTCGTGTATGCAAGGTGTGTGCACATGTATGCATGTGCTTATGAACAGGTTAGTGTGCGTGCAGGGTATGTGTGCATGTGTGTGCACTGTGTGGGTGTGCATTGTGCACGTTTGGAAAGTGGGGGGAATCTTACGGACTAGAAGTGTCTCTCCTCACTCGAGAGCAGCATAAACCCCAAAGCCAGGAGAACGGGCCCTCAGATGGGTCACTGGCCGGAACGGGACCTCCATCCGTGTCCGGCACGCTGACCTGGGGACCTGACCTGGGGAGTCCCAGGACCCTCGGTGCTCCTGCCCTTGTTACTACCTGCCCACAACATTGGGCTTTATGAACAGGTTTCCCTGAGGGGCAAACGCCGGCCTCAGGTACAAACCATCTCGGGTGGATGCCCACTGTGGGGACCTCAGGAGCCTGAAACAGCTCTGGGCGTAGTAGGCCTGGCAAACCTGGAAGTTACACCAAAGGCCCATGACTGGCTTTCTTTAAAGCGTCGTGGTCTCCTGAGCAAGTTGACATGTTCCAGCTGGGTGTTCACTGTTGTCCCCGCCTGGGAATGTCGGGCCCAGTTCTGCGATGCAGCAAAGGGGAGGCCAGCCCGGGCCAGCAGCACACGGGGGTGAGCGAGCCCCTCCCCCGGCAGTTCTGCTGGCCGGGACCTTATCTGATGTCCAGACAACTAACAATTGCCTTAAAGGGAGCGCACCCCGTCCCGCCCCGCCCATCCCCGGGCTGCACCTGAGCTGTTCTCGCTGAAGCCACGAAGCCACAGGTGTTTTGAATCAAAACTGCCTGCCTGGCTGCCAGGAAGTCGATTCAGAGATGATTGTTTTATTTTCCTGGATGCCACGGGGGCAGGCTGCCTTCTCCTGACAAGTCAGGGACTCGGCCCTTCAGGAACACACCTAAGTAGCCATGGTCACGTATGGCCTTGACCTTGTTGGGCCCAGGGTCCCACTTTCTGGGATGGCTTTCCTTTACTGGAGGGAGGAGACACGGCATAGCTGGTGTCCTCATGGCCCAGCCCTCCTCCATGCCAGGCACTGGGCTTGCCTCTGGGAAGTCCAACACACACCCCAGTGTTCCACCCGGGCCAAATGAGGGAGTGCTGGCTGGTTGGCCAGGGTCCAGTGCAGAGGGAGCACTCTGAAACCAGACCGTCTGGGCCCCCCACCAGACACCCCTGGCCGGTCTAAACCTCCTCTACACATCTGGGAAAGCAGGAGGTGGTTGCCAGCACCCACGGGTCACAGGCTCTCTGTATCAGCCAATAATAATATTGATGATAACAGCAGTAACTGATGATTCAATGTGACTCGATGTGGCTGAAATATTTTTGCATCGGTCACCTCTGACCATCAATCACCACAGCACTAGAAGGGATGGGGAGGCTTTCTGCTCTCCTGCTGAACTGAGCTGGGCCTGCGTGGGAGAGGAGGGGTCATTGCAGGGCCTCCGCTGTCCCGTCTGGGCTCAGCTGCTGGCTCCCAGGCTGCCTGCTCACCTGTCCCCCAAGTGTGGACCTGAGCTGCAGGCCTGGGGGCGGGGGGGTGGGGGGGGCGTCTAAGGTGTGGGCAGCCCCGGGAGTGGGTTACTGGGCCAAGAAACGCCATGAGCAGGACGCAGAGAGCAAGAAGGGGCTGTTTCCTCAGGAACGACGGTTTTCGTGATGAGATTGTGTTTCCTTTTCCAAATAAATCGGCGGTGCTGACGGCAGGGGTGTTGAGCAAAATGAGAGATGGCTTGTGAGGGGAGGTCAGCGCGCAGGGCCGAGCAGGGCTCGCTCCAGCCTCCGGCGCGAGTCGGAGACCTGAACATGCTCTCAATTGAAAGGCGCGCCCCTGCGGCTTTTTCAGAAGAAAACACACCCAGACAGAACCATTGCTACATCAATCACACACACTAGTTCTAGCGCACATCCAGAGATCTGGAAATCGGAATAAGGAAACCGTGCCTTTGAAGGGGGACAACGTGTACCCGGCAGGTGTCGACCGGGAACACTTCCCTCCTCCTGGTCCCGGAGCCCGGGCCGCCGACTGAGGCCGCTCCGCTGGTGAGCGGCTCCTCGGGGGAGAGGCCTTGAACTTGGGCTTGGACGGCCAGGGTTCGGGCGGAACAGTCCAGGCTACTCTCGCTGCGTCAGGGTCAGGGAAAGGGAGCGGACCGAGCCTGCACTGCGGAGCCTGCCGCCTGCGAGGGGGGCTGGAAGGCGGGGTCTGCGAAGTGGGAAGACCCCGCCCCTCCCCCGCCCACTCCCGGCATAGAGCACCCACGCCCCGCCCCGCCCGCGCCCACTCCCGGCATAGAGCACCCACGCCCCGCCCACGCCCGCGCCCACCCCCGGCATAGAGCACCCACGCCCGCAGCGGGGGCCCCGCCCACCCCCGGCATAGAGCACCCACGCCCCGCCCCGCCCGCGCCCACTCCCGGCATAGAGCACCCACGCCCCGCCCACGCCCGCGCCCACCCCCGGCATAGAGCACCCACGCCCCGCCCACGCCCGCGCCCAGCCCCGGCATAGAGCACCCACGCCCGCAGCGGGGGCCCCGCCCACCCCCGGCATAGAGCACCCACGCCCCGCCCACGCCCGCGCCCACCCCCGGCATAGAGCACCCACGCCCCGCCCACGCCCGCGCCCACCCCCGGCATAGAGCACCCACGCCCCGCCCCTCCCCCGCCCACCCCCGGCATAGAGCACCCACGCCCCGCCCACGCCCGCAGCGGGGGCCCCGCCCACCCCCGGCCCTGGGGCTCCGCGCAGCCTCGCGGGCATCATCGCCTCCCGTCCCCGTTGCAAGCACATGGAAGTGGTTCGGGCTGGGAAACCGGGCCGCCCGGCCCCGGACCCCGACGCCAGTGCGTTTGGACGGGAGACGGCCCCGAACCGCTCAGGCGTTCCGTTCGGATCGGGCCCGGCCCTGGTGCCGGTCCTGGGCCAGAGCTGGGGAGAAGCCGGCCCAGCGCACCGCCTGCCCGGCGGGCCCTCTCCCGGCGCGGACCCCCGGCTGTGCTGGGCGGTTTCCTCGCGTGGCGGAGCCATGTGACGCCGCCCGGCGCTGACCGGTCGGAGCTCCGAGCCCCCAGGGCGGGCGCAGGGCCTGGGCCTGGCGCGTCCAGCCGGGAATCGTGTTCGCAGAGAGGCAGGGCGGAGGCCAGCCCGGAGGAGGCTCCCACCTGCCTGGGGGAAGAGACCTGGGGAGGCTTGTTGATTCAAGTCTCCTCTGCCGGTGTGATGTCATTTCTGGGTTTTCCCCTTCACCCGAGACAAGGAAAGAGCAGACAATGGTGGAAAAATTCCAGGAACACAATTCGTTCCAGCCCTTGCTACGTGGGTCCTTCAGAGGTGTTGCTGCCCCGCCAAGAGCTCCCCCTCAGGGCTCGGCCCCGCGCCAGCTGCCTGCCGGTGCCCCTGCCTGACAGAAGGGGCGCCGGTCACCCCTGGGGGCGAGTCCCTGCGTGCCCCTGCTGCCCGAGTGCCACCTGCCGACTTCTGGGCGACGGCCCTTGGCCAAGGGACCCCCTTGCCCGGGGTTGTGCCCCACCCACCAGGGGCTGTCCGTGGTCAAGGACTGATGAGGCACAAAGCCGCCAGAGCCACCCCGTGTCAGCTGGGGACAGCCCTGAAGAGCCATTCCAGCTGCAGAGCGGGGACGGGGGCGCGCCGGGGCCTCTGCTGCCACCGCGCTGCAGCCCAGCACCCTCTGCCCCAAATAATGAGTAACCTCCCCCTCCGAGTCTGAACCACCTCATCTTTTTTATTTTTACATGAATTTCCAAAGAATATAGTATTCTGAAGCGCGTCTTAAGCTGTGACTGTCCTCAAGGAAACTGCCACCCTCTCAAAGCATTAGAGAAAGACACTTTCAACCCTGGGAGGGCCTAGCAGGTAGTGGAGTCCAAATTCCTGACAGTCCAGATGAGGAAACTGAGGCCCGGAGACAGGTCGTAGATCTGGGGGCTGCTGCATGGGGAGCAAGGCTGAGAGCAAGTGTGTGACTCTCGGGGGCGAGGGAGGGTGCGGGGAGCCAGGCCGCTGGCCCTGCTCTGCAGGATAAAGGGTGTGGCCTGGCCATGCCGGGCACAGAGGGCTGGCGCCCCTGGACTGGGGCTGCTGGGCCCGCATGCTCAGCCAGTGCCTGGCGCCCAGTGGGGAGGACACCCCTGGCTGACAACACCCCTCCAGCGCCTCAGCCGGCCCAGGCCGTACGACAGGGGACGGGGCTGCGACTGGATGGCTGTCTGGCCTCCCAAGCGCCTGACTGCACCACTGGGGAGACACAGGCCTCGGAACCAGGTGACCGTCAGCCCTTCTCAGGTTTAAAGTGGCCGAGAGGAGGTGCTGGGTGCCGCCCGAGGTGCAGATCGCAGCCCCGGCCTGGCTCGGCAGGGAATCCCTTCCCCAGCAGCCAGGTGGGCTGCGCAGGTGTTCGCCCGGAGGGACTTGGCGCAAAGGAGCCTTGGAGGGGCGAGGCTAATTGGCATCTCCCAGCCACCTGTGGGAGTTCTGCGGCGCGGGGGCCGGGCAGGTCCTGGCACCGGGGTCCCAGCATGAGCGCATTGTTGGCTTGGCGGCTGCAGAGACGCAGGAAGCCAGGCAGAGGCGGCCATTGTTTCTCGGCAGCTCCAGGGCGCGGCTGGGTCAGTGCGTCCCTGCCCACTTCCCCAGCAGGGGCTGAGGCAGGTGGAGGCCAGGGGAGACGGCCAGAGGCCCCGCGTTCCTGGCCCATCCACAAGCCGTGGGCTGTGGTAGCCAGTTCAACCTGCCTGCAGGTGCCTCCCGAGGGAGAAGTTCTCATTTACCCCAGCGTCTCAAGTCCGAAAACAGGCGGAGTGCGGAGAAACGGGCAGCGGGCACCCGTGGGGTAATGAGCAGGGGCGGGCACATGGTTGGTGCAGAGCCGTGCCTACTGCTGCCTCAGCCTAAACCCGAGTGGGGTGTGGGCACTGGCAGGGCGGACCGGGTTCTCTGTTAGACTGACGGCTGCCCCCACCCCCACAGGGCCTCTAGGGGTCTGCTGCCTCTCCTGCTACCAGTCCCAAGGGCAGTAACCCAGTGCTTTCCCTGGGCGGCTGGACGGACCGTTGCCTGCACCCAGGATGTGGGCTACCCTGCCCGGGTCCTAGCTGTGGGCCCCTTTAATGCCTGTACCGCCTCGCAGAGATGGTCACCTCCTGGCGGTGGGGACGGGGCGTCTGTTTAGAACCAGCCACCTCTGCCAAGGCTGACAGCATGGATCCTCTCCAGAGAGAGAGGAAATTCTTGCCCAGCCCAGCCCCTGGACTTCTGAACTCTGACCCCAGGGTAACCTTGGCAGTGGCAGGCGGGAAGAGCAGGGCGCCGCTGGACTGGTGGCCGAGCCTGGCCTGCTGAGCAACTCAGAGAAAGAGGGCGAGACGAGAGCCCAGGGTGCTCGCTTCAGGTGCGCGGTGGGGGTGGGGTGCCCGCCTGCAGAACGGGACTGGATCTGGGCGCCTCAGAGACCCTTGCCCTCTGATCCAAGGACCCCCGCCCTCAGGGTCCCTTGGGCTGTTACGTGGAGGCGGAAGAAGAGCAGGAGTGTGTCCGGAGGCGCAGCTGGGCAACGGGAGGCGTCTCCCAGTGCTCCCCTTGGACTTGCACGTGTGTGCGCTGAGGGTCATGGTGAACCCTGAGCTGGTGCGCAGACCCCAGAGCTGAGGGTGAAGACAGTCCAACCCGGAGGGCCAGTGGGCCTTGGTCTCCATCCACGGTCAGCCCTCAGGCTCCCCCTGGGCAGTGGAATCAAGGAGGCCACGACCACCCATGGCAACCATTGAGGGAGCCTTGTCTGCCCTCTGCCAAGGCCAGGCCACGCCCCCAACTACCAGGGAGGCCGCATCCAGGCGGCGGCGTCTGTGCGCTGGATAACGTCTGGGGTGGCCTTCTGGGGGGGCCAGGTGGTTTCAGGGCTTTGCGGGAGCTGCCTGACAAGGAAGGCTCTGGAGGCCTCCCATTCGGGGCAGCTGTGGAAAGGCCAGCTCTCCTCGGCCACCGTGCCTTTGGGGCCAACACGCCCTTTGTGCTAGGACCGCGGATGGGTGGGCGGAAGAACAGGTGGATAGAAGAGTGGGGGGCGGATGGATGCCAGGCATGCTCGGTGTTTATGATTATGCTCTCTTCTCAATAATTTTTGAGAAATATGAGGAATCTAAGTGTCCGTGTACAGAGCCAGCTGCCATCATCAGAAAGTGGACCTTCCCCAGCTGTGGTCAGACGTGACAGGTGAATAGATGCACCTTGCTGGACTCAAGACTGAGGAGGGGGCCGTAAGCCACGAAGTGTGGGGGCTTCTAGAAGGTGAAAAAGACGAGGCCATGGATTCACCCCCAGAGCCCCAAAGGACGTCAGCCCTCAATACCTCCGAGTGGTGGGGGCTCCTCGGAGGCCGAGAGAGGCCCCGCCTGCAGGTCGCCCTCTGCGGGGAGCGCCGGGCCCGGGAAGGCGCCGTCCTGGCCTTAGGTCCCGTCCGTCAGCAGTATTGTCACCCCCTCTGTACAAGGTGCTGCTGTTTAGAGAGGCACCCAGGCGGGAGTTGGCGGGGGAGGGCTGGGCACAGGATCTGCTCAGGGCCTTGGGGGATGGGAGCTGTTGCCATTCCCGCCCTGCAGACCTGCTCACCTATTGTGCCCAGAGCAGAGCACACGGGATGGTGACCCCGCCCCCCAGCCTGGGCTGCTGGCCCCAGAGTCGCAGGGCCCATGCCCTCATGGTCTCAGCTCAGAGCGGCGAGCGGCCTGGCCCCTGGCCACAGACTCTCAGGGCCTCTGACAGCCATGCCCCTCACGCATGGTCCCTGGGGCCCCGGGGACACCGGCATCCATCCTGGCCCTGCTTTCCCGAGCGAGGCCGCTCCTGTCCGCAGGGCTGCACAGAAAGGAGCAGCCGCAGCAGTGAACAAAAGCCACCTCTGGTCGCCATGACAACCACGCTCTAAAATTAGAGCCACCGTGTGCCCTGGGCATCTGCCATGAAAAGAGCCGCTCCAGTGGCCCTACTCCCTCTGGGGTCGGAGCTGGTGTCCCCACACTGCCAGCTGTCATCACAGACAACCCAGCCTGCTCCCACGCCTCAGGCCACGTCCGGCCCTGATGGCCACAGGGCCCATCTGCTCCCCGGATGGGGAGGGTGACCCGGAGTCCACGCTCTGGAAGCCTGACCGGAAGTATCGGCCACAGAGGCAGCTGGAGCCCATGGCCAGGCACGAGCAGGGTCCCTCTCAGAGTGCCGCCCACCAGGCCTGGCCACCCCGCATGGGACATCGGTTATGCCCTTGACCCTTGTGGCTCTCCCCTCCCCCACCCACGCCCAGGCAGCCTGGGGTGACTCCCTCTCCTCCCAGGTCGGACGGGTTCCTCCTCAGCCTCTCATCCCTTGGGTGATGACCCCCATCCCCTTACAAGGTGGCCCCCACCCCTGGGCTCTTCTGGAAGGGGTGCCGCTGAGCAGTCGGGATCCCGCTCTGCGTGTGACCGCGGTTCCCCTGCCCGCCTGCGTGAGGAGGGTCGGGAGGCCGGGACCCAGGAGCCGCTCGCCCGACTTCGTAACTGGACGCTCTCACGGTGACACAGTCCCTGAATTGTAACGGACGTGCATGTCTGTGTCGCCCCAGCACCGTCAGGAGGTAGATGTCACCCACAGAACCGCCCTGGCTGCCGGGTGCCCACCCTCCCACCGCCCGGGGCCCCGGAAGCTGCGCTCCGCCCGCCGGCCCGCCTGCCATCACTGCGTGGACGCTTCAGAGACCACCGGCTGTCACGAGCCTCAGCCATCGGTCCCTTCCCCGCTGAGCGGTGCTCCGGCAGGGACGGCAGGACCAACACGACGGCGCTGGTCCGATCCAGACAGGAGCCACTCGGTCGGCCCTGACTCTGCGGTTCACGAGGGAAACTGCACGTCTGGCAAGGGGACACGCCTGAGACACCTGCCCAGGTGACCAGAACAGCCGTGTCTGCAGAGCGGGGCCACCCACAGACGGGCTCCTGGGGGACAGTCCGCTCTTGCCATCGGGGGCGCCACAACATTTATGGAAAGGACCCAGAAGGGAGGAGCACCCACTCCCCAGGTGTAACTGAGGCAGGCTCCAGACCACGGCTGAGACCGCCGCGCCCCACACGCCAGAGGCCGCTCCACGCCACGCTGACCTCCTTTGGCATCGGCTGCTGGAGGCTCTGTCCTACTGGACGGAGGACCTTGCCTGTCCCTCTGCCCACCTGGCTCCGGAGACCCTTCTTTGCAAGACACTGACATCTCCCCTGCCCACTGTGTGTCCCCTGGACCTGCAGACCGAGACTCTGGGACTCAGGTTCATTATCCCCCATGGATACCTGTGTGTTTGTGTGTGTGTCTGTGTGTGTGTGTGTTACAATTCTCCTGGATTGTCAAGAGTGCGAGCCGGATACTAATGCAGGTTGATGTTCTACCGTGAGTGACCTGCATCAGTAAGCGCTGAGGGAAGAGCACAGTTACTGTGTGGGACTCCTGGTCCTCGGGGCCAGGCGCTCAGCAGGCAGTGAGCTGAGCAGGTGCCCCCAATTTATCATGAACCTACACTCATGACAACTGGTCAGCTGCTAAGGGACAGAGGTGTCTGCCTGTCTGGGGTAGCTATGAGGAGAACCTCTGTGAACAGAGTGTATGGGTTTGTGTGAATGTGAACCCACTTCTCTGGGGCAGACACCCCGGGAGGGGGGATCGCTGAGCCCCCCAGTGAGCAGCCCGTGGTTGTTCTTGCCCTGCCCACTGCACCCGCTGCGTCTCGCCTGCAGCGTGGGCTCTCGTGGCTCCGCCTCCTGGCCAGTGCTGGGCTCCGCAGAAGCCCGAGGGTGCAGGTAGCCTGTAACTGCCACCAGCTGTGAACGCCCCTGCTGCCTCCCTGCGGAACGACAGGCCCCTCATTTCACTAAAGCCCCGCCCCCTGACAAATGCTAATTTTTACTCAGTAGGAGCCACTGAGGCATGACCCGTGCGGGGGTGAGCCACCCGGGAGCACGCACAAGCATGGCCGCTGTGCCCTTCCTGGAGCCCTGGGGTAGCCTCCCAGGTGACCAGAGTACTGAGTAATCGTGATAATAGCAGCGCTGGGACGCACAGCGGCCAGGCGACCGAGCGCCCCGGCATCTGTACGGTGGCACCGAGTCCGCGCGGCCCCAGGGCAGCTGACCCAGCGACACGCAGATGCAGAGGCAAATTAACTCTCGCTGACGAAGCCTCCATGGCAGGCCCCGGCCCTTCACGCACGGGCCCCTTCTGCTGGGGGAGCCCCGGCGGGGAGGAGCCGGTCTTGCCTCCTGGAAACCGTCCCAGAGCGAAGCGTGTTCACAGCCTCAGCCGTCCATTCAGAGTATTTAACCGCCTACCCCAGAAAACGAGAAACACGCGGCCCTTCGAAAGCACGCGAATGAAAGAAACGTGCTAGACGTGCCCCTAAATCTGACGATGCTGGAGCTTCTCCTGACTTACCAGGCATGCGCTGCAAAGTTAAATTTAAGTTTTGTAAACTTTCAGCGATAAAAACCACGTTGGTCAGCCTCGCTGGAGGAGACCGCCCTTCTCTCCGTTTCCTGATGGGAAACGACATTCTGGAACCACACAGAGAGGCCATCGGGATGCACAGCCAGCACAGCCGTGGAGGCAGGAGGTCATCAGTGTTAGCGCCAGAGACCCCACGCCGCCTGCCCTGAACCCGGCCCGGTGACAGGACTTAAGAACAGGCCGTGGTCAGCGCTCACTGTGTTCTTGGGAACTGGCCACAGTCCCACGGCCGTGAGCCAGCACCCGCGCTGAGACAAAGGGGTGTCGCCCCAGCCCACGCACGTGGTCACGGGTTTCCCCACTGTCAGCGGCCACTGAGGCGCGGCTGCCAGCACCCTGCTGAGACCTGGTTTCGCCCCCCCCCCCCCCGCGAGCATTTCCCAGGAGCGAGGGCCATAACCCTCCTGGACTTCCTGTTCCCACGGCAACCGCCCCTCAGCGGGGGGCACTGTTGTTCCCCCGCATCCTGGGCCCGGAGCTGAGTCAGCCCACTGGGGGTCTGCTCCAGGCCCTTAAACATGCCCCCCCTCCCCTAGGTGCTACAGGCTGCTCAAATCCAGCCGCCTGCTTGAACACCCTTCAATAGAGGCTCTTAACTGGTTCCCCGGACTCCCCCCTTCTTCCGGCACAACCCCTACAGTGCCCAGTGAGGCTTTTCCTCGGTATTTGCAGCACTCGAGGTACTGGTCTGTTTTTTTTTTTAAGTATAATTTATCGATTATGCTGTTACAGCTGTCCTTATTTTTTCCCCTTTGCTCGCCTCCGTCCAGTACCCCCTTCCCCCCAGCAATCCCACCCCCCTTAGTTCATGTCCATGGGTTGTGCATATAAGTTCTCTGGCTTCACTCTTTCCTATATTATTCTTAACTTCCCCGTCTATTTTGTACCAACCGATTATGCTTCTTAGTCCCTGCACCATTTCCCCATTTCCCCCCTCCCCCTCCCAGCTGATAACCCTCCAAATGATCCCCACACCTGATTCTGTTCCTGTTCTGGTTTGTTTAGTTTGTTTGTTTTTTGTTTGTTTTCTAGATTCTGTTGTTGAGAGTTGCGAGTTTGTTGTCATTTTAATGTTCATAATTTTGATTTTCTTAAGTAAGTCCCTTTGACATTTCTTATAATAATGGCTTGGTGATGATGAACTCCTTTAGCTTCACCTTGTCTGGGAAGCACTTCATCTGCCCTTCCATTCTAAATGGTAGCTTTGCTGGGTAGAGTAATCTTGGTTGTAGGCCCTCGCTTTTCATCACATTGAATACTTCTCACCTGTCCCTTCTTGCCTGCAAAGTTTCTTCTGAGAAATCAGCTGATAGTCTTATAGGCACCCCTTTGTAAGTAACTCTCTGCTTTTCTCTTGCTGCTTTTAAGATTCTCTCTTTATCTTGAAACTTTGGCATTTTAATGATGATGTGTCTTGGTGTGACCCTCCTTTGGTCTAGCTCGTTTGAGACTCTCTATGCTTCCTGGACTTGTATGTCTATTTCCTTTGCCAAATTTGGGGAGTTTTCCTTCAATATTTTCTCACATAAGCTTTCCATTTCTTGCTCTTTCTCTTCTCCTTCTGGCACCCCCATGATTCAGATATTGGCACGTTTAAAGTTGTCCCAGCGGTTCCTAATCCTCTCTTCATTTTTTTTTCAATTCTTGTTTCCCCATTCTGTACTGGTTGACTGTTTTTTCTTCCTTATGTTCCAAATCATTGATTTGAAACCTGGTTGCCTTCTCTTCATCATTGATTTTGTGTGGATTTTCCTTCGTTTCACTTAGCATAGCCTTCACTTCTTCCCTTATGCGTTTGCCGTACTCAAGCAAATCTGTCAGACCTGTGAGCATCTTTATCACCAGTGTTTTGAACTCTGCATCTGTTAGGTTGTCTATCTCGTCGTCTGTGAGGTTGGCTATCTCCTCGTCACTTAGTTCTGCCACTGGAACCTTGACCCGTTCCCCCTTTTGAGCCATACTTCTCTGTCTCCTCATCTTGACAGTCTCCTGTGTTTGTTTGCCTCTGTGTCTTAGACAGAGCTGTTGCTCCTGTTACATTGTAAGGGGCAGCGCCTTAGGGATTCATCAGTACAGGGCCACCCGTGTCACCACGCTGTGGCACTGTGTGTGGGGGAGGGCTCTGAGAGGGAACAATGCTGCCTGCCCAGCACTTGCCCCTTTCCCAGGCACCTCTCCCACTTCCGTATGGGACTGGTGCTCCTCTAGCTGCTGCCCTGGCCGTCGTTCTCAGAGTGGGTGGGTCTGCGGACATTCTAGAACTGTGGGGACCCTTTAAACAAGCAGACTCTGCTGAGAGACCGGCAGTTTCTTCCTCTACCCCAGCCCCAACCCCCACTGGTCTGCACAGTCAGAAGCAATGAGGCTTGATTCTCCCCGGTGCTGGGACTGTGAGCTGTGCAGTCTGGTCTGGTGCTGGGAGTGCTTCCCAGGTGTCCCTCCTGACTTATTTTGTGTGTGAATGCACTTTCCGCTGGCCTGCTGCTGCTGCCACTGCTGCGGCCACCACCACACCGCGTCCTCTCCGCCCCTCTTACCTGTCTGGGTGAGTATTTCTTCTTTACATCTTTGTTTGTTGGACTTCCATGCAGTTTGATTTTCTGGAACGTCTGGTTTTCTCTAGTTTTGAGGCAGCTGTATTCCTTCTTAGCTGTGGAGGGAGATGCAGCGTGTCTAAGCCTCCATCTTGGCTGGCCTGGTCTGTTTTTAAAGTATCGTAATTAGTTGCAATTTTTTCTCTTTCCTAGTAAATATTCGCATATATACCTAAATTTTACCCCTTTTCTTTCTTGTTCACATGGCTCCTGAGGTTGTCCGTCTCCAGGCCCCGCCTTCCAGGCACCCCCCTCTTCCCGCAGTGGTGGGCGCCTGAGTTGGAGGCAAGGCTTACCCACTGGCTCCTGATCAGGGGCAGGGCTGTATCAGATGCACCTGCTCACCCCTGACTCCACGTGACACCACGCAAGCTCACAAACCTTTCGTTCAATAAGCCACTCGGGGCAGAGGCGGGTCCAGCTCGAGGCCACACTGACAGCAACGTCGTTTTAGCAAAAGGAACGGTTTGTAGCAAACACGGAGACGGTAGCTTGTTCCAGAGGCACCGGCCCCGTGGGACGCAGGGACGGAGGCTGCCACCCTTGGGGCCTGCTCGCTGGCCCCCACCCTGCCTGCCCCTCTCCGCGTCCGTCCGCATCCCCTCGCTGAGTCAGCCTCCCCCGAAGTGTTCCCATCTGTCCCCACAGCCTCGTCTGCTGGGGGCAGCCAGTTCAGTCAGAAGACGAGAAAGACACAGGCTGTAGGAGACATTTTCTTGGCACTCTCTGGAGAAACAGGAATTTGGATCCATGGAAACTGCTGGGTGCAAGGCAAGGAGCTCCCTGCTACTCAGGGTCCAAGCTGGGGACTGGCTGGGGCTTGCCCCAAGGTCACGGTGGGGGGCGCACTTGGCCCATCCCTCCTCCAGTCAGCCCAGAATTGCCACCCACATTGCCACTTGGTTGGTTTCAAATTTGGCCAAAAAAAAGAAAAAAAAAAAAAAAGGGAAAAAATTGCAACTAATTACAATACTTTAAAAACAGACCAGGCCGGCCAAGATGGAGGCTTAGACAGACACGCTGAGTCTCCCTTCACAACTAAGAAGGAACACAACTGCCTCAAAACTAGAGAAAACCAGAAGTTCCAGTCTCACCGACGCCATGATGTAATCAGCCATCGGGCAGATGTTCAGTTGCCTGGCCGTTACGCCCTCCCCTCCCCTCCTCTCCTGATGGTGCCGGAGCCCCTGGGGTCTCAAGAGATTCCGTGGTCCTGGAGGAAGTCTGGAGCTTCGCAGGATGGCCGTGGGCTGACGTGGCCTTGAGGGATGGACCACCCCGAGCACTTCCTGACATCTCCGCAGGAGCGGGGCTGGAGCTCAGCTCTGTGCTCCCGCTGCGGTCCTGCCCCAGGGTCTCTGGCCCGCTTCCCTTCGCCCTGCGAGGGCCGGGGATGGGGCTCGGGAAGCCGGGGACACGGGCCCAGGGCTCCGCACCTGCTCAGCGGCTCCGAAGGCAGTAAACCCTCAGCAATGACGCCGAAACAGCAAGTCCCAACACAGAGCCGCACTTCTGACTCACTCTTTCAACACTGGAGTTTCATCGTGACAGTTGGGGACAGGGGGACAGGCTGCAGAGGGGGCCGCGCGAGCCCACAGACGCAGCGGAGGGCGGCAGGTATGGCGCTGAGGCCCTGGCCGGGGTGGGGGACGCGGCAGAGCATGCAGAGGCCGCCCCTGTGATGACTGCCAGGCGCCGTCACCCTCGCCGCTCTTGGTGGCAGCTTCCCTGGGCCTTGTGTCCCCTGAGAGCATTCTGGTGAGGCGAACACCCTCCCGGAGTCTGTCCCTTGGTCAGTGACGGCAGCAGCGCCCTTTCCGGGAGCTTGGGCACCTGGAGGCCGGAGCGCAGGGCCTCTCCCCGCCTCCTGGGGGCCACAGGCAGCACGACCTCCCTCTGTCCTCAGGTCACCTCCTCCCGGGGTCCTCCTCCTCCTCTCCCTGCGACCGGGGTCCACCCCTGACCCGGGATGATCTCAAGAAGCTTAGCTAATCACATCCGCGAAGATCCTGCTCCCAAACACGGTCACACTCCGAGGTCACCTCACCTCGGGGCGCAGGACCCTAAGGAAGCCTGCAGGTCGCGCCCCGGGCCTGGCCCTCCGCGTGCTGCTGCCGGTGGCGCTGGGATCGAGTGTGCAACCCCACAGAGCAGGGGAGCAGGAGGAGGATGCGGCCACCCAGGTGGGACGAGAGGCCGACCTGGCGGGGGGACCTTCAGAGGGAGCGGCCGCAGAGTCAGCATGGGGGACGCGTGTTTTGGGTGCTGGAGCCCGGGGCCCCCGGAGGCGCGTTTGCGCTGTGACTCGGACTAGCGCTGCAGAACCAGCAGGACTGCGCCGGACGCCCTCCCCTCTCAGGAAAGGAGGACGGCGTGGGGCAGGTGGGCAGAGGGCTCCCCTGCTTCTGGATCTGGGCCCCGCCTCTGGCGCGACCCCATGGCTCAGCCTTCCGACCAGTTTCCCGGGTGTGAATGGACGGTGTCCTCGGGCTGCGCAGTCTGGAGCCTCCGGTGCTGGGGGGCTTCCTCGCCTCCCCACCAGGACCTGCTAAGGCCCGGTTGCGTTGCTCTAGGGCCTGAGGAGCCCTCTCCGCTCCCTGCGCCACCCCGGCAGCCCCTCTTCTCGCTCCTGGACATGGAGCCGCATCCTCCAAGTCTCTTCCTGCTCCCTGCCCGGTCCCCAAGTCCCTCAGGGCCAGGCCCTCTTTACGTCCCGGATCTGGTCCCTTCATTTTCAGGCTGTCGGAACTATGTGTCAGAACCAGGATCTGTGCATGTGGAAGAAGGAAGCAAGGGACATGCCAGCCAGGGCAGGTCCGGTGGATGCCAGGTGTGGACCATGGGGACAGCTGTCTGGGGACGCTGACAGCCACCCGGCTGCCTGCTCTGATCAGGGCCCTTCCTCTGGTGTCCTGCCGTGTAGCTGGGAACATGGCCACTGGCCGGGCCCTGGGGGTCTGCAGCGCCCCCCCCCAACCCGCCACCACCGAGGGCCCAGGCAGTGTTACCCACCACCAGCCCCTCCCCACCTGCCCGTCAGTCTGGCTGTCCATCAGCTGCCTTCCCTGTGCTGGGCCTGCACGTTACCCAGCTGCCAGACAGCAGCGTTTTCCTGCCGATTCCATCCTCTTTGGTCTAGACCAGCGGTTCTTAACCTGTGGGTCGCGACCCCTTTGGGGGTCAAACGACCCTTTCACAGGGGTCGCCTAAGACCATCGGAAAACATGTATATAATTACATATTGTTTTTGTGATTAACCACTGTGCTTTAGTTATGGCTGGGGGTCGCCACAACCTGAGGAACTGTGTTAAAGGGTCGCGGCACTAGGAGGGTCGAGAACCATGGCTCTAGACCTAGCTCTGAACCACCAGTTCCCAGAAGCGCCCCACTCAGCCCCAAGACGGCCGTTGGCCACTTTTATTACTTTAAATTCACTCTCTGATAAAAGTTGAGCTTCCACGTTGAAAAGTGCTGAATCCGAAGTGTGTGGCCTGTGGGAAATTTCAGAGTGAGCCCAGCTGTTGAACCCCCTCCAGGAAGGGAAGGGTAGGGGCCATCCGGGTCCTGGGCCCTTCCCGGTCCCCGCCTGTCCCCGCGGCCGGGAGCAGGCGTTCTCCTGACGTGCGTCAGACGTGAGCTGCGCCTGACTTGCAGTGAGTGGGGATGGAGAGACCCAGCTCCCCACGTCCCTCCCTGCAGCGCCCCCGCCCCCGGGGTCTCTGGGGCGTCAGCCTGTCGGCGGACGGCCTACCCCCTCCGTCTCTCAGGCCGCGTCCGGCGAATGGCTGCGGAGGAGGCCCGGCGCTGGGCCCGCTGTTCTGGGTTTGCCTTCGCTGCCGGATCCTGACCTCCCATTACGCTCCGCCTTGGCAGCTCTCTGACTTCTAAAATGCCTTTTAGCCAGATTTTTAGAAATGAGTCCCAGCAGCTAATGGTGATCACTGTTCACCGTGATGGGAAGTGGATGTCTCCCTTGACCCTTTAATGCCTCCTTTGGCTCAGGTGGGTGATGAAAATGAGCTCGTGGCTCCGCCCTTCCTCCCCGAGCCGGCGGGTTGCTGACCGCTAAGCAAACGCGGGCCGCCCCGATGCAGAGGCCGCTGTTCGGGAGGCGCTGGAGGCCGTGAGCAAGCAGCTCCTTTCCGGGTGTTGGGGGGAGGGCCGAGTGCCTGTGGCATTTAAAGATACTTTCGATTCCACCATTCTGTTCTGCTCCAAAAGGAACAATGCCAGGGTGACCCGTGTCAAGGACGGAGCCGAATCGCTGGCCCACAGCAGGTGCTCCCTCCATGACGGAATCACGGCCGCCGGCTCCTCGCAGTGGCTCCCTGGCCCTCTGCAGGGCTTCGTGCTCCCGTCTCTCTCCTTCATGAGTCCTGAGAAGCAGGGAATGCCTGGGTCTGAACCCCTCTTCGGACCGTCACAGAGATTTGAGCCCGGAGCTGGAACCAGGGACAGAGGCCATCGCATACGCGTCCCAGACGCCTCTTCCGCATGGCCCACTGTGACAAGTCCCAGGAGCGGTCACTGGACCCAGGCGCTCTTTACTGTCCTTCCCAGCGTGAATGATGACGATGACGTCACAAAACGAAATGTGCCAGACAGGCTTCTCCCAGAAAACTGCAAAGGAAGTTCAATGCAGGGGAACTCTATTGGCTGAAAGAGACAAAGCACCAGCCGACCGCTGTGGAAACCCGACTTAGGTTCTGGGTCGAATGCAAACCGTAAAAACAATCAGACTGACGCTGGGGAGCCGCTGAAACTCTGAAGCTCGCTGGGTACCTGAGGACGCAAGGAATTTCTTTAGCATAATCCCAAAACCATCATCAGGCCTTTAAAAGGTCCTTACGTCCTACAAACACAGATGGAGACTTTAAGAGAAAATACTTTCTGATGTCTTGGATTTGCTTCTAAATAACATGGAGGAACGGCGGAGCTGGATCTAAAAGTTTAAAAAGAAAACGTATCGGCCTGGGCTGGGCTCGAGGCTGGGTGTTGGGAACACCAGGGTCCGTGACAGCACAGTGCGCGCTCTGGTATAGGACTGAAATGGCACGTAATGGAAAGTTAAAGCTGCACCAGGGATCAAACGCGTTCCTGCGACGCCCGTCTTCAGAGGGCCACCCCTGTGCTCCACGGCCTCCCCCCTCTCTGTGGCTCCTGAGTAACCAGCCGCGTGGTGGGACCTCCCCGCAGTGCGCAGCACGGGCCCCGTGGCCTCAGACCATCGGTCCTCCTTCCATTTATGTCCCTTCCCATCAAGAGAAGGCGGCTCCCTCTCTGTCGGTCCCCACTCCCTGGGAGCCAAGGAAGAGGTCGTAGGGTTTGTGTGCTTTCCCAGAGGCGGGCTTTCCTGGAGTCCCCACGGGGTTGCCAGCCCCCAGCCCCCCGGGTCTTGCACGGAGCCCAGAAGCTGGCAGAGCGGCCCTCATTCCTGCCTGTGCTGAGCAGGGCACACATCACCCCTGTGCCTGCAGTGCCCACTGGTTAAGACAGAACCGTGGTGGGACGTCCGCTTGGACGTCACAGCCACGCCACTGACTGGCCAGGGAAGGCCTTTAACCTGCCTGGACCCCCGTTCCCTCGCGCAGGAAGTGAGCTGCCCTCCCTCCTAAAGCAGCCAAGGTCAAGGTGTTGAGCCTCAGGAAAGAACTGGGAACGTGTGGTATCCATGGGAAGAGGGGGCTCTCCTGGAACCAACCCCCCAGGATACTAAGGGACAATTTACATTTGGGGCGTCAAAAGCTCTGCATGGACTTTCCCCTGTGCAGGGGCCGGGCCGCCCGGAGGCCGCTGAGTACAGCAGCAGGTACGTGGCTTCCCTGGGTCACAGGCTCTCTGGTGGGCGTGCGCAGGAAGCGGAGCAGGAGTGCCGTCCGCGTGGGAGGCTCCTGTGCCCTGGCCTCCCGCGCCCCCAGCCCGGGGTCAGACAGGGGAGCCCGGCGGTTCCCGCAGCCCGCGGCCCTCCATCCTGAGTGAGACATACACACTGGGCCCCTCCTCGCGTCCCCCCTCAAATCCGCGGACGCTCATTCTCTGTAAGAAATGGTGGGGACGGCTGCCTACGGGCAGCGCTCTGTGCGCGCAGATGCCGCGCCTCGGACCCAGCAGCGCAGGTGTCGGCCGTGCGGCCCCGGCCCGTGCGGTCTGACGAGGGTCAGGTGCGCAGGACGGGGTCCCGTTGCCTCTCATTCGGGCCCCTCCAGCGGCGGGTGCGGAGGCCAGGCTGACAGGTTTCTTGGTGCATCTGCCCAGGCAGCCAGCTTCCCAGGACCCAGGGACCGGCGGGGGGCTGTCCTTTGTTCCCGTCACTCTGCTGTTGCTTAATGAGGCCCCGCAGCCTCGCCAGGAAGCAGACTTCCCTGCTGGTCTCTACGCCCCTGGGTGCCACCCAGAGGATGCCTGCAGGCCGGGACGGGACCTTTAACCTTTCACCTGGGCCACCCCCTGCAGGTGGGGGGAACTTTCCTCCTAAATTGTGACTCTCTGGGCTCTGTCTGGGGGAGACTGAGGCAGTTCTCAGCTTTGGGTCTTCCTCCTGTCCAAGGAGATGCTGGCTCCAAACCATGTGACAGGGAGGTGGAGAGCCCCTCAGACCCCAGGCCTCCAGGGGAGGCGGGGAGAGAACAGACAGGTGCCAAAGGCCACTGAGGGCGTGACAGCCAGATGCTGGCAGCTCAGGGGCCCAGTTCCCTGTCCCCTCAGGGCTTCCTGTCCCTGTGTCAAAGGGACCTCAGACCTCTGCTCTGCAGGGACAGCACCTGCTCAGAGGCGGTGGGGGTGGGGGGTGTGCAGGGCGGAGACTCCGCTCTCAGCCCCAGGCCGCCCCCCACAGTGGGCCTGGAGTCGCCAGGAAGTCAGGAGAGGGCAGCGAGCTTGTGGCAAAGCAGTCAATTTACTGGGGAGACTCCCCAGCGAGAGGGGGAACTGGCCCGATCAGGACCAACTCCCCCCCGAGAGGGGCTCGGACACTGGTTTTTAAAGCAACACGCCGCACCAGGGGGACGTGCATGGTGTAGAAGTTTCTACTGTTACTTTCTACATTTTAGTGGGTCGTGGTTCCCCTCTTGGCCAGGGGGGTTCACCACCCGAGCCCCCCCCCCCCGCCCTGTGTTCTTTCTGTCCTGGGATGTGCTGTGTCCCCTCAGTGTTCCGTCACCACTTTTCTCCTTTGCTCTTGTGGCCATTCTGTTCTTTTCCGTCCCTTCCTGTTTTGCTGTTTGGGGTTATTAATTCTGTTACCTGTCACCCAGCCAGAGACAGCCTCAGCCGGGGGCAGCTGTGGCCCGGCTGTGTCCCCACACGCTGTCCGTCCTCGCTCCTTGTAGGACCAGCAGAGAGAGGCTGACGAGGAGAAGCAGAGGAAGCCGCGCAAGCGCCTGAGTCATGGTGGGTGGAAGGAGCTCAGAAAGGTGCCCCCTTGGGGCCGGGCTGTCCCTGAGGCTGGGTCCCCACGCCAGGCCCGCGCCCCCAGGAGGCACCGCTGGGACCGAGGCCACGTCTCGTCGCTGCCCTGCAGGCGCCGCAGCTCCCTGGCCATCACGGCAGTAATGGCGATAAGGATGCTGAGGCTTTGAAGCCGGAGCTTGGAGCCCAGGGGAAGGTCCCCGCATCCCAAGCCCGGCAGCACCCCACTGTCAGGCACAGTTTCAGACCCCCGGGGCCTGCTGAGCAGCTGGGCGTCCTCAAAGGCTCCCCGGCAGGAATGCGGGCCTCCACGCCCGGCTCTGCTTATCTCGGAACATTCATTCCTGGTTCTGCAGAAACGCACACGCCCCAGTGAGAAAAATCCAACACCCGGAAGGGCCAGCAGACCCCTCCCAGCTCAGTGGTCCGCAGGCCTCCTCCCGAATCAGAGCCGCAGGGACACCAGGGAGGGGACTTGGGGGGTGGGGGGGAGGACCAGCAAAGGACCCGAGACCCCTTCTTTCCCAAACACGCCCGGGGGAGACGGCACCTCAGGGGGACGGGAAACCAGCTCTTGCCCACCCCACGTGAGCTTGGGGTCTGACAGAAACTGGGTCGCCTCAGCCACGTGTCTGATGTCACGTTTTATTCTTGTCAACAACGTGTCCCAGAGTTTGGGGTCGGCGCGCTGTGGGCCAGCGTTCTCCCGCGAGAGCCATTAACGGGTTTGTGGGTTTGTTTTTCTCTCTTTACTTTGCTTTATAAATAATATCATGAGGGTGTGTTTGTACATCCCTCTCCTAACTCTGTGCAATTATCTCCTTTACCAGGAACCGTGACGCGGACGTCAGAGCCACCTCCCCTGACGCCGTCACCGGCCTGCTGATGGCTGACTGAAGCCACCTGCTGACGGGCCGGCCGCCCCCACACCTCGGACCCCAGCGGGGCTCAGTCTGCTCCGACGGGCGTGCGCCTCACCTTCCGCTTCTTCTCTGTGCGCCACCTCTTCCCCGGGGACGACGTGTCCCCTGAGTTATTCACAAATGTCCTGGCCGCTCAGGCTCCACGCGTCAGGTGTGTGGCACTGTCCCCCAGGCGCCAGCTACTTCACATTCTCCTGCGGGCACGGTCACCCACATTTTCCTTGTGGTTTCTAGAGTGGGTGCCCTTCTCGCGTTGTTGTTCTAAACCATTTGTAGTTCGGTTTCACTGTTAACTTCTTTGATAGATACGGATGGAATCACCTTTAAAGGCGTAGGGTACAAACTTCTTTCTCCACGTGCCAGGTCATCTGTCCCAGAAGATGTTTATTGAGAAATAACACCACCCCCTCCCCCGTGGTTTGAAAACCTCCTTGTGGTTGGCGGGGCCGTCTGTCCACCCAGCCCAGCACCACCCACGTGGCTTCGGGGACAGGGACCTGTGGACCCGCGAGCCCGGGGGTCCAGGGACCGGGGACACCACACTTGCTCTGAGGCCCGCTCTGTTCCACACCCACAAACTGCAACATCTGACACTGAACCACTTACCTGGAGGCGGTTTGTCTGTCCCTTGGTTATAAGGCACCTCCATTCCCTCAATCCAGTCTCCTCTCCCCAGAAGCCCCACTGACACCCCCGAGCGTGGGGCCTGTGTCCCAGCACAGGGGTGCCATGTCAGCGCCTCGGGGCAGAGTGGGGTTTCTGGGGGGTGGGTGCTGCCTCCCTCGAGTTGGCCGGCCTGGGTGGCTCTCTCAGCAGTGGGTGCCATGCAGGGGATGCGCCTGGCCCCTGCCTCCCACCATGATGACAGGAGTTGCCACCTCCCTGACCCGGCACGTCCTGGCCTGGCGCCGTGGGGGAAGGTGGCACGGGTCACGCTTGCTTCCGGCCCAGTTACCCGTCGCCACGTAACCAACAGTTGAGCACTTCCTGGCTGAAACATCACGTGTTATCATCCTGGAGATTCCCGGGCTTCCTGGACGCGGCTGGGAGGTCCGTGCTGGTCTCTCACGAGCTTGCAGGTGGAAGGGGCGGGGGTGGGTCTGAAGATACCCCTGACCCACGGCCAGGATGGCGCCTCCTGGCCTGGCGGTCAGCTCAGCAGGGCAGCTGGAGCCGGAGAGTGGAGGGCGGAGGGCAGGTGGCAGGTCTCTCTCTCCTACTGTGCTTGGGAGCGTGGGGCTCACCGGGGGGGTGGGGTGAGGGGGGGCAGTGCACGTGGTGTCCGGGGACCCAGTGCTGTGGCCTTAGGGGCCCCAACGGGAGGCCCAGTAAACAAACACCCTGGAGCCGGGAGCAGAGCAGCCGGTGTGAGTGGGGGCGCTTGAAACACATTTAATTTCTGTCAAAACTAAAAATTAATATTATTTTTCTGATACCTGAGTCTCAGTAGCAATTAATGCCTGTAACCACTTTAAGTTCCCATAAGCCACAGAGACACTGTTAAGGATGGATGGACAGATGGATGGATATGGGTGGACGGATGGAGGGACATCTAGAAGCAGGTCTTCACTTCTGAGCATGAGTTTTCTGATCTTAAAAATTAGAAGGTGGTCTGTTCTCTGTCTTGGCCCGTCTCGCTGAAAAGGTGCGGGCCCCTGGGACTGAGCAGGCTCGGTAAACACTCACCCCTTCCTTGTCCTTCCGTGACCCTGTCCGTCCTACGGAACCAACCGTCTCCCTTTTTACAAGGGGAGCTCTCGGACCAACACGGGCGGCTCTGGTGCGTTCACGGGCCTCGTGCCGTTTCCGCAGCATCAGGGGCAGAACCAGAGACGGGCGCATGGGGGGGCCTTCTTCACAAGACCCGCCTGCTGGTGCCCACAGTCAGTCACCCGTGCAGAAGCGGGGACAGGACTCAGCAGAGCAGAGAGAGGGGGCGGCAGGGGGAGCCGGGTGCTTGCGGGCAGTTCCCATGTCCACTGCCCTCCGGCTGTGTCACATGCCACCCCGTGGACAGAGGACACCCATCCTTTAAAGTGGGGTCCGGAGGCCCAGAGCGTTCGAACAAGGCAGGCAGGGTCCCAGCAGAGTTCCCCTCTTTGCCCCACGTCCCCAGGGGCCTTGTGTTCAGGCCTCTCTGGGCAGTGGATGGAGCCTGAGGGGCCCGGGGCGGGCGGATTGCTCTGGGCCTGGGTGGGAGAGGCTCCAGCCCCGGTCCCACAGCCTGAGACCCCCCGCCCCATCTGCCGGTGAGACCCTCCCACTCGGACGTGTCTTCCCAGGAGCTGAGATGCCAGCTGGCCCTGCTGCACGGCCGCCCTCCCGCCGCGTCTCTGGACGCCATCACTGACGCGTTTGCAGGGGGCACCTCTGTAGGGACTTTCCACGTCCTGTTTGCTGAAGAGGCTCTGGTGTTTTAAGAGCTTGAAGGGCTCTGGAGTCCAAGCCGATCCCCAAGAAGGAGCCTGCGGAGCTCACGCCCTCCCGGCAGAAAGAGAACATTTGGAAAACGGGTGTTAAGATTCTCAAAACAAACTTATTCATTAATGCAGCCTGTTGCCATGACAACAGCAGCACAAAAACAAGCTATCAGCACAGATTTATTACTGGGGAAGGGTTAGCTAATACCGTTCCAGAGGCATATTACTTTCCACGTTCAGTTATAATAAAAAAACCTAATTTAAAATCCAGCCTGAGAGCACAACGTGGCCCAAAGCCCCAGATGCGGGAGCAAAGCCCCCAGCGCCAGCGGGCGCACGTGTCTGCGCATGGAGACCGGACCATGTCCCCGGCGCCACGGGCACGCGCGGGCTCAGGCGCACACGTGTGGCGGGCACAGCACGCCCTCAGCCCCAAGCCACAGCCGCCTCAGAGCGCGACCGGCACAGCTGGGCCCACGGCTGTCGGCCGCCCCAGACGGCAGTGACAGGAGGCGCCGCCTGTGAACCGAGTCCTGGACTTGGGACACCAGCCGGGGCCAGGCCTCCTCAAACGTGTTGCGGGGGCCTTCCCGAGCCCACGCTGGAAAGGGGATGGGCAGCCGCCGCCCTGAGAGGGGCTGTTGCTCAGCCTGGCCGTGCCCCCACCTCCCCCGGCTGCCCCCCGGCCCCACCACCACCCGCCCTGGGCAGCCTGACGCTTTTTCCTGGAGGGGGAGCCGTACCCAGTGCAGCTCGGGCTGGTGCTGCTGGCGCTGGGGTGCAAGAGAGGCCGCCCCTCTCGTCCCACTCACCGTCACTGGTGCCCACACACGCTCTGCTCACACTGTCCCTCTGCCAGGAAGCCCCTCCCCCTGTGGTCTCCCTCTGCCCCTCCCCCAAACTCAGTATGGGTGTCACCTCCGTGACAGTCCTCATCCAGGTGACAGCTGGCTGGCCCCTCGCTGCACCTTTGCCCAGTCGTGGTCCCTGGGGCGACATGACCGTCCCCTAGTTTTCCAGGGGCTTCACACTGACAGGAGGAACCCGGGCTTCAGCTCCCTGTCTCTCTCCACTGGGGGCAAACGGGCTCCACCTGTGGATCAACATCAGACCAGCCAGAGGGGGTGTCGCGGTGCCTTCTGGCTGCCAGGGGCTGGAGGTGCCCGCCCCGCGCTCTGCTCTGCGCTGGGGCCCGGGGCAGCCTCGCCCACCAGCTGGGCCTGGAGCAGGTTAATGCCCGTAAAACGCTTCCCGCGGGGGTCGGCCCCGCCCCGGCGCCGGCACGCCACTGTGACTGTTCACGCCGGGGTCCGGGGCCCTCTGTCGACACAGGGGTTCCCTCCCGAGCGCCGTGCGTGACCGTGGGCTTTGTACCCTCCTGGCCAAGCCCTGAAACTCAGGAGGGAGGAGGCGATGCCACAGCCTGGCACCCGCATCCCAGCTGCTTCTGACTCCCCGAGCCGCTGTCCCGTCCGCACCGCAGCGCGAGCCGCCTCCCTCCACGGGGTGCCGAGCGACACAGACCCCCTCTCAGCGCCACCATGCCATCCACACACACGTCCCTGGGACCCCCCGCTCCTCCTGACCTGGGTTTGAATCTTGGTCCTGGACATGGAGCCCCAGCTCTGACCTAGAGGACGGGGCGCTGGGACCCAGGCAGCCGGCCGCAGACCGTCCTGGAGCATCTCGGGCGACGTGGCGGCCTGGGCGCACCTGACATGCGGGGGCCTGGCCTCAGCCCCGTCCGTTCAGGCCACAGGCTCCTGGTGAGCTGGAGCAGGACGACCCGCTGCCTCCCCTCCAAGGCCACGGCCACGCTGCCCCGGCTCCCCCACCCCCGGGCCTGCTGCCCCTCGTGGCCAGCACCCACCTCCAGACAGTGGAGTCGAGACGGCTGAGGGAGCAGGGCCAGAAGGGGCTCCGGACGGAAAGGTCAGTGCGCCCTTCCCTCCCTCCCTCCTCTCCCTCCTCCAGGCAGGACGTCAGCCCCTGCTGGCCAGGCGGGCCGGGCGGTGGGGGGCCCACCTTCTGGACTCAGGAGTCCGGTCCGGTGAGGATGGCAGGTGGGCCCGCCGCCGTCAGAGGCAGGAGCAGGGGCCCGGGGGCTGCAGGCTGGGCTGCCTTTCTGGGGGGGCCTGGGAGTGCGGGGCAAACTGGAGAATCCAGAACAGAAACTCCCCCTTGCCCCCCAGCCCAGGCCTACCTGGGGTTAAAATCTGGGCCCTGGCAGGAGGGGAGGGGAGGGGCCGCTGGAAGGAGGAAGGTTTAGAGCAAAGAGGCTGATGGGCTTGGGGGGCAGGTCCTGGGGCATCGTGGGGGACAGACCCGCCCTGAGAGGAGCTGGGAAGTCTGGCCCCGTCACAAGGGGCCTCGGGAGGGCAGGGTCCTTAGTGGCCTGGGGGTAGGGCCCCGAGCACAGGAGGGGACTGAGCTTCGCCCCCAGCAGCAGGAGATAGACAAGGGGTGAAGCGCAGGTGCAGCTCGGGCTCCTGGCAGGTCACGGGCCGGAGAGCAGGGGTCTCACCAGGTGGCTCCCGTCTGCTCGGACAGGTGAGGGGCCCGGGCATCTGCCGAGACGGGGGCAGGGCAAAGCCTGCTGCTGAGGAGCAAGGACGCTGCTGGGGCCCAAGGGAGCTCTAGCCTTTTCCTCCTGCCTGGGGCTGGGGGCGGAGAGATCTCAACAAGGGACGGACCGGCCCACGGAAGGGACCACGTTGTCCCCAGCTGCTCTCTGTCACGACTGTTCTCGTAGCAGCAGCCCGGCTTCTCGGGGGCCTGCGTCTCGGCGCGGGCAGCGTCTGACCGCAGCGAACAGCTCGTTCGTCCAAGAGCAGGTGCCTCTGCACAGTTCATAGAATCGTTAGAAACTCGTGAAAGGCCAGAACGAGCCCCCAGGTGGACCCAGTCAAGGGCAATTGTCCGGGGGGGCCAGCACACGCCGCTTCCTCAGGACTCGCTGAGAAAAACGAACTCCTGAGTTTTTGTCCCATTCCAAGTTAATGCCACTGGTAGGAATGACACCCAATAAAGCCACCACGGATGGAAGCCGCATACAGTGAAGTTGTTATGGATGAAAAATAGCATGAAAAGTCACTGTTAACATTGAAAACTATGACGCGGAACCAGGAAAAGGGAGAGTGGGTGGAAATAACCAACAGAAAAGGAAACTGGCGGTCGGTAAAAATACACGTTAAAATGGTTAAGATTTAGACAGAAGGATTTATAATTTGTGACAAAATTTAGATCTATGCAGATTTTCCAAGAAATGCGGCGGGGGTCAAAGTGACGGCCACAGAAGCACGCTCGTGAGAGGGTGTGCAGTTGCTGAGATTAGACGCGGGTCCAAAACAAAGCCAGAAATCCTATAAAGGTGGATGAGTCACATCATCGTGGAAAATAAAAATGGAAACAATTTGGTTGACTGTGCTGTGTAGAAAGCTGATCCAAGAACTAAACTGGCTTAAAGGGATTAGCGTCAAAAACGTTTCCTTGACGAGTGTCAACAGATGTTGGCATAAATCTGATTAATGGGACGGTTCATGAATTTAGAGTCAAACATTCTCAGGGTGAACATGCCTACTGGGTCATAACAGTGAAGCCAGGGCCGCCAAATGCCAGAGGCATCTGCAGGGACAGGCCGCTGTCCCTGCGCCCGTGGCCGGCCACCAAGGCAAGCACCGCCCCTCGCAGCCCTTCTGCGATTTAGTATGTGGTCCCTGCAAGAAAGAAACCCTCTTTCTTTCTTCTAGGTCATGGGCCCTAAGGATCCAGACTTGTGGCTACCATGGTCCCCCGGTGGCGGCCCCTGTTTGAAGGACAAAGAGGGGGAGACCGGGAGAGAAGGGGAAGGAGGCAGAGCTGCCCGCCTGCTGGGTGAACTGATCACTTCGGTCTGGTTTTGTTACCTGTAACCCAAGGAGCCTGAATAGTGTCGCAGCTGATTTCTGGACCATGTCCTGGCGCAGGTGGCAGAGAGTAATGGAATGAGCGCGCTGGGAGGCTGGAGGTGGCAGCTCTAGGTGGTGCCAAGGTCGGGCTCATGGCCATGAGGGTGTATGTCTGGATGAGTGACCAGGAAGGTCAATGCCGCTGAGAACATTGAGGGATCTGGAGTTGAAATGGTGGCTAGGTGACCCACCTGGGCCTGAACATCATCTGGAATGCATTTGGGTGGAAAGAGGGTGAGCCAGCTCCCAAAGTTCCCGGGACAACGGGGAGGGCTGGTCAGGAGGTCCGCAGGTGACAAGAAGGAAGGGTCAAGGGTGGCACATGCAGATGGCAGGACCATCAAAACCCAGGAAGGCCACTTCCTGAGGACTGACAGTCACTGTTTCATAAATTCAGTTCACCACTCAGTGGTGATGGGCTGAATTGCGCCCCCTCCCCCCCAAGTTCACCCTGTGAAGCCCTGACTCCCAACACCGACCTTAGCATGTGAGCTAATCTGGAAACAGGGTCACTGCAGGTGTGTTAGTTAAGATGGTGTAAAAGGGGGCATGTGGGCACAGACACACGCAGGCAGACAGAGCAGACGCCCGTCCAGGACAGCCAGCTGGGCGAGGCCTGGAGCTGACCCTCCCTCCCGCCTTGAAGGGACCAGCCCCGCTGCTGCCCCCATCCCGGACAGACCCGCACCCTGCAGACACCCGGAGGACACGCTGCTGGGCGGTGGAGGGCACCCAGGCTGGGGCACTTTGCATGGCCAATGGAAACTGAGCGCCTGGATCCCCAACTCCAATCCCAGGAGATGAGTGGGAATGTCCCGGTTAACCCCAATCAGAAACCCCCAACGCCCTCCCACGAAGGAGCAGAGGAAGAAGAAAGGTCCATTCCACAGTGGACACTACTCAACAATGAAGAGGCGAAGAGGCGCCATCCTGACGCGCAGGACGTGGAGGCGGGGTCTCCGCGATCCTCAGGCTGAGTGTGAGGCCAGACCACGGCGAGGAGACCCCTGGTGTCTCTGGGTTCCGACCCCACCGAGGTCCCGGCTGCAGAACCAGCCGCGGAGACAGGGGCCAGGCCCGCGGCTCACGTGCGAGGGACCTAGAGAGGCAGGAGCACGTCTGGCCGACGGGACATTCCGAGTCCCGACTGGGTGGCAACGCACCACATGCACACTTGTCAGAACCCATCGAACTGACTGTGCCACCAACACCTCACTGAAGAGGGTGTCAGCGCTTAACAACAGGACGGACACAGGCGAATGTCGCGGAGGCGGAGCCGGGCCGGGCCGGTGGGGCAGATGCAGGCGGTTTGGGACGACGTACCAAGTCGGCAGCCTTTCGTCCTGCAGCTGACGCTCTCCTGGGCACCCGGCAACCTTCCAGGCGCCGGACGGCAGGGGCGAACAACCCTGCGTCTCACATTCCAGGTGGGGGGGGGGGCAGGGAGAGAAGAACAGAGACAGGTCTCCCACGTGCCAAGTGGTGACGCAGGTGACAAGGAAAACGCAGCGGGACCGGGCATGGCCGTGGCGGCCACTGTGCTGGCTCCTCCGGGGAGGCTCTGACGAGGCCGCCTGAGTCAAACCTGAAGGACTGGGCCCCGGTGACGGCATGCGGAGGAGGGCCCCGATGGAGGACAGTGGGGGCCCGGCCGCGAGGGGCTGGGTGCTCACGGGGGACAGAGGCAAAGCCAGTGAGGACTCGACCGGGTGAGGGACATGGTGTGACTCACAGACTTCAGGGGCCCCTGTCTGGGGGGAGTGGCCCAGTTACACTGAGCTCAGAAGAGCCCTCGGGGTCACTGCTCTGCGGCGATCGCCTAGAACGTCTGAACGATTTGATCTCGGGGTCTGTGTTTTCCGGGTGAAGTCCAATGGGACAGCGGAGGTGGCAGGCGTGCAGCCGGCCTCAGCGCCCACGGCCACCGCCAGCACCCGCCCGGACGGGGCTCCCAGGTGGTCGGGGGCGAGGGAGCGGCTGTGGGGCAGGGAGCCCTGGCCTCGCTGGGCAGGACACGGACGGGTGAGTTCTGTGTCCACTCGCCACGTCCCCTCTCTTGTGTGGCACCTCGGGAGACACCCTCATTGTCCCATCCCAGCGAAGTCCTCAACGCCATGTCCCCCAGAGCCCTTCCCTGCCCACCGGGCACACCCCCACTTACAGACTGAAACCCAGAACCACGGCCCTTCGGTCTGCAGAGGCCCGGGCTGTCTCCGGCTTCCTCTCCCGCCCCTTCGCCCTCACGGCCTCCAGCTCCCACGGGCTCCGTGGCTTTGGGCAAACCACTCGCTGGCTCTGGTCTCTTCATGGGTGAACCAGGGAGCTGGGGCCTCGGCGAGGGCACTTGGGAAAAGCATCAGAGCCCACCCTGGCCCAGGTCCCGGCTGCGCCCCCATCGCCCTGCCCCCTGCCCCCCGACTTTGGTCCTGCCTCCCCCTGGGGCCAGGCTGCGGGGTCTGGGCAGGGCCAGGGCCCAGCCTGAGACCCTGGAAATGCCTTCAGCTGCCCCGCACACACAGGAGGTCCCAATCCCAGCCAGACGCAGCCCCGGGGCCCACACGGGGCCCTTGGCGCTCCCCGACCTCCATCTAGGCCCCAGGAGGCGGGTCCTTTGTCCTCGGTCCGCCCGCCCGCCCCGGAAAGCCAGGCCCGCACGGACACGGCCCGCAGACGGCCCCGCTCAGCGGCTCCTGCGGACTCGCCGAGCATCCGTCATTTCTGGCAGGCTGTCCGGACAATTCATCGCTCCAGACAATTCTCATTCTCATTTAATGGGAAATGAAAAGTGTCCCCAGGTCGCCGCATGAAGTGGCACCGGCGTTCTCTGCGGCAAAGGGAGGGGCGCTGTGTCCCTCTGCGGGGTCCGCCGCCGGCGCCCGCCTCCTCCCTGAGACGCTTCCCCGCCCCGCCGGGGGAAACCCAGGCACCGGCAGGGCAGGAAGGAGCACGAAGCACGCGTGTTCACGGAGGGCTGAAGCCTGGACGGCGGACACTGTCCCCTCGCCCCCCAGCGTCACGGGCCGCGTGGTGGCAGCTCGTGGTGCTCAGCTGGTTTGACAGTAACTTCACTCCCCGCCCGCCTGGGGCCCCTCCGCCCTGCCCGGCCCGCGCACGGCGCCTCTGGGAGACGCTGCGGGTGGGGGTGGGCTCCGTCACGGCCGCAGGGCCGGGGACCCCGGAACATGACGGCACCGGCGGGCCTCTACGGGGATGGGAGGCTGGCAGTGCCCGGGAGCAGGCGGAGGGCCCGGCGGGCGGGGAGCAGAACCTCTAGCTTTCCGCCATCTGCCGGTCACGGGGCGGTGCTCGCTGCGGAGACAGGCCGGGAGGACACGGCCCGGGCCTGGGCCAGGACCAGGTCACAGTGAGGGATGCTCCGGCCCGGGAGAGCCTGCTGCTGGGACCCGCGGCTTCCCAGCGCCCTCGGGCTGCATCCCAGGGAGGGAGAAGAGCCTGGGGGCGGGGCACAGGCGGGGGTCCCCCAGGCAGGTATGGACGGAACCCGAACTGCCCCCCACACTGCGCGGGCTAGGACCCATGGCTCGGCCGTCCCTAAGGGCCCCAGACGCTGAGAAGTGCAGCGACCAGCCGCATGGAACGCTGGGAACTGTGGTCCCTAACAGCACAGGATGCTGGGAAGTGCAGTCCCTAACAGCACAGGATGCTGGGAAGCATAGTCCCTCACAGCACAGGATGCTGGGAAGTGCAGTCCCTAACAGCACAGGATGCTGGGAAGTGCAGTCCCTAACAGCACAGGATGCTGGGAAGTGCAGTCCCTAACAGCACAGGATGCTGGGAAGTGTAGTCCGGGTGTGAGCTGAACGCCTGGGGTAGGGCAGGGAGCAGGTGCAGGAGCTCTGCAACACCAGGACCAGGTGGGAGAACTGAGGACACTCATCCTGAAAAAGGAAATTCAGGTGCGCGGACATCTTCAAATGTTTGAAAATTGAAATAATCTGACTGTGTGATAGGGTCTGTGGCAAATGGCTGTAACGGATCAGGGCTACAGGGACCGTGCAGGAGGCAGTAAGACCGAAGGGCTCATGGCTGAGAACTGGCAACCACGTAGGGTGTCTAATTCCACCTACAGCACCCAGCCTACCGCCCACGGCTGTGACACAGCTGCTCAGCGACACGCCGCGCCCCCAGGGTCGGAAGCAGAAGCCCACATAAGGACACAAGACGGCCAGCCGGCTCCTCTGAGAAGCTGCCACCCTCCCTGGAAGGGCCCCGCATCCCCTGCACATGGGAACCCACTGGGAAGTGGGGAGAAAGGTCAAGTGCAGAGAGGTACTGTGAGTCTCTCCATAAGCAGTGACAGTCCACTGGCCGAGGTCTCGCAGACAGACGGAGCCCCAGGGCCACAGGAAGCCGGCCCTGAACTGCACGGCAGGAGCCACGGCCGCTTCCTCCGCACAGGAGAGGCTGCAGCCGAGAGCCCGGCTCCACCCATGCACCCACCAAGGCAGGCACCTCACACCTGCTTCCTAGTTTCCTCCCCAGCACCAAACGTGAAACTAGGGAGGGGAGGTGATCGAAGGCCCCCTACCCACCTGCAGAACGGACAATAGACAAAGCAGCCTTTGCAAGCCACTGCAACCTTTAAGAAAGTGCCACATATTATTACCACTAAATATTCCCCCACGATGTTCACAGATATGAACTGGGAAGGTAGGCGGAGGGTCTGAGTGAGTGGCAGCCCTGAGACCACCAGGGGGGCAGACTTGGTTGAAAGCAGGCTGAGGGGCAGGACCTGAGTAGCATCCTAGCAAGAGAGGAGCCCAAACCTGCTCGGTGAGAATCGGCCCCTCCCATGGAAGGCACTGGAACTGGATTCTACCTGGAGTGGGAAGGATGGGCTGAGACCAGAGCTTCAGACTAACATATGCCCCTGGAACTCACCACCTGGCAGAGGTGGCCCAGTGACGAATGAAACCCCGGGAGCAAGAGAGCCCATTCCCACGGGAGCCCAGCCTTAGGTGTGGCTGCTGGAAGTAGAGCCCTCCCGCAGTCGCAAGAAAGGCACTTTCGCGGACCATGGGAGGATGAGGTCCGGGGGAAAGGTTTACTGGGGAGAAGTAGAAGCCTGCTCTCAGCCTCCGGGGGTCCCATCTCTGTCCATCCAGCTGTGGAGGAAGTCCAGCCTTGTCTTCACCGAGCCCAGAAGAAGGGCCAGGCCCAGAAATCGTGCCTCGGGTTCAGTCCAGTTCCGCCTCTGTCCCCAGCCAGCTGAGTCTCTGTTCCTGGCTCCACTCCATGGGTGCTGTGCCTGGGGTGTGCCTGGAGCCCACGCTGGGGACCCGAACCTGGGGCTCCCACAGCCGCTAACCCACAGGGCTGCCAGAGACGCCTTTGCTAAGCTTTGATGACCTCGGGCCTCCAAACTAACCAATCTCTCTCCCATCCCCACCCCGCTCCGCCGTGGGCCTGTGTGGTTCCCCTCCAACCAGTCCGGTCCCTCTCCCTTTATGGTGGCCACCTTGGTTCCTATCGCATGTGCCCAGCAGAGGACACCCCGCCCCGCTTGTTTCCCGGATAATACCCTTACGGGAGGACCCTGGCTGTCCCCGGGGCGGTCCTTCTTCCCTCTACAGGACGGGATGGGATGGAAGGGTGTGAATCCCCACGATGGGGCCATGCTGTGGCCCCAGAGTGTGTGACGCTGTAGCTCCCCGACCTGATCACACTCAGCCAGCGTGGCTCCTTCTCTTTTTGAACGTCCAGCTGCCCACACCAACGCAGGGGACCGAGTACCCTGAGCGGCCGCCCCACCCCGGGCACGCGTGCCTGTCTTAGCTCGGAAGGGAGGTGGCCACGATGCTGGCCCCATCTCATGGCGCTGATGGGAGGGTCAATACGATGGTGGGAGCAGCACTTGCAGGGTGAGTATTAAATATACTGCTAATCTGGGGTCACCTTCTGCTCCAGCTGTGCAGGCCCCCCTAATTCTCACTGCATGAGAGCCAACGGGCTGATTCCAGGGAGCTGACTGCTTGGGTAAATGTATCTTTAACCCCAACTCAAAAATCCCCTAATCCCACAGAAAATCACGGAAGCCCCATCCAAAGACCCCACCCCACCCCTTCCCCAGAAAATCCTGGAGCCTGCCGGCAAATAGGTCACAGAAGCAGCCAGGCCGCAACGCACATGCCCTTGGCAGCGGGCACCAGCCCGCAGCCCACCTGGCAGGGCCCCGGCCCCCCCGCAGGGGCGCGGCATGCACCTGTCAGAGAGCAGCACTGCTGAGGCCGCAGGATGAGCCCTCTGTTCGGCTGAGAGCAGCTGGGGCTCCCCCCACCCGCCCCTGCGTCAGGGAGCCGGGCTTGCCAGGCGGAAGTGCTGGCCTGGCCGTTTTGAGGTTGTTTATCTTTCAGCTCAGAACACATTCCCGAGTGTGTTTAAATCCTAGATTCCAAAGAGCGACCACACTGTGTACCCACAGCCGGGTGTCCTTACAGCGCTGTCTTCTGCCGCCCGCCTTCCCAGCTGACACTGGGAAAACATACGTTTTCCCACAGGCTGTGAGCACCCAGAGGGCCTGGAGCTGGGGAAGCCACTGCCGGGTCCACAGCCCACAGGAAACAGCAGCCGGCTCCTCAGCGCCCTCCTCAGCCCTGGATGCCAGTGTTGGGGCACCTGCACCCCCTCAGCTGACATGCTCACCCAGTGGCGGCCCACCCATGAGGGACCCCAAACGGCAGCGCAGAGGGCGCCAGCCGGCGGGGGGCACGTGGCCCTGCTCCACTGGTGGACGCGGCCCCCTCTGAGGCTCCCAGTCACACGGTCCGGCCGCGGAGGGCTTTCTCCTCGGCGCAGCGTCCCCGTGCCTGGGACAGGAAGCCACAGCCTCACAGCAGGGCGGGGCCTCAGCCTGGAAGCCTCAACTGCAGTCTCTTTAAGGGTCCTGAGCATCCCGGGAGCCAAGTCCCATCCTGCCCGGGCCGCCTCCTCAGCTCTGGGCTCCAACTCAGAGACGTGGACAAGTGTTTATTTGCTTTTCTCTGCCCAGGCCTCGCAGGAGAGAACACCAGAAAACGACAGGTGCACCTGCCGCAGCACCAAGCGCGAAGCGCACATGCCACCGGGGGGAGGGACACAGGCACACGTGCAGAGGCGGCAGTGGCACCAGAGTCCGCGCGGCGTCTGACCAGCTGCCTCGCAAAAGCAGGCCTGACCCCCAGCTGACCCCCGACCCCGCGGTGCGAAGGGACGAGCCGCCCCCCCCCCCCCCAGACCCAAGGACAGCCCAGAGAATTAAAGACGCTTTTCTTCCTCTTTCCTCCTTAATGGCTTCAGGCGGCGCTGGGACCCGCCGCGCCCCAGGCTGGCCTGGTGCCCGCTGCTGTCTCACCAAGTCATTAGCGCCATTCGGTTCTCGGGGAAAATGCAAAACCCTGGCCACTCAGGCCCGAACTCCAACCCCAAACTGCTGGGAAGCATTAGTTTCAATTCTTAAAACCCCCAGAGACAGAGAGAGGAGGAGGGATCAGGGCGCCCCGCTCACTGCCCGGCAGGCGTGCCTGCAGAACCTCCCGCGGCGAGGAGCGTGTTCTCCCCCGTCCTGCACGGGGCACGCGGACTGCGGCCGGAGCAGCCAGGGCAGCGGGGATCGGGGTTCTCAGCTGTCCTTGACTTTAGCTCACGACGCCCCGCGGTCACACGGGGCCCGGAGCCGCGGTGTGGACCAGGTGCCACGCCGGAGCGGGAACGCCCTTTGGTGGCACCCGGGGGCGTGGCCGAGCTCCTATCCCCGCGACGAGCTGGTGGAGGCGCTGCGTGTCCCAAGTGTGTCAGTGGAGGGAAAGGAGGCGACGGGACGCTCTGCTCTGCGACTGGCGCGCTGGGCTCGGGGCGAGGACGGCCGCTCTGCCGTGACTGCCCTTCGGCTTCCAGCTCGGCGACGAGGGCGCTCCCCCGATGGCTGGGGGTGCTTTCAGGGCAGACACGCAGCCTCGGCCACTTGCTCCACATTTGGTTTCCCTCTCAACTCTGCTTTAATCAGTTGTTCAACAGAGTAAGTGCTTTTATCTTCACACACACCTGAGTTGTACGAATCCCAGTCCCAGCACACAGAGAGTGATCTGGCCAACGAACACAGGGACGCACACACGGGAGGGACAGGCCACGAGCGAGCCGAGGTCTGAGGGCGACACGGGCCACAGAGCCGTTTTATTTGAAGTTGAGAAGCGACGTGCAAACCTGCACGAGGGGCACAGGGTGAGGCCCAGCTCCCAGCTCTCCCAGTGACAACTGCAACCTCCCCACATCAAGCGAGAAGGTTCCAAACCCCTTGAAGCAGAAGGCGCTCCCTTCCACCCGACGACACGCGGGGCCTCCCACAGCCGGTTCAGGAGCAAACGCGCCCCCCCACCCCCGATGTGAAAGCACGCGGCGCCGGGGGGCCCGCAGCCTGGAGCGCCCCCGTCGTCCCCGCACTGCAGCTCGGCAGCAGCGCCGTCACTTCAGCCAGATCCACTTGTCGCCCACGTCCGCGTTGTACCCAGGGCTGTACTTGTGGCCCGGCAGCTGTGGAGGGAAGCAGGCCATGGTCACCACGGCTCACAGGCCCCCCAGCTCACCCCGCAGCAGCCCTGACCCACCCCTGCAGTCGCCACGGTGGCGAGGCCTCCGCACGGCTCTGCCACGGGCGATGGGCTGCGTGGGAACCAGGCCCCACACAGAACTGCCTGCAGAGCTTCCGCGCTGGCGGAGGGCCTGCAAATGCCACCAACAAAGCGTTTCCGTGGCTTCAGGGGGGTGACGAGCCACGGAGGGGACGCGGGAAGAACTGAAGGTGCCTGTGGAGGAACCAGCCCCACCGACACCCTGATTTTCTCCCCTGTCCCCAGACTGTCTGATGACTTGGTCTGGGGGCTGGTGCAGTGGCCCAGGAAGTGGGTGCAGGGCCTATGGCCCTGTGCTGGGGACGCGGGGAGTCTGTGCAGAGGGAGCCAGAGGTCGGCGAACAGGGCCACCGCCGCAGGGTGGGGACGATGCTGCTTATCCCGGCAGAGATGTCCCTGCACCCGAAGGACCAGCCACAGCCTTAGGCCAGGGCACAGTGCTCCAGCCGGCAAAGCAAAGCGTCCCCGGAAAGGCTCTCTGGCCGCCCCACCCCTGCAGCAAACACGCTCCGGCCCCAGAGCTCTGCACGCCCTGGGTTCACGCCCCCCACCCGACACCGGTGGCCCGGCCCTCACAGCAGCCACTGAGGGGCTGCACAGGCGACAGTCCGGCTCCGCTTTGGTCTCCCCAAGGCGGCTTCTAACCACAGAGAACGAGGCCCGCAGGGGAGCAGACTTGCCGAGCACAGCCGCCTAGTGATGGCCTCACGACACCTGCCCTGGACTCTGGCCCGAGGCGGGGTCCCAGGCCCTCGGTCCCTTCTCTGAGGTGACAGAGACCAGGAGCAGGGTCACGTACGAGCAGGTCACACCAGGGTCACAGAGGAAGGTGCTCCTCCGCATCACTTCCCGCCGGCCTGCTCACTGCAACCACCTCCACACCCCAGGCTCATGGTGAACACGCCGCGGCGCCGAGAAGAGCGCCCGGCACGTTCCCACACCGGGAATGGCACTCGGGGGCAGCGCCGGCCCCCACTCACGTCCCCAGTGTACAGGGAAGTGGGGAAGGCTTGGCCCATCCCTCCGTCTGCTCCTGGAATTAGCCGCCGCCCGCCCCCCGCCCCGCCAGAGAGCCCCCCCGCGGGGGCCGTGCGTGAACGAAGCTCCCCCCGAGGGCCTGGAGCGGAGCTGCCCAGCATCTCTGTAGCACACACACCGTCACCCTTTATGTGGGGCAGGAACCCCCCGGCTCAGTTCGGGTTTTAGTTTTCTGCCCTTCCAGCTGAACTTAACTCTGATTTTAAATTGTTTCTTCTTGTGTAGTAAATTTTTTTTATTACATTCTGGCTCACTGAAGGGTCCCCTGCTCACTACCTACACAATTTCATTAACAACGTCTGAAAACGTTGCCCAAACTGTTACTTACGAAGCGTCACAGAAAGCAAAGGACAGACAGAGGGGAGCGCCCTGAGCGGCAGGGTGCAGCCAGCACCCACGGCCTCCGCAGGGCGGGGCGGCGCAGAGCCCCATGGCCTGCTCTGAGCCCAGCGAGCACGCGCTGCGGGTGCCTGCCGGTCCCTGAGCTCATGGCGCTTTGGGGAGTTCGGGACTTCGGGACCAGGAGCTGTTCTCCCCCGCTCCCACTCTCCCCTGAAACCGAAGCCCGGCAGCCACACACAGACGCGCCGAGCGCCCCTGCAGAGCGCGGGGCCGCCATCTCTGCCTGAACACAGCCAGGTGGCGGCACGCCGGCCGCTCGGGGGCTCTGGCCCGGGTGCAGACCCCGCAGGGCCCGCGGAGGCGCACTGAGCAGGCACCAACCAGGGCTGGTGTGGGCACCCGGCGCTGAGGGCCGCTGCCCGGGAGGGGCTGGACGGTCTCCCCGGCTCAGGGAGCTGCGGGGAGCACTCTGCTCTCCGGAAGGCGCGCCAGGGACGCCGCTCAGCTTCGGCCCCGCCCTGGCTCGCCGGCGCGCCCCACCCAGAGCCAGCAGCGGGGGCACGGCGTGATGTGCGGGCGGGACGTGAAGGTGAGTGACGGGCCTGGCGTGACACCGCTGTGCGTGCGCGAGCCACCATCAGAGCCCGTGCCCCAGGGCCCCCGCCTCTCCGCACCGCTGGCCCGACGCACCTCCATGCCTTCCCAGTCCAGCCTGCGGTGCCTCCTAACGGGGCGGCCAGCCACACGCTTTCCGGTGAGACACGGCTCCCTGCGTGGCCCCCAGATTCACGTGCTCAGGATGGATTTCTAGCAGCGGAACTGCTTGCTTAAGGAAAAACTAAGCAGCAGAGAGCGCGCCAGATGCTGACCCAGCAGCCAGGACGCGTTTCAGTTTTACACACAGGAGACTCGCGCCAGACGGTCCCGCTGCTGCTGCTGCTGCTGGATGGAGGGGGAGGGGGTCCGGGCTTTGCTTCCCTTTGGGATTCCGACCAGGCTCGGGCCTCACACCGCGGGTGCAGATCGGATCCGGCTGCTGACTGCTTTGTAAGTGGGTCCCTGTGGCCCCCAGTCAGCCCGCTGTTTGTACTCAGCTGTGGCTGCTGTCACTGCCAAGAGCAGAATGGAGAGGTCATGACAGAGGCTGTGCGGGCCTTACTACGGAACCTCTGGCCTTGACGGAAAAGGCTCGCCTCCGCTGTCCCAAGAGACCACGAGCACAGTGCCCACAGGACACCCGAGCTACTGACCAGAGTCTGCGTTCACGCTGGCAGTCACCAAGTGACGCACGCACAGGCGCCTGCCCTACACACTCCATCTGCCACCAGGGCCTCCTGCAGAGACCTCCCCACCCAGCATTCATGGGCGGGTGCGGCACGAAGAGCCAGGCACCGCCACAGTCAAAGCCGACGCTGAGGAAGGGTGACAAAGGCTCAGGGACAAGCATGCTGACGAGGAGGGCCGTCCACTCAGCCTGCCCAGGCCCCTCGGTGCGCGGTGGCCCCGGGAGGACTGCCCAGCCCACAGACCCGGGGGGCGGGGGGAGAATCCTTTCCACGAGAAGGAAGCTCTTCCACTAAAGCGAGTCAAAAACGACGGCCACATCACTCTTCAGGGAAGTGAGGGGACCCCAGGGCTGGAGCCCCACGCGGGCGGGGCCGCAGCGTCCCAGGCCTCACCTCCATGAACTCGCGATAGACCCGGTCGCTCTGGAACGCACCGACGGTGACTTCCGGGAGGTAGATGGGGATGGTGGTGTAGTTCAGCACCGCCAGCTTGTCCTGGACCCTGGGAGAGAAGGCAGACAGGGCCACCCTGAGCCACCACCACAGACGACCAAACAAGCCCCCAGGCTGGGTCGTGAACACGTCCTCGTTAAACGATTCACACGCTCAAGCGGATGCCTGCCGGTCGCTCCCGAGCAGGGGTCGCGGTCACAGCCTTGGCACGGAGGCCCGCAGCGGACCGCGCAGCCTGAGCGGGGTCTTTCCAGAGCCTCGGTGTGGCTTTGGAAAGGGATGCGGTCTGGAAACACAGAACAGGAGCCACAGCATGTGTTCAACACAGGAGGAGCCGAGTAAAGAGCAAACACAGACACCTTGCATGCCAGTGCCCGTGTGTCCTCATTAAAAACCCACACAACGGCCGAGTCAGGAGGAGCAGAGCCCTGCGCCAGGCGGCCCCGCCAGGTCCACAGTGCGGTGTCGGGCCTGCAGCCCTCCCAAGGCCGCCGCGGGGGGACCCGGACTGGCGGGCTCAGGCGTGGGCGGGCTGGGGGTGAGCTTCCACGCGGGGTGGCGTGGTGCCACTGCTCTCTGCCTGTCCCAGCACCAATTACGACAAATCACAGGGCCTCCCCCCGTGTCCCTGCTCTGTTTGCTGGATGCTAAAATATTTATACTTGGTTATAATTTGCTAAAACTTAGTCTGAATAAAACCACTATGCTTGAAGATGAAAAGCATTTTTGGGCCTTTTAGACAGAAACATTACGATAAAGTCTCCTTTCTTAAGGACTCGGGGGCAAGGAACACAATTACTGGAAGTGGCCACATTCCCATCACAGAGGGATCGTGGCGGATGCCGCTGCCTGAAATGGCCCAAAGGGAGGTTCCTTCTGCCTCCGCTCTCTGCCACTTTGGGAGCCGCATCCAGACTGACCAGGCCACGGAGCCCGCTCCCACACCCAGTGGTCCCGCACAGCCAGGACATCCCTGCCGGGCCCCACTCCCACAGAGCACAGAGCCCACGCAGGCAGAAGGCCTCCCTGGTGTCACCTGTAACAGCCGCGTCGCCACGTGATGGCTACAAGCCGCTCACCACACGTCACTCCCAGAAGTGCTGCGGTCCTGACCGGGGCGGCCGCAGACCATGCCCGTGGCCACAGCGGACACACTCGGACGGGGCTTTTCTGCCCCCACAGCAAGTTGGTTGTAGAATATTCTTCATAAGCATGTGTCAACGCACAAATACCCATCCCTTGTTTTTAACACCCACAGAATTATTCTATTCTTATCATACAAGAACAGATTTTTTAAAGTGACCTCAAATAAACAATTTCCCCTAAAATGAAGCTCGTGTTGTTAAGTGTTAACCAGTATCAAAGAGGGCACAATGTGGCTTCCTCTCGAGCTTAAACACGCTAATACAGTTCTCGAAAATTTGAGGCTCCAACCAGGCTGGAAGCCCACATGGCGCACAGAGCGACAGCGCCACCTTCGTGTGACACAGCAGAATGACAACGACACGCCCTCATGGGGGCCGCCGCTGAGCACAGGGGCGTCACACTGGTGCCTGCAGACTGGAAAGGTCGCCTGCACTAGCGCCTCGGGGCGTCACTATGAGCTTGACTGGGACTCGGGAGGAGCCCGTCCCCAGCCCAGCGCGTCCTCATCGCTAGTGAACCACAGAGTCCAGACTGAAGACAAGGGAGGAGCAGAGACACAGGATGCCTTTTATGACTCGGGGAGCAAGCAGCAGTGAGAGAGGCAACACCCCGTTTGCAGAGCACTCGGTCTAATGAAGGACGACTCAGAACTGCCAGCAGCGCAGCCTCTTCGCGCCCGCAGGCGAAGGGCCCGCAGTCTGGGGTACACGAGCGGCGCCCCCATGCTTTAGAACAGAAGCGCAAAGCAGGAAAAGACAGGGAAAGTAAAGTAGTAAACTATGTTTCAGGATTCCGAGACTGTTCCCAAACCCACAGAAAGTCTATTTTCTCCTAAAACAGCCCCAGGCCCGGGACCACCGTGAGGAAGACGCCCTCCGGGAGTCGCACAGAGTCGCCGGGCGCGGGCGGGACGGCCTGGCTGCAGTGGTGCGCGGGTGCCAGAAAGCCATGGGTCTCGGCTACAAGCCCAAAACTTCTCCGAGGTGGAAGTCGCCGCTCAGCGAACACACACACGCACGCACACACAGTGACACCCCAGCACACGCAGCCGAGACGGCACAAGAAGGCTCCCAACCGGTAATTTGGGCAGGTTCTGGACAAAATGAGCATAGCTGGTAAATGGCGTGTTTACAGTAATTATCTCAGAAAATTGGTCATAATTTTCACTTGAGCCCCCAAATGAAGAAGTAGGATGGAATGAAAATAAACACAACTGCCACTGTGAGCTGCTGGGACATACGCGGGGCGGGGCGGGGAGCTGGGAGGAGGGAAGGACAGGGGCGGCGCACTGACCGAAGGACAGTAACTCCCCGAAGGTCTCACTGGGCTCTGCAGGAGCTGCAGGGTCTCGCCCTCCGCTCTGATAACCACATGGCTGAGTAACGGCCGAAACTGCGATGTTAGCAGAGACTCTGGACACGACCTAGGACCGCGCTAACACACGATCGCGTTTGGGAAATGACTGCGTGTCGCCAGTGGAAGAAGCCGCCAGGGGCCCCGCCCACTCCCCGTGCTCCGGGCGTCAGCTCCCGGCTCTGTCACAAGGGGCTCCGCCACCTTCTCGGTGGCCCCCCGCCCCCCACCAGGGGGAGCTGCTCAGGCCTCCAGGCGCCTCGGCTCCAGCTCCAGCAGCCAGGCTGCTGAGCACACCTTTCTACCAAGCGCCCGCTCAGGGCCTCTGCACAGCCCGGCGCCCCAGCCCCGGGCCCACTCCCAGGCACTGCAGGGCCCACCCCGCGTCCCTCGGCCCCGCAGAGGTCAGAGGACCAGCCGTCCACACGGCCTCCCCAACGGGGCCTCCGTCACTCACTGCCTGTTAACCCGGGGCTGCCTTTCTTCCCAGCCTCTAGCACCGACGCGGCTCTCCTGACTCGGGTGCCTTAGCGCCCCCTCAAACCCTGTCTTTGGTGGGACCCCCGACCCCTGACACAGCGCCTGCACGTGGTGGAGCTGAGATGTCGGCGGAATGAGCACTGCCAGCATCACCCCTATCAGGCAGAGAACGCAGGGGCCTGTTTGGGGGAGAAAAGGAAGCCTGCAAGCGCCCGGCCTCCCCAAACCTGCGCGTGGCCCGGGCCGGCCATGCCTGCCCCGACCCCCGTGCCCCGCGCCCCACACTCACAGCATCCGCAGGTGGTGGAAGGTGCGGTCGTCCTGGTCCGGCCACGGCCCCTTGTCGCACGTGAGGTAGTGGATGTCCTCCACCACCTGGACAGAGAGGGTGCAATTTCGGGGGGGGAGTCTCCTTTTAGAAATGTGAGGGACACAGTTTAATACACCATCAACTGCAAACACTCGGCAGCGAGAACCACACCACGACAGAAAGAAAGGCAGCGGGACAAACGCCCGTCAGGGCAATGCGGACGGGGGATGGCGCCTCGAGGTGCGTGCCTCGCCCAGAGGACACCGGGCAGTCTGGGAGGAAGGGCCAGGTGCGAAAGGAGGCCGGCCAGGGAGGAGACCAGCGGCCGCGACAGGCTCCTCACCTTCTCCAAGTGACGTCACTCCGGAAGCCACAGAGAACAAGGGAGGTCAACGCGCTTCCCAGAGGCCCCGGGGGGCCGCCTTCGGGACGAAGCCATTCCCCACCCCCAACTCTGAGGACCCGCCTGAGCCCTAAGAGTCTGAAACTACGCGACTGTGAACCCAGCTAATGAGCCTCGGAGCTGAAGCGCATTATCTTTCTTCTCGAGCCTGTGCGTCTCCGCCTGCGGGCAGCCCCGAGCACGCTCAGCCCCGACCAGCAGCACGCAGGGACGGGTCCCCAACCCCGGCCCGGCGCTCCGCCTGGCTTCCCTTCTGCCCCTCCCGCACCTGGCGTGTGTGTGTTTAGTAGTTCATGCTTCATATGCTGTAGACGAGAAGGACGGTATTTCTTTCTTTAACCGGATGGATGGCTGGCTGCCTCAATACCGTTCAAGAAATAGCCCGTTTGCCCCTGCTTTTTCGCTACCTTTTAAAATACTGAGTTCGCCAAACCAACATCTCACACACACGCATGCGCACGCAAGTGAGCGCACACACAGGTTAGTGTATACATGAGTGTGCACACTGGTGAGCAGACATACAGGAGAGCACACACAGGTGCCCTCACTGCCATCGTTCTGACACTATGGCTTTGTGTCTGGGAGGGCACACGTCCTGTGTGACTCTGAACCCTTTTTTCCCTGTTACTCATTAATTACAGGGAGACTGACTGGGAGGTTACAAACGCACCTGCTCACCTGGGGACACTGGTGCCCCGACAGACTGCACTTGCTCGTTCACTGGGTACCTTCCCATCCCATTGTCTGTGCTGTGCAAGCGCTGGAGCCGGGAACCCGAGGCGGGCTCCCTCTCCAGCCTCCTGCGCTTTCAGGTCCCAGACACGGCATCAGGAGAAAGAAGGTCCCAGCCTCACAAGCAGGGAGTGTGGCACGTGGGCACCTCCTCTCAGACGGCAAAACCCAACGTTTCCCGGACCAGCGGGACCTGAACTGACAACCTGATTTGCAAGAACCTCACACACGTGTCCCAGTCCGTCCCCGCCCACCTCCGCGCCGCCGTCGTACCTTCTCTGCGTCCTGAGCCTCCCTCGCGCTGTACTGCAGCACCTCACACTTCTCACTGGAAGAGAAGACGGAAGGCCGTGTGAGTCTCCCACCCTTACGTCGCTGCAAACGAACGCTTCCGCCCAGGATCGCCTGCGGCAGATCCTGGCGCATCCCACGCCACACTGGGTGCTGGCTGGGCCTCACCGGCTCCCAGAGCCTGACAGGTCGGGAGGACGAGGTACGAGCGGGACTGCGCTCGTGACAATGGTGCCACAGCAGGCCCACTCCTGGCCCCCCGCACGCCGCCCCCATCCCCCGCATCCACAGGGGTGGGCGCACAAGCCCCCACACGCCACGCCAACACCTCCAGCTGCTGCACCTGTCACAGGAAGGAACGAAGTGTGTGACCACAGCCCTGTGGTTGTGGTGGTCACACAGGACGCCTGAGCTGCTGGAACTGAGTCAGGGACAGCGGCGCGACAGGACCGCAGCAGCGCCGTCCGCAGTCCTCGGGGCAGGGACAGCAGGTGCCAGTTCCCACACCTGAGCCCGCCGCCTCAGCACACGGGAGGCCTGGTCGCCCAGCAGGCCAGTCAGTCCCTGCCTTCCAGGCGAAGGAGGCTGTGCCCCGCCCCCCGCGGCCCCCCCAGGCAGAGGCCTGAGGCCACAACCAGGCCACATGCCAGTGAGCGGCCCAGAGCAGGGGCCCGCTGGAGCGCCCGCCTCTGCAGCGTGACGCACCGCCCCCCCCCCCCCCAGCGAAGGGCAGCAGAGCACCCCCGTGGCACACGTGGAGGTTTTCGCATCAGGTGTCTCTGTCCCAGAGCGCTCTCCTGCCAATGGGCGCAAACCTCCAGTCACCGCCCCAGGAAGTCGTGAGCCACACTTAAACTGAAATGTACGTGACCTGCTACAATGATGCCAGCGTCACCACCCGTGCCAACGCGGCAGACAGGCGCAGGTTCATGCCCAATTTTACTCTGCCTCCCGCCAGGAAGGCCTGCTGGGAAGACGAGACGCAGCGCATGTGCGTGTGGAGTTAGAGACTTTCCCGAGCGGGCATCTCCCCTCATACAGAGTTAAACTGCTGCCCATGCCCCTACCCCGCCCGGCACTCATTCTGCCCCGACTGCGTCTCTGGCACGTGGGTGAAGTCCATGCTGCCCAGCAGCTCACGCTACGCGGGTTTCCGGGAGGCAGTTAAATGACAGGTCACCGGGTTACATTCCAGTTTGAATAAGGAGAGGAAGAGGGGAGAGTTCCTTGAGGTGTCCGAGGGTCCGTGCGCCCTCCCCAGTGCCGGTGCGGCCCCCCGGGCAGGCCGAGCACCCTCCCAGGTCAGCGAGCGTGTGCGGCTGCCGCCGGACATCAGAACCACACACTCTCAGTGCTGAGGCCCGCGGCCAAGTACATTTCTAGCTTCGGTTTATTTCCAGCATCAAAGCAGTTCAAAAATATAATAAACAAGGCAAAACAAGTATTAACAAAATAAAGAAACCAACCAACCAACAGAAAACCCCCTTCACACCACACCGGAACGCCTGCTGCCGTTCTTGCTGACGAACAGCAGGTTAAAACACCGAGTCCATAGAACCCGGGACGCACGCGGGGTCTCACTACCACAGGCCTCCGGCACAGGGGGGTCCCGCGGCACCCAGAACATGCCAGCAGGCTTCTGGTAGAAGCTGTCACCGCGCACGGGGCCCGGCCCCGCCACGGGAATCCCCGCACCATGCCCCCCACCCCCCGCCCCACTCTGGCATCACCCTGTGGAGCTGGTGCGGCTCAGTGGACTGAGCGCCGGCCTGCAAGCTGAAAGGTCGCCAGTTTGATTCCCAGTCGGGGCACAGGCCTGGGTTGCGGGCCAGGTCCCTGGCTGGGGGCATGTGAGAGGCAACTGATCACTGTATTTCTCGCACATGGATGTTTCTCTCCCTCGGTTTCTCCCTCCCTTCCCCCTCTCTGAAAACAAGTAAAATCCCTCAAACACCCGGACAACACCCCACAGCAAGCCAGATGGCTCCCTGGGCAGCGAGGCACCACCCTGCGTGGGAGGGACGTCCAGGCCCATGAGGCTCACCTCATTTCAGGAAGAAAGGTTTTCTTATAGGCATCCTCGATGTCCTGCAGGTAGGCAGAGGTGACCTTCATCTCGTGTGGCTAAACCAAGCGGAAGGAAGAAGAGAGGTGTGAGCCACTCTGCCTGCCTGCAGCCGGTGCACGGCACACCCTGAACACCGTCATGGGCAGCTCAGGACGACGCGTGTGGGCGCTGGGGGGACCTGGGGAACACGAAGGGACCTCAGGACCACTTAGGATTTGTCTCATCTTCACCCCAGTGTCAAAAAGTAGGTTCTTCTTGTCTGGACAATGTCTCCTGTTGGGGGGATATGTCCCAAAAGGAAGCAGGCGCAGGGCCAGCATCCTTGTCAGTTATCCTGAGTCCCCAGCATGTCTGCAGGGCCAGTGCCGCCTGATCCGGCGTCAGCCAAGGCCACTGAGGTAAGTGGACGTGTATGGCGGTGACTGCACCCTTGTTCCAGGGGTGGGGGGTGGGGGGACACACTCAGAGTTAAACTGACGGGGGTGGGGCCTCAGTGGTCAGTTTGAGTCACAGGAAAGTAAGAGGCACAAAACCGTCCTTGGAGAGCAGAAGGCCTGCTGCCGAGGGGGGCCAGGTACGTGGCAGGGGCGCTGGTGGGAAGCACGTTAAGTGCCATCACCGTGAGGTGCTGGCCCACAGGCAGGACAGGGCGGCCGCGGGAAGAGCTGGGCCCCGAGCAAGGCTGACTCACGTCCCCTTTCCTCTGGATCCGGCTCTGGATCTCAGGCACAGGCACGTCAACGTAGATGACCACATGCGGGGGCAGGAACTGGCAGATGGTCACCTTCTTCACCTCGTGGTAGTGGTCCACACCTGGCACCCGGAGGAGAGGCCCTGTCACCTATTGGTCCCCACACAGAGTTCTAAGCATGCTCCTCTTCCAGACACAAGGGCCAAGGCACCCGTTCCCAGAACCGGGCACCCATCAGCGAGCTGCGCCTGACGCAGGAGTCGGTGCTGCTGCACACGGCCCAGGAGCACGGCGGTGCCCCGGCACTTGCGCACAGGGCTGTGTCCGTCCCCATGGCCACAGGCTTCAAGAGCCTGCCCAGAGGTCAGACATAGCTGGCCAGGACTCTCCCCGGGGACGTTGTCCCTGACATGCCGCCTCCCAGCTGGGTGGACGTCCTCCTGCCTGAGCCCACAGCACCCAGAGTTCCGAGGAGCCCACAGTGCAGGGCAAGTGCTCACCAGGGGCAGGCGGCCTGACCCACTCCTCACTGGCTTGCCTTGGCCCCCCTCACTAGGCAACAGCGCTTACTCTGCCCTCCACAGCCGCGCCGCCTGGCTCCAGGCAGCAGGGCGCACACTGACCCGGCCTTTTCCCCGCCCCGCCCCACCTGCACACTCCTGGGTGGCACAGCCTGGTCCCACCTGTGGGCTCCCGTGTCCCCTACAGTCAGGCAACTGCTACTCAGAAGGTCCTTGCTTCTGCCCACGTGCTGCCTGTCAGACCTTGAACAACACCCAACATCGAGTCCGTGTGAAGAGCTCAGGGCAGCGCGTGCTGGGGGGCAGGACAGAGCGGGGACAATGCTGGCTGTGACCAGGGACAGGCACCAGAGACGGAAGACCTCTAACTGCATAAAACAGTACCCTCGAGATGGAACAGTGCAAGGATACTAAATCTATCGACTGAAGAGAAACAACCCAGGTGCCCTGCCAGGCAGAACAGAGGTGTGGGCAGGTCTCTGGGGAAGGTGGTGCGGGAGCTGGGGGCTGAGCTGTGTGTCCACCCCGCCTTCCCGGGGGGGAGGGCGGACGGACCCGTTCCCGTGGAAGTGCTGTCGGCAGTGGGGCCTGTTCAGCGCGCAGACGCTCACAGAACGCGCACGCGCCGGCCCGCGGCCAGACTCACACTGCCTCCGGATGAAGCCCTGCTTGAACATAGCCTCCAGGAACACGAAGTCGCTGTAGACGGAGCGCTCCAGCACGACGCCCTGCCCTGTACACGAGGGGCAGAAACCAGGAGTCAGACCAGACGGTGGAAGCACTGGAAGTGATCCATTTCATCTCAGGAGTGAAAAACGCAGCCGTTTACAATCCCAGGGAGTCTCAGAAGGACCCAGGTGGGAGCCGCTCTCACACACAGCACAGGCGCGCTGGTTTGGGCAACAGGGCACCCTGCTTCCTCCCGTCAGTGGCAACACATGTCCCCGACCAGCAGAAGGGTCTCCTGCCTGCCATGCCCACCGCAACCCTGCGCCTGCCCCAGCCGAGGCTTGGCCTTGCCTGCCCGCCCCCTACACCCCGCTCCCGGCACACGGCCAGCTTTCTCCCCGGCAGGCGAGTCTGTGGGCTCAGCGCCGCTCCCACGCTGACCCTCCTGGAGCCAGGCCTCCTCACTCTGAGCAGGCCGATCTCTAACCCTCTCCCAGCCCCCGGGCCGCACTCACCCACCCCACGGGGCATTTCCGAACCCCACCCACATTCCCGCGCTTCCTCTCTCCTTCAGGGGAAAGCCCCAACCCCCTGCCTCGCCCAGGCTGCTTCTCTAGGGTGAGAACACACAAAGTCGTTTTATTCTGAAGCAACAACCGCGTGGGCCTCAGGGAGAGCGCGCTCGGCTCCTCTGATGCCTTCAGGAAAGCTCCCTAGGGACGACCTAAAGCGCCGAGTCCCGGAACCGGCCTGACCGCGGGCCCCGCACCTGTGCTCAGCAGGTGCTCCAGGGCGTCCGCGTACTGCAGGAGGCGGTTGGCGTACACCCAGGACTGCAGGCGGTAACTGTTGCCGTCGTTACTCCTGGGGTCATCGTAGAACTTCTCCAGGCTGCAGTTGCCGCTGAACTGCATGTCCAGGGGTTTGCCGTCCCCCGTTGTGCTGTCTACGTAGTGCACCCCTGCTTCTGGAAAGTGCTTCATGCCTGCAGGAGACAGGGCCGGCTGAGACGGGCCGCGAGCACCGCTGGGAAGCAAGCCCGTCGGAACGCCAGCAGCGGGACTGGCCAGGGAGGATGCGGGGACAGGGGCCCACAGGCCGTGCTCACAGGCGGTTCTAGGCAGCGCGGAGACAGACGACACGTCTAAAACACGCATGAGACAAGCATGTCAGCTGCTGCGCTGCCCTGCAGCGAGTGCCCGGCACCCTCGCCCTGTCTGAAGCCCTCCCGCCGCTCCGTGGCCAGGTGGGCAAGCGCCGGTCCGGGACCCCGGCAGGGACGCGGGACAAACACCGGCACCGGAGCGGGAGACGCGCTGGCACGGGCTTTGCCGGGAGCAGCCGTGTGACGTCGGCTTCCCACGGAGCTCAGCCCTCCGCGGTGACTGCCGTGCGCCCGTGTCAGGGGCGGACACCATTAAAACGGGTTTTCAACAAACACTTAAAAAGTGTGAAACAGCCGCCCTGGCCCAGTTCTCCACGGACAGCATTAGGGGAGACCGAAACCCACGGGGACGCCGGCGCGCGCGCGCACCTAGCTTCTCCGCGATCGCCTTCGCCAGCGGGCCCTTCCCGGAGCAGATGTTGCCGTCGACCGTGATCAGTCTGCTGGACGCCGTCAGCTTCTTGGTGGTCCGCTCGCCGAGCACGAACGCCAGCGGGCCGTACCGCCGCGGCCGCGGCCCCCCCGTGTGGAGTCCTGCCTGGGACACGGCAGCGCAGCGCGACGTCAGCGGCCGCGGGCGCAATGCCGGCTCCTGCGACTCCGCTGCCCGTTTCCTTGATTGCGGGCCTCGGGCCCCGCCCCCAACGCGGACTGCGAAGGCAGCGGGGCCCACCGCCACCCTCGGGGCCTGGGGCAGGGCCTGGGGCAGAGGCCCCTCATCCCTCCACCGTCACCCACAGACCCCGCGGGCGCTCCGGGCGCGGGGCCTCCCTCCCGCCCCCGACCCCTCACCCCAACTCTGATGAGTTCTCACACTGACTTGTTCGCCACCCTCGGCGCGGAGTCACATCCCTTTACGGACTGACTCCGGGGCAGCTCCCGCCCCCCGGGCCCCCGTCACAGCCACAGCTCCTCCGGGCCCTCCGCGGACAACGTCCTCCGGCCCCCGGTCGCTACCACAGGCGCCCCCCTCCTCATCCAACCCAAGCGCCTTCTCGGTCCGCTGCCCGTCGGGCCGCCGCGGCGCCGCCAGACCCGCCTGCGCTGCCCCGCACCGGCTCCCGCGCCTGCGCCCCACTGCCGGGCACGCGGGGTCTGCGGGCCGGCCTCCCCCACCAGGGCAGCGGGGAGCCCTGGACTCTGCGTGGCCGAGAGAACGAGGCCGGGGAAGCTCGTGGACCCCTGAGGTCTGTCCGCGACTCGGGACGCGGGGCGGGGGCGTCCCCCCAGACAGCGACCCTGGGAGGACCGGGGACCGGGGACCCCCCGCCCGCCGCCTCACCAAGCGCTGGGCCCCCGCCGCAACGCCCCGCGCGGACGCCGGCGCCAATCTCAGCAGCCTCAAGGCCATGGCTCCGCCGTCCGCCCCGGCTCAAGGACCCGAAGGGACGCGGTCGCGCCGGGGTCCTGCCTCACGGCCGGCGCGCCTCCGTGACGTCACGACCAGGGTGCCCGCGCAGCGCCTGCCGGGAGCCTCTCGCGGGAAGGCGGGCGCAGGCGCGGGGGGCGGGGCTTGACCTCCGGGCGGCCCCCGCCCCCGCGTGTCCCCGTCGTCTTCGATCCCCCCGAGCCGCCGCCGGCTTCGGCATCGCCTTCGGGAGGGTCTGTAGGGCAGACCGTCGCGGCCGGGAAGGCGGCCCGCGGCGGGGCCGGGGCCGAAGGACGGATGAGCCGCGGCCGCAGGGGAGGAGGGGCGGGGGACCGGCCGCAGGCCCCGTGGGTGGGCATGTCTCTGATGTCAGAACTCCTGCTTGTCCAAAACCGGGGCGGGCGCCCCCGACTCCCGATGGGGTTACTCCCCGGGAAATGTCAACAGCGCGTCTAATGCCCCCGACCGGCCGAACAGGACAGCCTCGCCTGAAACGTGCTCGCAACTCGGGGGCGCAGTGCAGCGCCCCCCGTTTTCCCTCCTGGTCACAGCGGCTCACACGCGGGGCGCCGCGCGCGCGTCCCGGGGCTGGGAAGGCGCGAACTGCACGCCCCGCCGCCGGGCAGCCGGGGCCGTCTGCGCCGACGCTGATTCCCGGAGGCCGAAGGGCCCCGGCGGTGCTGGAGCCGCTGAGCGCCTTGACGGTGACGGGCAGCTCCATCTCCATTAAAATGCGGCTAGTTTTTCTTTTACTGAACCCGACTAGCGGATTCTAAGGTGCAGCCCCACCCTCCTTCGGAAGGGCTGCAACAAGGCGACGGCGAAGAAGGCGGAACAGGGAGGGAGGACGTGCGCACTGCCAGGCGTCACGACCCAGGAAAAGGCTGTGGGAACCCCGGGGACGGCGCGGAGTGCGACGGGGCTGGCTGGCCCGCGAGGCCTTGGCTGTGAGAAGAGGGGCCTCGCAGCGGGGACGCTTGGTCTCTCAGTAACTGGTGGCGCTGGCCAATTTGATGTCCAAGAATGAACTTTAACTGGGATTTCATGCCATAAATAAAAATCAGTGTCAGAAGGATTGTAATGGACACGTGGAAGCTTCTAGAATGAAACTATCTTCACGACATTGGTTTAGGCAAACATTTCTTAAATGGAAAGTAAAAAAGTAAAAGGGGGGAAAACGAACAAATTGGATATCAAAACAAAGAACTTCTCTTCATCAACAGACACCATTAAGAGAATGAAAGTGCAAGCCCAGAAGCTAGGATGATTTTTACAATAAATGTAGCCAATGGAGGGCGTGTATCCAGAATATGTAAGAACTCCTACATGTTAAAAGGGGGTGAGGGAGTGACGTTATTAAAAATAGGCAAAAGACAAAAGACTTGATTGAACCGACACATCAGAAAGAGCATGGCCAAAAAAATAAAATAAAATAAAATCATTTACCGTTACAAAGGTGCAAATTAAGGTTACGATGAGGTTCCACTCTGACCCCAGAAGAATGGCCCAATTGAAAAATACAACACTGAGTATCTGAGGATTCGGAGCCACTGCTGATGGGGTGAAAACTGGCCCCGCCACTGGGGAAAACAGTTTTGTAATTCACGTGGACAAGTCTGCTCTCCCCTTACTAACCTATGAGGGTGTCCGTCCCGTCCCCACCCAGTCCATGGTACTTGGGGCAAGTGACCCATTCCTAGTGCCTGGGGAGAGAATTGATTAATCTGAGCCTCTACGGTAAATGTGATTTCCACATCCATTGCCTTTAATCAATCCACAGGAACGCAGAATTAAGGAAAACAGCTCACGGCTCCATTGCTCACAGAAGACGTTACTTATGAATGGAGAGGCAGCCCTCGGTCCATGGTCTCCTTGATTCACGTTTCCATTAGGCTGGCACTTTTGAATATCCTGTTTAAGAACTGTGTGCTCTCTGCAGCATCACAGAGGCATCGTGTCCTGCTTCACAGGCCGTCTGCATTTCCTCGATGCACAACCATTCCTGCATCCCTTACCCTCGGGCCGTTTCTGTGCCTCTGCACGTGTCCTTGATTTTAGCCCAAATGCTTCCACCTTTGAGACATTCAGTTTGGCCACAGGGCTGGTCCGGACTGAGGGCAGCAGTGGCAGCCAGCCAGCGCCCTCCCTGTCAGTCCGCAGCAGCACATAGGACGGGGTCACCAGGGGGCCAGAGGGCCATCCCAGCCACCTACAGGTCCCGTTGCCCAGAGAGAAAGCAGACACAGTCCGCCCCACCCACCCTAGAAATTCCAGCACAAAGGTTTAGAGCCACAGCTTCTGGTCACGGACGCACCGTCCCTGCTTCCAGCACCTGCAGCTGCAGCCCAGTCCCAGGACCACCGATCAGGTGGGGAAAAGCAAGATGAGGCCTGCTCTTCCCTGACCCCTCTCCCCGGGTCACCAGCAGAGGAGCGGTCTATCTAGCAGGGACCCTCCCCTGGCTGCCCTCATGGTGACAGTTGAGCACTTTCCCTTATCTGCCACCACTGTAAACAAGTGTTTCACCTGCCTGTCCAATCCCATCGCAGCTCTGCTCTGGGGATGAAATGCAATGGGACATGTCCACTTGCGTGGTATCCTCGTGCCCACGGCCGGACACCATGGGCTGCAGCGTATCCCTGCTGTGAAGAAACATAACTGACCAAACCAGTACAGAATCCCCTTCCCAGTCCTTTCATGGCATTTTAAGCATTTTCATCCACCAGCGGGTGTGCAAAGACTACTCGGTGTAAGTGACAGGACCCATCTGTAGCCTCCAGGGTGACCACAGTGGTCTGATGTGGTCTACGTACACGGTCAGGCCCCAGAGAAACTGCCCATAGACACCTGCTCTCGTTCTCGCTAGAGGACAGAACAGTCTGGTTGGCATTTTGTGCTTCTGAGGGAGCAAGAGGGACATGTCAATGACATCCCGTGTCTGCACCGCTGCAGCCCTGGCGTCCGCTCATTCCACTGACCCGGGGGGCCACCTCCAGTGAGCACACCGGGATTTCCATTTGCTGTTTCCAGCCACCCCTCCAGTCCTGGAAGAGGTTCTCCTGAGGCGCATCACCATGTGTTACTTTAACGGGCCCCAAATTCCCAGGGTGACTTCTGTAGGACCGCGCCCCGTACCTGCACCCCCTTGAGTTCATTTTCCATTGCTCATCTGCCCAGTTGCACAGCTGGGCCATCGGCCACTGACCAGGCATGAGGGAACACCCCCCAACACAGGACCTTTATTGCTGCTTAATTCTTCCGGCACCGTAAGGAAACCAGCATGCAATCGGCCCCCCCAGGGTTGTGGGTTCCTTCCCTCCGTCAGGGTTTCCCATCAGCTGGTTATAGGGTGGCTGAGCTTCCAAACACGATGCGGTCCTTCCACTTTGAACCGTGAGCTTGTTGGTCAATTGAGAGCCGCTCATAGGACACTGCCCACGTGGGGGCAGGACCAGGCAGCCCGCAGGTGGCTCTGAGGTCGGCCCAGAGAACAAGGGCCACCCGTGCCCCAGCAGCACACTCCTGTCTGAGCCACTGCCACTTCGTTATGGAGCCTCTGGGCGCCGCTCTCCTCAGAATGTCTGACGTCACGTGAGACCTTATGGGTATTTGGCTTTCAAGATGACTTTCTGTCCTCAGTCTTAGGGGCACTTTCCTTCAATGCCCAATAGCAAGCTAGTACTTGTCTCTCGAATGGCAACCACCACATCCCTGTGTCTGGGAAGGTTCAGGCCTGAAATCCCCAAGTTTGCCACTGGGCGGCACTCGCAGGCTGTCACCCAGGCAGGTCTGCAGGAGCCCCTGGCAGCGACGCCAGGTCTTTGCGAGGCCTCACCAGGGCCAGGGCATCCACAGAGCTGCTGTGCTCCGCAGTCAGACAGGGCCTCGGGCCAGTCAGGCCCCGTGCGCTCTGGCCTCCTCTCGGGGTCGGGCAGGAGCCGGCAACATGCCCACACATGGAACAGGCATCTCCCCAAAGCCAGACCACCAGCCACGCACGGTTCCCTCACTCCAGGGTGGGGCGGTGGCTGGGGTTCATCTCCAGGTGCCTGAGCGGTGCCGGGGCAGCTTCTGCCCATGTCATTGCTAAGTTTCGCCTTGTGGGCGGGCCCGTGGGTGTTTGCTGGCTTGTCAAGCAGCCCGTTAGTCCCGTGGATCAGCACTGCCCAAGGACTTCATTTCAGTGCAGGCTCTGGCCTCCACACTGCTGGTGACAGCTGCAGAGGAAGACGTCACAGCGACACGCCCTCCGGAGCCCAAGAGCCCACAGCCACCTCTGCTTCACGGGCTGGGCTCCACACCCCGGGCCTGTCCTCGCCTGACCACTGAATCCTCACCACCACCCCACGAGGCAGGCACTGTATCATTTTTTCAAGCCTTTTTTATTATGGACTGAATCGTGTTTCCCCAAATTCGTATGTGGAAACCCCAATTCCCCAATGTGACTGTATGGGGAGACGGGGCCTTCATGATGGACTTAGGGCTCGATGATGTCACTCAGGTAGGGTCCCCTCCAGTGGGCTGGGCATCCTCCAAGCAGAGGAGACCAGCAGCATGCCTGCACAGAGAGGCCATGTGAGGACACAGCACAAAGGGGCTGGTGTCTGCAAGCCCAGGAGAGAGGTCCCAACAGGAGCCGGTCCTGCCAGCGCCTTGGCCTTGGCCTTGGCCTTCCCACCTCCAGCCTGGGAGACCTAGATTTCCGCTGTTGCAGCTGCCCAGCGAGTGGGACTTTGGGGGGGCAGCCCCAGTTGACTGAGACCCTTTGCTACTAAAAAATTACTGACATACAATGTGTACACAAGTGCACAAATCTTGGACAAACCACGTCACCAACCCCCTTTCTGGTCCCACCTCCCCCACCCACCCCCACTAGCCCCAAGGCTCCCTCTGAGCTGCACCCCTGGCTGAGCCTTGTCTGCATCACGGCCCTGCAACTTCTGCTTCGTCCTCGGCCCGCAGCTGCGCGATTCCTCACGGGCTCCTGCTGCTGGACAGAAATAACTCCTGTTTCCTGAGCTGAGTACACCTTTCATTTGTGCGGATGGAAACGGAGGCAGGAAGTCCACTAACTTCCTCTGGTCACATGTCTCAGAGGGCAGAACCGCGACCTGGGGCCATGTCCTGCCCTGAGCACAGCCCCTCTCTGCCCGTCACCGGCAGACAAAGCACACCACCTGCCCCCGGACGTCCTGAGGCCACGAGGCTGGGCAGCTTTCAATGAGTGGCTCTGCAGGGATTATTATGATCATCAGCGAGGTCCCAAGTAAAGGAAAAGTACAGCGAGCCGCTCCAAATGTTTCCACGGCAGGTTTCGTGGTTTCCTGTCTCAGCAAAAGTCCCAGCAGGTTATTTCAACATTTACTTAACTGCACGAGGCACAGTTGGGGACAGGAGTGAGGCTTCCAAGTGACAAGATAAATGAAGTCTCAGCGAAATGAAGTTTTAAGTTGATTCAAAGGGAAAGAAAGAAAAACAAACAGCCACGCCAACGGCCACGTCCAAGGACTGCGGCGGGAACGAGGCGTCCTGTGTCCCCACACGCAGGGCCCATCCTCTGGGAGGCTTCCAGCCCGAGACCCACAGGCGCCTTTGGAATCCTGCACCTTCACCCCTGGAGCCACTGCCTCGGTGAACCCTAGCCGGGCGGAGATCACGGCCCCAGGGGCCCCCTCTCTGGGAGGCCAGCTCACCATCGGGCACCCGCGCCCACCTGCAGCTTGGTTAGGCCCCAGCTGACCGTCTCTCCAAGCCAGGGACTTGGCCGTGGAACTAATCCCTCCTCAGCGCTCACGCGAGTTAGCAGTCCTTGGCCTTGAAGGCCAGGCCTCCCTTCTCTGCTTCAGCTGCAAACCGGGAGCTAAAGAGAACGGTGTGGGGCCCTAGCTGGGGCAGACCCAGAGCCAGGAAGGGAAGCCATCCCTGCACCCCAGCACCGCTTACCACTGCGGGGGTCCTCCTCGCCCACCCCCCAGCTCCCCCCCTGGCCACCTGCCCCCAGCCCTGCACACACCCGGACTGCTCCCCTCCCCTCCTGCCCTCCCTCTCCTGCCCCGCCATCAGCGCTCCCCTCCAAGGGCGTCCTCTGGGCTGGAGCCTCCCCCTCCCCCCACACTTACCGTACACGCGGCGTGTGCTTGGGCTCATTACTGTCCTGCCCACGGGACTGTGAGCCTGAGCTCTGTGACACACACACAACCACACACTGAACCACACAGCCTGAAGGCTGAGGCGTGACCTAGGAGGCGGCGAGGAAGTGGCACACGTGCGTGCACACCCCACACGGGCACTCGGAACGCGAGGCCAGGGCTGTGAGAGATGAACGGGCGTGGATGTGCCGGCGGCCGGCCTGTGCTCCGCGCCTCCAGGCCGGGCCACGCCACACTGCGTCCACTCTGCCGGGGGCGGCGCATGTGACCCTCATCTTCCTTCCGGGGTTTCTGCCCAAGGGGAGAAATGCTGCAACAGATCCTGTTAGGGCCATGCCAGGTCAGAGGGCGCAGGTGGCTCCGCTCTCATCGCTGTTGCCACTGCGCTGCCAAGAAGACGGGGACATTCGCGTTTCTGGGCGTGCGGAAGCCGCTCTCCCACCTGCCACAGGCCCGATCCCCGCTGCGCCTCTGCTGAGGCGGGTGAGGCCTGCGTGTGACCCTGAGGACCAGTGGTTCTCAACCCTCCTAGTGTCGCGACCCTTTAACACAGTTCCCCAGGTTGTGGTGACCCCCAGCCATAACTAAAGCACAGTGGTTAATCACAAAAACAATATCTAATTATGTGTGTGTTTTCCGATGGTCTTAGGCCACCCCTGTGAAAGGGTCGTTCAACCCCCAAAGGGGTCGCGACCCCCAGGTTGAGAACTGCTGCTGAGGACCCTTAACACAGGGCGGGGCAAAGGTAGGCCTGCAGGTGTCCACACAGAGTAGTGACACAAGAGGAAACTGTCACACGCGCTCACAACTGTGAGCTTGCACATCCACGTCCAACCTGTTGCGTTGCTCACACCGCTCTGTGTGTTCACCGCAGCAGTGAGGGCCTCAGCCCTGTCTGCGACCGAGGGTCCTGGGTCCTTCCACACCTGCCGGCTCTCTCCAGGCCACACGCGCTGTTTCCAGGGGGTGGCAGGCGGCCCCGATCCGCAGGCAGCCCCGAGGTGGTCAGGTGGGGTGGATGTGAGAACCCCAATCCCTCCGTCCTGGGACAGGAAACACAGGGCCCGCTGCGGTGCTGGAATCCTCGGGCACGGAAGGGCCGCCGCTGCCCATCTGCACAGTGGCTCAGTGACCCGTCTTGCTTGTCCAAGGCCTGACTGCCTTTGTCTCTTGTCTCAAGCTTGAGCAAGTGGCCCCATTAGCACTTGAGTCACCAGGACCGTCCAGCTCTGGGCCGGACCAACCACAGGGTCTCAGGACCCTCAGTGCAGTGCAGCCTCTGGGCCAGATCCCCCCCCCAACCTCATGAACTGTGTGGGGGTGGCGGTGAGGGCAGGCACCAGGGAGGAGCTCTGCCTCTTCCCCCAGGACAGGGGTGGGAACCCCCCCCCGGGAAGTGCAGGCCTGAGCCCAGCTCCAGGAGTGGGAACCCAAGCCACGCTCAGGCCCCTCGCGGCCTCCACCCGTCCCAAGGCAGGGGCAGTGCAGCCAGGACATTTGAGGGTGGCAGCAGGGGCAGTCCTATTGGGCTGGGCCCATTCAGCCCAGGGGAGGCCGGGTCCCTCCGGGCAGCACTCCTGCAGCCAGGAGTGACTTGCAGAGGACAAACAGAGACCAAGGCTCTGAGCAAGGACAGGCAGTCCCAGGTCCTGGCCCCAGCCCCCCAGCTGCCTTCGGTGTGAGCTGCCCCACCCCTGCGGAGGTCCTGGGGCCCAGGAGCACCTCGGCGGGGAGCCCCTGCAGAGCCCAGGACTCCGCTCCTGTTTCCCCACACATGGCCTGGGCTGCCGTTCCCGCATGTCCCCACACTGAGCCCCTCCGGTGGCCCTGTGCTCGGTCCTGGGGACGGAGGGCCCGCTGTCCCCCGCGTCCTGAGTGCCTGTCTCCGGGTCCCGAGGGACAAAGGACTGTTCATCTGAGCGCCTTTCTCAGCACTTTCTCATCTTGGCTCCAAGCAGAAGCTCAGCAGTAAAAATTTTAAAATCAATAACACTGCTTTTTAAAACATGTGACCTGTCCTGGAAGTGCCGTAGCCCAGCGACGGTCCACAGCCCGCGTCGCCTCCCTAGCAGGCCCCGAGACCGGGCAAGGCTGCCAGCACCTTCCCACAGAAGCAGCGGCCGCGGCAACGGTGCCTGTGAGGTGGACGTGCCCCCACAGGGACACGGGGACACGGGTCCCGGGCAGGAGAGGCACACGGTTCCTTCATCACGCTGAGGCACCAAAGCAAACGTCCTCTGCTGCTCGCCCAGCTGCGTGCACTGGTCTCAGGTCCTAAGGTCAACAGAGTGGCTGTGGGGTTCTGAGGCCTCCGTCTGGAAGGGACACGCCAACCCTTGGCCCAGGGCACGGCGCAGCTAGGTGACCGCGTCAGCTCCCTCCATCACCCCCATCACTCCTTCCTGCCACAGCCAGAGACCTGGGAACCAGAGGGGACCTCAGGGACCAAGAGCCTCGTTTCCCAAGGAGGGAACTGAGGCCCGAGACGAAAGGGAGTTGACCCGGCAGGACGCAACAGGGATGAATGGGGCCCCCAGCTGGCCTGCGGACTCTTGTCAACCTCCTGACAGTGACCGTAGGACAGCGAGTTTCGGCCGCTGTGCCCCAAGAACTTAAAACGTGCAACACGCGACTCATTCACTGGTCAGGGGCACGGGCCTCTCCCCAGCGTCTCAGACGAAAGCACGACCGCAGCCGGCACGGCAGGAATGTCCGGGCGGGCCAACTGAAGTCACGAGTCAGCAGAAACAGGCTCTGGTGCGCCACGGGGCGTTCGCAGAGCGTGGCCACGGGGCAGGGAGGCTGAGACCGCTGTCACTGGGTCATCAGTGGTCAGCCTAGAACTCTCCGGGGCACCAGCCTGCTCCCTGTCTCTGGGCCTGTCTCGGGACCCACACAGCAACCTGCCGGAACTGCTCGCGAACTCACCCCAGGAACACGGCGCCGAGGAACCCGCCGGCACCCAATGGCGCGCACCCCGGCCTGCAGTCAAGAGCCGGGCCCCGCCAGGGGAGCAGCCTCCAGGTCCTACCCGGGGCCCAGACGGCGCCACCCAAAGGGTCGTCAGACACGACCGCCCACGTGTCTCCTGTCTTCATCTCAGCGACATCCTCACCACCCGCTCAGGTCTGCAGTGAAGACGCCTCCCTCAGGGAGAGTTCGCGCAGAGGAGGTCTGCCATGCCCTGGGCACAGGCTTCCCGGGAAGAAACGTCTTCGCTGCGGGGCTGACCTGCACCAGGGGCCTCACTTTCACAGCCCTCGGGAACCGCTGAGCTGGGCCAATAGAAGCTTATAAACCTTCGTCCCTTCGACGCCCCGCTCTCCCGTGTCACGGGCCCCCGCGCACGTCTCTGATGCAGAGGGCGAGCCTCTGCCGTGGTTGCCTGGCCCCGCACTCCCGGCCTCGGGCTGGGGTCAGCAGCTGCCCCGATGGGGAGGCGGGAGGACACGCGGTCCCACCAGCGCCCCAGCACCAGGCCCTGCCCTGCCCAGGGTCTCCCCACACTGGCTGCGCCGCCGGCCGTCTCAGGGCTCTCAGCACCCGCACAGGACGGTGGCGCCCTGACACCTCCTGCGCCTGCAGCGTGTCCTCGCAGCACGCCAGCACGCACGTGTGGGCACAGGTACCTCGAGGGACAGGCACACTCACTCGGAACGCAAGAACGACAGTCATCTGCCAGGGACACATCACCTCCTTTAATGGCAGGGAGGACAACGGCCGGTCACACTCAGAGGCGCAGGCCTCCCCACACGGCCGACACCGTCCTCTCTCCCGGGGAGCCCCTCCTCCGGGCCAGGGTCTTCGGAGCCATGCCACTCGCCTGTGACAGGCTTGGCTGCGTGCCGTGGGTCAGGACCTCACTGGATGTCGTCATCATCAAAGAGGTCTTCAAAATCTGTGCAAAGGACAGAACCCTGTGTTCGTGGGTCACGTGAAGGGGAGAGCTAAAAAAGGTCGCTGCAAAGCGAATCACGTGGTCGTTCAAATGCAGAGAAAACACTGAACAACCTTATCAAGTCCAGGGCTTCTCCCAGGGCAGCTGCCCCCCCCTCCCCGGCCCCGCCTTGGTGTCTAGAACGCATCTCGTCCTGTTCCTACTTCAATGACAATCTGGAAACATGCATCACGTGTCCCAGACCACGCAGCAACCACTTCCCAGCCATGACCGAGCATCAGGACTCGTTGGTGCCCGCACCCGGCCCCGCTCAGGGGACGTGAAGGTGAAGCCGGGCAGCTGCAAGGCACGAGCCCTGCCCCCCACCCGCTGTAAGAAGGGAAACTGGGGACAGGGAGACAGTGGCGGCTGGCCTGAGCCACGTGAGAAAGACTCCCTGCAGAGGAGGGCCTGGCCGACGCTCGAGCTCGGGAAGCCTGGGCTAAGCCCTGTCCCTACAGGGAGAAACACCTCCCACCTGCAGCCAGTGCAGGGCTGGCTGCGACGGGCGGTCAGAGCTGCGGCCGTCTCTTCCTGCCATTTCCTGTCGTACGTCGCCTGCCAAGACATGTCTGCTTTCCTACGGGGAACGCAGAGCCTATCTGCACGGCCTGTGCTGGGGTGCGAGCAGCAGTGGCCCAGCTCGGTCCCCACGTCCTGCCCACGCCACACCCACTGTCACCCCCACTGACGCCCACCTTCTCTCACCCCCTGGCCTGGCTGGCGGTCCTGCAGCTGGGAGAGCTTCGTCCCCAACCCCAGCTAACCCTTCACGCACTTTGAACCTCTGCTCAGGTGTCAGCTCCCAGAAACAATGTCAGGGCGCTCGTCACGGAACTGTCTCCGCCTGCAGTTTTGTGAAATGTAGTGAAGAGGGTGAGCCTCGGGCATGGTCAGACGCCACTGCCTGCGGGACACAGGCCATCGGCACCTCGGTCAGCGAGCAGAAAGGACTCCGAAGCAGCCCCGTCGGAAGGCCATGTGGCCTCACAGGCACGGCTTCCGGACTTGGGGCGCGCACAGGCCGGCAGGCAGGGGAGCCCAGGGTGCTGCCGGGGGCCCGCTGCGACAGGCGGAGCTGCCCCGCGTCCCTCCCGCCGGCCTGACTCACGGAAAGGCCCGGAACCGCTTCTGCGGCGGACGCTGCGCTGGCAGGTCCGCCTGGGGCCCCGCAGCCGCGTCCTCGTCGGGACTGTGCCTGGAAACCACGGGAGCGCCAGGGCGTGTGCGCAAAGCCAGGAGCTGCCGAGGCCAAGCCGGGCTCTGCAGGAGGTGCCGGAGAAGCCGCGTCCCGCACCCGCCGGTTTGGCCTCCGCACCCGCTGGCTCAGCCGAGGAAACGCTGTCCTGCCCTCGTGGCTGCGCCCACGCGCCGCTTCTCCCGGTTCAGACAGCTCCCCGGCAGGTGTGCGCCCGCCCGGGCGGCCTGCAGAGAACACGTCCCGGCCCCAGGCTTCCGAGGCCCTTCGGTTCGCTGAAGACCAGCGGGGCAAGGCGACACCGCGGCTGCGCGAACTAGGGACAGACGCCCCGTGGTGGCGGGCGCCCCGGACTAAAGCGGGGGACACGGAGCGCGCCGCTTGGCCCCCCTGGGAAACCAGCTGCTCCTCCTGACGCCCCGCGCGCTCGGCGAGAGGAGACGCGGCCGCGGGAACGAGGCCTCCGTGCGCGGAAGCGCGCGCCCACGGGCTGCTCCCCGAGGCCGGGCAAACGGGGGGCGGGAGTGGCAGGGGGGACGAGGCCCGCCCCGGGGAGCGCGGGAGGGAGGGAGGCCGGACAGTCCCTGGGCCCCGAGGCCACGGCGCGGCGCCGGCGCAGGTGTCCAAGGGCGGGCCCGGCTCAGACTCGCGCCCGGAATGCAAAGCTGGGAGCAATTTGGGGCTGTTTTTTCCTCCCGAAGAGCGGGCTGACCGCCAGCGCCCCCGCCCCGCCTCCGCGCCGCACCAGCGGGGCTGTGTTCGGGGACGGCGGAGACCGCGCGCGCCCCGGGGCGGGCCCTGACCGTTGAAGAAGTCCGCGTGCACCGCCTTCTCGTTGGCCGCCAGGTCCATCAGGAGCCCGGTGCTGCCTCCGGCCTGCGGGGGGGGCGGCAGGTGAGTCCCCGGTGCCCTCGGACGGGCGCCCACAGCCCCGCGCCCCCCCGCCCCCCGCCGGCAGGAAGGCCGGGCACAGACGTGCCAGGGCGGGGTCCCGGCGTCCTTCCGGGTGGGGGACGCGGGGCGGACGGAGGTGGACGTGGTTTGAACGTCCCTCAGGCCCCACATCCCCACGCCCGCCCCGCCCTTCGGAGGGGCCCGTCTCTGCCCCGAGCACCGCTGTTCCCCCTCCGTCCGCGGGGCCCCGCAGGCCGCCCCAGGGGCCGCGCGCGCACCCACCCCGAGCCGGGGGCGGCTGTGCGCCCTCTGAGAAGGCGAGCGTCTCCTCGGGGACGGCCTGGGGCCCGGGCCTGCCGCAAGGCCGTGGGGGCAGTAAGACCGGGCCCCGGCCAGGGCCGCACCTCGTCCAAGTCCACGTAGGGCCCGGCGCCCTCGGGGAACATCTCGTCCACCGCCGGCTTCATCGCTCCCCGCGGCGCCCGGGCGTCCCCAGCCCACTTCCGGTCCGCCGGCCGCCTCTTCCGGTGCGCGCCCCGCCGCGGCCGCTCTACACGCCGGAGGAGCGCGCCTCTATGGTTCCCTCCGGCCAGAGGGCTGGGCTGCCGCGGCCGGCCGGCGCTGGGTGGCGCGGCCCGAGGGGTCTGGCACGGAGAGGGGCCCAAGAAATCCTCATTAAAGAACGTGCGAGGACAGCTGCAACGGCATAATCAATGAGCGATAACTAGAAGTGACGGCAGGCGTTCAGAGGGGAAGAAAGGAAGAAGAACGTGGATGGTCCGCAGAGCGGAGCGGCGGCCCCAGGTGGGAGGAAGGGTCCGCCCACCGTGCGTCCGGAACGCACAGAGACCCAGAACCCAACGAGGAACAACCCCGTTCAGACGCGGGCCGCGGACTTGAACACGCATTTCTCCAAGGAGGACCCATGCGTGGCCGCGGCCCCGACACGATGCTAACGGCCCTGACCGCCAGGGACACGCACATCCCACCCGGGGAGGCCACCTGCCCCGCCCGGACGGCCGCCGTCAGCTCCCCAGAAAACACCCAGTGCCGGCGGGGACGCTGAGAAACGGGCCTGTGCACGACGTAGCTGCGGTGTGATCCGGCACCCCCACTTCTGGGTCCGCACCCCGAGTGGGAACCAGGGTCTGGGAGAGGCGGCTGCTCACCGGAGTTCACAGCAGCATCAGAAACAACAGCTGAAGGCAGAAGCAACCCAGGCGTCCGTCAATGTGGACTGTGGTCCCCCAGGTCCCAGGCCACTGGGAACAGTGACCGTGACCGGGGGCTTCCGTGCAAGCACAGTAGCTCCCCGTGCGTGTTGAGGGGTGAAGGGGGCTGAGAATGCAGGGCAGGAGTGGAGGGTCCCCCACGCAGTCTGACTGCAGGGGAAACCCAGACGGGTGCACAGGAGGGATCTGAGCCTGCTGTGCTGAGGTGAACTGGGGTGCGGGGCTCACAGCCAAATCTGGGTCCTTAACACTGGAGTGAGGTGTCCAGGGGCTGTGATGCGTTTTCTGCGGGGCGGTGGGGGGGACTGAGGATGACTTGGGGGTGCAGGTTTCTTCCTGTGAGAAAAGAGGAGGGTCAGCTGGGTCCTTTACAACCCACAGGTGCAGCCCAGCTGTGCGTCCTGGGGCAGCTGTGGGTGCTGCTGACTCCCGAGAGGGGACATATTCTGGCCAGGACACCATGGGTCTGCCCAGGAAGGCAGCCAGGATTGCGGTCCTTCTGGGCAGCCTATGGAGAGCGTGGTGCTTGTCCCGACGCGGCGGTGAGAATGCAGTGGGATGCAGTTATTCACACACATACACAGCAAGTCACTGTCACGGAGACCCTGCTGTCAGGGTGTCTTGTCTGGAGTGTATGGTCGAGGCCCAGTTGTCCCCAGTGGGAACTTGCAACCAGTCCTCCTGTCCAGCTACTGTAGGAATCAGGACTTTAAAGAAAATTGCAGAAACCAAATTCAGACTCGCTTGAGGGAGGGAAAGAGAGAAAGACAAAGAATGTACTGGCTTTTCCCAAGAGGGTCGGTCAGGTGATCAGGGTCTTCCTCTGGAGACTTCAGCCTGACCCACGGGGAGAAGCCACCAGCTGGTGGCAGGTGGAGGGCAGGGACCAGGAAGCCTCGTGGAGCACTGGGGCAGGTGGGGGGACCTCTGGAGCACCAGGACCCTGCTCGGGGCGCCAGGGCCAGCTCCCCCTTTCCAGGCCCCTCACGCCGGCTGGGTCGCTTTGTGGCTGTGAGAACTCCTGCGGTGACCCCCTTGAGGTACCCGGGTGAGGCTGGTGACCACAGAGGCCTGCCTGCCAAGCCTGTTGGACTGCGTGCAGCACAGAATCCCGGTCCCACCACCCACCCCACCCAGAGCTAACGGGACACACGCCCGCACAAAGCCCTATGTATTTCTGATCAGGTGTAACTGTTTCTGTAATTAGATGCTGGTCCAATGACCGCACCTACTGTTAAAGAGACAGTACTTTCTACTATTTTATTTCAATCGAAACACGGGTTGCACCCCATTAGACCAGTTTCTAATGGGGTGTGACCTGCAGGGTCTCCAGCTGGCACAAGGTCACACCTGCCTGAGAGGCCTCACCAGCTGCCCAGCGGCCACTCCCGTGTGGGAGGGTGGCCCCTGAGACACTGTCTGTGCCGCCCGCCCGTCCATCTGCTGCCTTCGGAGTGTGCAGGGCCGGTGGTCTGGGCTCCACGTGGGTTGCAGGTGCCCAGCCCATGGCCCTTCCTCACAGATGGAGCACTGGTGACCCCAGTGAGGGGTGGCCATCCAGGGGGTACCTCCAGCCCCAGGGTGCTGCCCAGCTTAGCGGCCAAGGGAAAGGGCTCTCGGAGCGGCTGCCTGGATGGGATCTGGGTCCTGTCCACAAGCCAGGCAGCTTCCTGGTGTCCATTTGCCTCAGTTCCCCCACCTACACTACGGGGGACCTGCGGCCCCCCTCCTAGGGGCATCGTGAGGACTAGACGGGCGGGTCAGTGAGTCCTGACCAGAGCTGCTGCTGTCTGATGACACATGTGCACCCACAGGGACAAATAGGAGTGTCCATGGGTCCTGAGTGCAGCTGTGTCTTGAAATAAAATTACACGTGCGTGTTGTGCATTTTAAGTCAAGAGTTTATTGGTGGGCAGGGCCCCAGGCGGGGGACCCCTCAATCCTCCTGATAGGGGACGTGGAAGCCCAGGGTGGTCCCCAGGGGGAAGTGAGCGAAGAAGGTGCGGGCCATGTCCTCGATCTGAGGGTAGGCACCCATCGTCTGGAAGAACTGCACGTAGTTCCAGAAGTCGGAGGTGGAGAAGGGCCAGTAGGGCATGGCCGGCAGCTCAGCGTAGGGGTCTGGAAGACACATGGCAGCCTCGCTCGGGGCTGCGCCATGGGTCCTGCCCGAGGAGCCCGCCAATGGAGGCCCCAGCGGCGCAAGCCCTGTGGAGGGGCCCTCCCAGCTGAGGGCACAGCTGGGCCACCCCAGGTCCTCCGAGGAGCAGGATGACCTAGGCCCTGCCCTGACTCTTGGTGTGGGGGACAGAGGAGGATGGGGACAGGGGAAGTTGGGCCCCTGTCCTGGACATACTGAGCAGAGAGGGGTCCCTGTGGTGGGAACATGGGGGAGTCCTGGTGGGATTTCAAAGACCACACACCTCCAGCCCTGGAGTATACGTTACTGCGTCAACCTGGGACTCCAGTGTGAGGGTGGGGACGTCGATGTCTTTGGGCTTGGAGGGTCCCAACCAAAGGCAGAGTCCGGCTTCTGCCTACCTGGTGGGTCCCCAGGGGCCTGCAGGGCGTGGCCTGGGGAAGGGGCTCCAGCCCCTCTGCCAGCAAGGCCTCACTCCAGCTGACCCGCGGCTCCCCTAATCCCCCCAAATAAGAAGCAGCGACCACCCAGCCCTGCTTCTCCTCCAGCCCCCGCCCGGGTGAAGAGAGAGCCGGGAATGCAATACCTCCCTCGTCCTGCACCGGCTTGGCCCCTGTGAAGGAAGAGAAGAGTAGTCACCCTGGAGAGCCCCGGGCAGGACCCTACCATGCCAGCTGCCCCTGGTGCTCACCCGCCAGCGGTCCCAGTAGCAGGCAGAGGGCCACCCCGGGCAGCAGGCACATCTTCATCTGCCCCAGGGGCATCGTCACCGACTGGACTGGCCGATGGATCACTCGGGCCTACCTGCAGCAGGAGGAACCAGAAAGGGGGGCCACCCGCCCCTCAGGGTCCGCTCCTCCTGCCACCCCCACAGTGGGCAACTCCGGGAAAACAGCTCCAGGAAAAAGACAGGTATTTCCACAGCAATTTCAACGTCATGGCCTCCAGGCATTACCCTGAGGCCAGACCCCGTGTGTCATTGGCCTATTAATCCTATTAATTTGAACAGTTCAAGGACCTGCACCCCACCGGCCACCCTGTCCAAGGTTACCTGCCACTGCTTCCCTCAGCCTCAGCCCGATGGGCGTCTGCCGCCAGCGCACAGGCTCCCCTTATAAACGGCGGGGACGTGGCCGGAGGTGGCCCCTTCGGGAGCTGTCAGACTGAGTTTATTTCATCTCCTGCCAGAGCACTGGGGGCCTCTGTGGCTCTGCTGGCAGCAGAGTCCCCCCGTCCACACTCGGGATCCTATCCAAAGATCAGGTTGGGAGGAAAACATCTTTGCCTGAGCTGTTTCGAAGGGTTTTAGGAACAAATTCAACTTTGGTGCTCAGAGTAAACCCACTCCCTCTCCACCAGGGGAGAAAGGCGTTCTGAGCCTGATGTTGGGGCTGAGATTCCCCTGCTGCCAGAAGCACAGAGCTGCCCCTGGGGGATAGGGAGGCAAGACAGCCCCCCCCCCCACAACACACACACACACACACACACACACACACACACACACACACAGGCCAGGCTGCACAGAGCCACTGGCAGGAAGTTTGGTGTCTGGCCGACTTTGCGCCTGCAGACCAGCGCCTCGCTGCTTATGTGAGCGCAGTGACTGAGACTGTCATCTGCCATCGGGAAGGCAGCTGCCCCAGGTCCCAGGACATCAGCAGCACTAAGGCTCTCTGTGGGTCCCGTTGCTCTGATTACACCCATGACGGTGGCCATGCCTCGTGGCCTGCCCCAGAAGGTCCCGTTGCCCATGAGTCCAGGGGCGTGTCCAGGGTGGCTGTCTCTCCCCCACCCCCCACGCGTCAGGGTGAACCACCACTGAGGGCTTCTGAGGTGCTGGGACCTCCTCACCCCTGTGGTCCTCACAGCCACAGTGCATGGCATGTCACTGGGGGACGTGGTGAGGGGTGGCAGGCAGGCCTTAGGTGACAGACCCGTCCAGCACACACCCTGGGATCCCTAGGCCTTTGGGCACCTGCCACTTCCAGGGACAAAACATCAGCATCTCAACCTCCTTCTGCATCAGCAACCTTGTCAACAAGCCCCTCGCTGTCACCAGTGAACCAGCACCATGCCAAGTGGATCCAAGCCAACCCTTTGGGTCCATTCAATATTATGTCATTGCCTGACCTCATATCTGTCCCTTGGGTCACATGTGGTGACTCCTGGGGGTCATACTTTGTCCCTCACCTTCCAGGTCACATCTGAGTTCAGGATCTGGTCTTAGATCTGGCAGCAGAGACATGGGGGGCTTAGTCCTGGAGGGATCCGGCGGCCCCTTGCAAGACAAGTACTTCAGGGAGACCATGCGGGTTCTTCAGGTGAGAGGGCCTGACCCCACATGGGAGGAAGGACGGCTTCTCCTGGCAAAGGAGGCTGTGCAGAATTTAGGGGTTCAGGCCTCCAGCTTCATCAGAATCTGCCTGCATGTCCCCAACCAAGTGAAAATGAAAATAAAATGCCATGTGCTGTATCTTTATAACTATTTATTCAGGGAAGCACTACAGCTAGAAAACTTAGTAACGAGCAGTGATGGAGGGGGGCTGGAGCTAGGGGGTAACTTCTCTCTGGGCGTATATATTGTCCTGAGTTTGTCACTTTTATGTAGGGAAACTCGCTTTTACAGAAACACCACCAATAGCTCCCTGTCACTTAGCATTCCAGCCTGCCGGCCTGGGCCCGCCTCTGAGGTGCTCTGCAGCCACCGCCACCCGCACGCACCCCACACCTCGTCTCTGTTCCTGAGCCCATCGAGTCCCTCCGCCTTCCTGGCCTGCACACAGCCGGCCCCTCCCCACCTGGAGGGCCCCGCCCCAAGGTCCGCTCCTCTGCCCCCAGCAGCCTTTGTGCAACGCCCCTGGAGGACCCCCACCCTCCCAGCCTTGTGTTGTTCACGTTCAGAGGGGACCTTAGAGCCACGGACTTCCAAGGGGTCTTGTTAAAATGCAGGTTCTGATTCAGCAGGTTGTGGGGGAGCCGGGGACTCTGCATCCCTAACACGGTCCTAGGCCAGGATCTCCCTTTGCTGCTCTGGAGGCCCTGCCGGCTTGGGGGAAAAGACGCTCTGGTCCCGCTGAACTGAGTGGACCGAGGCCGCGCTGTCTGCTCCCCTCCCGAGCTTACTGGGCAAAGGCAAGGGCAGGCGGGGCGCTTCGCCAGCAGTGCGGGAAGGAAGTGAGCCAGCGCAGCTGCCTGGGGACCCTTCCCTTCTCTGCAGGTGGAGCCTGGAGCCCGTCTCCCTTCTCACCCCAGCCACCGGAGGGCAGCCTGGGCGCCCCCTGCCGCCGGGCTCGGGAACACCAAGCTCAGCCTCCGGCAGAAGTCCCAGAGCGCCTGCGCCGCCCTCTGTTGGCCCAGGGTGCCCCCTGCCGCCTGTCTCCCGAACACCAAGCTCAGCCTCCTGCGAGAGTCACGGAGCATGTGCGCTGCCCTAATTGGCCTGCGGCGCCCCCTGCCGTCCGGGCTGGGGAACAGCAAGATCAGCCTCCTGCGGGAGTCCCTGAGCACCTGTGCCGCCTCCGGCGGCCTGGGGATCCTTCTTCCGCCTGGCTCGGGAACCCCAAGTTGAGGCGCGAGTCACTGAGCATGCGCGCCGCTTTCCGGCGGCCTGGGGCGCCCCCTGCCACCCGGCTGGGGAACACCAAGCTCAGCCTCCTTCGGGAGTCACTGAACACCTGCGCCGCCCTTCGGGGGACTGGGGCGCCCCCTGCCGCCGGGCTCGGGAACAGCAAGCTCAGCCTCCCGCGGGAGTCACAGAGCATGTGCGCCGCCCTAATTGGCCTGCGGCGCCCCCTGCTGCCCGGGTCGGGAACACCAAGCTCAGCCTCCCTTGGGACTCTGAGCACCTGCACATCTTTCATCCGGCGTCACAGTCCTGGGAGGGGTCTTCGCCGGATCAGCCCAGACACAGTGCAGGCTTCAAAGCTCAAACGTTCCTTTTCTCAGTCCATCGGTGAAATTTCTGGCCGGTTCAGCCCATGAGAAGGCTTCCCGGAGCCACCGAGATCCTGGCCCCAGGTGGAGACCCCTGGGCAGAATAGGGTGCACAGATAAAATGCAGGGCGCCCAATACTAAAAGGAATTCACTGATTATTTGAAGTTCTAGTGAACTGACCCCCTGTGCTTTACTTTGCTAGACTTGGCCGTTGTACGCCGTGCCTGGCCCGAGGCTCCACCCCAGACTCCGAGGAGAAGGGGCTCCCACCCTGGACGTGAGCAGGCATGGAGGGTCTTTTCCATGGGGCTCCTTCCTGGAGCGGTAGGGTCACGGTGGTCACACAGGGCCGGCAGGTGGGCACAGCCTGAACTCCCAGCGTCCTGAGTCCTTACAGCCGGCCCATCCCGTCAGGGCTGGTGACAGAGCCGGATGGAGCCGGGGAGTGGGGCCGGGGAGTGCTGTCAGCGCCTTTTCTCAGCGACTTCTGCCAGGGGCGGGGACACGAGGTGCGTGTGCGGGAGGGAGCGGAACACCCCAAAGCCCATGGTGGAGGGTGGGAGAAGCACTGGCGTTGGATTTGGCCTGTGACGGGGGCCGGGAGCCTATGCTGTCTGTGCTGGACAGGCTGCACCCCAGCCCCTAGGCTCCTGTGCCTGGGGTCTTCTCTCTGGACACACCCCCTGGAAAGCTCTCTGTCTCTCCCAGGCAGCAAAGCCAGAGGCAGAGGCTCATTGGCAGCCGCCCTCCTGGGGTTGAGGGGGAGGTCCAGGCGGGACGGTGAGTCCTCGAAAGTGTGTGTTTTCGCTCCGTGTGCGCAGGCTTCCCTGTAGGCCCCGCAGGGCCCTGCTGCCTCCAGCTGTCCCGGGCTCCCAGTGTGGGTGGCTGGCCTGGTGTCTGCGGGCCTCTTAGCGTCCCTGTGGCCCCCTCTCTTCCCACAGTGACTGGGGCGTGGCGTCCAACCTCAGCAAGGCTGGAGGGAAGAAGGTTTCTCCTAGGAATTCAGAGGGGTGTCTCAGGCTGGCTCGGAGTGGGCACGTTGAGGGGTGGCCAGGGGAGGGGCTGGCAGGGAGGTGGAGAGGAGGGTGGTTTGAGGCAGGCTTGGGGTCCATGTGCGGAGCTGGGGAAAGTGGGAGGCACAGCAGGACAGTCCCGGGACCATTTCAGTGTCTGGTCATCACATGGGTATGTCAGTGATCTCCAGAACAATAGCACCCATATGGTGTGTGTGCACCGGAGAGGTAAGGCAGGGGTAGTTATTTTAAGGAATTGGTTCACAGGCCTGGAGAGGCTGGCAAGTTTGAAATCCGCAGAGCAGGCTGGCATCAACCGGGGCGGAGCTAACACACAATCTCAAGTCAGAAGGCAGGCTGAGGGCAGAACTCCTTCGGGAAGCCTCAGTCTAGTCTCTTAAAGGCTCCAACCAACTGGACGAGGCCTGCCCACGTCACAGCGGCTCCTCTACAGTCACCTAACATGCCTTCACCATGACATCTAGACTGTTGTGTCACCAAGCAACAGGCACCATGGCCTGGCCACAGCCACACGTGACACCAGCCCTCACAGAGTGCATGCTGTGCTCTGGAACTACTGCGTGTCGGTGAGAACCAGCATGTGACTGCTTCCGGGAGGTGAGGTGGCGAGGGGCAGTCAGGCTGGCAGTGTTTGTCTCCCGGGCGTGGGGTGCAAGCAAACCAGGGGGCCTTGAGCTGCCTGAGGGCAGTGGGTGCTGAGGTCCCTCTGCAAGGGGACTCGTTCTGACGCCCTCACCAGGGAGGGCTGGGGACAGGGTGATGACTGTCTGGAGAACATGAACTTCACAGGGACGCTTATCTGGGGGAGGGTGTCCTGTGCCCCTTGGACCATGGTGTGCGTCACAGGGCAGGAGGGCTACCCAGGAGAAGTGGCTGCCCCCGTGGCCACACACCATGTCCCCCCAGGCAGAGTGAGGTGGTGGCAGTAGCTGATGGGAACAGATGTCACTTCTGAGAGGTCGGCAGGGTGGGCTTCAGCCGGAGTGGAGAGTTTGGCAGAGGCTGGCCGCCCTGTGTGAGGGGTCAGTGGAGGGGGCTGCCATCCTGGGGAAAGTTGGCAGACACCACCCAAAGCCCAGGACCAACCCCGTGCCCACCACGATAGGACGATGGGACAGTGACCTGTAGGCAGGTGGACCTGCCCTTGGCACGTCCCGCGCTGGTTGGGGAGGAGGCTGGGCCAACCCCAGGGGGCGGGGCTGTCCTCACTGACACCCAAGCAAGCGTCTGTCTGTCTGTCTTCATGAGGCTTACAGGCCCTAAGATCCCATGACCCACATCTCGAGGCTCCTAACTGTGGGAGGGGGACCAGGCTGGACCTGTTTCTCTGCACCTGAGACAGAGCCACTGTTCAGCCATATTCATTGCCGCATGAAAGCCAGGTTTCTGGGAGCCAGGCTCAGCGTGGGTCTCGGCCTGGCTGAGGCATCCGGGCTGCATGGCCTGTCCTGCCGGCCTGGGGGCTCCCTGGCTCTCCTGCCCCGCGGGTCCTGCTGGGAGTTGGGCACCGGCCACCCTGTTTCCCCGGGCGGCCACCCGCCCCCTCCCCCTGACTTTCTGGCTCCTCCTTTGCTGATGCTGGTACACAGCAGTTTGCCTGTCTCACTTGTGGCTGGTTGTCCTAGATTCGTGACTCATCCACGAGCAGGTATTGTGAGCCTGGAACGAGGGAGCCGGCGGCAGAGAACGGCACCGTGGAATGAAAGGCCGGAGAGGCCTTTTGAAACATGTGCTAAATCTGTCCCCTGGCGTGTCCGCGGCAGCCGCTGCCTCAGGAGCACAGGCTCAGCTCCGGCCGCTCCCTGGGAGCTGCCCGCCCCTGTCCCCATGAGCAGGCCAAATAATGGCTCAGGCTGCAGGTACAGAAATATTTCTAAAGCAAAAAGAAGAAAGGAGGTGACAGCCCTGCCCGCCACCCCGTGTCCCGCTCCGACGAGGCCTGTGTCAGCACCGGTGGGGACAGCCCTCTGCGGTTCCCGCAGGCCCAGCCCAGCATCTGGGGCCCCGAGGACACGGAGGGGGTTTCTCGCGCCACACACTCAGGCCGGACCTCATACAGCGTCCACCACGGCGCCTTCCCATTGAGCTCTACGTTCCGGACACCCGCTAGGCCTCCATGTTAGAGAGTCCACCGTGCTTCCCGCCGCTGGTAACACTGCTGCATGGAGCGTGTCAGCCTCAACGCTGCGGACGTCCGTCTGCCCGGGGGAATGCGCGGTGGGGCCCGAGGTCAGAGCAGCGCTGCCTCCACCCCGTCGATGTGGGGAACGCCCCGAGCCAAAGCGATACGCCGTGACTGGACGCCGCATTCCCCTGCGTGCGCGAGGCCACGCTCCCTCGGCAGCCCCACCAGTGAACACCGGCTGCTTCTGGGGTCTCGTCACGCGGAGCATCATGCGGCCACCATTGGAGCTGTGTCCTGTGCTCGTGACGTGACTCCATTTGGTCAGCTCCCCAAATGGGAGTCCCCCCAAAGGCAAAGGACGTACGTGTGTGAATGCAGGATGAGCATCAGCACTCGTCAGCACCGTTCTCAGCAAGCTGCCGCCCGCCACACCCTGCCTGGGCTGGCCCGGGGGGGGAACAGCTGGGTCAGGGCGTGTCTGCGAGGGCGCCTCTGAGCTTGTGGTCTGAGTGAGGAAGACGGAGGCCGCCTCCCTGCCCAGCAGCGGGCCATGGGCGCAGGGCCCGCCCCTCTCGGCTGTGGACACAGACCACGTAAGCCTCCGCTTACGGTCGGCTCGATCTCTGCCCACAGTGGGATCTGGTTCCTCTGTCAGCCCCACCCCCGTGTCTGCTGTCTCCCGGCTCCGGGCACAGTGACCTGCAGGAATCCTGGGCCCGCTGCCTCTCCGGCCCTTTCTCTGTACCACAGACCCCCAGCGCCCTTGGATCAGCAGGCCCCGGCCTTGAAGAAAATGGAGACCTTACTTGTACTCTCCTTTCTTCCCCTTTGGTAGGACAGATGAGCTCCCAGCAGCCAAGTGGAGCGGGACCAGCCCTCGGACAGGCCCCTGAGGCTCAGAGGAGGGCATACACTCATCATCGGCCAACGTGTCCTCAGATGATGGAATCTTCCGGAACGGAGGGGTCCTCACTGCAAGTCTCTGCTGCAGCGAGTCAGCCTGCCCCCCAGTGGCCTTGCCTGGAGTGTTCCTGTGTGCTCACACACGTGCACACACAAACCCAGGCACCCCTCCCGCCCCTGGCTGGGGACTGAGGCTCCAGGATCACAGAGCCCCCCCACTGTGCACCACGATACCCTTTGCATGCTCAGGCAGCTCTTCCAGGAAAATCAGCTCCCCAGCCTCCCCGAGGCCCTGTGCATTCCTCAGCGCCAGGCCCACCAAGTGCAAGCTCACCCATAGCCCCCAAGGGCCCTGCCTCTGTGCACACGTGCAGGGGTGGCAGCTTGCACCCCTTTGCCAATGCCCCTCCCGAGGGGAAAGTCAGTGTAAATAGATCCATTTTGTCGTTCTTAAATAGCGTGCGTCATCCCACCATGTAAACGTGTATCTCAGGGCATCCTGACCGAGGGCACTGCACTGGTTATTGTGTTCATTTGTGCCGCCCACACGCACCGAGTGTCTGAAGGTGACCGAGATTTGAGATCCCAGCAGCAGACGGAAGGGAGAAAGGTGCCTGCCCTTGCGGAACCAACACGAGTGTGGGGGTATTGGTTATGAACAAGCTTCTGACAGGTGACATCAGAGCCAAGACCTCAGGAGGCTGTGGCAGTGAGACGTGGAGACCAGCCTGGGTGAAAGGGGTCCCCGGGCTTGGGAACAGCATGTGCAAAGGCCCTGAGGTGACGGCCTGGCCAGAAAACAGCAGTCCTCTGAGCAAGGGACAGTGTCACAGGAGTTAAGGTCAGAGGGTAAATGGAGGACAGATCACATAGGATCTCAAAGGCAACTTCTGACATGCAATAAGCTGCACCTACTTTAAAGAGTACCACGGTAATTCTGACGCTTCAGTAGCTGACAAAATCCTCACTGCGAGCTGATAACGGCCATACCTGCTGCCACTGAGTCTCCGGCACCCGTGCCTCCTGCCCGGTATGGATTTCTTTTTTCAGACGGAAAGCCAGTTGTCCCAGGACTGGCTTTGACCCTCTCCTTTCACCCCTGAACGGTCTCTGCACCCCTGTCACGGTGGCTCAATCGTCCACATATGTGGGGCTACCACAGTCAGCCTGTTTGGCTGAATGTATCAGCGAGTGCACCTGGGCCTGGAGCTTTGCTGGTGGGAGGGCTTTTAAGTACAAATTCAATTGGTTTAATAGACAGAAGGTTATTAAGTCAGATTCATGTTTCCACTGAGTGAGCTTTGCTGATTTCAAGAAATTTGTTCATTTTATCTATCGTATTAGCAAAAAATCATTCATAATATTCCCTTATTATCCTTTTAATATCGGTAAAATGTCATACTGTCACCCCCTCCTTCCTGATATTGGTGATTCGTCTTCTCCCTTTTTTTCCTGACCAGTCCAACCGGAGATTTACCACTCTTATCGATCTGCTTCTCAGAACTGGCTTTGCCCGCACGGGTTTCCTTTATTTATTTTTCTTCTATGTCCTTGATTTCCACCGTGATCTTTATTCTCCTCCTCCTGTTCACACTGGGTTAGCTCCTTCTTCTTCCCCTGGTTTCTAAGGTGGAGGCTGCGGTCACAGGTGTGAGCAGGCATTCTGGGCTTGGTGGCATCCTCACCCATTCTGGCCTGCTCAATTTCCTCTTCATTTAGTTCAGCATTTTTTCTTCCTTTCTTTTTGGTTTCTTCTTGGAACTACGGGGTATTTAGAAGTGTTATTTAGTTCTCAAATATTTCTTACTTTTCCAGATATCTTTCTGCTATTGATTTCTATTTTTAATTCCACTTTGGTAGGCAACACGCTTTGTAGTCTTTGAATCTTTTTAAATTTATTGAGCCTCGTTTTACAGTCCGGAATAAGGTCAATCCTGGTCCAGAAGTGCACTGGGAGAGAGTGCACATCCTGCCGTTCTTGCGTGGAGTGTTCTATGAATGTGAGATGAGTTATCTGATAGCGTGGTTCAAGCCTGCTGGGCTCTTACTGATGTTCTGCTCACCTGTTTCCCCCCGTTATTGAGAGAGGGAAGGATTAAGTGCTCATCGGACATTTCCACTGGTATTTTGCAGAAGCCATGTGTCAGATGGTCTTTCCGCTGTGGGACCTGCAGCAAGCAGGCTCTGACACCCGCAGGTGAGGAGAGACTTGGGGGCCACCCTCACTGGGAGTCTGGGTGCTGGTGAGGTGGGGAGTCTGAGCCTGTATCTGTCTTTCTCAAGCAGAAGACCCTCTGAGGCGCCCCTGAAACATTGGGGTTACAGCTGGGGAGCACTTACACCCCAAGGAAGAATTTCCCTGCTACACAGGCCATCTTAGGGTGGCCCCGGTGACCCCAACTCCTTCTCAACCTGCACAGTCCCCCCTTGAGTGCGTGCGGTGCCTGTGAGCCACCTCTAACTAAGCAGGGACGGCACACGTGGCTGGTGTCCCTCCCGAGAGCAAGTGTGAGCGACCCCAGCCTCGCCGGCCCGCTCCAGCCCGGCGCCTGGTCTCTCTAAGGAAGCCACCTGCAGCGCCAGGCCACCAGGTGGAGGGCACGAGGGGAGGACCCTGGTAAACAGCCCTCAGGGAAGCGAGTCCAGCCAGCGACCAGCTGAGAGAGCGAGGAGACGGGCTGTCTCCCCGCCGAGCCCTCAAACGGGACCGCGGCCTCCGCAGCAACCTGACCGCAGCCTCACGGGGCCTGGAGCCGGAGTCCATGCCGACCCTGAGCATCAGCAACGCTGAAAGTCGGTGTTTTAATTACTTCCCAACACATGCTCGTCGTAGAAAAGTTAGAGTAACTCTAAGGAGAACAAATAAAATGGTAACATCAATACCTCTGACCGCATCCTCCAGAAATAATCATGGGTATTTACCCAGCTTTTTATTCATTGTTTTTTTTTCAGACTAGATACTTCTGATTTTCTAGCTATGTGCTCCATATTTTGTTTTATCACAGGCGTTCTTTCCTCTTAGGACGTAGAATGAGCAGCTTCCGAAGTCAGTGAGGCTACATTTGCGCCGTGGTTTTTACGGTCGGTCGGTATCGTTTGTGTGGATGTGTGAGGGTCTACCTCCCTCTCATTTATCCGCCCTCTGACAAGTGGTAGACACGTATGCCCTTGTCTTAAAAACAGCTCTTCATTTACTTTCTCTTTTTTTACGTATATTTTATTGATTATGCTGTTACAGCTATCACAATATTTTCCCCTTTGCTCCCCTCTGCCCAGTACCCCCCTTCCCTCCAGCAATCCCACCCCCCTTAGTTCATGTCCATGGGTCGTGCATATAAGTTCTTTGGCTTCACCCTTTCCTATATTATTCTTAACTCCCCCTGTCTGTTTTGTACCAACTGATTATGCTTCTAATCCCTGCCCCATTTCCCCATTTCTCCCCCTCCCCCTCCCAGCTGATAACCCTCCAAATGATTCCCATACCTCTGATTCTGTTCCTATTCTGGTTTGCTTAGTTTGTTTGTTTTTGTTTGTTTTCTAGATTTTGTTGTTGAGAGTTGCGAGTTTGTTGTCATTTTAATGTTCATAATTTTGATTTTCTTTTTCTTAAGTAAGTCCCTTTGACATTTCATATAATAGTGGCTTGGTGATGATGAACTCCTTTAGCTTTACCTTGTCTGGGAAGCACTTCATCTGCCCTTCCATTCCAAATGATGGCTTTGCTGGATAGAATACTCTTGGTTGTAGGTTAATGCTTTTCATCACGTTGAATACTACTTGCCAGCCCCTTCTTACCTGCAAAGTTTCTTTTGAGAAATCAGCTGACAAGCATCCCTTTGTAGGTAACTCTCCGCTTTTCTCTTGCTGCTTTTAAGATTCTCTCTTTATCTTGAAACACTGGCATTTTAATTACAATGTGTCTTGGTGTGGTCCTCCTTGGGTCTAGCTTGTTTGAAACTCTCTGTGCTTCCTGGACTTGTATGTCTATTTCCTTTGCCAAATTTGGGGAGTTTTTCTTCATTATTTTCTCACATAAGCTTTCCATTTCTTGCTCTTCCTCTTCTCCTTCTGGCACCCATATGATTTGGATATTGACACATTTAAAGTTGTCCCAGAGGTTCCTAAGGCTCTCCTCATTTTTTTCAATTCTTGTTTCCTCATTCTGCACTGGTTGACTGTTTTTTTCTTCCTTATGTTCCAAATAATTGATTTGAAACCTGATTGCCTTCCCTTTACCGTTGGTTTTGTGTGGATTTTTCTTCATTTCATTTAGCATAACCTTCACTTCTTCCCTTATGCATTTGCTGTACTCAAGCATATCTGTCAAGCCTGTGAGCATCTTTATCACCAGTGTTTTGAATTCTGCATCTGTTAGGTTATCTCTCTCCTCATCTGTTAGATTGACTATTTCCTCGTCGCTTAGTTCTCCCACTGGAACCTTGATCCTTTCCCCCTTTTGGGCCATACTTCTCTGTCTCTCATCTTGACAGGCTCCTGTGATTGTTTGCCTCTGTGTCTTAGGTAGAGCCATCACACCTGTTATGTTGTAAGGGGCGGAGCCTTAGGGATTCGTCAGTACAGGGCGACCCATTTCACCATGTTGTGGAGCTGATGTGGGGGAGGGTCTGAGAGGGAACAATGCCACTTGCTCAGCACTCACCCCTCTTCCAGGCACTTCTCTCACTTCCGTATGGGACTGACGCCCCTCCAGCTGTTTCCCTGGCTGTCATTTCCAGAGTGGGTGGGTCTGCAGACATTCTAGGGCTGTGGGGGCCCTTTAAACAAGCGGACTCTGCTGAGAGACCGGCAGTTTCTGCCTCTGCCCCAACCCCCACTGGTCTGCACAGTGAGAAGCAATGAGGCTTGATTTTTCCCGGCGCTGGGACCGTGAGCTGTGTGGTCTGGTCTGGTGCTGGGAGCGCTCCCCAGGTGTCCCTCCTGAGTTTTTAAAAAATGTGACTGCACTTTCTGCCAGCCTGCTGCTGCCGCTGCTGCTGCTGCCGCCACCGCCACCACACCGTGTCCTCTCTGCCCCGGGTCCACCCTGCCTACCTATATGGGTGAGTATTTCTTCTTTATATCTTTGTTTGCTGGACTTCCATGCAGCTCAGTTTTCTGGAACTTCTGCTTGTGTCTAGTTTTGAGGCAGTTGTGTTCCTTCTTAGTTGGGGAGGGAGATGCAACGTGTCTGTCTAGGCCTCCGTCTTGGCCAGAAGTCCATGTTTACTTTTCCACTGTCCCATTACTTCTTAGGGTTCTATCTGGGGCCTTCATGCCTTCTTAATGACCTGAAACACTTCTCTTTCCCGATGGCTTTGGGAGGAGTGCCAGTCTCACGCACCAGCCAGAAGCCTGCAGCTGGCCGGTGTCCTGGGCGGGGTGGCGAGCCCAGGGGGCTGAGATGCTGATGGCTGCCTGGAACTGCGTCCGCCACCTGGATGTGGTTCCACTTCACCCTGATGGCCGTTGCAAACCTTCCCAGCACCATGTTCTGGACTTTCTTTGTGACAGTAGTGAAAGTCACGAGATCTGTGAACGTTCTGATAAACGCTGACCTGGTGTATTAGACGAGTCTCTGAAATGAGACTTGAGAACTTCTGGTCCACGGGACAATGTCAAGTCAGTTACCCCCCAAGCCCCTTCTCCTGCCGCACCCCCACTGAACTCAGGGCATATGTGTGCTGAGTGATACCTGGGTGGGCTCAGCCCCTGTCCCTCCATTCGTAGGGGTCACCAAGGGGTCATTCTGCTGACATGTGTGGCACCACCGGCTCACTGTGTCGGAACAGAGGGGACAGAGCCCAGGACGGTCATGTCAGCTGTTAGTGACTTCCAGTCAGCTTCAGAGAAAAGACAGAAGTCAGAGCACCGAGTGCAGGTGCTGTGGGGACTTACCAGATGCAGAGAAAAGAAGGAGGGAGAGCTTTTCAAGGAGCTGGGAGCAGGAGTGGGCGCGGTGGGGGGAGACTGGAGAAGGGGACCCAGAGGCGGCGGGGGCTCCTGTCCCTGGCTTTTCAGCCTGGGTGCCTCTGCCCCTCCGCACTCTCCGGCCCTCCCCACCCACGTAGAACTTCCAGGAAATGCTTTCCCACCCCTTCCCCCTCCTTCTCTTTCCATCTTGTGCAACCATTTCCCCCGACACCTGCAGAACTTCCCCATCTTCCCAAACTGGACCTCTGTCCCTGTTAGACACTGGCTCCCACCCCTCCCCAGCCCCGGCTGCCTCCGTTCTGCTCTGTCTCTAGGAACCGGTCGCCGCGCCCTTCACATTCTTGTCTGTCCTTCTGCACCTGGCTCGTTCCGCTCAGCAAGACGTCCTCCAGGCCCGTCCATGCTGCAGCCCGTGGCGGACCCCTCCCTTCCTGAGGCTGAGTCACGCCGCATCATATGGACAGACGGCGCTTGCCTGGCTTCCACCTTTGGGTGTGAATAATGCTGCCGTGAATGCAGGTTCACGGGTGTCTGTTCCAGACTCGCTTTCACTTTTGCGCTGCACCCCACGGTAACCTGGTGTTCAGTTCTGGAGGGACCCCCACATGGTTGCCCCTGAGGCTGCAGCGTGTGTGTCCCCACCATCAGTGCCAGGGCTCCTGCTTCTCCGCGTCCTTCTGACATCTGCTACTGCTTGTAGATAGTGGCCATCACAGGTGTGTCGAAGTTTTAGGTGTGTCTTGGTGTCCCTAGAAGCAGAGCCTGAAATGGCGGTGCTTGGGATTCTAGGAGGTGGAGAGAAGGATGTGGTCTGGGGACCAGGAGGGGGTCTCAGTGGCGGTCAGCCCCTGCCTGGCCCTTGGGGATGAGATGGCTTCCCCTTGTCCCCAGGCAGTTCCCTAGGGAAAGGGCAGCTGTGAGTTCCATCCAGGTGGCTGGGCTGCAGCCGGGCGGCTGGCCAAGGGGACCCGAGCTGCACATCGCAGCAGCTACCGCAGTTCGCCTGTCCTTGAGACCAGGGACGTGCTGCGCACCTCGAAATGTGTCCCCACTGACCTGCTCTTTTGTGAGGTGTCTTTAAGGTATTGTGCCCGTTTCCCGGCGGGTTTCCGGGTATTTGTTACTGATTCCTTCTTCCAATGTCCTTGGCCGCTGTAGTCACTGCGAACGTCTGCTCCGTGCCTCGGCTTGCTGTGGACTCGTTAACCTATAGAGCGATCAGTCTTATTAAAGAGACCCCCCCCCTTCGCTGGCATCAGGGAGAGTGGAACCCGCCTCCATGTCTGCTGGATGTTAGGGAATCCGATTGCAGGAGAAGGGAGAAGGCGCGTTCCCAACGCCGTCTGCCGCAAAGCCACCGTGAGAGTCCTGCAGCGCGCGCAGGTTTGATTAAGGTTGGATTGCTCCGCCCGAAGCGGTGTTAGCGTTCGGTGCGCAGCGTCCTAGAAACTCACTGAACGTGACCGTTAGAATTTAGGGGATTGGAAATGAACCTTTTGGTGGGCTAGGCTTTCATGTGCCTAGTAATTTGATACATTTGGGAAGTTATTCACATCCCCTCTGATTTTCTGCTTTAAGAATGTCGATGGAAGAGGGTCACGCAAACGAGGGCATGGCCTGGGGGCCAGGCACCAATCCAGGGTCAGGACAGGCTTTGTCCCCGAGGAGGAGGTCCCTCCCCTCCCTTCATTGTCAGTCGCATCTGCATGTGGCCACAGAAGCCATGCGGTCGAGGCAGCAGCTTTAACTAAGTCCCATTCGTTCCCCGAGACCTGTGTTCAGCACACTCGTCAGTCATGTGTGCATCGCCGTTCCATGCATGCGTGCTGCCGGCACGACAGTGGGACATGTACTTCATGTCGTGGGGAGAAAGCCTCTGCCTTCCTGCGTCTCACAGGGGCCTTCCCACTGGGGCCGTGGGCACACTCCAGGCCCTCCTGTCCTGCCCTGGCAGCTGGCTGGCCCTGAGGGAGCCTCTTCCACGGGTCTGGCAGAGGAGAAGGGGCGTCCCTGCCAGGTTTGGGGGTAAAAGGAGGCAGTGGCCACCTGTGCCCTGTGGGAAGGCCACGTGGCGGGGAGCCGAGGAACCGTGAGTGACCCGTGGCGTGGACCCTTCCCCGAGAGCCTCCAGGTGTGGACGCAGCCTGGCCGCACGCGACAGCAGTTCAAGAGGCCTGGAGGCAGGGGCCGCGCCGCGCTGTGCCAGACAACGCGCGCCTGCTGCGGGGAGCTGCCGAGTCGGGTGATTTGGGACGCGGCCGCTGATAACTCACGCAGCTGCCCAGTGCCAGCCAGTGCCTTCTGAGCCTCTGTTAGCGCGCGGCTTCCTTCCTTGGGCCCCACGCTCGTCACGTGAGGAAGGGCTGCCTCGCGGCTCCTGGTGTAAAAGCGACTTTGTCGTGGAGGAGACTCGTGTCATTGGGACCTGCTGCCGTGCCCCTGTCTCTGCCTTTCCTCTCCTCCCTGGCCACCTGGGCCCCGACTGCCTCCAGCCGTGGGAAGGGCACGGGCAGCTGGCCCCCCATCACCGGGGAAGGGCAGGCTGCAGGTGCCATGGAGGAGGGGACACCCGAGGAAGCGGCAGCCCCAAGCCTGGCCCAGCTGCCACCTCGCTCTGGCTCCAGGGAAGTGCATCACCGTGTCCGCCAGCAGACGTCACCTGCTGCCTCTGTTTCTCTCTGGGAGCCGGAGGTTGGTCCCCTCGCCCCATCCCCCCGGGGGCTGCTCTTCCCTCCACACAGCAGGTGGGCTTGCCCGGGGGGGGGGGGTTGCATCACACCCACATTTGCTCTGTGATTCCTGCCCCGTGACGATGCAGACTCGCCTCCCGCGTGCGCAGTGAGCTGAGTGATGACGCGGCTTCTCTGTCACGGCCCATTTGCTCACGCAGCCAGCATTCCCAGAGGCTGAGGAGTGTGGAGTGGACATGGGCCTGCGCTGGGGTCCTCAGGGCCTCCTGGAGGGGGGCTGCCTGAGGAAGGCAGGGGAGACGGTGGGTGGGATCAGGACAGAAGCCGGCCTGAGAAACACCCGGGGCTTCCTGCTCCCTCTCCAGCCCCCACCCTGCACAGGCTTGTGTGAACACCAGGGGTGTGGGACCCCCCACCCCCCACCCTCCCTGGACCACCTGTGCTGAGGGCCGTGGGAGCCCAGACGCCCAACGCCCTGGTGACATGTGTGGGCTCCTGCTGGTAAGGCACATCCCCCCAGGCTCGCGGGGCCCGGGACAGGGACACCTCCACACCTGACAGCTGTCCGCTTCTCTCCAAACAGCTGTCACCTGAGGGCGTGAGGACCAGCAGGTGAAAGAAAAGCCCGGAGGGGAGATGACAAGTGTGGCGAGTGGGAGAAGCATGTCAGGGGCTTGTTAATCACGGAAATTAAACTGGCAGTGGCTCAGGCAGAAACCTTTGTGGACACCATTGCCCCTCCCCCGCTGAGGACCCGCCCGGACGGGGTGAAACCCCGCCGTTCCCTGCCATCCGCCCTCCCGGCCCCACTCAGCAGCTCCCCCTGGGGCCTGGCACCCTCAGAGCCCAGCTCACTGGTCCCTGAAAGCGAGGTCAGAAACCCGCCTCTTCCAAGTCCAGCCACGCTCAGAAATCCCCGCACATCACGGGATGGCCCCGGAGCTGCGGCCCAGACAGACAGGCTGCTCCAGGGAAATGGGAATCCCAGGCGTCTGAAGCTGGATCCTAAGAATGGGCTTGCCTACTGGGGTATGTGGGACTTCTGGAATATTCTCCGTGCCGTGTGCCAGTAGAATCTCACCTGCCAAGCTGTGTCCCAGGGCGTCTGGTGGCTTAAAGCACCATGTTCTCTGTGCAGTTGGGATCGGGAGGACCCCGAGCCCCAGACCCCAGGCTGTTCCCGCCCTCCCCACACCTGCTGTAGCGCCTTCTGCTTCTGCTTCTGCTCTGCTTGCTCAGAGCTCTCTCTCTGTCATTTGAGCTGCTGGGTGGTTCTGTTCCCTCTGTAGGTTCAGGGGTGGCTCCTCTTCTATTGGAAGAAGGTTGTTTGATTTGCGTTAATGGAACTTGCAATGAATAATTAAGTGGCAGCTGGAACAGAGGCCATGGAATTTTGATGGCCTTCAGGCTTCCAGATTCAAGTGTGGCCAGGGCTCTCTCTCTCGTGCCCACAGCTGAGGACTCCTGGCCTCTGGTCTGGGTGGAAAGCTGAGGCTTCTGCCCCACAACAGAGTAGATCAGAGATCCTCCGGGCCTCAGGGCATGGCCCCCTTCCGCACCCCGCAACTCCCAAGCAGGCTCACCTGAACTGTGCCCCTGGGCGCCTGTGTGGTAACTGCAGGCTTTTGGTGTAAACATCTTTAAAAATATATTAAGAAGCAGAATTTACTAGTACATTGAAAAATGGGGCCCTGCCGTACTGCCTCATTCACCCCGAGAATGCAAGGATGGTTCAATGCTCAGAAATCCGTTAATTTCACACATCAACAGTGAAAGGAGGGAAGCATGTGTTCGCTGCAGCACTGTGTGCACCGGTGAAAACCAGATGTGAGCTGAATCCCCGTTGGAGGGGGAGCGACAGACCATCACTGGCCGTCGTCACAAAGGCCTGCCTTGCCGCCGTTGGAAAGATTCAGACAGGTCTATACAGCCTGCAGGGAAAGAATTCCAACATGAATTATTAAGTGAAAATAGAAAGCAGAAAAACAGCATGTTAATATATAAATGCATGAATCATAAATATGGGTACACTTTATATATTTATATACAAATGTGTATAATTTATAGGTAGATTGCATATGCATAATTCACAACCAATAGAAGGATACATACTGCACGATATAATTTACATGCATAATTTACACACACGCATGTGTGTTTCTGTCCCAGGCCTCAGCAGCCCAGCAGTACAGGAGAAAGCGACACCTGCTGTTATGCTCACATTGCCATCAACCCCTGCCCCACGCAGGGTGAGCTCCCCGACAAGGGTACCCCTCCTTCACGAGCTGTCCCAGGCCTCCTGGCAAGTGCGGTGATGAAGCTTCTGCGGTTCCTTCCCTCTGGCTGGGGGCCCATGTGGTGGCCCCCTGCAGGTCAGTCCTGTGATTTCTGCACCTGCCCCAGGGCTGCTTTGCAGGGTGCCTCCTGGAGGCGGGACCTCGGCACTGCTTCTGAGCCAGGTCCGGGCCCTGCCTCCCTGGGCCTCCAGGAAGCGGCTTCCTCTGGCCGCCTCCCCTGGGCAGGGCAGCCCAGGTCCCCTCGGGCCACTTGAGGCCTGGTCCCAGGCCTTGTGGGCGCTGAGAATGAGGCAGTTTGTCTTCGGGTGTCAGGGCGCCTGGGCCCCTGGTGCTGCTGCCCGGGGCCAGCGCCCACCACCCATGTCTGTGAGGACCTCCCTGCCCCTGCAGTGCCCCCGCCAGACCCCACACAGCTAAGGATGTGATGACCCCACAGTAGAAAAGCTGTCCCTCTACAGGAAGGCCCTTGTCATTCCTTCCCCTGACCTTGGTCACTGCTCTGGGGCACCGTCCGGGAAGTCCTCCACAGTCCAGCTCGGGCCTCCGCCCTTTCCTGGGACATCACCGGCTGAGACAGGGCTGCTCTGGGAGAGAGAGGGGGCTGCTGGTGACCTACATTGTAGAAAGTTCCAGAACAGGGCACATGTGTTGGGGGGCTGGTATGGGCAGGCCTGTGGGCATTTCCACAGCAGGTGGGGGTGAGGGAGGCTCCACGCCCAAGGCCACCCTGGCTGCCAGCGCACTGCCAGGTAGAGCTGTGGCCAGAGGTGGGGCGGGCGGGCCAGTGCTCGACCAGGGCCAGGGCCGAGCTGCCGCCTCGGGGTGAGCGCCGCTTAAGAGCTTAATTGTCCGTGTGCACGTGGGAAAGCCTGGAAGCCACCCCGGCTAGTCCTCTCCAAGGGCCGAGAGGACGCTCCCCACGAGCTGCTTTTCATCTCAGCTGCTCCCTGACAAGCCCAGTGTCACTTTTAGGGGCAGGAGACATTTGACATTTGACCTTGACCTCCGAGGATCCCTCCGCACCCTGGGGCCCCACATGGAAGGCAGGATTGCATGTCAGAGCACACGTGAACAATGCTTCTGCTTCGTGTAATTCCAGTCAAAGGATGTTCAGTTTCTATTTCATGGAAATAGGAGTGTTTTGCTATCCTTTTTGTCTTACTTCACTGATCTTTTTTTTTTAAAGATTTTATTTATTTATTTGTAGAGAGAGGGGCAGGAAGGGAGAAAGAGAGGGAGAGAAACATCCATGTGTGGTTGCCTCTCGCACGCCAACTGGGGACCTGGCCTGCAACCCAGGCCTGTGCCCTGACTGGGAATCGAACCAGCGACCTTTCAGTTCACAGACCGGCACTCTATCCACTGAGCCACACCAGCCAGGGCTTATTTCACTGATTTTTTAAAAATTCCAGAAAGTAAAATAATGCAGAAGGGCATGAAGAAAAGTCTGCAATCCTCCTGGCCTCTGTCCTTTGCTCTGGGAACCGTGTTCGCTAGTCTCTGGGCTCAGAGATGACGCGGCGCGGACGCGCGCATTTCCCCCAGCTGCGCCCAGTAGGTGAGCGGCAGTGCCTGCGCTCCCTCGTGGGAGAGGCGCCCGTGCCCAGGTGACCAGTGGGATGCGGGTTCCTCTCTGCAGGGCCGTGAAGGATCCTGCTTTGCACGGAGGCCACATGAGGGGTGGGAGGGGACCCTGCCCTGACCCCAAGACTGGCCCTGGAGAACTGATGACGGCCTTGACCTCCAGGGCTGGACGGGGCCGGCAGGAGCTGGCTCTCTCTGCCCCTCGGCCTGGGTCCCCAGGCCCCCAGCTCCTGCGCAGCACCTACCAGCCACCCACCCCTGGCTGGTGTAGGTCAGGGAGGTGGACCACATGGGCTGGCGGGGGTGAGCGCCCTGCTTCTGAAATGGCCATTTCCTATCTGGGGAGGGCAGAGGCCAGGCCATAGCAGGCCAGAAGTGCTATCTGAGGGGTGCTGCAGACGGAGGCCTTGAGGTGACCGTCGCCAGGGCCGTGGGTGAGGCAGGAGGACCACGCCGGACCCGCGGCCTCTCCGCCCTGAAGCCCGGCAGGCTGCAGCTGCTGGACCTGGGCCTCCCGCCAGAGCCCTGCGGACGGGGGCGAGCAGAGCAGCAGACGGCGACCGGGGCCTGCAAGTGGGGGTGAGGGCAGGGCGGGGGGCTGAGCTGCTTCATCAGGGGAGGCGGAAGCCCCTCAGAGAGGGACAGAGCCCAGGCCTGAGGTCCGTGTGAGCTCCCGACGGTGACAGCCAGGCTCACGCCCCTAGGAAGGTGGGGTACCAGGAGGGACCACGAGAAGGAGCCGTGAGACGTGCGCTGAGGGCGGGCGGGGCGGGGGGTGGGCGGCGGGAGCCCAGCGCCCCTGGTCTGAGCCGTGTCCGCCTGCCCTTCTGGACGAAGTGCCCAGCTGGACAAAGACACAGAACCACGGGCGTGTGGGGCTGAGCCTGCAGGGATGGGCCCTCGCCTGCGCCAGGCACGGTCCCGCACGGCTCCGAGTGGCCTCACCCAGGACGGCCTGCCCTCCCCTCCGAGGTCAGCGCACCCCCACTTCACACGGAGGCCCTGGCACTGGGGGCCAGCCCATCCCCCGCCCGGCCCCACGTCTGGGAGGGCAGGCGCCAGGATCACTCAGGGTGGTCCAGGGTGCAGGCCCCTCCATCCCGTCACGCGGTCCAGACCCCTCTCCTGAGCTGCTGCCAGCCTGGGAGCCGCCCAGGTCCCCAGAGGTAGTGGCAGACCCAGCAGGGGCTCGCCTGGCCTCCTTAGTCTGTCTCCCCTCTGCAGCAGAGGGGACTTGGCGTGGGGGAGTGGGGGTGGGGTTGGCAGAGGCTCTGGCTCCCCCAAGGCCAGCCCAGGAGGCTGACTGCTCAGGCGGAGCTGACACCTGTCAAGGGGGCGTGTCCTGGAGAAGAGCCGAGGGGGGTGGGGCAGGTGGCAGGGCCAAGGCCAGGCCAGCAGGACACAGGGCTCCTCCCACAGCCTGCCCTGTGTTCCTGCCGAGCACAGCTGGGAGGTCACAGGGACAGAATCATTTACAAATATTCCAGTTTTTCAACCTTTTAGGGAGAGTATTTTTTATTACGCAAGTCATATATATTCCTTATTAAATAAACAGATAAAAGAAAAATTTGAAAACAAGTAACCATCAACCATAATGAATCTCCTTGTGATAATAATTCATTTTGTTACATTTCCTCAGAGTGGTGTTTATATTTTTTTTTTCACAAAGTGGAGACTCACGAAATCACTTGTGAGTTCATCTGAGCCATTCAACAGCGAGGCCACTTGCACTGGGGCCAGCCGGCCTGTGAGCCACAGCCTGGTCCCCGTGCTGGGCCTGCCGTGTGCAGGGCCCGCAGCCCCGAGGGCATGTGAACGGGAATCCACATCAACCCCCAGAACTGACCTCTGACTTTTTAGCCCAGGATCGGTGTCAGGCGGGTAAAGTCACTGTCACAGGGAATGGGGTTCCTCACGAGCCCTGCTTTAGATTATGCTTTTTTGGGGGGGAACCAAGAAACGGACATTTGAAGGTCACATCAAGTTCCCTGGAGCATGGGACCAAGGACTGGATGAGTGACAGTGGGAGCCCCTGGGCTGGCTCAGTGGGGCTGGCTGTCAGCTGCCAGCATGGAGCCTGGGGGGAAGGTGGGGGCTGGGATCTGTGGAAGGAGCCCCTCCACCCGGTGCGTGGGCCTCCACAGAAGCATCCTCAGTGCTGGGAGCACAGTGTTTTTAGGAAAAATAGACTCCTACTCCTTATTGGAAGAATAAAACTCAAGGTGCAGAAGGATATATTTTTTTTACAGATTTTATTTATTTTCAGAGAGAGGGATGGGAAGGAGAAAGAGAGGGAGAGAAACATCAGTGTGTGGTTGCCTTTCGCACGCCCCAAACTGGGGACCCGGCCCACAGCCCAGGCCAGTGCCCTGACTGGGAATCAAACCTGCATCCTTTCAGTCTGCAGGCCAGTGCTCAATCCACTGAGCCACACTAGCCGGAGCAGGAGATATTTTTAATATGCTAAAAAAGATGCCTTAAAATAACACCCCATGTTACATGACAATGAACCCCAGAGATTAAAATCAGAAATTAGAGACAGTAGCTGGCCACCTGCACTGCCATTTACCTTTGCTGCCAAGACTCAGCACAGTGAGCCGTTACGGGGAAGGGAGGGCCCAGCTGGAGGCGTGAGCCATGCGGGACGAGGGTCATGCTGTCACTTCTGGGGGTGGGGTAATAAGGGGCCTTCCTGGCTCAACACTTCTGAGTAATTGTAACACTTCTCTGTCGCTACCACGTATGAGGGGGGCCCCCCAAAACCTGGAATCATCTTCTGAACGGCAGGCCCCTTGTGGTCCAGGCTTCCCCCGCTACGTGAGTCTTCTAGGAGCCCATCTGGGTCAGCGCACCAGCTGGTGTGGTTGTGAGAGGCTGCATTCCGCTTGAGTGAAATTTTGGGTTTTTTTGAAGACTCTTTCAATGCGTTTGCCCATTTCGTGACGGGTGACTCACAAGTGCACCTGCCCACACAGCGCTGAGTGTTGAGCCATTTTTAACCAGAAATGGTGTGACCCCTGCGCCCCACCCTCCCTGTTCACCTGCTCTTGCCCCGAGCCACTTTTTTGTTTGTTTCTGGGATTTAAAAAGTCCTGAAAGGAGAACATTTTGCCAGTGAGGAAGAGGTGAAACAAAAAACTACAGAAGCACTAAAAGGCATCAAAATCGACGCCTTCCAACACTGTTTGAGCAGCGGGGAAAGTCTCAGGAGGTGCGTGGTATCCAATGGAGAGGACCGTGAGGGTGGCTGAAGTTTGAACAGGTGACAATAAATGCACAATTTTTGACAAATCCAGGTTTTGGGGTCGCCCCTCGTATATACATTGGTTTTAAGATCAGAAAATATTACATTATAAAAATTAACAACTCCATGTCTGGTAAAGGCCTTTCGGTGCTAAGGCTATGTGGGTGGACCCGGTCCCCATTTCCCTGGTTACGGCAGCGAGTCTGGTGGCTGACAGCCCACTGGCAGACAGAGGGCAGATGCCCGAGGAGACCGTGCACAGCCTCTCCCCCCGCGGGGGGCATTCCCTCCTGTCTTCTCCTAGTGGCTGCACAGCGAGGCCTTCTGTGGTCTGGTGGGGGGCTGTCCCTGCCCCTGTGCCCAGTATGGCCACCATTTTCCGATTGTCAAGTTCAGCATGGCTGTCGATAGCTCTATTAACCCTGTACATCCCGGGCTGTGGAGAAAGGGAAGGGACTGGCCAGCCCCTTCCCTGACTCACTGAAGCCTCGTGTCTTACCGTGGACAGGGTGCTGTGCAGGCGGACCCCCAAAGGCACCAAGATCCTGCCCTCGGATGCTTCCCCCACGTGAAGCCTTGTGCCCCGGGTGCCATGCGGCTGCTCCACCTCCATCCTCGGCAACGGGAGGTGATGGCCTTGGTGCCCGGGAAGGAGAAAGCCAGATGTGTGGGTCTCTGGCCTTCGATCCTTTGGGGGGCCCACGTGAGCTTCTCTTCCTGTTGCTTCCAGGAGTGGTCAGGGTGCTGCAAGCCACTCCCGGGTCTTCTCCGCCACCCGGTGTCCAGTAGAAGCTCCTTCCTGGCAAAGGGGTGGCTGTGCCACTTGCCAGGGACCCGGGCATGTCACTAGCCTAGCCTGACACCCTGTTCCTGGCAGCGTGAAGGTGCAGCTTCTCCCACGGGTGCCCCTGCTGGCGCCACTGAGACCTACGGGTCCCCCTTCCCGCTAGGCTCTGCCGTGCTGCAGTGTCTGGGCGACCAATGCTGCTCTCTGCTGATCCGGACAGAGAGAAGACCAGAGCGACAGAAAGAGGCTGCTCTCGAAGGTTGGGTGGGGACCCTTGAGTGACAGGCAGATCAGGAGGAGAGGGCGGGACCGGCCTTGGGAGAAAGGGCGGCAGGCCCAGCTGCAGCCGCTGCCTCTCCTGTGTTCGCTTACAGACCACTTATCCGAAGCCTGAGCGCAGGCACGGAAAACCAGTGCCAACCAGTGCACTTCCCCCTCTCTGCTCTCCCAGTAACAGACGTCCCCAGGGCGTGTCATCTGTGCAGACACCAAGTTCCTTCTCCACCAGGACCTCAGGCCGAGCTTGGCCGCTGGCTTCCCCGCAGCGTGGGCTGCGGCCACTGTGCGCCGGCAGCTTCCGCAGGAGGCCGAGCCTCAAACGGGATCCGCTGTCTCTCCATCGACGCTGAGCGGCCTCCACTGCTTGTCCCAAACCACCTGTTTGTCCTGCACGCGTTTGGGCCTCAGACCCGGGGGGAACATCAGCCCCTCCTCGGGGCAGCCCCGCCGCTGGGCTGACCTGGGCCCTGAATCACGCCAACTCCTGGCTCCCAGGGAGGAGCTGGTGCTGCAGGGACTCAGGGCCCGGGTTCCGGGGCGTCATCCCCAGGCAGGGCCACAGCCCCTCTGCCTCAGCCTGCAGGACCCACATGGTCCCAGGGAAATGGGGGGCGGGACCCTCAGAACTCCTCCTCCACTGACTCCCACAGCAGGGGGCGCTCTGACTCAAGAGAGTGCCCTTTGGGGCGGCAGGGAGCCCCTGTCTCTCTTAGAGCCGGGGGTGTGCCTGCCAGGACCCTGGCCTGCCTCCAGAGTGAATGGGGGGAGGGCCTTTGCACCCACGCAGGACTCTGAGGGGGAAGGTGGGAGCTCAGGCCTCACGCAGCCCGGGATGGGCTCCCCTCCAGCCCTAGCTGGGGCCTGGCCCTCCCTTGCAGAGGTCCCTGTGAGTGAGGGGTGACCCCCGACAAGGTCACCGTGGCGGCCCGGCCCTAGCTGTGGCCTGCCTCGCTCCGGGCTAAAAACGGCCCCTGCTGCTGGACCTGGGCAGCCAGCCCAGAGGCCGGCTCTGGGGTGGCCAAGGGCGTGGCCTCTGTGCCAGGCGCACAGCCCAGCTCTTCCTCGTGACTTGACCTCTGTCCCCACGGAGCGTCTTCTTCCCGTCTGCCTGTCAACTGTCAACGGCTCGGCCACGCGGTCTCGCTCTGGGCAGGGCAGCCGGGGAGACTTCCAGCCCCTTCCCAGGGTGACGTTAAGTGCATGAAACAAAATGCAGGGTCACGACGGGAAACGTGGCATCGGAATTGTTACCAAATATTCGGGAGCCCCATGCACGCTGGCGACCTGCTGCTTCTTTGTCCACACGCCATACAGGGGCGTGACCTTGTGCGCTGGCCACAGCTGTGTGCAGGCACATTCCGCGCCCCTTCTCCCCACTCCCCGCAGGAGTGTGAGCACGGAGCCTGCCGGCTCTGCTCTCCCAGCAAGGCGGCCGGCCTGTGGCGGGGGCTGGGCCGCACGGTGACAGCCCGGCCTGGGCCTCCAGCTGCTGACAGGAGGCAGCTGGTTCCCAGGGACAGGCGGCCGGGCCGGGCGATGGCACCTGTCGTCCCTTCTGCCTCCGCGTGAGCTGAGGGACGCGTCTGTGTGTCTGGGAGGAGCGGGCCAGCCCCTCCCCTCGGGCTGCATGCCCGGAATCTGCCAGCTTAGACCCGAGGCGGGGGCTGGGGGTCCCAGGGACGCGGCGGCTCCCACTGTTGCCCAGCAGGCTGGGCTGGAGCTGGCCTTGGAGCTGTGGGCCCCCGGTTTCCAGGCCGGGTGGCGGAGTCTGCAACACACGGTGGGGTGTGCCCGGGCACCAGTCTGCCACGCAGCCTCTTGGGGCTGCCAGCCATGCAGCCTGGCCAAGTCCTGTCACCACCCCACCCTCTCTGTTCCTGCCTCTGCAAAATGGGTGGAACACTGTCCCTGCAGACCCCTCGGCACCGGGCCCGCCCGGAAGTGCGCCCCCACCCCAGCTGTCCCCACACGGTACCCCTCCTCACCTCTCCAGCCTTTCTCTGGGCTCCTTCTTTCTGCTGGGCTAGGCCCCTGCCCCTGCAGGGCTCCTGCTTCTTGCCGGCCCGGCCTGCTCCACCATCGCCACCTGGTTCTGGGACAGGCAGTGAGTATCAGCCACCCGCAGGGAGCTGGTCAATGTCCCCGCCTCAGGGGTACTCCTGGGCCTGGAAACACAGAGGGGTCTTCCCTGATCCCTGCCCCACACCCCCACACCACTGTGTGTCCACAGTCTCCTGGCTCACTCCATCCAGAGACCCAAAGTCCCCATGGAAAGTCCTCGAAGCCAGATGGAGTGTCCAGCTGGACGCCTGGCAAGCAGAGGCCTCTGCCCTCCCTCGCCTGCTCCGCAGACCCCAGGGAGGCCCACCCCAGGACTGTCACCCGTCCAGTCTCTTCTGCGCCCTGCCCTGGAGAGGACTGGGAGGAGGGTCTGATGATATCTTTCCCCCTCTCCTTACTTGCCTTCTCTTGGTCCCTTTCTTAGAACTTCGCAGACAATGTTGTCTGTCCTCAGAGCACGTCTAAGATCCTGCGCTCAAATTGCTGCTCCTGAAAACTGACGTGGAACTTCCGGCCAAGATGGAGGCCCAGACAGACACGCTGCATCTACCTCCACAGCTAAGAAGAAACACAACTACGTCAGAACTAGAGACAACCAGAAGTTCCCGAAAATCGAGCTACATGGAAGTCCAACAAACAAAGATATAAAGAAGAAACACTCACCCAGACAGGTAGCGGGGAGCCGGGGCGGAGAGGACACGGTGTGGTGGCAGCAGTGGCAGCAGCAGCAGGCTGGCAGAAAGTGCAGTCACACACTTAAAAAAGTTGGGAGGGACACCTGGGGAGCGCTCCCAGCACCAGATCAGACCTAGCAGCTCACGGTTCCAGCACCGGGGAGAATCAAGCCTCATTGCCCCTGACTGTGCAGACCAGTGGGGGTTGGGGCGGAGGAAGAAACTGCCGGTCTCTCAGCAGAGTCCGCTTGTTTAAAGGGCCCACATGGTCCTAGAACATCCACAGACCCACCCACTCTGGGTACGACGGTCAGGGCAGCAGCTAGAGAGGCACCAGTCCCATACAAAGTGGGAGAAGTGCCTGGAAAAGGGGTGAGTGCTGAGCAAGCGACATTGTTCCCTCTCAGACCCCTCCCCCACACACAGTGCCACAGCATGGTGACATGGGTCACCCTGTACTGATGAATACCTCCGCCCAACCCCCACTGGTTTGCACAGTCAAAAGCAATGAGGCTTGATTTTCCCCGGTGCTGGGACCATGAGCTGTGTGGTCTGGTGAGGAGCTGGGAAAGCTCCCCAGGTGTCCCTGTGAGTTTTTAAAACCTGTGACTGCACTTCCCGCTGGCCTGCCGCTATAACCGCTGCTGCCACCACACGGTGTCCTCTCCACCCCGGCTCCGCCCCTCCTACCTGTCTGGGTGAGTATTTCTTCTTTATATCTTTGTTTGATGGACTTCCATGCAGCTCTGTTTTCTGGAACTTCTGGTTGTCTCTAGTTCTGAGGGAGTTGTATTCCCTCTTAGTTGTGGAGGGAGACGCAGCGTGTCTGTCTACGCCTCCATCTTGGTCCCTATCTTTGTATATTTTTAACAATTTAACCACTTTGTCTTCATAGATTCGTGTGCTTTGGACACTACATAGAAACAAAACCATGCAATTAGTGATTCTGTGTGACTCTCTTTAGCATGTTTTCAAGCTCCCCTTTTATCGCCCAAAATATTACTGTTGTGGTGCCACGTGAGTTATCCGTTCATGTCTTGATAAACAAATGGGTTGTTTCCGCTTTCTGCATGTGGTGAATAATGCTGCTCTGAGCATTCTGTGCATGTTTCTGTGCAGACACGTGTTTCCACTTCTCTTGGAGCAGCATTGCAGGGGCGTGTGGTGACGCTGGGCATCACGTTGGGAAGAGCGGCCCATCCCTTTCCAAAGCGGCTGCGCTGATCCCGGCCCGCCAGCTGCGCAGGAGGGTTCTGCCGCTTCACGTGCCTCGTCAACACTTGTCATTGTCTTTCTCTTCACTGTAGCCACCCCAGTGGGTGGGAGGGGGCGTCTCGTGGTGGCGGTGTTTGCATTTCCTGATTGGCTAATATGTTGAGCATCTTTGCGTGTGGTTATTATCATTGGTATCTCTTCTTTGGCAAAATGTCTGTTTAGGTCCTTTGCCCAGTTTTTAATTGGGTTAGTTATCTTCTTATTATCGAGTTCTAAGAGTTATTTCTATATTCTGGGCACTAATCTTTTAGCAGATATGTGATCTAAAACTATTTTCTCCCATCCTGTGGGTTGTCTTTCCACTTTCTTGATGGTACTGTTTGCAGAAAACCAGTTTTTAATTTTGATGAAGTCCCAGTTATCTACTTTTTCTTCGCCACTTGTGCGCTTGGTGTCTCATCCGAGGACTCAGTGCCCACTCTCGGTCACAAAGACTTACTCGCGTGCTTTCTCCTGAGCGTCTTGTGCTTCTAGCCCCTACGTTCCGTCTGCGGTCCGCTCTGACTACGTTTTCTGCCTGGTGTGGAGGAGGGGAGTCCAGCTGGACCCTTTCAGGTGTGGCCACCCAGGTGTCCCAGCACACTTTTGAGACATCATTTATTTTTAAGTGGCCTTTCCTTTCTCTTCCTGATTCTAAATGTACTACACACTCTTTATAGAAAGCCTGGGCATCTTGAGTAGCACAAAGAAGAAAATAAAAGCTCTCAGTAAGCCTGCCATCTAGAGATATTTCAGAGCACACCCCTGGAGTCAGAAGGCTTTGTACAGAAATGAAATGCTCTCTTATATTGCTGCGCCAGTTTGGGTCATTTTTAAGGCTCCATAGTATTCTAGTGGCTGGATTGCCATCTATTCACCCCCACATTATGGGAAATTCGGGTTGTTTCTAATATTTTATTATTATGATCAGTGCTATTACTAATGGACCAAACACGTCCTATAAAGTGAGGGGCAGAAATGTGGTCACTTGATAACTCACTTAAAATAAATAATATCTTAAATTACGAAAGTACCATGTTTATAAAAGAAAACTCAGAAGCTGCAGCACAGGGGAAGGAAGGAAAACCTGTCAAGGACACAATTATTAAAATACCGGTGTGTTTCCTCCGTTCTTTCTTATATGCGTTTGCGTGCCGGTTTGCGTTATGAACTGGGACCCGACCGGGTTTGGTGCAGAGCGTCTTACAGGGACCGTAGGGTGTTCCCACCCGTGTCCTGCTGTGCTGATCTAGTCTGCGGGTCCACCATCAAAACACGTTTTTCTTCTCTGAATATGTTTGTTCAAAAAAGTGGTTTTTATTCATTTAGGATTTTTAAAAATATAGAAATGCAAAGAAAAAACTGTTTCTTCAATTACTACATTTAATAGAAAGAAATATTTAAGTTACTTGTCACAAAACTGTCCAAAATAGTTCTGCTAATAGACCTTACCCCAAAGACAGATTTTTCCCGAAAACTACCGCCATACTATTATTAGCTGTGACCGTATGACCGCGTTATTATCCTTTCTGTATGTTTGTTAGGAAGCTACAGCTCCTGCGTGGGAACTGTCAGCGCCCATCGGCTGTGACCGGTGCGTTATTGGGCTGGTCCGGTTTTTACTTACAGGATTTTACATCCGAGTTTTGTCTTTTGCGTTTGGTGATGTTGCTGTGGAGCTTAGTGATGAGTCCGGTTCACACCGTGCCATGTGGTAGGTCTGTAAGCCAGCGTGCAGAGGGCGGTCCGCGGCCAGGAGCCGGCGGAGACCTGCGGTGGCTCCGCCCCAGGGTGACCTGGGGCTGCGCCGTCTGTGACAGGCCGGCTATCCCCAGTCTCCCGGATGAGGTGCCGCCTGCTGGCCTGCCCACCTCCCGTGGTGTCTGCGTGCTGGCACCTGGCCCTGTGCAGGTGTCAGACACGCTTTGACCCTGGCCTGGGCCCCGCCCCCAGGCTCTGGAGTTGAAGGCACAGACAGGGCCGGTCTCAGCTGGCGGGCAGGTGGCTCGATTTCTCCCCAAACCACAGCACCGCCCTCTGAGCCAGCCTGGGTCTGCTGCGTGCTCCCTGCTGTGCCCGAAGCAGTGGTGGAAGGGCAGCCTGCCCTTCTGCCGTGGGGAGACCCACACGAGGGCATCCTCAAATGATACAAGACTGGAGGTGACGGTGGGTGGGGGGCACGCAGGGGCTGCAGTACAGAAGAGGAGGTGGCAGGGGACACCCCAGACGGCAGCCTGGAAGCAGTGGCATGGACACCAGCCTTGGTGGATGGGCCCGATTTCCGCAGCTGGTTGTTGAGGAAAGAGAATGTCTGCTTCCCACGACCTTCTCTCTGGAAGCCCCTCCCAAGGCCCTAGCCCCCGATCCTGCCCCCAGGCCCCAGGCTGGCTCTCGTGTCTTCCTGCTTGAAATAGCCTGGGCCTGTGGCCCTCCCGGGGCTCTGCTGGTCAGTTTTTATTATGGCGTAAAAGCATCTAGAAGCTTCAAACCATCCCATGTGGTTTCATTGTTTGCACCAAAGGCAGATGTGTGCTTACAGTTTCCAGAAGAAACCTATCCTGGGGGACATCAGAGAGGACCCTACCTGGGGCCAGGCCCGTACCTGAGGTCAGGCCCCTACCTGGGGTCAGGCCCCTACCTGGGGACAGGCTCCTACCTGAGGTCAGGCCCGTACCTGGGGACAGGCTCCTACCTGGGGTCAGGCCCCTACCTGGGGACAGGCTCCTACCTGAGGTCAGGCCCCTACCTGGGGACAGGCTCCTACCTGGGGACAGGCTCCTACCTGGGGACAGGCTCGTACCTGAGGTCAGGCCCACACCTGGGGACAGGCTCCTACCTGGGGACAGGCTTCCACCTGGGGTCAGGCCCCTACCTGGGGACAGGCTCCTACCTGGGGTCAGGCCCACACCTGGGACAGGCCCCTGCCTTAGAGAGGATACACACGGGCTTGGGGGCTGTCTCGGGGGCTGTCTGCCATGACTGACACCCCCCCCTCCTGGGCGCAGACCCTTGTCCCCAGACCCCTGTCTTACTCCGTTGTGTTCTGGTCTGTCTCACAGTCCAAGTAGCTGGATCTGCAGAGGGGACCCTCCAGCACTGAGGCCCCAGGTGGCCCCCGGCACCCCCTCGTGTGGTCACCAGGCCCGGAGCCCCATCCTCTGCTCCTGAATCTTGGTGAGTCCCCTCCCATAAAAGGCCCCCCCAGAGGGTGTCTCCTGCTGGCTGCCCCTCCCCCTGCTCCCCGGGGCCTGCAGGGCTGGGGCCACTTCCGCACGGAGCGTGTTTCTGTCCCACACTCAGTCCAGGAGGGAGTTGGGACAGAGCCAAGCCAGGCAGGCTGGGAGGAGAAGGGGCTCTTGTTTTCGCTCAGCCCTTCAGCAGCTGCCCAGGCCCCGCTCCCGGGGCCCCGCCGGCTGTGAACCGTGGCTGCGGCAGGTTTTCTCTGGTGGCCTTTCCAGGACCCCCAGGTGGGAGGGGTCTTGTCCCAGGTGACGGGAGCCGTACCGAGGGCTCAGAGTGGACCCCTCCCCACAGACGCGCTGGGTGCCGCCTGTCACTCACCCTCCCACCAGGCAGGCCACCAGATGAGACCGCCTCCCTTCCCCACCCACAGAGACCCCCCAGGGGTGGAGTGTGACCCCGTGACCCCAAGGGCAACCAGCCTGGCTGGTCAGTCTTGGGGGGTACTGAGGAGGTGTGGGTAGTGCTTGCGCTCTCTGCCACGGAAACCTGTAAGGAGGGACATACAGCAGCCCAGCGCGCTGCCCGAGTTCTCCCCGGAAGATGGGGGACGTGTGGGGGCCCCGGGGGCCAGCCGCCCAGAGAGCTCGCACAGCGGTGGCCAGGCTGCCAGCGTCGGGACAGGGAGGAGGGTGAAAGGCCTCGACTCCGGCAGCTCCTGGGTGTGAGGGGTAGGCGTGGCCATGGGATGAGTCGGGGGGGATGTGGGGGTCAAGGCAGCACAGGAGGAGGAGCTTTCGGGGGGCGGCGTGGGGCCAAGGGGGCCTGAGGAAGAGGGGCATGGTGCCCACTCAGTCCCTGGAGCCTTCCCAGCCGCCCTGCACCCTCCACTGTGGGGCAGACAGCAAGTCCCAGCAGCGCACTGGCCCTGACCTTGGCCCTACTCCATCGCCCACCCCTCCCCAGCCCCTGGGCCACACACAAACTGCCGTCTCCCCCTTCTGCACCCTCAGGAAGTGAGCGTGGGCACAGCAGCCCCCGGCCACGCCCACAAAGGGCCCGAGGGCAGCGCTGTTTGTCCTCGAGGTCAAGTGACTCACAGAGAGGCGGAGGCAAGATGGCCGACTGGACCCCAGATTGTCCCCAGGCACCGAGGACCAGCAAGTCTCAGTGTCCACATTCAGCCGCTGTGACCAGGTGCCTTGGGACAGGTGACAGCTGACCATTGCCCACAGAGGATCACTGGGCACCCTTGCTTTCTGTGCCGGTGGCTCTGCCCCCGATGGAGCGGCCGCATCTCACACAGAAGGACTCTAAGGCCCCAGCAGGGGCTTGGCTTGTCCTTGTCACGTCCTGGATCCCGAAATAGCCTGACCTTCTGCCTCCCACCCGGCACGTCTGTTTCCAGGGTGGAGGGGGTGGCCGGGCGGGCAGGCCGGGACTGTGTCCCTGTGGGCCTGACTCACCAATGAGCAAGCCCTCGCCCCCGCTGCCTGCCCCCAAGACAAGGAACTGCCTGTGCTCCGGTGGGGAGGGGACACGGTGACTCCACGGGCAGAATGCTCGTAAACCGAGAAGCCTTGAGGCTGAGTGGGCCTACCAGAACCAGGCCCACGGACCTGAGAGTGGAGAGGGAGTCTTCCCCCAACTCCCTGCCCAGGGCCCCCCCGCCAGCCTCCCACGTCCCATCTGGTTAACGGTGCGAGCTGCTGCTGAGCAGAGAAAGGGGCCCTGGCTCTGTCCTCTCTCCTCCCCGCCCACCCAGAACCCCAGGATGGTGGGCCGGCCCTGGGGCCCCAGGGGCCAGGAACTCTCTGTTGGGGGCCCCTGAATCCCCACTCAGCCCAGGCCCAGCCTGAAACTGGGCTTGGGCTCTGTAGAACTTTCTGGGGGACACGTGGGAGTTTGGTGCCATCCACTCCATTAATCATAATTACTTTAATTAAGAAGATAAGAAACGCAGCTCATCGGATTTAATTATAATCAGCTGTGACCCAGCACCGGCCACTCCCAGGTGGGTCGTCTGAGAAAGGAAACTGTCTTGAGAGGGTGGGGGCACGTGGGCCCCCCACCCCACCCCACCCCAGAGCCACGCAGAAGCTCCATGTCAGCAGCCAGTCTGCCTGTGTGGTCACTCGGCCAAGGACACACTGCCATCACTGGCCCAATGTGGGAGCCACAGAGATAAGGCAGGTGGCCGCTGACCTTGATGGCATGGACAGAACGCCGAGGGTATGGGGCACCCACAGGGCTGAGGGAACCCCAAGTTGCGGTGCTGGGAACAGGAAGCCAAGGTGCCTGGGTGGGGAGGTTTCCTGGATACGGATGGATGGAGGTGGCTGGTTCACACGGGGACGCCAAGCTTAAAGGCGCAGAAGCAGGACAGCCCTGGGATGGGCCGAGACAGCGCCCTGCTGGCAAGGTGACCTGGGCAGGGGCTCCCGCCTCTCAGCTGCAGGGACCTCCCATCACAGCGGGGAGGGTCTCAGGTCCTGTCCTCATGGAGTGGGAGGTGACTTGGGGTCCCTGATCGCCTGCACACAGTGCGCTCTGAGCACCAGGGAGCACCCCAAGAGGCCGCCCGGGCCTGCCCGTCCCGGCTGACACGGAGCAGGCAGACAGACAGGTATCCAAGTCCCCACCCTCACCCGGAAGAGCCCCTAGCTAACTGGGACCCCTGGGAACTTGAGGGGTCTCTGAGCACCTCGAACAAGACACCACTCCTTGCAGAGACCCCAGGCCAGAGACCCCGGTTTCCCTTCAAGCTGTCACAAGGCAGCCTCCGGCACCTTAGTCTCCCTGCTGGGTCTGCAGCTGTGTGTGCTTGGGACCCAGTCATGTGTGTGCTGCTGTCCCCGCAGGCCCGCACCCAGCAGATGCCCGGTTCCCGACATGAGGTCATTGATGAGTTCAAGGTCACTTCCACTCCTCCCAGGTCTCCCTCAACTCCACCCACGCTGGAAGGGATCGCCAACCACATTCACCAAGGACGGGCCAGGAGCTGATTTTAATTTAAAGCCCTTTTGGTGATTCCTCCAAAGACGGGAGAGGGAGGGAGGCCTCTTCCTGCAGGCTGGCACCTGGGTGTGGTCCGCCTCCCAGCCCCCCACCTCTCCGGCGAGGCCAGCTTTTCTCATCCCCTGGTGGTTGCTGGCCCAGCGTGACCTCCAGACACCAGAGGCCATGTCATTTCCCCTCTTATTCCAGCCCGGTGTCTTCTCATGGCCGACACCCGTGCCCCTGAACCAGACACTTACGTCCAGATGGGTCCTGGCGAGTTCTGACCCAGGAGGCTGCGGGCGATCCTCCATCCTCCAAGGCGGGTTGTGCCAAGTGTCCCCGACGCTGGCAACGCCCAGGGAGCGAGGCGTCCTGTCTGGGAGCAGGGCCTGCTTCTGACTGCTGCCTGGCGGATGCTCGGGCCAGGGTCCCGGCCGGTGGCTTGTCCCGACCCTGGGGGAGGCCCTGGCATCGGGGCGGCGTTTCGGGAGGACCTGGAGGTGAGTGTGGGAGTCATGAGGACGCTCCACCCTGCAGGGGCCTCCCCTGGTCCTCAGCTTCGTGTCCGTAGACCAGTCAGAGCAAGCCCAGGTCCTGTAAGTAGCGTGTTCACTCCCCTACATCCCCGTCTCCCTTGCTCCCTACACCCTGCCCAGCGTGGCGTGGAGCGTGGTTCCAGGCTGGTGCTTCCTCCTTCAGCGCCACCGGCCTCCCTTCGAGGAGAGATCAAGTCCCCGCTGCTCCCGCGCCACCTCCCAGGCGGCAGAAGAGGGGTCGTCCCTTCCAGAGCCCACAGCCTTGCTCCTGCGTCCACGTCCTGCCCTGGTCCCCAGTCCTCTGCCCTTGGCTTCCAGGCTGCCCTGGGCGTCTGTCCCCTTCCTCTGCACCGCCCGCAGTCTCTGCCCCTCCCCCATCCCGTAAGGAAGGACCTGTGTTTGCGGCCCTTCTCCCCTCCCACCTGGTGACCAGGTGGCCTCCCTCGCCTCCTCCCTGGATTCACGCCTGCTTTCCGCCTGCCTAAGAAACACTGTTTCCTCGGCGGCCTGCCTGGAGCAGGAATCGGAAAGGCTGCTTTTCAGAAACGACTCTCGGGTGTGTATTCCTTCAGTTCCAGAGTTTCAACGTTGTGCCTGGAACTTGGAACCAGGCCAGAAGGACCCGCAGGGCCACCCGGCCCAGACGTCGCGGCACGTGGTGCCCCTGTGCAGTGAGAGGCGACAGTGGTGGTGGTTCTTGTAAAAGCTCGGGCTGGGCCCGGAGGCCTGCAAAGGCACAGGGCGGCTTAGCCGGGCTGCACCGTCGCCGTCCTGTGGCGCCCTGTGTCCGCAGCCCCGGTCGGCCCCGTGACGACCCCACCGTCCCACCCTGTGTCTCCCAGAGAAGCGCGTGTGGCTGCGTTTCTAACATACAAAGAAGCGTCTTTCGGAGGATGAGTCAGGCTCTTCTGGCCGTGACTCTGCTGCACATGCCTGGCATCGCACGCACCCCTGTGAGCGGGACTGTCAGCCAGCCCTCCCGAGATCAAAGCTGGCAGGGGACAGGCCCCTTTGAAGCTGGCGGGGCTTTCTGAGACGCAGGTCCTGGCAGCCGCGCGTTCCGCTCCGAGGGAAGAGTCGCAGGTGGAGCCCCCGCCTCCTGGCACAGCCTTAGCTCTGTAAACACGCTGTGGGGGCACTCACTGCCGCTCCCCCAGACCGCCACACGCATGTGCCCTCTGAAAGCCACCCTTTGTCCCCAAATGGCCTCTGAAAACGACCCTCTCCCAGCCCACTGATGCTGGAGGGGCTGTATACATGACAGTGGACATGTGACCCCCGCCACCCATGGGTTCCATGGGAGATTCCGATGTTCACTGGAAAGGGGGTTGCTGGGCCCAAGCATTATCCTTGGGCCTCCCTCTTCCCCTGGGAGGCGGCCCACCCGAGAACAAAGCTCCACGGGGGAAGCAGAGCCCAGAGGGAGAGGCGTGGTTCTCAGATTCCTGCCCAGCCTCCTGGATCCAGCCGTGCCTGAAGCTCACCCACCCCTTACATTAACGAATTCTGTAATCCAATCAGCTGCTATGTCTTGAGCCAGTTTTGAGAAATGTGCGTCTTTGCACGATGCCTGACCACTGAGCACCAGCTTCTCACAGGGGGTGGACTTGGGTGGGGTGCTGGCCTGCAGGTCTCCTGGTGATGGGGCATCACCGTGGAGCAGCTACGCCTCCAGCTTCCAGGGCTCCCTCTGCCAGCGGCCCGGGGCTTGAGGAGTGCCCACCGTCTCCCTGGCCTGGCCGCGGATGCCTGAGTGACCCCACAAGGCCGTGTGCAGCTCTAGACAGGTCTGCGTGTTGACCTGGGAGGAATCAGCAGCTTCTGGTGGATGTTTCCATCAGGTTCCTCAACAACCCCAGAGGTGTCGTGTGTGTGGGAGGGACACCTCGGTCCACACCAGCCAGAGTGGGTCTGGCCAGCAGCGCACAGGACAGAGGCCCCTAAGGTGCCCGTCAGACCCTCCCTGGCCATCAGGGACAGGTCAGCGCCGTGTGTGGGCTCAGCTTCGTGCTCGCTCAGCTGCGGGCTGAGCTCCTCGGCCCTTCCAGCCTCATCATCCCCCATGTGTCCCCGCGGGCCCCCCACCACACACCCAGCCCCCAGGGCCACGCGACCACCCAGCTTCAGCTTTAAAAGTCAAAGAGCCTGCAGACAGCGTGTGGCCTCAGGACAGAGGACGGTCCTGGGGGCTGGGCGGCAGGTACGGTGGCACGGCTGACCGTCCCCGTGTCCCCAGGGGTCACACTGGCCTATTCTAGGAGCAGAGGCAGAGTGAGCCCCCTGTGAAATCGGCTTTGAAAGGTGAGTTTTCTCTGCAGCTGCCTCTGAACTGCACTGCACGGGGGAGCGGACGCGGACGGGCGGTGGGCAGGGAGGCGGGGAAGTTGCTGGGATCGCAGGTCTGACCTGTCCGTAGGAGCCTCCATTCCCCGGGGGGGTGATGCGGTATTCTGGGGTGCAGGCCCCCTGTCTCCGAGACGGGCCTCCCGCTGTGGGGCGTGGCCCAGCCCTGTTGCGGGGACAGTGCTGAGACCTAAGCACCCGCTTCCCTTACTGATCGCTGCCCCCGAGACCCCCCAGCACCTCCCGGCCTCGGTGCGCAGAGCTCAGGCCTGCACGGGGGTGAGCGGCAGCCCGCCTGGCCTTGGCTCCCACCCAAGGGCTACGGGGGTTAATGAGGGACCTGCCTGCGGCACAGAGGGGAAGGCCAGCGGCACTGTCAGGGCACTGGCCGTCCGGTCCCGGCGAGAGGGATGGGGGCCGAGGCCAGGTCAGGGCGGCGCCAGACCCTGTGGTCCTGTGACAGGGCACGCGCCTCCTCCCGGCAGCCAGTGCCCCGTGCCCCGTGCCCCAGCTGGTGCCCGGCCACCTCGCACACACGGCCTGAGCACCGGGCGGCACCTGCTGGGAGCCCGGCCCCAAGCCCACAGCTCTGGCCGCCTCCTCTGCAGCCCAGCGCTCCCAGAAAGTGGCCTGCAGGGCCCCGGGGGTGGCCGGGGGTGGAGGTTCCCTAGCCCTCACACCCTGAAACCCTGCGTGGGGCCAACCTCTCGCTTCCTGGGACTGGAGGCCTGACACCTGCTCGCCCCGGCCCCAACCCTGGCCTCAAGGACAAGGACAGGCAGCAGCCGGGCCCGGCCCCCCAGGGGCCCTTCCGGGAGGGAGCCGGTCTATTTCTGCTCTCTGACGACCTGGCAGAGCAGCCCTGTGACTCGTTTCTGCTGCCACAGAGGCCGCTTTGTGCCCCTGGGCTCTGCACCCCCCACTTAGAGTCCCAACTTGAGGCAGGGGTTGGGGGAGGGGCCCAGGCCCCTGAGTCAACATCTCCCAGAAAGTCCCCGGGGGCCCTGCCAGCTGACCTCCTGTCCCGGCCCAGACCGCCCCTGTGGTCTGACACAGGCCCACGTGGGGTCCTCGCTCGTTCAGACCACAATCCCCACCGTTACTGGGGGTCCTCCCCCCGTGCCCAGCACTTCCCAGCCACACCAGGCAGAGCCAGCTTCGCAGGTTGGAAGCTCCGAGACCCCTCCCGCTGGCAGGGGGACATGTCATCTCCCCCAGGGCTGCGGAGACGTGAATGCACCAGGTGGCTTCCCCGCAGAAATGACGAGTTTGTGGAGGGACCGGCTGGTGGCTGTCTGGGGCAGGGGTGGCCCTTCTGCAATGACGGGTCAGCCTGCTGCCCCCACCGTGACACCGTCAGCTCTTCCCCAGGAGCTAAGAATGTCAGCCTGCAGCCCCGTGACCCCGGTGACCTGATGGCCGGGCTCAGTCTCCAGGGCCGAGCTGCAGGCTCCTTCCTGGCTGCTGCTTCCTGCATGGAGTGTCCCGGGCAGGTCTCGGGCAGAGCGCTCATGGCGCCCGTGAGCACCCCCGCCGGGGCCCCGCGAGGCCGGGGACCCCACGGCAGGTAGCACGGTGCACCAGGGTGTCGTGCCGCTGCCCTCCGAGGCTTGGGGACACGCTTTCCCTGCTGCTTTGTGAGAGTTTTTATCTTGGGGGCTTTGCGTGCCATCAAACGCCATCTCTGTATCTATTAAGACGAACACACAGTTTGTCCCCTTTTCTCTGTGTGTGTTCTGAATTGCATTCCTGTGTTCTTTCTGTGGATCCCTGGACCTAGAGTTCCCATCGAAGACTTTCTGTGCCGTGGTCACGAGAAGGCTGGTCTGTCATTGCCGCTTCTCGCCTTGTCCTGGCCGGGTTTGGCTCTGGGACCGTCCTGGCCTCACGCTGAAGTGTGTGTCCTCCTCCTCCACAGCTTTCTGAAGGAGTTTGTGGAGGGTTGGTCTTATTTCTTCTTTAATGTTTGATAAATTTAACCATGGAACCATCGGACCTGAAGTTTTCTCTGGGGAAGGCTTTTTTATAAATTCAATTTCTTTACTACATGAAGTTCTGTTCTGATCCTCCACGTCTTCCGGTGTCACTGATGGGAAACTGGGTCTTTGGGGGAATTTTTACGTCACCTGATCTGATAGCTAGAGAGTTTGGGGTTGACAGGTTTTTTTAATGTTTTTTTATTTATTTTAGAGAGAGGGAGGGAGGAGGAGAGAGAGAAACATCGATGTGTTTGTTGTTCCACTTATTTATGCCTCAGTGGGTTGCTCTTACATGTGCCCGGGCTGGAGACTGAACCCACAGCCTCGGTGCATCAGGACGACGCTCGAAGCCACTGAGCCACCGGCCAGGCAGGGTTGACAGTTCTTACTCAGCCACCTCCAGTCTCTAGTTACAGTGAAATTTTCACTTTAGTATTGAAATACCTATTTGGTTCTTTGTCTAGTTTCCCTTTCTCTGTTGAGATTCCTTCCCAGGGACATTGGTGCTGGCCCGGGCAGCTCCTGTCTCAAGAAGAGGAGTTTGCGGGCACCCTGGTTGGGGAGACACTTCTGTGGTTAATGACAGAGGGAGCCGTCCACGTCGCAGTTCTGTCCCGGGCCCTGGAGCAGCCTGACACCCCAATAGCCACTCGGACCCCTGAGCAGCGGAAGGTCGTGTGCAGCCCGAGAGCGCGGTTCCCTGCAGCCTGCGCGGTCGCAGGCGAGGCAGCAGGCGCTCGGGGACCAGGACTCTGACCGTGCACTGGACGGCGGCGCCGCAGCGGGGAAGCCAGAGTAACAAGGAACGGGTGGGAATGGAGATTCCAGGAAAAAGCCAACACGGTACAGAACACATTCACGGTAGGTTCCCACACCGGTGAGTCACACAGCAAAGTTTAGATAATTCGTATGTTTATAAAACACAGTACAAATGCCCAAACAGCAATTGCAAAAGGGCGTCGTGCGTAAAGTATATTCACAAAATAAAGCTCGAGGGGACCGTGGTATTCCAACATAATGTGAGGACTAGAAGTGGGAAGGAGACAACGGGACACGCGGAGGTCGCGGGAATCACGGTCTGGACGGGTGGAGGCACAGGATGCGTTAGTGGGAATGAGGTAGACACCAGGGTGTAGCCACTGGGAGAATAAAATGTTTCATTTTCAACTAAAGAAGAAGAGTCAACAAGACAAACCCGAGCCCCGTAACAGAGCAATAAAGTCACCACGAAGCCTAAAAATGTTACATAAAAAGGAGGCAACAGAAAAGAGGGGAGGGAGAGAGGGCACCCAGCTACCAAATCGGCCCAGAAATAAAACTCAGCCCCTGTGGTTACAGGAGACGGAACTCAAGCAGGACCGGGGAGCCCGCACAGAGCACAGCGAAGCCCCCCGGGGTGGGGGGCACCGCCCAGCCTTCCCGCGCGCCCTCTGCCCACAGCAGGGTTGGGAGGCAGGCAGAGGCCGGGGAAGGACGGGGTGCCAGGCCCCCTGGGGGGATGGGAGGGCAGCAGCCTTTCGCCATGTGAACATTATAGTTCACTTAACAACCCGCATGGCTGTGTGCCTCGCTCGGCAGTGTGCAGTTTACAGAGTTCACCTTCCAGAGAATTCCTTCACAGTGACTTTCCTATTTTCACACGAGGGCCATGAGTGTCTGCAGCACCCGGCCTTGCCTCTGGGAGCTCTGAACCCTGGTCCACACCACCCTCGCCAGCCGGGCCCCTGGGCAGGGACAGGGTCAGAGTGATTGTGGACAGAAGGACGCAGACCCCATGTAGTACAAAGGGGGGGAGGGCGCATCCGCTGGGCTCTGCGGCTCAAACTCCGTTCTTCACAAACACTTCAGACACAGGTTTTCAAACACCGCGAGTTTCTTCATTCTGTCCATTAACTCGGGTCCTGGACCAAAAGGACATCTTAAAAATTAAAATTTTTAAATGTTGGAATCGTTCAGCCAGGTTCTCTGACCACAGGGCAATAAGCATGATTACAAAGTGGGAACAGAAAGAACAGTTGGAAGCTTTCAAAAACCCTTAATTAACCCTTTGCTCAGAGAAGAAATAAAAACTTGTAACGAGAGGGATCCAGTCGGGCAGCCGCGCGGCCGCGTGCCAAAACTGACGCGGCTGTAGCCCGGAGTTGGGTTAGAAGAAAACCCCTATAAGCACTTTGGTCCCCAGAAAGAAAGAGGCAAGAAGCCCACCCTCACCTCCTACTTCCCACACCATCCCGGGACCCCAAGGCCTGGCGCCGAGCTGCGCGGCCTTTGGGGGATGGAGCTGGCGTCGACCCCAGGAGACGGGCTCCCCGGACCCAGAGGCACCCAGAGATCTACAGCGACACCATGGCTGTGCGGGGGGGAAACAGAGGCTCAGAGAGGGGTGACTTATCCCAGGTCACATGGCCCATGGCATGGGGTCCTCCCTGAGTTCTACTGGGGCCGCCCGGGGCTCCCACAGGCACGCCTCCCTCCTGCCTCCCCAGAGACCAGCCAGGGGGACCGCCCGAGGCCCCCTTTGCTCCTCAGCTCCATGGCGGCCTCCCGCGTTGTCCGTGTGCTCAGCACCAGCCTGCGGTTCCAGCCTGCGGTTTGAACTCGCCTCCCTGGGGCGTGAGGCGCAGGCACCTTCTCATAGCTCAGGCGCCCTTTGAACGTCCCTGTCCCTAAAGCCTCTCCTCCAGCCTCCGCCCACTCCACTGCCCCCTCAGCTCCTCCTGGCTGCCCTGCCTCTGGAAATCCCTTCTTGCATCTCTGCTTTGCTCTGCTTTTCATGCTCAATGGTGCCTTTAGATGGAATAAAATGCTGTGTTTGAAAGAAACCACAGTAGCTGAATCACCCGGGATCGTCACAGAATTTTGGAAAATCTGGGTTGTCTGGGAGGCGCGGGGGAGGGGGAGAGGGTTCTGAGCTAGACGTGGCTCTGCCCTCGGGGTCTGTGGTCTGTCCGTGGGTCCCGGCACTGCTGCCGCCAGGGTGCGTGAGGATGAGGTCAGACCAGGCGTGAGCAGGCAGGGACCCTGGAAGGCTGCCCAGGACCTTTGACCAGAATGAGGGCCCTGTCACCAGCCTGAAGCCCATTTACTCAAGTTAGACTCTTTCCTTCCGGAAAGGCCTCTCCGTCGCTGCTGTAGCCAAGCGCAAGTCACACCTCACGAGGGTTTCAACGAGGACACTGGCCGGGCCAGCCCCTCCTCACACCGGCCTGGAGGCAGGGGCTGCCGGGCATACTCCGGCCCCCACCCACTGCCTGGCAGATGCCACCAGACTGTCCCCCAAAGCAGCTGCGACACCCGCGCTTCGTCATCAATTACACATGTGCACATATGTGAACACCCCCAACACGACGCATACGTCTGTGCTCCAGGAGGCGTGTGAGCAAGCATGAATGAGAACGGCCCGGCCCGTGCGCAGCGGCAATGCCCACGAGGCCTGGCTGCCTGGGCCCGCCCTTCCACGCCATGGAGCATCCTACAGCAGTGGAAACAGACATGCTACGGCTCCCCACAGCAAGCACACATCTCACGCACCCCACATGGTTCTGTAAAAGCCACCCACAAAATGGCACGTCCGGGTTACTCCACGTGTAGGAAGTTTGGACTCGTGAGACTCCGCCCTTGGAAGGGAGGTTTCTTTTAGGGGGTACGAGGGAACCTTCCAGAACACCGCAGATGTTCCGGGTCGTGATGTGGGTGCCGGCCGCAGGGACGTATTCAGCCTGCGAACATTCTCGCAGCTGACCTCCTGTGTTGGCTCTGCTTTGCCGTACGTATGGCCTACTTCAGGAAAATGGAAGGCTGGCCAACAATCTAAAATAAACTGATGTACACCCAAACCAGGGTAAGACTATTGAATTCTCCTTTGAAAAAGAAGAGGCCGAGCCTTTTGAATTTGAAACAGCAGCAGCAGCAAGCCCTACCATCTGCTTGTGGAATGGAACATTTTCCTGTGACTTGAACCAACACCGTTCATTCAACTGCAGGGCCGAGCTCGTTGGCTGAGGGGCATCAGGAGCGCTCCCTCCTGCAGGTTCCGGGGGGCCGTCCCCGCCCCAGGTGTTTAGTGGTGATGGTGTACTTGGGGAGGGAGGGGAACCGCCTGAATGAAGTTCCCAGGGATCCGGCAGAGAGAGTGCTCCTGGCCAGTTCCCATCGACGGAGCATGTGGCTTCCAGCTTGCACATGGGCACGGCCCCTGTGCCAGGCAGCGGGTGCGGGCGGGAGTGTGCCCGGGCAGCCCCTGCCTCCAGGCCGGTGTGGGGCGGGGCTGGCCCCCTCCGCACGGTCGCTGAAAAACTTGTGAGGTGTAACTTGCACTTGGCTGCAGCAGCAAGGGAGGCCTTTCTGGAAGGAAAGAATCTAACTTGAGTAAATGGGCCTCAGGCTGGTGACAGAGGCCTCATTCTGGTCAAGTGTCCCTGGACAGCCTTCCAGGGCCCCTGCCCCTTGAGTGCCAGGGGACACACTTTTTAGAAAGGGTCCATACCTTGGTTCACAGGGTGTCAAACTGTGAGGGACCCAGAGGTTGTCAGGGTGCCTGCTTTTGAGACATCTTGGGGAACGTTCTAGCACCTCCCGCACAGCCTGGTGCTGCAGGACGGGGAGTCCCAGGGCGGTGGCCCAGGGCTGCGGGCCGGGCGCGGGTCAGCTGCTCACCAAGGGCACGAGTCTCAGTCACGCGGGGTGGGCAGCTCGTGACCACAGTTAGTACCACGCTGAGTCCTTGAGAAGTGCTGAGAGGGTGACCTCGGGTTCTCACCACAAAGAAAGAGGAAGGGGGGAGGGGAGGAGGGCGGGAGCGGTAACCGAGGTGACGTGTGTTCATTTGGCTGATGGAGGCGCCTGTCTCACCTGGAGTCCATATGGCAGCTCACCGGGCTGCACACCTGAAATGTATACAGTGTTTCACCGTCAGTTACATCCGGAGGCAGCTTCGGGGTGAGGTTGAGCTGGGAGTCTGGAGGCAGAGCGAGCGTCCCTGTGGTCCATGCTGGGCCAGGGCAGCTGCAGGCCTGGCTGGGCCGGGGCAGCCGTGGCATCCCCAGGGCAGCCGTGAGACCCCAGAGCAGCTGTGAGACCCCCAGGACAGCTGTGGGACCCCCGGGGCAGCTGTGAGATCCCCAGAGCAGCCGTGGGACCCCAGAGCAGCTGTGAGCTCCCCAGCGCAGCCCCATTGACCACCTGGTTGGGCATCTTTGATTTCAAGGACCAGCCAGCGTTTCAGTCCAAGAACCCAGAGAAGGTCTGGTTAGAACGGCTGTTTAACGGCACCAGGCTGGTCGCTACCTCAAGCCCCTACAGGGGCAGCGGTGACTCTCAGACTGGCCCCAGGACCCGGCCCCGAGCGCCCGGTCAGCATCGTTTCTGACCATGTGGGACACAAGGTGCCGAGAGTGAACGTGCCCCATCCATCCAACCTGCGTGCCTCCCGTGATGACCACTCCCTTCCTCAGGCCCTGGCCTCCCTGTGTCCTCTTTGTCCATAAAAGTCTGTGTCAACTCTGTGGGTGACAAGTGTCCCGCCAGGAGGCAGGAGGCCCACGTTCCCCTCCTGACCAGGAGGATGCCCTCCGAGGCCGAGGGGCAGCCCACCCCACCCCTCCTGGCAGCTTCCAGGCCCTTCCTGGGCACCCGGAGGCCCTCTGCACCCCTCCCCTGCCCCGTCTGTCGTTCCACCCGGGCCCTCAGGGGGCCGCCCCGCTCAGAGCTCTCCCGGCTGCCAGCAGGTGCTGACCCCCACCCCCGCCCAGGCCACACCCTTGTTCTGGGACTGAAACACCTCTGGACTGAGATGAAACTTTCTCCCTTAACAGCCCGAGACCCTCCTTCCTCTTCCTTGAAGCCGAGATTTCAGCTGGATTTTACTCGGTCCCACTGGAGCCCCTGCCCTGCGTGGCCCAGAAAGGCCCTCACCGGCAGAAAGACACACCCACTGCGGGCTGGGAGGGAGGCTGCCCTGGGGTTGGGGCGGGGGTAGGGGGTGGCGCCGAGATGTATTTCCCTGAACCACCAGGGCCCAGCGGCAGAATTCCTCTGTCAAGGTGCCAGGCCACTCACAGACTTTGTTAATTAAAAAAGGGGGACCTGGGGCTTTGTTCCTGTCCGGTGCTGCCCCTGCCCTACAACCGGGTATTTCTAGAGGCCAGCCTGGGCGGCAGCAGCCACACAACCTGACCCAGAGAGGCGGGGTGCCCCTGATCCAGAGAGGTGGGGTGCCCCCAGGGGCAAGGCTCCTGAGCACAGCGTGCTCTCAGGAGACCAAAAGGGACCCGGAGGGCTGGTGCCAAGGTGGGGGCAAGTATACAGGGGCTGGGGCCAGGGGGCAGAGCCAAGCTCCAGGTCTGTGGAAGCCCCCCTTTCAATATCCTTTTTATTAAAAAAATACAATCTGGGACTTCAGGCCAAGATGGAGGCCTAGGCGGACACGTTGCATCTCCCTCCACAACTAAAAAGGAATAAACTACCTCAAAACTAGAGACAACCAGAAGTTCCAGAAAACCGAGCTGCATAGAAGTCCAGGAAACAAGGATATAAAGAAGAAATGCTCACCCAGACAGGTGGTGGTGGTGGCAGCAGCAGCAGAGGCAGGCCAGCGGAAAGCGCAGTCACACATTTTAAAAAGTCAAGAACGACACTTGGGTAGCGCTCCCCGCTCCTGAACAGATCACGCAGCTCGTGGCCTCAGTGCCAGGAAAATCAAATCTCATTGCTTCTGACTGTGCAGACCAGTGGGGGTTGGGGCGGAGGAAGAAACTGCCGGGCTCTCAGCAGAGTCCAAATGTTTAAAGGGCCCCCACGGTCCTAGAATGTCCACAGTCCCACCCACTCTGGGAACGACAGCCAGGGCAGCAGCTAGAGAGGCACCAGTCCCATATGGGAAGCGGGAGAAGTGCCCAGGAAAGGAATAAGTGCTGAGCAAGCAGCATTGTTCCCTCTCAGACCCATCCCCCACATATAGCACCACAACATGGTGAAACAGGTCGCCCTGTACTGACGAATCCCTAAGGCTCCGCCCCTTACAATGTAACAGGTATGACAGCTCTACCTGGGATGCAGAGGCAAACACACACAGGAGCCTGTCAGAATGAGGAGACAGAGAAGGTTCCAGTGGGAGAACTAAGCGATGAGGAGATGGCCAATCTAACAGATGAGGAGACAGACAACCTAACAGATGCAGAGTTCAAAGCACTGGTGATAAAGATGCTCACAGGCCTGACAGATATGCTTATGTACGGCAATTGCATAAGAGAAGAAGTGAAGGCTATGCTAAGTGAAACAAAGGAAAATCCACACAAAACCAATGGTGAAGGGAAGGAAACTGGGGTTCAAATCAATTATTTGGAATATAAGGAAGAAATAAACATCAACCAGTACAGAATGAGGAAACAAGACTTGAAAAAAGTGAGGAGAGGCTTAGGAACCTTTGGGACAACTTTAAACATGTCAACATTTGAATCATAGGGGTGCCAGAAGGAGAAGAGGAAGAGCAAGAAATTGAAAGTTTATGTGAAAAAGTAATGGAGGAAAACTTTCCAAATTTGGTGAAGGAAATAGACATACAAGTCCTGGAAGCGCAGAGAGTCCCAAACAAGCTAGACCCAAGGAGGACCACACCAAGACACATCATCATTAAAATGCCAAAGGTGAAAGATAAAGAGAGAATCTTTAAAGCAGCAAGAGAAAAGCAGAGAGTTACCTACAAAGGGGTGCCTATAAGACTCTCAGCTGATTTCTCAAAAGAAACTTTACAGTCAAGAAGGGACAGGTGAGAAGTATTGTATGTGATGAAAAGCAAGGACCTACAACCAAGATTACTCTACCCAGCAAAGCTATCATTTGGAATGGAAGGGCAGATGAAGTGCTTCCCAGACAAGGTAAAGCTAAAGGAGTTCATCATCACCAAGCCACTATTATATGAAATGTTAAAGGGACTTATTTAAGAAAAAGAAGATCAACACTATGAACACTAAAATGACAACAAATCACAACTATCAACAACTGAATCTAAAAAATAAAAACAAAATCCAACTAAGCAAATCAGAATAGAAACAGAATCATAGGTGTGGGGATCATTTGGAGGGTTATCAGCTGGGAGGGGGAGGGGGAGAAATGGGGAAATGGTGCAGGGACTAAGAAGCATAATCGGTTGGTACAAAACAGACAGGGGGAAGTTAAGAATAATATAGGAAAGGGTGAAGCTAAAGAACTTAAATGCACGACCCATGGACATGAACTAAGGGGGTGGGATTGCTGGAAGGAAGGGGGTACTGGGCAGAAGGGAACAAAGGGGATAAAATTGGGACAGCTGTAACAGCATAATCAATAAACTATACTAAAAAAAAGGAAGAAAAAATCTACGTTGAAGTATCATTTAATTAACAAAGAGTGTAATTAGTTATGGCAGGAATTACTTTCAACCAGAATCATCTGACTTTTAGCCAAGGGTGATATTTTGTACGCTGGTCAAAATTCAAACCACTTGGATGTGCAGCCGCGGTTAACAATGATAAAGAGCAAGAGGCCGTGAGCCTCTCGGTGGAAGTGGCCTCGGTGGTGCCCAGGTCCCGGGAGTGTCCTCACCAGAGAGCTGGGGTTTCCTTGTGTCTCCATGGCCCCGTGGGCTCCAGAAAGGGCACATCTTTCCAGCACCTTCCAAATTAAAACATTCCTGACTAGGGTCTCCCGTGACCCCTGAGTCTGACGACTCACGCCCGGGAGAGTCACGCAGAAGGAAGTTGGTGTGCGTGGCTACTGCCTTTCTAGACCCATGTGCCCCTCCCTGTGGGCAGAGCAGTCATGCCCTTGGGGCTCGCGTCTGGGGGGTGACTCCTGCCCCACCGGCCCTTTGACGTGCACAGCACATGGAGGCTGCCCTGCAGATGTAGGGGTACGGCTGGGGCCTTTGAGAGGAAGGAGAGGGGGAGCCGCTTCCCCAAAGTCTGTCCTCGGGCTCTGCTGGGCAGCGGTGCTGAGGGACAGCTGTAGCCACCAGGACAGCAGCCCCGGAGCCCCTGTGTCCAGTGGGGGCCGCCCCTCCATCGCTCCTCAGCACTGCGGCTGCCCGGGGACCTGGGGTGGACTGGACGAGCCTCGGTGGCCGGGAGCAGCGGGCCGTGCCCGGGACACCCTGGCAGCTCAGCTCTGTCCTCAGCGGCCTGAGCTCTGGACCCAGAGCCAGGCTGTCCTCAGCGGGTCTGGCCGCAGCGTCCAGGGGTCAGTGCTGGGGCCCGGACAGGAAGGCGAGTCCTGGGGAAGCAGCACCGTGCCCCGGGGGCGGCCTCTGCCCACTGCCTGGGATGTGCTCAGGGAGGTGCCGGGCAACAGCTGGGAGGTGGGCTCCGCGTGGCACCCTCCACGCTGGTGGCCTCGGTGCCGCCTGTGGCTGCCGCCCAGGGCTCTGACCTGCGTCTGGGTGACAGCGAGGCCGGCTGCCTGCAACAGACCCTGTCTCTGAGCATCTGGCTGGAGACCCGAGACTGTCGCAAGTGCCGAGGCCCGGGACAAGCATGACAGCATCGCAACCAAGCACCAGCTAACAATACCCAGGGCCTCCCCTGCTCCCCAGGGACGCCAGGGCACTTTCTGGAAAGATCCGGGAGCCCCCCTGCCTGTCAGGCCTGGAGGGGGTCGGTGCCATTCACCATTCTCATTTTCAAAGCCGGGGAGACTCCGGCGACAGCCGTGGGCGGGTCGGGTTTCCTCCTCCATGGAACTGGCTGGGCAGCCAGGCCCGACTAGAATGTGGGGCTGGTGGATGCTGAGCCGAGCCGGGTCCGGTTTCCCCCTGGAGACAGAAGCCCATTGTTGGCCGCGGGTTCCCAGGGACGGCGAGGCCTCTGGGGGCCACGGCCCCCCAGCTGGGCTGGGAGGGCTGTGGGGGCTTCAGAAAGATGAGCCAAGTGGGGCAGATCTGGTTCGATTTGGGGCTGGGAACGTGGTGGGGTGGCCGCCCCCTGGAAGCAGAGTCAGGAGGAGGGGCTCAGGGCAAGCGCCCCGTGTGCCGCTCCGGGCCACTCACACGTGCCAGCCGCCCTGGACAGTGTCCACGGGGGCCAGACCAGAAGGCGGACAGGGCCCTCGCCTCCCCCCCTGCCCCCCATGTCCGGCAGCACAGGCAAGTGCTGGTTTTAAGCAGATATAATTACAACGTCCCGCGATGCTGGTCTGTTTACCGTGCGGTACGGCCGTCAGCCCCGTCTACGCCTAAGGCCCTTCCGCCGTCCCCAACGGAGACTCTGTCCCATGAAACTCTCCCTGACCCAGCCCCATCCCAATAGCCTCTGATCTGCCTTCCGTCTGTGAGTCTGAGTGTCACGGATGTTGGTAATGTCCTCAATGTCCCCCCATGCTATGACAGGTGAGGGACCGCCACCACCTGTGTAAGGACGGGCCACATGGTCGGTGGGCACCTGCTGGCTGGCGTGATGAGGCTGCGTGAACACGGTGGTGCAAACCCCCCATCAGCCACGCAGGGGTCCACCACGGGGGCTCCCGGCACAAGCTGCTTCCCGTCTTCCTGATCTAACCCTCCGTGGGTGCAAGGGGGTCTCACGTGATGTGATTTGCGTGTCCCCGACAGTCACTGATGTTGAGCATCTTCGTGGGCTGAGGGCTGCTCACGTGTCTTCTTAGTAGAAACGTCAGCTCTGGTCCTTTGAAGTGCCTGATGCTTTGGCTCGAATGCTCTGAGTGACCGGGAGCCAGTGTGGACACTGCCCATCCCCCCCAGAGGCCAGACCCCCACCCACCTCAGGGCCACGGTGGGGAGCAGGGCTGAGGCCCATGGGGTGCGGGGCGATCAGCCGCAGCAGCTGCCCCTGCAGCCGCGGCTCCCTGGCTCCTCGGCGGGAGCGCGGGAACCCGCGGGCAGCGCGTTCTCACGGTTTGGGTTACAACCCCGAGCGCAGGGCCGGGATTAATTGGACGGATCAGAAGTCACACTTCTCTGTGTCTCCTTTCACCTGGCCCCCGGCAGCACCTCCTCAGCACGGCCAGACCCGCCCCCCGCCTGCCGGGGCAGGGCCCCTCTCACAGCTACTGAGCACCAATTAGTGTGTCTCATTTCCATGAAAAAGTGCAGAAGATGTCTTTTTACATAATTAACTATATTTTGCAAGTCATTAAAATTCTGCAGTGGAGCCCACAATAACACCCACTCTCCAGCGGAGAAAAGTGGGGGGGGGGGCGCCCATGGGGCCTCCCTGATGCATATTCATGAGGGGCCCTGGGCTGTCCTGCCAGGGAGCAGGCAGGGTCGGGGGGCTCCCCGGAGGCCACGTCCCCCAGAGCTCTGGGCAGGGACCCATTCCTGTGGCAGCCCCTGCCCCCAGGCCAGTGCAGGTGGTTCCTTGCCTTCTAGAACCGCCTGTGGGTGCCCGTGGGTGCCCCGTGCAGAGGACGGGCTCCCGGCATCTCTCGTCCCCTGTCCCACCTCCTTGCTGTCCGGCCTCTGGGCCCCGGTCGGAAGGGAGAGGCAACGTGTGGACTGCGGGGCACATTGGGTCCAGGGGTGGGCGTGGGCCCAGCCTGCATCGCCCCCAGCACCCACCCCTTGCCCAGCCACGACCACACCCTCCACGCAGAGCTCAGGCAGCCGAGTGGGAAGCCCCTGCAGCCCTCCCACCTCGTTTCCTCCTCTGGAGGGCAAGGTGGACGTCGCCCCGCTCCTGGTGGCTCCACCATCTTCGCAGGAATTCAGATCCATTATGTCTGTGGACCCCGTTAGCGCCCAGCCAAGGGGAGGGACCCTGGGGGGATGGGCGTGGCCGCCCCTCCCCTCCCCCACAGTGTGCTCCATCTCAGGGTGGTCTGAGTGGCCCCATCCTTGGGGACTGTGCCCTCCCCCTCCACATGCAGCCCCCACGAGGGTGGCGTGGGTGGTGCTGTGAGAGCAGAGGCGGGGTTCCCGCTGAGCATGGGGTGGGGGCAGCCCAGAGAGGGGGCCGCCAACCAAGGAGCCCAGGAGGGTCCTTTCTCCCGACGTGGAAGGCAGGGTGCCCATCTCCCCAGGGAGAGGGCATCCAAGGAGGGCAGCTGCCCCCAAAGTGAGGGCCCGCTGGCCCAGTCCGTGGGCACCACATCAGGCAGCTGTGGGTGTGTGGGGGGGTCCCGCCCAGAGAGGTGGGGGCACAGCCTCGGGGCCAGGGCAGAAGCCTCAGGCGCTGGCCGTGACCCCAATGACCTTCATCCCAGACACACTGAGAGCGGAGCCGCCCCCAGGGCTTTCATGGGCACATAGGGAGGACCCTGCCACCCCCATGTCCCTCAGCTCTGTCCCAGAACCTGTCTTTGGGGGCTCCAGTTAACGTAATTACATTGTCCTGCCCCAGAGGGCGGCTCTCTCAGTCCAGAAACAAAAAGGAATTGCAATTCTGCCCAACGGTAAATACGGAGAAGGTGTTCAGCTTTGCGCAGAATCAGAGACGTGACTCCGGGCGACGATGCGCCGTGACAGCACCTGCACAGCGGGCAGGTGGACCCCGCGGGCCCTGAGGCCTCCGCCCCGGGGCACGACGGTGCAGCCACCCAGTGCAGGCCACCCGGCACCACTCAGGTCCGCACGGCGGTGCAGGGAGCTGGCTCACGGGGCAGGTCCCCCACTGGCCTCTTCCTGGGGACGCTGACCACTGCAAGGGCCATGGACGCCCCACGGCTGGCACTCCTCATGCCCATCCCAGATTCCCAGCCCCCTCGACGGCACCCCCACTGGACAAGTGCGCACCTGGAGAGGTGGCCCCACCCTCCTCCCAAGGGACCTGTCTCAGGGCACGAAGGCCCCCAGAGCACCAGGTCCCCGACTCTCCCTGAGCCCCAGCTTTGGTTCCGGGACAGGGCCTTGCCTGGGCACTCGTGACTTTGGGGAGCAGCAGGGACCTTCCCCACCGTGGTCTGGTTAAAGGGACCCTCACCAGCGCTGCCCTGGCAGCTGGGACATAGTGGGTGGGTGTGATGGCCTTTCAAAGCTGTCCAACCCCAGGGTGGAGGCCTGTCCCCAGGGGAAGGCCAATGCGTGGACAACAGTGGGTCAGTGTTCCAGCCACAGGCCAGGGGGCAGGGGTGGCGGAGGCAGGTGTCCCAGGTGAACGCCCCTCATGCCCGCTGCTGGCTTCACTCCCCAGGATGGGCTGAGCACCTGCAGCCCTGAAGGAGCGGCAGACATCACGGGGTGTGGGGCACAGCTGGGCCGGGAGCCTCCCGATGGGGGCGGCCAGAGCCCCTAGACTGAGTCCTACCCGCCCGCTCCAGCAGCCCCCCACCGTCCAGGGTCTTAGTCGGTTACCCTGCCCTGCTGTAGACACACCAGCGGCCCCAGCGTGCTCAGCCACAGCAGCCTGGGGCGCCTTACCTCGCGGGCGAGCCCACAGCCGGTCCAGGGACAGCACCCCCGTCGGCCCAGACACGTGGCCAGGGCAGGGCCCCACCCTCCGTGGCTGACGCTCGGCCTTGGAGCCCCTCGCCTACGCCCGCCTCTGCAGGAGGCAGAGATACCACTGAGGCTTGGCTCCATTTCTGAAACCCTGCGCCGCTTTCTCACGTCGGAAGGGCCCGTTTCTGAAGTTTGTAATAATGGAGAAAAACACGGACGGCTGATGAAAGCTGGTCAACCCTTCCAGGCAGGGGCGGCCCTTCTACGGGGTAGGACCCATGAAGCTGTTTGGGGAGGCATCCCAGCAAAGGAGGCACAGTGGCTCAGCAGCCTCCCGTCCACCCCTGTCCACCCCTGTCCACGTCTGTCCACTTCCGTCCACTTCCATCCACCTCCCTCCACCCATGTCCTCCTCTGTCCACCTTCGTCCGGAGAGCCGGGACAAGGGGCCACATGTCACATGGCTAACGCGGCTCAAGCTTCAGGCCCCGTCTGCGCTGCGCCCTTACCAAACCCCCGCCCCGGTTTGTATCAGGAATTCTGTTTTTTCCAAGAGAAGGAGGGCCCCCAAATCTACCTTGAGGCTTCTCAACAGCCAGATGGGCGAACTCCTGCTCTGGACACTCTTTAAGGGACCCTCCCTGGAGACGCCCCCAGGTCACCAGACGGAAGTGAGGCTGAGTGCCAGGACGCTGGGTGCGGCAAGTAACTGAGCAATTAGGAAATCCCCAACCCCACCGGCTGGAAATTCCAGGAGCAGGTAAGTTCAGGCACGGTAGCCTGGTGGCTCTGACGTCCTCTGTCGGTTCCTCATGTGGCGCTGGCCGTGGCTCCCGGGGTGTGGGAGCAGCACCACCCCCCACCCCCTGCCCCCACCGAGAGCTGGGCCGTGCAGCGGGGCAGCCTCGGGTGGCTGCTGAGCACTTAGCACGCAGCTCGTTGGAGCCGAGAGGTGTCATGAGTGTGATGTACCTGATTTTGAAAACAGAGGAAATAGCTCAGTCACAATTTTTAATCAATTACCTGTTGCTATTTGGGGTATATTGAGTTAAAATATTCAAAATAATTTTATGTATTTCTTTTTATTTGCTTGTCTGTGACATCTAGAAAGTTTAGAATCACCCACGTGGCATGCCTTGCTTGTCGGGTGGCCCCGGGCTGGACGGACGGGACGGCCGTATGGGGGCTGGGGGCTCTGACGTGGACTGGAGGTATGGGTGCTGAGGGGTGCAGCGCCTTCGTGTCTTCCCACTGAGGGAGGGTCGTAGCACCCTGCCACCGTGGACTCTGACCTGGCCCACGTGGCCTGCTTGACCAAGGCACGTCCCCGACATCCCAGCTGGCCACACGTGGGGCTGGCTTGGGAGGTGGGGTAAGCCCAGCCGTCCAGCCAAGACAAGGCTCCGGCCGGAGTGGGCACCAGGCCACTGGGTCCTCAGGCAGCTCCGCCCGCTGCTGTCTGAGCCACACCCTGAGCAGCCCCAGTGGGAGAGCTGAGTCTGCTCCCCCCAGAACCAGGGGAACCTGTGCTTTAGCCACTGGGTGTTCTTATCACAAGGGGTGGGGGACGGAGAAGGGGGGGTGAAAGGAAAAACGGGAAAGAAGGAGATGGGGTCAGTCAAACAGAGAGGTGGCCGCAGAAGCAGAGGCGAGAGACAGGTTTGAAGATGCTGCGACCTTGACTTTGAAGGGGGGGGCGTGCCCGAGCAGGGCCAGAGTCCGGTCTCCCCAGGACCCCCCGGCACCCCCTCCCAGTACGCAGCTCTGCTGACACCTGCCCTCAGCACCTCCAGACCTGGAAGGTGACACATCCGTGTCGGTGGGGGCGGCGGCGGCAGCAAACCCCTCGGCTGGAGGCTGTGGGGGTGGCCCCAGGCAAGAGGGGCGCCCGTGACATCCGTGTAGCCCTGCTGGCCTTGGAGCCGTACCCCACGGGGGGCGCTGTCTTTGAGCACAAGAGCTGGATGGCCCTGGAACCTTCCACGGGCTTCCGCCTCCCAGCGCGCGCACATTCTCAGGGCTCCCGGGCTGACACATTTGTTTTGAATTAGTCATGTGAAAAATCGTGGGGTCTGTGACATGTTAATAGCAGCTTACAACTGAGATCATTTTAGTTAATGCAGCCGCTCCAGAAAGAATGAATTGCAGCCGCGATGGCAGCCGGCGGGACTGGTGCCGGCCGCGCGCAGACAGGGCCCGTCATCGTGCGCCGCCGTCGGCGGGTGTTGCGTTGCGCCCTGCCACGGATGGTCGGTGCACGCTGTCTGCATCTCGTTAGACTCCGACCCGGGTTCCGGTTTCCTTGGGCAGGGCCCTGGTTGAAGGCTGGCCACGTCTGTTCTGTGCCGACTGCTGTCTCCGTGGAAGTCGGCTCCCTCTGTCCACGTCTCCACCGGCTGCTCCTTTGGGGGCCGAGCACACACGGTCGCCAGCTGTGCTGCTGCGCCCACCGCTGCCGAACAGGATGGTAGAGGCCGAGTGTCCCTGGCAGGGTGCCCACGACCCCCTCGGGTCTGGGTGGTGAACGGGAGCCCCCGGGGGCCCTGTCTTTGAAGTGCCCAGATGAGACGGTGGGAAGAGGGTTCATGTCAAAGTGCCACCTGAGGAGATGTCACTGCGGTCTTCAAAGCCACGTGGCTTTGGACAGCTGTACTTGGGAGACGCCATCATGGAGGAAAAGCCTGGCTGGGGGACTGGTAAGCGGTGCTCTCAGCTCTGCCGAACAGCGTTTTTCTTCCCTGGGGGTCCCCCACTCCGTGAGTCTGTGTGGAGGCCGCGCAAAGTCTGTGCAGGCCGGTCCCCAGCTGACTCTGCTGGGCTGGGTGGCAGCGCCCTTGCCAGGCAGTGAGTCTGCAGGCAAGGAAGGTGTGCAAGCCGACAGATCTGCGGGGGCCGGCGGGCCCTCGGCCCGGTGCTCCAGCGGCGTGCGCAGCCAGCCCTGGCCTTCACTGCGGGCTGCCTGCTCCTCACCGTGGCCGGAGGCGGCGTCACACTCGGCCGAGGCCTGCCTGGCGTCACCGATGGACAGCGTGGCCCTGAAATGAGGCCACCACAGCCCTTGCAGCCCAACTTAGTGTAGTGTCCGTCCAGCGCCGCTCCTTGCTTGTGACACTTCCAGATTCCAAACCCCTCAGTCTGGTGTCCGCAGAGTGGGGCCCCAGCAGGTGGACGGGAAGGGCTCCCCAGCATTCATCATGGTCATCCTAATGGGGCATGGCGGAGAGGACCATGGGGCAGTTTCATGACAGTCACATCAGGTCAGGACAAGCCTGGTGACAAGGTCCTCATTCCTGGCAGCAGACAAAGCCATCTCATGAGATGAAGGCATTTGGGGGCGCCCAGCGCTGCTGGACAAGTTCAAGTTCACATCCAAAAATGAACACCCAATATCAGGAAGCTGCTGCTGTGCCGCAGGCCCCCAGCAGGGTAGTCGGCAGAGGAGCCCTTGACCCGGATCCCGAAGGCGCCTCCACCCAGGGCTCCCTGCCCACCCCCCGGGTTGTGCCCCCACCAGGCTGGACAGATTCAGGCGCCTCCCTCTGCCACTTCCGCGGAGAACGGGACCCATTCCAAGGTGGCTGGGGTGGGGGTGGGGGCTTCAGGACTGCTTCACCCCCACCCCAGTGTAGAGGGGCACTCCAGCCTGGCTGGGTGAGGTGAGCGGCCACAGGCTTGGCTCCCAGGGCTGCCAGCGCCCAGCTCTGGCAGACAGACGTCGAGGCCTTGACCGAGGTCACACCAACGCAGGGGCAGCGCCGGGGGACGCGCCTCGGTCCTCTGAGAGGCACTCTGTGCTTATGTTTCTGTGTAACCGTGGGACTTCACAGCCATAAAAAATCTATTTTCTTTTACTTTGTGGTCCTTAAACACCAAGGCTCTAACTTCAGGATACAGCTGGGTCTCCTCAGCCAGCCCACCTCCTATCCCTGCCACCCCGGGCCCTGATAAAGCGCTGCTCTGGGTGTCCCTGTGACAGTCACCCTGGAGAGTCCTCCTGGCCAGCTCCCGCTGCTGTCACTCAGCAGGAATCAGGTACTTGCCCAGCGCGGGGTGGGGACAGTCTTCTTGTGGGGCCACCCCTCCTGCACCCCGCATGACACGCGCCGCTCCCCGGAGGCACTCACCCCCAGCTCCCTCCCACCTGGATGCCTCTCCTGTCACGCCCCACCTCCACCCCCCGGCTGAGACAGGCCACCAGCGAGTGTGGCACATGGGGCTGAGCTCACCCCACCAGCCACGGTGTGGGGACCTCCCAGCACCCCTGATGTGGGTGCCTTTGTGTCTGTGGGCTCGGCTTGGCCACAGCGCAGGAGAGGCCTCATCGGCCCTGCTCTGGCTCCGCTGCCTTCTCCTCTCCGCCCTGTGGCTTGGACGGGCTTGGGTTTGGGACTGCGTGGCTCAGGGCGGCCCTTCTGAGGCTCCCCCTCCTCGCCGCAGAGCTGGGGGCCCCCCAGAGAAGGGCCTTCCTTGCAGGGTCCTCACTGTTATGCGGGGAGGTTTGGGCGCCGGTGCTGTGCTCCTGGCGTTATTGGAAGGGAACGTCACTTTGGGCACGTTCCAGCCAAGCAAGGACCCTGCCTCCAAGACATCAGCTTCTCTGAGACTCAGCCGCTGACCCTAGGCTAGAGGACACTCCTGCAGACCCTGGGACCACCCACCCCCCATCTGAGCTCAACCGCCCCCTCTCATTGCCCACCGCCACCCGGACCTCAGGACCCCCCTCACCCTGCGCTGGCCTCCCTGCCGGACCCTGGACCCTCCACCATGGGCCCCAAAGAGGTCCAGACAGTAGCCAGAGGAAGGACAGGCCACCCCAGCATAGCACACAGGCCAACGTGGCCCCTTCGGCAGCTGTGGTCCTGGGGGGGGGGGGCGCTTGGGGCCCTCGGTCTGACTCGTGGCCCCACAGCAGGAAGCAGGACCTGTACCCCAGCTTACCAGCAGGAACCAAACCCAGACGCTGCCCACACGGGTTCTCGGGAGGGGCGGGCACACCCATGGCCCGGCCTCAGTGGGACATGGAGCTGTGGGGAGGGGGTGTCTCTCTGGATGAGGGGCTGCAGGTGCTGGGGTCTGGGAGCAGCGTTCACCCACTGGCCACCAGCTGCCCTGCCTGGCACGCAGAGTGGTTGTCACAGGAGTCGGCCTCTCCTGCTGGGGCTGGGGGCTGTGACAAAGGACACCGTGGAGCTCCCAGCCAGCAGACTCACTGAGCCCCCAGGGCTGTAGGGGGGTCCGGGGAGGACCTGGGCCCTCAGACGCTGGGGCAGCTCCTGGGCTGGGCAGGGACAGCAGGTGGCTGACAGTCCACATAGCAAGGAAGGGCCAGAGGCATGGGCCCCTGGCAGGGACCCTGCACCCACCGAGGCATCCTCACTGACAGAGGGACTGGGGTGATGGAAGGTCACACTGATGCGTGTATCCCAGGCACAGCATGGCTCACAGGGCTCTGTGCTGAGGGGGAGGGGCGTCCCAGGGCCAGAAACTCCTCCAGCACACACACAAAGGCATGTGCACACAGGCACACAAGGCATGCACATAAGTAAGGGCATGCACACATGCATGCAAGACATGCACATGTGTGCACCCAAGGCATGCACACACATGCACACATGTACGAGCACCACACATGCGCACACATGAACAGGCACAGGCACAGGCGCACATGCACACAAGGCATAACACAAAGTGCATACACACATGCACACATGCATAAACACCCAGGCACAAACATACAGGCATGAACACACATGCATACAGGCATGAATATACACGCACAAGGCGCAAACACACAGGCACAAGCACACGAGGCATGAACACACATGCGTGAATGCATGCGCACACCATACGCATGCACACACATGCACACAGACATAACCACCATGCTGCATGCCTTGCACGGGCATGAACACATGGATGCACACATGGATGCACATAAACACACATGCTCCGAGCAGCAGGGACGGCTCCCACGGTGCTGGAGGAAGGGAAAGGGTGAGAAACACATAGAACTGAATATAAAGGGTGAAGTCAGCTGGGTGTTATATCAGCAAACAGACCCCGAAGCCCTGGCCTCTGCCCTGGCCGAGCTGCAGGCTGACCGGGTCGTGGACAGCCCTGGAGAAAAATGACAGCAAGCACTTCTGTCCCCAGCTCTGAGTCAGTTCAGTCTCCTCAGCGAGCCTGCAGCCCCCTGGGCTTGGGGGTCCCATGGCGCATGACCAGCTGTGGCAAGCCGTGGCCCCAGATCCTGGCCGTCCCTGGCTTGTCTCCCTAGCACCTACTGGGAGTCCCGGGAGCCTTCAGCGGGGGCCCTGCCCACCACCACCCCTTAGCTATGCCCCCTGGTTTGGGACCCTCCTGCGGGTGCTGGACTTCCTTCCCAGCTGCTGTGCTCGGAGGCCCCCAGAAAGGTGGGTGCAGTCCCCCCAACACCGGCCTGGGCCTGGGTGGAAGCCAGCCTCTGAGGACCACCACCGTCCACTCCTGGAGCCCCTCCCCAAGCTGGGACCTTGGGGATTGAAGGTCAGGGTGGGAAACTGGAGGAGGCATGTGACAGATGTGCTCAGGGGGCCAGGCACTGGGTCCTGTGCACACTGTCCTCCTCAGGGCCACGCGCCACCAGCTCCTCCTTGGTCCCTGGTAGGGGAGGCCCCTTGTCATGTGGGGCTGGGCCACAGTGCAGGCAGGGCCCACCGCCGGTTTCAGCATTATCTCGAGGCTCCAAGGCCAGGGCCACACCGCAGGGGTCCTCAGTGGCTGAGACACTGCACATAGGTGTCATCTCTGCAGAACGAAGGGGTGAGTGACACGCTCTTCTCAGTTCTTTAGAGAGACCCCAAGTGTGGAGCCAGTGGTGGGATGGTGAGGCAGGGCTGGCTTCTCAGAGGAACGCACCCCCGCGGCCCCTCCCCCTGCCCCAGGGCATGGAGGACGCTCCAGGGGCTGGGGGCTGCGGCTCCCGGGGGGGTGCCCCTAGCAGCGGGCCCCACCCCACAGGGATGGCTGTTCCCTGGAGGGGCTCAGGGCACAGGACAGATGCGTGACAAGAAAGGAACCATCCCTACTGCCAACCACTTCCAGGAGATCACGGTGAGATCAGCAGGGCTGGGCTCTGACCTCAAGCTCCCAAAATAGCCCGGGGCGCGGCAGGGCGGCCGCTGACCTCAGGCCGCAAGCACCCCAGGAAGCCCAGCTGTCTGGGGGCCGCACCTGCTGGGCTCAGAGCCAGGATCTACCTCAGCAGGGGGGCAGGGCGCTGCTGGGCCACCCGCCGCTGCGCGCCCAGGTCCCAGAAAGGACCGCTGCTCCTTGCCCTGCCCCCTGCCCCCCACATCCAGCCGCTCCCAGAGGTCTGACCGCCCACCATGCCCAGCACGTGGGGGGCACTTGGCGGGATAAACAGCAGCAGCAGCAGACACTGCTCGCTGACCCCCCACATCCACTCTCCCTCCAGCCTCAGTCAGAACCCTGATTTTATGGGGCAAAGGCATTTCCCAGCCTCCCCGCCGCCCAAGGAAACCAACAGGAAGAACACAAAATGGTAACACAGGGCGCACAGGACGGCACCCAAGGGAGGGCCGGCTCAGCGCAGTGTCCCTGCCGCCTGGGCCTGCGTGCCTGCTCCTACCTGGGATGCTGATGTGAGGGAGGGCGCCCCAGCAATCGTGTTAGACCCTGAGGCAGCCTGAGCATGGGAGCTCTGTGCGGAGGGTGGCAGGGCAGCGACACAGGGGGAGCCCGGGCCATGACTCGGTCACAGGGCTGCTGCACGGCCCCCACACGCCTGCCACTGCCTGAGTCGCTGCCGTCAGAGCGCGGTTATGAGCGGGCACGCGCAGCTTCTAATGGGTCTGTTGGCTGCGGGGCCCTGCTGATCCGCAACCCAGCCCCGCCACGGCACTCACTTCTCACATGGGCACATCACCCATCCACCACGGCCACCCCAGAAAGTGGACGTTACCACCCTCTCCGACTGACGAGGGAAGTGAAACTCAAAACGGGTTGGCACCTCGCCGGAGAGCCACAGCCAGGGAGGAAGAGCGGCCAAGATCAGGCCCAGGCATGTGGACTGCGGACCCCGCCGGGCATAGGAGACACAGGCCGGGTCTGGGTCCCAGCACGCAGAGCCCTCCTGTCCCGGTCCCGCCAGGCCCAAGCCACGCAGGCTCCGTGGGACAAGGCCGGGCCTCCTCTGGGAGTGCGTGGCCCTGTGAGGGTGGGGCAACGGGGGGGGGGCAGGGCTTGGCCTTCGCAGGCTGGGCAGCACCTGGGCCTGGCCCCCGTGGCCCCGCCAGACAGTGTCCCCTGGAGATGTGCCAGCTCTCAGACCGCCAGCCAGCAGGCGCAAGCACACTGGGCACACCTCAGGGGCTCCCCGCCAGGGAGGTCCAGCCCAGGCGGCCCGAGGCCTCACAGGTCCCGTGGAACCCAGGAGACAGACAGACAGACACACCTTGTCCTGCACTGGCCTTGCCCCCTTTTCTGAAATGTAGGAATTTCAAAAAGTATAATCACAGAGAATAAAGTGAGAAGCCTCCAGAAATCACGGTCATGCCTGTAACCTCTAATCAGGAACGCGGCTGCACCCTTTCCCACGGGGACGGCCCCAGCGTCCCCCCCGGGCATGCGCTGCGGACGGCCGGTGCGTGGTTTCCGTGCCACCTCCAGGAGGTCGCAGGCTGCCGTCTCTGCCGCGGGTGGCAGGTGTCCCGCCCCCGGAGGCAGCCTCCTCCTTCCGCTGATGTTTTCTGAAACACATTTATAATGTGCAGGTCTTCGAAGCTGATGCCTTTGCCCCCACGTTCCTGACTTTCATGCAGGACCTTCGAGGCCCTTCTCGAAGCTCACATGTGTTTCACACGTGACGGCTCACAGAAGCAGGGGACACAGACCCAGCCTCCCAGGCTCCCCTGGGACGGGGAGGTTCCCTTTCTGGGAACAGCCTCAGTCCCCAGGAGCCCCGGCTGGAAGAGGAGGGGTGGCCGACCAGCGTGGACAGCGACCCCAGCTGCCTGGGCAGCACTGGTTCCAGCCGGGGGTCAGCTCCTCGTCCGGCCAGTGTTGCTCAGACCGGGACCCCTCTCCGGGGCACCGACGCCGTGGCCTTCCGTCTCCAGACCCACAACCGCAGGAGCCACCGGATGGTGCCATCCCAGGACTAGCTGGCGCCGTGGGCCCGGAAAGAAGAGATGGTTTGAGGGGAGGGACCCAGCCCGGAGGGCGCCGGACCAGGTACCAGACACCCCCTGCCCAGTTTCCTCCATGACTTCCCCTCTCTGGCCTCGGTTTCCTCGTCCGAATCGAGGGCCGTGGGCAGGCAGGCCAGACGTCAAAGCAGACAAGGGTCTGGGTTGGGGGGGAGCCCGAGGCCAGGGCAGGAGCAGGCAGCCCACCCCTGGTCCCAGCTGCTGCACCCACACCCCTGCTCTCAGTGACCCACGGCCAGGAATGTGGAGCCCTCGTGCCTGCCCAGACAGCGCCCGGCCGGCCAGGGAGGGGGACGCAAGCATCAAAGGAGCCCGGCTGCCAGCACAGGGGACAGGCTGGGGCACGAAGGCCGTGCTGCTGTGAAGTGCTCACCTGCCGCAGGTGGGGAGCTGCCCCCCCCCCGGGAGGGGGCGTCCTGCCAACACAGGGCAGCCCAGCAGGGCCTGGGCATGGTCCAGGCTCCAAAACCCTGAGGCCCGGGCGGGAAGCTAAACTCGTCTTTCGCCCAGCAACCCCCACCCAGGGTGTCCCCAGCAGATGTCAGAGCATCCGCCTCCCACAGACAGGCAGGACTGTCCTCCTGGTAACAGCCCCCAAGGCAAACAGAATAATGCCTCTGAGTCATCCGTGTCAGGGGCCCCAGCACCGGCGGCTGTGTCCCCTGAAGTGAGAAAGGGGCTTTGTCGCTGGCTCAAGTGGAGGGTCCTGAGGTGGGGGTCACCCTGGGGCCACCCACTGGCCCATTGTCACTGGGCAGACCCTCGTCAGAGGGGGACCGGAGGGTCAGAGCAGGATGCTGGGGGTGGGGTGCAGGGAACTCAGGCTGAGGGCACAGGTGCCTCCAGAAGTGAGGAGGAGCCAGCAGCGGGGTCTCCAGGAGGATGAGGGGCTCACGTGCGTGAGAAGTGGGGCGCGCCTCAGGACGGTTACTGGCACGCTCGTGGGTGTTGGGGCGATTCCCCATCCATCCTCGTTGAAAGTTTGAAAAGGTGTCAGAGGAGAAATGGACGGAAACCCCTGTCCCAGCCCCAGGGCGGCATCATGCTCGGCGACACACAGGCACCTGTGTCCCCAAGACCAGCGTCGGCGCGCTCCAGTGGCCAAGGCCGAGCCGGAGGAGCGGAGAGAAAGGGAGAGAAACCAGCATGTCGCCATGGGCCAGGGGGCGGTAAACCCAGCACCCTCTCGGGGACTTGATCGAGCACCTGGAGGACATCGAAGGAAATGGACGAGGCGCTGCTGTAAGCCAGCGGGGAGTTCCGCGTGGTGACTCAGTTCAGAAATAATGTACAGGAGCCTGCAGCTTTCATACATGCAGGCGGTAAAAAGCTGAGGAAGAGCAAGTGGGACAGATGGTCTCGTTAAGGTAGCAACACAAACGACAAACGTCAGAACCTCGAGGAAGGAACTTAAGCAGGCTCCAAAACATTCTACACGGAGAACGTCTAAAAATACATCCATGCGACACAGATATATATACACAGATATATATATAAATGTGTGTCTATGTCTAATTAAATGTATTGGGGTGACAGTGGCTGACATGATTTTATAAGTTCCAGGTGCACAATCCCGTGACACGTGATCAGTGTGTTGAGTTGTGCGCCCACCTCCCAGGACTCAGTTCTCTTCGAACGAATCCCAAGGTGACGAGGGCCCATGTAGGTGTCCCATCGTGAGGACGGGAGCCGCCCACAGAGACGCCCCACACGTCAGTGCGGTTCCAACTACAGAGCATGCACGTGTCCACCAGAGGAGCCGAAGTTTAAATTAAGGCAGGAGGCATTGTGATCCAAACCAGGCGGTGCCCTCGCGTGCGTGAGCGGTGAGCGCCAGGGCCGGGCGGTCAGATGGCGTCAGATGACGCGCAGACCCTGGGGAGCTGTCAGTGACGGTCGCTGGGACCAGCAGAGCCAGCTGGGTCTCACACGGGACACCGGAAAGTTAGCAACGGGAATGCAGACACGACACGGAGTGTCCCCCCAGAAATTGAGGCGAGGGTGAGGACTCCACGTCTCAGGGTCAGGACAGCCCCGCACGTGACAAAACCTAGAAGCCGTGGGATCCACCACCCCGGGGACTTGGCTTCTGTGTCGGGTGGGAGACGTCACCAGAGAGCGAGTGTCCCTCTCGCCCCGACGAGAACAAGCCTTCAGATCGTGATGCTGGGTCCGGCCGGAAGCTGAGGTGGGGGGACAGCCCGTGAGCCGCCATCCCACGGGGACCGGCCCTGGGGACAGACCACACGCACTGCTTCTGCTTGGGCAGAGTGGCCGAGGAGCAGAGAACAACTGATGTTTTAACAGCTACGGAAGGGCCCGGCGAGGCTGGTGCAGCAGTTTGCAGGCCCTGAGTCCAGACAGAAGGGACCCTGCATGCGCCATGCCTGACCCCAAGGGCCTTGGCCGCACCCAGGCAGCCTGGGGTCTGCTCAGAGCCAGCTCAGTCCCACCCTCAGTCCTGCTGCAGGCCCCACTGGGGGGGCTGTGCCCCGCGGAGCCATGCCAGGGCGACAGCCTCCCAGACCCTCCATGGAGGCCATGTGTCCTCACCCCATTCTGTCAGCACCCCGCAGGGGCCCCCTGCCCTCCCCACCCTTGCTCGGCACTGTCCTCTGAGCCCCGCCCCCCGAGGCCCAGCCTCTGCCCAGTAACCAGTCTGTCCCCGGGGGTGGGGCCGGGGCCCCTCCCTCTGGGGCTCAGGCTGTCCCGATGGTGGATGTGGGGGAACATGGAGCAGGGGGCAGGGTCTGTCACCGCTGCCACCCCCCAAAACACACAGGAGTCCTCAGCACAGGCCTGAGGTTAGTCAGAGCCAGAGATGCCCCCGAGCGCCGAGGGCTTGAGCTGGCCCAGTCCCCGGGGCCTTGGGGTTTGACTGAGAGGCATCTGGGTGATGGGGGGCCAGGCTGGGCTGGGCTTCCCTCCCCCGAGGGCTTCCTGCAGCGGCTGGGGTGGTGGAAGGAAAGCCACACTGGACAGGCCCCCCTGCACCCGGAGCCGCCAGCGGTGGCCGTCCACCTCGGCGACAGGGGCCAGGCCACCCTGGTTGGGGCGGGCCCTGCTCACCAAGTCCAAAGCTGCCCGCGGCCCCGGGAGAGCGGGAAGCCGTCAGCACAGAGGCTGGGAGTTCTCGGGTCAAATCAGGACACCAGGCTCCGGCTCTGCCCTCTCCTGACCAGCCGTGTGGCCAGGCAGTGGCCGCGTGTGGACGGTGAGCACAGGCCGCGGCAGCCTCGTCCCGCCTCCGCCTCCGGGATGTCTGCCAGGGGCACGTCTCTGGGCTCAGAGCCCTCTGGAGGCCGTGGGGCTCCGGGCCCAGCGCAGGGTGAGCCCCGGACAGGCCCAGGGCAGCAGGGGCAGCCTCTCGAGACGTGTCCTGGGACGACGGGACTCCCTTTCCCTCTCTGCCTTGATCATCGGGGTGGCTGGTCCCCGTGTGACAGCAGAGGTTCTGTGAGGAGGGGGAACGAGGGTCCCAGGGTGGCCTGGGGCCGTGGCCAGTCTCCCGATGGCTGAAACACAGCCCCGGTGCCCCAGCAAGACCTGAGCCTGGACACCGCTGCAAGGGTCACGGGGGGCTCGGCATCTGCAGCCGGTGGACTTCGGGGCGGGGGGGGCGTGCGGGTGGGCCTCATCCAATCAGGTGAGGCAGTAAGAGCAAAAGGGAGGCTTCTGGGGGCCGCAGCGAGGCTCCTGCCCACGACGGGCCAGCCAGCGACCCTGCCTTCCGGATCCGCAGATTCTGGACTCGCCCGGCCAGCCCCCCGGCCTCCTGGGAGTGTGTGGGGTCTCTGCTGGGCCCTGAGTGACGCAGGGGGACCTGAGGGCTGGAACGAGGACCCCGGAACAGCCATGAGCTCGGGGCTTGTCCAGGTCACAGACGGAGCCGGGGTCTGCAAGTATCCTTTTCATTAAGCATTGTCTGCTCCCAATAGTCGTCCCGTCCTGATGGATTCCAGCCTCCTCAAGGCCCAGAGGGGCGCTGAGCTGAGCGAGGAAGGGGCAGGAGGCGGGGGGCGAGGCCGGCAAGCTGAGCTCCAGCCTCTCCCTGCCCCCCAGCACACGGGACAGACCGGTGCGGTGGGCAGGGCGCCCCTGCAGCCTGCATCGATCCCTGGCTGGCGGCCGCAGCTTGGTCATCAATCAATCCCCCGGGGCGGACGGAGGAGATTCTGGGACGACCTGCTTCCCCGGCTTTCCCTCTCAGGAGCAGGGCTGGCATCGGGGAGCTGGTGGCCTTGTCTCTGTCTCACCTGCAGGGACCTGGGTGGGGCTCCAGCTCCTTTCCCAGTGTCTCAGCCCCGACTCTTGTTCCCGGTGGCCCTGCGGGCTCAGGGCCTGCTCCTCCTGCCTCAGTGACACGGAACCCACGGCCAGCTGGGTCAGCGGCCGGGTCCCCCCACCCCCTGCAAACCCTGTCCCCTCTGGGCTCAGGGGCACAGCAGAAAGTGCGCTGCTCCCTCCTCCAGGGCGCCTCGCACCCCAGGACCCAGCGTCTGCCCTGAGCTTCTGGGAGGTAAACTCAGAGCCCCTGGAAGGTCCACCTGGTAGAGGTGTCTCAGGCGACACCCAGTAAGGACCGCGCTTTAGGGTGGGGTCTCTGGGCCCCGGGGATCAGCGGACCTCAGGAGGGGCTGCTGACTGAGGGCAGTCACCTGAGCAGTCGACCAATCAGTCGGTCAGTGGAGCTGTTGCGGCTACGTAGGCGGGACTGAACACTCTGCAGCGGTGTATAAAGTTAAGCAAAGGATTTTAATAATGGCCAGGAGCTGGGCAGACCCTGAGCAGGTCTCTAACATGCTCCAACCTACGGTGGAGTCTAAACGCTGGGTTTTTATACTGGTGCAGTCTCTTTGTTTCTTCTTTGGCGGGAAACAGCCTCAGGAAGAGGGGGCTGGGCAGGACTGCAGGGGTGTCTTGGCAGTGACAGGAACAGAAATTCGCAAGGCTAAAGGTTATCTCCGGCGGCAGCACAGCTCTTCAGCCAGGGACGAACTCCCTGTGAAGCAATTTGTTTTCAAAGGGCTAGACATTCTGCAAAGCACAACCTTCACAAATGTTCTAAACCAGACAGAAGCAAACAAGTGGGAGGTGACAGAGGCTGAGGTGCTTTTAGCTTGTAAATCACTAATTGCTATAACACTCCTCCTTACATTTTTTCCCAAGGCCTTTTAGCAAGTCCTTGCTACTCCTTACAAAGGACATTTAAAGCCCTTACATACTTACATATTGAAACTTTTTACAGGGACTATTTGGTGCCCCTACAGTGCCTATGTCATGCAGACCCCGAGGAAACTCCAGACACGGGGCTCGGTGGCCCTGGTTGGCAGGCTCCATGCACACGAAGGGTCCTGCTCTCCTGACCCCGTGGAGAGGACAGTGGAACCCCATGGTGTGCTCACGGCTCAGCCCGTGTGCTGACACCTGAATCTGCTCCTTTCCCGGGGGAATCTGGAGCCCTTCCCTGAGCTCTGAGTCTCTCTGGTGAAGGACGCCACCCCAGGGTGGCCTCAGGGACCACAGATGCGTGTCAGAGGGAAGGTGGTCTTGTGTGAAATGTCCCCTCCAACTTGAGCCAGGTGTCCCTCCACTTGTTCCTCAGGCTGGGGGAAGACGGTGGGCGTCTGTTATAATCTCCAGGAGCCCCCGGGCCTCAGTGACCTTAAATGGAGACAGGCAGGCGCGGTGGGGGAGGGCGTGGGGGGAAGTCCTGCCGTGGCCGCCTCCCTGGCCACATTGTGGCCACATCGGGGCTGGTCCCAGGCTCCACCCCAGCCCAGTGGCCAGGACTTCCTTGGGGCCATATGCGCAGACCTCAAAATTCAAGTAGAATCAAAGGGTTTTTTTAGAGTCTGAGCAAAAAAGTCTTGTGATTTTTTTTTTCCAAATGGTTTGGGCTTGGCAAACCCCAGGCTATCCTTCGCCAAGTGTGCCTTCCTCCTGTGATTTAAAGAAGAAAAAAGCAAGAAGCCAAACCGCCGTGCATTTGCAGGAAACTCGGCCCGTGTGCTGCCGATTCTGCCTCTGTCATCAAAATCTCAGTGAGCAGAATCCACACGGCGTCCAGAGCGGCCCCAGAGCCTTTCCCCAGGCTTTGCCATTTTCTACTTTACTTTAGTTTTAATCTGTCAGTGACGCGTCTCGGGGGGAGTCAGGAGCCAGCCCAAGTGCAGGGGGCCAGGTGAGACCTGCCCACCCCCTGGGGCTGCCAGACCCAGCTGCGGGCACGGGCCGGGGGGCGGCCCTCCAAGCACTCCTGGGTCCACGCTGCTCATCCACTCAGAGGTGAAGGCTCCAGCAGACACTGTCCTGAGCCCCTCAGGTGCCCGCTCAAACACAGGCTAGCAGACACCACCCTCATGGCCCACAAGGCCGGTGGGCTCTGCTTGGGGCGGGTGGGGAAGTGTCCTGCAGTGATGGGGGCTGGGAACGGCATGGAGAAGCCTGGGGTCACAGCTGACACGCAACCTGTGTCTCACCTTATGGGCGTTCCCTGGGAAAACAGGGCAGGGACCCAAAGGACAGCCTCCTGGGTGGGCAGGCCCCAGGTGGGGGGACCCTGGAGGGACTGAGAACCCCGGCTGGGCTCTTGGGACAGGAGGGCAAGGTCCCAAAGACCCCTCCTGCCATTTGGTCCCTGGACGCGCTGGCTGTTCCTCCCGGCACCCTCATCGTGGTTGGGGGCTTCCTGCTGCCCTCCTGCAGAGGGCGGTCTCGCAGGGCCCGGCGCCCACCTGTCACGCGGGCCACTGGGCCGGGAGCCAAGGGCCCACACGTGGAGCGGTGGCTTCTGCTGGGACTGAGGGGTGCGAGGCTCCGTGTCTGCGTGTGCCCGGCACCCGGCCTCGCGGGCGGCGGTGTCTTTGCACACTGGGGTGTGCTCAGCCCTGCACCTCCAAGCGGCACCTGGCCAACGGCCAGCTGTGCAAAGATGTGAGGGGACAGGCGGCTGGCCTGGTCCCCACGGCTGGGCATGGCAGGGGAGGGGACACGACAGGCACCAGAGGACGAGGCTCCCCCGGCTCACGGTGCAGAGTCCTCCTCCTGAGCAGGGGACAGCGCGCGTTCACCCTTGGCGACCCCACTTATTCCCAGGTAGCCCTGGGGAAGGCCCTGCCGTGAGGCTCCCTCGGCAGGACAGGGCCACCGTGACACGGGTGAGGCTCACTGAGGACGCTGAGCTGGCCATGGGCTCTAGGGACAACTGGCCACACCGTGGGTCTCATGGCACAGAAGCTGGCCCTCCCACCTGTGGTCACAGGGACGTGCACCCCGCCCTGGGCCTGGAGGGGACTGCCGGAGCAGGGCGAGCCAGCCAGACATCAGAAGGGCCCGGGGCAGACGCCGGCAACCAGATGCCCGTCAGGTGGGTTCTGTCCTGGATACGAGGACGCAGCACCTGCTGGTCCACAAACATAATTCTCTGCACTAAGAAGTGAGAAAACAAAAGCGGTTTTATCCTCGAAACAGATGTGGAGACGTCCCGTCCCGTTTCCTACTAAACCTTTAAAAAGAAACCTCCTGGCCAAGCACGAAGGAGACTTCCCTGACCTGACAGGTTTCTCCTGGGGACCAGCAGCTGACATACATCACGGACTTCAGAAGCGCCCCCTCCAGCCAGGGAAGAGACAGGAGCCCGTCATCGCCAGGACTTCTGTTCTGGCTCATTTACCAGTATTTATGAGACGTCCTATCCTAGTCAAGGCAAGAATATGGTTTTAAAAGAAACGGCAGGCATAAATATTTAGAAATTCAAAGATCAAGTTATGCCCTGGCTGGTGTGGCTCAGTAGATTGAGTGCTGGCCTGTGAACCAAAGGGTCGCCGGTTCGATTCCCAGTCAAGGCACAGGTGTGGGGTGTGGGCTAGGTCCCTAATTGGGGGTGTGGGAGAGGCAACCACATGTTGATGTTTCTATCCCTTTCTCCCTCCCTTCCCCTCTCTCTAGAAATAAATAAAATCTAAAAAATATTCAAGTTATGATGTAGGGGCAACTAAGAAATCAGAAGGCGGTCCACTAGAAAACCTTTAGGACTAGTTAGATAACTTAATAGAACTGTGAAAAAAAGAACAATCCGCGTTCAGTGGTCAGTACTTTCCTGTATGCAGTGATGGCTGAGGAACACACCCAGTCACTACTATGCTCGCCACAGCCAAGAATAGCTACAAATAAATCCCAAAATGGAAAAGGCCTAGATGCTTAAAAAAAATGAATATGGGGAGAAATTTGAAATATATAAAATTCTCAATTTTGAGAAAAAGAATTTCTTCCAGAACTAATCTAGAAATCCAGGGCAATTCTCCTCCATTATTTACAATATTTGACAGGCTGAATCCAAAGCGGTCATGGAGAACATTGGAAAGAATCATCAAGAACTTTTTTTTGAATATGCTTTATTGATTATGCTGTTACAGGTGTCCCAATTTCTTTCCCCTTTGTTCCCCTCCACCCAGTGACCCCCTTCCCTCCAGTTGTCCCCCTGACCTTAGTCCATGCCCATTGGTTGTGCATATAGTTCTTCTCAACCTCTTCCTGTCTACTCCGCTCCCTCCTGCTATGCTTCTTAATTCCTGCACCATCTCCCTCCCTTTCCCCCCTTCCCTCCCCGCTGCCCTCCCCCCATAATGTTCCCCATTCCTGTAATTCTGTTCCCACTCTGGTTGCCTACTTAGTCTGCCTTTGTTTCGGTTCCCTAGTTTCTGTTGTTGGTGGTTGTGATACAGTTTTCATTTTAATGTTCATAGTTTTGATCCTCTTTCTCCTAAACAAGTCCCTTTAACATCTCATATGACAGTGGTTTGGATCTGATGAACTCCTTCAGTTTTACTTTGTCCCAGAAGCACTTTCTCTGCCCTTCTATCCTGAATGACAGCCTCGCTGGATAGCGTAATCGTGGTTGTAGGTTTTTGCTTTTCATTACTTTGAATATTTCTTGCCAGTCCCTTCTTGCCTGCAGTTTCTTTTGAGAAATCAGCTGAGAGTCTTATTGGGACCCCTTTGTATGTAATTCTCTTCTCTCTTGCTGCTTTTAAGGTTCTCTCTTTCTCCTTAATTTTTGACATTTTGATTATAATGTGTCTTGGTGTGGTCCTCCCTGGGTCCAGTTTTTCTGGAACTCTCTGTGCTTCCTGGACCTGTAAGTCTATTTCCTTCCCCAAGTTAGGCAAGTTCTGCTTCATAATTTTTTCACATAATTTTTCAATTTCTAGTTCTTCTTCTTCACCTTCTGGCAACCCAGTGATTCGGATGTTGGCCCGCTTATAGCTGTCCCATAGGTTTCTGAGCTTCTCCTCATTTTCCTCACTTTTTGTTTTCTCTTTCTGCACTGGCTGACTGTCTGTTCCTTCCCTATGTTCTGATGTGTTGATTTGATCCCTGGTTTTCTTTCCCTCACCACTAGTTTCATATGTATTTTTGTTCATTTCAGCAGGACTAGCCTTCATTCCTTCCCCGTCTTGTTTACGATCTGCTGTCAGGTCTATAAGCTTTTTTACAACCAAAGCTCTGAACTGAGCCTCAGAAAGATTCCCTATCTGCTGAGCCATTAGATTAGATATTTGCTTGCTGGTCAGCTCCGTCACTGGCATCTCTATCACATGATCTGTGCCATCCTGACAGTTTGTGTTCACCTTTGCTTCCTGGGCAGGGCTGTCACACCTCCTATGCTATAGTGGGTGGAGCCCCGTGCACTCGTCACAACCTGCGACCCTTCTCACCATGCTGTGGTGTTTTCTGTGGGGGTGGGGGTCCAAGATGGAGTCCTGCCATTCACTCTCCGCTGAGAGACCGGGAGCCTCCTCCTCCGTCCCCACCCCCTCTGGGCCTCACAGTCCAAGGCAATGGGGGTCTGCCTTCCCCGGCGCTGGAATCGCAACCTGACGGGTCTGGTGTACAGCCGGGGGTGCTCCCCGGGTGCTTCTCGCCTCCCCTTAAATATGGGTGTCTGTGCTTACCGCCATCCTGCCGTGGTCTCCGCTGCTGCCACCAGCACAGCCTGACCTCTCCACCCCGGCTTCACCCCTCCTACCTGCCCGGATGATCACCGCTTCTTTATAACTTCATACACTGGACTTCCATGTAGCTTTATTTTCTGGAACTTCTGGTTATTTCTGGTTTTGTGGTAGTTGTAGTCCTTCTTAGTTGTGGAGGGAGACGGAGCGTGTCAGTCTAGGCCTCCATCTTGGCCGGGAGTCTCCTGTGTGTGTTTGCCTCTGTGTCTTAGTTAGAGCTGTCACTCCTGTTACGTTGTAAAGGGCAAAGCCTTAGGGACTGGTCAGTACAGGGCAACCCGTTTCACCACGTTGTGGCGCTGTGTGTGAGGGAAGGGTCCGAGAGGGAACAATGCCACTTGCCCAGCACTTGCCCCTTTTCTAGGCCCTTCTCCCACTTCCGTATGGGACTGGTACCTCTAGCTGCTGCCCTGGCCGTCGTTCCCAGAGTAGATGGGTCTGCAGACCTTCTAGGACCGTGGGGGCCCTTTAAACAAGCGGACTCTGCTGAGAGACCAGCAGTTTCTTCCTCCACCCCAACCCCCACTGGTCTGCACAGTGAGAAGCAATGAGGCTTGATTTTCCCGGCGCTGGGACTGTGAGCTGCTCGGTCTGGTCTGGTGCTGGGAGCGAGCGCTCCCCAGGTGTCCCTCCCCACTTTTTAAAATGTGTGACTGTGCTTTCCACCGGCTTGCCACTGCTGCCGCCACCACACTGTGTCCTCTCCACCCTAGATCCACCCCTCCTACCTGTCTGGGTATTTCTTCTTTATACCTTTGCTTGTTGGACTTCCATGCAGCTCAATTTTCTGGAACTTCTGGTTGTCTCTAGTTTTGAGGGAGTTGTGTTCCTTCTTTGTTGTGGAGGGAGATGCAGCGTGTCTGTCTAGGCCTCCATCTTGGCCAGAAGTCCACCAAGAACTTTTGAAAGCAAGAAATATGTGTCCCATAAAATGTCAGTCTTCGAGGCAGTGTGGCCTCGGCCCAGATGGACATGCACATGGAGATCACAGAGGGGACACAGGGCAGGAAGATGCAGTCCCCCTGGTATCTCACAGGGGGTGGGAGGTGGGGGGTCTGCAGCCAGATTCCAGGCAACGACCTTCAATCGAGAAAGTTCTCCTCAGAACCAATGCAACAACAGCCCAGCGATGAACGGGAAAATGGCAGCGGACTGAGGACGTGTCAGAGTCCCAGCCTCTCGGAGCGCAGGTGGGGACACTTGGGACAGGTCACGTCGCATTGCCAGGTGGGCCAGCAGAAGGCCTCACACAGCAAAAGGCTTTGGCAGCCGCCTCTGGAGCTGGATGCGACCTCAGGCCTGCCCAGAGATGAGGAAGGTGGCAGGCCACCCACCGGGGATGTCTGGGGACAGGCCAGCCACAAGGTGAGGCGTGAGCGATGCCCAGTGCACAGCAGCTCCGGGCACCTGCTTCTGGCTTTATTCCGGGCTTGTGCCTGACGCCGGCTGTGGATGGTCAGCCTGGCCGTGCAGACTGGAGAGGCCAGCGACAGTCCCGGAGGGACATGGTGTGGGGCAGGGCCGGCGGCTCCTGGGGACTGGGCTCCCGTGGGACCCAGCGCCCGTTTCTGCTCACTGGGCATACGGAGCACTCTGTCTGGTCATGCCACCCACGCCTGGGAGCCCAGTGTCTGGGCTGCTCCCTCCTCCCGGGATGAGCCAAGGAGCCAGGAGGCGCAGGGAGACGCACAGGGAAGCCTGGCCAGGCCCGGCCGGAGCTGAGGGCCCGGAGCCCCGCCCTCCAGCTGGGCACATGGGCCAGAGAAACAGGTGCCCGCTCTCAGAGGGGTCACCCCACCGCCCCACATGCGTGACCGAGCCGCTCTGAATTGGTTTCCCGCTGCTGGGTGTGGATGGGAGAGGCCTGCCCGGGCTGATCAGAGGCAGAGCGGCTGCCGAGGAGCCCGCCGTGAAGTCTGTTGCCCCCACGGGGCCTGCAGGGTGGTGGAGGCTGGTACAGGTCAGACCGCCCGTGCAGGAGGGGTGCCCATGTGCTGTCCCTCCTGCAGAGCTGTGCCCCTGTCCCGCGGCCCAGCCCGCCCGGCGCGCTCAGACCCGCATACCTTATGGCCGGTGGTGGGGCACTCGGATGGAAGTGGCTTTAACTGCTCAGTCTACGTGGAAACTTTGGAGGTGCCGAGAGATCCCCAACAGAAGACACACCCTGTGGACCCCCAACGGCTGGGGAAGGGGAGCCCCGACCCTCAGGACTCTCAGGAGCGGGAGCAGTCATTTCTGAGGGAGCAGAGGACGCAGCAGGGACTGGCTTGCTCTGTGGCCTTGAACCCCAGCCTCCCCCACCCCTCCTGGGCCAGAGGCAGGAAGTGGGGGGTGGGTGCTGCCCTCCAGGACGGGGTCCCTCCTCAAGGAGACGGAAACGTGGGTGCGCCCACACTCCTGCTCCTGAGACTCTAAATGGCCCTTTCTTCTCAGCCCTCACTGGGTGTCACTTGCCCCAATGCAGCACTGAGTCACCCGCTCACTCGCTGCTCCGTCCTCCCGTCACATGGCCCAGAGACTCACAGGGCCCTGCCCCTGGCACCAGGGCTGCTGGTGGGCGCCACACAACCCCCTCCTTGTCCTGGGCTGGACCAGGGCAGGCAGACAGAGGGCGGCGAGGCCTGACAGCCGGCCTGGGGCAGCTCCTCGGCGCTGCGTGACCTGAGTGGGAGCCCCTGCCCTGCCAGGCACAGTGTCTGCACCTGTCAGACAAAGGCTCCCCTGGGGTGGGGACAGGGAAGGCGGCCCTGTGGGCCTCTGGCAGCTCCCGCAGAGCCGCCTCGAGCTGCAACCACCTAGCGGGCCTGGCCCTGCACCTGGCCTCCCTGCTCCTCGCCACCAGGCTCCCTGGTAGGCGCTGGCCCCACCCAGAGCTGGGAGGACTGTCCCACCTGCCATTTCGTGAGGCCACAGGCTGACGCTGGCACATGGCCCCTGAGGGTGGCCCCCAGAGCTGGCCCCGCACCAGGTCCTCGCTGGGTGGCTCCCCTGGACCCTCACAGGAGTGATACAAAAACAGCCGAGTGTCACATCCGAAACGACACGACTGGTCGGTGGCGGGTCCGGCTCAAACTTGAACTTGGGTCTCGGCGTCTCTCTTTGGAGGCAGGACCGGCAAGCAGCCAGACCAACTGTAGAACCTGCGTCGCCTCCTGCCTGCCCTCGGCCACCGGAGGGCTTTCTGCCGCTCTCCCCCGCGCGTCCTGAGCACAGGCTGGACAAACGCTGCACGCTGCACGGTGGTGGGGACCCGCAGGCGCCCTGCGCAGCCCCGCAGCCCCCACCCGGGCACCTGCATCCGGCCCAGCCCCAGCCCCCAGCCCCCAGCCGCCACCCAACATGGAGGCCGACCCCAGAGCAAGCGGGAGGCGGCAGGCCTATGTGTTGCAATGCCGCCGGCTCGCTCAGGGCGGGACGCAGCCTCCTCACTCACCTGGCGCCCAGGGCCTCTGCCACGAGAGCTCAGAACTGGCTGGGGACAGGGTCCCGACGAGGGAAGGGCCCCAGCTGCAGGTGGTCTGTGAGGCGGGGACCCTGCAGCAGAGCCGGGGGTGTGCCCGTGCCCAGCATGACTGGCTGCGTGGCCGTCTGGGCCGGGAAACGCCGGGACACTGACCCCGCCCTCGGCAACCTCCAGGCGGCCCAGATTAAGAGCAGGCGACAGGGGTCCCGTAACTATGACAGGAAGAGCACGTGACTCGAGCCTCGGGTGGGCTCGGAGCCCCTGCCTGACCCGGAAGCACGTGCTGGCGGCGAGCTTGTTCAGAGGGGGCAGTGCGGGCCCGGTGTCCCTGAGCCCCGGGGGGCCTGAGCCGGGCAGGCACAGCGAGGTGTCCGGGTGCAGGCAGGGAGGGGCCGGCCCTCGCGTGCGCTCGCGGGGGAATCCGAGTCACCACGCGACGAAGCGGCGGCCGGGCCTGAGCCACCGCAGGTCTGAGCACTGGAGTCGGGGCCCCGCAGCCTCCTGCTCAGTCACTCGGGCCAGGACCAGTGTCTCTGGGGAGCAGGGCCGGAGCCCCCTCCTCGCTCAGCCCACACAGCTGACAGCCTCCACGGCGCAGGGGCAGCACCCTGTGGGCCAGCCGGTCCCTGCGGCCACATGGTGGTCACCTTGGGGTCCTTGCCAGGGGTGCGGACTTATTTGTTTTCCTCCCAGTCCTGCCGACCAGGCAGCAGGTCTGTGGCCTGGGCCAAGGCTGGTGGCCTCCGCGGCCTCTGCCCACAGGGCAGAGGGGAGAGCAGGCGGCCCGGGGGAAGGAGGCCGCAGCCGGGGAAGAGGAAGCGGAGGAGCCGCCAGCGTCTCACCTCTTCCCGCAGCCCAGTCCGCGGGCAGCGCCGGCCCTGCCTCTCCCGCCCCTCGCGCGGTCCTCACCACCCAGCGGCCCGACCTGCTGCTGGCGCAGCCTCGTCCCTTCTCCAGGAGATCACCTGCCACCGCCCAGCAGCCCGGGCCATTAGTTTATTGCGCATCCAGAGGATCACGTGGAGGGGACCGAAAAGTGGCGTGGGGCCTCCGACAACGCAGTGGCTCGCGCCTCTCTACAGAGGGTGGCGTGGAGTCTCTCGGCTGCTCTCCCGCGTACAGTCCCCGCACCGACCCCCACAAAAACAGCAGGTGTGGCGGGAGCAGGGCGCGGGGTGGGGGGGCGAGGGGGTGCAGGCAAGGAGGGGGGCGGCGGACGGAGCTGAGGGCAGCAGCGGAGGCGGCGCGCGCGCGGCCGGGTGCAGGACAGCGGGGCCCAGCCGGCGCGGGAGGATGCGAGGGATGCTGAATTCGGCTGTGGGCGGGGAGCCCCCTGATAGGCGCGTGGAAAGCGTGATGTCACGTCCGGCGGGGAAGCCCGGCCTCGCGCCCCCGCCCCGCCCCGCCCCCACAGGTGGTGCCGCTGCCCGGGGCGCTGGGCGCGGGGCCGCCCTCGGGGATCCTGGACACGGCCCGCGTGCTAGCCACCACCCCCTCCCCGCCCCCGCCTCCCTCGGGCAGCGGACAGGTTCACGGGAGCCACTGGGCCCCCAAGTCCTCGGGGACGGGAGGAACGCCCGGTGGGCCCTGTTCGCGCCCCGCCCCGGGGCTCCCCGCTCCCGCCCTGCGCGCCCCTCCCCTCCTCTCACCCAGGCGGCCGAGGGGCCGGGCCGGGCCGAGCCGAGGGAGGCGCCGAGCCGGGACTGCGCGCTCGCCCGCTGCGCTGGGCGGCCCGACTGAGCGGCCGGTCCTAGAGCCTTGCGCGCCCTGCGCCGCCGCCGGCTTTTGTTGTCTCCGCCTCCTCGGCCGCGCCGCCCGCGGACCCTGAGCCGCGTGCCGGGACCTTGGCTCTGCCCTTCGCGGGCCGGGGCTGCGCGGGCCCCACCGGATCCGAGAGAGGCGCGGCGGGCGGCCCGGGGCGCCGCGGCCCCGCCATGGAGCTCTGGACCGGAGGCTGGTGGCTGCTGTGCGCGGCCGCCGCGCTGGCCTCCTGCGCCCGCGGGGACCCTGCCAGCAAGAGCCGGAGCTGCAGCGAAGTTCGGCAGATCTACGGCGCCAAGGGCTTCAGCCTGAGCGACGTGCCCCAGGCGGAGATCTCGGGTGAGTGAGGGCTGCGGGCCCCGGACCCTAGCGCGCCCGGGTTTCCCCTGCGTCCCCTGGTCCGCCCTGCGTGGCTGCTCGCCCCGGGCGCCTGAATCCCGCCGGCCGCCCCGAGGCCAAGGAGCCCCCTGCGCCTCCGCTCGCCCGCACCCCCTCGGACCCTCACCTCCGAGCCCTGCCGTGCCTCCCTCCGCTCGGCTCCGCTCGGCCGTCACGAACCCCTAAGTGGCTCACCAGCTCCCCTTACGTGGAGTTGTCCTCGCCGGGCTGTGACCCACTGGCCCCTGCTCGGTGCGCTCCACCAGGGCCACGGCTCCATCTGGGCGTCTTAGGCCACCCGCTGGGCCCAGCGCAGTGGCGGGGCTGGCGTCCCAGACCCCTCGGGCGCGCTGGCCACCCTCGCCTCCGGCCGGGGCTGAGCTGCGGGGTGGCTGTCGGGGCGCAGCTGACGGTGGCCACGGGCTAGGAACTCACTGGGCTGTGCGGGCCTCTCAGGAGGTGCCCCCGGGTGGACTGGGGATTCCCGCGGGGCCCCCAGCTAGGCAGCGGAGGGGCGCTGTGGGGTGGGGCGACCTCTGCCACCGCCGCAGGGCTGCTGCCTGATGGAGGGTCTTGCCCGGGGACTTGTGTCTGCCCGGCGAACGCGCCCGCCCGCCCGGCACTCCGAGCCCCTTCCCCTGGCGGCCCGCTGCAGGTGGTCGGCATTTTGGATCCCGCCCAGGGGCCATGTTATTTCTTTGTACAAGTAGCGACCTTCCCAGGCGGCCTCAGCCGGGCAGCTGCCGCCGGCAGCCCTGCCCGTCCCCTCCCTGCTGGCCTCTGAGCAGCTCTGGGGACAACAGCGCCCGTGGGGGTGGGAGCTGGAGCGGTGTCCTGAGGACCCCGGACTTCACCCTAACGCTGCAGCCGTGCCACAGCCACCCCGGAACTGTGCAGGGTGCCCGGGGCACAGCGGGCCAGGGCAGAGCAGGGCAGGCGCCGTCCTGGGGGCTTCTCCAAACCGGGGTGGGGGCAGCAGTTAAGAGCCACACTCCGGCCATGAGTCGGTGTGAGGGTGGGACCGGAGCCCTGTCTTCCCCAGGGGGAGGGGGCAGCCAGGCCCGGGACGCCCGGCTCCTAGGAGGAGCAGGCGCACAGAAGGCCGCCTTGAGAGCTCCAGCTCCCCCACCCCCCTGCGCCCCCAGGATCTGGAGAAGCCTCTTTCGGGCACCCAACTCAGATGTCCCTGTGCCTTCCTCTGCTGACGGGGCCTTGACCCCCAACTCCTCCCCCACGCAGAGAAACTTCCTGCCTGGGAGGCCCTGGCCGTCCTGTTGGACCCCTCCCCAGGCACCAGGGTCTCTGCCCTCACGCAGCCTGGGCATTGGACAGATACCTTCCCTGCCGTCCCCCCCTCTGTGACTGCTCCTGCCCAGCCCTGTGTCCTTAGGGGCCGTGCCAAACGCACGTCCACAGGCCTCCCTCCCAGTGAGGCCGGGAGACGGACTGGCAGAGGCTGGGTGACCGCCAAGGGCTGGGAGAGAACTGGGGAGCTGGAGAGGCCCAGATGGGGGTGGGAGACCGGGGGTCCGGGTCTCGCCCCCTTGGGCTGGAGGACGCAGGGGGTTAGGGGCCGAGGACGAGCGAATGCTTTGCTGTGAGCGTGACGAGTGGGTGCAGGGTGCTCTCCGTCCAGCCGGGGGAGAGGGCCACCCAGCAGCTGTCCAAGCACTGCCCCGGCCAGGGCTCAGGCGCCACCCTCCTCTGGGTCTGGAATGCCAGGGACTGTCCTCTCCCTGCCAGTGCCCACGGCTCCTCCACCAGGGGAGCTGCCCTGCTAGACCCCCAGCGCCACAGCCCCCCATGAGCTCCGGAACTTCAGAGTTGCCTCGCGGGGCAAAAGAAACAGGGTGACCTCCCAGGGCAGCAGCCACCAGCCCTGTCCCTTCCTGCTCTGTGTGACTCAGCTGGGCCTCTGCAGACTGGGAGCCCTCTGGTGGCGCAATGGTAACACACTGCTCTTGGGGAGCCCTGCCATCCCTGGGTGCCCTCGCCGGCAGGGCGGCAGCCAGACTTCTCTGGCATGAGGACCGTGCAGCGGGCCCAGGTCGGGCGGGGGGACAGCCCTGGGTCCGGGGTGGCCTCTCAGCCTCTGTGCAGGGAGCAGAAATGGGGGTGGACTCTGAGAGGGGATCGTGTGGCTGTGGGGACTGCTGATCCCGGCAGAGGTGACGACCGATGTGCCCCAGGTGAGGAGGCCTGGGGACAGCAGCCCTTCCTCAGGCCAGAGCGCCTCCGTGGTGCCAAATCACGCTGTGGCGCATGCACGCTGGCAGGTGTGCCCCCCGCCCCCCCTCCCGTGCGCCCCGAGCAGCACCCGGCCTCCCAACACTCTGACCCGTCACTGGGGTCCCAGGCTAGGGAGCAGCTGTCTGCACCCTTCCCAGTTGTAGCCACAGAGCTTGCCCGGCTCCTGGTGCCAAGAAGGTCCTGGGCTACCACTCCCTGGGGACTCAGGCCTGTCCTGTGTCGGGCTCTGCAGAGCAGCCAGTGCCCAGGCAGAGAGGACAGGCATGGACTGGCGCAGCCACATGCGATCCGGCTGCCTCGCCTCTGCCCCAGGGTTGGGGCTGCCTGCCGGCAGGGGTGGGCACCAGCAGGCCCTCAGCGGAAACCTGGGCTTGTCCGTGTGCACTCTGAGTGCATGTGCAGTGGCCACGGGTCCTGGGGGGGCATCGGGAGCCCTGGGCGTCCTTGCATTTCCTACAGCCCACCCAGGGCCTGTCCCTCTGCCGTGGGCTGCAGGGGTCTTCCCAGTCGCCTGGCACACCACCCACCGCAGACCAGAAGCGCCGGGGTCCCCCGTCCCGCACAGAAGACAGAAGCCTGCCGTGTGCCTGGCATGGTCCCCAAGGTGGCCTGCGCCTCTGGCTCTGCCCCACTCTGTGTCTCTGCCATCAAAGAGCTGAGGTTTCATCATCCCCAGGATGGGGGCAGGGCTCAGAGGGGTACGTGGGGGCCCGGGGGAGCCAGGATCTGACAGGGTCACCTGCATGATGCAATGGCCCTGGGCCCCTGGCTGGAGCATGTGTGCTGGACACGTGCCCTGCTCCTTGGAGGGGCAGACCGTCCCCCACGGCCTCTGCCCCTCTCTGCTTGTGAAAATGGCGGCAGCCCCGGCCAACCCTGTAGGTTGCTGGGAAAGGGGTGGGGGGCATTCTGCCTGGGCACGGCTCCGACACCCTGGGCCCCATTCACCCCTCGCCCCTGCCCGGGGGCTGCAGAGGCCACTCAGACCTCCGCAGTGATGGCGCCCAGCCCTGGAGGCCTGCCCTCCCTGTGAGCTGGGCCTGGGGATCGGCGTCCAGCTGGTGCGCCAGGGGAGGGTTAGTGCGTCACCTGTTTTACAGATGAGAAAGCCAGGGGAGCCTCTCACATTCCGTGTGGGACTCTGAGGTCCAGGGCCCCATCTGCTGACCTCAGTCAAAGCCCGTGACATCAGTGGCTGTCCAGCCCCAGCTCCATGCCCCCTGAAAGCCTCATGTGTCCCCGCCCTGAGGCCTGAAATGGGGGTGCCCAGCCAGGCCCCTCTCCTGTCGGCCCCTGGGGTTTCAGATGGTGCTAGAACAGTCTAAACTCTTCCCTGGGGCCCCTCCCTGTCCCAGACCTGCCCCTATCCAGCCTGACACGGCCAGGCCTCGCCCTGGGGGGACTGCCGCCCCAGCCCTGCTGAGGAGGGCTGTTCGTGGGCACCAGGGACGGGAGCCAGGTGACCCCAGGCACACACACAGGCTGGCCTGGCTGTGTGCCGCTGCCCCGCCAGAGGAGAATCCCCTGTGTGTCCCAGCACCGGGATGGGCCAAGTCCCCGAGGAGCCTGGACAGACGTCCTGTGCAGGGGCCGGTGAACCTAGGAGATGGTGGCTGCTTTGTTGGTGCACAAGCTTTGTAATTAGAAACAGTGCCAGCCTGTGGTTGGCAGGCCTGCGGGAGGGGGAGGCCTCTGGAGAGGGGCTGGGGACACGCGAGCCAAGCTACAGAGCCAGGAGGAAAGCATGCTCACTCACCCCTCTGCTCCGGCACCCACACACATGGGGACGCGTGTTGGCCCAGCTCGCCCTGGATGGGGCGACGGGTCAGGAGAGGGGCTCGCCAAGGCCACACGGAGCCAGGGTCTGCCCTGCCCCGGCAGTGACAGACAAGACACCTCTCCTGGAAGCCAGCCCCTCCTCCCCAAGGCTTGACTTGATTCAGGGGGTTTCAGACTAAGACTTGAGACCCGTGTCAGGGCCTGGAGGTGTTGGGCCGGCTCCCTGCCCCCAGCCCTGGTCTGCATGACACCAATGCCACCCGGACCGTCTCTGTCAGCTGGCCCTGGGGGCCTGTGGGGTCAGGGCACTGCCCACAGGCTCGGGAGGGGGAGGGCTGCAGCCCAGGGCCACCCACCCCGCATTCCAGCCCCGCCGTCATGCCAGCGGGCAGCCGCTCTCGCCTGCGCGTCTGGGAACAGGCCTGGGCAGGTGCCCTGAGCTGCCTGAGGGTGAGGGAGTCGAAGCCTGCCCTCCCTCCCTCCGGCTCTGGGCCGCACCCCACCTTCCCAGGTGGGAGCACACGGCAGCCAAGGGTGAGCCACAGGCTGGCCTTTCCTCCCGCACGGTGGCAGCCATGCTGGGGGGCAGGGCCCTGGCCTCTGGCCCCATCAGGCTGTGGGCCACTGGGAACTCTGGGTGTGAGGGGCACACACCTGCTCTCTCTGGGCAGGAATTCTGGGATCCTAGGTGGGTCCCGGAGCTCCTGGGGGACAAGCCAGCCTCGCCCCATCCCCTTGTCTGCCTCTGGCCTCGGCGGCGTCTGCGGCCAGCTCCTGGCTCGCTTGCCTCTTGGCACATGCACCCCTCCTGCCGAGCGGGTCCGTCCTGTGCCCCGCAAACACACGCCTGGCCCCTCCTCCCTTGGGGCTTGGCCCTGCTGCCCAGGCATCCCCAACACATGCACCCCGTGGGCTCTGCCTGTCTGCCGGGTGCTCCCCGAGTCTGGGCAGCAGGTACCGTGAGCACCTCCATGTGCCAGGCCTGGGCTGGGTGCCAGGGGCCGGGATGCGGCGGCCTCCCTGGGCTGCGGAACGGATGCCACAGAGCCGGCCGCTCACACAGCACAGGCCCGTCGTCTCGGCTCAGGCTGGAGCCCAGGACCAGGGCGTCGGCCGAGCCGGTTCCCGGGGCTCGATCACCACTCCAGGCCGCCCATCTCCCTGGCAGCCGCCGCCTCGGCATCTCTTCCACAGCTGCAGGTCTCTGGCATCCCCTTCCCGTGCATGCCCCTTGGGGTTGCCTCCAGATCTCTTTCTGAAACCAAAGACGCCCCTCCTAGGAAACCAGGGGCCCGTCGGCTCCCGTGGGACCGTATCTTAACCAGTTGCCGCTGCGGGGACCTCATACTCAATCGAGGTCCTGGGGACCATGACGCCAGGGTGCGAATGGGGGCCCTTCCTGGGGGGCGACGGTGGCCTCTGAGTGTTTCATGGCGGGGTCCTGCCCCTGCACTTGTCACAGGCCCAGGGCCTCAGCATAACGTGCTGCACTGAGGCCCTGGTCACGGCACAGTGGCCCGGCCATCCCTGCGCCACCTGCAGGCTTCGGGCACAGCCTTGGGCGGCGTGGCCTCGCTTCGGGCTTTGCACTGCCGTTCGGTCCCCGGCCAGCCCCTGCCCCTGAAGGGCACCTCGACGTCTCCTTCCTGTCAAGGTGGGAAGGCTGGGGACCCTCCCTCCACTGCTCGGAGCCGGGTAACCGCTGCCCACCACCACACAGCTCCTGCCTCGGTGCTTGTGCTGCGTCCGGGAGCCGGGGTAGGCAACGAGGGGCCGGCCTTAGGACCCTCATGGGGGTCGGGTGGCTTCTGGCTGGGGGTCCTGAGGGTGGCACCCGAGTGCCTTGGGCAGGCTCAGCGTCCCCACCCGCAGGCAGGAGGGCCTCCAAGCAGGACGTAGTGTGTGGGGCAGGTGTTGGGTCCCAGGTGGGCTTCGGGGCAAGCGGGGGGCTGAGGCGCAGGGGTGGTGGGGCAGGGTTAGGAGAGAGGGAGGTGGCCCGGGGCTCAGCCCAGGCAGCTCGCTGCTCATTTGTGCCAAGTGCTCCTTGGGCCCTGGAGGCTTGGCCGGGTGACAGGGCAGCCCCAGGGACTCCATCCGCCTCTCCCTCACCACCCGCCTGGCTCAGCCCCCCGAAGCATGGAGCCCTGCCCCCACCGCTCAGGGAAAGAGAGTTGGCCATCAGGGCCACGTGCGACGTCCGAATGCCCCAGCTCTGGGGGCTGTGGGAGTGCACCCCACCCTCCCGTGACCACCTGCAGGCTCTGGGGAGGAAGATGATGCCACCGTGGCCGGGGTTGGCTCAGGTGCGCACGGCGTTTCTGGTTGTCATGGAGTGTGGGACTCGCTGGACCCACAGATGTTTTAAAGGGACAAAGCTTAAATAATTCCGCCCGGCCCGATGGGGGCTGCCCACAGGACGGCACAGGCACCTTGACCTCCTTCCTTGGCGTGACCTGACACCCCAGGGCTGCTCCCTGTCACTGTGTGTTTGGGGGTTGCAGGGCAGAGACACAGCGAAAGGCCCCTCTCTGGCATAAGGCGCGTGTTCTCAACCAGGAGCGGCTGCCCCGGGAGCATCTGCGGTTGTCCCAGTGATTTGGAGATGGGGTCGGGGCGGACAGGGACCCCACACCTTCCGGAAACTCCAGCATCTCCAAAGCTGTCTGCAGGCCAGGGCCAGGGCCGAGGGAGCCCAGGGAGGGGCAGCCGGCAGCTTGGGTGGGGTGGGGGGCAGACACACAGGCAGAGGGGTTCGCTGGCGCGTGGGGGTAGCCAGGTGCGCAGGAGAGGCCCAGGGGTAGAATTCCGTGTTCGTGACCTTGGCTGAGGAGGGTTTTCTAGCGCCGTTTTTTCTAGGCTTTGACTGAAAGTTCCACTTCCTGTCACCATGAACAAGGCACAGTGGCATCAGAGCCTGAGACTTGGTCACTAACAGGACCTCCCTGTCCCTTCCCCTTCGTAGCGGATCGCGCGAAATGCCTCACACACCCGCCATAGCTCTGCAGCTCTCAGCAGCGGGAGACCCACTGCGGGCGAGCTCCGCGGCCCACGTCCCGTGGGTGACGCCCCTCTGATGCTGTCCCCCGCCTCTGGTGGCCTTCGTGACCCCTGCAGAATGCTGGCTTCACTGCGTTGTTCTGAGGAGGGGTCTGCAGGCTTGGGCCGTGGGGGGGGCTGGCGGAGCCCCAGTGTCTGCACCCAGGGAGCTGGGGACAGGGCAGGGGCAGGGAGCTGATGGCGCTGAGCCACCGAGTCCTTTGAACCCCCACTGTGTGTCGGGCGCTGTTCTTGGTGCTGAAACGCAGCCCCCAAGCAATGCCGTCAGCACGGGGACGTGACCAGAATCAGGCCTCACCAGCCGCGGCTTTGCTAGCCCCAGTGACCAGTGACCCCGTGGAACGTCTGCTCGTTAGAAGTAAAGAAATAACGTGCGAATTAAGACAGGTGTGTGGGGTTGGCAGCCACACCCCCTCCTCCCTGCACCCGCCCTGCGCCCCGCTGTGACCAGGGCCTTCCCACCCTGTCCTTCATGGGCACTGACTCGCCCGGAAAAGCGGGAAGGCTGGGGGCGGCCCTGGGGAGGTAGCGGCAGAGATGAGGAAGGAGGGGCTCGGGGGGAGGGCCGCTGCCTGGATGACAGTCGGACCACAGCCCCGGCGAGGGCCAGTGCCCTTGAACCCACTGGACATTCTGGTCAGCTGTCCTCTCAGTGGCGGGTCCCCAGAGGAAGCCAAGCCCACCCTGCTGGACTCGGCTGCCCCGCGGAGGTCGGGCGCCAGCACCGCGCTCACCCTCTGGGACCTCGGGCCGGTCACTGAGCTGCTCTGTGCCTGGTGTCCTTTGCTGCCATTGGAGTGGGGGTGCTGCCTCGTGGGGCAGCGGTGAGAGCCAGGGCTCACGCGGGGTGCTGCTCCCCGTGGTGCCGGCGGAGCCCACGCGCGGTGCCGGGCGGCCCCCTCTCCCAGTCCCGTCTGTCTTCTAGAGGCGGCTGTGGGAAGGGGGCCGCTGCTGTGGAGGGGCAGCCTGCACACGGCCAGGCTGGGGAGCCGCACTGTGGGCGCGGGGACTCGGGGAGCCCCAGGCTGGAGGGAAGGACTGCCCTCCGCCTCCCAGGGCGTGGCCGTCCATGATGCTCTGCTCCTGCGTGGCCGGCCGGGTCCTAGGAAGTTAGCGATTTCGGGCAGGGCTGGCCACAGGCCCTCCTGGAGGGTGCTCCCCGCACGGGGCCCTGCCTCCGCTCAGGAGGTGTTCTCGGGTGGCCTCGGAGGGTGGCAGCTGGTTTTCAGAAGGGAGCCGCGGGCAAAGGCCCCAGAAGGCACTGCAGGAGTGCGAGGGGGACCCCGCGTGTGGTCAGCCTGCGGCCGGGCCTGGGGGTCTGGCAGCCTCCTTGCCGGGGACCTGTGGGGCTGGGTCATTGTCCCTTCTGCTTTTCTCTGGGGATGCGGCCTCAGCTGCCTGCTGTAGGTCTGGCTGCCCAGGGCTGCTTGCAGGGGGTCGGGTGCCGCTCTGCCTGCTGGGAGCGGCTGGACAGGGCGGGGCCGAGACTCCTGCGTCCCAGAGACCCAGCCTCGTCCCCCAGTGCCCCCGCGTAACCGTGCCCTGGACGGGAGCCGGAGAAGACGTGGCGAAGCTGACCTGCCCCCGGGACCCCACACAGCTCGGGTCCCAGGTTTGGGCAAGCAGGCCAGGCCGTGGGGACGAGGGACGATGGCCCTGTGTGGCTTCGCTCAGGCCTCTCCCCACACCCAGCGCAGGCTGCCAGATGCGGCAGATCAGACCACAGGAATTCTAGCCACACTGAACAGTCCTGCAGTTTACGTCCTGAGTTTCACTTCAAATAAACCACACAGGAGGCTTTAGCATGAGTAGGCCGCGTGTATTCAGTATAAGTGCGCACAGCCCGAGTCGCTGGGGAGGTTTGCTGTTTTGGTGGCAAACATGTGACAGCGTTCACGGTCTCAGCCGTTCTGGGGGCCCCTCGGTGGCAGGAAGCACGCTCGCGGTCACAGTGTTGTGCTTCCACCCCCAGGACCCCCTCATCTACCCAAAGGGACATGGGCCCCATGAAGCACTCGCCCCTCTCCACCCCAGACCCTGGCTCCCGCCCCTCCACTGCCGGTCTCTGTGGGTCTGGCCGCGCGGACGGCTCAGCGTGGGGCTCACCCACACTGTCTGCTGCCCCTCCCCGCGGGCTGGGTGCTCGGGGCTGAGGCTGTGGGGAGCGTCGCCCCCTCGGTTTCTGATGCTGGGTGATGCCGTGGTGTGACCATGCGCGTTTGCTCATCCGTTAGGGGCCGCGTTTCCCGTCCGGGTCCCTTGAATGGCGCTGTTATGCACAGGGGCGTACCAGGTTCTGTCCGGGCCCTGCCTTCGAGCCCTGTGGGCCAGTTACTTCCACACTAAAAAGGGGGGCCTCTCTTTCTGCAGTTCGCGTCCGTGTCCTGTGCTGAGCCTGCAGCGCCCGTCCCCCCCGCCCCCCGCCCTCTTGTTTTGCCTGCAGGGCTGGGCTCCCCGCTGGACGCCCACACACCTGTGAGCCGGGTGCACGGGAGAGGCCGCGGCCTGGGCGGCCACGCTGAGTCAGCGGGGCCCCTCCTGCCAAGACACCCGCCGGCCCCGGGGGCCGGGCCGCCTGCACTTGCCCAGTCAGGTGTCTGCCCTGCTCAGGAATTCCCCTGGGACTGGAATCCGGAGGCGGGGCAGGAGGCTGGCTTGCTCAGCTGTGCTGGGCCCCTGTCCCCTGCTGCTCGTGGCCTGTCACCCCGGCTTGCTGGGATAGGAGGGAGGCGCTGCTGTGCAGAAGGAATGGATCTGAAAACGGGGGGTGGGGGTGGCTGCGAGCCTCACACAGTACACGGGGGGCCCTCCGTGTCGGGGAGGTGGCCAGGTCTCTGTGAGAGCAAGGAACCCTGTGGGGTGGGAGCTTCCCCCACGGCCCCCTGCTGCTGCCACACGACTGCCTCTCCTGCCGCCTCCAGGAGGTGCTGGCCTCGGGGAGAAGCCTGAGGCTGCGGCTCCGGGGCGTGTGGGGTCAGGGCTTGGGCCTTCAAACGTAGTTACTTGCACGGCTCCGGCTCTGGCCTGGGTGCTGGGCCGAGCCCCAAGGGCAGGGGGGCTCCCTCCACAGCAGGGCAGCCACCTCCTGCTGACTCAGGGAGACCCCGGGCGAGGGCCACAGGGTCCTGGGAAGGCCTCCTGGAGGAGGGGAGAGTGGGGGCCTGGAAGTGAGCTGCAGGTGTCAGCAGAGGCAGCAAGCCCCCAGCTGGGCGGGGGCAACTGCGGGGGCCGGTGTGCCAGGCTGGAGGCCAGCGCGGCCTGGAGAAGGGCCGCTCGGATTCATGGGAAGTGTGCGTCAGGGGCAAACAGCCTGGGGGGCTCCCACGGTGATACCGGAGGGTCTCCCCTTTGTTCTGGCCCAGCCGAGAGTCTGCGCTGGCTCTAAGTGTTTGGCATCCACGGGGGATGGACCGGCCTGTAGTGGCCTTGGTGGGAAGTGTGGCTGACGGTCTGAGCTGCAGCGTCCCCCTGCCCTGTCCCAGGACGTGCCCTGAGGGCTCCACAGAGGGGGCAGCTCCTGTCCATCCCTGGGGCCCCCTCACCCCCAGGCCAGCTAGAAGGGAGAGCTGTGCACAGGGGCGTGGACGTGTCCCTGGCAGGTGCCCTCCACAGCACGGCCTGGGCAGGGCTGAGCTGGGCCTGCAGGGCGAGGCCACTGGGGAGCGGCTCAGGCCCAGGCCCCAGGAGAGCTCCCTGCCTTGACCACCAAGACTTGGGGTCACGGGTGCTGTGGGTGCAAACCTGGGGTCCCCTTCATCTGTCCTGAGGCCGCAGCATGACTTGTGAACCCTGAAGCAGCCTTGGAGAGGCCGGTGAAGGAGGCCCCATCTCCTGGCCAGAGCTGTGGCTGGGGCCTCCACTTCACCAAGGAGCCCCCAAACCTGGTGTCCACTGGCCGGGTGGCCCGCCCAGGGGGTCCCTGAACGGAAACCAGGCAGTGCAGAGAGTTGACTGGTGAGGATCCTTTTGGGATCTTCAGTACCGTGTCCTGCCCTGGCGAGGGCTCGTGGCTCCACGGTGGCTGAGGGGGCACACACGGGACCGCTGCACTGAAGGTGGGGTGGCCTCCATGGGTGAGCAGAAGGGTCTCCCCAGCAAGGCTGGCAGGCCCAGGAAAGGCTGCAGGGGTGTGGGCACCGGTGGGAGCCACCATCACGTCCAGGGAGGGCACAGGGCTGGGAGGGTGCCCTCGGAGGTGGGGGCTGAGCCGGGGAGGCTGTGGCCCTGGAGGGGGTTGGTATTTCCCAGGAGAAGCAGATCAGGACCTTGGTATGGAGGCCCAGGTCACGGAGGTGAGAAGCTACAGGGATGGAAGGGCAGGTGAGGATGCCCAGACAGTGGTGGGAATCTGGCCGTGGTTGGTCGGCAGTAGAAGGGACTCCCAGGTGGTTGGCTGCCACTCTCCATCCAGGGGAGAGACTTGGCATCACCCACCCCCACCCTTATCGCCATCCCTGGATGGGCAGCGGCTGGCGATGCCTGCGCAGGCTGTGCTCCAGGGGGCAGGAAGGAAGGGCCTGGCCCCTCCACCCCCGCGGAGATAGGGAGGGGCTCGCCGCTGTTCTGGGCACCGAGTGGTCCCTGGATTGAGGGAAACCAGGGTCTATGGGCCATTGCCCGCAGGGCGGCGGGAGGGGGCGCAGGGCAGCCTGGCGTCGCGAGCGTGGCGGGCGGGGCTGCAGGAGGAGGCGCGTCCCCGCGGGGCGCCACCCTCGCCGTGCGCGCCAGTGCAGCTGCGGGGCTGTCTCCGGCCGTGGTCGCAGAGCCCTGGTCCCGCGTCCTCCCTCCCCGACCCGCTACGGCTCCTCTCCTCCAAGCGCTCCCAGCCGGTGCTTCCTGCTCCTCCGCCTCTCCGCGGCCAGACCTCCAGAGCCCTACGCGCCCGCACCCGGAGTTGCGCGCGCTTCCCGGAACGTCGCGCCGCTGGAGCCGCCGCTGCCGCCGCCGGCGGGAAGGGGTTTCGGCCAAGGCCAGGGTGGCGTCCGGGAGCTGGGATCCAATCAGGGGGACCCCGTCCGGGCCCAGCCTACCATCCCCCGCATAGCCATCTGCATCTCCCCATCCCCGCGCGTCCCCATCCCCAGGCGCGCTGCCACCACCCGCCCTCCCGCCCGCCTCGCCACCCTCATCGACACCACTGCGGCCCCATCACCGCCTCCGCACCCACCTCCCCGGCCAGGGCCCATCTGCGCCCCGCTCTGCGCCCCGTTCCCGTCATGGGCTCCTCACCCGTCTCACGTCCACCCCATGGATCCCTCCATCCTCACTGCACCCCGGCCCCGGCCCTCCCTCATCAGTTCCCCACCACCACCCCATCCCCATGGGCCTCTGCGCCAGTATCCCCGCTGCACCCCGCCACCCCCTCTGCTCCCCACTCTGCTGCCGCAGCCCCCTTCTGCATCAAGCCCCCCTTCCTCTCCGTGGAACCCATCCCCCTTCCCTTCTCTCGCCGCAGCCCCTGCGAGCCCCCCCCGCCACCCCCCGCGGGCCTGCCGCACCCACTGCGGCAAGCCCCTTCCCCGCCAATCCGCGTCGCCCTCCTCCCGCCCACCCTCCCGCTCCGCGCGCCGTACCCGGCGCTGCCGCAACTCCAGACCCCGCGCACCGGCTCCGGGTCTGCGCGCTCGACCCCCGTCCCCGGCTGGCGGGACTCGTGACTGGCACTGGGGCGCCCAGGACCCCGCGGCCGCCGGCCTTTGTTCCGCTGCCTGCGACACAGCCCCGCCAGCCTCGCACTTGTCGCGCGGGCCTGGGGGGCGGACCCCTCCCACGCAGCGCAGAGGCTCCCGCAGCGCAGCCCCCCGGGTGCGGGTCCCCGTGTGTGACGGAGACTCCGCGGCTGTCATTTGGCCGAGATGGTGGAGGGTCTTTGGGTGGTGGGCGAGGGGCAGGGAAGGGCGCTGGGGCCGAGGCAGAGGGCTTATTGCCGCTGTTGGTGGGTTAGTGGGGGGCAGGCGGGGGGCGCTGAAATGTCCTCTCGCTGGTGGGTCTGAGGCCACCCTCAGGGAGGGATTGTCAGTGTGACAGCGACTGGCCAGGGGCAAAGGCTGGTGGGTGGGGCGGGCAGAGATGAGCAAGGTCTGGAGCGGCATGGGGGTGCTGGCCCAACCTCTGACCATTTGTCAGTGCCAGGAGGGTCCTGCCGCCCCCGGAGTGGGCTGGGGTCCCAGGGCGGGGGTGGGCGGGGGCAGTTGTCCAGGGAAAGGTCTCTCGCTGGGGCAGTTTTCTGCACCCCTGGCCAGCCAGCCACCCAGGGTCCAGGACTGAGCAGAGGGGCGGGAAGGGGCCCCTGCCTGCTTCCCAGACCTGCACACCCCCTTGGTGTGTTTGGGGGCCACGGTGTCTGGAACCGTCACCTGTTCCCGCGTGGCTCCCAGACAGGGGCCTCTGAGTTAGCGAGGGCTCCCAGGTGGCTGGGTCAGGGGGTACAGGCCTTCTGGGATGTGGCTGTAAAGGTCGGGGAGCAGGCACTCTGCACCTGTGGGGGCCGTGGAAGCTTCTGGAGAGATGGGCTTGGCATGGCGCCATCTTCCCTCTGCAATCGCCCTGGGAAGGCGCCAGCTGAGCCCGGACAGACGGGTCTGCGTCTGTCACCGCCTCTGCTGGAGTGGGGGTCTGGGGCTACGGCGTTGGGGTGCCTGTGCTGGATGGGGACCCCACTTGGAGGCTCCCAGTGCCCTCGGATGGGAGGACTGGGACCTGTGTCGGCAGGAGGGTGGGAGCCTCCCAGACAGGTGGGGGTTAGTGAGGAGAAGCCGGGGTCCAGAATGGCCCAGGAGGGGCGCCCCCCAGCCAGGGAAGCAAGTGCAGGTGCTTTAACGGAGGAGCAGGACCGGGCGGTCTGGAAGCGGGGGGCTTGGAGGAGACTCTGGAGGAGCTGGGGTGAGTGAACAGACCTGCCGTCTCTCTGCTCTCCCCTCAAACGCCTGGGATCAGCGGAGGAGGGGGTGTCCCAGAGAGTAAGGCGAGGGAGAGTTCTGGAAGGCCGGAGCCAGCTGTGCAGGGCCCAGCAAAGGGGGAGCGGCCTCGGCGCCCCAGGGTGGGGGGTCAGCGGGGCGGGGGGTGAGGGGGTGGACTTGGCAGTTTGGGAATGAATTAGGGGGGGTGGAGCAGGACCAGCTCGGTTTGAAATGGCAAGTGCAGACTCCCCGTCCCCCTGGTCCACCTCCAGGACCAGGGGCTCACCCCCCTCCCAGCAGACCCCCCCACGCACTAACCTGCGGAGCCCACCGCTGCCCCTGACGTCCAGGACCGACCGGTGCCCTACCGCCCAGGCTGAGCCGGGCCGGCCCGGGCCGGGGGGCTGCGCAGAGGCTCTGAGCCTTGACCGCCAGCCCCCGCGCCTGCCTGCCCTGCAGCGGGCTTGGGGGCCGCCTCAGCCCGCCCGCCCGGGGCCTCAGGCCGGCGCCCGAGCTCTGGCTCCGTGTCTTCACTCCCGTGTGTGTCTGAGGAGGGAGGGAGGGACGGGGGCTGTGCTGGGGCCGCTGGGACAGCGCAGTCCCGGGCGGCGGGGCGAGGTGGCCGAGCGGGGCTGGGGGCGGGGCAGGGGGCTCGGGGCTCGCAGCTGAGAGCCGCAGGCGGCTGCCGGTGCCCAGGAGCCCAGAGCCTCCCCCACCCTGGGGGTGCCTTGTGTCTTCCCTCCTCTGGGCTCAGCCGCTCCGTGCTCTCTGCATAATGACAGGTGTCAGGACCGGGCGTCGGGGGTCCCCTGGGGACCGGGAGGACTCTGGAAGGTCAGCCAGCTGGGATGTGGCCGCCCCCTGGCCTTGGAGTGCGTGCGCCCTTGCAGCCCGCCCACTGCCCCGGCACCCAGCCAGCCTGGCCTGGCCACCCATCCCAGCTGAGCCCAGGCGTCCCCTGCCCTCCCACTCCCCCGGGCACGCCCCCAGCTCCCCCCTCGCCCTATCCCAGCACCGCCAGCCTTGTCAAGGTGCGTCCTGGTCCCTGTGGAGGGGAGGCTGGGGGGGGGGGGCTCGGGCTTTCCCTGGTGGGTGCACACAGCCCCATCCTGCCGCCCCGCCTGCCCTCTGGAAGACCCTCAGCTGGGGCCCAGGGTGGGGGGGACCCAGGTCCTGCTCTGTTGCCAGGGGTGTGGCCACATGTCACAGTCGGGGACAGGACCATTGCTGGGAATTTCTCTTGTCCCAGCCCTGCCTGCCTGGAGGGGGACGCCCCCTCTCTGCCAGGCCCCGGGGAGTCAGGCTGCTCCCAGGACACCTGAAGGGCCTCGCTCACCCTGGGGTCGAGTCCCAGCCCCCTGGCTTCGCGCCCCCGCAGGCACACAGTGGTCTTGCTGCTCCATCTGTCTGTGACCCAAGGCGGGGCCTGCTGAGGTCACTCCCAGGGCTGGAGAGCGGCGGCGGTCCTGAGACATGCATCCCACTGCTCACGCCTGGGCCAGGGTGCGCGCTCCAGATCACCCGGGAGCCCCACCTCTGGACCTGGGAGCTCTGCCAGGCCGCTCCGCCCCCACCCCCACCCCCACCCCACAACAGTGCCCAGGGAGGCCCCAGCACCGCCACCCCACATAGCTCTGCCTCCGCCGGCCTCGCCTGCATTCCACACCAGCCCCCGCCGGGCCGCCACTGGGCCCTGTGGGGAGCGGGCTGGGAAGGGGGCTGTGACGGGGTGGCCGGGGAGTGCCAGGCGCCCCGGTGGGTGTGGGGACCTGCAATGTGGCAGCTGGAGCCACCTGGTCCCAGAACCTAACCCCTGCCAGTCTCAGCTTCCCAGTCTAAGAACTGGGGTCCTAGCACCCACTTCAAAACCGCAGTTGTTATAAAATGGGGTGCAGCGCATTTATAAAGGCTCAGTGTTCCCTCTCCTATGCGAGCATTAAGTAGCCTCTGGCCCCTCCCTGGGGGTGCCCCTCCCCCGGCTGTGCTGGCTCAGAGACTGTCCCCACCCCTCCTCCCGGAAACGGACGGGGGGCTCTGTGGACAGCTCTGCCAGGAGGCGGGTCCTGACCTGGAGGTCTGAGGGTGCAGGGGAGGAGACAGGCCCCTGAAGGGGGCACAGGTCTGCTGGGCAGGGGCGGGGCTCACAGCAGGCCCCCAGCAGGCTTGCACCCGGCCCTGTACTGACCTGGGTTGTCTGTGCTCTTTGGGGCCAGTGCCCCGGCCAGCCCGGAATTGTCAGCCATCGGACACCCCCATGTAGGTCGGGCACACTCGAGCCTGCTGTTCGGTGGGGCCTTGAGCCCCAGGCGGTATTGGGGGGAGGAGGCCAAGGCTGCCCTGCCTGCCCCTCAGGGGCCGTCCTTCACTGCCCGTCCTCAGCCTGGGCAGGCCTGGAAGCCCCCTCCAGTGACCCTGAGTCTGGAAGCCCATCCCACCCAACACAGGAGCCCAAGCCCGCCCCACCCCACACAAGGGACCCCGGGGCCTCTCTGTGCTGGGGTGACATGTGTCCTGAGCTGCTGCCAGCCTCTGGGACAGCCCTCCCCCTCAGTGCATGGTGGCATGGGGGATGACACCCGCCATCCTGCCCTGGGGCTCAGGCGTCTGCACCCTGGCTTTGTGCCCACCCTGCCTGGAGGGGAGGCCTGCACAGCAGGGGCGGGGGCCACCGAGGCCCCGCCCCACCCCGCCCCTCCACCTCACTCCACCCCTCCCCGCAGGCGAGCACCTGCGCATCTGCCCCCAGGGCTACACCTGCTGCACCAGCGAGATGGAGGGGAACCTGGCCAACCGCAGCCGCGCCGAGCTGGAGGCTGCGCTCCTGGGCAGCAGCCACGCCTTGCAGGCCACCCTGGCCGCCCAGCTGCGGGGCTTTGATGGTGAGTGGGCCCCAGGGCGCAGGGACCCCAGGCCACTGAAACGGTGGGGACCTGCGCACGCGGGGCCTCTGTGGTGAGCTGCAGTCAGAGGGGGTTCGGGTAGTGCTTTGGGGCTGAGGTCTGGGATTTGGGGGTCCCGGTAACAAGGCTATCCACATGCCAGAGACCTTTGAGCCCCAGAGTCTGAGGCTTCTGCATCCACGCCGTAGGGAACATACATGCATGTTTCAGGGTATGGAGCCATCCCTCCCGTCAGGCCCTCAGAAGGGACCCCTGGCTCTTGAGGTGGCTCCTTTCATAGGCTGAGTGCTTCTGGGCACCTGGCCGAGAACAGCTTGTGCCGGCCACCAGGTGGCCTAGAGCCAGGGAGTTCAGTGTGGGGGCTGAGGTGGCCAGGCTCCAGAGCGCTGGGTCTTCGGGGGGGCCGGGGGACAGGGAGAGTCTGGGGCCCTGGTGTAGTCCTCGCACCTCTAGGGCAGCTGCTGCGGCTGAGTCAGGTATCCCCAGTCCCTCACACCGCCACGTCGGACCTGGGCAGAGAGCAGAGGGGCCTCAGCAATGAGTTCAGAGCCACGTGGTGACACCTAAGTGGGCACCGTTGGGGGGGTCCCAAAGAAGTGATCTCTGAACCGAGGGCTCCATGGAAGGAGAACTCGGGGGCATTGCCAGTGAGGTGGGGCAGCCGGCCTGGGCAGAGGCTGGAGCACCAAGGCTGAACGGGAGGCCCACATGGCTTTTGTCCAAGGCCTGTGGATGTCAGCTCCTGGGCTCCTGTCCACAGCAGCCGGCCCCACGGACTCCCAGAGAGCCAAGGTCCCCGGTCACCTCCCCGTGGCTGCTGGGCCCGGCCCCGCCGGGTCGGCAGCGGCTTCCCTGCCTCTGACAACAAGCCCCTGAGCCAGCCTCCCAGGCCACCGGGGAGGGGCAGGTGGGCGGCCGCACCCAGCACTCCCAGGTCTGTTCTGTGGGGCCCCCCGCGTGGCTGTCCTGGGGAGTCCCTTGGAGCCGGCCCTGACTGCCTCAGCCTGCGCGGGGGGCAAGGGTCCCTGCAGCCTCACGCTGCCCCTCCTGTGCCTAGATCACTTCCAGCACCTGCTGAACGACTCGGAGCGGGCGCTGCAGGACGCCTTCCCCGGCGCCTTCGGCGAGCTGTACACGCAGAGCGCCAAGGCCTTCCGGGACCTGTACACAGAGCTGCGCCTCTACTACCGTGGGGCCGACCTGCACCTGGAGGAAACGCTGGCCGAGTTCTGGGCCCGCCTGCTCGAGCGCCTCTTCAGGCAGCTGCACCCCCAGCTGCTGCTGCCGGACGACTACCTGGACTGCCTGGGCAAGCAGGCCGAGCCCCTGCGGCCCTTCGGGGACGCCCCGCATGAGCTGCGCCTGCGGGCCACCCGCGCCTTCGTGGCCGCACGCACCTTCGTGCAGGGCCTGGGCGTGGCTAGCGACGTGGTCCGGAAGGTGGCCCAGGTGCGCGCTGCTGCCCCTTGGGGACCCACACCCTGCCCGCTGCTTCATGTCCCAGACCCCTGGGCCACCTCCTGACCCTGGGCTGAGGCTGGGGATAGACTCCACCCTGGGCAGCTCCCCCCCCCACCCTTGGGTCCCGTCCCCAGCCAGGCCGGGTCCTGGGCAGGCAGGGAGAAGAGAAGGGCCTGGGTGGGCCGGCTGCAGGGCCACAGCACCGGAGACAAGGGCAGGTGCGCTGGAGGCCAGGGCACACAGGTCGCCGGGTGCCTCGCCCATTGGGCAGCCCCTGTTGGAGCCGCCTGGTGGCAGGTGTGGGAGAGCATCGGCCTCACACCTGCAGAGCCCCGGGTGGGAGCCGCCTCCCGCTCCAGCTGGGGTCCTTGGCGAGTCTCCCCCAGCCCGAGCCTTGTCTCTTCGTCTGCATGGCAGCTGTGCTTACAGGAGGGCTTCCCAGGGGCGGGGGCCGGGGGGTGACGGTGGTGAGTCAGGGAGTGGTCATCAGGGTGAGCGCCCATGGCCACTTGGCCCACTGAGAAGGGCCAGGCCAGGCCCCACGGTGGTTGGAGCAGAAGCGAGGCCACCAGACCACCATCCAGAACCTCTATCTGGGCCCCGGGGGGCTGGGCGCCGGGTGCTGGCTGCGAGGTGCTCAGCTGTCCTGGCCACGCAGGTGCCCCTGGGCCCCGAGTGCTGGCGGGCCGTCATGAAGCTGCTGTACTGTGCGCACTGCCTGGGGGTCCCTGGCGCCCGCCCCTGCCCGGACTACTGCCGCAACGTGCTCAAAGGCTGCCTGGCCAACCAGGCCGACCTGGACGCCGAGTGGAGGAACCTTCTGGGTGAGCGGCCGGGGCCCTGGGAGGCAGCGGTCCCCAGGGGCAGGGCACAAGGATGCCTCCTGAATGTCCTGGGTGGAGTGTGACGTGGGCAGCTGCCCAGGAGGGAGCTCTGTGGGGTCGTCGTCCCTGCCCTTCCCCCCCCGGGTGCATGCCCCCCACACACGTGCTGCATGCATGTTTGTGACTGGTGGCAGGCCAGCACATGCATAAACTGAGATAACACAAATGTATGCCTCGTGTCGCCCAGCACACACATGCCAGCACATGCAGGATGCATGACATCCTCGTGCTCATGCACCAGCATGTGGGACACGGTGGGCCAGCATGTGCATGAGTGAACACACATGGGTGACCCATGGTGGGCCAGCACAGTGCACACATGTCAACACGTGTGAGCTTGCACACGTGGACACAGGTGGGCCGGCATGCAGACGTGCGAAGTGCTCTGTGTGCCCACGCCCGTGCCAGACTCCATGGTGCTCATCACCGACAAGTTCTGGGGCCCGTCGGGCGCGGAGAACGTCATCGGCAGCCTGCACCTGTGGCTGGCGGACGCCATCAACGCCCTCCAGGACAATCGCGACACGCTCACGGCCAAGGTGCGGGCAGGAGGTGCGCTGGGCGTGGGAGGGGTGTCCAGACGTGGCTTCGTGCCCCTCCAGGACCCCTATGGTCTCCCCCAGGTCATCCAGGGCTGCGGGAACCCCAAGGTGAACCCCCACGGCCCCGGGTCCAAGGAGAAGCAGCCGCGGGGCAAGCTGGTGCTGCAGAAGCCACCCACAGGCGCGTTGGAGAAGCTGGTGAGTGGCCCCTCCGCTGGCCAGACCCTGGGGGGTGGGGGAAGGGAGGGCAGGCTGGGCAGGGGCACCCGGTGGCCTGACTGCTGCCCCGCAGGTGTCGGAGGCCAAAGCCCAGCTCCGCGACGCCCAGGACTTCTGGATCAGCCTCCCAGGGACACTGTGCAGCGAGAAGCTGGCCATGAGCGCTGCCAGTGACGACCGCTGCTGGAACGGGGCGTCCCGGGGCCGGTGGGTGCCCTGACTGAGCAGGCCTTCCCTCCTGCGCGTCTCAGTGGGCCCCCGTCTGGCCTGCACCGGGCCACGCCTGACGTGGGACAGACACCAGGACATGAGATGCTGGGATGAGGGCCAGGTTCTCGCCCTGAACCAGCCTCTCGCCGCGAACGCCATGCCCCATGCGTCCTCACCCCGCTGCTGGGGGGCTTGCATTGGCCGCCCTGGGCCCCTGAAGGCCACTGGCGTCTCAGACGTGCCACCCCCGGACAGGACGAGGGGAGTGCTTGGGTGGGGCCGCTTCTCAGGGACCTTTTCAGTCACCCAGGGCCTTCCCTCCGGGCCCCAGGTACCTCCCCGAGGTGATGGGCGACGGCCTGGCCAACCAGATCAACAACCCCGAGGTGGAGGTGGACATCACGAAGCCCGACATGACCATCCGCCAGCAGATCATGAAGCTGAAGATCATGACCAACCGGCTGCGTAGCGCCTACAACGGCGAGGATGCCGACTTCCAGGACGCCAGTGAGGGCCGCTGCGGGCGCGGGTGGGGACGGTGCCCACGGGCCGGCGCCCAGGGGTCAGCACAGGGGCGCCACCGAGTCCCGCCCTGTGGTGGCTCTGAGCACGCTGCTGCTGCCCGGCCCATCACGTGTCCCCAAGCACAGTTGAGACCTGGTCAGCATGTCCACGCCGCCTCAGCTGGAGTCAGGGTGCCCCTCGCCTGGGAGGTCCCCATGCAGGGTTGTGGCACTTGGGGTCCCCAGGGCAGAGAGGGCCTGCCCAAGCCTCCTCTCCCCCCCAGGTGACGATGGCAGCGGCTCGGGCAGCGGCGATGGCTGCCCGGACGACATCTGTAGCCGGAAGGTCGACAGGAAGAGCTCCAGCTCACGGACGACCCTGACACACGTGCTCCCCGGCCTGTCGGAGCGGGAAGGCCAGCAGACCTCCGCCACCAGCCGCCCCCGGCCCCGCCCGGCGCTGCTGCTCCTGCTCCTGCTCCTCGCCCTGGGGCTCCCAGCGACCGGGCCCCGGTGGCGGTAACTGTCCCAGGGACCGAGGCCGAGGATTGACTGTGCCAAAACTCTCATGGACGATATTTCAATCCCCTGGGCCGAGGCCGGGGGCAGGACAGGGAGGGACAGCAAGCGGCTGCTGCTCCAGGACGTGCGGGGGGCCGGCGAGTGGCGCCGGCCCCCCAGGCCTGGCTTTGCCATCACCCTGGCTCTTAATTTTGTGTGAGGCCCTCAGGTCAGCCGGGAACAATGCCCCCCAAAGCCATGTATTTCAGGGACCTTCCACGGGCCCAGGATCTGAGCGCCCCTGCGCATGCGGGCCGGGGGGCCTCCCTCCTGGGCCCCCCTCTGCCTGCCCGCGCACCACCCCCAGCTTCCTGCTCCATCACCACCCAGTGCCAGGGCTTGTGGGGCGGGGCCTTGAGCCTGCGCCTTCCTCTCCCGCCTCCTCCTGTGACAGCCAGGGGCTCCAGGTCTCAGGAAGCAAGGCCCACCCCTCTGTGCCCCAAGAATCTTTGAGAGGGCATAGGGTTTCCTCCACCCGGGATCGCAAGGGTCCTTTGAGATTATGCATGAACCCTTCCTAGGCAGCCAGGCCCCCATCCTGCCATGCAACGGGCCCCCCCCAGAACCCCGAGGTAAGGGAAGGCCTGTCTGGCTAGGTGGGTCCTGCGGACCTCGTCCATGCCAAAGACCTGCGGGCGGTCCTTGAACGTGCCCTGAGCGGCAGCCGGTGCAGCTCACATCCTGGTCTGTGGTCTGGGCTTGCTGCTCCCGGCCATCGCAGGAGCGCCGGCCAGGCCCTCTGCAAAGGCGGGCAACCCCTTCATACCCAGGGCCGGGCCACAGCCTGCGTGGGGACTTACAGGTGTGGGGAGGAGCCACCTGGCCACTGTCCTCCCTCCCGTCCCCACCCAGACCCAGGGCCAAGTGCCAGCTCAGGGTGACACAGGCCAGGGCTGCTGAATGGCAGGTGCAGCTTCAGCTCAGGGCCAGCAAGTCCTGGCACTGCAGGTCGGGGGACGCCCGGGTCCCTTCCTCGGCCCCGCCTGCTGCAGGGAGCCCAGGGGAGCTTTGACAGTTAAGGGCTTTTCCAGACACGCAGACATTTACAATGCTTCCCATCCTTGTTCACTGGGAGCTGTTTTCTCAGCTCCTCCTGAAACAGCTTCTGAAGGATGCCTTTCCCTGGGCCCAGGATCTGGGTGCCCCTGCTTGGTTGGGCAGGCCTGGGGCGCCCAGCTGCTGCCTGCCCCAGGGCGGGGCTGAGACTGGGAGAAGTTCACCCAGAGGGCCGGAGGCGGCAGAGCCAGGTGGGCAGGGACGCGTCCGCCCCGGTGTGAGCCCTGAGCGGCCTGCACCATCTTGCTTCCCCTCCAGGGCCAAGGAGGCTGCTGGCGGGGCCCCTGGCACAGCCCGGGGTCTTGGGCCCAGGCCCCTGCCTGTGCGCCACCGGCAGCCCGTCCCCCAGGCCCGCCGCCCAGGTCGTCCCGAGGGGTCTGGGCCTGGACTCCGGGGGCTCGGGCGGTGGCTGCCGTGTGCCAGGACAGCACCCTGCGCTGCATGGGGCCTCGGCCCCGGCCCCGCCCTACGTGCGTCTGCAAGGGGCTGGCCGTGCAGCGGCCGGGCCTGCCTCGTCCTGCCACATGGTGGCAGCAGGCAACGTGTGTTCTCTGCGTCCTCGTATGAATAAAAGGCTGGAGATCTCGTGTGGCTGCTGTGGTCCCTCCTGCACAGCCCAGCCGAGAGCGCGGCCCCGTGGGCGGCACAGCAGGGAGGAGGTGGGACGGCACCGGGCCCTGAGGCCCTGCGGCTGCAGCGGGCAGGCTCAGCGGGTCCTCATCCTGCCCCAGGAGGAACCGCCTGCCTCCACCCCTCCCCGCTCTGGACACACTCCCTCACGCATGCCTGAGGGTTCCAGTTCCTGCCAAGTAGCCTCAGAGGTGCGCTGGAGCCTCGCGGGGCCTGCCATCTCTCGCCGGGGTGGGACCCCTGCCCCAGGCACCCCAACCCCGCCACCCGCCGGGGGCCGCAGGCGCAGCTCAGGCCCGAGGCTGCAGCCAACACAGACCCGCGAGCTGACGAAGGGAAGGGCGTCTTTATTGACCTCACCGCCCACACAGGTGATCTGGCAGACACTCAGCAAAGCTGCTCTTCCCCTGGGGCCTGGAGTGCTGGGGGCCCCCTGAAGGAGAGGGTCAGGCACCCCCAGCACAGGCAGGCGGCACCCAGGAGGAAGGGTGGATCCCACGGAGGGGCTCCCCTAGTCCTCGCAGAGTCTGCCGGCCTGGGCGCAGTGGGGCCTCGGGCACGGGCAGAGCAGGGGCTGCGTGCTCCCCCACCCCTCCAAGAGTCCAGGGTGCCTGGCGCCCAGCTGCTCCCCCGACCTCGGCACAGAGGCCGTCTGGGGCCTGCCCAGCCCCAGGGCAGTGGGGCAGCCGCCGCTCACTCCTGGTTGTAGCTGGAGCAGATCTGCTGCCCCCTGCTCCGCATGGGCACCTGGCAGCCGTGCAGATGCTTCAGAGGCTCCTGGACCTTCTTCCGGAACCGAGGCAAATAAGGGCTCCCTGCTGGGGAAGTGGGGGGCCAGGTGAGGCGGCCCCAGCGCAGGACAGCACGCGGGCCCGCCCGCTGTGGGAGTCCAGGGGCCCAGCCTCCGGGTGACCGGCACTGAGCCGCATGTGTGTACTCACACCTGTGCGTGCGGGCGTGCACACCCTGCTCTCCGGGAAGTTTGCAGTCAGAGCTCTAGCTCTCGGGAGGATGGAGAGCCGACCCCCACCCTCTGTGCCTAGTGAGTAAGGGGTGGGGGAGCACTGGGGGTCTGTCCCCCTGCTGGGAACCAAAGGCAGGTGGCAGGTTGCATGTTGGGGCCACCAAAGATGGGAACCGAGTCGAGGGGAGGGGACGGGCACTGGAGGATGGGCTCCGGGAGCCTGGCTGGCCCTCCCCACTGCACAGAGGGGACCAAAGTGAGACCTCAGGGAATCTCAGCACTGGCGCCGCCTCTGTGTGGTCCCAGCTCTGGACAGGGACCGCCTGGTGTCCAGCATGAACCCCTTTCCACGCCCGACCTGGGGAAACAGCAGCAGCCAGCAAGGTCTCCAAGCGCCAGGGGTGACCGGGAGCCAGACCTCTGTCCCCGCGTGAGAGCAAGAAACGGGAGAGAAGGGAGAGAACGCTAGGGGGTGTCCAGTGGGAAGAGGTCACAGCACTCGGCCAAAGTGACCCCTCCCCGGCAGGCACATCGAGATGCTGGAAGGAAGCATTTTCCAAAGTCAGCAGCTGCGTGAGTTCCCCGGGAGCAAGGCCATGGTGAATGGGGGTCACTTGCAAAAACCCCTTTGCGTGAGCCGGTGAGCAGACAGGCGGGGCAGGCGCGCAGGCCGAGCCCATGTGGCCTGGGCCACACGGACAGATGCAGCCCCCCTGCAGCCAGAACCCACAGAAACACCGGCTCCGTGGGGCCTCGGCCGCCCCGGCCTGGAGCAGATGCCGGAGCAGCGAGGATCCCCAAGCATGCGGCAGAATCGAGCCCCTCGGGGATGGGGAGACACCCCGGTGACGGGGCTGCAAATCAAAATTCCCGCTTGGGGAAAGGCCCCCCCCCGCCCCCCGAGCCGGCCCTGGGGCCTGAGCAGGGAGGGCAGCTGAGCACTGCACGGTCTCAGAGGAACACAGAGATGGAAATCGTTGGGTGAGGACAAGTCTAGTTTTTAAAAGAAAACAAACAAAGAAGTTGGATGCAGCAGCAAGTGGCGCTGAGGCGCAGACCCCCTGCAGAAGGTGGGCCCCCCGCAGGCGGGTCGGCAAAAACTGTGAGGGACTGGGGGTGGGACCAAGACCTGCAAACAGTGCCAGGCCGCTGGTGACCCCCACAGGAAAGAAGAAAATGGGTCCCCAAAATATAGAAAACAACACTTGAAAACATGGGGAAGACATAGAACACGTACGACAGACCCAGAGCCACAGGCCACCAAGGACACGACAGGTCTCCCTGGCGCCTGGGTCTGGGGTCCTGAGAAGACCGTGGACACCGTGACCTGCAGGCCACACAGCACACAGGACGCTCTCACTGCCAACAATAACCATCCCTTCGACAGGACAAATGGCCAGACTGCACAGGCAGGAGCCTCCCACACCGGCCACACGGGAGAAACGCTCAGCCAGCTGTCGTCAAGGGAACACGAGACTTTCCGGGGCGTGAGCGGAGGGGTCCTCCGGGGAAAGCACAGGAAGACAGACCTGATGACAGAACCGCAGGAGGGACCGGCTGGCCCGACATTGGGTCAGCACAGCCGGGGTGGATGTTGGCACGGACATCTGTCCACCTGGTGCCAAGTGGAAGGACAGGCCAGGCTGGGAAGGTGCGGAAGGCTGGTGGGCCGGCCCCGGACCACCCTCAGCAAACCGAGCGCGACAGGCCCCTGCCTCTGCCACCGTGGTTACAGCCGCAGCGGCCTCTGCCCCCAGCGCACCTAGGTCTGCACCCTGCCCCTCCGGCCTCACCCCCGCCCGGGCCCCGGGGCCCCCACACAGCAGGCGGGACGCTGCTCCGCAGCAGCCTGGGCTGTTCCCTCCGGTCAGCCTCCAGCAGCAATAACAGCCCCGGGGGCAGCTGGGGCCCCAGGGCGGGCGGCCAGCCTCAGGCAGAGGCAGGCAGGGGGCCTCGGCAGTGTCACAGCACTTTCTGGAGCGAGGGCTGTGCTCAGCGGGGGCCCCGAGGACAGGTGACCAGAGGCCCCCTGCTGCTCCGAGCCCCAGCTGTCCCTGGGAAGCTGGCCAGCTGCCGGCAGCACCAGGACCTGGGGGTGGCTGTGGGCCCGGCCGGAGTCTGGTGGACGGCACCGTGGGAGGGGACAGGTGACACAGAGCACCCGCCGCGGGCCAATGGGACAGCATCTCTGGGCGCTGGCACAGAGCTCGGCACAGCGTAGGGCCACGCGGCGCCCGCCCCCGACGCCACAGCCCCCGCCAAGGGCGTGGTGGGACGTGGCCGGTTCCGGGACCCCTGCAGGTGGAGGCAGCCTGACCTCCTGCAGAGCAGCCTGTCGGGGACAGAACAGGGTCTGTGGCCTGCACCGGGGCAGCCGGCCTCCAGGGACAGGGGCTGCGGGTCAGGCGGGTGTGGGCACGTCCCTCTGGACTAAAAGCGCACAAAGCCACCCCATCGACAGAGCAGAGAGATCAGTGGGACAAAATGTGGCCCATGAAGTTACCGATTTATGCTGGAATGACTGACTTTAACATGACAGCCCAGAGGAAGGGACGCCTGTGTCCTTTAAGAAGTCCATGGCTGAGAACATTCCCAAGAAGTCACAGGCTGGCCTGCCGCTGCCACCGTCACCTAACACCACACAGTGCTGTGCCGTGTGCCGTGTGCCGTGTGCCGGGGGGGACAGAGAAAGAACCGCAGGCACCAGAAGGCACGGCTGGGACGCAGCATCTGCAGAGCCGGGAGCCGACCGCCCGGAACACAGGATGGGGACGCAGCTGCGGCTGCCACAGTCACTCGGTGTGGGTAGGAGACGATGATGTGAGGTGACGCTGGGGGACTTGCAGCCAGGTCGCCCCTTCGGTGGGTGCTGAGGACCCGCTCTGCGCCCAGTCATGAGCCCCGCCCCACCCAGGGGGGCCTGGCGGCACCCACACCTCAAGCATCAGGCCTCCTCTTCAGGGCAGGGGCCCCACCACACTGCCCTCCACGGCCCTCGGGGCCCAGGGCAAGCGCTCAGCACACAGGTGGACCCAGAGGGGAGAGCACGCGGCGCCATCCATCCGGGCGCGGGACGAGGGAGTGCTCCGGGCAGGCGCGGCCCAGCCTGGCACAAGGGGCATGGAGCGAAGGTGGGGGAGGCCGGGCGGAGCAGCCAGGACTTTGATGGGACGTCCCACGTGTGGACACAGGAGCTGCACGGGCTGGCCTCTGCGGCACTGGTGCCTGGGGGCCACAGGACAGAGCCGAGGGTAGGGGTCGTGGCGGCAGAAACAGCATGGGGGACATGCCCGCTGTGTCCCCAACCAAACAAGAGAGTGAGGCCCAGCGAGATGCTTTTCACTGAGTGATCACGCGCAGCAGTGCGCATTTCCCGGGGCGAGTCCGTGCAGACGGGCCCCCTGAGTGCAGGTCCCCCGGCGCAGCGCCCATCGCTGGGGCAGGAGGTGCTGGCCACGGGGCGCTCGCCCCCCCCCCCACAGGAATCTATTCTGGGCTGCTCACAGAATCACGGGCAGAACAAGATGGCTGGGTATACCCTGTGTGGTCTCGGGGGGGTGGGCAGCCTCCTCAGCCCCTGCCCACCAGACCCTGAGAGTCAGGCAGGCAGAAAGCATCAGCAGGGAACCCCACGCAGAAACCAAGGTGCCCCCCAGCCCCGAGGACCCGGGAGGGTGCTGGGCTCTAGGAAGGGCATGCCTGTCAGCAAGAGCCACACCCCGAATAGCAGGGACACAGGGACACACACCCCACTTCGCGGGTGAGGAGCGTGCTCCCACCTGCACGAATCCCTCAGGAGAGTGGAGGGAAGTTGTCATCACGGAGGACGCACGCGGACATGCACCAACCCGCCCGGAGAGCGCGGGAGACGGGGGCCCTACCGCCTGAGGACCGGCCTCTGTGAATCCCCCCCAAGGCACACACAGGCCACGCGTGTGCAGCGTGCGGACAAGTGAGCCAAACATGTAAAGCCCACCAGCAAATGCCACCAGCGAGGCGCCGGCCAACGTACGGCACGACAGGACCCGGGCATGTGGGGAGGGCGGGGGAGGCCACAGACCAACCCCTGTCTTAGTGAGAAGTGAGCCAGGAGTGAAAAGGTGCGGTGAGCACACACATGTCCACGTGCGAGGGGCCCCTGGGGAGAACACGCTCGGGACGCCGGTCCCTGCGTGGGTGGTCGGGGCGGCTTCCACTGTCTTTACTGTGCCTTTCCTGGTGCGGAGCAGCTACTGCGGGCAGCGCAGAAAATAAAACGGCACCCGGGAAAGTGCATTGCAGAGAAATGGTCACCATCAAAGAAAGATGTCTGTGGCTTAGTTTGAAACATACACACCACGCTTCTACCTTCAAGGGCACATGTGTGGTGGGGCACATGCGTGGGGCACATGTATGTGTGCGTGCGTGTACGTGTGCACAGGCATCTGTACAGGTGGACTTGACAGGACAGCAGTGTCAGCCATGTGTATGTGTGTGTGTGTACATGCGTGTGGGTGTGGGCATCTCTACAGACAGATGGGGGTTGGGATTAATGTCACCTCTTCTTCTGCACGAATACTTTTGTACAAGTCACAAGGACAGGGTGGAGTCACAAGTCCTCTGTAGGAGTGTTTTCCCTGCTGGCAGATGCAGGGGAGCCACCCCCGCTTCTTGGGGTTCATGCCCCATTCCAGCCTTCACCAGGAAGGCCTTCCCCAGCCGGGAGCCCACCCACTGAGGTCACATTAGGGGCTGTGGCCAGGGGACAGCGCTCCGGGCTCCAGAGCAGCACACGGCCCTTGTCCTGCATGCCCAGGAGCACCTCCCAGAGCACCCAGCCGACAGGGACCCCATCTTTGACAGGAGGTCAGGGGAACCAGGCAGAGCGGGCTGACCGCCTGGCCCAGCACAGAGTTGGCCTGGCTGGCCCCCACAGGCCCCTGCACCCCTTCCCCAGCCCCTGCCCCACCATTCTGCTCTCAGCAGGCTCCCCACAGCCCCCTTCCACCTGTCTCTCCACCAAAGCAGGCCCGCTACCCTGGCCCAGGGTCACCCCATCCCTCCTTCCCTCAGTCACGGCGGGTCCGCATCCACCGCCTCACCCCCACCCCCGCCAGGGGACACTCCAGGCACCAGCGCCCCGGAGCCTGGGGAGGAACGCGACTGGGACACACACGCCACCCCCACCCCGTCCCTGCCTAGCTGGGCGTGGAGAGCCTCCGCTCAGGAGCCCCCAAACATCCCCAGAGCACAGGAGCGCCTTCCATCGGTACCCTCTGCTCCGGTCCTGACCCTCATCTGCCCGAAGACGGCCAGGCCCACGTGGCGAGTCTGTGGATGGCACGCAGCACAGGCAGGGTTAAAGCACACCCAGTGGGGCCGCTTTACTGCGAGGTCAGGAGGGAGGCCCCACCAGGGCCCACGGGCGCGCAGACTCCCTGAGTCAGGCTGGAGGAGGCCCCGGCGCGCGGGGCGGGTGCCCGCAACTGAGACCCGACTTCGCTCCTTTACTGAGATCCTTCCGCCCTCGAGCTCTCTTCCTCCGGGTAGGACCCTGGAGAGGGAACGGGCAGAGGGGGACCATGAGGGGGGGCCTGGGCGCCTGCGGAGGCGGAGGCAGCAGCGGGAGCGCAGACCCTGAGCCCGCAGGCCCTCCCCGCCTCGCCCCTGGGGCAGAGCCTCAGCTCCGCGTGCCAGGCTGTTGCAAAAACTCCCGTATTGCAAAGGGGGAAACGGAGGTGACAGCGAGTGTCAGAGCTCAGGATCAGGATCCGTGTCGGGGGCGCAGCCCAGACCAGGGGTCAGCCAGCCCCTCCGCCCGCAGAGCACAAGCTCTGAGGAAGAGCCCACCCAGCCAGGTCCCAGTCTTGCCCCACCCCACCGTGCGCTCAGAGCACCAGCCTTAGCTCGGCCCAGAGGAGGGCAGGGCGGGAGAGGAGGAACCTTCCCATCGCAGGTGCCCGTGGTCCCAGGGAGCCCTGTCCACCAGGGGGCCCAGGTGTCCAGTGGAGCCGGTGGCAGGCCCACGCCAGCAGCCACGGGCACGTGCAGTGTGGTGCCCACCATGTGTGGAGAAAGGCCAGGCCTGCTCAGTGTCCCCGGTCCCCAAGACAGGCCCATCTGGGAACTCTGGAAAGTGGCCGAGATTACAGGGAGTGACGGGGACCCCGCCCGGCCAGCCCACAGGCCGGTGCCCACAACCACACCACCCGCTGGCACCGGGACTCACCCATGGCCACCAGGGCACTGCAGTCTTTGCTGTGGAAGTCTGTCCAGGCTCTGGTCTTGCAGCTCTTGCCACAGGTCAGGATGCCATAGCAGCGGCTGCAGGGCAGGAGACGCACCCCCACGGAGCGGCCGCACTGGTGGCAGAACTTGAAGAAGGGAATCCTGCGGGGGCCACGCGAGGGTCGGGCAGTGCTGGCCACCCGTGCCTCCGACCTGGCCCCGGGATCTTCCCCGTGTCTTCTGCACGTGGACAGAGACCTGAAGTCCCATCCAAGGACGTCCAGCATGGAGCCATTCAGAACAGAAAACAAGCACCGTGCCCAGGACCCCACCCAAAGGCTCACAGATGGGTCTGGGCGGGGGCAGTGGGGACCCCACTGCCACAGCGTGGGGTGGGGAGGAGCGGCTCCGAGCAGGCACGAGGGGCTGCGGGTCAGCCCAGCACGCCCCTGCCCTCGCGCCACCCCTGCCAGCCGCCCCGCACCCCCGCCCCACCCACCAGGGCGTCCTGGGCAGGCACATACAGTCATGTAGAGACTGTTCTGGGAGAGCCAGCTGGGAGCAGGGCCATGACCCCAAGGTGGGGGGGCTGGGAGGGGTGCAGCGCACAGGGTCCATGAGACAGCTGTCCCCCCAACATGGAAGGGCTCCTTGAGAGCGCCCTGTGGACCCCCGTGCCCCCCATCCTGCCACACCCACAGTGGGCGGGGCCCCGCCGGCCACTCACGGCTCCGCCTCCTCCAGGCGCAGCGCCTTGGGGCCGGTTCCCTTCTGCTTCAGCCTCAGGCAGGGGGTCAGCTCGGCTGTGTGCAGAGACCCCACGTTAGGTCTGAGGCCCCCGTGGGGAGAGGGCGCGCTGGGCTGCCCGCCCTGCCCACCCTGGCAGTGCTGGGGGCCGGTGGGGTTCCAAACCCTTGACAGCCCACGGCAGGTCCCAGGAGGCAGAGTGGGGCTTGGTCTGGCAGGGTCGGGGCATCCACGGCCTCCGGGGAGGGGCTTCCCTCTGCTCCTGCGCACCCGCCCGCCTGCAGCCTCCCGGTCGCCCTGCCTCTGCGCGGTCGTCTGGCTCAGTGTCCCCCTCCCGCACCCTTTTCAGGCCACGAGGCAGCCCCAGGTTTCTCTGGCCTTGTCCAGTGCACAGTCCCCACTGGACTGGAGCCGGTGCACAGCGGATCGGGCCGGGGACCGGAGCGCGGTGGGTCCCCACAGTAACCACAGGGTTCCCGCCACATCCCTGTACCGTCCTCTCCTTCAACAGCAGGTCACCCCACCCAGAAGGGGAGCCCAACCTCTGCTTCCTCCCACCCTGAGGAACGCAGGGACCCCCACAAGGAAACACCCCCCCGGCTGCTCCTCCCACGCCCCCCGGCACCCGGGCTGCCAGTCCAGCTGCCGTGGGGACGAGGACATGGGCCCCGGAAGCCACGTGCCATGGGCAAGGTTATGAAGCCCACATGGCACAGGGCCACTCCCGGGAGAGGCGACAATAAGGAACAGGGATGTGGGTCTGGGGCCCCAGCTTCACAGACCGTTTCTCTGGGAGGAAACGTGAACATGGGAAGGGTGTTCCCTTCACGGGAGGGGTGGGCTCTTCTCCACCACTCCATTGAGCTGTAACTCTGTGCCCCCAGGTCGCCACCTATCAAGGGCTCAGTTCAGGGGCTCCTGTCCACGCGCCGGTGTGTGACCATCTCCACAATCCAGCCGACACCATCGTCACTGAAAACGGCCCGGCCCCCCGTGGCTGCTCCCTCCTCGGTCTGTGCCGCTTTGCCTTTCTGGATGCCTCCTTTCATGTGTGGCCCTTGTGATGGCGCCTTCTCAGAGCATCGTGTGTCCAAGGCCCCACCCCGCCGCAGAGCATGACCGTGGATCGGCCTCGGCGCGTTCCTCCGCCCACCCGTGCTGCTCCCGTCGGGCTTTCATGAATCATGCCGCTTTGCACATTTGCGAGCACATGCTGGGGGCACCCAGCCAGGAGCGGGGCTGCCGGGTCACATGGGGGCCCAGGTTAGCATCTTAGGAGCCGCCGGGCAGGAGGGTGGCCTCTCTCGCCCATGTTCATGTTCCGGCCATCTCGTTGGGGGTAAGCGGCATCTCGGTGGTTCCGTCTGTTCGGGTCTGATGACCAGTGACACTGAGCGTCTTCCTGTGGGTCTGCTGGCTGCTCGCATGCATACACCCTTCTTTACAGGAGTTTTGTGCAGATGTGGGTGGCACGAAGACCGACCCCATCTCTGAGCCCGATTTCTTTTCGGTTCCAGTGTTCGTGCTGTGACCTGGGACGGAGCGACTTCGGCCGGCATCCCCAGGCCTCTGGGAGCCACGGAGAGTTTTGTCAGCAACTGCCGGAACGGCACAGCCACCGAGACAGGCATCACACCAGGCGCTGGCGTCCGGTCTGAGCAGTCACAGGGTCACCGGGCCGCTGGGAGGCGTGGCTCCTGCCCCTTTGTCTGGCCCGCCCGCCGGCGCCCTGCAAACCTCCTGCGAGTGCGTGTGGCCGCGAAGATGAGCTGTGCGGGCCGTGGGGCCGCCCCGCTCCCGTCCCAGGCTGTGCAGCTGCCGGCCTGGCTTTTCAGCCTCAAGACGCCTTCTCGGCCCAACCGCTCCTTCCCTCCAGCGTCAGACGGGTTTCTGCTCCTATCCTTTGTCCAGTTTTTAATCCAATTGTTTGTCTTTATCATTGAGGGGTGACAGTTTATTCTACATACGAGTTCCTTACGAGGTGTAGGTTTGCAAATATATTCGCCTGTAGATTGTCTTTTCATTTTTGACAGTGTCCTTTGAAGGAAAGAAAAAAAAAGGCTGTCCAATTTATCTACTTTTCCGGGGCTCATGCCTTTGGTGTCTTGCCTGTGACTCTGCCACCGGGTCCCAGGGTGTGGAGACTTGCCCTGTGTTTTCTTCTAAGTGTTTCACAGTTTAAGCTTTTACACGTAGGTCTTCAGTCCAAGCTGAATTAATTTCATCGTTTCGTGTTTGGGTAACCAGAGGCCTCGGCCCCACTTGCTGCAAAGGCTTGTCCCTCCCCCGTTAAAGCCTCGGCGGGGACACACAGGTTCCAGTCTGCTGGCCCGTTGGTCTGTTTTTATGCGGGCGGCACAGTCTTGATGACCGTTGCCTTGCAGTAAGTTTAAAATTGAGAAAGAGGAGTCCTTCAACTTTGTTCTCTTTCAAGATTTTTTTGGTTGTTCTGGGACTCTTGCATTTCCATGTGAATTTTAGAATCAGCTTCTCATTTTGTACAAAGAAGTCAGCTGGAATTCTGACCAGGAGATGTCTTCCCATTTATTGAGCTTCCTTTCATTTCTTTCTTTCTTTCTTTCATTTCTTTTCTTTCTTCCTTCCTTTCTTTTATTCTCACCTGAGGACATTTTTTTCCATTGCTTTTTTTCTTTTTCTTTTTTTTTTTGAGAGAGGCAGGGGGGGTGGGGAGCAACATGGATTGGCTGCCTCCCATATGCACCCAGACTCGGGAGTGTATGTGTCCAGCCTGGGAATCAAACCTGCAGCTCGTCCGTTATGGGATGATCCTCCAACCCACTGAGCCTCACTTGCTGGGCCGATTTCTTTAACCATGTTTTGTAGTTTTCAGAGCATAAGTTTAACACAGCTTCTGTTAAATGCATGCGGAAGTTTTCCACTCTCCTCAGTGTTATTGCAAATGGAGTTGCTTTTAGATTTCATATTTGGTTTGTTCATTGTGACTGTATATCGACCTTATATCCTACAGCCTTACTGAGTGCATTTATAGTTTTAGTAGTGGGAGCGTTTTATATTTATATTAACCTTTTAATATGTATACATCTAGTTTAATAATTTCATATTAGTTTTAGTTTTTAAAGTGGATTCTTAGGGTTTTCAATCTGCAAGGTGATACTGGCAAATAGAGATAGTTCCACTTTTCCTTTCTGGCTTGAAGGCATCTTTTTTTTTCTTGCATGATCACACAGGCTAGCAGCTCCAGTGCAGCATCAAACAGAAACACTGGAAGAAGACATCCCTGTCTTCCTCCCGACCTCGGAGAGCAAATGGTCAGTCCTTCGCCATTAAAATCCGATTGTGGCTGTGGGGTCTCCAGGTGCCTTTGTCAGGTTGACAAAGTGTCTTCTGCCCCTTATTGGTTGTCCTGTGCAGTTCCTATCCCGTCTAGTCCCCGGGCCCCTCAGTGACACAGGTGAAAAGGCTGCCATCCTGGGCCTGTGACTCAGTCCTTTCTGGGGACGCTCCATCACGCAGAGGAGAGACCAGTGACTGACCAGTGCCACCAAAGGGTTGGTCCTTGGGCTCCCCCGCAAATGCCATCTTAGCCTGGTCCCCTCGCCATCCAGGGACACGCCTTCCTTCTCCCGGGCAGACACCTGATGTGCCCCCCATGGTTTCTCACCAAGTCCAATTCTCTTCAGCAGGTGGAAAGAGATGTTACTACAGCTAAGCAACAAGCTTCCACGTGCACAGGGGTGTGTTCTGGATCCTTCTCCAGATCCACAGGACGATTCCCTGTGCCCAGCGACCCTGCAGCCTTTCCCACCAGGCTCTGCCCAAAACTTCGATCTCTCGGGTGGGCTCTGCCACCTGCTGGGTGTGGACGACCCAGAACTTCACTTCCCAGAGCAGACTGCTCCTGACACACGCAGGGGTCACCAGTTCAGCCCCCTGGACGTGGCTCACCAAGCAAAGCACCAAGCAGGGCCCTCTCCCTCCCATCCCAGTGCTGGCCAGTCCCCCCCAGGAACCACAAGCTCTAGGTCTGCGGTTTCCTCGTCGCACCCACCTGCCCCAGACCCCTCACGTGAGAGGGAAAATCCCAGTCTTGGGTTAGGGTGGCCCTGGGCCAGGTTTTCATGGGACAAGGACCCCCTGCTGCCCACAGGACAGCCTCGCAGTGCCTCCAGCAGCTCAGTTGACACCTCGCCCCTCCCGGGTGCTGTGCCCCCCACCCCTTGGCAGTGGGATGGGCATTCCTGGACAGATACGGTGCTCCCACATGTGCTCCCACAGCGTGGCCTGAGGTTCTCCTGGGACCCCCCCCAACCTCTCTTGCATGACCTCCTCAGAGGGCAGGACACGAGGGACAGCTGACCCTGGCCTAGGAGGTGGCCAGAGCAGTAGCAGGACAGGTCTCTCTTGTATCCCTTCCTGGCCCAGCCGCTCACCTCCCATGATCGTCAGCAGACACAGCCTGGCTCTGCCCACAGCCACCCACCTCTCTTGCTCAGGTACAGCACCTTCGGGTCCCACTGGCTCTCCTTGGCCAGGACAGCGCGGCGCAGCTGGAAGCCCATGTATTCCAGCAGCCGCTTCCGGGCCAGGAACGTCTCCCGCTCCGCCGGCAACAGCAAGTGGAAGGGGCAGTGGGCGATCTTCCGGTCCTGTGGCATAGCCCGGTCACTGTGGGGTGCCAGCCCCGCCCCGGGGAGGGCAGACCCCACTCCCAGCCCTGGCCTGGTGCTATGGGGGGTGGAACTGGGTGGGGGGTACACCTCTGCTCTTGAGGCTCATTGTGAGGACAAATCGGGAGAGCGCTCTCAAAGCCAGGCATGGCTGCCAGGCCTGGAAACACCTGGGCACCAGGTGTCTTCCAGAAGGACTGGGATGCGCTCTGGTTGGAAGCGTGGGGGACCTTTGGCCCAGCTTTGCCCAAGGGATGGTAAGGCCCCAGCTCCACCCCCACCCCCAACAGGAAACTCAAAGCCATACCTGGTAGAATTTGAAATACCCGTAGTCAACGGCCGTGCCCACAGCCACCTTGTCCCCCTGCATGAGCGTCACAGGGGCCAGGATGTCGGCCCCGTAATTAATGAGCTGGTCAATCTGTGGAGAACAGAGCTACATCAAAAGCATGTGAACACTCCAGCCAGCAGGAGGTGGGATCCATAACTGGGGTGTTCGACCCCCCAACAGCCCCCCAGGCTGTGCTCAGGGCTGCCCAAGGCCTCCAGGCCCTCTTGCCAGCCTTGCTGGATGGAGGAGGGCAGTCCAAGGTCACGCTCCCAGCAGGAGAGCAGGCACTGCCAGACAGGCCATTGTCACCTGCATTACCCAGGGAGGCCACCTCGCAGGTGTGCGGAGAGACACAAGACAGACATGCAGACTCACAGACAGGAAGTCAGGGTGATCATCACTGCAGTGACTGTCATGGGAGTCAAGGCCAGGCCATTCCTGGGGACCCCTCGTGACACCCACTCCCACTGCGTATGTCTGTCGAGGCCAGGTTGCGGTCCCACTTCCCCTAGACTGGAGTGGCCCAGGGCAAGCACAGGCCTGTCTTGTTTACATCCTATTCCACACATCTGGGTGCTCAGGGAGACTGTGGACACACATGCACATTTGTGTGTGCGCATCTGTGCACATGGGCGTGTACACGTGTGTACACACATGGTTGTTTGCATGTGATATGTGGGGGATGAGTGTGTGCGTGCATGTACATGTGTGTAGGGTTTGTGCATGCATGTGTGAGCATGCATAGATGTTTGCATGTGTGGGTGTGTATAGATGTGTAGGGAGTGGGTGTGTGCATGTGTATGTGCATGTATAGATTTGTGCATGTATAGGTGGGTGGGTGGGTGTATGTGTGTATGCATGTATAGGTGTGTGCATGTATAGGTGGGTGGGTGGGTGTATGTGTGTATGCATGTATAGGTGTGTGCATGTATAGGTGGGTGGGTGGGTATATGTGTGTATGCATGTATAGGTGTGTGTGTGTGCAGGTGGGTATGCGGGTGTGCAGTTGTCCATGCACATGTATGATTTCCCACACGCAGCACAGCAAGGTCTCGGGCTTGAGACTTACCACCAATTCCATTCACAGCTAATGTCATCTAACAGGGCCCCCGCCCAGCGCTGGCGAGGGAGGAGGCACCTTCAATAAGAGGCTTTACGGCTCCATAGCTTTAGCAGGACACACAGCAAAACCGCAGGGTTCAGCAGCCAGCACAGCGGGTGGGACCCGGGCCGAGGGTGCAGGGCACTCACGGGCCGCACACGGCCTGCCTTTGGGCCATGGTGGGCTCGGCCGGTCCTCACTCCCAGTCTAACGTTCATGCTTCACAAACTCAAAACCTTGGAGACGCCCTGCGCGGAGCTTCGTGGGCACAGAACCCGCCATCTGGGGGCAAACGCCGCCGAACAGTGGCAGCCAGTGTGGCCTGACCAGGCCCAGCGCATGGGTGGGGGCCGCGTGGAGTTTACGCCCGGATCCCTCGTGGCCGCGGGGACGCCACGCCAGGCCCGCGGCCAGCGCGGCGGGACCCGTTCCCAGCGCTCCGGGAAGACGCAGCCCAGCCGGCCGCAGGCCCCGCCCTGCCCCGCGCCCCTCCTTGCAAAGCAGGGCGACACTCTGGGGGACCCCGGCGCGCGTGAGGCACAGGGCTCCGAGGGCCGCCCGGACCCCGTCACGTGGAGGAAAAGCGCCGGAAGGCACTGGGCAGAGCTTGTTGTTCAAACCGTAGCTGAAGCTAGAAAACTGGGACGAAGACAGGGGACCTCGGCCTCACGACCGTGGCCTTGGCGGTGGCTTCATGGGCACCAGAGGCACAGCTAACGAGGGAGAAACACGCGTGGGACGCCATGTCACGTCACAGCCGCTGGGCCTCAAAGGTCACTATAAAGAGGAAGAAGGCCCCACGGGTGCGAGGAAGCACTTCCCGCCACGCACCCGGTCAGCGATCGGCACCCAGGAAACGGAGAGAACAGCCCGAACGCGCGTTTCTTCAAGGAAGGCGGACGCGCAGCCCACGAGCCCGAGAAGGTGCTCGGCGTCTCGGATGAAAGTCGGATGAAAGCAGAGGAGCCGCGGCCTCGCCCGCGTCGGGGCGGGCGCCGTCCCGCAAACCCGAAAAGGCGGGCGCTGGCGAGGCCGCGGGGCCGGCGGCCGGGGCAGCCCCGGGGGGAAGCCGTGTGGGGGCGCCGCAGAAAATTAGCCGCAACGCCGCGGCTGGGTGGACCCCCGACTTGAAAGCGGCGTCTGGGAGAGAGATTTGTGCCCCCGTGTTCCCAGCGCGTGACCACAGCTGCCGAAGAGGAGGCCGTCCCGCGCCCGTCCACGGACACGAAGCGCACAGTGTGGTCCGTGCGCACAGCAGGTTCCGTCCGCCTCAAAGGCGAGAACACCTGACGCCCCCGCTGGAGCGCAGGGGCCGGGGGCGTGGCGCTCGGTGGCACCGGCGGTCCCCGCGGGACAAACGCGTGTGATGTAGGGGCCGGGTTCGCAGGGGCGGGGCGGGGCGCGAGCGTTGAATGGGCGGAGAGTCAGCTGTGTCAAGTGAACAGGCCCACGGGGTGCATGGAAGTCACGGCTGCCCCACGTGAATGTGCTCAATGCCCCTGAACTTGGAAATGGTTAAGGTGGTCGACGCTGCCCCGGCGGGGGGCTCAGTTGCGCAGCATCGTCCCGTACACCGAAAGGCTGCGGGTTCGAGCCCGCGTCAGGGCACGTGCAGGGCTCTCTCTCTCTCTCTCTCTCCCACTCCCTTCCCCTCCCTCTGAAATCAATAGGCATGTCATCGAGTGAGGATTTTTTTTAAAAAAAAACATGGTAAATTCTATGTGTCTTTTACCACAATTATTTTTTTAATGTGTAGCGTATAACCTATTTTAAGGAAGGAAGGAAGGAGGGAAGGAAGGAAGGAAGGAAGGAAAGAAGGAAGGAAGGAAGGAAGGAAGGAAGGAAGGAAGGAAGGAAGGAAGGAGGGAGGGAGGGAGGGAGGGAGGGAGGGAGGGAGGGAGCCTTGACTGATGTGGCTCAGTGGGTAGAGCGCCGGCCTGCCAATCAAAGGGTCACTGGTTCGATTCCCAGTCAGAGCATGTGCCTGGGCTGCGGGCCAGGTCCCCAGTTGGAGGCGTGTGAGAGGCAACCACACATTGATGTTTCTCTCCCCCTCTTCCTCCCTCCCTTGCCTTCTCTCTAAAAAAATTTAAAAAATATTTAAAAAAGAAAAAATGAAAGAAAAAGAAAAGAAAACCTTCCAGAGAGATGCTGGTGAGCAGTCCTGGCTGCTGTGGGTGGGAGGCCCATGAAGGACGTAGCAGAGGGACCAGGGTGGACAGGAGCCCCGCAGACCCAGGCCAGGAGCCCCTGCTCAAAGGGCAGCTGCTGAGGCCATGGGCAGGGCAAAGAAAACAGGTCACACATACGGGAAGAGAAGAGAAAAATGCCATGACTATGGACAAGATCCTTCTCTACCTGCAAGTCCTAAAGAATGAATGGAAAACTCTTCAACTAACAGGACCTGAGGTCAAGGTTGGTGACCAGTAGCTACAGGTCTACTGAACAGACAGTAACCCTGGGAAGATGTAAGAAAAATTACATCTACATACTATACAGATAATAAAAACTAATTTAATTCTGCAGTGTTAGTATATTTATAACAGGTTTAGGATATACAGTTAATAGAATTTTTTTTTTAAGATTTTATTTTTAGAGAGAGGGGGAAAGAGGGAGAAACAGAGAGAGAAACATGAGTGTGTGAGAGAAATATTGACCGGTTGCCTCTCGCACACCCCACCTGTGTTCCGACCGGGAATCGAGCCGGTGACCTTTTGCTCACTGAACCTACTAAGCCATGCAGGTCAGGGCTAAAAATGTTTTTAATCATCGTAGGTGTTGGAAGCATTTATGAGACTCTTGAGGTGGTTATTAGACACATTCTAGTGTTTGGATGAGGGACTGCAGGACCCATGTTCGGTTCCAGAGCACCCACTTTGGTGGCTACTGGTGAGTGGGTGTCATGCGTTTGCTTCCCGGGAGACAGTGTGTAGAGACCCGTCAGCCAGGGCGGCTGCAGCCCTGCCCAACAGGTCCTTTGTCAGGGTCCCTGGCCGACGCCCACTCAACACAGAAAAATCTAGAATCCTGCAATCAGACCAAATCTTGGCGTGTCTTTCCTGAGACAAACCGGGGGGCTTCTGTCCAGCCCGCTGGGTGTTGGTGCCTCGGCACATCGTTTAGATCCATACATTTTAAAAGGCAAGCATTTTTATCGTTCTCAGTACTCAGAGCATCATGGCTTGGAGAACACAGAGCAAGGACAGGACGCTCTGCCTGCCCGCGGGGGAGGAGGGCCACACGCAGGGTCCCCCAGCCCCAGGCCCCACGACCGACCGGGGCTTCCCCGCCCACCCCGCCCGACCCCTCACCAGGGCCAGATTGCTGTCCACGCTCCTCTGCTGCTCGTAGGTGATGTCACAGGCGACACACAGGGCGCTGCCCAAGCCTCTGGTCAGGAGCAGGTTGGGGTCCGCTCCGTGGGCCAGAAGCTCCTTCACAACCTGGACACAGACAAGCTGGTCAGCTGGTCAGCGCCCACCAGGCCCCTCCCTGCCCTGGCCCCGGAGCGAGGCCACTGCCAGGCCCAGCACAGTGGTGGCCTCAGCTGGGGCTCACAGAAGCCACCGCTGAGCACTCCCAAGGCCGCTACCCGCGCAGAGGTGGCGCCGGGGGTGGGGCGTGTGCTGTCTGTCCCAGGCCACTGCGGAGCCAGCCCCGGATGACCCCTTGTCCTTGGGACCAGTGTGCCTCCGCCCCGCGCCCCCTGGGTCTCTGTGACCACCCGGCCAGACGCAGCGTGGCCACATATCCCTTGTTCCCTGCTGTGTCCCCAGCTGCTGGCCCAGGTGCCACCCGCCCGGGGAGCTGGGAGGCAGAGCAGCCGCGTGGGATCCAGAGCCACGAGCGCCCGGCTCTCTCACGAGCTGCCCCCGGAGCGCGCGCTCTGGCTGCTGCCCCTGTGCTCCAGGCAGGAGCAGGTGCCGCGCAGCTTTTTGGGTGAGAGTGGGGAGAGGAGCCGGGACCCCGCGAATGTCTGCGGAGGCCCTGCCTGCAGCAACGACGCCTTCAGCTCCTTTGCTGAAATGGCCCCTCACCAGGGAAGCCCTCTCGCCACCCTGCGGAGGTCGCTTCCCTCCATCCTCCTCTGTCTGTCATTGACCTTCATCTCTTCACAGCACTTACCATCACCTAAGAACGTGTCAGAGGTCACCTAAAGACGCCTCACACACAATGACAGTCTGTCTTCCCCACTAGAATGTAAAGCCCTTGAAGCAGAGACTTGGTTTTACTCAACAGTTAATGCCTAGAGGGGTGCCCGCCTGACACATAGTAGGTGCTCCAGAAACTACAGAGATGAAAGGATGAGCAGGAGGGTGGAACACAGATGGAAGGGAGGGAGGGGGAGGGGGAGGGGGAGGGGAGGAGGGAGAGGGAGGGGAGGGGAGGGGAAGGGGGAGGGGTGTAGGGGGGAGGGGAGCAAGTTGGGAGGGAGGGAGGGAAGAAGGAAGGAAGGAAGGCGGGGGGGGGGGGGGGGATGAGGGGCGGGGCTGGTGGGCGGCTGGATAAGGGGGTGGCGGGGCGGCCGGCAGGAGCAGGCGGTGGGAACCGGCCAGCGCGCCTTTCCTGCAGACTGTGGAGCCCGCCGGGGGCAGGGCTGTGACCCGGGCCGCTCACTCGCTGCCGCCCTGCTCCCTTTCCCTCCTCTCATCCCCCTACCTCTCAGAGCTCCACCCACGGGCGAGGGGACCCACGCCCCTGGCACCCTGCTGTCTCTGTGCCACTGCCAAGCACTGCGGCCCCCACTGCGGCGGGGCCCTCAAGGTCAGGGCGCACTCACCAGGTCGTTGCCGCTGGCGATGGCCAGGGACAGCGGTGAGTGGCCACTCCACAGCAGGCTGGGGCTCGCCCTGTGGGCCAGGAGCCGCTGAACGATGCCCTGAGCGCACTGGGTGGGGAGGCAGGGCCACAGGTCAGGGCGGCCGGGTCCTCAACGCCGACACCCCGAGGTGGCCGGCTGTTGCCCGCACCCCAGCTCCTTGCCCGGCACGTTCTGAGTTCCAGGCAGATGAGGGGCCGGCGGGCGGCCGTGTGGATCCACCCGCACCCTGAGAGGTTTTCTAAACATCCACTGTTTCTGATGAAAAGTGGGAAGCCGGCCGGTGCGCAGACTGATGTAAAGCTTGTTTTCCGAGGAAGTGGGGAGCCAGGACCTTCCCACCGTTGACCAGACCGTCGCGGCAGATGGCGTCGGCAGGCTGGAGGGTGCACCGTCCCCAGGGCTTGGGGCCCCCAGGACACAGCCGGGGAAAGAAGCCCACCAAGTCTGTACACCCTCCCTGCCCTTCCCCGGGGACCCTCATGTCCGCTCCTCCTCCCCTTCTTCTCCCGGAAGTGCTCGCAGGCTGGGGCCGCCCCCTCCCTCTCCCCAGCCTCAGGGCCCCCAAGCTCCCAGGGAAGCATCCCCCCATTCCCGCACGCAGCTGCAAGGGCAGGACTGCTGCAGCCACGCCTCTCAGCTCTGGGACTTGATCCTCACCACCTGCCCGGACCCAGCGACAGAGTTGCCTCTGCTGGCTCCTAACTGCTTGTCCGGGTCGGAAATCGTCACGAAGGACCCAGGGCGTGAGTTGGAGGGCACAGGGCTCAGACCCAGGCCTTGGACTTACTGGCCCAGGCCTTGCCCAGCCTGCGTCTCAGAGCCTAGCGGCGCCGTTCCCAGCACAGGCTCATGGCCCCTCAGAAGGTTCTGGGCAGGGCAGTGGCCCAGGCTCCAGGCGGCTTTGACAAGAGGGGTGCTCTGAAGCAGGGAGGCTTGAAGGTGCCCCCCACGCCCTGCCAGCATCACCGGACGCCGCCCCCGCAGGTCCTCATGGTCTCGTATCACCATGTACAGTGGCAAACAGCCATGCACGGCCCACAGAGGCCGGCTCCGACTGTCGCTTTACGGGGGAGTAAAATGAGGCTCAGTGGCTTACCGGCCCCGGCCGCACCGGCCGCTGCTCCCCTCGGCCCAGCCTGGCTCCCACGCCCCCCACTCCCGCCCCGGCCCCTCAGTTGCCTCCTGCTGGAAGCAGTCCCAAGGCTGTCCGGGGGCCACCACCCAGGGCTCCACAGGACCCGGTCACCACTGGGGAACTGAGTCACAGGTGACTGAGGAGCACCGGACAGTTTCAGTCCAGGACAGTCACGCCCAAATGTGCTTGAGCAGGTCCTACATAGGGGAGAGTGACGTCACCCTGGGACCCGTGGGTATGTAGGCACACGTGTGGACACGTGTCCCTAACACATGCTGTGAGACAACACTGGGACACATGAGTTCCCTGTGTTTCAGCCTAGGACGTCACATTTCACTGTGGATGTGACCATCCTCTGCGCCAAAGCCCACTCAGGCAGGAAGGCCTGGGGCCACCACCCCAGGTGTGTCCCCTGAGCCCGGCTGGTCCCCACAGGGCTGCTGACTCACTGCCTTGCCCCCATACAGTCACACAGGTACCCATGCACCACCCAAGTACACACGTAATGCACACATGTACACAGTGTACATGTGTACTGCCTATAAGTACAACTCACAGATGCTCACATGCATGCACTCAGTGCACACACGCGCATACATGTACACACCCATGCAAATGCACTCCCACGTGCCCCAGGGCGCTCCCATGTGTGCACACATACATGTACGCACATGCACACACAGCACACAGCTCCTGTTGCCCCAGGAAGGCCACTTCACCTGGTAGTTGTCCTCCCGCTCGCAGGCCACATGCAGAGGCGTCCTGCCGCCCTCGTTGGGGACAGACGTGTGCCTGCTATAGTAGGTGCTGGGCGGGCCTGCTTCGTTGTTGAGCTTCAGGCTGGAAGGCCCCAGGTCTAGCTGTGTGCAGGCAGAGGAGTCAGGTCGGGTCCCAAGCCCCTCCCACCATGGCCCAGAGACCTGCCCCTTGCCGGACAAGGCCCAGCCACAAGCCCCCTGCAGGGGGAGGCTCACTCACAGATGTGGTTGCGTGGAGGACCGGGCCGCCGTCCTCCCCGGGCAGCGGTCGGGGCCACCTCCCAGGAACCCCCACCCTGCGTCCTGCACGTGCGACCCGAGCCCTCCTCGCGCGCTCTCCTGCCAGGGAGCTGTGCTCACGCTGCGGCGGGGCCAGGCTGGTCGGGCGCACACGGAGCATCAACCAATCTCTTTAGAGACAAGTGACATTTTGAACTAAGTGGATGACATAGTCTCCAGAGCAGCCCCGGGGCCCGGGCGCCCGCCCTCCCGTGTGACAGGGGCACACCTTGCCCACTTTGCACTCGTCGTCCTGGTCGGTGGCCCTGGCGTCCACGTCCGTGATGGCGTGGAGCAGCAGCTCTGTAATCTTGATGCCCTCCTCCCCAGGCAGGGCAGCCGCAATGTGGAGGGGGGTCAGGGCCCCCAGCTGCTGAGGAAACGCAGAGCGGTGAGGGCAAGGCTCCCAGGGAGCGGCTCCCCCACGGGAGGGTGGCCAGGGCCTGTCTGGGCCGGTGCCCGCGTGCTCCTTGGGCCCCAGTACTGCATTCTGGCCGGCTGCCTCGTGACACTCAGGACAGCAAGGCCCGCCCACAGGACACCCGGGCACGTCCCCTCCCATTCACAAGATGCTTCTGCCTCCAGGGCCACGGGCAGGAGCGCAGGGCCTGAGGGTTCCGTCCCTGCCTTCCTCCACGGCAGGCCCGGCCCCCTGCCAGGGCCTGGTCCAGGTGCCCGCAGACGGCCACGCAGTCCAGACGCCAGTCCCCAGCCAGGCCTGTTGACACAGCAGCCCTCTGGTCTGGGCTGAGAGTCACCGGAGGGCTGTCTCTGGGATGCCTGGTCAGCACTGACCACACAGAGGGGGTCGGGGGCCTCGTCCTGGGGCAGGGCGTGCGGAGGGGGCACAGCCAAATTGGAGAGGGACCCAGCCAGGAACACACAGTGCACCCTGGGCCGGGGGGAGGACACACCAGCCCTCCAAGAGGACCCTGAGGAAACAGGAAGGGCCCGGGAGAAAGGCCGCGGGGACGTTGCTCAGAAAACACTGACATCAGCCCTCTGTGCGCTGGGGAGGAACGGGCGCTCTCCGGGTGCTGCCGCTCTGCCTCCTTGGGCGTTTCAATAAAGCGAAACTCCCATGTGAAGGGTGCATGTAAGTAACTGATTCTTGACTGGGATAGATGGGTGGGCGCGTGGATGGAGGGATGGAGGGATGGGTGGGCGGGTGGATGGAGGGATGGGTGGGTGAGTGGGTGGGTGGAGGGATGGAGGGATGGGTGGGTGGGTGGGTGGATGAGTGGGTGGGCGGGTGGATGGAGGGATGGGTGGATGAGTAAGTGGGTGTGTGGATGGAGGGATGGGTGGGCGGGTGGGCGGGCGGGTGGATGGGTGGGCGGGTGGAGGGATGGGTGGGCGGGTGGATGGGTGGATGAGTGGGCGGGTGGGCGGGCGGGTGGATGGGTGGGCGGGTGGATGGAGGGATGGGTGGGCGGGTGGATGGGTGGATGAGTGGGCGGGTGGAGGGAAGGAGGGATGGGTGAATGAGTGGGTGGATGGGTGGGTGGGTGGAACCTGCCGAGCTGGAAGGCTGTAACCCTTAGTTTCACAGGTGCAGTCCAATCAGTAAACTTATCCCGAGTCTTACACAAATCCCACTTCCCTGCACTACTTACTGGGCCTTATTCTCAGAAGAGAAGAGAAGACAGGGCCTGGGCAAGGAACCTAAAGGCTGAGAGCCGCCCACCTCCAACCAAGGCTGAGGGAAAACAGAACCGCCAGCGGAGCCCTCTCAGCACAACAGGGGGCCCAGGGCTGGCGGGTGGAGCGCTCACCCACCAGAGCAGGAAGGTGGGTGCCCGTGAGTGTCCCCGCCAGCGCCCTGGCCTCACACCGCCAGTGGCCTCTGCAGCCAGCCCCTCCCACGCTCACTGCACCTCCAGCTGCCCTCGGGGGCCCCACCTCGGGGGGGAACTGGATGTCGGTCCTGGCTCCACTCTCCAGCAGCAGCCGCACGCCACCCACGTCCCCGGCCATCACCGCAAAGAACAGGCCCCGCATGGGCACACGACACAGGTTGGGGTCCGCGCCTCGGTGCAGCAGCAGCTGGATGGTCAGCCACCTGTTTCTGTGTCTGGAAGGATCAGCAAGATGTGGTCACGGGGGGGGGGGGGGTGCACAGGCGGCTGTCCAGGCAGCACCCCATCTGGACAGGCGCTCCCCAGGTCAGGACGCTTGGGAAGCACTGGCCTCTGCATGACACCCTGGGCCCTGGGTCCTGCCCTTCCGGGACCTCCAGCCCCTGCCCCGCGGCCAGAGCCACCCATCTAACACCAAGCACCTTAGGAGAGCCAGCCAGCCAGCCAAGTACAAGTCCAGCTGTGGCCTTGCCTGGCTTCTGACCTCGGGAGTCCCTTAGCCTCACTGAGGTCACCCGTGAGATGGAGTGTGGGGTGGGGGCCAGCCTCTCTCCTGTAAGGTTAGGATGGAGAGCATCTAGCACCATGCACAGCAGACATGCACACACGTACACCCCCACACACACACAGGTACACATATAGGCACACAGACACCACATCCCACCCACTCACAAGCACATACACACTCCACACACACGCATGCACATGTACCACAGGGGACACACATGTCCACACCCCAGTCACAACCACACACATGTGCCACCCAAGCACACATGTACAGCCCATACCCCACACATGCACGAATGCACATGTATCACACGGGCGCACGCGCGCACACGCCTATGAGGCGCACAGAGCTGGGGTGAGCTGGGCCGAGCCCTGGGCCTCGAGAGGCCAGCGGGGTGGGCTGGGAGGTCGGGTGCGGGGAGCAGCTGTGCTGAGGAGCTGAGCCAGCACAGGACAAGGGGAGATGGGCGGGAGCGCAGTCAGGGGCAGCGGTTCTCGAATTTCCCACTCTTGGGACCCCTTCCTACCCTTAGCATTCTCTGAGGACCCCAAAGGGCTTTTGTTCGTGTGGATTCTGTCCATCCGTGTCTACTGTGTTATGAATTTTAAAAACTGAGACATTTTAAAGTACTGATACATTTAACAAGTAACAATAAAATCCCACTGCCCACTGACATGAAATACTTTTGTGGCCCCGGGCCCCGCCGCCCACGCACTGCCACCTGCCTGAGCACGGACAGCGCCATCTGCTGCACGGTACCCCCGCTGGCGCCGGGCATGCCGCCAGACCCCCGGAGCACGCTGTAGCCCTCGGCGCTCCTCCTCCGCGCGGCTTGCGAGGGCGCGATGGGGGAGTCCTGCCCGCAGCGGTTGGACCCGACACGGGTCTCGTTGCTGCACAGCGTGCCCTCATCCTGGGACACCAGCTCGTCATCCAGCCCCTGGTCCGGGCTGCTGACACTGCCCCCCAGCGACGTGGATGCCCACGTCTCGGGGCTGGCCCTCGGGTGGATGGACTCCTGGCTGCCTGGGGCACGTGCCAGCTCAGAATGATAGACGGAGCCTGAGTGGCGGTGTTGGGTTACTGAGAGCTTTGGAGCTTCCTTTGGAGAGTAAAATAAAATAAAATAAAAACCCACCATTAGAAGGAAAACAATTAGAGTGGCAGCCCCTTCAAACAGCTTCCTTAGCAAGGACCGGTGCGCGTGGCCCAGGGTGGCCTTCGCAGGACCTGGCTGGCGGTGCGCACAGTAGTGCCCAAGCACCTTCTGAAAGACCCCCAGAGGCGCGGCAAGACCTTGGGGCCAGCAAGCAGAGACCTGGCGACACGGCAGCCACCAGCCACACGTGGGAGCAGCACACAGAGCAGGGCGTGTTCCATACACCAGACACACATGAGTGTGAAGACACCAGAATGGGACCACGAGTGTCAGTTGATGGTCACCGGCACCAATTCAGCTCCAACAGGAGCCCCCACTTCAGGGTGCGGTGAAGGGAGCACGGCTCAGTGCCAGCAGCTCAGGGGTGACGCAGCACGGCTGCGAGGCGGCCCTGGGGACAGGCCCTGGCTGCTCCCTGCTGCTCCCAGCAAGGCTCTGGCCGGGGTTTAGCTCAAGCCAAGGGCACAAGTCAGCCTCCGATTTCCAGGAAAGAGGGGAGCTGGCCCACGTGGACAGAAGCCCCTGTCCCTGGGCCCTGATGGGTCTGTCCTCATGCAAACGAGGACTCCAAATCCTCGCAGTTTGATTGGTCCAAAGTTCACTTTCCTGACTGGTCAGAATAGAGCTGCTCTGATTGGATGGGAAAGTCTCAGTCCCATTGGCTGACCCAGGATTCCTGGAGCTCCTTTATAAGGGCGGCTCGATGGCAGGAACCCGAGCAGGCAGCAGGGCAGGGCAGCTGCTCCCTGAAGGGCAGTATGTATGGCGGCCCCTGTGCAGAAATGGCTGCTTGGTCCTGTTTTTTATAAACGTGAGCCCAGTGAGCCACCGGGAGCCCTTCCTAGCAGATGTCTTCTTCCTCGGGGCCCATAGAAGATCACGGATGCACCAGATTAAATAAAGTATATTAATAACATTAATTCCACCTTTAACTTTTCCATGTGGCTCCTAGAAAACTCGAAATCACATGTGGGGCTCCCGCTGCAGCTCACAGCGCGTTTCTGTGACGTGACGCAGCTCTTTGTCCCAACGCCACAGCCTCCCTTCTCCACGTGTGGGTGGACTCCTGACCAGCGTCAGTGTTGGCACGGCCAGAAATGCACGTTCCTGGGCCCCACCCCAGACCCACCCAGGCAGGGACACTGGGGGTGGGGCCCAGCTATATGTGATTACATTTTTCTATAAATAGTTGAGGTTAGGGAGCCTAGGAGCCTGTCCTGGCTGCGCGGCCTGCAATGCAAACCAGCAAAATGGTCCATGAAGGTCGACATGGCCATGGTCCCACAGCATCACCTACAGGGACAGCACTGCTCCAGGTGGCCCCACGCTCACTCACACCTGTGAGCCACTCTCTGTGGGGCAGTGCAGGGGTCAGAGAGAGCCTTGTCCCCACAGAGAGGAAAAACTGCCAGCTTTGTTTAAAAACAAACTAAGGGAGTGATTTTTACAAGAATTTTAAGAATAGAATTAAAAATCTTTATGGGCCCAATTCCTTCATCAAGAATTAATTTACCCCAAGCGTACAAAGACTCCTCTAGGCACCAGGTCCCTGAGTGTGGGAGACCGGTCTGTGTGGTATTGGAAACTGTGACCACTGCTTTGAGCCAGGAACAGCATATGGGCCCATAAGCCTTAAAGACATCTGGTTAGCACACCCCAATCGCCACAGTACCGTTCCCACTCTCCAGAGAGTCTTAAGGAGAAACATAAAAATATAACGTGCCCTGTGACACTAGGGAAGCCTGCTCTGCCTGCTCTGCTTCGTATGACTCCTAATCTATACCAACGGAATGTCTAACTCCGGGAGTGTACTCTGAGCTTTTGCAATGTACTCTGGCCCCGAAAGTCTGAACCGCTTATTACTACATGTTGATTCGTATTTCTCTTTGTCCTTGCGAATGATAGTCAGGAGGGGCTGCCTCCTCAAGTCATGCATTTCTGCATGGAGCCAACCTAGAAAAAACTCAGACCTAAAGAAGGCTCGACAGTGTCCTCCACCGAGAGGCACTCCCCTTCTCTTTCCTCAGACATTTGGCCTCTGAGTCAGTCATTTCATCCATGTCGGGGATTTGCGGGACAGGTATCTTGCAAGTGGCGCCCGAACAGGGACTGGCGAGAAGGACTCGCCTTAGTGCTACTGGCTAGAAGCCATGACCGTGGACAGCTCGTCAAGGGAGGAGGGAAGCATTCTGATCAGAAAAAACTCATCCCGAGGTAAGGGGCAGCAGCACTGCTCTTTGGTTAGGTCGCCGGCGTGCTTAGTTTAGGGGAAGGGATTTCATCTTCCCATTGCTCAGTCATGGGAACGGGTCTTTCTGAGGAGCAGGAAATGTACTTTCGCTTGCTCCAGCAACCTCTTAAAGCTGCATACTGCTGTGCCTCAGAGGAACAAGGGAAAGTAAGGAAAACAACTAGGCTTAGAAGGCGCCGCAGCCACGATGGAAGTAGGAAAGGGGGAGGGAGAGGGGAATATGCAAAAATTTGCCATCCCTGCCGGATGATCAGCTCAGCGGCCCCTCCCCGCTCGGACCCTGGAAAGCCACAATAGCTCTCGCCACCTCCACCGGCTGACACAGATCCACCCACTCCTACTGGAGAGCTGTCTTCAGGGGGCAGCTCAGGCAAGAGGTTGGAAAGCCCTGTCTGCTTTTCAGGTCATTGTCAGGCAGGGGCAGGCTCCAGAGTGGGAGCCCTACTTATAATCAGCGCATTTGGACCCACTCCATGAATTCCTTGATCATTTCTGCCTCTAAATCTGGCCCAAAGAAAATCCGCTTAAACTACTGGTCTGTCGTACTCCCTAGGTCAAACGTTTAGCAGCCTAATCGGGCTTAAGATGCTTCTTGTAGAATGTTAGGTCAAAAGAATTATGTATGTTGCAGGAAGTCCAAGTAAGTCATAGATGGTCTATGCAAGTTGAAGTAGGATTGGGCAGGGGGAAGGAAGGAAGGACTGTGAAGGAGGAGGGTAAGAAGGAATAAAGGAAAGAGATACATGCCACACCCATGCATGGCGTGGGAAGGAAGAACATTGAGGTGGGTAACTCAAGAAAGAAATAAGAAGGAAAAGTAAGCATATAAGTCCTTGAAACGCTGTAAATTTTAGACCTAGGAGCTGCCGTCTCAGGCACAAGCCGGGCCAAGCTTGCTATCTCTCCTGCCTCTGTGAAAGTTGCAAGGTCACTAGATAATAAAAACAGCCCTCTGTTGAGCACACCAAAGGAATGCAGTAATCACCAAAAATAAAATTGTTTCTCTTTCTCTAGCCTCAGAGCAGGAATGGGAGGGGGGCACTCTACTCTCCCAACTCCCTCCCAGGGAGTAGCTGCCCCTGTTTAACCCCTTAATTCTCCCCTGGTATTTTAAAGAAATAGGACTGTCTCTGCTTTACACGCAGAAAGTCCTAGGTTTGTAACACCACCAAAAATGCTCAATTTACAGGCAAGAAGGACCTATCAAATTGCCACTGTTATGTAAATTACCCATTTTGTAAAAGTTTACTCATTGCCTGTTTGTCTACCCACCTGACAAGCCCCTACACCCATTCTGGCCAGGGAAGCAAGTCTTCCCGAAGACCTAAAAGACTCAACCCTATTGCAAATGCAAATTGACCAAGAAGTCCTGGCCCCGCTCTCTGCCGCGGAGTCTGCTGTGCGGGGGCTGGGAGAGCAACAGGATGCTGTGGTCACCCAGCAACAGCTTCCTTATGGTCCTGGATTCTCGAGACCACGTGCCACCCCACTAAAGTGGAGCTCCAGTCAGCACTCTTGGGCGGACATGCCACATCATCTATGGGACACCTTTGCCACCAGCCCGAAAGGCCAGGTTGATCGGCTACAATTTGAACTCCGTCAGCAGCTTATGGACATTAAGCAGCTCACTAAACAGAAGGTGTTTCAAACTCTAAGTGTCTTTTATCTGGAAAGAGGAAAGGTGGCAAATCTCTCTAGTGGCTTAAGGGCACATGTCCCTCAGCATCCTGGCCATGAGCTCAGAACACCTTGGCGAGCGTGCAGACTCCGTCCCCGCTCCCTGCTTCCCGGCCACAGGCCTTATCGACATTTCACCCCGTCTGAACCCGGTCCGTGCAAGGAGGGGAGACTGGAGGGCAGCTGGGCAGGCAGACAGAGGGGTGGGTGACGAGGACAGGTGGACAGCAGCGGTTGAGCCTGGCCGCGATGACCACAGCTTACCTGGGGCTCAGGCACCGTCCGCTCGGCGATGTTGGGCTTGAAGGACCTGGTCGGGTAGTAGAGGAGGAAACACATGCCGAGAGGCGTGAGGCCCTCATCCGTGGACCTGTTCACGTCGGCCCCGTTGTCCAGCAGCAGGTTGACAATATTGATGTGACAGTGAACCTGGAGGGAGAAGGCCAGCTCACGAGGACAGCAGGCTGCCTCTGCACAGGGCAACTGGGCACCTGACATTTACTCCCATAGAAACGGCTTCCGCGAGTGAGTGAGGCCCTGCCCACCTGAGCTCAGACGGCCACTCACTCTCTCGCTCGGGCTCCGCTCAGAGACGCCACGCATGTGACCGAGGCGTGCGAAGCTCTGCATGCCCTCACCCTTTCCCATGTGACCCCGCACGCCCCACCGAGGGACTGGGAGGACACCGGCTTCACAGAGGGGGGAGGGTATGTCTCCCACCCAGTCAAGGGTGACCCTGCAGCAGACACAGCAGGGGAGGGGAGCTCACTGCGGCCGCGGCGAGCACGGTGTAGCCCTGAGCGTCAGCCACATCAGGACTGGCCAGGTCGTCCCTCAGGATCCCGTATATCCAGTCGTAGTTCCCCTCCTCCGCCTTCAGGATCATCTCCCAGGAAAGCCGCTCCTTGGGCCCCTGGCGGGCAAAGCCTCTCCGGTCCCCCTCCAGGATGGCGCCCATGTTCCAGCTGGCATGTGCCTTCATGTTCCTGCCAACACAGGGAGCTTCCATAGGCCCAACACCGGCCCCCACGGGGCCCCTCTGGGCCACCCTCCTGCACTTCCTCCCCTCCATCCTCACCCCCAAATGGCCCAGCCCTTCCTTCCCCTCCCCCTCTGCCCTGGGGGCTGCTCTGCTGGCCAGGGTCAAAGGGACATGGCATGGTGGTGGGCCACGCCAGTGACAATGCACAGGCCACGCATCTGCCCTGGGCAGGAAAGGCTGCGAGCAGGCCCCACGCGTCCCCAACCTATCCAGTCCCTCTGTGTGTGCTGGGGCCCCGGGTGGGAAGGGGCTGGGTGCCCACACAGGTCTGGCAACCAAGCAACCACACCCCCCCTATGCTCATTCACTTTCCCGTCTGAGCAGAGAACACGCAAGTCCCACGGCCCATTCACCGCACACAGCAAAGCCTCCTGTGTGCGCACAGCCTCTTCCGCAGGGAAAAACCTGGGGTTTATGACAACTTCTGTGCCCAACAGCCACCAGCAGCTGATGTTTGCATGACGGACGGATGGACGGACTGATGCCTCAATGAGTCAATGGGTGGGGGGTGGGGGGCTGGGGGGGGATGGGTGGATGGATGGATGGATGGTGGATGGGTGAGTGGACGAATGGATGTGGATGGTGGATGGATATAGATGGATAGATGGATGGACAGCTGGATGAATGCATAAGTAACCACTTGTGCACACAAAATATGCATTCTAAAACAGAGCAGTAATATCTAAAGATAACATTTAAGAAAGGGATTAAAATATTCTTGAACATTTTGCTTAAGAAATCAGCTTCCCTTTGGTGCTGCTCCTGCCCAGGGCTGTGGGTGGGGGAGTCTTAGACACGAGCAGAGCAGCTCCGTCTGTTCCCAGCCATCTTTGGAGAAGCCAGAGGCCTGGCCAGCCCTCAGCCCACTCTTGCCCGGTGTCCCCACCCTTAGCCCTCCTCCAAGATCTGTAGTAAGACTTCATGTTAATAACAAGTCCTCTTTGTGCAGACTTTGTATAGGGACATGACCATCTAGTCACAGACATGACCCTGTGCCGGTCCGGGGCACTGGCTCCGATGCACATGGAAAAAACATGCACCAGGTTCCTGCGCCAGGGTGTGAACTCAGCTCCATGGGCTTGGGAGTTTGTTTACTCTGTTCCACAGCCCTTTCCAGGCCCTGGCTCCACACTCACCAAGCTGCCTCCTGACCCCTCCTTCCACGGAGCAGGCCAGCAGATCCCGGCTCCGCGGCCTCCTGCACCCCAGCGTGTCCCAGCCCCCAACACCGCTGTCCCTCCCCTCATCATCGGCCGTGTCAGCCAGACAAGCACCCGAGAGCAGCTCAGCCAGGCGCCAGAGGTCAGGGCCAGAGGAGCGGCTCTCCCAGACACCAGTGAGAACGGCAGCCCGGATTACCTGAACTTGTACGCTTGCTTCTGGATTTTGACCATCAAAGGGCTCTCATTTTTGATGAACCAGGGTTCTCCATCCTCAACAATCGGAGGGATGTCCTGCAGGAAGACGTGGGCATCCAGGTCTCTGCGGAGAGCCGGGGTCACCGGCATGTGGGTGTTGTTGGTTGAGTAGATGTACACCTCGGGGGGCAGAGTCAAGGCATCGTCCAGTAGGAACCGCTTGTAGTCATAGAAGAACGGGTCCTGCTCTTCGCGCAGGTCCCGCCGCGTGGTCTCCTCATCTGCAAGGCTGATTCTGCCCGGGGCATGCGCGAGGAAGCCCGAGAACGCGGGGTAGCTGCGGATGGAGAAGCTGCTGGGGACCACCGTGCACAGCTTGAGCAGGTGCTCCCGGAACCACAGCCCCACGTCCTGGCTGCCATCGGGGTAGGTCTCAATGCCCGGTCCAAAGCGCTGGTCTGCTTTGTACAGCCCCTGCGAGACAAGGCCACCAGAAGGACTCAGAGGGCGGCAGACTTTGTGACCAGCTTCGTATGCCCCAGGCACAGGGACCAAAGGAAACTGTGTAGACACGGACACCTCTGTGCAGTACACGCTGCGGACCTAGGGCGGCCTTTCTGAGAAGGTGCAGGCATGACCAGAGGTCTCAAGGTGGAAGATTGTTGGGAATGGCACCAAGGAGCTCATTTCAGGAACCCCCTGTAGCTCTAAGCTGGAGACCCAGCGCCGGTGCCCCCGCAGCGTGTGGGTGGAGGCACCAGGCTCAGGGTCAGGTAGACACCAGCAGGTGGGACTACAAAGGAGGACCATATATATATACAAGTGCACCTTATATATACAAAGAACTCCATCACTCTAATAAGAACCTAAAAAACCCAATTAAAAACAATAGGTGAAATCTTCCAGCCAAGATGGAGGCCTAGACAGACACACTGCATCTCCCTCCACAGCTAAGAAGAAACACAACTACCACAAAACTAGAAACAACCAAAAGTTCCAGGAAATCGAGCTGCATGGAAGTCCAACAAACAAAGATATAAAGAAGAAATACTCATCCAGACAGGCAGGAGGGGCGGAGCCGGGGTGGAGAGGACGCGGTGTCATAGCAGCAGCAGCAGGTCATCAGAAAGTGCAGTCACACATTTTAAAGAGTCAGGAGGGACACCTGGGGAGCATTCCCAGCACCAGACCAGACTGCACAGCTCATGGTTCCAGCGCTGGGGACAATAAAGCCTCATTGCTTCTGACTGTGCAGACCAATGGGGGTTGGGGAGGAGGAGGAAACTGTCAGTCTCTCAACAGAGTCCACTTGTTTAAAGGGACCCCACAGTCCTAGAACATCCGCAGACCCATCTACCCTGGGAATGACGGCCAGGGCAACAGCTAGAGAGGCACCAGTCACATACGGAAGTGGGAGAAGTGCCTGAAAAGGGGTGAGTGCTGAGCAAGCAGCATTGTTCCCTCTAAGACCCCTCCCCTACACACAGCACCACCACGTGGTGAAACAGGTCGCCCTGTACTGACGAATACCTAAGGCTCCGCCCTGACAACATAACAGGTGCAACAGCTCTGCCTAAGACACAGAGGCAAACAAACACAGGAGCCTGTCAGAATGAGGAGACAGAGAAGCATGGCCCAAAAGGGGGAACAGATCAAAGTTCCAGTGGGAGAACTAAGCGATGATGACATAGCCAACCTAACAGATGCAGAGTTCAAAACACTGGTGATAAAGATGCTCACAGACTTGACAGATACGCTTACGTACAACAAACGCATAAGGGAAGAAGTGAAGGCTATGCTAAATGAAATGAAGGAAAATCCACACAAAACCAATAGTGAAGAGAAGGAGCTGGGGTTCACATCAGTGATTTGGAACATAAGGAAGTAAAAACAGTCAACCACTACAAAATGAGGTAACAAGAATTGAAAAAAAATGAGGAGAGGCTTAGGAACCTCTGGGACAACTTTAAACGTGCCAACATCCAAATCATAGGGGTGCCAGAAGGAGAGGAGGAAGAGCAAGAAATTGAAAGCTTATGTGAGAGAATAATGAAGGAAAACTTCCCAAACTTGGCAAAGAAAATAGACATACAAGTCCAGGAAACCCAGAGAGTCCCAAACAAGCTAGACCCAAAGAGGACCACACCAAGACACATCATAATAAAAATGTCAGAGGTGAAAGATAAAGAGACAATCCTAAAAGCAGCAAGAGAAAAGCAGAGAGTTAACTACAAAGGGGTGCCTACAAGACTGTCAGCTAATTTCTCAAAAGAAATTTGCAGGCAAGAAGGGACTGGCAAGCAGTATTCAAGGTGATGAAAAGCAAGGACCTACAACCAAGATTACTCCATCCAGCAAGGCTATCATTTAGATGGAAGGGCAGATGAAGTGCTTCCCAGACAAGGTAAAGCTAAAGGAGTTCATCATCACCAAGCCATTATTATATGAAATTTTAAAGGGGTAGAAATGGGGAAATGGCGTAGGGACTAAGAAGCATAACTGGTTGGTACAAAACAGAGGGGGGAAGTTAAGAATAATATGGGGAAGGGTGAAGCCAAAGAACTTATATGCACGACCCATGGACATGAACTCAGGGGGATGGGATTGCTGGAGGGAAGGGGGAACTGGGAAAGGGGAGCAAAGGGAAAAGAAATTGGGACAGCTGTAACAGCATAATCAACAAAATATACTTTAAAAAAAGAAATAAAAGCAATGGGTGAGGCACTGGAATAAGCACCTCACCACAGGAGATACAGATGCCAAACCAGAAGATGGAAAGGTTCAATCACTGGTCCTTAGGGTATGCAAACTCAAACCACAAGACACCCATTAGGATGGCTAGAAGTTTAAACTGGCAAGGCCAAGTGCTGACACAGATGCAGAGCAACCAGAACTTTTGTGCAATGGTGGCTGAAATGGACAATGGCGCAGCTCCGTTACAAAGCCACTGTGCGGTTCCTGATAAAACCACTCGGCACGTGACTGCTACCCAGTCACAGTGCTTATCCAAGTGACAATGAAGTCTTATGTCCACATGAAGACTCGTAATCAAAGGCTCTTAGCAGCTGTCCTCATAATAGCCAGACACTTGAAAGAACTCACATGTGCAGCTGCTGGTGAATCAACAGACAATGACTTACGTCCATGCAGTGGAATACAGCTCTGCAATATCAAGAAACGGACTGCAGACATATGCAAACATGTATGAATCACAAAAGAATCATGCCCTAGGCTGAAAAAAGTCAAACATTAAATACTGCATGCTGTGTGTATGCATTTACATGCAACTGCAGGGAAGGAGGAAATACAGTGATGAGAACAGATTAGTGGTTGTTAAGGCTCGTGGTGGAGGTGGGATTGATAGGAACAGCAGGAAATCCAGGAGCATGTTACACACACACAGGCATGCATACATACAGCACCCACATGTATGTGTATGTATACACATTTAAAGCAGCTTTATTCATAATTGCCAGTGGGGAGTGGAAGACTGGATGGACCTGCAATGAAACACTATGAAGCAATGAGAAGGGAGGAGCCGTGTACACACAGCTACACACGCGGTCGGAAATGACACGGAGCATGATCACAGGCATGTGGCACTCTCGCAGAGGCAACCTGATGGTGAGAAGGAAGCGGGCGAGGAGCGGCCTGCTATGTGGGGCATGGGGTGGCGCTGCGGGGGGGCTGTCTATTCCTCGGCGGTGGTGGTACTTACACAGCCCCGTGTTTGTCAGGCTGTCAGAGCTGTGCACTAACACGGGTGAATTTTATGGTAAATTATACTGTGATAAAGTAGAAGACAGGAAAAGGGGTCTGTATTTGCAAAACCAGGAATGGTCTCTGGGAGTTAAAAGGGCAAGTTTCAAAACAGTGTACAGAGAATGATCCAGTTTATGTATAAAAAAGTAAGCATTTAGGTGCATTTAATGTTCTGTCTAAAGGTACATATGACTTGCTAACATTCCATCCTTACTCTGGGGAAACTATAATGAAGAGGCTTCCAATTTCCTGGTGTTTTCATTTTCACCCCCACTAGTATATGCAGATGTACATCTATTAGGGCACAAACTGCCCAGAACCTAAGCATCTTTTTGTCCAGTGGCTTGAAAATATAGTGGCCCCGCCCCTCACCTGCACACACAGGTACACATGGCCCCGCCCCTCACCTGCACACACAGGCACACGTGGCCCCGCCCCTCACCTGCACACACAGGCACACATGGCCCCGCCCCTCACCTGCACACACAGGTACACATGGCCCCGCCCCTCACCTGCACACACAGGTACACATGGCCCCGCCCCTCACCTGCACACACAGGCACACATGGCCCCGCCCCTCACCTGCACACACAGGCACACATGGCCCCGCCCCTCACCTGCACACACAGGTACACATGGCCCCGCCCCTCACCTGCACACACAGGCACACATGGACCCGCCCCTCACCTGCACACACAGGCACACACATGGACCCGCCCCTCACCTGCACACACAGGCACACATGGCCGCGCCCCTCACCTGCACACACACAGGCACACATGGCCCCGCCCCTCACCTGCACACAGGGCCCCCCCTGACCTGGAAGAGCTGTGCCTTCGTGTACATGGTGCCGTAGCCTTCTCGGTAGCTGAGGTAAAACATGCCGGTGAAACGGGAGCCGTCCGGCCACGTGTAGGTGCCAAAGCCGTGGCGGTGGTCCCGGTAGAACTGCCCGCGGTAGGACTGTGGACAGAGCGCTCTGTGACGCGAGTCAGAGAAGCTGCCCCTCACCACCCAGACCCTCAGGACGGCCGCCCAGCTGAGCCCACGCCTGGCCAGCCGTGAGTGGGGACCACTGGGCTTGTAAACTTGGGGACTGCCTGGCCACAGGGTCCCCTTCGAGTTCAGATGGCCAATGTGAACAGAGGTTGGTCACCCGAATCATGCAGAGGTTGGCCAGGGGTCAGCCCCGACGGCCGTGCTCCCTCCTGCCTGGCTCGGCGGGGAGCTGAGTCATGAAAGGTAAGCCCGTGATGGGTCAGTGCCCACCCTGGATCTGGTCACAAGCTGTCCCCACTCTGGAGCTCTGGCCTGGCCTCAGCTCTCACCCAGTCCGCCTCCCCTCAAGCTCACGGACAGCAGGGCCCGCCAGTCTCCAGTCACTGTGGGCTGCGGGCTCTGGCTAGGAACACGGGGGTGCCTTTGATTTTAAACTCCTCAGTGTCAGGCGCCAGTCTACCGGGGCCTGTCCCTCCCCTGGGGGCCCAGGAGGAAGAGAGAAGGTGACGTCCGATTGCCAGACTCAACTGTCACGCGCATCAGCTGCTGCCCTCACACCGGAAGCAGGCCAGCCAGCGTTCAACGACTGTCCCTGCTCTACACGAAGGGGACTCAGTGTTGCCTGCTTAGTGTCCCTTCTCTTCTCGCTGGCAACTGAGCCGACTCCCACTGGTTTTCAGTGGGCTGGCCCTGCCCCACACACGTGACCCAGCCGGGCCAGCCAGAGGGCTCCTTGTCCCCAGCCCAGACCTTGATGTGGGCTTGGCCGCAGGACCCATCCCCAAGCCTGGTCAGGGTCCTGCCGGGCCCGTTCTCTCTCCAGCCATGTGGTGCCACCCCGTGGGCTTGCCGGGCAGTGGAACACCAGCCTCACTCCCTCCGCCGGTCATCAGAGCCCTGGGCCCTGCCGTGCAGAGGCTGCAGGACCCCAGCGATGAGCTTCCAGTTACGAGAGCCAACAAGGCCCTTTTCTGTTTCAGGTCTAATTCAGGTTCTGCTGGTTACTCCTCCTGAGAGTCTGGCAGAGCCGGCCCCTGACCAGCAGGGAAGCCCTAGGCTGGGGACAGCTGCCGCCCCAACATTCAAAGGAAAGCCTGCGTGTTGCAAACTGTGCAGGACTGCGGGCGGACGGGGAACTTAGCGTGGGAGGGATCTGTCCACGCTCAGCACTGGGCCATGGCCCCTGCGCCCGTCCACCCGCCTGGGGCCTCATCTGACCTGCAGCATTAGCGTGCCGGGTCTGCCCTGCAGATACAGGTAAGGCATTCAAGGTCGCTGCTGGGGTGTGGCACACCCTCTGCCTTGTACCACTCTGGTTCACAAGCCCGTGGCTGCCCAAGCTTCAGCTCGGCGGACCCCTGGGTCCCTGCCGGACTCCCTGCTCTGCTCCCCCTTCACAGGCAGAGCCTGGTGTTGGGAGGACAGGATGAAGTACCCGAACCTCCCAGACTCTGAGGGAGGGGGCAGGCTGACCCCCCGACACCACGATGTCCCATAAAAGAGAAACCAGCCGAGGACGGACACAAATCTGAAGAGGAGCCAGTGCTGAGGCACGAATGTCCTGGTGACCAGCACTCCCTGGCAGCCCATCGTGGGCTCAGGTCCCTGCCCTCCTGCCTCGGTCCTGGCCACATGGTCTGGAGGCCCCTGGGAGCTCAGGGCACGTTCCACGATTTCTTGGGTGGAGACACATCAGATTGCCGCCCCCCTGTGGCCAGGCCCACGAGTGCGCACCACACCCCCCTCAGAAGGAGCGAGACCAGCCCTGGCTGGTGCAGCCCTGGGCCGGGAGGGGAGGAAGCATCGGAAGCCAGTTACCTCGCCCGTTGGCCACGAGAACTCTCCGTACCCCATCTTCATGTCCAGCCCGAACTGCCCTCGGTACGCACAGCCGTCCGGCCACTCCTGCATGCCACGGACCAGCTGGACTGACGCCTCCTGCAGGTCCTGCCTCCCAAGGGGGCCCTCGGACTCCTTCTCCTCCTGCCGGGCCTTGGACATGTGCCTGGGGTGGGGGGTGAAGGGCAGAGGGAGGGCAGAACTGAGCTGGCCAGAGGTCTTGAGAGCAGGAACCCTATTCCACCCCCATTGCATCCTTCCAACAACCCTGGGGCAGAGGCTGTTGGGATCCCCATTCTCCAGAAAGGGTAACTGAGGCAGGGTGCAGGGACTGCCCAGGGCCACCCAGGAAGTGGAAAGCGCAGTAAGTCTGGCAAGGGTAATGGCAAGGGTAATGGCGCGGGTGGCCTGGTGGCAGGACCAGGCAGAGGACTGATGGCTGCCCCACGCCAGCTGTGTGCTGGGTGAGCCGTGTGTGGGCCACCAGCCTGAGGGTGCCCTGCCAGCTCTTCTCTCCTGAGCTGGGCAGGAGGCGGAGCCTGGGCAGACACGAGTGGACCGACCCGGGGGCTAAACAAGGAGAAGCAGCTTCGGGAGGAGGGATGATCAGAGAACAGCCTGAGGTGGGCTAGCGTCTTTCCTGTTCTGGCTGCCTAAGAGTACGACCCTGACTCCAAGGGGGCGCACCCTCGCCCAGCACACACACCCCCGCACCGCCCCCCCCCCCAAAGGGCACTGTGTCTGGGTGTCTGTCCAGACCCATGCTGCTATCTGGCTGCCCATGGTGTGGGAACACACAAGACTCTGAACTCCCCGCACCAGATGGCCCTCAAATGCCAGCTGTGAGCCACAGAGGCCTGACGCACCTGCCCAGCAGAGAGGGAGGTGGCTGCTGCGAACACAAGGACCTCATCTGCCATATTGTCATATGTCTGCAGGAGGAAGCCGAGAAGGGTAGACACCCACACACAGCGATGATGAAGCCTGGGGCTCAGATATGCTTTGGTTTTGGGTTTGGTTTTTGCTTTGCTTACCTGTGGGTTGACTAGTGCCCCCAGCCCCCAAAATTCATAGGTTGGAGTCCTACCCCTCCAGAACCTCACATTGTGACTTTATTTGGAACCTGATCCAATGTGACTGTTGTCCTCATAAAAGGAGAAAGTTGGGATGGGGAGGAACACAGAGGGAGATGACCTGCAGACTTGGACCGAGAGAAGACGGCCATCTGCACGTCTTGGGGAGAGGGCTGCCACAGATTCTCCCACACCCTTAAAAGGAACAGCCCTGCCCATGCCTTTGAAGATCTTAGACTTTGGAACTGCGAACAATAAATTGTTTAAGCCACCCAGTCTGCGGTCCTTTGTTACAGACCTAGCAATTTAACGCACCAGTATTTTCTCATTTTCTGCGTGGTACAGATATTACTTGTTAATTAAAAATAAATAAAAAACCCTGGCTGGTGTGGCTCAGTGGACTGGGTGCCAATGCCTGTGAGCCAATGGGTCGCTGGTTCAATTCCCAGTCAGGACACGTGCCTGGGCTGTGGGCCAGGTCCCCAGTTGTGGGGCGCAAGAGGTGACCACACATGGATGTTTCTCTCCCTCTTTCTCCCTCCCTTTCACCTCCCTAAAAATAAATAAATAAAATCTTTAAAAAAATAATAATGAGGAAAGATAAGTGACAGTGAGAATAAGAAACAAATTTTTGAAATATTTTCCTAAGAAAAATAAATGAAAATGGCTTTGAGGTTAAGCAAGAAAATCATTCCTGCCCACTTCGGGGTCATTAGAAACAGTCAGCTGGCCAGGTGGGTGAGAGCTCGACCATGGAGCTCCCTTGGACTCAGTTTCCTCATCTGGTAAACGGGGACCATGCCAGGCTGCTCCAGCTGCTATAACAAACAGCACCGGTGGGGCTTCAACACAAGACAGTTATTGCTCCCAGTTTTCGGAAGCTGGAAGCCCGAGGCCAGGGTGCCTGGAGACTCGGTTCCCCATGAGGGTCGGCTCCGACTGCGTCCTCACGTGGTGGGGAGAGCAGCTGTTAGTCAGTCTCTTCCTCTTCTTATAAGGACAGCAGTGCCATCACGGGACCCACCTTCGTGATCTCCTCTAACCTAAGGACTCCCCAACAGTTCCCTTTCCTGATACCGTCACCTTGAGGGTTAGGGCTTCAACATGGGAATTTCGGTGCTGGGGAGCACAGTTCAGTCCATAACAGGGACAAACACAATGCGGGTACAGGGTGATTTCTTGAGACATCGGGGTCACCTTTTGAGGGCAGCACCTGGCCCAAAGCAGACCTGCATGTGTCAGCTGGCAGGGCCACAACGTCCGGGAAGAGGCGGTGCCAACCCTGGCCCTGTGGTATAAAGCAGATGTCCCCAAGGCTGTGAGTGACTGACAGGGGCAGAGCGGGTAGGCTGAAGGAAGGAGCAAAGATCGGGCTCCAGGCCGTCGCCCATTATGGTAATTTTCCTCAGTGACTGTTGGTGTTTCTATTTCTCCAGGGACCCGTTTTTTGAGGGATAAAATAACTTTTAGCTACTTCTTAGCACCTGCCCCAAAGCTGGATCCCAGCTAAGTCTGGGCCCCAGGGGCAGGGGCAGCCCACCCATGGAAGGGTCCCCACACCTTTTGGTGAAGAGCATGGAGCCCTCCAGGGTTTCTGGGTCCTCAGAGGCAGCAGACTCGCTGCCACTCCCCTCCAGCTGGTCATCGTCTGGGATTGGGTAAAATAAGTCCAAGTCCATATCTCTTGTCCTTGAACCTGGAAGCAAAGCCCCAGACCCACATTAGCTCTCGGGGCTTCTTACAGGCGCCCACTGACAGCCCACAGCTCCATCAGCCTCAGAGAAACAGCCCCCCATCCTGTTAGAACCCCCCGGGAAAGCTTCCCCAGAGCCCCGAGGGTGTCTCTGGCCCTTCAGGAGGCGGGAATCACAGGAAGAGACGTCGGACCACCTTCCCACGACCTCTAATTAGAGCCATGTGGCGAGGCCAGTCTGCGCCGGCTAATTGCCCGAGTTGGGGGCACAGTCAGAGGGCTCCCCCTCCCCCCGGGGGCCTTGGGAGCCACCCAGCGAGGGCTGCGGAACCGGGCTCGAGGGCATCGCCTCCACCTAACCCCTAACTCACAGCCGATCACGCACGTGGGGTCCCAAATCTCCTCTCTGCTCCCCCCCCAGCGGGCGTGGGAACCACGCAGAGGTCCCCGTGCCGCCTCTGTGGAGCTCGGACACTCCCACCACGCACTTCCACACACCGCGACCCCCTGCTTCCCCGCAGGGATCCCGACCGCGCCGCTGCCGCGGGGTCGCACAGAGGCTCGGGGAGCTCGCAGCGACCGCACCAGGTCGCCAGCAGCGAAGAGCCGCTGGCCTGTCTCCAGTGGGCACCGCGCTGGAGCCCGGGAGCGTCGGGTTTCCCTGGAGACCGGCCCCGCCCACGCGCGGCTCTCGGCCTCGGCCAATCCTGCGCCCGGCCTCGCCGGGACACGCCCACAGACACGCCCCACAGCGACCGGACACGCCCCCGGGCGTCCTGGCGTCGGGATAAGACGTGCCCCGCTGTGACCTCATAGGACTCCCTGACTCCGTGTGTCCCCCCATTCCTCCTCCCCACGCCCCGGCGCCCCCGCACCTTCGCGAGTGCTGTTGGCTTATCTGAGCCCCGTGAGAGCGCGGGACGCTGCAGGTCAGTCTTCCCCGCCCCCACGCGGAGCGCGATGTCCAGCAGAGGACGGCGGTCAGCCTCTGGGCTGATGCTCCCAACGCCCCCGTGAAGAGAGCCCTGAGGGGTAAATGAACTTGTCCGCGGTATCTGATCACGCTCTGCCTGACTCTAAAGTAAGTGTTTGTGGGGGAGCAAGACGAGGCTGGGGTCCGGGGTCCCGCGGACCACATTTCAGTACTTAGTACTTAGAATTGCTTTGCCCATCTCACCAAATTGTCCGATTGGCCAGAAACATTTTAAAACGGTTGTTTAGCCTTTTGTAGTGGGTGATGTATCGGTTTCCTAGAGCTGCTGGAACCGAGGGTTACAGACGAGGCGGCTTAAAACGACAGAAGCCGTTCTTCCCCGTGCGTCTGGGCCTCGCGGCCTTCCTGTCCTCGCGAGCACAGTGGCGGCTCGGTCTAACCCAGGACGCCGCCTTTACCTCTGCCGAGACCGTTTCCAAATACGGTCGTAACAGCTGGGCAGCAGCTGGACACCAGCTAAGCCGCGCACGTTCGTGTTCCCTCCGCGTGGGCGAAGACGCTCCTGGCGCGACCTTGAACTGCGCGGGCAAAGGGCGGCAGGGGGACTTTTCTTTGGGTTTCGGAGAGGGAACGGGCTTTGAGGCAGAACCTCGCCGTTGTTTCCAGGACCTGGGTGATAATAGCACAGGGAACAGACTTTTGTTCTTGCGTTATTTCCAGTCTTGAACCTGTGTGGTAGTTGTCACATACTTACCTATTTTTGGTGTCATACGCTGGCTTTTCTATTCCCCTTACTGTTGGTACCCAGATATTTGAGGCAGAAACGTGCCATAAAAGATCCCTTTCTTCTCCACTGAACCCCGTGTTTGGAGATGTGCCCCCGGGGCAGCGAGCGGCGCGGTGACGCCGGATGGAGCGCGCGACCCTGGGAAGCCTCACTGGTTGGCTGGGGATGGTCAGGGCCCCTCCTGGAGCCGGGGACAGAATGTCTACGTCGGCAGCTCCCATGAACGTGGAAAAACGGGAATTCCATTGCCTCCCCATCCCAGGAACGTCGAGTCTGTGCTTAGGGCAGAAGAGGGAAATGAATTCTCGGCGGGGCGCGGCAGGCGGTGTCCGGACCTGCAGCCAGTGAACGCCCGGCTACAGCCGGGATTCACACGAGTCCTCAGCTCACAACGGGGCCCCGGGTTAGCAACGCTTGGCGGCTACAGCTGGAATGGAGGGAATCAAGATCAGCCAGCGAGATCATCCAGTGCGAGGGAGGGTGTGTATGGGGTGTGTGTGTGGGGGGGGGGTGCTGGGGTTGCAAATCTTAAGTGAACGATGGGGATGAATCAGAAAAAAATTTTTTGCTATTAAAATAAAACTGAAATTACAACTAAATAAATATATGCAAGGCTGCCAAGACCTTTCACTGAAACCATTCCCTGAAAGGTACCGGCCAACAGAACAAAACCTATTGAAAAGGTCTTCCCAATGAATCCTATTGAAGAGGCAACTGTGGACCTTGTGATATTAATTCTTAAAAGTTACAGTGATGTCCCAAAAATTAATAACTAAGAAAAATACAAACAACAAATATACTGGTATAGAAAGAAATGATGAAAAGTTAACGGTGAATAGCTTTATATGAACCATGTTTTACAGTAATAAATAAAATGCGTCCATTACAAAGGGCAATTTATTAGGGAACAGGAAGCCGGCAACGCAGTTATAGAGGAAGTAGTTATTAAGAATGGTGTGGCTCTGGGTAGGGCGCCGGCTGGCGAACTGAAAGGTCCCTGGTTCGATTCCCGGTCAGGACACATGCCTGGGTTGCAGGCTGCGTCCCCGCTTAGGAGGCAAACGATGGATTCGCTCCCTCCCTTCCTTCCTCTCTCTAGGAAAAAAAAAAAAAAAAAAAGAATGCACGAAACCAGGTGGTTTACCAACTAGACAACTAGATACGGAAGCTCCTGATAAGGGTCCGGATGAGGCTCTGACGGGCCCGCTGCTCCTCCGCCCCCGCGACCTTCAGCCCTTCCCATCTCACGGCTAAAATTCGGCAGCACACCAAAATATATTTTTGCCCATCTAACCAAAAAGTAGGTACGCGGTGTAACTTTGAGTCACTCACACCGGAGTCTTGTTGTGCTGGCTACTGTCATTCTTTAACTTGCTGATCGAAGGGGAAACTGTCCGTGCCCCGACCAGATAGCCAGGTACTGCCCGTTTTAAAAACCCTTGTGGCACCCCCGTGTGCCCGCTGCGGAACAGTTCAAACACCGCAGCTCTACACACACGGCAGCCGCAGCGAGAGACGCCGGCCTCCTTCGGGCCCGCGGGAGCCCTGCTGGCCGCCCGCGGGACAGGCTCCAGCGCAGCTGTCGCCGTCTGTGAGACCTCCCCGGTCGCCGGGACCTACACCCGCAGGCTCCGCCCACCAGTAGCCAATCAGAGAAGGGGCCCGCAGGGCCTGGCCAATGAGGAGGCGGCCTGGGCCTTGGGGGCGGACCCGCTCGTGTACAGCTCCGGTGCTGCCCGCCCGGGCGTCCCTCGGAGGCCTTTAGAGCCCAGGGCGCCCAACTGCCTGACAAACCGCCCCAGATAGACCCCCGAGCGCCGGTCATGGACTCGGGACGAGCCGGACACCTCGGGGGTACGGAGGCCGTGTCGCCGCCGTTTGTACACGTCGCCCCCTCGCTCTTCCTCGGGAACGCACGCGCCGCGGGTCAGTCAGAGCTCCTGGCGCGCGCGGGCGTCACCCTGTGCGTCAACGTCTCGCGCCAGCAGCCCGGCCCGCGCGCGCCCGGCGTGGCCGAGCTGCGCGTGCCCGTGTTCGACGACCCGGCCGAGGACCTGCTGGCGCATCTGGAGCCCACCTGCGCCGCCATGGAGGCCGCGGTGCGCGCCGGCGGCGCCTGCCTCGTCTACTGCAAGAACGGCCGCAGTCGCTCGGCCGCCGTCTGCACCGCCTACCTCATGCGGCACCGCGGCCTCAGCCTGGAGCAGGCCTTCCAGGTGGGGCGGGCCTTCCGGTGCGGTGGGGCGGGGCCGAGGGGCGGGGCTCCGGGAGGGGGCGGGGCTCAGGGCGGGGGCGGGGCGCCCTGCGGCAGGGCACTCGTGGTCGTCAGCGCCGGCGCTGCGCTGCGGTTCAGCTGGTCCCCTTGTTCGCAGGCCGTGAAGAGCGCACGCCGGGTGGCCGAGCCGAACCCCGGCTTCTGGTCTCAGCTCCAGGAGTACGAGGCGGCCGTGCAGTCCAGGCCCCGCCTGCCCCGTCAGCCCTCCGGACAGTGAGCCCCAGCGGGGGCTCGGAGTTCCCCAGAGTTGGCAGCCGACACACACCCCGAGCTTCCTAGACGGGGCTGGGCAAGGAAGATCCAAACCAGCCGAACTTCGGGCGGACGGGCGGTTCTTACAGGCGCGTCCAGATCCGGAGAAGGGGAAGTTCATGGGTCCCGGAGACCCGCCGCCGTGGCGGGGGCGACTCTGGGAGGACGCCCGGGGCTGCGGCCAACTCTCGTGCCTGCCCCCGGCCTCACGGCGGCCCCGTCTGAGGCCTCGGAGCCAGCACAGGACCCGGCTGGCGCGGACCCACGGTCCCCAACTTGTAGCTGCTGCAATGTGCAGGCGAGGGCGCAAGGGCGTGGCAGGCTGTCGCGCTTACGCACCCCCCACCTTACTTGTGCCCCGATTTCAGCAGCAGGATGGGGCCCCCACCCTTGGTCTCCTGCAGCCACCTGTGCCTCTGAGCACGGGCACCCCTTTTCTGGTCACACACGCCTCGCCTGGACGTCCCCCGCGGCCTAGAGATGCACCGGAAAACTTAGCACCACCAACTGTTTATTTATTGTTAGAAAGGAGAACGGGGGGCGAAAAGCACTGGGTGCCCCTGCACGCCCGCAGCGCGGGCCTGTGCCCTGACCGGCGTCGAACTGGCGACCTTTCGACCCTTCGGTTTGTGGCCGACACCCGAGCACGGAGCCGCACCAGCCAGGGAAGTACCGAGGCTTAAGTAAGATCGTGGGGGAAAGAAAAGGGAAAACTGGGTAACGCGTGTTGTCAGCCAGGGATCCTTGGTGCCAGTTCGGCGCCAACAGGAACCCCCACTCGGGGCGTGGTCAGGAAGGAACCTATTCGCTGTCGAACAGCTCAGAACAGCTCGATCGCGACACAGCACCGGTTGTAAAGGAGCAGCTGCGCTGGCCCCGGGGCCCGGCCCCTCCGGCCACACCGCTCCGCTCGCTGCCGGGCTGTGCTCCAGCAAGAGCGCGGTACCGGGTCAGCTCGGCGGGGGAGCCCGCAGCCTTCGCGGGGAAGAGAACACGCACTCAGCGCGCGGAGAGCGGGCCTATGGGGACAGACGTCCCCGTTCCTGGTCCCTCCTCATGCAAATGAGGACTCCAGTGCTCACCGTGGGATTGGCCTGACAGGCACGTGTCCTGATTGGTTAGAATGCAGCCACTCCGGTCGGGGGAAGGAGCTGTGCATCTGATTGGATGGGGAGGGAAGCCTCCGTTTCATTGGCGGAAGCAGGATCCCAGGAGCTCCTTTATAAGCGCTGCTCGGGCAGCAGGAACGGGCAGGGCATTTACGGCGCCCGGGGCTCGTCCGCGACGTGCGCTTTGCGTGAGAGGCCCCTGCAGGAACGGCTTCTGGGCTCTGGTCTTTAATGTGAGCCCAGTGAGCCGCCAGGAGCCCTGCTTAGCAGGTGCCCTCTTTCTCAGGGTTCGCAGTGTGAATTCCAGACACTGTAGATAGTTCCCGGTTAAAATACAGACAGCAAGATCGTGAATAAAGCAGCTGTAGTTAGGATTGATCGTTTCCTTTTCCCATTACTCATTTCACGCCCACTCCGTTCTCGGCCGGCTGGTCCCCAGTGCTGGTCTTTCCTGCTGGGATGAGCCTTCACCCTGGGGGGCCCTGGGTGGCGCTGCCTGCACTGGAGCTGCGCCCTGATCCTTTCCCACTCTACCTGGGAGGCATCAGGAGAGCACCCTCCCGCCCCCGTGGAGCAGCAGCAACACCCCACTGCCGCTGGAGGTCAGGGCCAGTCCCTCCACCCAGCAGAGAGCCCTGACTTGCCTGATGCCTATGGTATGAGGTGGTGACAGCCTCCCGTCCAGGGACACAGGGTGTGTCCCCGGGTACAAGCATCCTACGTGGGAACCACGACCTCTGCCCCAGTGCCGCTCAGAGCTGTGGGAGCGGGAAGCACTGTGAGTGGGCACGAGTGGCCGTGAAAGGGGCTTCCCCATCCCTGGCCCTCTCACTCTTGCACCTGTGACAGGGGTGATGCCATTCGTGGGTCCCTGGCTCAGATCACACACCGCATGCAGCCCCACTTGGCATCAGCAGGCAGCAGCCCCACCCCCAAGAGCCAGAGCCCCAGGCATAACCCAACTCTACCACCGTAGCGGAAGACCTGCCAGCTGCCACTTACTCCCCTGAACGCCCCCATAGCTGATCGCCACTGCGTCAACCCCATGGGGGTCTTCTGCCATCTTCTCCACTTGGCAAGTGCTGCAGTCGTGCCATCTGCAACCTTGGGGGTGAGCAGTTTGCCCAGTGGAAGGTCAGGACAAGGACCTGAGCCCAGGCAGTGACCCTGTGTGCTGCAGTGCCCTGACTCACAGGACTGTGAATGGCACAGCCCCTAACCTGCTGACCTGACCCTGGGTGATGGTGCAAAGACGACAGAGCCCAGGCCAGGTTGGGGGACATCTGTGGGTTGCTTCGGCTTTTTTCCCACCAGCTCTGTTCTGAGCATCATCCAACTGTGGTTCCCACCAGGGGTCCAATTATCCCCGAGACCTCTGTCTCTGGGACAACACAGTCCCTGCCTGAGTGCCGCTCCCTCCTGGAAGCCCTCGCCTCCACTTCCACCCCCGGCAGATGAGGCCAGGGACCCACTCTCCTCCTTGGAGCCTGCTGCTTGAATGAGGGTGCACAGGCCATGTGCATTAGGGGAGTGGTGGGGTGTAGGTGGAGTGTCATCTGCTGCAGCCCACCCAGCCGGCCAGGTTTTGATCACCAAAAGGCTGGGGTATGAACAGTCCTGTGGGCAAGACCCCCGGTTCAGCTGCCCAGACTTCCACACCCTCTCCCCTGGTTAGACCAGGATGGGGTGAGGGAGCAGCCACCACAGACCTGTCAGCAGGATGGGGACAGGGCGCAGAGTGCAGACAATGCCCGTGGCTTGTGCCTCGGTGGGCTGGTGTTAATACTTAACAATGGGTCTACTTGTTCCTTCCAAACTGGCTTGTTAGCTTTTTATACAAATGTGGGGTGGGAGACACCCCACCCCAGGGGCCAAGGAGGCAACAGCCCCTCTGGACCAGCAAGGCTGCCCCACTCCACCCCTCCTGGGAGTAGAACTGGCTGCCGGGAGATGCCAGGGCCCTCCAGGAGAGAAGGGATGAGATCCAGCCCTTGCCCCCAAGTCCAGGGCACCAGCAGGGTAAGAAGCCCTGACAGTAACTTACCCTCGGGGCTCAGAGCTGCTTGCAGGGGGTTGGAGGGGCAGTGCAGGCACCCACCTGCTGGCCTGGGTGTGGGGCTCAGAGGGGCTGGTCAACTGGGAGGGCCACTGAAGACACTGCCCTCGCACCATGGGGCCACTGCCACCCAGGCAGGAGATGGCCACTGAGGGCAGGAAGGGCTGGTCAGACCCCAGGCCTCTCCCTGCTGGGCTTTTGGCTCAGGACTGACCCCTCCTCCAGGTGACAGCAGACACGCTGGGGTCCTGGTGAGTTTGGGGAGGGGCCTGAAGAGGGAGGCTGTGTCCCCAGCTGAGATGGCACATGGGGACCTGCCTCAGTGAATGTGCGCTCCTCAGTGAACACACATCCCCCCTTTCAGCTGTCCTTCCCATGTCCAAGGCAGGAGGGCAGGCACGGTCACATGGTTACAGACAGGGACACAGTGCAGGTTCAGCACCACTCAGGGCAGACACTGAGGTCAAGTATGACATCTTTGTCCAGCCCACACCTTGCCACTGGGCAGCTGAGCACAGCAGAGAGGTGTGCGGGGCTCCTGGACGCTCTCCAGGCCAGAGTCCTTCTCCTCAACGCCCTGAGTCCTCACATGACCCTGACGGTGACATCATGCTGGCCCCTGTCACCCCACAGCTTCGAGGTCCGCCTGACACCCTGTCATTGGGCATCATGCCTGGTCTGCAGCTGTCCCCTCTGGGCCCAGGGCCCTGCGCAGTGCTGGACAGGTGGGATGGGGCGCGCGGGCCAGACCCCAGCACTCCCCTCCTTAAACAGCCTGGCCCAGGGCCCTGCCGGCCATCAGACAGCGCGCCCAAGGGAACTGTCTTCCATGATGGAATACCTGCTGAGTCTGCGCTCCAGACACACGGAGACCTGGGCACAGGCTCAGGCAACTGAAAAGCAGAACTTCTCCTTTTAATTCAAACCTAAATGCCACACACGGCTAGTGGCCACTGCCCCGACAGCACAGCCTGGAGGCACCGGAGCGTCCCCGCAGCCCACAGGGCCCGCAGCGGAGCCACCGGGGAGTGGGGGGCGGGGGGAGGAAGAGGCTCACTCCCTCGGCCCCCGGTGGGTAGGCAGCATCGAGTTCCAGACACTACACTTCCCGGAGGCACCAGGGCCCCAGGAACCAGGGCCGCAGCATCCCGGAGGGAGCAGCGCCTGCGGGGGTCCTTCGGGCGCGGGCCACGTAGGAAGCGCCCGGGGCAGGGAGGCCGCTTGGCTGCCTGGTACCCCAGGGCGCCGCTGCCTTCCGAGCACAACGTCCCGGGTCCCCAGATCCCAGCTCACGACCCCTCCCACCCCCATGCACGGCGCCCCAGCCCCGCACACAGAGCCCCGGCCCCCGACCACCGAGTCTCCTGCGCACAGCACAGCCCCAGGACCACCTGTGCACAGCGCCTCCTGCTCCCGGTTCCCCCGCGCACAGCGTCCAGGCCACCGGTCCCTGACTCGCAGCGCCGCGGCCGCCCGGTTCCCCGCGCACAGCGCCCCCGGCGGCGGCCAGGCGGAGCCGGAGCGGGGCGGCGCACGGCGCGGGGCCGGGCCGGGCGGCTCCCGTCGCGACTTCCTGTTGTGCCCGCGCCCCGCCGCCGCCGCCGCTGCCGCCCGGCACCCCTCGCCGGCTCCCCGCAGTCCGGCACGGCGCCGCCCATGGATTTCACCTAGCGCGGTGGCATGGCGGCGCAGTGCTGCTGCCGCAAGGCGCCCGGCGCCGAGGCCGCGCCCGCCCGCCCGCCGCCCGAGCCGCCGCCCGCCCTGGACGTGGCCTCGGCCTCCAGCGCGCAGCTCTTCCGCCTCCGCCACCTGCAGCTGGGCCTGGAGCTGCGGCCCGAGGCGCGCGAGCTGGCCGGCTGCCTGGTGCTCGAGCTGTGCGCGCTGCGGCCCGCGCCCCGCGCGCTCGTGCTCGACACGCACCCGGCCCTGCGCCTGCACTCGGCCGCCTTCCGCCGCGCCCCCGCCGCCGCCGCCGCCGCCGAGCCGCCCTGCGCCTTTGCCTTCGCCGCGCCCGGCCCCGGGCCCGCGCCCGCGCCCCCGGCCCCTGTGCCCGCCTTCCCCGGGGCGCCGGGCGCCGAGCCCGCCTGCTGCCCCCTGGCCTTCAGGGTGGACCCGTTCACCGACTACGGCTCCTCGCTCACCGTCACGCTGCCGCCCGAGCTGCAGGCGCACCAGCCCTTCCAGGTCATCCTGCGCTACACGTCGACCGACGCCCCCGCCGTGAGTCCTGTCAGGGTGGGCAGGGCGTGGGGCCACCTCCGGGCAGCCTCTGTCCCCGCTGCCAGGCCGGCTGGAGACCGGGGCACCTGCAGAGAGCCAGGGCTCTGGCCTCTCACCTGGCACTCCCCCCCTGGCCCTGGAGTCCTGTGCAGGTGCCCGCACCGAGTCCCAGCGGTGTCTGGGGAGCCCCGAGAAGCCTTGGACAGAGTGAGAGCCAAGGTGCCGGCCCAGGGGGTGGTAGGGACTGGGAACAGCATGCCACCAAGGGACAGGGCAGCTTCTGGTAGGCACTTGCCACGCTCTGAAGCTGCCGGAGCCCTAGCCCTGAGGACAGCCCAGGGGTGTCAGTTGCGGAAGGGCTGGCGTGTGACCTGCGCCTTCCGAGGACTCGTGAGCAGCAGGTCTGTTCTCTGGAGGTGGCACGAGAGGCAGACCTGGTGGGGCAGGAGGCTGAGGGCCTCCTGGGCGAGGACTGGCGGGGCAGGAGGCTGAGTGGCCCCATGGCCCGGCAGACACACGTAAACTCTGCAGGACTGTGGGCACAGAGCTCCCACTAACCCAGAGGCTCTGCCAGGAAAGCTGGACGGCCCTGGGCTCCCATGTGGACAGTACAGATGTGACTCCACTCCTTCCACACACAGACACATAGATACACACACAGACAATGTGCCCACGGCTCTGGAAGTCCCCTGGGGCTTCTGTCTGTCCCTGCTCGTGACACGCAAATGGACAGTGATGGACAGGTGGTGCTGCAGCATCAGGCCAGTAGCCCAACCTGGACACATACCTGCAGGCTACCGAGCTGGCCAAGGGCCGGCTGGCTTGGCCCCGGCTGCCTGCTCAGGTCATCTGGGGACCCAACAGACATGCCTCCCAGCACAGCAATGAGAACTAGAGGGACATGCTCCTCTCTGACCTTCACATGTGAACTTGGAGCCCATGTGTCTGGTTCACCCGAGACCCGTGGCCAGCTGAATGGAGGAACTGGGGCTCTCAACAGCCCATGGGGATGGGACCAGGCCAGCAAGGGTGGCCATTGGCTGTGGGCTTTCTGTAGGGCCCCTGGATACTATCGGGCAGGGAGGGAGAGCGTGGTCCGCACAGGCTGTGGGCCTCTGGGGCTGTGGGCTGGAGGACAGGCACCTGGCCCGCCCACGAGCTATCTGACCTCGGTGCCCACCATCACACGTGAATGCTCCCTGGGAGGCAGCTTGGAGTGCTGCAGACTCTGGGGCCCATGCCCCTCATACCCCATTCCTGAACCCCACCCACTGCCAGCCAGTGCTGGTGTCTTCCCAGCTGGCAGTGTCTGGGGCCCTTAGGCCTGTTCCTTCCTCTCCTGCCCATAGGACCTGTCACTCTGCTCCCTGGCCCTGTGCACCCTGGCAGTGGTGGCCTGTCTGGGGCGGGGTCCTGCCCGCCTGGGGTCTGCCTTAGCCCCTGACTCCCAGGGAGGACTGTGGGCCCCACTGGTCTCTGTGAGGCTAAGAGGAGGATGTGGCAGTGGGGACAGGAGGCCTGAGCTGGGTTGGCCCTGAGGAGGGCCACAGGGGAGGGGAGGGTCTGTTGAGAGGCCGCGGTGGTGGGGTTGAAGGGAGTCTGGGGACCATGGGGGCCTGCCCGCAGGGAGGGCAAAGGGCTCCCTGCAGCCGGTTCCACTGCAGGGTGTCTCCTTAATGCAGATTCCTCGGTCCCAGCCAGGTACCTTCTGGGGTGAGGCCCAGGAGTCTGCACTTTTAACAGACTCCCAGACAGGCCTCCTGAACATGGGGGACCCCATGGGGTCAGCAAGATACTGCTGCAGGCTCCCGTGGTGAGGGGGACACACGTGTGGCGGCTGGGGCGAACTTTGAAGAGGCCTGTGAGCACTGGCAGCGGGGAAGGCCCCTCCTACGGGCGGGCAGCTGGGTGCCGGCAGCTGCTGCAGGCACGGGCCCTGGTGGCCCTGCCTGGGGACACTGCTGTGCAGGAGGTCCTCCTGAGGGCCTGGCCAGCGTCCCCTGGCCTGGAGCCCATCACCCCGTGGGAGCCCATCCCCACCAGGCTGGTCCCGTTGCCGGGGCAACCCCGGGATCATGGGGAAGCTCTGGTGCCCCACATGTCCACGTGCCTGACTCCCTTTCCCTGCCGGCACGGACTTTGTGGCAGCCAGCCTGTGAGAATGGGGACTTGGGTGTTCCGGCTGTGCCTCAGTTTCCTTTGGGGGCTGGCACAAGGGGCATGGGCTGGCTCCTGAGGCACATCCCGCTGCCCAGAGGGAGGGCTGGCCCTGGTAACGTGGTGCAGGCCACCCTCTGGGTCATCAGCTGCCCTGCCTGCGCAAGGGGGTGGGCCAGCGGTGGTGACCAGAGTGGGTGTCGGCCCTGGGTCCCTTCCGACCTTCCTCCCCAGCTGCTACCCAAAGGCTTTGGGCCCAGCAGCCCGAGCAGGACAGCAGGTTTGGGTGCACTTCCTAAGGCCTTGCCCTCTCAAGGAGACCCGCCCGGCTCAGGGGTGTCCTGGTGTCCCTGTGGGCCACCCTGGGGTGTTCCAGCCTCACTGGGGTGGGGGGGTGTGCTGAGGCCCCACCTGCTGTCCGCCTGCAGATCTGGTGGCTGGACCCCGAGCTGACCTACGGCAGCACCAAGCCCTTCGTCTTCACCCAGGGCCACTCCGTCTGCAACCGCTCCTTCTTCCCCTGCTTCGACACGCCTGCCGTCAAGTGCACCTACTCGGCCGTGGTCAAGGTCAGTGCGCACCCCACTGGCCTGCCTCCCCCTCCGCCCAGCCCTGGTGGGGTCACCGTCCTAGAAGGAGCCCGCCCTCTCCCTGGGGGAGGGGCTGCTCTGCAGGGAGAGGACTGCTTCAGGGTTGGGTTCCTGGTCCGAGGATGAGCAGTAGGACCCCGAGACAGGGGCTCAGATGGAGTAGCCAGTCCCACGAGGGGCCGGGGCTCCTGGGCCTCAGGGCGGCACCCCCAGCCAGGGGAAAAAGGGTTACAGGCTGGCACTGAGCCTTGACGGGGCGACAGGCTCCCCGACAGGTGTGGGGCTCCCCGACCCAGGTTGTAGGGTGCCCTGTAGGGTGAGGTTCCCACACAAATATGGGTTTTCCTGACCGGCGTGTGGGCACCCTGATGGGTGGGGCTCCCACATGCAGGCCCCGCTGGGGGTGCAGGTGCTGATGAGTGCCACCCAGAGCACCTACGTGGAGGAGGAGGGCGTCTACCACTTCCACATGGAGCACCCCGTGCCCGCCTACCTCGTGGCCCTGGTGGCCGGGGACCTGCAGCCGGCAGACATCGGGCCCAGGTAGAGCCTCTGCGTCCTGCTCCTGCAGCTGCTGCCTGGGGCCCGGCCGCAGGCCGGGGGACCCTACACTGTGGGGACCTGCACCACCGCACCGCTGTGGCCTGGCCGTCCCTGCCAGGCTGCTCACGCCCCCAAACCGGGCACCCCTGGTCCCGACCACCAGGCACCCTCCTCAAGCCCACGCGGGTTCCTTCTGCTCAGAGACGAGAGGGACCAGGCGGCTCCTGGGTGTGAGGCTGGGTCCCTGCCACCAAAGGGCCTGCGCAGTGGCCGTTGAGTGAGGCGGGGTGGGGCAGGCGGGGCCAGGTGAGGGCGGCGTCAGCGGGCTCTGTGCTGTGACAGGAGCCGCGTGTGGGCCGAACCCTGCCTCCTGCCGGTGGCCACCAGCAAGCTGTCGGGCGCCGTGGAGCAGTGGCTGAGCGCGGCTGAGCGGCTGTACGGGCCGTACATGTGGGGCAGGTATGTCCTGGGCCACCCAGGAGCCCTGGTCGGCTGCGAGAGGGGCCAGAGGGCCAGTCCCTAGCCTACCGAGGAGCAGCAGGGGCCCCTTGTCTGACCTTCTGGGGAGGCAGTGACGCTCGCCGCCCAGGTGCCCGGCTCTCTCGTGGTCACCAGCCTGTCCCCACTCCCCGGCAGGTACGACATCGTCTTCCTGCCCCCCTCCTTCCCCATCGTGGCCATGGAAAACCCCTGCCTCACCTTCGTCATCTCCTCCATCCTGGAGTGTGACGAGTTCCTGGTCATCGACGTCATCCACGAGGTGGCCCACAGCTGGTTTGGCAACGCCGTCACCAACGCCACGTGGGAGGAGATGTGGCTGAGCGAGGGCCTGGCCACCTACGCCCAGCGCCGCATCACCACCGAGACTTACGGTACTGCCCGGGGCTGACCCCAGGGCAGGGGACCCCGAGGCAGGGGCGGGAGCTGGGGCTCTGCTCTGCCCTTGTGCCGGCTGGACCACCAGGGCTGGCCAGGGCGCTACGGAGGGGCTGAGAGCCAGCCCAGCCTCCGGGGCGCGGGCCCCGGCTGTGGTGTGTGCAGGGGGTGGCCCTGGGCAGGGACGGCCTCGTCCCTGCCCCAGTGCTCAGGCCTGGCCCCTGCCCCTCCTGCGTCCGCTCCCTGCGTGACCGCCCAGGCGCTGCCTTCACCTGCCTGGAGACAGCCTTCCGCCTGGACGCCTTGCACCGGCAGATGAAGCTGCTGGGGGAGGACAGCCCTGTCAGCAAGCTGCAGGTCAAGCTGGAGCCAGGTACCCTGTCCCCCAGGCCCTGTGCCCTTTGTCCTCCTCACTGCTGCGTCCCTGCAGAGGCCAGGCCAGAGGCCCCCCGCCCCAGGAAGGCTGCCTGAGGCTCCCTCAGTCTGTCGCCGCCTCTCATGGCCTCTGAGCACCTGCTGCCATCCATGGCCGGGGGGCCCTTGGTGTGCCCCAGGCCCCTCAGGCAAGGCAGGGCCCATCACCGCACTCCCAGGGCATCTGGACGGTGCAGGACAGCGGCCCTTGGCCTTTCCTGCTGCACCCTGCCCCGCCCCCAGGGCACAGAGCAGGGGCTGCCCAGGACTGGTGTTGTTTTAGGGGTGAACCCCAGCCACCTGATGAACCTGTTCACCTACGAGAAGGGCTACTGCTTCGTGTACTACCTGTCCCAGCTCTGCGGCGACCCTCGGCGCTTCGACGACTTCCTGCGAGTGAGCAGCCCCACCCCGACAGGCCCCGGCCCTGGCCCTGCCTCTGCCCAGCCCCTGGGCTGAACCCTGCCCTGCCCTCGCAGGCCTATGTGGAGAAGTACAAGTTCACCAGCGTGGTGGCCCAAGACCTGCTGGACTCCTTCCTGAGCTTCTTCCCGGAGCTGAAGGAGCAGAGCGTGGACTGCCGGGCAGGTGAGGCCTGCCGCGGGGACCGTGGGGCCCACCTGCCCGCATGCCACCTCTGCCTGGGGAAGGCCCTGCGGGTTCATTGTCCTTCCTTCAGACATCCTTGCTGGACAGTGTGGGCCCAGGTTGGGGGGCTGCGGGAACAGAGGAGGGTGCCTCTCAGGCTCAGGGCGGGGGGCTGGGGCACGAAGGCGGTGTGGGTGCAAGGCCCGGGCAGGTTCATCTCAGAGCCGGCTGCCACCCCCAGTCTGCGTTTGCAATGCCCCTGCGGGTATCCCTGGGGATCCAAGGGCTTGGGGGCTAAAGGAGAGACTGGAGGGTCCCACATGTAGGAGGGCCAAGGTGTGCAGAAGGGCAGGGTGTGTGGCTTGGGGGACTCGGTGTGGTGACCTGGTTTTAGGAGGTTTGTCAAGTGCACCGAGGGTTTTGGGGGTGGGCTCTGTCCCCCACAGCCGCCCCACGCCGGGGCTCCAAAGCAGGGCTGCCACTTCCCTGGCCTGGTGAAGAGCCCAGTCGTGGTGCTGAGGATGGCTTTCAGTGCCCCACTGTCCTGTACCCGGGAGGAGCGTTGGGGGCTGAGGGGTCCCTTAGTCAACCAGAGCCTCGGGCCTCCTGGTGCCCCCAACAGAAGCCATTCCATTGGCTCGAAGTGGCAGGTGCTGGAGCTGACCCCAGCTCTGGGGGCTCCCAGGCCCGGGGACACCCTTGTGCTCTGGGGTCTCTTGGGCAGGCCGGCTCGGGTGGCCCCTGCCAGCCCAGGGGCTCCCCAGGACCACACCTCCCTGCAGGGCTGGAGTTTGAGCGCTGGCTCAATGCCACGGGCCCGCCGCTGGCCGAGCCGGACCTGTCTCAGGGATCCAGCCTGACCCGGCCCGTGGAGGCCCTCTTCCAGCTGTGGACGGCAGAGCCCCTGGACCAGGCGGCCGCCTCGGCCAGTGCCATCGACATCTCCAAGTGGAGGACCTTCCAGACGGCACTCTTCCTGGACCGGCTCCTGGACGGGTCCCCGCTGCCCCAGGGTGGGTCCCACGGTGGGTCCCACGGCTGCCGGGCGGCTGGGGAGGGTGCGCCTGCTGGCCCTGACCTGTCCTCGGCCTGCAGAGGTGGTGACAAGCCTGTCCAAGTGCTACTCCTCCCTGCTGGACTCCATGAACGCCGAGATCCGCATCCGCTGGCTGCAGATCGTGGTCCGCAACGACTACTACCCCGACCTCCACCGCGTCCGGCGCTTCCTGGAGAGCCAGGTGTGGCCGCCTGCACGGGCCCCGCCCCTCCTGTCCCCACCCCCTCGCCTGACCCTCCAGTGTGGCTGCTCAGGCCCTGCATCACAGGGAACGGGGTGGGGAGGACGTGGCATTTGGGGTGGGCGTCACGTGGGAAGAGCGCAGACACTCGCGGAGACCGTGTCCAGAGAGGACAAGCCAGACGGAGTCTGAGGTCTGGGCCTGCTCCGCTCCGGGCCTGGGCAAAAGGAGCGCCTGGGCTTCTTGGAGGCCCCAGGGTCCCAGGTCCACAGGCACCACGGCGAGGAGAAGGCCCGTAATGGGGGCGAGGGGCCAATGGGGGCCTTCCCTTAGTCAGTGTGAGCGCAGGCCCGGAGTGGTCGGCTGGTAGGAGGGCTGGCGAGAGGCCCGTGCGACCCCATGTCCCGCCCACCGCCGCAGATGTCCCGCATGTACACCATCCCGTTGTACGAGGACCTGTGTACCGGCACCCTCAAGTCCTTCGCCTTGGAGGTCTTCTACCAGACACAGGCCCGGCTGCACCCCAACCTGCGCAGGACCATCCAGCAGATCCTGTCCCAGGGCCTGGGCCCTGGCACGGAGCCCGGCGCGGAGCAGGGTGCTGCTGGAGCGGATGCCGAGGCGGACACAGACTCACCGGCTCTGCTGCGCGGGGACGAGGCCCCCAGCAGCGCGCTCTCTCTCAGGGACGTCAACGTGTCTGCCTAGCCTGGCCTCCCAGACACCAGATTGTGCCTTCGGTGGCCCAGGCCGGCCACAACTGCTCCTCAGCTCTGGCCACGAGCTTGGCCTGGGCCACATGCGCCCCTGTAGCCGCCCCAGGGACCTCCTCGTGGCCGGCCAGGCCCCCCCCCCCCCCCGCCCTCTTGCACTGCAGGCCCCCGAGCGGCCTGCATGCGCCACGTCCCCGCCTCCACACTGACTGCGGGGCACTGACCCTGGGCTGACGGCCCCGCAGCCCCACAGCCACTGCCACACTGTGCCTTACGCCTGCAGGGGCCCAGGCTGCGCTGTTCCCTCAGTGCGCCTCCTGCAGAACCCTGTGCCCTGCCCCTGGGGTGGGCGGCCTCGGTGGGCCCCTGACAGAGGGACAAGGACACAGACATGCCCTCAGTGTGGGGGCGGGGACACCGAGGAGAGAGTGGACATCCCTGGGGAAGGACCCCTGGGAAGCCTTAGAGCCTCAGGGAACACGGGGTCCCCGGGCTGCTGGGGCCAGTGCAGCCGCACCCAAGGGGGCAGGGTGGGCGGTGCTGGTGCTCTTTCTAGGCCCACCGTGCTGGGGGAGGCCTGGGGACCCTGTTCAGAGCAGGGCCACCCCGGGGACCGTGGCAACGGGGTCTCCGTGATTGTCCCATTAAACCTCCACTCTGAAAATGACCTCCCAGCTTGTCCTCCACATCCGCCCGGCTGCTCTAGGGTGGGGTCAGGAGCAGGGCGCAACCCGTCCTCAGACACACAGGCCCCTGGGCTGAGGCAGGGGGTGCAGGAGGGGCCCGAGGGTCTTCCTCTGCCCTGCAGCCCCTCCTGGCCATCCTGGCTCTGCCCTGCAGCCTCAGGGCTGAGGACCAGCGGCAGGCTGACCTTGACCTCCCCAGCCCCTCAGCCAGGCCTCTGGGACCTCCTGTTGGGTCCTGAAACACTAAAGCAAAAGAGGCCACTTGTCACTCCTCTTCCCCTCTGTGTTCCCCGTCCCAAATGAGACCCGAGGTGAGTGGTGGGGGCGTTTGGTCCCAGAGGATCGAGATGGAGGAGCTGTAACAGCCACTAGCGTGGGTCCTCTGGAGACTGGCACAGACGGGGCTCAGAAGAGGGAGAAGTTGGGGGCTCCACTCTGCATCACCATGAGGAACAGCTGAGCTGTGGGCTGCAGCCATGATGCAGCCACCAAGTTCCTGTGCTGGCATCTGGGCTCAGGCCAACAGCAGCGGTGGCACTGTCTGGTTACAGCTCTTGTGCCAGGATTACCTGCTCTGGTCCAAAGTGACATGGGACCCAACGCACTGGCCAGACCCAGGGACAGAGCCCCCCTCTTCGCAAGGGGCCAGAACACAACAGGATCAGAAATGGTGGGCCAGCAACCCTGTCAGCACGTCTGGCCCCTAGGTCACCAAGTGCCCCAGTGACTCTTCCCTGCGCCTCAGACTTTCCCTCCCCAGGAGGTGGCCCAGTCCCCGCCCGGTCATGGCACAAGCCCATGTGAGGATCTAGGTGGTCTCCAGGAACGAGGGTCCTTGTGCCCGCCCTGCATCAGGACTGCGGGGGGCTCTCCTCCTCCCGCGCAGCAGGAACTGGGCTGCTGCGACCTCCTGGGGGCGGGGGACATGGAGGTGCCTGGCACCACCCGCCCCGCAACTGGAGCCTTGCCAGGCAGGTGCTGCCAGGGACGCGTCCTCGGAGTGGGCACAGTCCAGGGTGCTCTGGGGAACTTGACTCCACCCTTGGGGGTCCATCTTTGTCCTAGCTTCTTGCCCCCTCCCCCAAACATGGCGCTGGCCAAAAAGCCCTCGCTGGGGCTGCACTGCTTCTCTGCCCCTCCCTGCCCAGACTCACAGCCCTGGCCCCGGGTCTCCTCGGCAGCTTGGCTCTCACAGAGCGGATGCCCCACACAACACGTGCTCGGTCTCAGCTCCGGGGCCCCCGCCCTCCTGGTCACCACCGCTGGGAGGGCTGCATGCACGGGCCAGGGGCCCCCCTGCCGGCCTCTCCCAGCCCCCGGTGCTGGTGCTCTGCCCTCTGGGCCGAGCGGGCGCTCTCAGCCTGGGTGCCCCGTGTCCCTGGCCCTTCTCTGCTCCTTCCCTCCCGGCCTGCAGACCCAGACACCTCCCAGCCCCTCCTCCCTGCAGCCTCTGGTCCAGCGTCAGCTGCCTGGGCTGTTCAGGATGTCGTCACCTCCCGAGTCTCCGCCGCTAGGTCGTCCCAAACGTCCCACGGTTGTGTAACAGCCCGCCAACGTTCCTGCTTCCAGCCACGGGCCACAGCCCGTGTCCTCGGAGCTGCCGCTCCCCGTGGGGCTGCTCGCGAGCCCAGAGGCCGAGGCGCATCCAGCAGCCGCCACTGAGACCCCTGCACGTCAGACCACAGGCCTGGCTTCTCACTGCGGCTCCTGTCCCCTGCGGCCGGCCCCGGGGCCTCGGGGAGCCCTGCCGAGGGAGGACAGGACATCTCAAACGCGCCAGGCACCTTCGGGTAAACAGGGGTGCCCACTGGTGAGGGGCACGTGTGGGGACCACACACCCCTTCCGTACCCACAGGCCTCACGCAGCCACTCTGCTGCGTGCACAGACGGCACTGACAATCCCGTGAGGGCTGAGGGTGGGACGCGGGACAGCGGGTGCACGGCCAGGACCAGCACCGAGGCGGGGAGAGTGGTGCCGATGGAGCTGGGGTGCTGTCCAGATGGGGGTGGGAGTGGCCACAAGTATCAGACCTGCTGGGGCCGGGGAAGGTGGGGCCCTGAGTACATGGCTTCCTCGAGGCAGGCTGGAGAGTCAGGAGCCTCGGGTTTGTGGGGGGTGGGCCTGCGCTGCCCACAGCCTCTCTGGGTCCAGGGAAGGTGTTCTGTGTCCCTCAGGCCAGTCCTGTACAGTCCAGGATCGTCCCTGGGTGCTTCTCTTCTGCCCCCCAACTCTTACTGCTCTGGGCCAGAGGCCTTCGGCAGAACTTCTGGGAACTTCAGACAGAGACACGGCGCACCCAAGGGAGCAGGCAGTGGCTGGCTCCCTGCTGAGCCAACACCAGGCAGGCAGCTAGCAGAGCGGGCAGAAGAGGCCTTCCAGCCCAGGGCGTGAGGGTCCACCACACCGCACGCTGGGGACGGGCCGTGCCACAGGGGCCGGCCCTGGAGACAAGCGGGTGTGAGAGGCCCAGCCAGGGACCTGGAAGTCCAGCCGCGGGGGCCGGAGGAGCCGGACAGCTGGCTGCTCCCAGGGCCGGCAAAGGGACTCGGAGAAGGGAAAGTCTACAGCGAAGGTCAGAGGGTTTCCTGGAGACCTGGGAGTCCCGAGGGACAGAGGAAGCCACAGGAAAAGTTGCAATTGATCGCATCCTTCATTCCACACCCTGGGGGCTTCCCTGCTCACCGGGAGTCCCGTCCCCCCCCCCCCCCCGCCCCAGGCCTCCCCGACCAGGCCGAGCCTCCTGGGGCTGCACCCCACCCGCCAGGGGCTTTCCCCCCGACACACCCGCTCCTTTACTTAGGAGAATCTGGCATGGGCTCTTCAGGCTTCGTGGACCCTGAGAAAGAAAATGCCTTCCGAGAAGGGATCCTGATGTTTCAAATTAAAAAGACGAATACCGATCCTAGCAGCCACTTCTGCGCAGGCCCCGCTCCGGCCGACTGCGCTTCAGGGAGCAGCCCGCCCCAGGCCCTGGGCGCTGAGCCGCCCTCACCAGGGAGCTCCCAGCACCGTTTCTGCCACGAGCAGCGAGGCCTCCCCGTCCCAGGGAGCCGCACGCAGCCCCCTCACCGCTCTGACCCGTCAACCGCCCGCCGGCTCGGAGACCACCCTTTTCCTTCCCAGCGAAGACCACCGAGGCGTCCCCGCCAGACCCGCGGGGTTTAGCCCGAGGGTCCCGGCCCCGAGGCGGCCTCCCAGCTGCGCGGCTGCCCCAGCCCCAGCCCCAGCGTCACCATCGAGCTGTTTTGCGCTTGGTTTCCTTCCTCAGCGAATCCGAATGGGGGATTCTTGTGAGCGCTGCGCCGGTGCCGAGGACCGCTGGCTGCCGTCCAAGCAGTCACCGGCCCGGGCAGACCCGGGAGGACGGAAGCCGCAGGGCAGGGAGATGGCCGCTCACGTGGGCCCGGCCCCCGGCTGTCTGCAGCACCCCAGCCCGGCCCGAGCGGGGCTTGAACCGGCGCGGGGCAGGGTGCTAAGGTCACTGCCGCCCACGCAGGCGCAGAGACAAACGAGCGGGTGAAGCCCCCAGCCCGCCCGGACGGCAGCGGCACCCGACACGGGCTCGCCCCCGAGGCCCTGAGCGGCTCGGCCCGGGGCCAGGCGTAGCGCGTGGGCTCCTGCTTCGTGGAGGAAAGATCTCACAGCCGAGCGCGAGCGACCACGAGGAGCCGTTTATTGGAGCGCGGACCATGGAACAAGGAGGGGCTCAGCGCAGAAGCAGCAGGGGAGCCCCAGCGGGGCGGCCTGAGCTCGCCGGGAGGTCAGGGAACGGGGCTTCGGGGACAGGTTCTGGGGACTGTCCCGGGACACGCTGCCGGCGGCGCGGACTTACGAGTGTAGGAGACGCGTGGCCGTGGGGCGAGAGGTGGGTGCCGGCTGCTCCCCGGAGGGAGCGCTCCGGCTGGGCCCTCCCCTTCCCCGCGGGCCGGAACCCTAGGAGAGGCCTCCCGGGAGGGCTGCAGAAGAGCCCCCAGCCCCCTAGGTGTGCTCCTTCGGGGGCCTGTGGTCCCTGCAGCGGGTCCCGGCGCCCGCCCGCCGGGTTCTGCTGCTTTCGGGGGGGGCGGGTCTGGAGCTGAAATACAACTGGGGCCCGCGGGCTCCGTCCGGGGGGGAACTTCCGTATCCGGCAGTAAACTGCCCAGCCGCTCTTCGGACGCCTGCCGCGACGGCCCTGCTGGACCCGCCAAGGCACTCTCCGAGCGTCACCCTCCGGCCTCCCAAGACGGGCCGCGCACAGCGTCCCTGACAAAAGCCAAAGCGGCCACAGCGGAGCAAGCAGCCTGGGGGCGGGGGGGCGCCCTCCTTCCCGGGAGCGCGCAGGTCCCGCAGCAGGAGCGAGTCCTCGGGCAGGTCCCGACGTCCCGCAGCACCGAGCGGCCGTGAGCTCCAGCCGCACGTCCACGAGGACCGGACGCCAAGCCCTGCGCGGAGCGGGCTGATGCTCCAGCGCCTGCCCTGGACGCCGCGTCTGGTCCCCACAGCCCTGAGACAGCCTCCCGCCCCCGCCCCGGGCCGTCTCCTCCCGCAGGACCCCGCGGCACAGCAACACCCCACGCCCGCGACTCTGCTGCCCAAGCGGGGCGCCCACTGGCTCCGCCCACAAAGAAGGGCCCGCCGCCGCACGCCGGAAGGACAGGCGCATCCTGGGAGGCAGCGCTGCATGCTGGGATCGGTGGTCCACCGCGCGACGTCGGCCGAGGCGGCCTCTCTGGGACCTTCGGCCCCAGAGCCCGCGATTCCAAGCGGTCCCAACGCCTCGGCCCAACCCGCAAAGGTCCAAGGATAAGACGGCCGCCGGCCTCGTCCAGCTTGAACCTTGCTGGGAACGGTTCCGGGTCCCTTTGGCCCGGAAGGAGAACTGCCGCCAGGGCAATGGTGCGGCCTCGCGAGAGCCCAGCCCGGGAGCCACGCCCTCGGGGAACTGGGACTCCGACGCGGGCTTCCTAAAGCTCTAGTGCGATTGGGCCTCGATGTCATGTGACTCTAAGCGCCGCGCCTGGTTGGCTGCAGCCCGGGAACCCTGCGGTTACCGGGGCGACCGAGCGGCGGCCGGCGGCGGCGGAGGTGCTGCAGGTCTGACGCGGTAGAGAGCCGGGCGGAGCTGGGGCGCGTCGGGCGGAGCTGGGGAGCGTCGGGCGACTCGGCCTGTCGTCGGGGCTGCGCTTGCCCTCGGCCGCGCTCGGCGCCGGGGCGCGGGCCGCACATGGGAGCCCAGGGCGCCCAAGATGCGGGCGCCGGCCAGGGAGCTGTTCCGGGACGCCTCCTTCCCGGCCTCGGCCTCCTCGCTCTTCTGCGGCCTCTCCACGCCGCTGGCCCAGTTCCGGGAGGACCTCACGTGGAAGCGGCCCCAGGTGAGCGGCGGGCGCGGTCGCGGGTCGGGCCTCTGCACGTCGTTCCCGGCCGAGGTGGAGCGCGGAGGCTGGGCGGCGTGCAGCTCCCCTCGAAGCTCCCTCGGGCACGCGAGCCCGCCAGCCCGTGCCCGCTCCTGGGAGAGGTCGCTTCCGGGCGACAGTGGGCACAGGACCCGGGGCAGCCCCTCCTGCGTCCGTTCCGACGGCGTCCGCCCGGCCTGCAGTCCGCGGGCTCCTGCTGCTGCCCCGGGGTGGGAGGCCGGGCCGGGCCCGCAAGGCACGCCGCTTAGCTCCGCCGGCCTCTGTCGGGACTTGGTGCCCCGGGCGTTTCGGGTGCAAGCGTTTTAAGGGGGCGCTCTGGCCGCGCTCCCCGCCGACGCCTTTAGGAGTGGTTCGCCCGGGAGCCGGGTCTGGCTGCCCCCGCGTGTCCGGGGTGCCCGGCGCCCTTCTGGGGCCGCACTGCCAGCGCCCGAGGGGCCGGGAGGGGGCCCGGCCGCGGCGCGGAGGGCCTTGGAGGCCACGCGGCGGTCCTGGGGAGGAGGGAGGGCCGCTGGCGTTCTGGGGGGTCTCAGTGGCCGGTCGCAAGCAGGGGGCGAAGATGGCGCCGCCATGGGGATGGCCTCCCGGTCCCTCTGGACGCGCTGGGGGCCGTGGGGGGCGACCCCCGGGGCTGGGTTTGCTCTCCCCTGTTAACGGGCGCGGCCAGGAGGCGGGTGAGTGTGGGTGCTGGGAGCTCAGGGCCGACGGGCAGCGGCCGAGCCGGGTGTTGGGGTGTAGCTGGCGGCTCGCGGGCCGGGCGAGTGTCAGGCTCGGAACTGAGCCTGGAGGAGCCCTAACGTTTCCAAGCGGGGCCAGCAGGTGCCCGGACGGGGCAGCCCTGGGGGCACCTCTGGGGTTCGGGGACAGCCCCCCACCCCGTTCTGATGTTGTCGGACGTTGGCAAAGATGGGGACGCAGAGGGGCCTGTTGGGTTGGACAGCGGGGCGGTGACGCTGGTGAAGACGGTTCAGGGCCTGAAGCTCGAGCCTGTGTCTCCGAGAGGGAGCCGAGGGAGGCAGCAGGGACCCGAGAGGGCAGGAGTGTGGGGGCGCAGCAGCCCCCTTGCGCCTTCTGCTGGAGGGAGGCTGCCCGCGGAGGGGGTCACGGGGAATCCGGGCCTGAGGTGGGAGAGGGGGCGGGTCGGGCGGCTCCCCGTGAAGCCTGAGTTGGGAGGCCGTTTTGAGAAGAGGGGGGCACAGCCGGCAGGACTGAGTCTGGGGTGTGGGGATGTGAGCCCTGGAGGGAAATGGTGGGGTCCCAGCAGGCGGAGGACCCACTCGAGACTCACCCGCGATGAACGTGAAGTGCAACCGTTTTCTAGATGAACACTTAGCCGTGCTGAGAAAGGGGCGGGGGCATTCGCACAGAGTTGGGGGTTTTGCCAAGCAAGGACGGAGGACAGAGACAGTGACCCCCTAACCCAAGCAGCACGGGGGAGTCAGAAGCCAGGAGGGGCTGCCGGGCGGCGTCCGCTCCCCTGCTAGGCCGGCGGTGAGCAGAAAGGCTCCCCCAACCCGTCTGCTGGGTCCCGTGTCTGAAGACGAGCTGCGCGCGCGATGTGACTCTGGACAACTCTCTCTGTTTTAGGAAATCTGTGCCGCGCCCCGGATGTTTCCAGATAGCCCACAGGAAGGGCAGGTGAAGCAAGGGCTGCTGGGCGACTGCTGGTTCCTGTGCGCCTGCACCGCCCTGCAGAAGAGCCGGCGCCTCCTGGACCAGGTGTCTGTCCCCTACCCGCCGGACGCAGGGGAGAGCGGGCGGCCACCCCCGCCCCGGGGGTTCTGTCGGGGGCTGAGCGCCATCAGGCCACAGGGCTCCGGGCACAGGCACCGCGTCCCCGAGACCGCCAGCCTGGGCCGGAGAGGCCTGGCAGGGACAGCCTTGCCCTGGTTTGGCACAGCCGTCCCAACTAGCGGACCTCGGTTACGGGGGTGGCGTATAAATTGGCAAAGGTGGCGGAAACTGTTTCTGGGGCTCGGCAGACGCTCAGGTGGGGAAGGCCTGCCCCCACGCCTCCGGCCTGGCTCCCTGCAGTGTCGCCTGCGAGAGCAGCGCCAGCCACAGGAAGTGGGGACCCATTCAGACGTCCTCCTGGGGCCCAGGCTCAATGCGAGACGCACCACATTGCGGGCTTTGGCTGTTTTTAGCCGATGAGGGCCCTAGGACCGTTGTCAGTGTTTTTGTGGTTAGTGAGTGGCAGAGCCAGAACCAAGCAGGCCATGCAGGTGCCAAGCCTGCGCTGCCTCTCGGGTCAGAGCCCCAGAGCCAGCAGCGAGCACGTGGGCCCAGGCGCGGCAGCGGCCCGGCATCCCTCCTGGGGGGGCTTGCCGTGCCCGTGGCTGTCTGCAGGCAGCCCTTGAGAAGTGGGTCTTGTGCTTGTAAAAGTCACGTTTGTTTTGGATTCAGGGCAAGGGCTCACTGGGGACAGGAAGCTATGATGGCCGGGGTTAAGCTTTGTGAGGCGCTTGGCTCCCTCACTGTGGCCTCAGGATACTGTAATGACGCGTGTGCGGACTTGCCATCCACGGACTGGTTTTCCGCGAGCACCGACCGTGGGTGTGGAGGGAGGTTGGACGCTTTGCACACCGCAGGGCCCTGCGGGACCGCGCAGCGGGGCCGTACTCGGGCTGAGACTGCCGGGGCGCGCTGCGTGCCGTCTGTCTCACAGTCCCCTCTCTGCCTCTCCTGTGCGCGGCAGGTCATCCCCCCCGGACAGCCGAGCTGGCCCGACCCGACGTACCGCGGCGCCTTCACCTGTCGAGTTTGGCAGTTTGGACGCTGGGTGGAGGTGACCATAGATGACCGTCTGCCTTGTCTTGCAGGGAGACTCTGCTTCTCCCGGTGCCAGAGAGAGGATGTGTTCTGGCTTCCGTTACTGGAGAAGGCCTACGCCAAGTACGCGTGCTGGGGGCGGGCGGGCCGGGCCTCCGCCACCCGGGCTCCCCTCCCCCTGCGCTGCACCGCCTTTGTCGCTTCCGAGTGCTGGTGGCCCGTCCTGGGGGGCACTGACCGGCCCAGGGACAGAAGCTGTGGCCTCTGCCTGTGGCTTCCCCCTTCCCTGCCCTCGTTCGCGGTGGGCGTGAAGAGAGGACGCGTGTTCTTTTCCCTCCTCTTTCCTCAAACCCCAGCAAGAAAGGTGTTTCTATTTCTCTTCCCCGTCCCCACGGGGACGGACAGGCGGCCTCTCGCAGGCTGTTGGGGAGGAAAGAGGCCACCTGGGTGTTAGCTGTGACCGTCCTGCTGACGGTGGTCTGACAGGCCTTTGCACAGAGGAAGGGAGGGGCTTCTGCCGGCGTCGCTGTCGGGCACGTGGGGCGGGTGTCACAGCACCACGGCACGCTGGGCCCGCACGGGGAGCGGAAGGGCACCGCTGGGCACTGCGTGGCAGCCCGTGGGGGTGAGGCGGCGGGAACGAGAAGGGGTCCGAGGACAGGCTGGGCCGCGGCCCCCACGGGGATGGGAGAGGGCCGCTGCGCCCGTGCCGAGGCTCACCCTGTGCCCGTCCCCCAGGCTCCACGGGTCCTACGAGCGCCTGTGGGCGGGGCAGGTGGCAGACGCACTGGTGGACCTGACCGGAGGCCTGGCGGAGCGGTGGAGCCTGAAGGCCCCTGAGCGCGGCGGCCCGGAGCCCAGCCTTTGCCGGCAGCTGCTCAGCCTCAAGGGGCGATGTCCCATCAGCTGCTCGGTGTTCAGCCCCAGGGCAGGTGAGGCGGTGCTTGGGCTCTGCAGGGGTGTGCTGGGCCCTGGTGGGACGGGCTTGGGGGTCCCAGCTGTGTGACCGTGCCCTGGCGGGATGACCTTGTCCTGCTTCCTGCCCCTCTCCAAAGGCAGGGTCCCTGTTCCCTTGACCGGGACTCATGCCCGGGGTGGGCAGGAGCCTGGGTGGGGTCAGTGCACGCGGCGCGGCCGGTCCCTCGCGTGAAACGGCCCCCCGAGCTTCACGGACACGCACTTGCGTCCTCGCCACTTCCTGTTACGCGGGCGTTGCCCACCTCTTACATCGGTGGCGGGCCACGCGGCTTCTGTCGCCCTCGCCGTGATGCTGGTGGGGGTTCTGCCTAGCTTTCCGCTGTTGTAAGTAACGTAGCGCTTTGCACGTGAAAGCTGCTTGTTGAGAATTATTGTCACGACGGGGTTTGTGGGCAGAGACTAGCCGTTGGAATGGTTACGCGGCCTGGCCTGGGCCCGGCTCCTTCGTGGAGGCGTGGTGGCCGTGGAGCTGCCAGAGGTCCCCTGCAGCCCAGGGGATGGCACGGGGCTGGGGGCGGGGGGGGGGGCACAGCCAGCCTGGTGGCCCCAGTGCCCTTGTGAACATGGCACTGACGGCAGCTGCCCCTCCCTGGCCGGGGCTGTCTGCTTGGCCCTCCTGTGTCGCTGCCCCTGGTCTCGGGCAGGTGCAGTTGGTTCCCCTCGGGCCTCGGGTCCTCCCACCGCCTGACTGTCCCCAGCTGGCCTTGGCAGGAGACCTCCCGGTCCCTTGGTGGTCACAGACTCTCAGTGACTGTGCCAGTCGTGCTTTTGAGACCTGGTCCTGCGCCAGGTGTCCTGCATGGCCGTGGGGTCCGGCCAGTGTCCCTCACCCACCCAGGCGGTGACCGAGGCCCCGAGAAGGGAGTGAGCTGCCAGGCCCGGCCAGCCTAGCCGGGGTCCAGTCCCCGGCCCCTCGCCGGCGCTCTGCGTTGGCTAAGGCCGCTGCTGGGCTCGCCGTCCACGGCGGCCAGGAGGGGAGCCCCAGGGGCCTGCGGGGCGGCAGCTGGGTGGGCTGCACCGGCCGTCGGGGACGGGGACTCCTGCCTGTGACTGAGCCGCTCCTTGCCCAGGGGCCAGGGAGCTGGGCGAGTTTCACGCCTTCGTGGTTGCCGACCTGCGAGAGCTCCGGGACCTGGCCGGTCAGAGCGTCCTGCTGCTGCGCATCCAGAACCCCTGGGGCCGGCGCTGCTGGCAGGGGCCCTGGAGGGAGGGGTGAGTGCCGGCGCCGCAGTGGGGGTGCCTGCGCCCCGGTGCTGTGCCTGGCCCTGCAGCGGCTTCTTTCTTCCTTTTTTAAAGAGGTCTTACTTACTTGTCTTTAGAGACAGGGGCAGGGAGGGAGAAAGGGAGGAGAGACATCACCATGCGAGACGGACAGCGACCGGTTGCCTGTCACGCATGCCGCAGCTGGGGCCCGGCCTGAAAGCCAGGCCCGTGAGCCCACCCGGAGACCTCCCGGTGCGCAGGCCACCCCTCAGCCCGCTGAGCCACACCCGCGGGGGGCCCGCGGCAGGGTCTGCGGTCAGGGCAGCGGTCGGCGGCCCCCAGCACGGCACATGGGCCCCAGGCGGTCTCAGGGGCCGGCCTCGCGCCTGGCACTGCGGGTGCCTCTGGGGCGGCAGGCGCCCGGCCAGGCTGAGGGACAGGGACGTGCGCGGTGCCTGCGCCGCGTCCTCGGCTCGGCTTTAAGGCCCGCCGTGGGTGGCGGGGGCACAGGGACAGGCCCCTCGGGTGGCCGGGGTGGGCCGCAGACCCCACGCCCGGTGGGAGCGGCTCCGCTTGAGGCGCTGGGCAGGCGTCCTCTGTCTCCGCTCGTGGTGGGGTGCCGGGTGGCGGCCCTGCGGGGGGTGCGGCCCAGCGCGGGCCGGGTGTGGGAGGGGCCGTGGCGTGGGCTGGGCCAGGGCGCTCAGGTGCCCTCTGCCCCCTGGATCCCCGCCACCCCCACCGCGCCTGGTCAGTGCTGTCACTCTGAGGCGAGTGCTCCGCTGACCAGAGCCTCCCCACAGGGGCGAAGGGTGGGGCCGGGTGGACCCTGGGGGCTCGCTGGCCCTGCTGTCCCAGCTCCAGGAGGGGGAGTTCTGGGTGGAGGAGGAGGAGTTTCTCCGTGAGTTTGACGAGGTCACCATTGGCTACCCGATCACAGAAGCCGGCCACCTGCAGAGCCTCTACTCAGGTAACCAGCCCCTAGACGCTCTCCTGGGGCGCCCTTGGGGGGCAGCAGCCCCCGAGGGGACCCGGCTTCTGGAGGCAGCCCCTGTGGGGGCTCCCAGGACGCACAGGCTGACGCGCCGCGTCCCCCGCCCTAGGGACAGTGCTGAGCCACACACAGCAGCTGCCGGGGGCCTGGGTCCGGGGCCAGTCCGCGGGGGGCTGCCGGAACAACAGCAGCTTCCCCAGCAACCCCAAGTTCTGGTTGCGGGTCTCGGAGCCGAGCGAGGTGTGCATCGCGGTCCTGCAGAGGCCCCGGGTGCGCCCGGCGGGCGGGGCCGGCCGGACCCCGGCGCCCGTAGAGGGTGACAGAGCCATGTGGAGCCCGGCCAGCGTCCCGGGCAGGGACTACCCGGCCGTGGGCCTGCATCTCTGGAAGGTAAGTCCACTGGGCCCGCGACCCACTCGACAGGGTTGGGGTCCAGGGTGCGAGGCCCCCACCTGCCCTGGCCGTCCGGGGGTCCCGTGCCCGCGGCACCCTACAGACCCGGCTCTGTGCGCATCGGCACGACTGGGCCCCTGCCAGAGGAGCCCGGAGCCAGAGCCCCCAGCAGAGCCGGCCAGTGGGCCGCCCCGCGGGCTCCCGACCGCAGCTCTTCCCTGTGCGCCTGGCTGGGCCCCCTCGCTGCCCCTGCCCCTCAGCCTCCCCGCTCCTGAGTGGGGAGGTGAGGTCTGATTTCATGGGTCTGTCCAAGGAGTCGTCTGTCCGGCTCTCCCGGGGACGGGAGCCTGGCTGGGGCACGAACACGCTGCGGGACGGAGCGGGCTGGGCAGGCCCCCGAGTTCCCACGCGGCCTCTCTGCAGGTGGAGAAGCGGCGGGTCAGCCTGCCCAGGCTCCTGTCCTCACCCCCCGCGGCCGGCACCGCATGCCACGCGTATGACCGCGAGGTTCATCTCCGCTGTGAGCTGGCCCCGGGCTACTACCTGGCAGTGCCCAGCACCTTCCTGAAGGACGTGCCAGGACAGTTCCTGCTCCGGGTCTTCTCCAGCGGGCGCGTCTCCCTCAGGTGAGGGCCGGCAGGGCCGGCTGGGGGGGGCGGGTTCCGGCCGAGCCCCAGGGCCTGCCTGGGCCGAGGCTGACCAGACTGCGCCTCCAGCGCCCTCCTGTGCTCACCTTTCCCGGCAGTGCCATCAAAACAGTGGCCCAGAGCCCGGACCCCGGCGCCGGCCTGTCGGTGGGGGAGTGGGAGACGGTGCAGCTGCGGGGCTCCTGGAGGGCCGGCCAGACGGCGGGCGGCAGCAGGAACTTCGCCTCCTTCCCCAGCAACCCCTGCTTTCCCCTCTCGGTGCCGGCGGGCACAGGCCCGCGCTGTGTCCGGATCGCTCTGCGCCAGCACTGCCCGGACGGCGACTGCCAGCCCATCGGCTTCCACGTCTTCCAGGCAAGCTCCTGGGGCTTCGGGGGGTCTGTGTCCACGCAGGCGGCGGGTGTGGTACGGGGGCCTGGGCTCGGGCATTCGGGCACGTTGGCCGGGCTGGCCGGTCGTGGGCAACATTGTTCTAGGGCTCACGGGGTCTGTAACTTACGGGGAGGCCCAGGCCGCCCCTTGTCCCCTCGCCCTGGCTCCCAACAGCTGTGTCCTGAGGTTCTGCTGGCCAGGACCGAGCCTTCCCCCGCAGCACCGCTGCTGCTCCTGGGGGCCCAGAGCCCTGTCCCAGGAGTGCAGGTGATCTCGGGGGAGAGTAGGGTTTGCTGACTGAGATGCTGTACCCTTGAGGGGCGGCAGAACGGCTGAGTCCCCTTCCTTTCGGAGAAGACACCAGCAGCTTCGGGAAAGGTGGCTGCGGGCAGATTCCCGGCGCAGACACCTGGCGCCTGACAGGCCTCCTGGGAAGCATGGTGGGGCTTTTAGAGCCGAGACCCAGCTCTGCGGGCCGCCCAGGTCCTCCGTGCAGGGGACGTGTGCCGTGGAGGGACCAGGCGTCACCCCCACAATGTCCCAGCACGTCCCCAGCCTGGACTGCTTCGGGCCTGGGAGAGAGCAGCCACAGACCGAAGACACCGCCAGCCTGAGCCTGAGCCTGTGCTTCCCCAGGTCCCCACCGACAGCCGGGGCCAGGCAGCGCCCCCACTGCTGCTCCAGAAGCCTCTGGTGAGCTGCGTGCCACATTGCCACGCCCCCGAAGTGAGCCGGGTCTGCCACCTCTCCGCGGGGGCCTACAGGATTGTGCCCTCCACCTACCTGCCAGACGCAGAGGGCGCCTTCACGCTGACCATAGCGACCAGAATAGACAGGTGGGGCCTGCAGCCCTCGGCACCCCAGGGCCCCCTTGGCCGCTGCCTCCCCTGCCCCCACACCCCAGCTGTCAGCTGTCCTGGAGGGACCAGAGGCTGGCACTGGTCACCTGCTTCCTGTCGGCCTGAGCGCGGCAGAGGGCCCGGGCCACCCAGGTGTCTTCTCCCGCAGGCGCTCCATCCACAGCCAGGAGACGCTGGGGCAGCTGCTCCAGGAGGTAGGTGGGGCTGGGGTGGGGTGCTGCCGTGCTGTGTGGCAGGCTGTGCCGAGACACCCCAGCACCTGTCCCCGCCCCCCGTTGGGCAGCGCTGCCCACACCTCGCTGGCCCTCTGTCCACAGGCCTCCTTCGTGGCAGCAATGGGAACCTGACTGGACAGCCCTGCGACCCAGCTCCAGTGACCGGCGTGCTCGGGGTCCCCACGGGCCCACGGCATCCTCACACGGTACCATCAGCCTCGGTGTGGCCCACGATGCTGAGTAGGGCGGCTCCACGCGCCTGTGGCCCCCTCTCAGGGAGGACCGCGGCCTGGAGGGAGGCAGCCGGGGTCGGGCAGGTGCTGCAGGAAGGGCGAGAAAAGCCCGTGCGGGCATCCTGGTCCCTGAGTCAGGACAGCAGCCCTGCAGGGACCCTCCAGCCCTGCCTCCGGGCTCCAGAGAGGCCTCGTGGCTGGCAGACGAGAGCACCTCACCACGTCTGCTGCTCTCCACGGACGTGCCTCGATGAATAAACATGAGTGCTGAGGAGGGGACCGATGTCCTGTCTCAGTCCCGGGAGACACCAGAGGATCTCGGCCTGGGGGGTGGTCCCTGGAGGAGGACCAGCCCTGGCGGCAGGGGCAGGAGGGCGGGGCAGGAAGCAGATGCTTCCACAGTCTCCCCACCTGGTAGCCTTGCCACATGGTATCCCAGGTGTGGGACATGGTGTTCCTCTGTCCCACGGTGCCACGTGTGTCGGCACTGACACGTGGGAGGGGGTGTCCCCGCCAGCCTCCTGGGACCCACCCATTTTCAACACAGCAGGCCCCATCCTGCCCCCTCTGATTCACCCTGCCACTGCATCGAGCCAGCCAAGTGTCCCTGTCCTGTGGAAAAGATGGCCACCGCCTGTTGACGGGCCGCGCGAGTAGGATCTGCCTCTGAGCGTCCCAGGTTCCCCACCTGCCGCAGCCCCGCACTGGAGGCCAAATGGTTTGGGCCGGGCTGCCCCTCGGGGACCCTGCCCACGGCCCATGTGGACTCAAGACGGAGACACAGTGGAGCCGCCACCCCCACACCTTCAGAGCCCAAGGGTGGTCCTCATGCCAGGTTTTGACTTGCTGTCCCCTGGGCCCTCCCAGCAGGAGCCCACGAGCCACTGTGGCTGTTGGCCCGGTGCCAGGTGTCACGTGTGTCTGTCCCAGTTCTGTGCAGAGAGACCAGGAAGTTACCTGAGGGCCCTCTGTGGGCCAGTCCTGGCAAGATGTCGTCGTGAGCCGCCTCAGGCACCCCACTGGGGAGGGAAGCTCTGGGGTCCGTGGCAGCTCGGGGCCTGTGTGCCGCCCAGTGGTCCTCAGACGCCTGATGTGCCCCCACCCCACCCGGTGCACAGCCACCCAGTGGTGCGCTGTAGTGGGCAGGGGTGGGGCGTCGGGGGGAGCCCTTTCTCCTGCGGCCCCACCACCTCTCAGTCTGTGGGTCCCAGGTCTGTTCTCTGCCCCCCAGCCACCTGCCCGTCACCCTCAGAGCCCCCTTTTGTCCGTGTGTCTCAGGCCTGCAGCAAGATCTAGTCCCCAGCACCCTTTGACTCAACACTAGAGCAAACGAACAATCGAGCAGGACAAGGCCACCCCTGTGCCAGACACCACCGTCCCCTTGCCACCAGAGACAGGTCCTCCTCGGCCCTCCCAGGACTCCGGTCGGGCTCTCCAGAGGCAGACCCAGCACAAACGTGTGCGAGCTGTGGGGGCAGGTTGGGGACGTCCGATGCACTGCTGGCTGCCCCTGCAGCCGCCGCTGGGGAGCCCTGCAGCGACAGGCGCCACATGGGCTGAGGCGGCGTTCACAGCCACTGACTGGTCCTGGGCAGGCCCCACCCACACGCTGCACCCTCTGCTGGCCTTCCCTGCTGGGGAGGGGGCGCCCATCTGGATGAAAAAACCTGCCACCCTGAAAGCCAGGGGACCGCTAGGACCTGCCCACCAGCTTCTAGAGACAGAGAGGCTGTGGACTGCGCTGTGCCCCCTAACTTCATGTTGAAGCCCACCCCAAGAGGCCGTGTAGGAGGTGGGGCCTCTGGGAGGTGGTTGGGTTTGGGTGAGGCCATGGGGGTGCACCCCATGATGACATCTGTGTCCTCAGAAGGGCAGACAGCAGACCAGGTGAGGACACAGTGAGAGGTGGCCATCTGCCAGCCAGGAACCGGATGTGCCGGCCAACACCCAGGCTCTGGGCTTCCAGCCTCTAGACCTCAAGAAATGAGCTGTGGTCTGAGCTCCAGCCTGCCGAGTCTCATCAGGCAGTGCGAGCCCAGACTGGGAGCCAGCAGGCTGGGCGCCGCCCCGCTGCCCTCGCCTGAGCCTGCTGTGGCCATAGGTCTCCGAGGGGGCTGTCCCTGCACCTCCACTGCCAGCTCCTTGCAGCTGCTGCCGCCGTGTGACACAGACTGGCCTGGGGAGAAGGCCATCTGGACCCCATCCTGATGGCCCGGCCTGGAGACCTTTCACGGCACAGCCGCCACTCCCCGGCCCGCTCGCAGCGCACCCTTGCTCTGACAGGACACTGGCCCTGCGGCTGCCCCCACTGGCATGTCCCGGGGCGGCCTCCAGGGGATGCCCTCGAGCTATGGGCTTCGCCACCCACCCATCAATCTGTTCTCCACTTGTTTGCTGCAGTGACATGAAAGTAGACAAAGCCAAGCATTCTGCCACCCATTAAGATTCCGAGCAGAGTGCTGCTGTGGGGGGTGGGTGGGGGGCTGCCCTTACAATGAAAAATGAGGTGCTGCCAAGGGGCCCAGGACCCTCCAGAACTCTCAAGAGGCAGGGCCAGCCCTTCCAGCGCAGAGGGCTTAGGGGCCCTCCCAGGAACCCTCTGTGGACTGGCCAGACCCCCGGCTGTGACTGGGTCTGGGGACGTCCTGGTCTCTTGCTGGGCGGTGGGGAAGGACTTGCCTGGTAGAGGCCATCGGGGCCCCACTGCGGGGCTGGTGCAGGCAAGAGAAGGGGCGGGAGGACCTGTGTGGCCGGGGGCAGTGGGCGTGGTCTCCGTGCCCCTCCTGACCGGCCCCCATCCGGCCACAGCAGCTGGAGGAGCCCCTCCCCCGACAGCCTGTGCCGCCCCGCGCCTGGTTCCGCTCAGAGGCCGGTCTCTGGACTTCAGCGTTCTTGTTGACAACTTATCCTTGATGGCCTGCCAGCCACACTTGCCATGTGTCCCCCAGCCCCAACGTGTCCCCCACTCCCCACTCCGGGCTCTGCCCTCTGGTTTGCCCTGGAGTCTGAGGGACGTGGGCTGCTCCCCAGGTTTTCCAGGGTCTGAGCAGGCCCCAATGCGGTGGCCGTACCCGCTCCTGCCACGCGGCGGGTGTGCCCAGGCCTTACACGCGCGGGCCTCATCTGTATCCTCACGTCTGTCGCTGGTGCCGAGCCGTGCATGACAGCCGGGCTGAGCCAGGGCTGCAGACCCGTGGCCGCGCCGACCAGGAGGGTCTCTCCAGCCTGTCTGGTGTGGCTGGGCTCCAGCTCCGTGGAACCAGAAGCGGGGGCCCGTCCGCCAGGCTGATGTCAGCGCTGAGCCCGAGGCTGTGTCCAGAGCCAGGCCCGTCTGGGGACCCCAGCTGCTCTGAGTACCTGCCGTGGGTACTGTGTGGGGTGAAGATGGCCTCCCGCTGCCCGTGGTGGCCTGGCAGGCGTGGCTGTGCAGGCAGGAACACCCTCCCCGGCCTTCCCAACAGACTTTGCCCGCTCCACCTGTTGGCTTTCCCTTCTCGGATCACTTCCTGCGGCAGAGGCATGGTGGCCGTGCCCAATCTGCAGAGCTGCGTCCTACCCGGTCCTGGTCCCGGGTCTTCTCTCCTGTGTCCCTGCTTGCCCACCCCCAGGCCCGCATCGGCCTTGGGGGTGGCAGAGCTTCCGCGGTGGTGAGTACGGGGGCCCTCGTGCCCTGGAAGCGGGTCGTCGGCGAGGGGCCTGGCCTCCTGGGCAGGAGGCAGCATGGACGATTACAAATTCCTGGGTTTAAACATTTTCGTGTTCTAATTCAGTGCAATTGTTCTTACCCATATTCACGTCATCCCGCCTTCCTGCGGTGGGAACACACGGCCATGGCCCGCCCGGCCCTGTGCTCGGGGATGAAGAGCCATTCCAGACACATCTCATCACCCGTCCCCTCCCCCGGCCTGGAGGCCACACCCCTGCTGGGCTGCATGTTTCTAGGCGGCGCCCGTAGCCAGAAACGGGAAGTGTCTTTGTAAGCCGAGACAGCGAGGTGCACCCCGCCACCTCTCAGTCAGTTCTGACCGCAGAGCCTTATTGATGACGCAGGTGCGTCGTCTTCGCCCCACGCCGGAGCCTCCGTAGTGCCCGGCACAAGCGCTCGTTGATTTCACTGCCTGAGACCCACGATGACCCCACATAGCAGCACCGACACCGCTGTCAGCAGCGTGATCACTGAAGAGCTTACGGGTTTTATGTACTTTAAAAATCCTTGGGTTACCCAGAGATACAGACAAAACTACATGAAAATTATTTGGAAAATGAAACATTTTTATCGTTTTCTGTCCTCAGGCCACAGAAATGTAGACAGAGTGTTGGATTTTAAAACCACGTGGGAGGCTCTGGCGGCTTATGCCGCCAACAGATGCTCCAAGTCCCTGGTTTCATCTTGCTTTCAAGGCGAAGAATTCCTTTAAAAATGTGGCTCAATTGAATTTAGTCATTACCTGAATATTTGCATGGTTCTAAAGGCAGACCCACAAACCCCGGTGTGTTCACAGAAGCCTAGGCTCTGCCCTCTGTCCCTCACCCCATTCCCAGCTGTTCCCGACAGGTCACGTTTCACTGAAGGGACTTCATAGCTCATCCTTCCATGTGTAACAGTACAGCCCACGGGCCCCGACCCCATGAGTCACAAGTAGCACCCACAACCCTCACACCCTTGCTCAGGGTGCAGTGCCTGCTGGGTGGGGACAGCCGCACGGTTGTGTCCGTCTCGGGGGCGGCTCCTCGCCTGCCCTCCTCCCGCCACCGGGGCCCCAGCGGGGGGGAGGGGGGTGGCAGAAGACGCCTGCGTGGTTTCCAGGCTGTCGCTACCCTGCAGCGCCCGAGGGCAGCTCGGAGGCCTCTCTCCCATCTGTCTGTCTGTCTGAAGGACGGGAACCTAGGAGTGGCATTCTGGCAAATGCGCAGACCTCCCTCCCCGGGGAGGGGGCGTGGTGCCATGTCCAGTGTGCACAGCCGACGTCTGAAGCTGACTGTTGTCAGCTCGGGCCTTTGCCCGTGTGACAGGGAGCCGGCCCTGCTGGTTTATATTCCTTTTATGGGTCTGTTGAGGCCTTTTCACATCTGCGCTGAGCCCTTCACTCCTGTGTGCTGTCTGCTCGTATTTATATTAGTCGGCATCCTGTCCCATGTCCAGAGGAAGGGACAGAAGGCCCGAGTCCTGGGGCGGGAGCGGGAGAGACGTGAGAGCTCTCAGTGGGTGTCCTCCCGGGAAGCAGAGCCTCTCGTGCCTCAGTGGCCCTGGGTGCTGGGTAAGCTCCCTGCTCTTGGTTCACCCCAGACAGCCAGGGTCAGCCCAGCCACAGCAGGAGGCCGCTGCGCGCGGCGGGGGTGGGGGTGGCAGCGCGAGTCCCTTCACTGGGAGACGCCTGCCGCTGCCACCGCGGGTTCCCAGCTTTCCATACGGGAGCTCACCCCAGCTCTCGGCCCATCACCTCTTCAGCCTGAGGGTCCACAGGAGCAGGGCCAGACACTCCTGTCCCGCGGGGCGGGGGGGCGTCCTGCATGTTCCAGAGCAGGGGTCATGGCTGCCTGGAAGAGGCGGCGGAGTGATGGGTGGAGAGGGCCCGCCTCCCAGTCAGAGCGGCCTGGGCAGGAGAGGGGAAGGGGGCTGGGAGGAGCCAGGGACCGCGGCTGGAGCAGCCTCCACAGCCCCCACGGCCACCGGCCCGCACCGGCGGGTGCCGGAGGGTCCAGGCGCCGCAGAGCTGGCGCAGGCGGCAGGGAGCCGGCGGGGTGAGTGAGCCAACCGGGGGGCTGCGGCAGCCGGCGCGCTCTTGGGCACGTGGCCCGTCCTGCTGGGAGCTGGCCAGCCGGACAAGCGGGCGCGGCAGCGGCAGAGGAGGCACCGCCAGGCCCGGGGGTGTCCAGCGGCCCCGAGGCCGTGCTGCAGCTGCGCCGGCGGCCGAGGGCAGACAGGGCAGAGCAGGGCCATGGGTGCCCCCTCGCCGGGCCTGTGTGTGTCTGTGACTCTGGGGTATGGATGGGGATCTGGACCAGGACAGGCAGCCCCAAATGCACCCCTCAGCCCATCTTTTCTCACACCTGCTGCGTGACCTTTTCATGACCCCTCCTGACCTTTTCAGGACTCCTCATGACTTGCAGAACCTCAAGCACAGCAGGCCCTGGGGGTGTGCCACCGGGGGCCACCCCAGCCCCTGGCCCCGCCCCCACTCTTACCCTGGGTGAAACCTGCCCACGCTCAGCCACGTTGCTGGATGCATGGACGATGAGTGAGCATCGCGGCTCTGAGCCCTGCCAGCAGGGTGGCAGGTTTCCAAGGCACAGAGGTGGCAGCTGCTGGGCAGGGCTGGCAGCCCAGGTGTCGCAGGACATCCCCGGCTGGCCCGGGGAACGTCCCGCCGGCTCCTGTGCAGCAGCCTGGCCTTCCCTGGGCCACTGCCCTCCCAGGGTCATGCGGACACAGTGCAGTGACCTAGCTCAGAACTGTCACTCACAGCCCTGCAGACCTTCCCTCCCCGCCCCCAAGGATTCAGAGAACCCTCCCCGCACCCCCAAGCCTGCCGTGGGGACTCTCCCAGCACCAGCAGGTGCAAAGCAGGAGGACCGGGCCCTGGGACCGCAGCAGGGGCGACAGGCACAGAGGGGGGGCTGGCTCCTCACCTGTCCTCCGCGAGGGGCGCTGCTGTGGTGGGAGACTGCCCAGCAGGGAGGGAAGGGCCTGGCCTGCCTGAACCCTCTGGGACCCGTCCCGTGGGAGGGAGCCAGCCAGTGGCCGCCCTGGGGCCAGAGACCCCGCCCCGCCCAGGCGGCCGTTTCTGTCTGTGGCCACTGCTGTCCACGGAGCCCCCGTGGGAGCTGCGAACCCTGCTGGGTCCTTGGCACGCTCGGGGGGTTAGACTGGTCAACGGGCTTTATGGGGGCCCTACTGTGTGCCTGGTGTCCCAGCCGCAGGCAGGAGCTGAGTGCAGCCCGAGGCTGAGCTCGCAGGCCTGCTGACACGCACTGGGTCTCAACGTCCACGGTGCGTGTCCTTTTTCTTCCTAATGGTTCCTTAATGAGATTTTCTTTCCTCCAGCCTCCACTACTGTGAGAACCCAGTGTCTGCGCACAAGCCACCCAGAAGGCGTGCAGCTTCTGGTCCACGGGAGGCCGCAGGTGATTCAGATTTGGGGGGACTCAGAGTTGTGCGTGGACACTCAACGGTGTGGGCTGGGCTCCTCTAACCCCGAGTTGTTCAGAGGTCACCTGGACAAAACCCAGGTTGTATGGAGAGAACCAGATGGAGGGAGGAGGCCAGGGTCGGGCATGTGCCTGAGGGCAGGGAGCACTGGCCTCCGCTCCCCACTCAGGGCCTCAGTTCTGCCTCCGTAACGGGCAGGTGGCCCGAGCGCTCACCAGCACTCTGTGCAGAGACGAGCTGCGTCAGGCACCGGGTGGGGGTGGGGGACGCTGAGGAGGCCAAGCCCCTGCCCTCGGGGAGCAGGGGGCCTCAGCGGGGTTCACAGGAGGCTCAGCGTGCAGAGGCCCAACTGGGAGGACCCCCGGGGCGTTTGGAACGGGAGCAGGGCCCCTTGGGAGGGTCCCCAGAGGGGCAGGGCTGGAGGGGGCAGGCAGCTGAAGCAGCCGCGGGAAGCCCAGCCCGGGCGTCCAGGTCAGGGCCTGCAGCAGGCGTGCGGTTGCCTGGAGGTGTCGACACAGCGCTGCTCCCACTTCCCTTCCTAGAAATTTCCCCGGGGCAGCCCTGGGCTGGGGCGGAGGCGGGGAGCCCGTCAGCCCCACTCTGCTGGCGTCAGTCTGCCTCACGGAGGGCACAGCCGGCAACTCAGCCCAGGGAGCCAGGCTGGCAGCAGGTCGGTGCCAACTGTGGGGCCTGGGGTCCCAGAGCAGGGCCAGGGCAGCGCTGCGGGGGGGGTGTCCCAGAGCAGGGCCATGGCAGTGCTGGGGGGTGTCCCAGATCGGGGCCAGGGCAGCGCTGGGTGGGGGTCCCAGAGCGGGGCCAGAGCAGCACTGGGGGGGTTCCCAGAGAGGGGCCAGGGCAGCGCTGTGGGGGGGTGTCCCAGAGCGGGGCCAGAGCAGCACTGGGGGGTTCCCAGAGCGGGGCCAGGGCAGCGCTGGGTGGGGGTCCCAGAGAGGGGCCATGGCAGCGCTGGGGGGGGGTGTCCCAGAGCAGGGCCATGGCAGCGCTGGGGGGGGTGTCCCAGAGCGGGGCCAGGGCAGCGCTGGGGGGGGTGTCCCAGAGCGGGGCCAGGGCAGCGCTGTGGGGGGGTGTCCCAGAGCGGGGCCAGGGCAGCGCTGGGGGGGGTGTCCCAGAGCGGGGCCATGGCAGCGCTGGGGGGGGTGTCCCAGAGCGGGGCCAGGGCAGCGCTGTGGGGGGGTGTCCCAGAGCGGGGCCAGGGCAGCGCTGGGGGGGGTGTCCCAGAGCGGGGCCATGGCAGCGCTGGGGGGGGTGTCCCAGAGCGGGGCCATGGCAGCGCTGTGGGGGGGTGTCCCAGAGCGGGGCCAGGGCAGTGCTTGGGGCTTGGAACCTCAGGGGAGTATCTAAAGGAGGAGCTCAGGGGGTGAGGGACATGGTCTGAGTGGGGGCAGCCATTCAGAGGAACCTGGGGTGTCTCCCAGGACCTGGACCCCCACCTCATTCTGAAATCTACATTGTGGGTTGTGACTAGCATTTTAAAAAGCAGAATAGGAATATCTCAGTTGCGTGAGCTCTGTTTTGTGAAACTTTTTTTTCTTTCTATTTAACCGGGTAACCTTGGTTATTAACTTTCTGTAAATTTCAAGGTTGCAGGGTTCTCATTCGACCTCTGGGGACCATGTTGTGTGCTCCCTGCCGGGGTCCAGTCTCCTCTGTCACCATATACCTGGCCCCAGTCACCCCCTTCGTCCCCCGCCCACCCCCCCTGGTGACCACCCGTCTGTTGTCTGTGTGAGTTTGCTTTTGTTCATTTTGCTAGTTGGTGGCTTGTTGTTCTGTGTCCCCCATCCGAGTGATGTCACACGGTCTCTGTCCTTTTCTGTCTGACTCACGTCACTGAGCGCGCACGGTGCTTTCCACACGCAGGCACAGTTGTCACGCACGGCGGCCGCCCCTCCGCTCCGTGACTGGGCGGCGTCCCAGCGCACACACGCACCGTCCCTTCTTTGTCCACGCGGCCACCGCGGGCCGCAGGCTGTTTCCATGTCTCGGCCACCGTGGATGATGCTCCCGTGAACGTGGGGGTTCGTGTATCATCGTGAGAAAGTGTTTTCTCATTTTGGGGGTAAATTCTCAGAGGAGGAATTGCCTAGTCAGACGGTAACTGTTCTGAACGTTCGAGGAACCTCCATACTGGGTCCCGCGGCGACTGCACCGGTTCACTTTCCCACAGGCGTGTGCGAGGTGCTCTTTCCTCCGCACCCTCGTCTGCCTGTGAAACGTGCGTCACTGGTACATGCCAGCCCTGGACCCCGGGTTGTTTCTCGGGGAGCGCTCCCAGCCCCGGAGGCCCCTACGGTGCCCGGGCACCACCATCTGCCCCGCATCCGCTCAGAGGTCGCTGGGGCCAGGAGGGCGGGCAGACCGAGGGGAGCCGGAGGCTGCTGCGGCGGTTGGGGGGGGGGGGCGGTCCCCAGTGCACGCACAGCGCCCTGCAGGAGTGCACAGGTAGCCGGGTGCACAGCACAGGGTGGCTTTCTGCTTCCTGTGTGGGAGGCAGGCGGAGGGAGCCTCTGGTCCCCTTGCTCACATCAGCCTCCCCCGCCGGAAACGACAGGGCCCCTGAGAGCTGAGCCCTCGCTTCTGCAGCGGCCCCGCCACCCCAGGGTGACCACAGACTGATGCACAGCGCCTGCTGGAGGGGACAGGCCTGCGTGTCCGGGCAAGGGGCCAGCAGGGGTCCCTGTCCTGGACGCACATCCCCACGCTGGGGCGGGGCGCAGGCAGGGATACGCAACGGCCGCTTGGCAGGGCCAAGGCCTTGGGTTCCCTTGGGTGCACCCAGGGGACAGAGACGAGGCCCGGGAAGCAGTCCCAGCAGCTTCTAAGGCTTCTGGGCCTGGGGACCTCACGGAGCAGGGCCTCACAGGCCCTGGAGTTCTGGGTGGGAGGCAGCTGGGGCAGACGGGTGGACAGGGAGGGAGGGTCCCCGTGGGTTCTGGGCTCATGGTCGGAGGGACCTCAGGCCCTGGTGAAGGGAGATGTCACAGAGTGGGGACCAGACACGCAGAGCCCTCCAAAAACAGGGAGAGAGATCCTGGGGGCCTGGGGATTTTTTACTACTGGGAAAGGGTTCATAAAATCTTAGTTGGTAGCAAATGTGCCATTTTAAAATTCAGAAGAGGTGGGAGGCTTCTTCGGTGGATATTTCTCTTCCTGGCTGAGATCTGTGCGCCTGCCTCTCTGAGGTCTGGGTCTGCAGGGAGCCCCAGCCCGGGCCCTGATGAACCTAATGACTCAGCAGATGCTGGGCGCTGGCTGTTTCTTCCCTTCCTGTGTGGGTGTCGGGGAAGCGGGTGGGCAGGGGAGCAGAGCCAGCCACGCCTGGCCCTGGGCCCTGCCCCGGCAGACTGACCCAGTCCATCCCCCACCTAAAGGGCAGGGAGCCTGTGCTCATGGGGGATGGAGGCCACTCCCCCAGGTCCTCCAGTCAGAGGAGCCAAGGTGAGGGGCTGGGAGGGGGCGTGGTGGGCGTGTCCCTGTGCCTCCTAGGACCAGCAGCCCCCTGTGAGGGGAGCTGAGGTTGGCTCAGCCAAGGGTGAGTGCGGAGTCCCTCTGGGCGTCAGGCGTGGCCACCAGGAGGCCACAGCCCTGACCCAGCAGCGTGCCAGAGCCCACTCAGGGGAGCCGAGCATGGATGGTGGAGGGGGGCATTGGGCGGGAGCTCCTGATGACGGTGATGATGGGGCGGAGGTGGCCCCGTGCCACCCGAGGACCGGCCGGGCCTGCAGGGGCAGAGCTCCGCTAAGGCTCTGACCACGGGGAACTCCAGGGGCTCCCTGCCCCAGATGGGGCCTGGGGTGGGGCCTCAGGGCCCAGGACCTGGTGGGTGGGCACTCAGAGGCAGGGCAGGCGTTTTGGAGTTTTCTGGGGAGCTGGCCTGAGCCACAGTCCCTACTGTCTGGGCCCCTGCGCCAGGAATGCCAGGTGGGGCCGGTTCTGACCGCCCTACTGTGAGTCACACATGGGCACCTCCTGCAGGCAGGTCCAGGGAGGAGTGGAGGGGCAGAATGCCACCTGGGCTTTGTCCTCGGCCCCACCTTCACCCCACCCCCCGTCCTGAGAGCTGGTTTGGCTGGACTGGAGGGGACAGTGAGCTCCCACTTCCTTCTCTGCAGCGCGGCAGGCAGGGGCCGGGGCGGGGAGGTCTCCGGGGAGGCTGAGGGTCGGCTCTAGGCCTGGGCTGGCTCACAGGGCCACGTGGGCACCCCTGGCTCCAAAGGCCACACTCTCCCTGCCTGTCCAGCGGGCAGGGGTCCAGCCTCAGAGCTCCTATGGGTTCTAGGACTGCCTTGGGAGGGTGTTTTTGGCTCCTGGGTGGGGGTGGAGGTTCTCCTCCTGATTCCCTGGCCAGAGGTGGGCAGGGCTTGGCCAGCCCCCGGCTTCGCGTCCTGCCCGCCGCCCTAACCCCAACTCCCTCCTGCAGCCCCGGGACCATGAACAACAGCAGCTGCTTCGTCTGGTCCCTGGCGGTCACACGCATCCGCTACACCTACGTAGGCCTCATCCTGGTGCTGGGCCTGCTGCTCAACGGCCTGGCGCTCTGGGTGTTCTGCTGCCGCCTGCGCAGGTGGACGGAGACCCACGTCTACATGGTGAACCTGGCCGCGGCCGACCTCTGCCTGCTCTGTGCCTTGCCCTTCACGCTCTACTCGCTGTGGGACAGCCCCCGCGAGGACACGGTGCTGTGCCAGGTCTCCCAGAGCATCTACCTGGTTAACAGGTACATGAGCATCAGCCTGATCATGGCCATCGCTGTGGACCGCTACGTGGCCGTGCGGCACCCGCTGCGTGCCCGCATGCTGCGCTCCCCAAAGCAGGCCGTGGCCACGTGCATGGTGCTCTGGGGGCTGGTGCTTGGCTCCGTGGCGCTCCGCTGGGCCCTGAAGGACCAGGAGGGCGGCTTCTGCTTCGTGAACCGCACCCGGCAGAACCCCCAGACCGTGGCCTTCTCCCTGCTGGGCTTCTACCTGCCACTGGCTGTGCTGGTCTTCTGCTCCCTCCAGGTGGTGGCCACCCTGGGCCAGAGGCCGGCTGCGGACACGGACCAGGCGGAGTCCACCCGGAAGGCCTCCCGCATGGTCTTGGCAAACCTGGCCGTGTTCGTGGTCTGCTTCCTGCCCTTGCACGTGGTGCTGACGTGGCGCCTGGCCACCGGCCTGAGCTCCTGCACCATCCAGTACGCCCTCTACGCTACCAGCAGGGTCTCGGATGCCAACTGCTGCCTGGACGCCATCTGCTACTACTACATGGCCAGGGAGTTCCAGGTGTCTGCCCGGGACAGGACCCCCGAAGCCAAGGTCCGGAAGAGCCAGGACTCTCTGTGTGTGACTCTGGCCTAGGAGATGAGCACAGGGGAGGGGCGCCAGGTGTGGCCTCTCCTGGGGCGGGGACTGCCCGCTGGAGGGCGGAGCAGCCAACAGCAAGGCCCCTGCGGAGAGGCCCTGAACTCGCATGGGCCTGGGCACTGTTTTGCAGGCCTCGGGGCAGCGATGACCCCGGCTCGGAGCCTGGGAGTGGTGAGATCCCCACCCCTGGGAGGGAAGATGGACAGGATCAAGGGCAAGAGGACGGAGGCCTGAACACGGCCCCCAACACCCTGGGACGAGGCTGCGCACCTGCCATGTCCAGAGCCTGGAGCACCTGGGTGCTGGAGGCGGGAACCTGCTAGGTGCTGCTGCCCCCTGGGGCTGGAAGGAAGCCGTCCAGCGGGGCTGTGTGTGCCGCCCAAGCCTGCACAGCGGGAGGTGGCAGGGTGGGGGTCATTTGCCCTCCAAGGGACTCCGTTACCCTCCAACCTGCTTCCCACCCATCTGGCTTCCCACCCACCTGAAGTCTGGGGGCTGGTGCAGGCCAGGACCCTGCACAGATGTGGTGGGTGGGGGAGTGGGGTTGTGAGGAGGTGGCTGGTGTCTGTCAAGGGGACACACTCCTGCGCTTCGTTTAGGAAATCCGGGAGCCTGCCTGGTGGTGGCGGGAGCTAGAGCCCAGCCAGGGGGGTATGCACTGTGGCCACACCTCCCTGGCCTCTCTGAGTGGGCTGGGCATCCAGGCCCAACCACAGCTTTCCAGCAGCTGCTGTGGGTGCTGATCCGGGCGGGCCCGGGGTCAAAGGCCCACCCCGTCCCCTCCTGCCTGCGTGTCCTGGGGGCCCCACAGCCTCCCGCTCTGTTCTCCCGCTGTCACATCCTGGCAGGGTCGGCCACACTCACCCCATCTGGGGCACCCCCAAACTCCACACACCTCGCACACCAGCCAGTGTCCCTGTGTCTGCACCGCACCCTGGCCCTCCAGCCACCCCCCAAACTCTGCCTGCTGTCATCACAGCCCCGCCCTTCTGGGGATAGTTTCCAGTTCCTGGCTGCCACCACCTCGACCCTGGAGGGTTTTGTTTTCCACGGAGCCGAGGGGTCCACAGAACGACTCCCACCCTGGGGGGCATCTTCATGGCACTGACAGGCTGTCAGGGCATCTGGTCCTGACCTCGACCAGATTTGGGGATCAGGCAAACAGGCAGAATTGGGTCTGGAACTCAGCTCCAGCACCCCGCCCCCAGGATTGTAAGACTAAGAGAGGGTGCCCAGGTGTGGGGTGGACCGGCACCAGGAAAGCTTTAGACGGACATGTCCGTCCCGGCCAGGCGGCGGTGTCTCCTAGACTCCCGTGTTCAGAAGGGTTTGGTGGCCCCTCTGCGATCAGGGGGCAGCTTCCGGGCTGTCCTCACAGGGCTGAGGGGCAGAGAGGGGAAGCTGCCCTTCCTGGTGCCTCTGCAGGGTCTCCTGGCTGTGGAGAGGGCACCCAGTTCCCGAGGGACCCGCCCACCTCCTGCGGACACACGGGGTCCCCCCCATGGGGCCTTGTGGGTGCTGTTCCTCCCCAGTCTGTGGCTGGGACTGGAGCACACGTTCCCTCTCCCTCCTGCCCCGTGGGGTCCCAGCCCAGCGGAGGCAGCTGGGCCTTCCCGGTGTCCGAACCCTGCTCCGCGAGGGGCCCCAGTCACTCTGGGGCGGGTCTGCAGGGAGTGGGCTGCACAGCTCAGACCCCGTGGGGACAGCCAGAGGACGTGGGGGTGGCCGGCTGAGAGGGAGGGCACTCCCAGGAAGTGGTGGCCAGCTGAGGCCCTGAAGCCGAGGACATGTAGGTGGTGCCTCAAACGCAGGGATGGGCGGGACCGGAGAACTGCCCGGAACCAAGCTGCTTCTGAGCAGAGAGCGGGTCTTGTGCCGAACCTGAGTGGCCAGCAATTTCTGTGTGGAGACGGAGGAGCCGCTGGGCAGTCCCACGCCACTCTGTTCCTGACAGTCCGTGTGGCCTGTCTGGCCGGTGCTCAGCGTCTGTAGGTCTTTCCTCCAGGGAAGTTTGCTTTAAGAAGGCCCTTCCTGCCCTGGCTGGTGCGGCTCAGTGGACTGAGTGCCGGCCTGCAAACCAAAGGGTCGCCGGTTCGATTCCTGGTCAGGGCACAGGCCAGGTTGTAGGCCAGTCTCTGGTTGGAGCACGAGAGGCAGCCACACAGTGATGTTTATCTTCCTCTTTCTCCCTCCCTTCCGCTCTCTCTAAAAGTAAATAAATAAAATCTTAAAAAAAAAAAAGAAAGAAAGAAAGAAAGCTCTTCCTGCCCGTGCTGGGGTCCCCACTGTCCTTGGCTCCCGGCAGAGTTCTCAGAGGGGCTCCTGGTGAAGTGAGGTGACGCAGGCTCGGGGTCGGGGGGCGGGCACAGGGCCGGGCCCAGCGGAGGTCAGCCCCACGTGACACGGCTGCAGTGCGGGGGTCGGGCGCTGCAGGTGCTAACAGTGACGGCAGACCTCGGCCCTCGAGGTTGGCTGGGGAAGAGTTCAGAGCCAAGAACTCTAATTATAAGACAGAGTTCACTTAGAAAGTCGCAGAGGTAGAGGAAGTGAACCAGCTGCGCTGTGGGGGCTCAGAAAGCCAGCCATGGCGGCAGGGGAGGGGCCCTTGGAGCTCAGGTGCCTGAGGCCGGGAAGGGGGGAAGGCCGTGGGGGTGGCACGGAGTGAGAGCACCAGCTGGGCTAGGTCCTTCCTCTTAGAGCAGCGGTTCTCAGCCTGCGGGGCGCGACCTCTTTGGGGGTTGAACGACCCTTTCACAGGGGTCCCCGAAGACCATGGGAAAACACACACATAATTAGATATTGTTTTTGTGATTAACCACTGTGCTTTAGTTATGGCTGGGGGTCGCCACAACCTGGGGAACTGTGTTAAAGGGTCGCGACACTAGGAGGGTCGAGAACCACTGTCTGAAAGGCGTTTATCTGGAGGTCCCAGGGGAGGATTCAGTAACCTATTCATCAGCTTCCAGGTGTGTCCTTTCAGGGGCGTGGTCTCTGCTGACCGGCCCCACGGGCAGGTGCTGAGGCCGCACTGGCTGACGTGGCTCCGCCTGCTTTCGCTGCTGGTCGGCTGTGGAGCTGAAACAGGCTGAGGCCTCGATGTCATCTCTGGTTTAACCGAGATAACTAGAGGTTGTCTTGTGGTCAGCAGCCCCAGGCTTTGAGATTATTCCATGCAGGTCAGACCTCACTGTCCTCTGAGGGCTTGTAGGGGGGGTCACGTGGGCTATTTTCCGGCCCCTTTGTTCCTACGCTAAGGAGGTCTCAACCGCAGGACTAGCAACATGAAATAGGGGAGGTCACCCTGGCCTGAAATATTTGTTTCCCCGGCTTTGCCTGTTGCGATGCACTGGGGCCTTGTGCCGTACCTGGCCCGTGGCCCCTCCTCGGCTCCTGTCTGTGGGACTCTGTCCCAGGGACCCCACGTCAAGGCTGCCCCTCGTCCCTGGGAGGGCGTGGTGGGATGCGGAGCCCAGCCGACTGCGGGAAACAGCTGCCACATCCCCAGAGTGACCATCTAGACAATGGCCCAGCAGGTCTGACCACACTCGGAGAGACGCGTCAGCCTCCCCATCTCGTGCAGTCTCGATGTCCAGATGGCACCCAGTCCCCTGGGAGCAAGGGTGTCCTCCAGCCCCTGCCACCTGGGAGAGCTCTGAGTGAGAAGAGACACCCCCACACTCGCCTCGTACAGAAGGGGTGCCGGGGGGCCCCTCAGTGCTCTGCCACCCACAGAGCCACCTGGCTCCGGGTTTGAGCAACAGACGGCTCCTCGTGCACTCCAGGCACCTGCAGGGCATCAGGAGCTGGCGCCCCCCCCCCCCCCACCACACTCAGAAACTCACAGAGGAAGTGATCCCGCCCCTCCCCCCGCTCTCCTCCAGGCCATCCCGGGGTGGGGTGGGGGGTGTCATCCTGAGCCCCAGACGCAGACCTAGTCCCCTGTCTCTCTCTGGCTCCTTCCTCCTGCAGGCAACCGGGCTGCTTCCCACTGTCCCCCTCAGCCAGCCCCAGCTGTGCCCTCACTCAGGCCCGCATCGCCCAGGGTGGCTGCGTGGGGGTGGCCGGGGTGCGACCCTGCACTGGGGGGCTCAGAAGCCCCTTTGAGATGCAGGTTTGCCCAAGGGGGCTTCTGGGGAGTTTTCTTCACAGCCCCACCTGAGAGGGGGTGAGCAAAGCAGGAGGGCAGGCGGGTGGCCTGAGCTGACCACCCCGGGCCGGCCTCTGGGGACCACTTGCTGAAGGCACATCCAGAAGGGCTGCGGGCCGTGGGCCACGTGCACTTCTGTCCTGAAGGGGGTCCCCAGGCGGCACCCCACGGCGCCCACGACACCTTCCCATCTGGCAGTGCTGGGTGGGCCCCCCGGCGGCAGCTGCGGGCCTGTCACTCACCCCGTGGGCCGCAGCAACGGGCGCACTGGCCGGGGGTCTCCAGTTCTGCTCGGTGCGGCCAGCCCTGCCCACGGGGCCTTCCTGAGGTGCCGGTCACAGATGCCGGGCCAAGGGGGGCCTGTGTGTGAGGCAGGAGCGCCACAATCTCCATCCGGCCCCGAGCCCCAGGCTGCTGCAGAGCTGCGGCCAGGAAGGAAGGGCGACAGGTGTCAGGCACCGCAGGCAGAGGCAGCCCGGGCACATGTGGATGCAGAGGCCACAGAGACGGCACCATGGGGCCCCGCCCACTGGATGAGGCGTGGAAGTGGTAACCAGCAGCCTGGCCGTGTGCAGAGAGGGGTCCCGGCTCCAGTCCCCACGGCCCTGCCTGTCCCACATCGGTGAGTCCACCCCAGGCCGGGCCTGTCTGGCCCTCACCCTGCTGGCCACCGGAGGCTCCAGGAGCAGGGTGTGGTGCTGACCCTCATGTGTCCCTGTTAGTCCCAGGCTGGGGCCACGCCAGAGTGTGGGCTGGAGGCCCTGGGCCCGGAGATTGAGCCGGTGTGGGCTGCAGGCCCCGAGTTCTGGAGGAAGGACCACAGGCCAGCTCTCCCTCCCAGAGGCACCTGGGGGCCCCCAAAGCTGGGCGTTGGCATGATGGCCCCTGCACAGGGCCACACGGCCCAGGGGGACAGGGTGGCCATGCAGAGGCCCAGGCCAGCAAAGGCCCCAGGTTGAGCTGAGGCCTCTGGTCAAGGGGCCCAGAGAGGAGCCCCACAGAGCCCCACACCTGGCAGGATACAAGTGGGCGGGCCAGGCTGGTGGCCGGTCCACAGTGGGGTGGGGGGGCTCGGTGGATCCCCTGGGGTTAGAAGCAGACACCTTGATCCAGGTATGGGAGCCCTGGACTGGCACAGGAAGTGGGGGGAGAGGGAGAGGAAAGCTGGGGGGTGGGGAGGGACGAGGGAGGGGAGAGAGGCTGCAGCACCCCCTCCCTGCCCCCAGGCTGGCCTCCCCTCACTCCAGAGCCTGCTGAAGCCCCCGCCCCAGGCTGCCAGGCATGGTGTCCGCGGTCGATGGCCCTGCGAACAGCTCCGGCAGCTGCAGCACCGGCGGGAGCGGCCTGTCGCAGGCGGCGACCAGCGCCTCCATCGGCCTCATCCTGGTGCTGGGCCTGCTGCTCAACGGCCTGGCGCTCTGGGTGTTCTGCTGCCGCCTGCGCAGGTGGACGGAGACCCGCGTCTACATGGTGAACCTGGCCGCGGCCGACTGCCTGCTGCTGCTCAGCCTGCCGGGCGTCCTGCACACGCTGGGCCAGGAGCCGGGGGCCGCGGAGGGCGCCCTGTGCAGGGTCCTGCAGAGCGTCTATTACGTCAACACCTACATGAGCATGTGGCTCCTCACGGCCATCGCCATCGACCGCTACGCCGCCCTGCACTTTCCGCTGCGGGCCCGGGCCTGGCGCGGCCCCCGCCAGGCGGCCCTCACCTGCGCAGCCCTCTGGGTGCTGGTCATCGGGGCTGTGGCCCTGCCCGCGGCCTGGCTGCGCCCCGGGGAGAGCTTCTGCTTCGGGCAGGGCCGCACGCGGGGCCCCAGGGCCCTTGCCTTCTCCCTGGTCCTCTTCTTCCTCCCGCTGCTCATCCTGAGCTTTTGCTCTGGCCAAGTGCTCCGACGCCTCCTGCGGGAGCGGACGCGGGCACAGCCCCAGGCCGCCGCCCCCGTCCTCAAGGCCCTCTGTGTGGTGACCGCCAACCTGGCCACCTTCGTGCTCTGCTTCCTCCCGCTGCACGTGGCCTTGCTGGCCCAGCTGGTGGCCCAGTGGACGGGCGCGGCCTGCCCCACTGTCCGGAGGGTGACGGCCTTCGTGAACGTAGCCTCCCGCATCGCCAATGCCAACTGCTGCCTGGACGCCGTGTGCTACTACTTTGTGGCCACGGAGTTCCAGGAGGAGGTGGGGGCCGTCCTCGCCAGGCCCTGGGCCTTCCATGGGAGGGGACCGGGTGCGGCTGCACGGGGCCACCCCAACCTCGGGGCTGGGGAGGAGGCGGCCGAGGCGGGCAGGACGGGTGGGGACCCCCACATGGCCCTGCAGCACGCGGCCCACGGCGCCCCCGGGGCTGTGGTCTTCCCACTGCCACAGTGTCCACCAAACACGGCCGTCCTCTGAGCCGTGTGACGCGGGTACCATCCCAGCGCTTGGGGTCCCAGGGCCGAGGGCTTCCCTGCTGCAAGTAGAATTTGATCCAAAAATTAAAAGATTGTGGACCTTTCCCTCAGAGCGCAGCCCCTCGGGGGTCTCTCCTCTGTCCCCCACTTGTGCTCGATGGTGCGATAACCCCGTTTCCTCCAGGTGACCCCTGCCCCTACGCTCCACCCTCTGAGCGGACGTCCGGGGAGGGCATTACGGAAAAAGGGCCCCTCGTCTCTCCTGTCACCTCGGGAGCACGACTAGACACCCAGCCCATGCAGCTCAGGGCCTCTCTGCATGACCACCGCGCATCACTGTCACCCACGTAGGTCCCAGCCGGCAGGGTGCCCGTCTGTCCCCAAACCGGGTCACATTTAAAGACACCAGCTGCCAAAGGCATTTCAAGAAATTCTTTTTTAAAAAAGCTTAACTTAGATTCGTGAAGAGCATCAAAGGGGTCTCCTTCCTTACCTTTGGGGGCGCTGCTCAGGCCTTGTCCTCCCCCCTGTCCTCCCAGCTCCAGCCAGGTGGCCAGAGTCCCCTCCTTACAGCCCCTCAGTACCCACCCTGCAGGCTCAAGTAGGGCGTGACCTGCGGGTCTGAAGCTCCTGCGTCTCAGGGGAACGGCAGTGAGGGGCTGAGAGGAAGCCCTGGGGACCTGCCTGTCCCCACGACACTGTGGATCTAAGGGTGCGTCCTCCCCACGCGGGGCCACAATCAAATTACGGAACCAGCACAAACCCCTCCTCCGAGCAGCCCTGAGGGGCTCACAGGGGCGCCCGGAGACCCCAACCTGGGGCTGAGGCAGCAGAGCTAGGTGATCTTGAGGACCTCAGGAGACCAGGTGACAAGAAGGAGGGGGACCCAGACCCCGCCCCTTCCTCACGCTGCCCGTCTCTCCCTTCTGCTTGCTCCCCTGCCCCGTGGCCTGACCACAATATCCTCACTGGGCGTCCGGCCCCTCCTCAGCCTCCCCAGCTCCACGGGGAGATTTGTTAGGGCAGAATGGGGACAGACAGGCCTCAGGCAGGGCGGTGCTGCGGCCACACCTGCTTTCCTGCAGGGCCACTGGCCTCCACCTGAGCAAAGCCAGAGGGCCCAGGGCCGGCAGGGGAGTCCGAGGGGCCCACGTGCTCCGTGCCCCCTGGGCTGCCTGCCCCGTGGACTGCCGCCCGAGTCAGGCCCTGCAAAGCAGGCCACGGCCACTGGCCACCGTGTTCTCGGGAGCTGCGGCCTCCGCCGAAACAAAGGGTCTGCGCCACGGGCCAGCACCTGGTCACGAGGGTCCCCGTAACAGAGGTGACTGAGGCGCAGCCCGCGGCCTGCGGAGGGCTAATTACGCCCCATCACCCTCCCCTCTCCCTCAGTCGCTTCCCAGAAACAAGGACCGTAAGTCTCCTGACAGCCGTCCCTAATCAGGGGACATTGTTCTTTTGCAAACACCTACACCCTGGACTCTGGAGCTGACTGACAGGGGACCCAGCCCCCTGAGGGTCTGCGCCGAGCCCTTAAAAGCCCCTCCACCCCTTCCGTTGGGGCTGCAGTCTGCTGGGCTCAGCCGCCTGCTTGGACACCCTTCAGGAAAGGCTTTGAACGGGTCCCCCGACTCCTCGCTTCTTCTGGGCGCAGACCTAACACAGGCCCGCTGCACCTCCCCTCCTTCCCTTGGTGTGTGTTCTGTGGGGCTGGTGCGCACTGCTCCAACCCTTTCCTCTTCCCAAAGGGATGTTCAGTCCTGAAAAAAGGGGAGCACCCTGTGCTGGGGTCAGGGGCGGGGAGACACCCTCCTCTCCGCCTCTCCCCACGCAGCTGCATCCGGCCGTGATTAAACTATCAGGTAATTCGTTAAGGGAATATGAATTCTCACTGTGACCCCAACCAGCTTCAGAGAAGTAGCAGGCTTAGCAGAGGCCCAGCAAGAGCAGACGGGCAGGGCAGGGTGCGGGGACCCCGAGAGGCACCAGCCAGCGGCACCCCCAGCCTCCCTCCCGGGCAGAGAGGCCCTCGGTAGTCCCCGTCTGCTCCTGCAGATAAAACACCACCCAGCCGGCTCATGAGCAGCAGGCGTGTAATTCTTACGGCGCTGGAGCTGGGAGTCAGGCGGCAGCACTTGGGACTCGGGGGGCCGCTTCCTGGGTCACAGCTGCCTTCTCACTGCCACCTGCATGGCAGAGGGGGTGAGGGAGCTCTGTGGGTCCCTCCATAAGGACACTGGTCCCATTCACGAGGGCCTGTGCTCCGCAGCGGCCCCGTCCTCTGAGCCTGCCTGCCGTGGCCTCACTGGGCCCGGCGTGGGGGCCCCGTGGGCTGGGCTGGTAGAACTACCCCCAGTGGTCCCGGATGACCTGCCCCCGGCCTGTTTCCACGCAGCCCGTCTGTGTCCGAGGACCCTCAGATCCAGGGTCAGCCCTCCCATCTGCGGGGCCCAGGAGGTGACCACAGGTGGAGACCCACCTGCACATCCAGGCGTCTAAGACCTGGAGAGCAAGGGCACCCAGAGAGAGGCCGGTGGGTGCCCGTTCCCTGGCCCAGCCCCCGGGAGCCGCAGCCCCAGCGCCCTCCACAGGCCTGGCCAGGACTCGGGGGGCAGCCCCTGGGCCAGGACGGCGGGGGCCGTGGTGTGCACTCCCGATGCAGCATTTCCAGGACGCCCTCAAACAGCAGAGGACACGGAGGGGCCCCTGCCTGCCCTCGTTGAGAAACGGTGCCAGCGCGTGCCTGGTGGCCCCGTGGGTGCTGACCCCGCAGGCCTTGGCTCCCCTGCCCGGGACGCTGAGGTCAGGCCCCGAGTCCCGTCACCATCTCCCTGGCAGGATGCCGCAGTAGCTCTGCCTTGGACGTGGGGAGCGTCGCCCAGGCCTGGGAGCCCCAGGAATGGCCTGAGTCTCGAGGTGCTGGCTTTGGGGCCTGGAAATGAGGAAGTGTTGACAAGGACGTGATAAACACCCACCTGGCGACATACAGTGGGGACCGCTCTGAAAAAAGTCACCTTTGTTGAGGTGACCAGAGACCCTCAGCAAAGCGTCGTGGGCAGCGGGTGCCTGGGCTGTCACCAGCTGGGTGGGGTGGGGCCCCCTCTTAGGACAGCGTCAGGCAAACAGAGGCCCATGAGTGGCAGGATGCGGGGCCTGCGGGAGTGGCTCCAGGCGTTTGCTCCGACCCGACCGGGCACTGTTGGAAGGCGGGCGAGGTGGGTGGGACAGGAATCGGTGTCCCCGTGGGCTGGCGGGGGACGCGGGGTCACAGATGCCTCATTCACACAGACGCAGAGGCTCGCCCTCCGAGGTGACTTGCTGTGAAATGGCCCAGACCAGCGGGGCCCTGGCAGCGGTGCGGTGGCTTCTGACGGCCCCTTCAGCCGCAGGCACGCAGGAGGCGAGGGGGACATCACCTGTGACGTCAGCACTGCAGCGCGGGCCATTCTCGCGACACAGTGACCTCAGTCCTGTGCAGCCGAGGCGCCAGGGGTCTAGATCCGGGAAACAGACTGCTGTGAGGAGCCGGGGGCCACCGTGGCTGGTCTCCACCTCTGCCTCCAGGACGGCGCTGCCTGGGCCCGGAGCAGCGGGTGAGGCTGGGCGCCGGCACCACGTCCTTTACCGGACGCGCAGGCTGGTCCCTGGGCGTGGTGCTGGGCCCCGGCCGCTCGGCTCGGTCGCTCGTGGGCCGGTCCCCTGAGCGGCAGCGCTGAGGACGGTGTGTCGGGGCAACACTGTTTAATAACATATAAATTTCAGGTGTTCAAGGTAACTCGACCTTGGCGCCCTCTACTGGGGGCTGCCCACCTGAGGTCCAATGTCCGTCACCTTGTGCTTGACGCCGCGACCCTCGTTTGTTTGGCTGCCACGCGGTGTCCCCTGGGGAGTTGGGTTCCCTGTCTGTCCGTGGCCCTCGGCCTGGGGACTTCAGGATGACTGTGGCCGGAGCGGGGCCAGCGCACCGGCGTCCCGACCCCACTTCTGCAGGCGGGGCTGCTCCGGTCTCTGGCTGGAGGTGAGCGGCCCGCCTGCCCACCCCACAAGCTGCCTCGTGGGATCTGGAGCCCATGAGAAGTTCGCTTTCCTACAGCCGGGCTTGTCCATGGTGCCAGAGGCATCTCAGCAGAGGGATTCGGTTCACTGAGGGTCAAGTCCAAGTTTCTGAGGCGGAAGGTTGGGAAGAAACTAGGAGCGAAACCTGAGAGCCTGGGGCAACGCGCAGGAAACCTGCCTTTGACGTATTTAAAGGAACAGCTATTACCTGTTTGTCCACAGGTGCCCGTCCAGTCACCGTGGGACGCCAACAGGAACGACAGGCTCCCGGGGCCTGTCCCTCACCGGGCCTGTGGCCTCGGCCTCCGTGGGTCGTGACGCCCACAAATACCAGTTACCGCGCCTGGGGAGGAGCTGATCGCTAAGCCTTGACGATTCCCGGGCTCCTGGCCGGGGACGCAGAGCAGGGAGCTCAGATCTGAGTGTCTGAGACAGGAGATGTCATGGGGCTCGGAGCAGCGGCGTCTCGGGATCTCCTGTGCATCCTTGAAAGGGTTAGTCAGGCCCACGGCTGCACAGGCGAGGCGGGCAGGGTCCCTGGGGTCCCGGGCGTGGCTGGCGTGTCCCCAGGCCCAGAGAGAAGGGCAACCTCGGACTCGTAACGAATCTCTGGTCTTGGTGGGGGTGGAGGACGCAGGGCAGCAGCCTGTCACTCTGGCTGGGAGGCCACCATGTACACAGGTCTCGGGGGGGCTGCAGGCGGGACGCTCAGAGCTGACCCCCAAGTGAGAGCCCCGCTCAGCCCACTGTGGCTCTAGTGGGTGGTCACTGGGCAGCGCCCTCCGCACGGAAGAGCCATCTTGGCCCTCGCGGGGTGTCCTCCAGGGCATCCTCGTGGGTGCTCAGTACCCCAGGTGGCAGCGGCGGCCGTGCCAGCCTCACTCAGGTGGCCCTGACTGTGTCATGGCTCCAGGCGGTCGGGAAGGGGCCCGCTATCCGCCCAGGGGTGGGGGTCTCGCCCGGTGGGGCCGCCCCCGACGGGGCTCTGAGGATGGAAGGACCACTGACACCAAGGACCGGGTTCGGGTCCCAGGGCAGAGGCGGGGCCCGAGGCCGGCGTGCGGGCCGGCTGTGTCTCTGTCCTGCCCCGCCCGGTTCTAAACTGCCCAGCGACCAGTTCCAACTGTCACTGCGTGCGGCCAGGCAGTGGCTGAGGTCAGAGGTGGCCTCGGACAGGGCGAGGGGTGACAGTTTGGCCTCTGAGGTTCTTTCCGGACTTGAGACCAAACCTGCGAGCAGGGGCGTTTCGTCAGAGGGTCCCAGACAATCTCTGTCAGCTTTATAACTTGCCGGGGGGCAGGCTGGTGAGGAGCGGCAGCGTGACCTGTGAACTCTGCGCGAGGCCACCAGGGCGCTTTTCCATGTGGGGTCAGGGCTGTGTCCCAGCAGAGGGCCCCGGGGGACAGGCTGCAGGACAGGGGGCTGCCCTTACCAGGTCCCGGCTGAGCTCAGGGCCCCCTTGTGTCCACAGGAGCCCCTGGAGTGTGCTCTGGGAAACCCTGGACTGAGAGGGGTCACTCAAGGTCAGAGTGGGGCGGGAGAAGAGAGTTGCAAGTTTGGGAGAGGGCAGCCTCGTCCAAGCTGGGCTCGGGGCTGAAGGAGGGGCATGCGGGGTGCGGGGTGGGGGTGGGGGGTCCCCCCGAGCCCTCAACGTGGTCACATGATGAGCCGTGAGGTGAGGGATGCCTCGTGCTAACAACGTTTCCCAACTTCGTTTGAACCAGAACTTAGCAAGTTGGCCATGTTAGTCTCATAAGGAGCGTTAATCCGACTCTTGGTCTGTCCCTATTCTGGGGCCTGGAGAGCCGACCAAATACTGTCCTTCCCTGTCCAGGGCCCGGGAGGGGGCTGCACCTGGGTCCCCTCTGGGAGCCGCGGCCCTGGGATCACGATGGGGTCTGGCCTGGGTCCGAGCCATCGCGTTGTTGCTTAGCCACAGTGGCAAGACCGCAGGGGACAGGTCACAGGTGCCTCACACGGGAACAGAACGCCTCCACGCCCGGGTCGGCAGGGGTGGCCCTGGACAGCAGTGATAGCATTCCACCCACACCTTCTAGAAATGAAATCAGACGGAAGCTACTCTCTCGCCAGAGTCACAAGGAGAGAAGGTTGGGCCTCCATTTGAAAGGCCGTGGATCCACAAAACTAATAAAACCGACAGGAAAACGTCAGAACTAGTTTAGAAGACAAAACGACATTCCCGCTGTGTGTCTGGACCCTTTTTTCACCCCGGTTGGCCCCCCCGAAATGCTGCACCTGCTCTCCCGCAGGCAGGAGGCGTGGAAGCAGCTGGAAGCGCCGGTGCAGGCACCTGCCGTCACAGGTGCAGCCTGACGGTTGTCACCGCCCTGGTTTCCTTTCTTTTCTGTATGTTTTATCGATTATGCTGTTACAGTTGTCCCGATTTCTTTTCCCTTTGTTCCCCTCCACACAGCACCCCCCCACCCCACCCTTAGTCCATGCCCATGGGTTGTGCACAAACCTCTTCTCAGCATTCCCCTGACCATTCCCCACCCTCCTACCTTGCTTCTTCATTCCTGCGCCATTTCCCTCCCTCTCCCCCTTCCCCCTCCCAGCTGCCCTCCCCCCACATGCTCCCCATTCCTATGATTCTGTTCCCACTCTAGTTTAGCTTAGTTTACCTTTGTTCCCTTCCCTAGTTTCTGTTGCTGATAGTTGTGATACTGTTTTCATTTCAATGTTCATAGTTTTGATATCCTTTTTCTTAAATAAGTCCCTTTGACATTTCATATAATAATGGCTTGGTGATGATGAGCTCCTTTAGCTTTACCTTGTCTGGGAAGTACTTCATCTGCCCTTCCATTCTAAGTGATAGCCTTGCTGGATAGAGTCATCCTGGTTGTAGGTCCTTGCTTTTCACCACATTGAATACTTCTTGCCAGTCCCTTCTTGCCTGCAAAGTGTCTTTTGAGAAATCAGCTGACAGTCTTATAGGCACCCCTTTGTAGGTAACTCTCTGCTTCTCTCTTGCTGCTTTTAAGATTCTCTCTTTATCTTGAACCTTTGGCATTTTAATGATGTTGTGTCTTGGTGTGGTCCTCCTTGGGTCTAGCTCGTTTGGGACTCTCTGTGCTTTCTGGACCCGTACGTCCATTTCCTTCCCCAAATTTGGGAAGTTTTCTTTCATTGTTGTCTCACATAAGCTTTCAATTTCTTGCTCTCCCTCTTCACCTTCTGGCACCCCTATGATTTGGATGCCGGCCCGCTTATAGCTGCCCCAGAGGTTCCTAAGCCTCTCCTAATTTTTTAAAATTCTCATTTCCTCCTTCTGTACTGGCCGACTGTTTATTTCTTCCTTATGTTCCAATTTGTTGACTTGAACCCCAGTTTCCTTTCCTTCACCACTTGTTTCATATGGACTTTCCTTCGTTTCAGCCAGGACAGCCCTCATTCTTTCCCTGTCCTGTGTAATCTTTGTTGTCAGAGTTGTGAGCATCCTAATCACCAATGCCTTAAGCTGTGCTTTTGTTACAGAGAGAAAAGGGGTTCTTTCATGGGGCATCTTGGTGTAAAACCCAACTAATGTTGAGGAAAACAGGTCTTTATTTACAGTGTTCCAACCTGGGGAGGGCAGTGAGCACTTCAGCTCAGAGCCCTGCTCTCCCACGGGACCCAGCACTTCCCTTGCTCCCCAAAAGGCTAGAAACCAGAAACATGCCCAGAAGTTCCCCACCCCTTATCTGTCAGCTCTCTCCTTCAGGATCTGGGGTACGATGTCATCACCTCTGTATAACAGTCCAGGAAAACATGTGCTTTGTCCTTTCAAAGACATACGGTGTTCTCCCTTTGCCCTCCTTGCAAACTGCGTGGATCTCTCTTCTTCTCTAAAATGACTGCCGCCTTATTTTTAAATCCCTGACCGTGGCCTGTGACGCAGTGGGCAGGGTAACCGGTTCTGACCACTCACAGAACCTTGTGCAGGCCCTGTAAGCTCTTTTCTCACTATTTCGTAGTCAAATTCCCTTCCATCTCCTCAGGGCCTTGGAAGAACCAAGGCCATTTGCATAACTAAGACACTAGCCACTAGCCATAGTCATGCAAAGGCATCTTAAAAGCTGTTCCCTTTTCCCCATCCCCCAATGCACAGGCTCTGGGGATTTTGGGAGACCCCCACTCTGTAACCCTTCTGTTAGGTTGTCTATCCCCTCATCCGTTAGGCGTGCTGTCTGCTCATTGCTTAGCTGTGCCACTGCTTCTGGGTCATACTACTACTCTCTCTCCTCATCTTTCTGTGTTTGCCTCTGGGTCTTAGGCAGAGCTGTCGCACCTGCTACATTGTAAGGGGAGGAGCCTTAGGGATTCGTCAGTACAGGGTGAATCCTTTCACCACGTTGTGGCGCTGTGTGTGGGGGAGGGTCTGAGAGGGAACAATGCCACTTGCTCAGCACTCGCCCCTTTCCAGGCACTTCTCCCACTTCCGTATGGGACTGGTGCCTCTCTAGCTGCTGCTCTGGCTGTTGTTCCCTGAGTGGGTGGGTCTGCGGATGTTCTAGGACTGAGGGGGCCCTTTACACAAGTTGATTCTGCTGAGAGACCTGCAGTTTCTTCCTCCGCCCCAACACCCACTGCTCTGCACAGTCAGAAGCAATGAGGCTTGATTCTCCCTGGTGCTGGGACTATGAGCTGCTCGGTCTGGTCTGGTGCTGGGAGCGCTCCCCAGGTGTCCTCCTAACTTTTTAAAACAGGTGACTGTGCTTTTCGCCGCCACCACACCGTGTCCTCTCCACCCCAGCTCCGCCCCTCCCACCTGTCTGGATGAGTATTTCTTCTTTATATCTTTGTTTGCTGGACTTCCATGCAGCTTGATTTTCTGGAACTCTTGGTTGTCTCTAGTTTTGAGGCAGTTGTGTTCCTTCTTAGTTGTGAAGGGAGACACAGCGTGTCTGTCTAGGCCTCCATCTTGGCCAGAAGTCTTCATGTCTCCCTGGTTTCTGTTTGAGCCACTGAAGGATCACGGAGGAGAGGAAAAACTAAGAGAAAATGAAAACCGTTTCAGTAGAGAGAAGTGTCTTGCTGTGGCAGGGCACCTCAAGGCTCCCTGATAGAGGACCCCATGAGCTGTGACTCCGAGATGTGACCAAGTCCCTCAGGAGCCAAAGGCGGGTGGGGAGGGTGTGGGGATGCACAGGCGGGGGCGGGGGGGGGGCAGGCGACGGCGGTGACAGGGATGCAGCCGGGCTGTGCGCTGGAGTCTGTGTGAACTGCAGTGCCTGCATCCCTGGGACCTGACTGGACTTTGGGGACATCGTGTGGGGACAGCTCCCCCCGCCTGACACCTTAGACTAGAGGCCTGCACACCCGCCCTGGGGCAGCACGGGTGGAGGGGCTGAGTGGAGCCCGAGGGGAGGGCCTGAGCCCACAGAGTTGTGAATTTGAAAGAATGGAATATCTGCTGGGAAGACGGGGCCAGCACTTCAGTAAGGCCTGTGAGACGGGCGCCGCAGGGCCCTGCGCCTGGCCCGGGGGAGCAGGTAGGTGCCACCCAGTGGTGGGCACTGGGAACTGCACGGCAAGTTTCCACGGGAGACTGCGGCCTGGCTCCCTGGACCCCAGGACCCAAGTGATCCCGAACCTGAAGCGGCCGCAGCGGCGCCAGGGGGTCAGGCCGGAGCTCCGGACGAAGGTGGAAAGCGTGTGTATTTTCACAGGAGCGCCAGCCGGGGAGGCAGGCAGGCTCCCAGGTCCCGAGCGGGCGCCCCCACCCCCCGCACTGCCAGGCGGGTGCGCCCGGGAGCCGCTCTGTGCGGACCGGGTGCTGCCTGGGTTGTGGACGGCAGCCAGGTGCTGCACTCCGGCGCCTGGACGAGGCCCTGGCCCTTCGGTGGTGGCCGGGGTGGAACACACCCGACTGGGTGCAGGACGCTTGCTTCACCCGCACCCGGGCCCCGGGGCCCCCAGGCCCACCTGCTGGACTTCTACCTGCGCGTGGGCAGGAGAAGGGCCCGGGGCACCCCCTGAGGGGAGCGGAGCCCCCGCGTGCTGCCGCCCGGTGCAAGAGGAGAAGGCGGCCCTTTCAAAAGGCAGGAAAAGGAAGTTACTAAAACCGCAAGGGGCCGGAATGGTGCATGAGCAACAGCGTAATCGGCCACGGTTGGTGCGACTCACGTGGAATAAATGCGGTAACTAACACTTCATTAACGAGAGATCCGGGTCGATCCGCGACCTTCCCGGCTCCCTTTCTGCACATTAATCAGGTCACAAAATGCCACCTTCCAGCAACGTCACTTTCCGTAAGTAACCCAGCGGAAGGCGGCACCAGCCACTCTTGGCAAACGCATGATGGCAAGTGATTTCGACAGTTTTTGATTTCAAGAAGGACCTTCCTGCTGAGGGGACCGTCGCTGGGTGTGTCCAGAGTGTGTTAGCGGCCGTGACAGCGCTGGCAGCTTCGCTAGGAAATTATTTTTGAACGTAAGTTTTGGTACATTCAGAGCTGATGATCTTCACAGAGAAATGTTTTTTTAAAAAAAGAGTTAACTTTATACAAATCAGTTTTGCTTAAGTTTAAATTTAATTTGAAATGCAAGTCTGTACAGCGCCAATTTAATGTTCCCTCTGACACTTCTTATCCCTTGTGGGGACCACAGGGAATCGGCCTCACGGTTTACCTATAGGTGAAAACGCTTGTTTGTGCGTTTTATCGTTGTAGCTTCAGTTTTATGGAAAAATTAATTTTTAAGTTGTCTTCCGTGTGAGTCATTGGTTTGCCATAGTTTCATATAAAAATTGTGTCCTTTTCCATGAGAAGCGGAGTTCTCCAACGGTAGTTTTTGTTTCCAGTCTTAATGGGTTTTGCTCACAATGCTGACATCTCCGGCGATAGATTCTGACGCCTCAGGTGGTGCCAACGAGCTCTCGCTTGTTGCTGCGATGCCCACAGGCCTGTCCTCCTCGTACTAATGGACCGATAAAGTTTCCCGCCTGGGCCTCTGCAGTTTCTGTCCTGGAACCAGCTGTGCAGAGACCAAAGGGACTCCGTGTGGGACAGACGTGCCAGCTGGCCTCCCACCTCGGGCCCTGGGGCCACCCACGGGGAGCCCCTCTGTCCTCCGGGGCCACAACCTCTGCACATGTACTGCTGCTGTGCCGCCCCCGGCACTGTCCCCTGCGCCCCGTCCCACACAGACCCTCCCGCGAAGAGAGCTGGCTGTGCCCCATTCCATCAGCACCCCTTTTGGAAGCCTCTGCCCTGGCCCGTCGGGCCCTAATGCAGGCTGTCCCCCACTCACCCCCTCCAGGCAGCCCCACCAGCACGAGAGGAGGCTGGGGCTCAGGCTGGCTGCGGGAGCTGCGGCAGCGGGGTTTGGGGGTTCTTCTTTCCCTCAACCTTTACCTGGCGGCCCAGGTGGGTGACCAGGACATGTCCTTCTCAGGTGGGAGATAGGTGGGGCCTCAGGCTGGGGGGGCCAGGACCCCGAGCGAGGGGCCTTGGTCCTCTTAGGGTGAAAAACTGCAGGTGGGGAGGTGTCGGCCGCGGCTGCTCCAGCCTGGGGGAGGCTGGTTCTCACTGAAGGCCATGTGATTGGGAGGCTTCGCCTGGCTTTGAGGGCCCGCGGGTCGCTGCCCTGGGGGGGTGCATAGGCTGGGGGGCTCTGTGTATGGCCCACTGCCCTGCAGCCTCAGGTTCCAGCCACCAGCCATGACGTCCTCAGCAGGGTCCAGGGTGTCAGGCCACGCAGCCCTCCCTGGGTTGGGGTGTCGGGGCGTCTGGGAAGCCAGGAGCCGGCTGTGGAGCACCCTACCCCAGGGTCTCCTCGGGGCCGCCCTTCCTGGGTCCCGCCTCTGGTTCCGACCCTGGGAGACGAGGCCAGGCAGGCGGCGTGGGACGGCGGAAGTGATGCAGACCAGCATCCACCCTGCATTCCTCCGCCAGGCGGGTCTGAGGATGGTTTATTGACAAATGATTTCAGGGGAAGAAGTCGGGGTGGTGGTGCCCCTTCAGCCCAAGGAGGCCCAGGGTCCAGCCAGGGGCCTGGCCTCACATGGAGCCTGTCCACTCAGCTGGAGCCCCGCAGCGGCCGCCCCCGCCTCCTCCCCCCAGGCTCCTGGCCTCTGCACCCCTCAGTGGTCATCCGGGAGTCTTCAGGTACCACGGCTGGCTTCCCTTTGGGGGTCCGATACTTGTTCCTCTGACTGTACAACAGGTTCCTCTGGAAGAGGCGAGGGAGGTGGCCGTGGTACAGCAGGACAGCAAGAGACATCCCTGCGGGAGACCAAGCATCAGACCCTGGGGCCCCAGGGCTCATGCAGCTCAAGTCAATCTGGACACACACACACCGGACTCTTCTTGGTCAGAAGAACCTGCACACCTGGCCCGGGGACCCTGCACACCTGGCCTGGGGACCCTACACACCTGGGCCGGGGAGCCCGCACACCTGGGCCGGGGGACCCTGCACACCTGGGCCGGGGGACCCTGCACACCTGGGCCGGGGGACCCTGCACACCTGGGCTGGGGACCCTGCACACCTGGGCCGGGGGACCCTGCACACCTGGGCTGGGGGAGCCTGAACACCTGGCCCAGGGACCCTTTCCTGGATCCTGGTCTGCCTCTTCCCAGCCACGCCCTTCCTCCAGGGTGCCTACGTGTTGGAGAAGGGGACAAGCCATCAGGTATCCCTGTGGTCTTGTGGACCATGATTGGGACCTGGGACCGGTATTCTTTGCATCAAAGTCCAGATCCAGTGGCAGAACCTGTCCGGCAACTTTCTAAGCAAGGCTGCCTCCCGAAGATGGCCTGGGCGGGGAAGAGCAGGGGCCGAGGGTCAGGAAAGCTGGCTGTCTGTGAGATCCCCCGTGGAGGGACACAGGGAGCCCTGCAGTGTCCCCTCCTGTCTGCCCAGCAGCCTTGGAGGGTCTACCTCTCCCCTGCAGCCACCTCCCTCCTTGGACCCAGACGCCCTGTGATGGTGGCCACACCCAGATGGGTCACTCACAGCCCCATCCCAAAGGCAGAGAGGGAGGGGTCAATAGCTGGCGCTGAGGAGCAGCCTCTATGCCTGGACCCCGGAGCGGAGCCCTCAGGCCCTGCGAGTGACAGCAGCTGGAAATGCTGTCCCAGGTCCCACCCCTCCCTACAGGACCCCATGGTCAGGGAGCAGCCCCTGAATGGACCCCCTTGTGTGAGGTGGCCCCACAGGCCCGTCCACCAGGATGTTCTGTGTCCCTGTCCCCCAACCCTGAGCCACCGCCCAGGGCCAGCTCTGCCTCTGTCCCTGGGAGCTCCTGTGGACCCCGGTCCCCCTTACCTGCCAGGGGACCCAGCCAGTACACCTGGGTGTACTCCAGCAAGGTGTGCCCCTCACAGTGGAAGGTGACCGAGGCAGCCAGTGCGGGATTGAAGAAGGCAGACGTGAGGGGCCCAGCTGCGGGGGAAGCACAGACAGGCCTGGGTGTGGCCCTCCCGGACCGGAGCTCAGTCCATCCTCGTCCCCTTTACTGATGGGGACCCAGGCAGGAAGGCCACCCAACCAGGGCCAAAGACTTCTGGTCAGGGAGCAGCCGGACAAGTCTCTCCAGGGACGTCCAGCGCTACTTGGGAAGTGGCCACCCCCTTGGCCGGCAGCCCCTCTCAGGGGGCCCACAGGTGCCCCGGGCAGAGGTTCAGGGGACCCGGGGAGACAGCCAGGTCTCACCTGTGTAGGCCATGACAGTGACCAGCAGGGCCACGGCCGGCACCCGGTAGACAGACAGGCTGTTCTGGAGGCGGAGGAGGCCGAGGTGGAAGACGAAGGCGCAGGCGCCCTCCACCAGCGCGCCGTGGGCGACCCCCGTGCGCAGGGCCGAGCTGCAGTGCGCGGCCATGAGGTTCTGCAGGATGTGCAGGCCGCTGAGCTCCCAGGCCCAGTAGAGCCGGGTCAGGGCGCAGGCCGCCTGCACGCCCAGCGCCTGGGCCGCCAGCTTCAGCAGCGTGCCGGCCAGCGAGGCCTCGGCCCGCAGCAGCTCCTGCAGCGCCACCGTGGGGTTGGCCGAGGCCCCGTCGAAGCTCGCCCCGTGCGCCAGGAAGAGCAGGAACAGCAGCGTCAGCGGCAGGTCGGGCCCCAGGCCGCCGGCCCAGGGCCCCAGCTCCGCCAGCATCCGCAGCTCCAGGCAGCAGGCGCCCAGCTGGGCCGCGCCCAGAGCCTCCCGGGCGAAGCCGGTGTAGGCGCCCACGGGGAGCAGGGCCTTGGCCGCCCTCCTGGCCGCCTGGCAGAGGGCGATGGTGGCCAAGAAGAAGGAGAGGGAGACGTTCAGATCGGCCATTGCCCGGAGGCCGCACCAGGAGCAGGGCACCTGAGCTGACGTGTCCGGGCGGGGGAGCTGGGGAAGCGCCCACCTGGGCCGGCGCCCTGGGAACGCTGCAGCTGCCTCTCCACCTCCGTCCTACCCGCTGCCGGCCTGGGGCGGAGCCGGGAACGCCCACAGCGTCTTCCCCGGGGCGTGGGGCACACCGGACGCTCACCCCACTCCGCCTGGCCCCACGGCCCGCGGCTCCCCGCAGCTGGGTGGGCCCCCGCCTGGGGGAGGGTCCCTGGCTCTGCCTGCACCTGGGCCCCAGGCCACCAGTCCCCTCCATGAAGGCAGCTGTCTGTGGGCCTGGCCTCCCCCGCGAGGAAGCCACGGGGGACCCCAGGGCTGCTCTGGGCGCCCCCAAAGCTGACCGAGGGAAAGGCCCCCCTCGCCACGCGTGGTGATTGCTCTGCATGCAGCGTGGACAAGTAAAAGCGCGCTTCTGAGAAAGCACAGCCACCGGCTGGGCAGCCCGGGGCCTCATCCAGACCCCAGAATATGAGGAACTTGGAGGAGAGGCCGCGGTCCCTTAGCAAGTAGGGGTTACCTGGGAGTGCCTCCCCACAGCCCACTGACGCGAGGAACGGACCCCCTTCCTGAGGACATTACTGGGCCGTGGCTCTCCCGCCGAGACGGGCCGGGCAGTCGCGGACAACGCCATCAAATCCGGTTTGAGTCTCCTTCCCAGGCGTCACGCCGAGCATAGGCTCACAGGGAAGGAGCTGAGCGTGACGGGGCAGCATCAGTCCCGGCCGCACCCCAGCGTGGCAGCGGGTCCGCGTGACACCCAGTCTGGAGCCGGCCTCCCTGGCGCTGTGGCTGCGCGGTCTGCGTGCAGGGTCCGCGCACGGTGCCCGGCACAGGGGGCTTCTGTGTCCTGCCCACCCCTCCCCCGCTTCCACTCCTCTTGTTCTTATTCTTCTGACACCTCTGAGCCCGCGGGCTCCCCTTGCACAGAGGGAGGCTGAGACCCGGGAGGGGCTGCAGCAGGAGGACAAGGAGCTGGCTTCTTCCTGCTTGTCCCAGCAGACAACTCTGAGGTCCAGAACTTTCCCAGAGGGGGCAAGATGAACCCCAACAGGGATTCTGCCTGGGGAGCCCCGCCTACCAGACCTCACCCTGGATGGCGGACGTGCCCAGGGAGACTCCGGGGAGTGGGGGCCTGTGCCTGTCTTTTCCTCCTGAGAGACCCCTGTCCTCTCAGAACAGTGGGGGGCCCTGGCTGGTGTGGCTCAATGGATTGAGTGCAGGCCTGCGAACCAAAGGGTCGCCGGTTCGATTCCCAGTCAGGGCACAGGCCTGGGTTGCAGGTCAGGTCCCCAACTGGGGGCTTGTGAAAGGCAACCACACATTAATGGTTCTCTTCCTCTCTTCCTCCCTCCCTTCCCTTCTCTCTAAAAATAAATAAAATCTTTTTAAAAACTTAAAAAAACAAAGAACAGTGGGGGGAACATTTGTGAAGCCACAGAGACCGGGTAAGCCCGGGTTTCCTCAGGGACCCTTTAGAGGGCGAGTCTGTGCTGGCACCTCCCATTTCATCCTCAGGACCCACGGGCCGGCTGGCCGTAGCTGTGACTCCCGCTCCCCCGAGGTGTGACCTGCCTGTGGTCCCCGCCCCCCCACCCCCATGTCCATGTCACTCACCGCAGAACACACAGATTTCACTGCCAGACCATGTACCGCGAAGCACGCACATGCATGCCTCCGGACCAGGGTTCAGTTATTCACACTGACCATCAAGGGCAATTCGTTCTTTATTTTTAGACTTTCTGATATTTAGACAAAACATAAGGCGAAGCACGTCAGTCTTCAGAGGCCTCTTCCACGCCTGCTAACAGACGCATAAACCTGGTAACCTGCACCGGTACCCAGAAAGGGAGGCTTTCCTCACCCCAGAGGCCCCTCACGTCCCTTCCCAGCGTCGCTCATCCGCTTTTCTGACTCCTGTTACCACGCTCACGTGTCTCATGGACGAGGACCGTCACCGCCACGGGAGCCACGTTCACGGGGGGCTGTCTGTGAGGGGCGCTGACTGTGCCGGAGGCCCGGAGTCCGTTCCTTTTAGCTGCCGAACGGACTCCCCTTCAGGAAGAGCCACCGCGTGTGTGTGTGTCTGACGGCGAACAGTTAGGGCCTTTTCTGTTTCCTGCCTGGTACGAATAAAGCTGCTGTAAGCGCTTTTGCGTAAGTCTTTGCAGACAGATGTTTCTCCTTCTGGCAAACAGCGACCGTGCCTGGGTCCCTGGGCCGCTGGGTGCCCAAGGGCCCGGCAGCGCCGTGGGCCCCTCCCAGGCGCAGCGTGGGGGCTGCGCACGGCTGTGAAGGAAGTCGGTGCGAAGGTCTTGACACGGTGCCTGCCCGGTGTTTGTCCCCCGTGTTTGTGGTTTCGGTGGCATTTCCCTGAGGACAGCGATGCTAAGCACATCTCATGAGCTCATTGGTCCTTCAAGTACATTTTGCTCGATTTTTATTAAGTGTGTGTCTTTTTATTATTGAGTTATGGTGATTCTTCATTTGCTCTGATGCATTCCGGATGCAATTCTTTTGTCCTGTCATTGTTTTGCAAATATTTTCTCCCAGTTCCCGGTCATTTTCTTAATGTCTTGGTAAGTATGCTGAGAAGTTTTACAGTTTTGTGTTTTACATTTAGGTCTGAGATCCATTTTGACTTCTCAACTTTTGTGAAAAGAATAAGATCTGAAACCAGATTCTTTTTTTATTTTACATATGGGCTCCCCATCGCTCCAGCACCATCTGTTGAAAAGCCCACCCGCTTCCTACGGAACCGACTTGGCTTTCTGGTCTGCTCCTGGGCTCTGCCCGTGCCGCTCACCTGCTGGCCGTCCCACACCGTCCTGAGCCCTGAAAGTTTACGGTAAGACTGGGCTGTGAGTCCTGCTTTGTTCTTCCCCATCAGTGTTGTGTTCTGGGCCCTTCGTCTTTCCCTACGAACGGCAGACCCGGGGCGTCCACATCGGGTTCGTCTGCTGCATTTTGATTGGAATTGCATCGAACTTATTGTCCAACGGGAAGGAACCACACTGAACAGTACCGAGTCCTCCAGTCCACGGACCCAGGTCCCTCCGTTTGCTGAGATCCTCTTCGGCTCCTTTCACACGGGCTTCGTAACTTCCGGCTGACAGATCCTGCTCGTATTGTTTGGCTTACACCTCCTTCCTTGGACCCTTCAGCTGCGAAGAGAGGGGGGCTCTGCTGCATGGGCAACAGCAGACCCTCCATATCACCCTGCCCAGGCTCTGTAGCTTCAGCTTCACTGGAGAGGACACTCCAGCGTCATCGCAAGATGTCGATTCAACACGGGAGGAGACAGATACCGTGTCACTCCCGAGTTGGACTGCACAGCCATTCTCGGCGGTGCAGATAGACTCTTAAGAAGCTACACCATCGTCTCTCGAGACGGACGGCTGCCGACGACGACGACGACACCTTCTTCCTTACACCCCTCTCTCTCTGCCTTTCTGGTGCCACTGAAAATGATGTTTTTAACAATTTCAAATTCCATTGCTTATTGCTGGGATATAAAAAGCAATTGCCTTGTGTATATTAACTTTGTGTCCCATGACCTCGCTACAATTGCTCGTTAGTTCCAGTTTTTATTTTTTATTTTGTCAATTCTTTGGGTTTTTCTTCACGGACAGTCATTTTAAACCCTCACCTGGGAATCCGTTCATTGATTTTAGAGCGAGAGAGAGAGAGAGAGAGAGAGACATCGACCAGCTGCCTCCTGCATGCGCCCTGACTGGGCATTGAACCCACACCCCAGAACTGCGCCCTGACCAGGGATTGAACCCGCAACCTTTTGGGGCCCAGGACTGCGGTCCAACCAGCTGAGCCCCCCGGCCCGGGCTTCAGAGGCGATCGGTCACCTGCACAGGGTTACTTCCTGCCCGAGCCATGGGCCCCATTCCCTTTTCGTGTCTTACCGCAGGTAGCATGTCCAGCACGGGGGTGACCAGGACGGGAGACGGGGGCATCCTGGCCTTGTTCTCAGTCTAAGGAGGGGGCCCCTCCAGTGTTGGGCTGCTGACCACGTTGTCAGCTGTAGGATTTCTGTACATTTCTTTACCGGGTCAAGGACATTCCCTCGATTTCTAATCGGCCCCCTGCCCTGGGGGACTCTGTGAAGGAGGAAGCCCTGGTGCAGGCCTTCGTCATTTCTCTTCTTTCCCCGCAACAGAGGCGCGGGGGATGGGCCTTGGCGCCCCAGCGTGAGAACTCGGTGGGCCCACGACCCTGTGAGGGTCCGCGTCTGCTCCCAGCCATGGGTCCCCACGGCCAGCTTCTGCTCTGGGAAGGCAGGTCTCAGCTGCGACACTGTGCTTGTCACTCCAGGATTGGGGGTGCGGCCACCCTGCGCCCCTGATTCTCTGACAGGTGCCAGGAGACTCAGAGCCTTTCTGCTTCTCCAGCCTCTTCCTGGGGTTAGGACAGGACTCGGGACTCTGCACAGGTCCAAGGGGATCACGAATGCTTTTAACCCTTTAGGAAAATCGCATTCACAAGGGGCCCTTAAACTCCTTTTCCTCCGCTCCCCTTCCCTCTGGACTTTGTTTTTGAAACCAGGTTGTTCTGTCTTGTTACCGAGTCTTGAGGATTCTTCACACGTTCTGGACTCGGGCCCTCATTCAGTTACGTGTTATCAGTCTGTGGGATGGCTTCTGATGAAGTCTGTTTTCCCTTCTTTTCTTTTATGGATCATCGTTTTGTTTCACGTCTACGAAACCTTTGTCTACCTCAAGAGTCTTTGAATTACATTTACGTCTACGAGCCAGTCTGAGTTAATTTTTAATATGCTCTGAGGTTAATTTTTCCTATAAAAGACTGTCCTTTCTTCATTAAATTGATTTTTTTAAAAACATTAATTTTAGAAGTTATCAAGACGTGATGCTGACCTATTTTTCCTGCCCATGTACAACCTCGTGACTTTTAAACATGCATAGGTTTATGAGAGCACCGTTATTGGGGTGCAAACCCGTTCTATCACCCAGAAAGCTCTCATGCCCCGTCCCCCGCCCACGATCCCTGGGACCACCACCACAGCTATCTTCCTGAGAAGGTCACGTAAGTGGGGGCCTGCACAGTGTCCCCTCTGAGAACGGCTCTGTCACTCAGAGAAGTGCCTTTTTATTGCTGACCCGTGTTCCACAGGTGGATGAACCAGACTCCTGGACGCTCACCTGTTGAAAGACCCGTGGGCTGCAGCCGGGTGAGGCAGGAGGCCGGCAGGCGCTTCCAGTGTAGACACCCTCTGGTACCCCCACTGCCACATCACCACAGGGGAGGGGTGCTGTGACTGTCCCTCGCTCCCCCAGCAGACACCACGCGCGAAGAACAAACAGTGGAGGCGGCAGTCACGAGTTGCATAAGGAGCCGTGTTTATTTCCCAGTGGGGCACACACAGTACAGGAGCCTAGAGCCTAACACTCGGGTTCATGACGTCAGGGAGCTGGGGTCACTACGTCGGGATGGCGGTTCCGGTGCAGGGGCCGGGTGTGCCACACAAGCACAGAGGTACAAGCCACAGGGGACCTCAGGGGACAGGCAGCCACGGGGAGCACAGGCCCAGGAAGAAGCCACAGCCTGTTGTCAGGAGGAACAGCACGGCCACCTCTCACACCTCCCCCGCCGGGCGTGTGCATGCGTGTACGTGGTTGGTGAATGCAACATTGCCACCTTGTGAGCGATCCCTGAGTGGGAGGCCTTGCCACTGGCGAGCACCTCAACACACCCCAGACAGGTCACTGGAGCCCTGCGCCCCCTCCCTGGGGCCTCTCCTTAGAGACACAGGGAAGACGCTCAGCCCCTCCTGTCCCGTGACAGCCCACTCCAGAGAGGACAGCTGGCCCTGAGGCAAAACGAGGCTGCCACCAGAGCGCCATCCAGCATTCAGACCGTCTGAGCGGTGGCTTCCTGGCTCCTTCTCTCCTTCCCCACTTAGTAGCAACAGCAGCCGTGGCCAGGCCCGGCTTTGCTCTCTGCACCCCTCAGGGACATCCCATCAGCCTCGCCGTGACAGATGTGGAAACTGAGTCCCAGTTTGTTGAATGACTTGTCCCGGCTCATGTGACATGTGGGGAGTTCTGGGCATGGAAACCAGGTTTCCTGACTGCACAGGTTTCCTCTCCAGCAACTCTGGGTGTGTGGACTCCCACCCGGCACCCCGCAGGGTGGCAGGCCTGCGAGGGGACACCAGGGGTCTGCACCTGCTGACTCATGGCCGAGATGGCCCCAGGCCAAAATGGAACTGTCCCCGGGGGCCTCCATGGCTGTGGAGGCTCCTGAGTTTGGGGTGATTCCCAGCAACCCCCAAGTGGGCCCCTCCCCCCAGCCCTGCACAGACAGCAGGCGCTCTGCAGGTTGGCTGACCTCAGGCGCCTGTGCCCTGTGTGCAGAGGCCTCGGGCCCTTCCAAGGCCACGTCCCCAGGCTGGCTGACCTGGGGGGCCAGGCGGGGCTCTCGGGAGCCCTAACTCATCTTAGAACAAGCGCCCCTGCTCCCCCAACTCCCAGACGTGGCTGCCATGGGGCCCAACCACTTCCCAAAGGAAAGCCTCACCCAGACCCGTGTCACTCAGATGGGAGCCAGGACTCACGTCCCCAGGGCAGAGGTGCTGGGGGCGCGTCTGGTCTCAGTGCCCGGAACCGAATGTCCCCATCTCACGTCAGTGCCACTTTGCGGGACAGGGTGGGACAAAGAGGAGTCTCAGAACCACTGGCTTCAGGCTGAGCTGGGGTCTTCCAAGCCAGGGGGACATTAGGTGTCTGTGAGCAGCGCCCAGCAGGGGCTGGCAAGGGGGCTGGAAGGTGCCAGAAATGCCGTGGACGGCAAGGCTGGACGCGCACCAGGGGCCGGTGACACTGCTCGGAGAGGGCCATGGCAGGGACAGGCTTACAGGTGTTTTTCTTGAGTTAAAAAGTCGCCAAGTGTGCCTTTGGTTGTGGGAACAGGTCACAGAAGATGCCCCAGCCCCCCGCTTCTCTGATGGGTTTAGCACTTGGGCGGGACACGTGGCCTGACTCTCATGGGGCTGGCCCCTCCCTTGTCCTGAGTGACCCTCAGGCATGGGGTCGGCAGAGGGGACCAAGTGGACACTGTGACGAGGCTGGAACAGCCCAGGGCAGTGCCTTCGGTCATAAGGGGGCGCCTGGAGGGCAGAGGAGCCCAGCGGCAGCCGCCCTCACCTGACCCCTGGCTGCCACTCTTGGGGCAAAGGAGAAGCCAGTCCTCGTCCCAGGAGCGACCCTGTGCTCCCCCATTTCTCACCGCAGCTGCCTCACTGCCTGGACCATCACCCCCCGCAACCGTTAACGCCGTCACTCGCGCCTGGTGCCTGGACATGTGACACGTGACCTGTGACACACCCGTGGGATCCAGTCTCTTCCCCCAGGCCCGCCAGACCAGCCCCCCGCCCACCTTCCCCATCTCCCACGTGCTCCTGGGTGGCTGCCGTGCAGGTGACGTGTGGGTTGTACCTCCCGCTAGAAGTGACGCACCACCTTCTGCGCTGCTGGGACGTCAGGCATGGGGGCCCCCAGACACCGGCACGCCCCCCAGGACGAGGGCGCCCCCATGCCGCCGGCCTCCCTGTGATCTTCCCAGGCAGCTGCCCAGTCTGTCTGTCCCTACAAGGCTTGGGGGATGTGGTGGGAACAAGCGGGAAGGGTCCCCTGAATCCTACAGGTCATTAGAAATAAATACTTATAAATAGAACACAGTCTTAGTTAATTTCTGAGTGGACTGTCTCCGTGTCGCTAACTACTGTATATTAATTATAAGTCTGTCTATGCTTAAAAAAATATTAGAATGTCAGCAATGCCCCCTGACTGGGGCCCTCTGCGCCCCCAGCGTCTCCCAGCCCCGCCCCCCAGGGCGCGTCTCAGAGGAGAAGTGACAACAAACAGGCCTCCGCTGGGAGCAGGACAGGTCGTGTGGCGCAGGCCTCCCGGCCACCGCGCGTCCCGGCGGGGAGGGGACGTGTTGGCTGCCGGTGGGGCAGGGCTGGGAGGCGAAGACAGACATGGAGAGGGGACAGGCCGGCCCGTGGGCCGTCGGGCGGGTGGGTGTCTTCCTCAGACCCTCATCTGGGCAGCCCTCCTTCTGGAGAGCTTGGAGCTGCGGGGGGTGGGGGGGAGCGCGTCAGGAGGCCCTGGGGCAGCCACAGCCGCCCCCGCCCCCGCGCTGCTCCACGGCCGGGCCTCTGGCTGCGGTCCCTGTGACCCCTGTGAGTCACGGGTGAGGGGGGCGATCCCCGCAGAAAGGGTCCGCCCCGCAGCACGGACGTCCGCAGGGGGCCCTCAGTCCCGCGCCCTCCCTGAGCCCCAGGGCAGGCGGGTGCCCGTGCAGGTCGGAGGCGCCGTACCGTATGGTCCCGGCCAGGAGGGGGTTGAAGGCGTACAGCCAGTCATGCATGTCCTTGTCGCTGCTCGCCTGCAGCAGGATGCCACGGTGCTCCGTGCACACCGCGAAGGTGTGCGGGGTCTGCAAAGCGCCGCGGTGAGAGGGGCCGCCGTGCGCCCCCCGCCCTGGGGGCCCGCCCGCCCCGCCTCTCCCCGCCCCGCCCCGCCCCGCCCCCCGCACCTTGAGCATGGCCTGCTGGTCCTCGCTGTACTCCACCTGCGCGGTGGACAGGTTGAGCACAAACCGCTCCACGGCGTCCTTGTCGCTGTTGTACAGGTAGGCGTAGGGCCGCCGCACGACCACGAAGCGCTTGGCCCAGCCGGCCGTGTGCGGCTCCAGGAAGTGCAGGTACCCCTTCTTGGACACGATGGGGCTGTGGGGACGGGGACATCTGCTCGCTCAAGCCCTCCTGGCAGCCGGGGGCCCCGCCGATGCCGCCACGACACAGGTCAGAGCCTGGGCCTCCGAGAAGGACAGCCAGGCCCGAGGCACCAGGACTGGTGGGACCCCCCTCCCCTGGGGGCCAGAGACCACGGCCGCCAGCCCATCTCAGAGCCTCAGTCCCCAGCTGTAAAGTGGACGAACTTCAGAAAAGCTGAAGCTGCCCCTGACATGACCCATGACCACGACCCCCACCCTGGGGCGTTCCCAGGGCCATGGGGCCCACGGACGTGGGCATGGGGGCAACACAGGTCACCTGCAGAGCTCCCCTCTGCGTCCTGCCCTGCGCCCTGCCCAGGTCAGGGACAAGGCTGGCTGGTGACGCTTTAGCAGAGCCCGTCTGGGGCAGCCCCCGCGCACCTGACCCGGACCTCCTGGATGTCAGGAACCAGCAGGCGCTGGGGCTCCTTGTCGGCCTCCGGGGCTCGAGCTGGGGAGGGTGTCTTCTTGGAATCTGCCAGCGGCACGGGCTCTGGGTCCGGGCTGGCGGGCCGGGAGCTGGGCCGGGGGGTCCTGGGAGAGAGGAGAGTGAAGCTGTGGCACCGCTGCCGGGGGGGCCCTTCGCTGGGCCAGGGGCCGCCCCCCAGGGCTCCACAGTGCAGCGTCCTATGGGCCCCTCTAGCCGTCTGCCCGCCGCACTTGCAGTCTGGCCCACCCGCCTGATTCCAGGATTGCACTGAACACGATGGGGGAGCGGGTGGGGGGGGGAGTCCCAGCTGCAAGGGGCTCAGCACCCTTGTCCTGGGGCGCTTCTGCCCCTCCCCCATCACCCCCATAAAGTGGCTGCAGCAACACGTCTTCTCCAGAATCGAGCCGGAGGTGACACAACACTCTCAGGGACCACCCGTGCAGAGAGCGCTGCAGGCCCCTGGCACCTGGGGCCAAGCAGGCCTCTCTCAGGAGAGCCACACGGCTCCCACTTTTTAATTTTTAAGGAGGAAATTCGGAAGCGCTGAAGGATTTTAAAATTGGATGATCAGACAGACGTAAGAGGTGTTAGCGGTGTGGGGGCCCCTTCCCAGCGCCTCCTGGCCGCCCGGGTCCTCATCAGCAGGGCGCGCTCGCTCAGCGCTGCCCGGGTGAGGGATTCTCGCTGTGCGCGGTCCTGACCTGCTGCTGCTGTGACGCCCACTGATCAAGTGCAGCTGCGGCGGAAACAGCCCCAGAAAGCGGGCGGGGGCGCCACACGCGTGGGGCTGCGGGGCGGGCACAGGGCAGACCCCACGGACCCGGGGAGTCGCCCCGTTACTCAGCCCCTGTGCCCCCTCTCAGCGGGCAGCACCGGCAGCTGCTCGGGAGCCTGGCACTCGCTCACCTCAGGTCCACGGCTCCGTACCGCCCTTCGACCAGAGAGGGGCAGGTGGAGGAGGGGGTGAGCGTGGCCGCCTCGAGAGGGGACATGGACGGGTCCCGCAGCAGAGTGACAGACATCTCAGAGAGCTGCGGGAGACGCAGGAAGGGAACAGGCTCTGGTTCTTGGGGTGGGGACACCGTGCAGTGGCTGATTCCCAGTTAGGGCACCCCCACCCCAACCACAGACACCCTCTTCCCAGTCCCCCGACCCCCTTGCTGGGGGCGGGGCCCCGGCGTGGGATGTTGTGAGCCGGGAGCCCACCTTGCTCTCACTGGCGCTGATGCAGACGTGGCTGTGCGTGTACTCTCTGTTGAACGTGTGTGTGAGGAGGCGCAGACACTGCAGGGACAGCAGGCGGCCGTCAGGGGCCTCTCAGGACCCAGCTCGGCCACGGGCTGGTCCCCCAACAGCACAGCGACCAGCCGAGGGGCCTGGCGTGGAGGGTCAGGGCAACCAGCACCTCCGGGCCTCCAGGAAGATGGGGTGAGCCAGGAGGCCTTCTCGGGGCCCCCCAGCTGCAGGGAGGGCTGGGATGGGGGTGGTGAGCTCTCCATCAGTTCAGGTATTCAAGAGAGGGCATGCCACTGCTCAGGGCGGGTGCAGCAAAGGCCCCCAAATCCAGTGTGGGTAGAGGGGGGGCTGCAGTCAGGGGGACCGTAGAGGTCCCTCCTCCTCCCAGGTCCTGGCCGTGACAGGAGCCAACATAGACAAGACGGGGTACCAGGGCCCTGCAGGGGCCAGGCCATGGCCACGCTGCCCACCTGCCGGCTCACCTGTCCCACCCCGCCCACCCTACCTTGACGGCCAGCTCCCGCTGCCTCTCGTTGGGCGTCTCCAGGGGCGATGCTTGGCCGTCAGCCGAGAGTGGGGAGGAGGCGCCGGACGAGCTGTGGGACTCGGAGTCCTCGCTGGAGGCTGGGGAGAGCATCTCGGGGATGGGCCGCTGGGTGGTCTCCAGCTTCTCCCGCAGCAGCAGGTAGTGCCTGGTCTTCTCGACCTGCCCACGAGAGCCGGAGCGGCCTCACCTGCCGCACTTGAGGTGGGGGAAGGGCTGTCCAACGGCCCCACGGAGCACTGGGGCCCCGGGTCAGACCCCAGGACAGCAAACCGATCCGAGGCCACGCTGCTGATGGGACTCAGCCCCCTGCCCTCAAGCCCGGCCGCCAGCACCCCGCCTTCCCTCCATCCCAGCCAGGCACCCAGCCCGAGCCGGCTGTGAGCATGTGGCCACTGGCACTGTGACACCAGCCGCTGGTCCCTGACCTAAGTGACGAGGCCCTGCCCCACCCCGCCGTTATTCTGGCCACCGTCTGCAGGCTGACATCCCTCTGCGGTCAAGGTGGGTGGCAAGGAGCCCATTGGCCCGTGATGGCAGCGAGCGCCCCCGCTCTGTCCGCAGAGGCCTGGGGCCCCGGGCCTGGCACGGACTCACCTCCTGCAGGAGGCTCAGCTTCTCCAGCTCCCACTGGTGGTCCAGGATGAGGCTGTCGCTGCGCGGCCGCCAGCCCGCCAGGTTCTCCTCGCCCCGCACGTAGGCCACAGACGAGTCCAACACCCGCCGGCGCCGCCGCTGCGTCCCTGCACAGAACGCCCGTGTGGCTGCGTCCCTGCCCGTGCCCTGGCCCCGGGTCCACCCTGCCTGCAGAGCCACCCGGGCTCACCCGTGGGAAGGTGTCCAGCATCGTGTCACCCATGGGGGTCACGGCTGTGACCTCTGCCTGCCCTCCCTTTGCGGGGGGGCCGCTCCCCTCACTGTCCCCCAGACCCTCAGAACACATGCCCCTGGAGAGGCATGTGCATCTCACAGGGAAGGGACTCCCAAGTGGCAGCCTAGCTGAGGTCACCAGAGTCACCAAGACACCCCAGGGGACTCTCCTCAAAGTGCCACCCATCCTACCCCCTGCCAGCTGCCACAGAGAGCAGGGCAGATGCCTACCTGGGCTGCCCGCGTCGGCCACATGGCACAGGCTGAGCTCATACACGCCTGTCACACGGTTGCTGTGGGGGCATCGGGGGTGCCGTCACCAGGCCCAGCCATGTCCATGCAGGGGACAGCCAGGTGTCAGGTCCCCATGCTACAGCCTTACAGGCAGTCCCCATCCCCGACCCCCTTCCCTCTGGAACAGCTGATCTACCAACGCTCCCCACCCCCGATGGGCAGCCCAAGGCCCTGAGTCCTGACCCCTCCCTCTTCTTCCCAGCTGTGCCCAGAGTTGCCTGGACACCAGGGTCCGCCACACAGAGCAAGCAGGAGCGTGGTGGCAGGGCCGGTCCTGGCCTCTGGTGTCGGGCCCTCGGGTGCTGCCAGCCTCCGTCCAGAGCTCCCCCACCCCAGTCTGGCCCCCACGTTTACCCAGCCTCTCCCCACTGTGTGCGGGGCAGCCCTGATGCAGATCCCCGTAGCCCCCGGGGAGGAAGGTCACCTGGCAGTGGGGGTGCTGTATGGCTCCCCAACATGCCACAGGTGTACCAACAACAACCCCAATGTCAGGGCGAGTGAGAAAGGCCGAGAGCAGGGGGCCACCAGGGCAGACAGGCGGGGCTCCCGTGCAGGCCGGGCGTGCCCCGGCGCTCTCTGTGTGGAGCCGGTCAGTCCCGCGTGGCCGGGGCACCCGCAGCTCACCTCTCCGAGGCCCGCAAGCTCCCGCTGCCGAAAAGGCTGCGGATGGAGCGCGAGGCTGGCAGCCTGGCGTCTCGGGAGTAGAAGACCATGCAGACATCCTTGGTGACCACGGCCGGCTGCGCACAGCTCTCCATCTGCAGGGTGGGTGGGCGTCTCAGGCACAGGGGGCGGGGGGGCGGGGCGCCAGCCTCCCCCAGACCCAGGCGCAGTCTCTGCTCCCCACTGACGCCCCCTCCTGGTAGCGGGACTGCGGCTCTGCCTCCCAGGGCCACCGAGGGCCGGGTGTCTGTGCAGGGGCCCTGAGGACCCCAACACAGGCTTCTCCACCTCGGGCCTCGGCTGCCTCAGCAGGACTTTGGTGACGCATCCGTGAGAAGCGCCCACATCCGTCACAGTGAGGGACGTCATAAGCACCCGTCTGTTTTCCTGAAGCTCAGCCATCACTGCTGACAGAGCCGACGGGCACTTGTCCGGGCAGAGCCGCACATCACAGGCAAAGTGACCAGAGGGCAGGCGACGCCCCTGCCCCTGCGCCGACCCCAGACCTCCAGATTGCTGGCTCCTGCTCCCAGCCCGCTCCTGCACCCCAGGCCCCGGCGTGGGGGCGGGGGGGCTCCCGCTCTCCCACTGCCTGGAACACAGATTTACTGTCTGGGGGGCTGTGGCCACCACGCAGCACCGAGGACGAGCCACACGGCAGAGACAGCGGGGCGTTGGGGTTGGGGAGCTGAGTGCGCATCCACGAGCAGGAGGGACCGGGGACTCGGGAGGTGGAGGGCCACCGGGGCTGGTCCAGGGCTCAGGGGCGCCCGCGCAGAGGTCTTGCCTCAATGTAAGCAGACAGGGTCATGTAGATTTTCTCTCGGTACGGAGTGACGCGGTTTAGCAGCAGGGAGTTGTGCATGGAGCTGTCCCACGCAGCCTGGAACTGGTAGAAGGTCCTGGAAGGGAGCAGAGAGGAGGTAAGATAATGACACGCAAGCCGTTCTCGGCTGGGATGGGGACATGCAGACGGAGAGACCGACAGGGACGTGTGGGCAACCCGCAGGGAGTGCCGCCAGGGCCACAGGCCTGGAGGGCTGGGTGGCATGTCCAGGAAGGGCAGGTTCCTCCTTACTCCGGACGGGGCGGGGGAACTGGACATGCCACCAGCAGGTGGGCCCGGCTGCCACCTCCACTGTGGGCGGACGGTGGCACACGGTGACCCACAGCTCTCACACGGAAGGGCAGGGAGGGAGCGGAGGAGAGAAGGAAGGAGACAGGGAGGGCACAGGGAGGGACAGGACAGGGCCTCGGTCTGAGTGAGGAGGCACCATGGTCTCTCCCTGGACCCTGAGGAACCAGCCCAGGTTTGCAGACCCCAGGGCCCGTCTCCTCCACCACCGACTGGCCATTGGGAGCAGACGGCCCGGGAAGGAGGCTGGGATTGGAGACCGGGTGGCTGAGGGCAGGCGGGGTCTCTCTGCTGCCTTCCCCAACCCGGAAAGATATGAGCAGAGCCCGAGCCAGGGACGGCAACCCCCTCAAGGTGGGGGCCGCTCGAGCCGTGGACGGCAGAGACCCTGAACTTTGCCTGCCCCTGCAGACGGGGCACGTGCCTCAGTCTCCCTGTGGTCGCCCCATGGGCCCCGGCAGCGCTGCGCAGCCCCTGCCTTGCCCTGTTTCCGTCCGAGCATCCTCACAGAGACAGAAACACGTGTCCGGGGAGCCCGGCCGCGCAGGGCAGAGACAGGGCTGCGGCACCCGTCTCTCGGGGGCACGACCCAGGGGTGCAGCTGAAGCAGTGGGACGGGGAGTGGCCGCTGTTGGACACGCATCACTGAGGACAGAGACCCAGAGGAAGGGCAGTGAGAACAGCAGGGTGACAGGCGGGGGGAGAGCCCAGGGAGGTCAGGGGGGAGAAAGGGGCTTGGGGAGCAGAGGAGGGTGGGCCGAGTGCGCGTGGGAGAGGCGTGGGCTGTACCTAGTGTCATTTCCGAAGGAAACGCTAAAGGCGGGTGGGACACACGGACACACACAGAAGAGATTCACGTGTCAGGACAGCGCCGTCACCGCCGGCACAGGCTCACTGACACGGCAGGCTCCCCGCTCCAAGCCCCACCCACAACGTCTGCAGGGGGAGCCGCGGGTCCGTCCCCAGCAGGGCCAGCATCCCTGGAGCTGTGACCCAGACCTAGAGGGCCGTCCACCGTGGGGCCCCCAAACTCCCAGGCTCTGAGGGCCAGGCCTGCAGGCAGAGCCAGAGGCCGCGTGCAGCCCAGCCCGGCCCAGCCCCAAGGATCCCAGACCACCCAGCTCCACATCACAGCCACCACCCTCGGCCTGTGAGCAGACATCTCTCCCTGCCTGAGACGCCCTGTGGTCAGTCTGGGGCCTGGGTAGCCCTGTCAGCATCAGCACCACGGTCCCCAGTCCCCCCAGGACGCTGGTTGAGGCCCAGCCTGGAGCCCGGGATGAGTACACATGCTCTGACGGGCCTGGGGCTGTGAGAAGCAGGCCCCCCTGCACACGAGGCCCCTCAGAGAGGCCCCCGTTGGGCTAGGATGTGGCTTTGTCCTGATCAGATGCTGGTGGGCCAGAAAGTCTCATAAACCCTGCCTCTGGTGGGTCTCTCTCGGGGGTGGGGAGGGGCTGGGTGGCGAGAGGGGCCCTCCTGGGCCTTTTCCTGCCCATTTCCTGGTGCCCAGACCACCAATCAGACCAGGCCCAGCCTGGCACAGTCGTGGCGCTGCCCCGCCCCATGCCGCCTCCTGCAGACCAGCCTTTGGCCTGCAGCCACGGTGGCTCTGTGGACCACGGGGGCCAGACCCCGGAGCCCGTGCCCCTGAGGCCGCCAGAGTGTGGGGGTCTCACCCAGACCCCAGGCGGGAGCAGACGGTGGCTGGCGTGTGCAGGGCGGGGCGAGTGGCAGCCATGCAGGACGCCCGAGGCTTGCAGGGCAAAGCACGGGGCCCACGGCTGGGCACCCCTCAGTCACACCGCAGGAACACAGACCCAGAGAAGCCAAGATGGCGCAGCTGGGAGGCCGGGGAGGCCACGCCAGGACTCCGCTTGGGAGCAGCACAGGCCCCTCAGGACCTCCCGGGTACCAGGTCCCCCAGGAAGCGCGCCCCTTCCCCACAGCGGCCCTTGCTCTGCCCCGTCCCCCAGTGCAGCCGCCAGGAGAGACGTGCAGCCCAGACGTGGAATTCCCGGGCCGCAGCACCCACGCCACGTGGGAACTTGTTAGAAGTGCAGACCCTGGGCCCATCCCAGACCCGCAGGACTGGCTCCCTGCCGGCCACGCACGAGGCCTGACGTGCGGGGACTCAACAAGATCCCTCATCTAGGTTCTTCCTGGGGAGGTGGAAGCCGCCTTTGGGGCACCAGACTGGACCACCAACTTGGGAAAATCAGACCCCACACCTGGTGGGGTGGCGTGGGGTCGCCATGGGCCCCCAGGCTCTTTCTCAACCCACAGCACTTGACAGGGTCCTGAGGACCCTCTGCTCCGGCAGGAGCATGGGCCCTGGGTAAGACAAAGGGACAGGTGAAGGGCTTGAACCCAGGGTGACGAAGCCCCGCCCCGGGCAACCCACCCGTGCGTGAGACGCTGGCACCTTGTGCGGCCCCCCAGCAACATGGAGCAGTGAGTGTGAAAGCACGCATTCTGCTCGGATGCAACAGGGAGGGTTTTCCGTGAAGTGCTACCTCCACTGCTCCCAGGGCTTCGGTTTACAGTACGTGTGTGGGTCCCCAGCTGAGCGCTCCCACGGGTCACGGCATGTCATCTCCCCACCTCAGGCAGGGGCGGATACTATCCCATCGTGAGTGGGGAGGAACAACGTTCTGGAAGGTTCTTCCACTTGTCCACGCTCACACAGCCAGCCAAGGCCACAGCCAGGCAGCCTCAGCCGGGGCAGTGCAGCCCCTAGTACCCACTCCAGGGGTCCGGGACGAGACCTTCCCCCACAGCTCCCACTGTCTGCTTGTCCCCAGAACCGCCCAGCACAGCGACTCCGGCCATGAAGGAGGCTCCAGCCTGACCTTGGGGGACCGCCTCCTCGCAGTGCCCCCAGGGCCAATGAATCCTCTCCCCCCAGAATTGGGGACAGGCTCCCTGCTCAGGGTGCAGGGGTGAGGCTCATGAAGTCGGGGGTGCAGGGGGCCCTACTGACATGAAGAGGTGTCTCCCTCTCCTTCCCGGCCACGGGGTACTGTTTACACTTTACCCAGAACCTTCCCTGAGGCCGCCATGTTTGAGAGGGGCACCTGGGACCAGCCTGAGCAAATGCAAATTGAACAAAATACCCATGCACCGCATGCAACCCTACTGACTAGCCTGGTGTTCCTGCTCATCCAGGAAACTGCCCCTGGGATGGGTCCCTTCCAGGGATGAGCTGGAGCTGAAGGGATGCCCCCTGCACCTTCCAAGGAGGGAGACTGCCTGGCAGCTGTAGCACCTCAGCTTTCCTTGCCCGCCTCCTGACCAGCCAGCAGACTGCCTCCTCCAGGAAGCCCACCCGACTTCCTAGAGAGGCAAGTCCCTCGTGCCCTCTCCTCATGCAGCCAATGCCCCTGCAGGTCTCTGCCTCACCAAGCTAGTGTCTCCAGGGAGGGTCTGCCACAGCCTTTGTCATTGAACAAGAGCATGTGTGTGCAAACCTCAGGGACACCCCAGCAAGAACCATTCACAGGGGCCATCTGGCCAGGCCAGTCACAGCCAGGTCCTGACAAGGACACAGCCTCAGCCGGTCCTGAGGTGCCTGCCTCCTCCCAAACCCCTGAGCTCGAAGCCTTCCCGCTGCCCACATCATCTTTGAAGACAGCCGACTGCAGGGAACCCCCCGGCACCACTGCACGAAGCCCTGGCCACACCCGCAGGGATGCAGAAGGTGATGGCCTTGGCCCTCTGCTCTAAACAGACTCAAGTCTCCTGGACACAGCTTGGATTGGGGACCGAGGCCGTCTACCCCCAGGGGCCTCAACTGGGTTTGGCAGGGAGCCGAGGTCCCCAGCTGGGATTTGAACCTGGGACCATCCAAGTGAGTTCAGAAACTTACGCTTTACCACCCACGACCTCCTAAAGGGTGTGTGGTGGCCACAGCCGGCGGGGTGGGAGGGGCAGAGGTGGGAGCCAGCAGTGTGGCCCCCGTCTGCCCCAACCTGTCTCCCTCATTCCTCTGCCACCTTTCGAGGAGCCTGCATGCGGGGTGCTGGCTGCCCTCCGGCGGGGTAAGGTTGGGTCGGCACAGGGTGGGCAAGGCTTGGGGTGGGGGGAGCGGGTGCCAGCCAGTGTCTACGGGAGGGCAGCCAACTACCAAAGCAGCAAAATCAAGAGTGGGGCTAAAGGGACTCAGCCAGGGAGGCAAAGAAGCAATTACAAAAAAAAAAAATCAAGGTGTCCAAGGAAATGAACTGGAGGAGATGAGGAAACAGGAGGGAGGGGTGAGCCGGTGTCGAGGGACCCAGGAAGCAGAGAAGGACCTCGGGGCTGGGATGGGGGGAGCTGAGAGGGGACAAATGGTACCTAGGCATGTCCGAATCAAGAAACTGCCTGCAAAACACAAACGGTCACAGGTTAGTGCGGCGGGGCGGGGCGGCGGGCGGCAGTGGCGGAGGAGAGGCAGGCTGCGCAGGGGGGAGCCGGTGGGCCCGCTGGGAGCTGGGAGCTGCAAAGCGCGGGGCCTGGAGCGGGGAAGCCGAGGCTGCGGCAAAGCATGGGGACAGCCCGAGCCTGAGCCCGAGCCCGGCCTGGGGGGCTGAGCCCCGGTGTCCGTGGCGGGAGCAGGGCCCGTCTGCCCACAGAGCAGCAAGTCCATCAGGGGGCCCCGAGGACGTGAGCCAGGGTCCGAGCAGAGGGCGGCCCTCAGGAGGGGCCTGCTGGCCTGCCCGGGGCCACTCACTGAGGAGGGTCCCCAAGCTTTTCCAGGGCAGGCAGGAGCTGGGGCTGCACCGGAAGGGCCAGGCCAAGCATAGGGCCAGAGCAGGGTGGTTTCTGCCTCCCTTTGTCCGAGGACCAGGGCCGTGACCTCAGGCCTGGGGCAGTGGACCCCTGGGGCCACCTCAGTCCCACAGCCCGCAGGGTCCGGAGCCTCCAGGGACGGGGAGAACATGTGCACCAAGACCCCGCTGGCCCGCAGCGCAGTCAGGAGCCGCAGCGGCCTCAGCCCTGCTGGGATGGAGCACGGAGCCGAGGCCTCCCGGGGGCCCCGAGCAGCTGGAAGACCCACAGACACAGCCGCCAGTGCAGGGCGGGGGGCCCAGGAGGCAGCCCTTCCCTTTGCCCCCCACCCCTTCCTGCCCCAAGAACCTAGGAGTTGCCTGAGGTCGAGAGAAAGCTGAGGTCGTCCCCCAGGTCCAAAGCATCACTCAGCATGGCACACAGACGCTCCCAGGGGCGCTGCCCTCCCGGGGTCCCCTGCCCACATCCCTGCAGGTGCCCCCCACCCCTGTGTGGATGGGCACACAGCCTTCGCTGTAGGTTCCCAGGCTGCTTCTCAGTGACAGCTGCCCCTTCCAGCCTGCCTGTCATGGTGCCCCCTCCATGTGAGAACACGCCCCAAAACTCTCCACCCCCCACCCCTGGACATGAGTGCAGGGCTAAGTTCCCTCTGGAAGGTTCCAGGGCAGAGCTGGAAGCAAAGCCTCAACCTCAACTGCCCTGTTGCGGACTCTGCTCCCCACCCACCAAGCTGCCCATCTGAGGGACGGTCCCTTCAAGCCCCCTCTCAAGACCTCTGGACCCCAGAGTCAGAAGAACAGGAGGCGACGCCCCCAGGCCCCTCGTCCTTGTGGCTCTCCCGGAACGCGGCCCCCAGCCGGCACGCACACGCAGCCCTCACCGCCATCACACCACAGGGGCCTGCGGAGGCACCTGCAGCTCCAGCTCCGGGGCTCAGGCAGGTGGAGCCCTGGGGAGCACCCTGCACACCCCCCAGCCCTGATGGCAGCTCCTCAGACACCAAGCCTGCCCACGTCCCCCAGGGCGTGCTCGGCGGTGGCCATTGTGAACCCCCAGTGCCTCGCTGGCTCCAGCGTCTCCCCGTCACATCCCTCCGCCCTGGCTGGTGTATCCTTGGGGCCTCCCGCGCCCTGTCACTGCCCCGGATGCTGGGACTGCCTGGCTGCCAGACCTTGACCATCACTTGGGAGTCGGGAAAGGACTAGTGGGCACACCACCACCCAGGATGCTGGCCAGCCAACCCAGCGTGCCCCTGAAGTGTCTCCAGGACCCCTGGCTGGCTCCCCGCCAGAGGCCACAGCAGCACCGTCGGGGAGATACGGGACGTGTGTCCACCTACCACCTGTGCTGCCCACCCACCCACGAAACTCCCCACAGGACCTCGCTCACCCCCACAGCCCCTCTGCCAGGCGGCCGAGTGAGTGAAAACGCAGACACGCACCCAGGGACTCCGAAGCCAGCCTCCCTCCCTGCCCCCGATCCCTCAGCGGTCAGAAAGCAGGTCTAGAAGCTTCAGGCCGCACACCCAGCCTGTGTGACTGGCCAACCCAGGGCACCGCGGGCTGTCACCCTGGGTCCCGACCTGGGCAGACCCATCACCAGGGACTCAGGGACTGAGCCTGCAGCCTAAGAGGACTCACCGGTCGTCCTGGGCCGGGTGGATGTACCCAGACGAGAGGATGTTGAGAGACAAGATGTTGGGGTCAATCAGGGACTCCTCCGTTTCTGGAGTGTTCCGGATGCGACCTACAGGAAAGGCGAGGGGCCCACGTCACCTCCAGGAGGGCGGCTGGGGGTGCTGGGCGCCTGTTCACCGCCTCTGCCTGGGCCCGCGCTTCTGAACTCAGGCCTGTCCAGGAACCAGCTCCCCCTGTGGCCCCGGAGCGTCTGGTGAAGCCACAAGAGGGTGGAAGGGAGGCCAGGGTGGGGCCTGGGGCAGCCCGCGGCCTTCAGCCAGTGCTCACTCTCCCGTCTTCCCTCCTGCAGACTGCGCTGAGTCCCCCCCTTCACCCCCTGTCTGTCCCCAAACAGATGCAGACTGCCCAGCCCAGAATGCACCGGCCACCTAGCTGCTGGAAAAGGAAAGCCCAGCAAGATGAACAGAGAACGTTCCCTCTCTTCTTTAGAACTGAAGAAGAAAAGGAAGGAAAGAAGCACTGCAGTGTCACCAAATGCTCCCCTGTTTCCAGCCCCCCCAACTGCCCAGGCCACCTGCCCGCACTCGGGTCCGGGATCCTGCCCGGACGCTCAGTCGTCACTTCTTGCTCTGGCCGTGACCGTGGCCCTGACCCCTCTGCTTCTTCCAGGATGGTCCCATCCCTGCTGCCACCCCCACGGAGCCCTCCACGAGCCCCAGGGACACGGTCACAGCCACGCCCAGGGCGGTGGCCTCAGGCTGAGGGCCCACAGGGGTGGACCGGTTGTCTGTGCCCTTGAATGAAAACTGGGAAGCCGTTCTTTACAGGAGAGCCGAGGACACTGCTCTGGCAGACAGCTCCCAGCATGACGTCACAGGAGGAGCCAGCTGGGATCTGCATGTGTGACATGCGTGTGGCTGCCCTAACCTCAGCACTTTAGAAGGTGACCTTCCCAGGGGCAGAAGAGCCTGTTTGGTGGATGTGATCAGCTGCGATGAGGGAACACTGTCACGGCAGGCCCTAGTCTAACCCGACTGTGTCCGTATGACAAGAGGCCACGTGAAGACCAAGGCTTGCAATGATGCATCTACAAGCCACGGAGCACCAGGAGCGCCCAGCGGCCACCGGCAACTTCAAGAGACAAGGAGGGGCGGGAGCGCGGCCACCACCCAACCCCCAGGTCTCAGGCGGAGGCCTCCAGAGCTGCGAGAGGAGGAGCCCGTGTGGTTTAAGCTACACACTGCGTGGCACTATGTGATGGCGGCCCCAGCAAGCGAACACATTTGGAATCATCATGGCTGCCCAGGCTCCCCTTTTTAGGGGAGGGACTGCGGCACAGGGAGGTTAGGTGACTTGGCCGTTATCACACAGCAGCAGGGGCGGAGCATGGGGAGAACTCAGGCATCTGGTCCATGTTCCTCCCTCCAACCTGGCCTCAGCCCCCACGGCAGACCCTTCCCCTCACTCACCCACGACCAGCTCGCGCACTTCCTTCCAACGAATGTGGCTGCCCGTCTCGTGCAGCAGGGTCACAGTTATCCGTCTCTGGATGCCCTGCCAGGTGCCCGGGGAGAGGACAGGGTCACGCGGCCCGGGGGCCAGCAGGGGCAGGGGAGGAGGCGCACGCGGGCTGGGGCAGAGAGGGGCTCGCACCTGGTGGAGCAGGAAGGTCCCCATGCACGGCATGCCACCACGGTGGTCCACCACGGCGGGGATGTAACTGGAGCGAGAGGGAGAGGGACGTGAGGGGCCCGGGGCGGACCTCCTGCCCCTCCCGGCAGTCACAGGGCCCCGCGAGCAGGAGTGAGTCAGGAAAGTCAGCTTCTCCTGCTGCCGAAGGGCGGGGGGCGGGGGGGAGCGGCTAACCCACAGAGACCAGTCGGCAGACAAAGGAACACACCTCGTGCCACCTCAACCAGTGCCCAGCCACACCCACCCGGGGGACCCCCACCCCCACCGGGCACGGGGACCCACTCGCCGTCGGCCTCCAGCTCGCAGATCTCGAAGTGGACCAGCAGGTCGTACTTGCAGTGACGGGGCCCGGGGCAGGGCCGCGTCAGCGTGCTGAGCTTCGTGGCCGGCACTGGGGGCGACAGGAAGGAGAGCAGCGCTGGCTGACGGGGACCAGACCCACTGCATGCCAAGGGCCCACTCGGGGAGGGCGCGGGTGGGGGACGCAGCAAAGGCCGTGTGGGCACCTCGCTCCGAGGAAAACGAGCAGCAGCCCCCGCCCAGGCTCAGTCAGGCCTCGGCGGCACTCACTGGCTCAGGGTCAGATGGGCTCCCCCGCTTCTCCGCCCCCAGGGGAGGAGCGCGGGCCGCACACCCGGGCCCTTGACGAGAGGGCAGTGGCTTGGGACCCACAGAAGCAGCAGGCAAATGCTGGCCCGGAGGCCCACGTCCCGCCAGGTCCCCCCACTCTGCTACACTCCAGCCACAGCCTGCGGCGCCTGGCACACCCCTCGTCCCGGTGCAGACAAGGCTGGTCCCACTGGCCCTCTGCTTGTTCCCAGCTCCTGATGGATGGGCTCAGATGGCCCCAAGCCCACACTGCCTCCCTCCCTGGGCCCCCATGCCTCCGTCGTCTGCTCTAGGAGCCCCTGGGGAACAGGGCAGGCACCACCTGACTGCCAGCTGGCCGCTCGGGCAGGACCGCCCCAGAGCCTGGGAGAGCAGCGGCCCAGCAGCAGGCCCGCACTCTGGCCCCCCGAGGTGGACGCCCAGGAACCCAGCCCACCTGGCTTGGACAGCGGCATGACCCGCGGGAAGTGGCGCCGCGAGGGCCTCAGGGGGCTGCGGAGGAAGAGGCGCTGGTGTGAGGCAACCCAGCCGGCAGGTGTCTGCAAGGGCCTGGGCTGCAGCGGGGACCCCAACTGCCCGCCCCCACCCCCTCAGGCCCCGTGAGACCAGGTAAACCAGGCGGGGACCTGAGCACGTCCTTGCAGAGGGGCGGGAACGGGTGCTGCTGGTAGTGGCCGAAGACCTCGAACACAATGGGCCGGCTCTTGATGTACTCGACAAAGGACCGGGTCACCTCCACTGCGATCTGGGGGCAGGCAGCAGGCGCTCAGAGGGGCGCTCAGAGGGGAGGCCCCGCCAGGCCAGCCCCAGGCCCATCACGGGGAAACCGCGCCTCGCCCAGGCCCTTCCAGCCCTGCCTCTCCTGTCACCCACCCCATGGACAGACCGCCAGGGGGGTGGCCTTTGCCTCTGTCCCCAGGGCAGACGGGGCTGGGCCACAGGGTGTGGCTGCCCTTTCAGAACACAGAGCTTGACAAGGTGACCGAGGCCAGGGTGTCTCTGGGGTCAGCCACTCACCAGGAGTTAGGGGTTGACCTGCACCTGCCCCCCAGCGCTTGTATTTAGAGACAAGGTCTTTGTGGAGGTCACCCACTTAGAATGAGGGCATTCCTGTGACTGGGGATCAGGGTCTGTGCGCAAAGGGAAGTCGGAAAGGAGGAGGCAGGCGCAGCGGGAAGACCCTGTGAGGACACAGGGAGGAGGCGGCGTGGACGAGCCTCGAGGACAAGACTGGGACCCACGCCCCCCTTGGCCTCGGAGCTCCCTGCTCTCACCCTGACCTTGGGCTCCTCATGCCAGACCTGGGAGGCAGTAGCTTCCCAGCTCAGAGACCATCACGTGCTCCCCGTCGCCCGGGGGCCACCTGAGCTCGGGCCTCAGTGACAGTGCAGGCTGCACACCCAGAGATGGGGTGTCTTGGGTCAAACCCCCAGGCCTGGCCTTCGGGTCCTCAACAAGAGGACCATCCCCACCGCCTGGTGACCCTGGCCCCCACGCCAACAGCCCGGCTCTCCTGACAGCCGGGTTCTCCGATTACGGCCGGCACCTCGCGGTCACCTCTTCCTTCCCACACAGGCTGCCTCGCTGGGTGCCCAGCCTCAGCCCAGAACCTGGACACCCCAGATGCTTTACATCCGTGTCGCTTGAGGCTCCCTGCCCCCACCCCGGGCCTGGTGCCCAGCCACAGCCCACACGTCTGCCTGGTGCCCTCATGCCCGGGCCGTGCCCAGCACATGCTGGTGCCCAGAGAGGGGTAAGGAACCACGGAGAGACCAGATGAGTGTTTCAGGGAGGCCCCAGAGGGCCATGCCGTGAGAGGGCGGAGGGCTCTGAGGACGTACGTTCTGCACGTGGTAGAAGCCCAGAGGGGGGCCCCGCCCCGTGTTCTTCAGGGGCTCCGTGGAGAAGGCCTCATCGTGGCGATGAATGAAGCTGCAAAGCAGGAGGGCACGCTTGGCCGGGGTCCCTGGGGCACAGCCCCCCCTTGCTCAGAGTCCCCCGCCCACATGGCCCACCCAGCTGGGCCAAGGCTCACTTGAACTGGCAGAAGATGTCAGCGTACTCCGCGGAGATGCTGGACGCCTGCAGGACGGTCACGCGGAAGGTGAAGGTGCTGCCCAGGCGCAGGTGCTCCAGGCCGGCGTCCAGCGGCCCGTCCAGGGCGGCCTTGTCGGGGCTGCCGAGGGGACCGCCTTCCGGAGACAGCGCTGCTGGGAGGGCACAGCGAGGTGGCAGGGCCCAGAGCCAAGCAGCCGCCCTCGGGGGCCGGGCACAGGGCGGGGCCTCCAGACTGCGCCCCAGGCGGCAGCCACCGTGACCTACCTGAGCAGGTGTTGTTGTTGACCTCATCGGCCGAGGGCCCCATGTCTGCGCCCTGGCCCTGGCCTTCCACGATGCGCAGCTCCTCCTGGGAGGTCCCAGAGCGCGACATCCCCGCCACGGGGCAGGACTCGGACTGGAACTGTGCAGGGCGGGGACCAGAGTGGGAGAGAGCCACTTGGGGGGGCCCTGGGCCACCCAGAGCCGGCAGGGCCTTCGTGGACACTCATCCCAGACCTGCCCTCCGTGGGCAGTTGCCCACATCCCAGGTCTGTTTCCCAGGCCGTCACGGCGGGGAAGGCCTTCGGTTCTGCCCCTCCTCCCCCAGGGCTTGGCTCTCAGGGTCCACGCCTGGTCCCCAGGGCCAGGTGCCCACATGCCTTGCCCTTGGCCCTTCCTGGGTGTCCCCAGTGCTGCCAAGCCCCTGTGAGACAGGGACTCCTGTGGGGACAGGCACTCGGCCCTGGGCTCCAGGGCTGGGGGCGGGGCGGTGGCTGGGCGGATGAGGACAGAGCCTGAGGACTGAGAAGGAGGTGGTACCTTCTCGAAATGCTGGTCGTCAAAGGAGATCCTGGCGGTCCCCGACTGGCGGACGCCTGAGCCATAGTCAGGGGCCTCTTCGTCGGCTGCCGCAGGGACGAGCAGATGGTCAGGGCCCTGCTTGTCCCCAGGGGTGTGGCACAGCCCGCCCACCAGGTCCTCCTGTTGTCCCCCTGCCACCACCCTTGCAAAGCCACCACGACCCTCCCCCCCCCACCGGGACACCCAGCACCCACATGCCCCCGCGCCCCCTTCCTTCACAGCGGCCAGGGTTTCCCACTGTGCTGGGGACAAAACCCAGGCCCTTCTGTGGCCTGAAGGACCCTTAGCCCAGCTTCGGCCACTCTGGTTAGATGTCACCCCAGGAGGCCTTGCAAACTGGGGGGCCTGCAGGGGCGCTAACACCCTGACTCTCCAGCACCCCCGGGCCAGCCGGGCCTGTGCACAGTGGGGTCCAGGGCTCCACGCACAGCCGGGGGTGGGGACAGAGGTGACTTCTGTGGCCACTGAGGCAGTGTTCCCTGTTTTTTTTGTTGTTGTTGCTGTTTTTTGTTTTAAAGTTCCTTCCCCTCCACCACAGCCACCAGACAGAGATGTTAGCTGTGGCCCAAGCACAGGCAGCGTCGCCCTGTCAAGGGGCCGCTCAGCAGGACCCCACTCGCTGGGAAGGAGCTGGTCCGCGAGGATGAGGGAGCCCCCGAGGCTGAAGGTGCAGGGTCCCCTCAAGGGGAGAGGGTGGCACTGGGTGCTCCCAGCATCCCTCTCCCCTGTCCCTCCCCAGTGCCGCCCTCGCTCCCACCCCAGGCTCCCCCCTTCTTGGCAGGGTCCCCGGGGGGCTCCCCCCACCAGTGACATGGCTGGGAGGGGCTGTAAGAGGCCTCTGGTCCCGAGGACAGGGTCACACTTCCTACGGATACGGGGCTGCCGAGGCCGCGGGGAGAGCGAGGTCGCCGGGAGGGCCGTGGCGCAGGGCCAGGCAGGGGCGCATCTCTGTTCTGGAACGATCTCTCACGTTCCGAGTGGACTATGGCAGGAAGTTCAAGCTGGGTCAACAGGGGAGCAAGCCAGGCTGGGACCCCTGGCAAAGGGGGGGCAACGGGGGTGGTCTACCTCCACAGCTATTACAGAGGGGGCCCCCAAGGAGAGGAGAGGGGCTTTCACCATAGGACGGTGATGGGAAGCTTACGGGGTCTACATAAAATTATACACGTGGCTGCAATTAGTCACCCTGCCTGCAGCGTCACAGGTCGCTGCAGCCATTTGCAGGGGAGAACACGCGGCTTTGGACAGGAAAGGAGAACTCCGTGCGGTTTGCAGGGAGGCCGGGAGCCCCTCGTGGCTCTGCTCTAAGAGCTGGAGGGCCCCGGGCCTCAGGCAGAACCTCCCCAGTCAGGCTCGAGTGACTGGGAGCTGCCGGGAAAGCTGACTGCCTGGGAAGCAGGAGAACGGAATCCCTGACTTCTCTAAAACCAGCCTGGTTTGGCCGGGGAGGCAGCACTGTGTGTTTGCGGGGGTTCTAAAGAGACTGAGGCTGAACGGCAGAGACCCGTCATTAACCTAAGTCTGCATAACCTTTAAATAAACAAAGCCTTTTCTTTGCACCACGCTCTTCTATTAAGAGCTACGCTGCTGGCAGCGGCCGGCGGGTCCCTCGTCACCGAGCAGCCCGTGGGCTCTGCTTCAGTCGGGACAGCCTGTGGGCTCGGTTCCACAGCGAGGGGCCCACGGGGCAGGGAGGGTGTGCAGCCCCTGGGACAGAGGCCGCAGGCCCAAAGGAGGGTGTACGGGGCAAAGGAGGCTCAGGACCACCGGGGGTGAGGGTGGGGCAGCCAGTCCTGGGGCTCAGATGGTGAGAGGCGATCTGGGAGAGTCCCGCTCCGCCCCAGGCTGGGGTGTGTGTCCGCCTGGGGCTGCCTGATGGGGGGGAGGTCCCCTGAGCCAGCCCTGGGCCTGCACAGCTCCAGGGGGCCAGGTCACCCCGGAAGAGTCTGGGAGGCCAGAGTCCGGAGCTGGGCATCGGGGCTTCTCCGGAGTTCCTGCCTGGGGTCAGCAGCTGGGCCAGCAGCAGAGAAAGAGCCCCGGCCAGGGCCCTGCGTGCGGCCGGCTGCCCCTGACCGCTGCGCGACTCCGGTGAAGCCCGCGGGGCGCCCCCCTGGGGCCCTGCGCGCACCTGAGATGGCCTGCACGGCCACGCGGAGGAAGCCCTTCACCTCGCCCTTCTCGCTGACGACGGCCACGCGGTGCACCAGCGGCACGGGGTACAGCAGGTTGCTCAGGTACACGAAGGCCCTGGGGGCGGAGGGGCCGCGGTCAGCGCCAGCCCGTGCGCTGCGGGCGGCGGGGGCCAGGGCGGCCGAGCTCACAACACAGCACTGCCAAGCGGAGCGGAGCGCAGGGCCGGGCAGCGGGCGGAGGACGGGGGCGGTCACAGGATGCGCAGCGCCGGGACACACACGGGCGGAGGCGGGGCCGTGCGCCGGCAGCGGAGGCGGCGGGCAGCGGGCCCGGGGCGCCCGCCACACGGACGCGCCTGCTGGCTGACGAGGCAGCAGCTGAGGGGTCAGCCTGCTTCAAGGAGGAGGACCTGGGGACCTGGCCACACCGGGCTACGACGCTGGCACTGGTGGCCGCGGTCCTCCGACACCCACCCGCTTCCCAGTGGCCCTGACGCTGGAGCAGGGCTCGCGATTCCCTGAGCTGCTTCCAGGGACGGTGGGCGGGAGCTCCGTGGTGCCGGCCCCAGCCCAGTGCCCAGGGAGAGCTGGCTGAACAGACTCCCCAGGCCCCACGGCACCGCCTGCTGTGCCCCCGCCAGCTCCCCAGAGCACCCCTTGTCCCTGGCCGTGTCAGCTGGTGCCAGGACAGACCGGACAGAGGCCGCATCCCCCAGTAGCTGCCACAGTCCCTGAGTTCGTCCCTGGGCGAGGGTCACGCAAGCAGCCAGGAGGACAGACAGGACCCTGGGACACCCCATGTTGCCCGAAGAGGGGTGGAGGCTGACATGGAGCAAATCTCCCTGGCTGCCCAGGGGCGCCTGGCACAGGAAGTCCCGTCACGTGAGCCCTGGGGGACAGACCACCTCCGCACACCCCAGTGCAGGGCCCTCCCTCCAGCAGACGCCACTGCAGCTCCTGCTCCAGCCCAGAGCCGCAAACATCTGTAACCCTGAGCTCCCATGGGGCCTGGGGATGGGGTGCCGGGGGGAGGGGCGGGGTTTGGGCACAGGACGGAGGTGTTGGGGAGGAGGAGCACAAGGCGGGGTGTGGGAGGCCCGGGCCTCAGCGCGGAAGGTGGGCAGACAAAGGCTAGAGCAGCAGCAGTGGGGGGAGACGGGGGAGACGGGGGAGACGGGGGGAAGGGAAGGGGAAGGGGAGGCTGAGTCTGCTGGTCAGGTGGGCGCCGGCCCCTGGGGCAGCACCGGCAGCAGAACAGAGTGGGGGGGACCGGGAAAGGCGTCATCTGTCGCCCTGCCTCTCACAAAGCTCGCCTGGGATCGGACGGCACCCAAGCTGAGCTGCCGGCCCGGCACGGCCCCTGTACCCTTCTACGGCCGCAGCACAGACCAGGGGGAGCCTGGCACCGCCCCTCAGGTGGGGCTCCTGGGCGGGGCCCCCACAGCCTCCTGCAGCAGGTCAAAGCCTTGAGTACCATCCACTCTTATCTTTCAAACCCATCAGTTCTACCTCAAAAGTCTCTCTGAAGTCCTTTGGTAGCTTCGTTACCACCAGCCACCCTCCTGCTCCCTCATGGCCCCTACAGCCTGACCTTGAGACGTGGGGTGCAGGTCAGACCCCACCCTCAATGACACACCAGCTCCTTGCTTCACCCCCAGCCCAGCTGCTTAGCCCCCATTCCAGCCACATGGGCCATCAGTCCATCCCAGGCCCTGGGCACAAGGGCAAACTGAGGTCCAAAGAGCGTAGTCCCTGCCAGTCACATGGGTGCCTACCAGGCAGGGACGGATGGGGCAGCACCTGCCTCGGGATGGGGACAGTGGTGGCCCCCCTCCGGGGCACCGAGGCTCCCAGCCAAGGGCCTTTGCTTGAAACTGGGTGAGGTTGGGGGGGGGGGGCTGCCATGAAATGAGTGAAACATGAGGCCCTGAAGGGGAATGGTGGAGGCCCGGGACGCGGGCTGTGGGGAAAGGCCCAGGCCCCACTCTGCACCCCTCCGCCAGGCCCCCGTTTTGGTGCCCCACCACACTGGTGAGGGCGAAGGGGAACAGGCAGCACAGCCCCAGGCTGAAGGGTCCCCAATCCACACCCTGGTCTCCAGCCCCAACCACCCACGGGGCGGGGCCCACAGCAGAGAGATACCGAGGAGGCTCTGGGAGCCCTAGGCACACAGGGGGGTCACAGGCTGCCCACCCCCACATGCACTCTGCAGGGAACCCACAGGACCTTCAGGAAGGGCGGGGACGCCTCCCGCTGTGGCCAGGTGAGGCACTAGGGTCCTCAATCAGGACAGTGTCCAGGAAAGAGGGGTTAAGGGCCACCTGGGGCCTCCCAGCCTCCAAGGTCAGGGCTGCCTCAAAGCCCAAGGCTGGCCCAGGACTGGCTGCCAGAGGCACTTGGGTCCCCAAGGCTCAGACCACCCCCTTGGCAGCCCTGGGCCGTTTGCTCTTGCCACCCCCCGGGCAGCAGGTGTGCCCACAGCCCCTGGATTCTAAGGTACCCACTCTTTCCCTGTCAGCACTGAAACGGGCTGGGCCGACCTGCGGCACCCTCGGGTCAGCCGACCACCCTGCCTTCCTTAGGGGGCACGAGACGTGGGCAGGACGCAGAGGTCCAGCTGCCGCTCTGGCAGATTCAGAGCAGGCAGGGGGCCTTGCTGTCTGGCACCTTTCCTCTAATCCCAGTCCGCCTGGCGATGGTGATGGGCACATTCAGTCAGAAGGGACCAGCCTCAGGGGACTGTGAGCTGGGACTGAAAGGCCCCATGCCCGGTACAGAGCACCCCCAATCAAGAGCACCAGGACAGGAGGAACAGGGCACGAGGTGCAGAAACAGCTGATGTTAACTCGGCCACCATGGGGACCCGAACAGCCCCAGCCCTGTCCGGGGGTCCTTGCCCACACATGGGGTGGGGGGCAGCTCTCGGCCCAGTTGGTGAAGATTCAGGCCGAGCACCTCGGTACGCAGAGTGCACCCAGCTGGGGGTTCCGCCTTAGGGGCACCTCTTCTCCCTCACCCAGTCTCCCCTTCCGGGACCCTCCAGCCACCCATCAGCCCCTTGCCCCCCTCTGGGCAGCTCCTCTGCCCCCCAACTCCTGAAAGTGGTGGTCCAGGCACAAAAGATTATAGGGGGAGAGTGCCTCCCCTGCCTGGCCAGCTCACCCCCCCAGCTCACCCGAGACCCCAGACGGTTAGCAGCAGAGGCCCCGTAGGGGGCGGACCCTGGGCCTGGGCAAGGAGCCCCGGGTCGGGACGCAGGAGGCCCGTGCCAGGGGCCCGTCCACAGGTGGGCGCACCTTGAAGCAGGCTGGACCCACCCAGGGAGAGGAGATGGCGGGGCCACAGAGCCAGAGCCGGCGGCGGGTGGGAGGAGGCAGCACTGCCCCCGAGATTGGTGAGGTGCAGAGGTGCATGCTGGGCAGGAAAGCCTTTCTGAGGGAGCCGAGTGGGTGCCCCAATTTTGCTTAAGCTTTGGAGAGGGAGCCGGCAGCTACCAGAAGGATGAAAGGAAACCAAAGCCGGGTCCTTCTTAAGGCCTGGGGCCTGCACAGCTGCTGAGCGGGAGAAGCCAATTCTTGCCAAACAAAAAGATCAAGACGTTTGCAAAAGAAGCCCTTTGCAGGCCGCCCGCAGGCAGGGCCGGCCGCTCCTGGGCGACTTTGCTGTGGTTTGGTCATTTCGTGACATCTCGGGTCCACAGGGGGAAGTGTTGGAAGGACCCAGCTCTTTCCGGCTGAGACTGCAAGAACCCACACCCATTCCTCCCGGCCTCCTTGCTCCCTGGGCCCTGTCTCCACGCCTACCTGAACCCTGGCGACTCCTGGCCCAGCAGGCCAGAGGGCCTGGCCCTAGCGGCTGGGGCTTTCTGAGGGGCGACAGCTCCCTCTCGGGTTCCGCAGACGGAAGCCCAGGCCCAGGGCATCCCGGAGGGACAGAGCCATGTGCTTTTTCCCAGCATGTCACTCATGGAGCCCTAACTGGAATAAACCAGGGCGTGCGCCCGTGGCAACCTGCTTCCTTCCGAGAGGGTCACCCCTGCCACTCGGGGCCGCCGCAGTCCACAGCTTTCGGTAATGCTGCTCAGGGTCAAGACCTCCAAAAGCTCCCATCAGCCTGGCCAAGGTAGCAACCTCAACCCCCAGAATCGGCTGCTATTAGGACCATCTTACACCTTTCATATGGAAACCTGTAAATTCAGCTGTTTCGTGAGCTTGTTTCCTTCCACCACAGGAGGTCTCCAGACCTTCCCGTTACCGGTCCGGCTCCCCGCCCTCCACGAGGTACCAAACATGAGCGCAGCTGTCTGCCCCAAGCGCTCACCAGCCCCCTCTCCACCCTGGAAACAATAACGGCTCCTCTCTGCAAAGGGCACTTCCCGCGAGGGCGCGGGGCCACGTGGGTGTCTCTAGCCGGCGCGGCCTGGACAATCAGAAGGCCACGCCATCCTCACTTTACAGAGCCCGGCTCAGAGGGAGGCCGGTCCTAGAGGGTGAGGAAGCTGCCTGAGCTGGGGTGTCTGACCTCCAGGACCCCGGGACCTTGGGGGTGGCCTGCCCCAAGCCTTTGCACCCCCTGCAGGGGCCCTGCACAAGAACCCTTGGTGGGGCTCCGGCAGCCACCTCCCAGGTCCTAGCCTCCCTGCTGCGCAGTCCCCCCTGCAGGGAGCCGGTGGCCACGCGCCCCTCAGCCCCGCAGCCTGGGGGTCATGCCCTGGCGGCGGTCAGGTGGTCCCGCAGCAGTGCTCCTGCGCGAAAGAGCTGGCTCCTTCCCAGCATGCCGTCCTCGACCTCACCAACCTGCCTACTAAACTGAACAGGGGCGGCCGGTCGTAAAACGGGTCCCGGCCGTCACACAGGCCGTGCTCGGGAAAGACGTCGTCCTCCAGGTCCTCCTCCTCCTCCTCCTCCTCCTCCTCCCCTAGGCTCTGCTCCTCGGCAGGCTCGGTGGCGTCCGAGTCGAGGCTCGAGGAGGTGGGGGAGGGGGTGAGAGCAGCCATGCGCGCGCTCATGCACGTGTAGAGAAGAGGGGAGCTGCTGCAGCCAGAGGCGACCGAACTGAGGTTAGTAGGACAAGACAGAGACAAGTTAACACCAGCCGCGCAGGGCGCACGGGCCGGGGCTCCCGACTCCACCCGAGCCGAGCGCGCAGGCCACCGAGACGCCGCTGGAAGTGCGCCCTGCCCCAGGTCAACAGGCAACCGCCTGTGTGGTCGACAGGAGGTTCCGGAAGGTTCCGGAGGCACTGACGGTGTGATCCTGGCCCGGTGCGGCTGAGGGTGTGTGAGGACCGCGTGCACTTGGCCGCAGACCCCAGACCGGACCAGGGAAAGGAGGCAGAGGACTGAGGCCTGGGGTGGCAGGGCCCCAGGTCCCCACTCACACCCCACAGCCACCAGGTGACCCAGAAAGTCTGACTAAGCCTCCCACACTCACACATGTGGACACATGTGGCCTGGTGGCGACACCGCACAATGGGTGCAGGGGCAATGACGAGACGCCTCCACGGCCCCTCAAATAACGGGGCCCACTGGTCATACCAGAAGGACAAGGGCAGAGGAGTGGGGACGGGGACAGACATCTCACTGGCTCCTCCTCATGCGGGCGAGAGCCCAGGCGGGGGTTCCGCCTTGAGAGGTGGTTGGTTCCTGCCCACACATCTCTCTCTCTCTCTCTCTGTTTCCTCCCAGGGAGGGTGGGGGTGCCCACCTGCCCACCAGCCGGAACCAGGGGAACCGGTCGTAGAAGGGGTCCCCGCCTGTCACCACGTTGTCACAGTCCTCGATGACGCTGGAGGGCACCTCGGCCGCCCGGTCGTACATCTCCCGCATGAGGTCCAGGCGCTGCCTGCAGGGAGCGGAGGTTAGTCGGCCGGCAGAACAGTCACACCGCACCCTGCTCCTGGGACCGCAGGCTCGGCTCCGGCCACAGGGTCCCACTCAGGGTCATCTGAGGCTTGAGTTGGTTTCCTGACAGACCCTTCATGGTCCCCCAAATCGGTCAACTGTGAGCACAGGACTTCCAGTGAAACATACGAGGTCACCACTAACTCCTCCCGACTCCAGCCAAGTGACAGCAAGGTGGTTCAAGCAGGCAGGGGGCCAGGAACCAGTGACAGGGTGGGGACACGGAGCGGGAGGCGGAGAACTGGGGAGACCCCCCCCCACGGAACGGCATGGGGAGCTCAGGACGCTCCAGGAACGAAGGGCAACTTGGTGACAGGATATGGGAAACAATATTTAAAAACTCTTACCCCAGGAAGACCTGCAAGGTGAGGGAGGAAGGAAATGGGATCATCTCCCTCCAGGGCTCAGGGGTAACATGAATGACGGAAGGTGGACATTTGTCCAAGTCAGACCACAGCCCCCAGGAGTTTGTATGAACGTGTGTGCTACCGATGTGTGTGCGTGAGTGTGGGTGTGACTGGGGAGGATCGGGGTGTGTGTGGGTGTGTGGGTGTGTGTGTGACTGGGGAGGATTGGTGTGTGTCGGTGTGTGTGGGTGTGCATGAGTGTGAGCATGACTGGGGAGGACCAGAGCGTGTGTGTGCGTGAGAGTGTGTGATGAGTCATATAAGAAAGGAAGGTGCAGGAGAGTCTGTGGGTGTGAGTGTGTAAATGTAAGTGTGAGTGAGTGTGCTATGTGTCTGTATTAATTATGTCTCTCATTCTATTTTATGATGTTTTGACATTTTGGGGACTTGCTGGTGGGGATGACGCCCCTCCTGGGGCTAGCCAACTTGCAGACAGAAAACACCCTGGGGGTGAGTTTCACACACATGCCCTGCCCTCCATCACCCCAGGCCGGGCAGGTACCAGGCAAGCGGGGGCAGCCCTGTGCCCCAAGCCCACCAATGATCCTGCCTCGTCTGTCCTCGCTGTTCACCTCACCCACCTCGCCCGTGAAAACCTCAGCGGGGGCTGCGGCCAAGGCCTCTCCCTCGCCCCCATCTCCCCGCTGCTGCTCTGTGCTCCCCTCTGGCCCTGTGTGCTGGCCTCCTCTCATTTCTGGGGACAATGTTAAGCTTTTCTTCAGTGACACTGACCTGTCGTGTCTCCCTCGGTCACCTTTATAAATTCAGGGCTGGGCACAAGTCTCAGTGAGCGTGTGAGGACCAAGGAGGTGGGCCTGTGGCAGCCCCCCCCCCCAGGCCCTGCGTGCCCCCCCTGCGCCCCTCCCTGCAGCTCCCACCAGCCCCCTCCACAAACGCAACCTAAAGTAAACGCGCCCGCTGCCCTGGTGGAGGGAGAAGAGGCTCGGGGATGGGCCGTTTCACTTTTTGTTTGACTTTAAAAGAGATGAAACTGGAGAAAAAGCTGCCTGGAGACACGTGCACGGGGAGGCCGGCGCCCACCTCCCCTTTGGCGGTTTCTGCGCCAGCACCACCTCAGCTGCCACCTGCCCCACCTGAGCTTTTCCAGCGTCCAGTAGTGGGTGGCCCCGTTCTTCTGGTCCTGCACCTCCACGGCCACGATGGTGCGGGGGAAGGGGCGCGTCTCTCGGTCCTTAGCAGCCTCTGGGGGCAGCAGGTCCGGGGGCAGTGGGGAGTAGAGTGTGTCCGTGAGGAGGACAAACTGGAACTGGACCTGGGACAGGCACCAGATGATCACCTGTCAGCCCCTTGGTGGGTGGGAGCCAGGACCCCAGAGGGCTTCCTTCCCCCCTCCCGCAATCGCAGCTGCACATGGGGACCTTCCAGCTGCCACCTGTTCACCTGCCCCCTGTGAGGGCGGGGGCGTCGCCTGGGTCCGTTTCCTGACTCCCCCCGTCCCCAGGAGCAGAGGGGCCCAGCAGAGCGGGGGCAGCCCTGAGAGCGGCCCACCTTCTTCTTGAGCTCCACACTGATGGCGTTGGCCTCCTTGAGGAAGATGGCGTTGCCCCAGAGCAGGTCCCGCAGCGACGTGAACTGGTACCACTTCCACTTCCGGAAGGCCCACAGTGCCAGCTCGCACTCCCGCTCCGTCCACTGGACTGTGGGGACAGGGCTCACAGTCATCGGGGCAGGGCCACGCCAGCTGGGGGCTGTGTCCGGGTCCCCAGTCTCAGACCAGCTGTTCCGGGCGCTCAGAAAGAAGGAAACCGGCAGAAAGACCTGCCATGGAGCCGTGGGACGTGAAAGGCTCCATGGGCTCTAGAGGCCGGTGCGTGAGCATCCCGAGAGGCGGACTGAGCTCAGGGAGGCCCAGGGCAGGCAGCAGCAACGTGACAGGCACCACGGTGCCCCGTGGAGACAGCAGTCGGGGCGGGGACTGCCCCCCACACCATCGCCCAGCTCCTGCACCCTCTGTCCCCCAGGAAGGGCCGGTCCACATTCCCAGGCTCAACCCCTCCCCCGAGCGACCCCTCCCACGCAGAGCCCCGCCCTTTGTGTAGATGAGTCCAGATAAGGGCGGATCGAGGCCACATCAGCACAAAAATGCTGCTGACCTGCTGCCCGGGAACCTGTGGCCACTGCGGGCCCACAGCAGCGTGAGGTCCGCCGGTGGGGCACCCAAGCAAATGACTAGAAAGAGAATCCCCAGGTGGGAGCAGAATGACCTTGTTCTGGGGAGCACCAGCCTCTGTGGGCAGGACAAGGGGGAGTGGGCACAGGACACTGCCCTGTCCTCCCTGTGGTCCAGGCTGCTGCCTCCAGAAGTGCACGCATGTGCACACGCATGTGCAAGCATGCAGGGGGGGCGCTTTCCTGCTGCAGCACGGCCTCCCCAGATCCTGCCCCCCAGGGAGCAGCCTGGGGGCGGCAGCACTTTCTGGGAGGCCCCTCCGTAGCCTGGGGCCCAGGTCCCACCCAGCACGAGGCGGGCAGCCCTCACCTTCGTCCTCCAGCTCCTCCTCCTCCTCGTTGGCCTCCGGGAAGTACCTGGAGTCCATCTGCTTCTGCAGGGCCTCCAGTTTGCTCTCGTAGTCCTGGCACGGAAGCGGGGATGGGGCTCCACCTGGGCCCCGCGCTGCGGGCCCCGCCGCCCTGTGCACCAGGACGCCGCCCGCCACCGCGAGCGCTCGGGCAGCCGAGAGTCGGGCTGTTTGCAAAGCAGGGACCCGGCCACCTCCCCGGGCGTGGGGTGGGGCCTGCAGGGCACCGGGTCGGGGTCGGGGTCGGGGGGCTGGGGGCGGGGGCGGGCGGTCTGGGGACCTGGGGGGCGCGCCCTCACCAGCCTTTGCTGCTCCAGCAGGTAGGTGGCCTCCTCTCGCTCCCTGCGGTACTGGTCCTCCAGCTCCTGGAGCCTGCGGGGGCGGGGGTGCGTGACTGGCTGGAGGGGGTGCGGGGCGGGTGGGGGCGGGGCCCGGGCCCGGGGCGGGGCGTGGCCGCGAGGGGAGGGCCGGGCGGCACCTCTGCTCCATCTCCTGCTTCATGTCAATGCCCTGCTTCTCCAGCAGCTCCCGCTGCGCGAAGGCCCAGTCCACCGGCTCCGAGGGCGTCTCCGCGCAGGGCGTTCGCTCGCGCTCCTGCCGCGCCTGCTCGGGGTGGTTGAACCGGAACACGTGGCTCTTTCCCATGATGATGCGGTTTCCTGGGGGACGGAGGCCAAGCTGGACTAGGGGGCCTGCCACCTCGGGGGGCCTCAGGGATGACGGGGAGGAAAGGGAGAGGGGAGCAGACGCTTCCTTGGACTGGGCTCCCCGCATCGCCCACCCCAGGGGCCACCCTGGCCCTCGGCCCCACGGCCCTCCTCCCCTCGCCCCCCAGGGCGTGAACGCCTCCCCGAATCCTCCCCCTTGTCCCCCACTTTGCAGCCACGGATGCTTGCACACTCCGGGGGTCTCTCCCCTGTCTCCACCCTTCCCGTGGCCCGCGGGTGCTACTCTCAGCCCAGGGCCCGGAGCCCTTCTAAACGCCTGCAGCCCTGGGAACGGCAGACGCCACCGGCAGACGGTGGGACAGGGCCTCCCGCCGCTGTACCTGACCGGAGGATGCTGGGCTCTGTGACCTTCTTGCCGTTCACATAGGTGTCTGCACCCTCACAGGGCTCCAGCGTCACCACGGCTGCAGGACAGACGGGGACTGTCATCGTGGGTGCCACAACCTTCGTCTACTTGTGGGGTGCAGGTACCTGGCCACCACCTCGCTCCTCACCAGCAGCAGAGCCTGACAGTTGGGGGCACCTGTTCTGGGCCTCAGAGAAGCCGGGGGGGTGGTGGCACTGACCAGCACAAGGGGGGTGCCCAAGATGGGGGTGCCATCAGGGAGCAGGAGGCTGTGTTGGCTGACCGCCTGCCTGTCAGCGTCTCCGGGTGGGCACAGATGGAAAACAGGGGCACCATGTCCCTGGGGCCCCTCTGGGGAGGGCAGGCTTTGGGGGCAGAGAATCCTAGGAGAGCCAGCATCCCCAATATTGCTTAAGGCCACCACCCTGAGGTGTCCCAGTCATAGAGCGGGCTTTGGCCCCTGGTCTGCAGCCCCGAGGCTGGCCAGACACCTGCCCTGCACTGGGGGTTGGGGGCACTGTAACAATACTCTGACCACAGGTGCTCCTGAGACATCACCCCTGAGACGGGCCACAGGTACTGGGCAGTGGACAGGCAGCGTGAGGCATGGGTGGCCCCACAGCCAGCAGGAAAGTGTGGCCCAAAATTAATTCTCCAGCCTCCACCGTCTTGTTCCTTGTGACTCTCTGCCCTCCCACCCAGGAACACCCCCAAATGCCTTGGCATGGGAGAGAGAGCCCACAGCCCCAGCCCAGCCGCTGAAGCCCCTCTCTGATGGAGGGGCTCCCAGGATTGAAGGGCGCTGGGAGGGGAGCAGCCGGCCTGGGCTGATGCAGCAGGACCCGCTCAGGCCAGACGCTCAGCAGCACCACATGGTGGTGACGGGGAGCAGTACCTTCACTGCCCCCTCTGGAGTTGCTCCGGAAGACACAGTGCTCCTCCTTGATGAAGTGCCCACTCAGGACGATGTCCTGCCGCCGCTCCCCGTCCTCCCGGCCCACTCTGCAGGGGGCAGGCAGGGGCAAGGTCAGGGAGGACCAGACCAGGGCGCCCAGGAGGCCCCCCGCCAGCTCCCTCCCTGCATCCGCTGCAGCCCCCAGGGACGCCCAGCTGCGCTCTTATGGGAAACACCCAAGATGTACAGGAGTGGGGGTGCAGAGGGTGCCCCCAAGTGTGAGAGCCACGCAGCCCAGAGGAGCTGGAAGCAGCACGCTCCAGAAGCAGGGATGGATCCTCGCCCCGTTGCCACCCCGCCTGTGAGTCCACCCCCCGCCCCACCTGGTGAGCCCGTCCTTGATGTAGTAGAGGAGGCACTCAGACATCAGCGGGTCCTCATTCAAGTTGACGAGATGCGGCGTCTGGGGAGAGAGGATGGTCACTGTCTTGCAGGGAGCAGGAGCCCGGAACTGGCCGGCCTGCACCCGTGGGTCTGGCCCCGTGGGGACACAGTGTCCTCCCGGGCAGGCAGGGGGGGACAGGATACAGGAAGGAAAAAGCTCCCTGAGGAAGAGTCTTCGACGGGGACCCCAGAGCCTTGTTGGGGGGGGGGGGGGTCAGCCAGGGAGCAGGCTGGGTGGGGGCTCAGCCTCGGCACTCCAGGGGAGCTGGGTGTTGGGAGGTGCCGGGGGCGAAGCTCCCCGCACAGGGTCCGGCGCCTGGAGCTATGGTGGGATGTGCCGGGTGCAGACGGGGTCCCTGCACTGGCCCTGCGCCCCGCCCCACGAGGTCCTGGGCACCCAGGAGCAAGGGCTCCAGTGGGCCCTCCACCCAAGCCATGGCTCCTAGGGGCTCTAAGGGTCTGGTGATTTGGGGGGTGGGGGGGGTCTGGGTCCTAGAATCACCAGACTTTTCCCCAAACGCTCCATCTGAGCTACTGAGGGGGGGTCGCTCTGCTCTGTCTGGGGGGTCCCAGCTGACAGGCACCCCCCACCTTGAGACCCTGCCTAGGACCGGGTCTGATGAGCATGCCCGGCCTGGGCAGCAGAAGAGGGGTCCCTGCTGAGCCCTGACTGGATGAGCTCCACGGAGCAGCTGAATCCCAGCCTGGTGTGCACCACCCCTGGGTCAGGCGGCACTGGTTCCGGGCCGGGTCCAGCCCCACGTGTCTCAGGCCTCCAGCCTAAGTGTGGCTCCCAGTGGGACCTTGGCCTTGAGGAGACCCTCAGTTCCTTCCTCAGGCAGCTAAGGAGCCCTGGCCCCACCCCGAGGCCACAGGGATGCCACCAGGAGCAGGCGGGGTTGGGTCTCCCGCACAGGGAGGGACTGTCTGTGGTGAATGTGCCCCCCCCGTGCCTGGCCCCCACTGCTGCACCCCTTCTCCTCCCAGAGTAGCTGAGACCCCTTGAAGGGCAGCAGGTGGCCCAGCCATGGTCAAACCAGGGCAGCCCCTTACCTTTTTGGGAGAGAACACACCCAGGGTGCCGCCGTCCTCCCTCATGGCCACACCCATCTCGGCCAGCAGGGCTTCCCTGGGGGGACAGAGTGGGGAACAGCTCAAGCCCCAAGAGGCCATAGGACCTGCCTGACCCCTAACTGGACTGACTGGGACCCAGCAGAGCTCCGGCCACACAGTCCGTGGCAGTGCCTGGGTAGTGACCCACTTGGTCAGTGAGTTAAGGGGTCTCCTTGGAGGCACTGGTCACCTGGGAAGGGATCACGCAGTGACAGAAGGTAGGGTCCCTGGGAGGGAGGGGATGGGTCTGCGGGGCCCAGGGCTGGCCTCCTGTCCCCCGACCCACCTCTCCATACGGATGGCCTCCGTCCTCCGCAGCTTCTCCTCCCAGGTCTCGTTGAGCTCAGCGATGATCTTCTCCGTCTCCTGCGGGTGACACAGTGCGGAGAGGTCGGGGCCGGCACGGGGCAGGCGAGCTGGCCTGCAGGTGCCACGCTCCCAGTGCCCCGTCCACCCCGCAGCGCAATATGCAAAGGATCTGGGCTGAGCGGTTAGTGTGCCCTCGAAATTCCCTGTGGATGCACCCAGAGGACAGAGCAAACGGTAAAGCAGCCCAGGAGGGAGACGCTGCGGCCGGCTTGGACACACAGGCGCCCATCAACGCCTCCTGTCTGCTTCCAGCCCCATGTTGGGCAGGGGGGGGGGGCTGCACCCCAGGAGGCCCTCTGCTCCAGGGCCCCCACACCAGCCTGGAGTCCAACCTCTGCTCCTCTGAACCCTAGTCCTTCAGTCTCTAAGGTCTGGGCTAACCCCGCAGCCCAGGAAAACAGGATGTAAAACCGACAACCAGCCTGGCCATCACTGGGGGTCAGGGAGTGACTGTGAGCACAAGGGGGCCAGAGGGCAAAGGGCCACGCGCTCAGAACACTCGGGATGGGGCGCAGAGCCTGCAGGGGCCCCGTGGTGCTGGGCGCAGAACAGGGAACTCCGGGGGGGCACTGGGGGCACCACCTGCAGGACTCACTGCGCCTCCAACCAGCCCCACTTCCTGCCCTTAGCCAGAGGGCTTGGTCCAGGCCCAGAGCCGGGGCCCACGGAGGCGAGGCCCCCGCCCGCTGCTCCAAGCTCAGCCCGTTTCCCAGGGCCCCGTCCAGCCCTGCCCCCTCACCTTCAGCCTTTCGATGGCCTCCTCGCTGCCCGGGGCAAACAGGAGGCGCTCGTGCAGGCTGGACACGGAGGCCGCGCGGCTGGACAGGGCCGAGAGCGAGGACGAGGGGCTCATGCCCACCAGGGCGTTGGTCACTGTGGAGAGATTGTCAGGGGCTCGACTCAGCTCCGCCCAGTCCCAGTGACGGTTACTGTTGTCAAGGTCGGGCAGGTCTACGGGAGGAAGGGCGGGGGGCAGACAGATGGGAGGGAGAGAAGAGAGACTCGAGTTGGGAGGCTGCCGGAGGCGGGCGAAGAGCAGGCAGGAAGCAGGAACCACTGGTGGGTGCAGCCGCCAGGCGCCGGCAGCGCATGCAAGGCCACCTGCCCCCGCGCGACGGGCCCCAGCCCTGGGAGCACGGCACCACCGTGGCCGCAGCGCCCCTCGCGCCCCTCGCTCCAAGGCCTCTGCGCTCCCTGCGCCCCCAGGCCAAGCCCTCCACAGAGCGACTGGCCCTCCCGGTACCTCGTGCCCTGTCACCCTGCCCGCTACTCCTCACTGTCACTGCCCAGGTGCACGTGCAACCCGGGCCCATCCTCTCTGCTGTGGGCGCCCACCCTGTGCCCACCCCATGCCTGGCCCCCAAGGCATCTTGCAGACTCAGGCTTTACTGCCCACCCCAAGGAGCCCCTGCAGGAGAGGGGAGCTGTGGGGCCCTTCAGGAAGCCCTGACTCCTCCACCCCGAGAGGCTGCTCTGCGCTTGGGGCTTCCCGGCACTGGGAACCCAGGGAGCCCCCAGCCGCCCGAGGGCCCCCGAAGGCCTGGCCGGGGGTGGGGGCAGTGACACCCTCCTGGCAGAAGCAGCCGCAGAGCAGAGCAAACGGGACAGCGGGGGGGCACCAGGAGGCCTTGGGGGGCACTGAGTGGTGCCCCTCACCCTGGGGAGCCTAGCCCACGGCCAGCAGGGGTCACAGGCTGGGAGGCCATGGCAGCATCGGACTCCAGCATCCCCAGGGGAGGGGGCCTTGGGGTGTGTGGGGCCAGAGGGAGGCCAGAGCCAGGGACAGGTGTGGCCCTCCGGCACTGACACCAGGGGCCTCCCAGGCTTCTGGGGGCACGTGGTGGTCAGCGCGCCTGAGCCCAGCCACTTCCAGCCTGAGGAGGCCTTGGCTGTCCCTCGCCCCCCTGGTGCCTCCGTTTTCCATTTAGACAGGAGGGCGCCTGTGCATGAGGGGGTGGGCTCGCCCCGCCCTGCCGACCCTGGGCCGCGCCCTCCCGCTGGCGGCCCCACCCCGAGGGCAGCGGGCAAAGCGGGGGCACACAGAGGGCAGCGAGGGGATACACACATTTGGGTCCTCCGGGCACAGTGTTGGCTGAGGGGGGTGGGGTGTGGGGAGGGAGGAGAGACAGAGAAACAGAAGAACAGTTTGCCTCTGGACGGTCTGGGGCTCGCCCGTCGCAGGCCGGGCGTCAGGCAGGTGGCCGTGGTCTCCACTGGGACGCAGGGACCCCAGCACCTGTGGTGAGCCAGCATGGCTTCCGGGGGACCATCTCCGGCCTGCTGGGACCAGCACCAAACCCAAACCACGCAGCCCACTCACCCAGGGAGGCCCCACCCGCTCAGCCCGGGCCTGGCCCCAGGAGAAAAGCCAGGCTGGCCCAGGAGGTCCCCAGGGACCCTCAGCCCGGCTACCCTGCCCCAGAGAGGCGGGCACAGACACTCACTGTCGGTGATGTCCCCGAGACCCTGGGCGTACAGCAGGTCCCGCAGCCGGGTCACCTCGTCCTTCAGCTCGCGGATCAGCTTGTTGTTGGGGTCCTCGTTGATGACAGCGTTGCAGCGGATCTGCTTCGCCCGGTCGGCATACCTGGGCAGCAGACAAGCTGTGGGCTGCGCTCGCCGGCAGGCCCGCGGGGCCACCCACCGGGGCCCCTGGCCAGAGACCTACGGGGCGGCCACCCTGCCCCAGCTCGCCCACTTGGGGAAACCTAGGTCCCGGGAGGGGAAAGGCGGGGTGGCATCTTCTCCTCGAGGAGAGGCCTTGGCACCTGGACCGCGGTGCCAGAGTGGACGGAGCCATGAAGGATGTGAGAACATCCCCATGAACGTGTGTCCGAGCCCACGCTGCAAACAGCAAATGCACATGTAGATACAGAAGGGAGACCTACGTCCTCTTTCTCTCTCCTGCTGGTGGTGCTCAGTCAAAAGGGGCCAGACATGCTGTCCAGGCTGCTAGGCAGCCTCCTGTAAGGCGGGGGCCCACGCTCCCTTGTAAGGACACCCACCAACACCCAAAGAGACCTTTAAAGACACACCTTCACCCCTCTGCTACTTAATGACCCCCAGTGGCTCCCACAGTTGAAAGGGGGTGCAAGCTGTTCAGCCCACAAGCCCAGCTCTCCCAGTCTTGTGCCACGGAGACCCTGGCCGTTCACAGCCCCAGAGGGCGCCTCAAAGGGTGATGGGAATGAAACGGGCCCCAGGAAGACCCAGGCACCCCCGATAGCCACTGGAGCCTCAAGGAGTCACAGGTGAAATGGACTCCCCGGGAGGCACTGCTCCCACCAAGACCAGCAGGGGCCCAGCCCCCTCCCTTGAGAACGCACCTCAGCGTGCTCAGGGTCTCGTCGTAGTTGATGTCTGCAGGGCTCAGGGCGGCCACCATCGCTGTCCTCGAGTTCCCGCCTGTGGGCAGAACGGCCGTGCGGGAGGAGGTCAGCCCCTGCCATGGTGCCACGTTCTCCCCGCTCCGTCCCCTCCTATATTTACAGCTGGGGCGGCTGAGGCCCAGAGAGGTAAACTGAGTCATGGGCCAACCGGGTGAACACAGAGGATGCAGCCTCAGCCACGCAGCCAGGAAAGGCCGGGACCCCCAGCTGTCTGGGTTCACCAGGCCAGCCCGAGGCTCCGTTCACCTCCGTGGGCATCGGCTTCCCCGGCTGTAAACACAGCTAGTGAGGACCCTGAGGTTATATTGGGGGGGCAGCATTCAGTCTTCATCTCCCCATCTACCTCTCATTGGTTCAGAACTCAGGTAGAGAGAAGAGGTGATTTATGGCAGCCCCCCAAAACCCAGCAAGCAAGCAGGGCTCCCCATATCCATGGAGTCTGGGTCCCTATTACAACAGATGGGGACACCGAGGCCAAGAGAGAAGTGGGTACTTGGTCCTGGTTCCTGACACTTGTTGTCATTAACCTCTTTGTGGCCACTGTCCCAGGCCCTCTGGAAAACCCCCCAAGTCCCCCTCAGTCTTGGCCCAGGAAGGGAGTAGGCCTCCAGTGTGGGGGGCCCCTTCCAGGCAGGAAGATGGGGGAGCGGCCCAGGGCGGGGCAGGATGAACCCGCAGGTGCTCACCCAAGTTTTCCCGGAGGAGCCAGGTCAGCACAGAGTCTCTGTACGGAATGAAATCTGTCTTCTTTTTCTTCTTATTCTGGGGGGGAGGGACCCCGAAGGTCAGCCCTGAGCGCATGAAGCCGGAGGGGCAGGCACAGGGCCCGCAGGGCGGCCCCCAAAGCCACGGAGGCCACAGGGCCGGGCGGGGCCAGCTCTCAAGGCTTCTCCCCACCTGGACGCTGGGCACCCGCCCCAGGGCTGGGATCAGGGGCCATGAGCACCTCCCTCTGGGTCCTCCCTTGTCCCCGCCGTGTGTCTGGGTCCCAGAGCCCGGGCCCAGGCGTGCCGACGCCGCTGGCCAGGGCACCTCACGCTGTCCCCGCCGTGTCTCACGCCGTCACACACGCAGCTGCTCACCACTCCCCAGTCGCAATACAGACCATGCACAGCTCCTCGTGTGCCTTCCCCGAGGGTTCCTCAGGGCCCCCCAAACGCCCCCCACGTGGCCCCTCGCAGCCCCTCGCCCGTTGCGCCCAGCCTCCCAGTCCCACTCCCTCCCACGGGCCCCACAGCTGCTCCCACAGCCCCCCCACTGCGTTCTTCGGGTGTCCACACAGCTTCCTCCACAAGTCCCCGCACTCGCCCCGCGCCACGTCACACACTCCCGCGCACAGTCCCACGCACGCCTCCCACGGGTTGTATGCGCGGCTCCTCACAAACGTCCGCGCGGCTCCCGCACAGCTAGCCCCCCCACCCCGGCTTGCAGGGGGTCCCTCCCACGCTCTCCCGCCCCCGGCAGAGCCCCGCCCCTCCGACGCGGCCCCCCACGGGCTTCCTGAGCGCAGAGGGGCAGCACGCGCCTGCTGGGCCATCTCCCCCACGTGCCCCAGGGCTCGGCCTCCCGCCGTGCAGCTCCCCGGGCGGCTGACCAAGGGCTCCCTCGCTCGTCAGTCCCTGTCCCAGCCTGTTCCTTTCCTTCACGAGTCACCCCAGCGTGTGCTCATCCGCGTTTTTACTTTTGTTTCATGTCTGCTGTCTCCCCCCGGCCCTGTGCCGCGGCCCCTGGGGGCCCCGCTGGGTCTGGGGTGTTCGCTGGTGACGCACTTGGGGCTGGGTTCCCCGGCCGCCCCGCCCGAGGGGGCTGCAGTCCCTCCCCCGCAGGGACCGGCCCGCACGCCAGGACAGAAGCAGGCCACTCACCTTGTTGGGCCCGGAGTCCTGGAAAAGAGAAGACAAAAGCCACTGAGGACCTAGAGGGAACCCGGGGCCTCAGGGCGAGCGAGGAGCAGGGGCGGGCGGGCTCCGGGGCGCAGGAGCAGGAAAGGCGAGCCAGGGCCAGGCCTCGTCCCTGGCCACCCGGAGCTGGTCCCGAGTGTCGGGCCAAACAACAGTGCAGCCCCTTGCGTGGCCGTCACCCACCCGTGCTGCCCACCACCGATTTCAGAGGCAGGCGGGCTCTCCTGAGACTTGTCCGTCCCCGGCTGGAGGCCTGACGTCTCGGTGAGTGCGCAGCCCTGCCCCCACCCCCCACCCCGGGGCCTGTCAAACCCCGTCCCTCACCTCCCAGGGCCTTGGGGTCCCTCCTAGAAGGTGGCCCAGGTTGGGCTGACCACAGCCTTGCCCCCGCAGAAGGAAGCCAGCTAGCAAGCCCACAATAGCATGTGGGGACCCTCCAAAGGGCCCTGTGAGGAGTAAGGCTCACCCCCATTTTATGGGGGGGGATGAGACTCCAGGAAGTGACAGGGACGCTGCTCCATCTGTAATCTGGTGACAGGAGGCTCCCTCCTGAAGCCCAGGCACCTCACCAGAGACAGGGCCCGGAGCAGATGGGACAGGCTCCCCGCACCCCCACGGGAGGCAGGACGGGGCACCTCCATGCTTTAACCATCGGTCTGGTTCTGGAAACCGGGAGCCAGCTCACCATTTCCGCCAGAGCAGAGATGACCTTGCCCAGCGTCGTCAGGGACTTGTTGATGTTGGCTCCTTCCTGTGTGCAGAGACGGTTGGGACACCAGTGAGCCTGGGAGCCTCTCGCTCCAGTGCGACCCGCGGGGGCTGGATGCCTGTGGCTTTAGGGGTCCAGGCGCCCCCCAGGAAGCCAGCAGAGGCCCACCTGGCGGGGCGGGGAGCACAGCTGGCCCGGTTCCCCTCGGCTTCCTCAAAATCCTAGTAACACCTCCCATCTGCCCCAACTGCTACAACCTCCGGAGCCCCTTCCCGTCCACCAGAAAATGGGGGGACCCAGTAAAATAAAAAGGCTCTCCTTCCTGGCACCCAAGACAGCGCGACCGGAAGGCGTCCATCAGGACGAGGGCTGGCTGGCGCGCAGCCCGTGTTCTGCAGGTGGGAAAGCGCAGACGTGGGCGCGAGGTGCTGTGGGCCCGCTGAGCGCGCGGCCTTCCTGCCACGGTCATCTGCCTGCGGCCTTCGCCCATGTCCTCACCGGAGCCCCCACGGGCGCACCCGCCTCCAGCGCCCCGAGGAGCCCCCCGCCGGGCCCACCCTGGAACAAGCCAGGGGTACCGGCGTGCCCCCGCCTGTGAGTCGCGGGGCCGGAGGCGGTCGGGCCCCTACCTTGAGACGCGTGCCCTTCGCCCCCGTGGAGTCCGCCCGCTCGCTCCCGGCCAAGTCCACCAGGCTGATTTTGCTCACCTGAAACGGCAAGTGTGTCAGCCGCAGGGGACGCCACGGGGCCCGGCCTGCCCGAGGCACCAGGGCCGGGGGAGAAGTCCCTGACCCTGCATCCCCTCTGCGCCTCTGTTCAGAGTTCTTCCGACACTGCCTGGGGCTCGAAGCCCCCTCCCCTGAGAGGCTGGTGGTCCCCTGGCCCCGAGCACCCCACGCTGCAGCCACGCCGTTCTCTGCACGCTGCATGCTCTTCGCATGTTCATGCATGGACTCCCCACAGCGCCCATGAGGAGCGTCCTATCACTGTCACCCATTTCCACAGATGGGGACTTGGTCTGTGCTGGGGTTTGAGGCCAGTTCTGGCGCCCCAGCCACCGCTCAGCTGCCTCATGTGCCCAGCGGGGGCCCCAGCGAACGGCCCCTGTGTTCTGGGGTGGGCGGCCACATGCATCCTGAGGGGCCAAGGCCTTCCTGCGCCACGGCATGGACATCAGTGGGACCCTCTCGGTGCCCCAGGCCGCCGCAGTCCCTGCCCGCCCAGGCCCCACTGGAGGCCTGCAGGAGGATGGCGCCCGGCCAAGGTGACCCTAGCACCATCGGGACTAAGGGGCACTCCCTTCCGGGCCCCTCTGTGGGGCTGGCGTGCCAACTGAGAGAGCCAGCCCTCAGGAGGGGGCTGAGGTGCCCGGGAAAAGGCCTGGACGTGTTGTGGGCACAGGCAGAGAAAACCCCACGCCGTCGGTCAGAGCTGCTGGTGGGCACGAACAGGCCTGGTGCCCGCCCCGCTGCCCCCTCCTGGAGCCCGCAGACTGCGCATCGTGATGGAAGCCCAGGAGAGGACACCCCACCCGCATCCAGAGAAGCCGGGGCGCGTGGGAAAGGCATCTGGGCTGGGGGCAGCAGCGGAGCGGGGCCCGCTCAGCACAGCCTCTCTTTTGTGCTCACAGAGGCCGGCGCCCACGGTCCCCTTGGCGACAGGCACCACCCACTGCAGCTGAGACTGCCCAGCCTTCATCGCTGCCCCCCGGAGGGTCACACCAGCACCCGGGCCTTGGGGGCTGTGCTGTGGTGCAGCCTGGGCGCATCCCTGCTCAGCCCCCACAGTCTCCACCAAGGGTCTGTGGCCCCTCCACCCCAAGTCCCTTCCACACCCAGGTGGCACCAAATGTCCAGATGAGGTGGCCTTGTGGCCTGACCAACCCTCCCCAAGGCCCACGCTGGGTTGGGGGAGGTCAGTGCCTGGCGCACGGCGTGAGGACGCGGCCCCACCTCAAGGCCCGCGTGCCCGACGTCACCCCCCACCCCCCGCGAGGCCACGCTCACTTTCTCGGTGGTGATGTCGGTCTCCGCGTCGTGGCGCTTCTGGGTGAAGATGATGTTGAAGACGGCGTGGGAGCGGCTGCTGGTCTCGTTCATGTTCGTGGCCGCCACGGTCCTGGGGGGACAGGAGCCACACGTGGTTACCTGCCGGCCTGCGGTCAGACGTCAGGGGCGCCGCTGGGGCAGGTCACACGGTGTCAGCGGCCCTGGGCTCTCGGGGCGGCCCTGCTGGTGGACTTCGTGCCTCCTGACAGCCGAGCGGGGCCCACGCCCCTGTCCACCACGTCCCCCGTGGGACCCTGGGCCCCAGCTCCAGCCTGGCACGCAGGGCGCCATGACTGGGGGTGTTTCTCCGTTCCCGGAGGCTGAGCAGAACCCCCGTACTGCTCACTCTGCGAGCCGGGCAGGAGCCCTCGGGGCTGGGACGTGGGAAGGCCCCGGTGCCACCGACACGCAGAGACCTCGGGAAGTGGCCCCTCTAGGCCCCCACAGCACCAGGGGCCTGGTCAGAACAACACCCCCCCAGGAGCATAAATGAGGTGCGGGTGTTGGTGACCGACACAGGGAACCCTCATCCTCCAGGAGGGGCAGGAAGGGGGACTGTTACCGTGGTGACCAGGGAAGCCCCTCCGGGGCAGGGAGGCCCAGGGCACTGAAGCCCAGTGAGACCTATTGCTTATGGCCAGCAGTGCCCATGGCTGACCCTTCTGCACAGGTCCCTGTCCCTGCCACGGGGCCCCGTATCCTCTGAGCTGGCAGGGCCGGACCTCAGCCTCCTGGTCCCTGGGCCCAGCAAGGCAGCTACCTGTGGGGTGACCGCCTGGGGCAGCAGCCCTGTGAAGGTGACAGTGTCCTCTGTACCAGGGGCAGGGCAGGTCCCTCTCAGGGTGGCAGGTGCCCTGAATGGCCTCGGGCCCATGGGGGCCACCTGGCAGAGCCCAGGGGAGACAAGAGGTGCCCCGGGAACCAGGCCTTCCTTGGAGAGACCTGCAGCCGTGCGCATGGGGGCGGGAGGGCGAGTCACCGCACGCACCTGGCCTTGTTCCCTGAGTCCATGAGGTCCTGGATGTCATTATAGGAGGTGACGGCCAGCTTGGAGAGGTCCTCCACGTAGGGCCCCAGCAGCGGGTGCTCCCTCACACGCAGGTTGCCCTTGTTCTTGGGGTTCAGAAGGTCGCGAACGCGCTCACAGTATATCTCCATGTAGCTGACCTGCAGGGCAGAGAGACACCATCGGGGGCCCTGGGAGAGGAGCTCTGGGGGCTGCCATCAGAAAGCCCCAGATGTGGGGCTGGAGTTGTCACCAGGGACTCCTGAGGGGGCTACTGGAGGATGCGGGGTCACCACCCAGGAACCCCAAGGAGGCGGTGCAGGGACTACCATCAGGGACTCAGGGGAGAATCTGTGGGAACAGCCCGCTGGGTAGGGGGAGGTGTGCAAAGGACTCCAAGCCCCTGCGTGGGTGTGTGAGTTGGGGGTGTCAGCCTACTCCCCCCCGCCAGGCCCTCCCCCACCCACCGTCATCCCGGGGCTGGCTCCAACGCAGCCGCCCTGGGGCCACGGCCACAGTACGGCCCATGCTGTGCAGCTCTGAGGCACCGTCCCTGCCCCAGCACAGAGGAGCAGCTCATGGCAGACCAGCTGAGCAGAGCACCGCCCCTCACTCCTCTGCGCCCGGCACAGCCGTGTCCTGAGTGGCTGTGGTAGCATGGTTGCTACATGTACCAGTGAGTGACAAGCTAAGGGCACAGACCGGTGGCGGGGACTCACTTTACATCAGAAGAGCATTGCTATCTGCACCTGCAACCCCCAGCCACGCCCCGAAGACTGCATGCCGGCGGGCAGCCCTACCTCCACGGAGTAGGACATGTTGTCATTGGTTGTGTCATTGATGCGGGAGAACAGGTCCTCACACAGCTGTAGGGACCGAAGACACGCAGTCAGGTGACAAAGGCCCTGCACCTCAGACGCTGTGGGTTGCCTGCACCCAGGCTAGGCACTGCTTCCCCAGTGCCCCTGCCCCTCCCAGTTCATCATAAAGGCACTGAGAAGTCCTGCAGCCCAAGGAGCTGGCTGCCTCCTTCTGCTTAACTCAGCAGTCCCCGCACACACCTGACCCTCTCTCATGTCTCATCTGCTCACACTCCCAGCAGTATCTGAGGTGTCCTCGTCTCAGCCTTCTGATAACCCGGGCACCTCTTCCTGCCTAGACCACCGGTCCTCACAGCCCCCAGGCGAGGGTCGCCTCCCCCAGCGGGTCTCCCAGCTGCCCCAGGCCACCCCTGCTGCCCGGGTGTCCTGCCCTCCCCGCCGGGCCCCGCCCCGGGCCGCGTGCCTGCGGGATGATGCCCTGCTGGTCCTTCTCCTGCTTGCCCATCATGGTGTAGGACTTGCCGGCCCCGGTCTGGCCGTAGGCGAAGATGCAGACGTTGTAGCCCTCGAAGGCGTGCTGCAGCATCTCCTCGCCGATGTCCCGGTACACCTGCTTCTGCGACGCGTAGTTGATGTCCTCGGGCTGCGGGACAAGAGGGACTGCGGCTGCAGGAGGCGGGAGCGCCGCGGGCTCGGCCCACCCCGGGCCCTGAGGACCCACACCACGACCCGGGGCCTCCGGGGTACCCCCGCCAGCGTGCGGGGAGGGGCGCCCGCTCTGCCACCCACTCCGGGTGAGGGGACACGCTCTGCCTGGAGGTGGCTTCCTGAGGCAGGGACGGGAGGGCCTGGCCAACCAGGCCGCAGCCAGGCCGAGCGAAAGGGTGGTCCAGCCCAGGGACTCGCACGTGCTCAGGCTCGGAACTGGGCAGGTCAGACAGCGCTGGAGGCCAGGCTCAGCGTGGCGGTGTGGGCGTGGCGAGGGGCGGGGCTGGAGAGGGGCGCGGCGGCGTGGGTGTGGCGAGGGGCGGGGCTGGAGAGGGGCGCGGCGGCGTGGGCGTGGCGAGAGGGCGCGGCGGCATGGGCGTGGCGAGGGGCGGGGCTGGAGAGGGGCGCGGCGGCATGGGCGTGGCGAGGGGCGGGGCTGGAGAGGGGCGCGTCGGCGTGGGCGTGGCAAGGGGCGGGGCTGGAGAGGGGCGTGGCGGAGTGGGCGTGGCGAGGGCGGGGCTGGAGAGGGGCCCAGCTGTGGTGTCCTGACGCTGTCCCTAGGATGGGGGTGCTGGACGTGGAAGGTGGAGTGGGGCGCCCTGGTGCTGTTCTGGGGGCCAAGAGGGCAGAGGTGTGACCTCAGGTGGGTGTTGGCACTGGGGCGGGGGGACTGGATGCCTTCTAGAAGGATTCAAAAGTTGGGGATGGGCGGGCTGGGTGTGGACTGCATGGGAAGTGGGAGGGGAACGTCGGTGTGGGCGGGGCTCCCGGGATCTGGGGGGAAGTGCAGGCTGAGGTGCTGCCCCCAGAAGCTGTGCCAGGTGCTGCACCGGCGGGCCAGGTTCGCTGTGGACACGCTGAGCGTGGGAGGCTGGGGCTGGAGACACTGGGGGGCAAGTGGACATACGGCGTGGGCCCTGGTGAATGCCCCCAGGGGGCTGACAGCCCCCTGGTCCCTGTCTCAGCCGGGACAGTGCGTGTCATAGGTCAGGGTGACCTTCCACGCACAAGGTGACTTAGGAGAGCAGGGCCCTCCTCGCGAGCCTCACACCCGTCCCTTCCCCCACTGCCTGCAGGGCCCTGCAGCAGAGAAGGGCAGTCATCACCCCATTTTAGAGAGGAGAGGGACCAGGTGAGGGCCCCACGGTGGTGGGGTGGTGTCCCCACAGCCGGGCCCCGCCCCCAGCCCCCCCAGCTCACCGAGGTGTGCGACCAGTAGGAGTAGTCGAAGCTGAAGCTCTTGGGTGTCTCCTTGGGCTGTTTGGGGTTAACGATGGCTGCGGGAGGGGACAGGCACGGCAGTCAGCGCTGTGCTGCGTCCCCTCCTGCACCCGGGGATGCCGGCTGTCCCCACGCAAGGACAAACCTTATTCCCCCCCATCCGTGCCCCTCCGGGTGCCTTCCAGGTGTGCTCTCCTGGGCCCTGAGCACCGGCCCTCCCCTGCTCCTCAGGGAGCCGCGCCCTGGCCTGGCCAGTGGCAGCGCTCACGAGTCACTGGCACCAGTACATCAAACAAGGAAGGCGGCCAAGCACCTGAGGTGGTGCCTCGCCCACCACCCACACCTGCCACACGTCCCAGGGGACCCCTCTGCCCAGTCCAAGGCTGCCTCGCAGGCCCTGCACCCAGCGGGCAGCGGGTCCTCGGTGGCAGGAGGGACCTCAGCCCCAGGCACCGTCTGGCCGCCCTGCCCACTCCCCACTATCTGAAATGTCCCTGTCAATAGAGGACCTTTAGGCCCCCCAGGCCCCACACACTGAAGGCGGATCCCGCTCTGGGTTTTCACAGCCACCAGGAACTTGGGCCAGACCTGGTCAGCAAGGGCTCCAGGGACAGCTGGGAGGTCACTCCCCCACCACATCACCCCTCTGCTGTGTTTCCTCAGGGGCAGTGGGCTGGGGCCTCGGTTTCCTGGACAGGGCACGGCCTGTAGGACCCCACCCCCCTGCCCCCACCAGGTGGCCTATCACCAGCACTGAGAGAACCAGACCCTCAAAATTCCCATGTGGAAGCCCTAAGCCCAGGATCTCAGAAGGTGACCTTATTTGGAGATGTAGCTGGTTAAGGTGAGGTCACCCTGGAGTCAGATGTCCTTATAAAAGGGGACCTTTGACACAGACATGGACACAGGGAGGCAGCGTCACCAAGCCTGGGGACACCCAGGATTGCCACAGCCACCGGGAGCTGCAGAGGCAGGGAGCGGCTTCTCCGTCGGGCCTCCAGGGAAGCCCACCCTGCCCCACCTGAGCTCGCCCTTCCAGCCTCCAGACCTGCCACCTGAGCTGCTGCGGTGGCACTTCATACAACAGCCCTGGGAAGGCGACACCCCATAGGCCTCACCGGCTCCTGCGCTGCCCCTGCCCGTGCCGCCCAGGTGGGCCCCGCGGCCGCTGGCTCTGGCTGTGTGTCCTGTCCTCGGCACAAGCCTCAGCTGAAGCCCCGTCCCTGGGGCCAACCCGGCTTTGGGCTCCAGGCCGCAGGTTTGCAGGCTCCCGGTAGATGACCCGGCACCCTCGGGAAGCCCCAGGAAGGAGCAGGTGACTCACTGTCACATCCCTGTCCTCAGAGCCGAGAGGGTCACAGCCACGCAGCTTCCAGGAGCAAGACCCAGAGGAGAGCAAGCTGCCGGGTCCAGCTGGGACCCCAGGACACGGCCACCGCAGCCCCAGCGCAGAGCACGCCGGTGCCGTGGAGGCAACAATCTCAGGCTCTCCTGTCGCAGGCGCTCCTGACTCAGGCAGCCCGGGCTGGGCCTCTCCCAGACTGACAGGAGGGGCCGGGCCCCCTGGCTCGCCCCACAATGCCCCCCTCCATGACCTCATGGCCTCGCCTCTCTGCCCGCGGCCCAGGTCCCAGGGCAGGCCTGGCCCCACCCTGCTCCCCTGTCCGGGCTGGCCCCCAACACAGGCTCTGTGAGCAGGCCCCCTCCCCACACCTTCTCTTGAAAGTGTCCTGCTGCTCGGGTCTCCCCCACACACCACACAGGGACCGTGACCTCCCTGAGGCGGAAGCCCTCCCAGGGACAGGGACAGGGGCAGGGGCAGGGACAGCTGTGCTCAAGGAGCTGCACAGGTCAGGTTGGGGGCAGGGGCGCGGCCATGGGGACCCCCGGGCCAAGCTGCTCTGGCCCTCAGGACAGGATTCCCACCACAGAAACCAGCAAACATAGTCATGCGTGTGCACGTGTGTGCGCATGTGTGTGTGAGGCCACTGCCCCAAACTCTCAGGATCCAGGAGGTGGCCTGACGCACAGAGACCAAAGCCTCAGCCGGGCTCCGGGGAGAGTCAGCTCAAACCCAGTCACTCGCCCGTCTGTGGAGGGGACCCCCCCACCCTGCTCCCCTGAAAACCCTTCCTGTTGCTCTGATTTGGCCCATGTGCCGCACGTGCCCCAGCTCGTCCCCGTCACAGCGCCCACTCGGCCCTGTGGGGCGGGACCCTTGGCCCGGACCTACAAGGGTGATGGAGAAGGGGCCACGGGGGCTCGGGGGGCTTGTCCCCTCCTCCTCCCCCGCAGCCGGGCCCTGGGTGCTAAGGACCCTCAGGGCCCGGCTGCCTTTCTGGCCTGGAACGGCCTCCCTGTCCTCCTCCCCCCGACCCCTCCCGTTGACCCCCCACCCCAGAAGGTTCCGGGGTGATTCACAGTTAGAAACAAAGCAAAAGAGCAGACGCAGGAAAACAGCGTAGGAGCCAGGGCAGCAGAGCAGGATGGGGAGCGGTAACCGTGTACACTGGGGTGAACGGTGTGCCCTAAAATTCACGCCCCCCCGAGCCTCAGAGTGTGGCCTTCTTCAGAACAGGGTCTTTGCAGATGGATTAGCTGTGACGATAAGGTCACGCTGGGGAAGGGTGGGCTCTAACTTCACCCATCGGTGTCCCCACAACAAGGCCTCGTGAAGACAGACACTCTGGCCCTGTCCACACCTTGATTTCAGAGCTGCAGAGAGCACAGCCCTGTCGTCTTAAGCCTCACAGTCTGTGGCTGCCTGTGAGTGTAGCCCCAGGAAACCAGCGCACCGCGGGGACGAGCAGGGGCCGGGGCCGGGAGGCAGGACCCGTGACCCTCACGCCGCGGCGTACTCACTGGTGGTGCTTCCGGACATCTGGATGATGCACTTGGAGTCGCGGCTCATCTCCCGGGAATTGAAGGGGCGGACGCGCACCGCCACCTTCACCGAGGCCCCCGCCATCTCTGCAGCGTCCACGGGTCAGGCCTGGTCAACGGTCGAGCCCCAGAAGGCGGAAGGCACCCTGGGGGAAGGGAGGCAAGGATCAGAAAGGACATCCGAAAAGGCAGCACAGGCTTCTCCGGCAGGCGGCTGAACCCACTTCCCTCCAAATCCTTGCAATGTGACCCCGCGCCGGTCCCAGCCCACATGACGGGGCTGGGGGGCAGTTGCAGGCAAGAAGCACCCCGGACTTTAGGAAGGAAGCCGATGAAGTGAGTGGGGCCGGGGGCCTGAGACCAACCAGAAACCACCACTTCGCAGCGGGACCCTGAAAGGCTCCGGGCTCCTCGGGTGGCACCAACACACGTTTGTGAAAGCGACCCCGTTATGGGCTGAATTACATCCCCTCAAAATTGACGTACGGAAGCCCTAACCCCAGGATCTCAGAACGTGACCTTATTTGGAATGAGGGTCCTGGCAGACGTAACTGGTTAAGATGAGGTCACCTGGGGTCGGGTGGGCTCCTAACCCCATATGACTGGTGTCCTTATAATCAGGGGCATTCGGACACAGATGCCCCCAGAGGGGACGCCCTGTGAAGACAGAGGCAGAGATGGGGTGACACCCTGACAAGCCCAGGAACACCAGAGAGTGACAGCAGCCACCAGGAGCTGGAGAGGCCAGGGACCCGTTCTCCGTCCGGCCTCAGGAGGAACCGGCCCCGCCCACACCTTGGTCTTGGGCTTCAGCCTCCAGACTGGGAGACGATGAATCTCTGCTGTCTACGACTACTTCGTTATAGCGGCCCCAGGCCCTCCCCGGCCCTGGGGACATCCAGGCAGGAGGCCGGAGGCTGCCCAGGGAGAGTGAGGCTCCCTGCAGCCTGGGCAGGGGCTCTGAGGACCACTGAGGTGGGGCGTGAGGCTGGGGAGAGGGCTGGGGGTCACCGGAAGCCTGGCGTGGCCCCAGCCCCCGCCGCTGCGGAGTGCAGGGTTCTTTGTTGGGAAACTGCCCGGAGCCACAGCTCACCCTCTAGCAGGAAACACAGAGACTGAAGCAAACGGAAAAACAACAGGACAGAGAGACACGCGGGAAGGAGAGAAAGTGTTCCTAAATGCTCATACGTGACCTCCCAGCAAGAAATGGCCGCTCCGGGAGGGGCGCAGGATGCCGGGGGGCCGCGGCCGCCCCGGTGCATGGGAGGGTGGCCTTCACGTCCACCGGAAGGTCACCTTCGCTGACAACGAGGAAGCAGCTTCCCCGAGGACGCAGGCCCAGGGTGGGCGCAGAGCCAGGTCTGTGCCGGCTTGAGAGGACTGCGCCTGGTGCTGAAAGCCCGCAGGTCAGAGGTGAGCCGGCAAACAGTGCTCGCAGCCGGCACAGAGGAGACAGGAGGGGAGGTGGGCGGGGGGCGGGGGGGTCCCTGTGGGCGTATCCCAGGCCCAGGAGGTGGGGACTCAGGGAGCAACGGGCCTGGGCTCAGTGAGGGGGTCCCACGCAACACCCCAACCTTCCCCTGCGGGGGGCAGCCCCTGGCACCCACCACCGGCCCTACAGGTAGGACAGTGCCCGGCCGAGGCGCCCAGAGGAGCCCGGGGCAGAGGGGCCGGCCGAGGCGGGCAGGAGCTCTGGTCGGTGGCAGCCTGTCTCCCGCCCTGGCTGCCCGCAGGCCTGAATCCCAGCCGCGACCAGTGAGCTTCGTTCAGCACAGGGGACGGAAGACCGTTCCCCATGTGCCAAGGTCAGGACAGGGGCACAGAGAGGGGAAGAACCTGGGGGTTCTGGGGAGGCCGCGGGAGGGGCAGCCTGGCACAGCGCCACCCCTGGCTCCAGAGCAGGCACACGGGGACCGAGTGTCACTGTGGGCAGCAGTGCAGCCACAGGCGTGAGGGATGGTCCCATGACACTGGGTACCCAGCACCTCCAGCCCCATCCGGCGGGAAGGCGATTCGCGGGGACCACCGAGGCTGCCCCTGCAGATGGAGGACCGGGCAATGCGCTGCCTGAGCCCCCCACCGCCGCTGCCGAGCCTAGGGGGGATTTTCTGCCTCACGCTTCCACCCCAGGAGAACCTAGTCCCAACCCCCCATCCGTGCGGACAGGGTGGGGACCTCTAGCCATGTCCTCTGGGGACCCCAGGATCAAGAGCAGGAGGAGCACGCGGGGCACCCTGGGTCCCATCCCTGAGGATGCGGGGGAACAGGAGTGCAGGTCCGTGCACACTTGGGGCTTAAACCCCAGTCTCTGCCCTGGGCCAGCTCCTTGAGTCCCCGGAGCTCCCCAGAACAGGACAGACAAAGCGGGACTGTCCCCCAGGCACACAGCTCTTTCAGGGGCTACAGAGGCGGAAGGAAATGCCAGGCCAACAACTTCAGGGTGGGAGCAGAAGCCAGGGGGGCGGGCGCAGGATTCACAGGGGGCCGGAGTCACGCCCGGCCGCACCACGAGCCCCCACAGCCGCAGCCAGCGCCCTCACACCCACCGCCCGGGCCTGGGCTGGAGGGACGCGCCTCTGACACCCACCGTTCCTCTTGCTGGGAAATCTTTGCACTTTTGCAACTGAGAAAAGTCTCAGGATAGTCGGGCTGACGTGAGAACAGTAAGAGCGAGGTCGGGAATTCCCGGTGAGAACGTGAATTTGAATGAGATTTCTAGCAAGCTTGAAGCCTTGTGCCTTTAAAAAAAAAGCTGTATCCTTTGACTGATAACAAGCATTAAAATAGGAAATTATCACAAATGAAGAAAATACTTATGGAGGCACGTGTTCAGTTTGATGCTGCAGATTTTCCGTTCTCCCCCAACATGAACTCCGTGCAATTCCGATAAGCAGAATATCCCAGCAGGATGTTCGGTGCAGTCTGGCAGGTGTTTTGAAGAGTTTTAAAAAATGAGAGCTAAGGGCGCAGCGCCCCTTCCCAGCTACCACACGCACTAAACAGCTACGGTAATTTCCCACGTCTAGTAACGACACGAAAGCCCTGGCTGGTTTAGCTCAGTGGATTGAGCGTCGGCCTGCGAGCTAAGTGTCGCTGGTTCGATCTTCCAGTCAGGCAGGGTACATCAGAGAAGGAAAACTCTGACTCCAAAAAACCTCCGCTGCCTTGCGGCATACCTCTTCAGGGGAAAGGCTAAGGGAGTAAACCCCGACAGAAAATCCGGAGCCGGAGTCCCTAAGGCGGTTTGACGTTGTAGTCATCACCGGCAACTCCTGCGGCGCACCTGAAGCCAAGCTGTATTGACTCCGTCTTTCCCTTGGACCCTTCAGCTGCGAAGAGAGGGGGGGTCTGCTGCATGGGCAACAGCAGACCCTCCATATTACCCTGTCCAGGCTCTGTAGCTTCAGCGTCATCGCAAGATGTCGATTCAACACGGGAGGAGACAGATACCATGTCACTCCCGAGTCGGACTGCACAGCCATTCTCGGCGGTGCAGATAGACTCTTAAAGAAGCTACACCATCGTCTCTCGAGACGGACGGCTGCCGACGACGACGACGAGTAACGACACGAACTGACAGCTCGATGGGAAGGACTCACTCAGCGTGACCCCAGACACACAGACACACAGACACACAGACGCACAGACGCACAGACGCACCCACAAGCCCAGCAGGCGCGAAGGCAGCGTCCCGGGTGATTGGTTCTCCCACACAGAGGAGCGGAGCGGGACCGTCCCCTCTGAGAGCCGTGCAGGAACGCAGAGTAGACTCCGCGCGTGGCCCTGGGGTGGGGGCGCCACATTAACACCACGCGCGATGCGAAGGAAGACGCTGCCCCAGGTGGTCATTTGGGGGCAGCAGAGAGACGCCCCTCGGCCATGAACGACTAGAGAAGCTGGGTAAAAATTTAAATCTGTTTTAAGGGACCTGTGAGCTACTGAAGCCACACGGACGAGCAGGCCAGAGCCCAGAGACGGGACGCTGCCTGGGCAGGAGACGGCACCAGCGTCCTGCCGCACCCTCTCGGGGCGTGCCTGCGTGCTGGTCACCAGGCCAGAGGCTGGGACCCCGGGGGCATCCCAGGCAGAGAGCCGCTGCTGAGGGATGGGGGAACCTGCAGAGCCTTCGGTCAAGAGAAACAAACTTGAGAGGATGGAGAGAATGAAGCCAAACACATTGCCAGTTCTCCCCTAAGACACAGGCCAAACCCTGAAGGCGTGAGGAGGAGAAGCTGACACACTCAAGCAGGAAGCCGCTGAAGATCAAAGAGGAGTCTCCACAGTCTCGGGTGCTGAGGAGACAGAGATCGGAGCCCAGGATCCCCAGGAGGAGGGGCCCTAGTGACCACACCAGGCCAGGTCGGAAAGCCCCGGAAGGCACAGAATCTAAAAGCAGGGCAGCAGCCTTATCGGAACCGCAGGGCCGCCCTGACTCAGCAGCCTCTGACCCTCCGCTCAATCTGCCGGGAAGAGAAAAGGTGAACCAACTGGAATCTCTACAGTGTTTTAATAGGTGACTTCGGGCATTAAAGCATAAGGTACAAAGCCTGAAAAGGGACAGGACGGGATGGTTCAAATCAAATTGGGGGGGGGGGGCAAAGAAAAATACCAAGAGAAAAAAGACACACACCTACACATGATCCAGATCTAGGAGCTGTCAAATGGGGACTTTAAAACAGCCGTGACTTGTATGTTCAAAATAAGAGAGAAAAAAATGAAGAAAATAAGTGAAAAAATGGAGAATTTTACAAGAGGATTTGAAACTATATAAAAAAAAAATCCGATGGAAATTCTAGAACTGAAGACACAATAACCGAAATTAAGAGCTCAAGAGCTTAGACTCAGAGAAGACGGTATTCATGAACTGGATGAAAGGTCACTAGAAAGTCGAAGAACAAAGGAAAAAGAATGGAAAACACAGAAATGAGAGTCAGAGAAACCTAGGGCCCCATGGGACGGTCTGACATGCGTGTAACTGGGACGTAAAAAGAGAAGGAATGGAAAGGAGGGAAGCAGCAGGTGAAAAGATAATGACCACTTACCGTCTAAAACTGCGGAAGCTTCTCAACCACAGATCCAAAAAGCTTGAAACCACAAAGCAGGATAAATCCAAACAAAGCCACACCAAGCCACATCACAGTAAGACTGCTCATACCAAAGATGAAGAGAGAAATCTTAAAAGCACCAGGAAAAAAAAAAGTTAAAGAAACAAAAGTAAGACGGACCAGTGACTTCTCCACAGAAATGGCGAAGGCTGGAGGGAAGGTTCTAAGGTCTCAACACCGTGTGGGTGGAAAAGTGATGCTTCCTACTAGATTGACAAGGACACCTGTTTCAGCTGCTAGCACAATCATTTGAAAAAGCAGAAAAGCAATGTATAACGAACAACTTATTAGCAACACAAAAAATTTTCAAATACCTTTACTCATCCAATAGACGGCGATTAAAGAGGAAAAACAGAACGGAAGAAAGACAGCTCAAATGAAAACAGACATTTAAGACTGAAGTGACCTAAATACTCCAAGTAAAACAATACAATTGTCAGAACAGATTTTTAAAGATTATGTTCTATTGATAAGAGACACCTTTAAAAAGAGAAGAGACTGAAAACGAAAAAATAAAAATTTGGGATTTGCTTGTTCTGTTGGGTACTGAGAAGGAAACATATATTGGGTTGGTCAAAAAGTTCATTCAGTTTTAAAGTAACACTAAGAGACACGTTTTTCATTTTCACCACCAACCGAACTGAACGACGAACCCATCTGCCGTTCTGCCCCGCCGCGTTCCGCCCCCTTTCGGCAGCTTCACAATCCCATCCCCCAAAGCTTCTTATCTTTTGGAGCAAAGACTGTTCTGGCGCCTTTTGCAGCCCCCCAGGGAACTGAAATTTTTTCCACTAAGAGAATTTTGTAAAGACCCAAATAAACGAAAACCCCGAGGTGCGATGGCTGGTGAATACGGCGGAGGAGTCAGACCCTCCCAGCCGGGCCGTGCAGCTTTGGCCTGGTCGTCAGAGAGACACGCGGTCTTGCGCTGTCCCGATGGAAGAGGGTGCGTTCCCTGCTGACTGATTCCGGATGCTTTTGTCAGGCGCGGCTCTCAGCGGGTCTCACTGGGGGCCGTGCTCGTTGGCATTAGTCACTTGGTTTTCCGGAAGGAGCTCATAACAGAGGACGCCCCCCCAGTCCCACCGTGTACGCAGCATCCCCTTCTTTGGGTGAAGCCCGGCCTTGCTGTGGTTGGGGGTGGTTCACTTCACTTGCCCATGACCTCTCCCGTTCCACGTTACTGTAATGTATCCACTTTTCATTGCCAGTCACAATTTGTTTCAAAAACGAAGTGTTTTCATTATGTTTAAGTAGAGAACTGCATGAGGAAATACGGCCAGGAAGGGTTTTTCCCTTATGGAAACCCAGACAGCAGAGCCATTAACATAACCACGCTGGCGCAGACGACTTTCGGTGTTTGGTTTGGATGTTTCGAGTATGTTCGCTATCTCCCACGTGGTAGAACACGGATTGTTCTCAATTAACGTCTCGATTTGATTGTTGTCAATTTCAACTGGCCTACCCGACCCTGGAGCGCTGTCCAGTGAGAACTCCCCAGCACGAAATCTCACAAACCGCTTCTGACGTGTTTGATCAATCACAGCCCCTTCTGCACACACAGCACAGACCTTTTTTTGCAGTTCAGTTGTGCGTTCACGTTGCTTGAAATAACAAGGCATAATATGCTGAAAATGTTGCTTATTTTCGTCCAGCTTCAATATTTAAATAGCTACACAAAAATTCACCATTTTGATAAGTTTTTTTAAATGCATGCTGACATGACAGCTGTCCCAATACAATTTAACAAAATTGTTTTAAATGAAGTTAATGACAACTAAGCGCTACTAGAGCCATCTTGAGGGGTAAAAATGAACAAACTTTTTGGCCAACCCAATGTATGGAACACATTTCTTTAAAGTGCTCATAGGACAGTTACTAGAATCAGCCACAGGCTGGTCATAAAGCAAACTCTAACAAATTTCAATTTAAAATTAAAATCTTAAGACAAGCGTTCTCTGACTATGGTAGAACTAAGTTATGCATCATTAAAAAAAGAAAAGTAAAATACAGAATCCCCCAATTGCTTCAACATTAAGCAACACAATTCTAAATAAGCCATGGGTCCAAAAAGAAAACCAAACCAAACCAACCTGACGGGATATTAGACGACCCTGATCTAAGCACAGAGGACCCAGTGCACCAACGCTGTGGAGTGCCGCTAAAGCAGGGCCCCCAAAGAAACATACAGCTGCAAAAGCATGGGGGCCGGGGGGTCCCCTGACATCAGCCCCGGGTCCTCCAGACCCCAGCGTCCCTCAGGGAGCTCCAGGACTGGAAGGTTCACCTTGAGAAGGACCCCGTGGGGGTGACCCAGCAGCCGAGGCTCCGCTGGGGCAGGGCTGGCAATTTCCGGGAGGGCGCCGGATGTGTGCGTTTGCGGGGGGCAGGAGAAAGGATCAGTCCCCGGGGGCCCCCACTGTCACTCACAAGGACGCAGGGTTGCGACAGGGAGGAGGGCGAGGGAGACGGAAGAAGAGCCGTCGGGGAGCCCGGGGCTCTGACTCCAGGCAAGTTAGGCTCCTTGACTTGCGCCCGTCGCATTTAACCTAAAAAGAATTATTTTCAAGTAATTATCAAGGGGTTCAGGTAACTAAGTTAATGAAAAGACTGCATTTTGTGGGGCACACACTGGTACGTGTGTGAAGACCAAAAGCAGTTTGCTCGTTACAATGCGAGTCCCTCAGCTGATAGGAGAGGGTGAGGGACAGACTTTCCCCTCTGGCACTAGGATGGGGGACACCCGCCCCCACTAGGAACCACCTGGATGCTGGGGATGAATAACACACGTCAGAACAAAGTGAGAAAACTCCTGAGGAAGGGGAGTAAGAGGAAGGAGGAGCCAAAGCTGACGGCAAGCTCGCCTGGCAGGAAGTGCAGGTGTTTGCTGACGCCAGAAATGCAGGGACCTGCGGGTCACCTGCTGGGTGGGGGAAGGGAGGCGTGGCCTCAGACAGGCACGTGGGACGGGGACCCGGTCACTGCAGAAAGCTGGACGCCATGAAATGGAAGGCTGGGGGACAGCCGCCGCCCCCAAAGGGACACAGGGAATTAGCTGAGTGACTCTCAGCTCCATGTGGTGAAGAAGCCAGTGTTCCTGAGAATTTGAGGCCACAGACCTGCCCTCGTGTGAGTGTGGGTTTCACATTTACACCTGCGCGATCAGAAAACCCTCTGAGAGATCAGCGCGGTCGGTCTCGGGAGTTTGCACCGAAGCGCCTTGCAAAGCAAGTGCAGTGCTCCTCGGAGATGCTGGAAATAGCTGCCCCCGAGGTCCCCTCGTTCCCACAGATGAAGATCAGTCAGATGTGAGCTCGCAGTCAGCGGTTACCAAACACGGGAGGCGCAATTCCCCACGAGCGAGAGTCACGGGGGAAGGAAAAGGAAGAACCGGAATCAGATTCCCAAGGACTTCAGCACTGGGATTGTCAGACACCAGTTATAAGATGAGTACGCCTAAAAAGTTTATAGAAATAAGCAGGAATGGGAAATAATGGGGTAAAATAGGAGGGAAAACCATGCAACTTGGGAAATAAAAACGTAATCATTTAATGTTAAAACTTGACGGACAGGTGAGTCAGCAGATTAAATGGACCTCAACAGAAAATGAGTGAACCGAAATATGTCAGAAAAAATGTACCCAGAATGGTCCCGGAGACAAAACGCGGAGAACAGAACCGAGACTCACGCCCCGTGGAAGAACTCGCGGATGCAGCACAGAGGGCGCTGGGACACCCCTCTCAGTGACGGACAGGCCAAGTGGACATGTCACGGGGAGGGCGTGGAAGACCGGAACAACAGAACAATCATGAGCCAACATGTGCTCTCTTGTTCTCAAAAACTAGGGAAACATTCTTTCTGAACACACGGGGCCCGTTGATGAAACGTCACCATGGAGCTAGCCGTAAAGCCGCTCCTGATGAGCTTCAAAGACCACATCCAGTGGGTCATGTAATTTGAACACAATACAACTACACGTGAATAAAAAATCATTAAACACCCATATGCTTAGAAATGGCCCCGGCAAAGCCGACTGAATAACCCCCAGCACCCACGTGAGTGAGAGGACATGAGCTTCAACCAGCCAGAAGAGAGTTTTCTTGATCTCTCTCCCCAAGACATTCAGTAGGAACCCCAAAGAATTCAATACTTTGGGGTTTAACTATCCCTGGAATAACTCTAGAAAAGCTTAAAATCAGATATGGAAAGATCAGGTTACTCCTCAACCAATTTAACTGCCTGCCAAACAAAGCCCAACATCCTTTGTAGGAAGAAAACATTATTCAGACTGTCCACAATATAGAAATGTCTAGAATCAGGTGATCTAGAGCTACAAGAAAAATGAGTCAGTGGAAACCTGAATTTTCCTACAACCACTAAAAAAATAGTTTTAAAATCCACCCACCACGTAAAACAGCAGACTCAGACAAATTTTATAAGAAAGTTCTACCATGCATTCAAAAAAAACAGGTAATTCCAATGTGACACCAACTCTTTTTTTTTTTTTTTTTTATGATTTATTGTTTTCAAAGTGAGGGAAGGGAGGCAGAAAGGGAGAGAAACATCCTCTTCCACAAACTCTTCACCAGAACAGGACAAAGGAGGGAGACAGAGGGAGAGAGATCATATCCCCAGCTCAATCACTGAGGCTAGCATGACCTTGGCATCCAGTGAGATATAGAAAGGTTGAGAAACGATCAGTTTTACCGAGGAACATAGACAGAAAAGTCCAGAACATCAGCAGGAAAGCCAGGCAGCAGATGAAAAGGATCATGCGGTCAGACACTTACTCCAGGTAACGTGACGTGAGTCTGGACGCTCACATGGCTGTTTAATGTAATTCACCACATACCACGTGAAAGGAGAAAGGTCCACATGAGGCTCTCAGCAGGCACCAGAGAAGCATTCCTTACTTTTCAAAACTCATTTATGACAAGACTCTGAGCAGTATGAGAATAAAATGAAACTCCTTTAATCTCATAATAGGTACTTACTGAAAAACCTACTCCAAATTCACACTTAATGCTGAAATATTAGGGACATTTCCTTTAAATTCAGGAACAAGTTTAAAATGCCTGCTGTTAGCATTTCTATTTAACATCGTAGCAGAGAGCCAGCCCGAGTGATAAGACAAGGAAAAGAAATAACAATGACAAAATGTGAGATGGAAAGGAAGAAACAAAATTGTTATTATTTGCAGACTGCTTGCTCGTCTAAACAGGAATCAAGAGCACCCACAGACAAATATTTGCATTAGTGGGAAGCTTCAGCAAAGTTTAGAAACCACCATGTTGGTTTACACTAGAGACAAAGAGTTTTTTAAAGTATTTTTTAAGGTACCATCTTAAAAATAACCAAAAGTGTAAAGTACCTTTATAGGAATAAATATCACAGAAGCTGCATATGATTTTTATGAAGAAAAATTTTTACTTTACAAAAAGCATGATAAAAAATCTAAATTAAAAACTATAACCTACTGATGGAAAAAAATGCCAATATCTTCAACATGTTTAGTTTCACCCAAAAGAAGGCAAAAATTCAACACAATTTCAAATGAAATTTCCATCAAGTTTTATATAAAACTTGACAAATTGCTCCTAAAAATGTATATGGAAGAGTAAGATGCTAAGAACACCAAAAACAAGCTTAAAGAAATACAAGAACCTAGAAAGTACCATGCCCTATTGATTGTCTTCATATAAACTATAGTAATTAAGACTTCCGGCCAAGATGGAGGCGTAGACAGACACACTGCATCTCCCTCCACAGCTAAGAAGGAACACAACTACCACACAACTAGAGATAACCAGAAGTTCCAGAAAACAGAGCTGCATGGAAGTCCAACAAACAAAGATATAAAGAAGAAATACTCACCCAGACAGGTAGGAGGCTGGAGAGGATGCGTTGTGATGGTGGCAGCAGTGGGGGCAGTGGCAGGTCATTAGAAAGCACAGTCAGATGTTTTAAAAAGTCGGGAGGGACACCTGGGGAGCACTCCCAGCCCCGGACCAGACGGCACAACTCATGGTCCCAGCACCGAGGAAAATAAAGCCTCATTGCTTCTGACTGTGCAGACCAGTGGGGGTTGGGGCGGAGGCAGAAACTGCCAGGCTCTCAGCAGAGTCCGCTTGTTTAAAGGGCCCCCATGGACCTAGAACATCACAGACCCACCCACTCTGGGAACGACGGCCATGGCAACATCTAGAGAGGCACCAGTCCCGTACAAAGTGGGAGAAGTGCCTGCAAAAGGGGCAAGTGCTGGGCAGGAGGCATTGTTTCCTCTCAGACCCCTCCCCACACACACAGCAGCACAACCTGGTGAAACGGGTCGCCCTGTACTGACAAATCCCTAAGGCTCCGCCCCTTACAACGTAACAGGTGTGACAGCTCTGCCTAAGACACAGAGGCAAACACACAGGAGCCTGTCAGAATGAGGAGACAGAGACATATGGCCCCAAAGGGGGAACGGATCAAGGTTCCAGTGGGAGAACTAAGTGACGAGGAGATAGCCAACCTCATAGACGAGGAGACAGCCAACCTAACAAATGTAGAGTTCAAAACACTGGTGATAAAGATGCTCACAGGCTTGACAGATATGCTTCAGTACAGCAGATGCATAAGGGAAGAAGTGAAGGCTATGCTAAGTGAAACCAAGGGAAATCCACCCAAAACCAATGGGGAAGGGAAGGAAACCAGAGTTAAGATCAATGACTTGGAACATAAAGAAGAAAAAAAGTCAGCCAGTGCAGAATGAGGAAACAAGAATTGAAAAAAATGAGGAGAGGCTTATTAGGACAACTTTAAATGTGTCAGCATCTGAACCATAAGAGTGCCAGAAGGAGAGGAAGAGCAAGAAATTGAAAGCTTATGTGATAAAATAATGAAGCAAAAGTTCCCAAATTTGGTGAAGGAAATAGACATGTAAGTCCAGGAAGCACAGAGAGTCCAAAACAAGCTAGACCCAAGGAGGACCACACCAAGACACATCATAATTAAAATGCCAAAGGTGAAAGATAAAGAGAGAATCCTCAAAGCAACAAGAGAAAAGCAGAGAGTTACCTACAAAGGGGTGCCTATAAAACTCTCAGCTGATTTCTCAAAAGACACTTTGCAGGCAAGAAGGGACTGGCAAGAAGTATTCAAGGTGATGAAAAGCAAGGACATACAACCCAGATTACTCTATCCAGCAAAGCTATCACTTAGAATGGAAGGGCAGATGAAGTGCTTCCCAGACAAGGTAAAGCTGAAGGAGCTCATCATCACCAAGCCATTATTATATGAAATGTCAAAGGGACTTACTTAAGAAAAAGAAGATCAAAATTATGAACATTAAAATGAAACGGAGGAAGGAAGGCAGCGGCCTCAGAGGCTGGCAGGCCCTGAATGGAGACACACAGAGGTCCCAGCCCTGGCAGGGTGACAGCTGCTCACCCTCAGGAAAGGGACCCTTGGGTTCAAGCTCCCCCCGCTCAACCTGGAACAGCTTTTACTGGGCGCCTGTGCAGAGGACTGGGCTGACCCGTGCCGTGGGGCAGAGGGGTGGGGCAGGGCAGGTGGACGGGTGTAGAGAGGGGGACAGAAACCTCTGGAAGTCAGGAGAAGCTGGGGCAGGTCCCAGACCCTCCCTGACAAGGCACACCCCTCAGGAGCCTCGGTCTCCAAGCCTGAAAGATGGGAGGGACACCGTCTGCCCCGTGGGGTCTTGGGGGGCATCAGATGAGGGGCTCACAGGACGTGCACACTGCAGGCTGCACCCAATGCATGCCCACGCTCTAACTCCCCACCCCCAACCTACAGTGGGGATGGGGTGACACCCTTGGGTGCTCACAGGCAGCTTAGAGGTAGTGGCAGCCTTTGAGGGGACCCAGCCTGCAGCAAACTCTGCACATGCGTGTGAATGAGTGTGAGCCTGGGGGTGAGCGTGCAGTGAGGTGAGTGAGCAGGTGTGCGGGACTGCAAGTGTGTGCGTGTGTGTCCCAGGTGGCCGCTCCGATGGGACCCCGCTGGGGAGGGGTGAGGACTGAGAACTGGGAACCTGGCAGGTGGCGTCCGGGCCTGCCCTCCTCAGACCCCCCAGGAGCTAACAACTGAGCAGGAGTGGGGGGGCCCTTCCCCACCCCATGGAACTGGGGATTAGGGGGTTAAAGCCAGGGTGAGCAGGCAGACTGTCCAGATGGGAGTGACCCTCAGGCCACAAGGGGCGCAGCTTCCCCTTCAAAGACCAAGGGGAGCTGGCAGGGGAAGCTGGGGTGAAGGCAGGTGCTGGGTGGTGTTGTCGGGGTACTGAGGCCCTCCCGAGCGACCAGGAGAGGTCAGGAGGCTTAGCCTCAGCTGCCAGCTGACCCTAAATGTGCCCTTCATCCTTCCAATGACCCTGATGCAGTGACTCCGTCATCAGGTCCTGGAGGCGCTGGGCTGGGAGTACCTGGGTCAGCTAGCACCCCTCACCAGCAGCCAGGATCAGAAGTTGAATGGGATCTGGTCATTGTCAGGAGCCAACAGCCACCTGCTAGGCCAGGTGGGGCAGTGGGGCACAGGCCCTGCAGGGGTCCCACCCCCGCCCTGGCCTGCCTGTGTGTGTGTGTGCTGGGGGGACACAGGTGGGCACAGGGGTCAGCCGAGGGAACAGAAAGAGAACAGACCTCACTGCCCACCCTCCCGCTGTGCCTTTGGATACCCCCGATCTGGCAGCCCCAGGCATGAAAAGGACAGAGGGACAGTGGCGGTGACACCGTGGGTGCCCTGTGGCCACCGGGGGGGCGAGCTCTGTCCTGGGCTAAGCACTCTAAATGGGCTGGGCAGGAGGACAAGCACATCCTGGGGGGCCACCAGCTGCTGAGTGACGCTGATCCACCACTCTGTCCCCACCCTGGGATGGCAGCTCGGGCCCACTCGGCGCTCAGAAGTACAGGGTCGCCTGGGCACGTGCCCCGGTCAGCTGATGCTAAAGGCCAGGGCAGGGCTCCGAGGCCAGTAGCCTCTCCACAGCCCCCACGCCCGCCCCATGCTGTGGTACCGGGACCCCGTGCCCACGTTCCCACTGCTGCGCCCAGCTCCCCTCCGCCGGCCGGCCTGTGAGAGCCGAGTGGCCGGCAAGGGCTCCTCCACCCCCCACCCAGGCTCCCATCTCCACCGCCCACCCATGTCCCTGCCCAACCCCATCCCACCTTCCGGAGCCCACGGGAAGACCTCTCTGCTCTGCCTCCATAGCACATGGCCAGCCTGGGTCAGCAGGGGTGGCACCAAGGAAGAGGGAGTGGGCAGGGCTGGGTGTCTGGATGCCCTCTGCCCAGTGGGGACGGGCACGAGGCCCAGCCTCGCCCGCCCTGGCTCTGGGCTCTGGGCAGAGCCTGTCTCCACCCAGCTGCACAGCCCGCAGCAGTAGGAGGCCCAGGGGCAGGCAGGGGGCTTAGGCCCCTTGGGGCCTGCAGAGCTCTCCCTGGGAGCCTTGGGGCCCAGATGGCACAGCGGACCCAACCTCGCTGCCCCACGGGCCACACCCCAGCGAGGACACTGCCCTGCAGACACAGCACCCGCTGCTGGCACACCTGCTCCAACCCTGACCACCCTTGTCCCACAGCCACACCTGCAAAATGGCCGCCAGGTACAGCCCCAACCCCCCACGCGGACCCCAGAGCGTCCCTTCAAACCCGAAGCTGCCTTCTCAGACGGGGTGGATGGGCGGGGCGGCCCTGGCAAGCCCCTTAGTCAGCGGGGACCAGGGCGGGGAGGACAGGTCGGATGGGACTTCTGCGCCCGAGTGCCAGGGTTAGGACGGGGCCACCGCACCCCCTCCTCGCCGCAGATCCAACCCGACAGCCCGAACAGCCCTCTAATCCCACAATGCGGACTCCCCCTGGGGGGCCGGCCGTCGGGGGAGGGGTCCACCGGTCGCTGGGGGAATGTCCCTATTCCTGGGATCGTGAGCGCGCAACGGGTCCGCGCCGAGGTGACGTCGCGCCCGCGCCCTGCAGGCCCCATGACTTGGCATTCCCTCCTTCCCCTCCCCCTCCCCGCCCTGCGGCCCGCTGTCCCCCCACCCCCCGCCCACCCAGCGCCCTGCCAACTGCGGACCTCCTCCGCCGGGAGAGTCAGAGTTGGGGGGGCAGCTTAAAGGGGGCGTACAAGGGTCTTCCCTGCACTGTTCCTCCCTGTCATTTGAGCCTGGGTGCCCGCGGAGAGCCGCAGCCGAGATGTCGCGGTCCCGCAACCCCCTCCCCGCCCGCTGCCGGGGGCCACACCTGTTACTGGGGTGCTGGCTGCGCAGACGCAGGCCTTGTCCGCGGGCGGCCCCTCCAAGCTGTTGATCTTTCTGGAAAGGAGCTGGGGTCTCTTGGGAAGAGGGCACGGCTGGGGTGGGGGCGATTGGCAGCCCCCGATGTGCGCACGAAACCGGCGGCGCGGCCCTCCCGCCGCAGCCCCCGCGCGCCCCGCCCGCCCGCGTGTTTTGCTCTTGGATCCAGCATCTGCCCTCCCCCACCCCGGGGACCCGGGCAGGTACTCGCGCCCCGCGCCCTGGGCGCCCTCCCCCCGGGCCCGGCCGCTGCAGCCGCGCCCCTCCCCGGTGCCCCCATCCGAGTCCTCTCTCCTCCTCTCCATTCCTCCCGCCCCGCGCCGGTCCAGGCGCAGCCCGCGCCGCATCCCTGCTCGGTGGCTCCTCTCCAGGAGGAGGGAGGGTGTCTCGAGATGCAGCTGACGACGCTCGCCCTCCGCGGGCGACCCCGGCCCACCCCGGCCGAGAGTACCGCCGCCCCGGCAGGGCCTGCCGAGAAGGGGCCTTTCCGGAGAGCCCTGCAAGGCTGCAAACGCAGGGCGGACACCCCTGAATTCGCCCCATTGTTGTCGGCAGGGACGGGAGCGGGCGAGGGGGAAGGGAAGGGAAGGGGCCGCGACCAGGACGCCTGCGCCGGATGCGAGCGCGCAGCCGGGGCGCAGTCGGTGCAGGTGCAGGTGCAGGATGCGGGAGGCCGGGCGGGCAGCGGCCTTACCTCTCCGGCGTCACTGGCGGCGGCCCGGCATGGGCGCGGGCAGGGACGCGCGTCCCGGAGCACCGAGCTGCTGCTGCTCCTGGGCTGCACTGGGCGATGTGAGGGCGGCCCCGCGTGACGGGCTGCGCGCCCCCCGCCCCGCCCCGCGCCCCTCCTGCCGCGCTTGTGGGCTGCGCGCGGCGCCCGAGTCCAGCCGCCAGCTGGTTTGTCGCGCGGGGAGAGGGACGGGCGTCGCGGCCGCCGGGAGGATGGGACTGGAGCCAAAGGGGCTGGGTCTGGGCTGTGACATCACCGCTGACGCCGTGATGCGCTGGATGGAGAGGTGCGGGACTGACCTCCGGACTTGGACGAGACGTCCTCTTTCCCGGCTCGGCCCCCGCGCTCCCGCGCAACCTGGCAGAGAACAGGGACTCGGAGGCTCCCAACCCCGACGTCCCCTACCCAACCGGACTAGCCCGTTGACCCCGCCCCGAGCCCTCCGGAATCTGACCCTTTTCACTTGAAAACATGAAATCTCTCTCTGCCTGCCCCCGCGAGGTCAACTGCACAGACCCGTCATCGCCGAGGGACAAAGCTCGGGTGGGCTCCGTGCACCAAGGAGCGGCAGTAGGGGGCGGGATGGGGACCCTGACTCAGGTGTAACAGATGCGCACGGCCAGAGTCCTGGACTGAGACCGCAGCATCGCAGACAGCCCTCCGGGCGGATGATGCAACCCTCGTGCCCGCGGATGCGTCAGGCCTGGGGAGACCCCGCCCCCGCCCGCCCCACTGCTCCTGGTCCTCAGACCCCGCTGTTCTCACTCCTTGTCTGTCTCTCCAGCCTAAGGTCCCGGGACCCCCAGTGACACTGGCAAACCCCGGCCTTCGTCACTCCCCAGCCCCTCTTCCCGACCGGCCACCAGGGACAGGCTGGCAACCCTGCGTGCGCCACCAACCTCCACCCGCCTCGAGCCAGCTCACCCACCGGAACTGCGGTGGGTGCGTGACGTCAAGCCACCTTGAAACCCGGCGCGTCCCTTTCCAGCCCTGTGCCTGCCCCCCCACCCCCACCCCCAGTCCTCCGTCCTCAGCACCCTGGGGCTAAGCCGCCCCGCGTGGCACTGAGGGCTTTGCTCGGTAACTGTCTCCTCCTCGCCCAGCCCCGGGAGGGAGGGGTCGCGCGGCGCCCCAGTTTGCAGCATCCGTGTGGCCCGTGCCTTGAAAGGAACGTCTGCAAGGGAGATCATCCTTCACCGCCCTCCCCTCCAAAGCAACGCCTCCCCCCGACAGCGCCTCCATTTTCTATTCACTGTCAGCCCCTCCAAGCTTTTAATAGAAACAAACTATCTGGGGGGGGGGGGGGTCTTCACCATTTCCATTTTTTAAATTTATTTTATTTTATTTATTTATTTTTCGAGAAGGAGGAAGGGAGGGAGAAAGAGAGGGAGAGAAACATCAGTGTGTGCTGGCCTCTCGCACACCCCCACCTGGGGACCTGGCCCACAACCCAGGCCTGTGCCCTGACTGGGAAACGAACCGGCGGCCCTTTGGCTTGCAGGCCGTTGCTCAGTCCACTGAGCTGTACCAGCCGGGGCTCATTCCCATTTTTATTATACTCATCGATCCAGTCACATTCTCTGCTTGAGCCAAAATTGTCATTTCCATGCTTTTAAGAATCAATTCACTTCACTGAGGTTTTAAAAGTACTAGTGTATCTGTTCTCACACCTGTGGTTTCTGTACTTACTGCTTCTTTTTCATTCTGTATTTTATTTGCATTTTTCTTTTTCAATACTGAAAGCATTTTCAAGGACTAACTTCCAGTTCTGTTAATAGTCTCATCCTTCCCTCCATCTCATGAGTTTCTGCCCTTGTCTAAGTCCTTCTCTCTAGGTTCTTCGGATCTGGTCTGTTGCTCCGGCGTGAGCTCAGTGCTTATCCCCTTCCTTTCCAAGCCTTGCGAGTCTCTGACGGAGCTGCTTAAAGCTGCAGACCGCCTCTACTGCGCTGCCGTCCCGGCTCTCACAAAATCAGGTGCTTTCGTTACCATTCCGATCCAAACATTTATTAATGTCCCTGATAGCCTCCTTTTACCCCGTGGGTTATTGAATAATGTTATTTCCTTTCCAATGGTGTTTCTTTTATTAGTTTTTGTTGCCAATTTCTCATTAAGTCGCGTTACTGTTGGAGAGCAGGGCCCATGTGCAGTCAGGGTCCTGGCAGAGGCAGACGGCACACTCAGGTTGGGTATGGCCAGGGGGGCTGTCTACAGAGGTGTGGGTAGCAGGTAGGGAACCACAGGTGGAGCAGCGCCCGGCCCGGAGAGGGGGGTGGGCGGGGAGGGGCAGGCTGTGGCCCTGGGAGGAGCAGAGGCCTCAGCTGAGGGTGCAGCCAGCCTGGAGGGATGCAGACTACACACCCCTGGGCCTCCCTCCCTCTCCTTCCAGGATCCCGTGGTGCTTTCTTTGGCTGAACTCAGCTGGAGGGCGGGGGCACCCACTGACCTAGTCCAATGAGGGTGTCTCCTGGAACCTGGGACAAAGGGGTCCCAGGAGCACAAACAAGCGAGCGTCACATTCAGTCTGCATGGAATTTCACCCTGGGAAGTTATTGAGGCTTCTTTGGGGCCTAACACTGGTCTGTAAATATTCTGCATGTCTGTTTGATGGATAGCGTGGCCTGGTCACAGACAGCACACTGTTTAATCTTTTTACCCTTTCCCATCGCCTTCCAGTGAGGACAGGGTTCAGTGCCACCCCCACCCCCCGGCCCCTGCCATCAAAATGGACTTCACTCTCAAACCTTCGTTGTAGGCCCTGCAACAGCCCCCGCCCCCACCAACCCGTGTTCTTCCAACCCACCGTCAACAACAAAAACGCAACAGTAAAGTTCAAGATCAAACTGGCTTTATTCACACCGATTCGTGAACCCGGCAGGGTCCCATCTAGCAAGTAGGAAGATCCCCTCTAAGCTTCAGAAAGGGGAGGATTCGATATACAGACAGACAGACAGACAGACAGGGGCCGGGGGAATTCCCACTGAAGAAGAGACGGCTTCCGCCTCGGGCCACCGTCCTTTGCAGGATGGGAAGGGCCTTCGGAGGCAGACAAGGCCGACCAGGGAATTGCAGGGGGACCGTTACATTCCTGGCAGAGGCGGGTATTCAGTGGGCCAGGTGACAGGGACGCAGCCCGAGGGGCCCCGTGTGGAGCCTGCTGTCTCTTTCCCCACCACGTTCTGAGCCCCTCGCCACTGAGATGCGCCCCGCGCCAGCGTCTCGCTTCGGCCGTGGGCTGCTCCCCGGCTCCCCTGGTTCGGAGCGTCCCGCCTAGCCCAGCGGCGGCGCCGATCCTCGAGCGCAGCCCCGAGACCCGCGCTGGGCGCAGGCGAGCCCTGTACGAATGGCAGCCGTCAGGGGACACGACGCAAGGGGCCCCTGGCCCTGAGGGCCCGTCACGCCACCTCCGCTCTCCTTAGACGGGTCCGCAGCTGCCACTGTAGGTAAGAAAAATTAGAGAGTAAAGCTACTGGCGAGGGAGAAAGCAAGCTGTCGTTATGTACAGATCGGTGGGGTGTACCCAGAACTCTGAAGGGGCCCCTGAAAAGTGACGGGAGGCAGGAAGTGCGGGGCAGGTGGGAGAAGCGACCGTCACCGAGCTGCGCGGGTTTCCGTGGCAACAAGCCACTGCCGGTGACAGCCGAGCGGAGGGTCGGGCGGGTCGCAGCAGCCGGAGGAAAGGTCAGACGCGCCGAATCGCATGAAATGGGCAGGTCCACGGAGCTGGGTGGGGGCCCTGGGGCGCCAGGCGGATGGCTGTGGGAACGGAGGGGACTGCCCAGCCTCAGCCCGGTCTCACCAGGACTCGCCAGGCCCGGGGTCCCCCGCCGGTGCCGCTGCGCAGGCAGGGCCTGCGGACCGCCCTGGAGGCCCCGCCCACTTGAGGCCACGCCCCCGGACGCCCCTCTCGGTTGCCGCAGCAACACCCTAGCGGCCGAGCCCCGGGCCCCGCGTCGCCGGGCAACGACGCTGCCATAGCAACGGCGGGCGTGTCAGCCGGCCCGCAGAGCCTCAGGGCGCCCGGGCGGGAGAGGCCCGCGGGGTCCAGCGCCCAGACCCTGCAGTGGGGCCACACCGCGGGGCCTCCACGAGCTCTAGCCGCGTTGCGGTGCGGTTCCTGATCCAAAACTGCACTTTTCATAAGAGGAAACTGAGGCCAAGATGGGAAAACGAAGGGAAGGTACTTGCTCTAAGCCAACCCGTCGGTGTCCAGGCGGGATCCTTTTCTTCCCAACTTTGCTCAGCCGCTAAGCAGGGCCAGGCCCCAAGAAAGCCCCGTGCGGGACCGTTTCTCTGGTCCGGACTCCGGATCTGCGGCCCCTCGCCCACCTGGCTCCTTGCCTGCCGGGTCTCCGGACGCGCCCTCCCCGCTGCACCACCTTCTCCTCGGCTTCTGCCGCCTTCCCTGAGACTGAGAATCCCGGTCCTCCCAAGCCCTGTCGGGACGCCTCGTCCATGCAGCCTTCCCGCCTTCACCACTGTTGGGAAGGTTCCCATCCTCTGCATGCACATCTGTTCCACCCTCTAAGGGCCTCAGGTCTCGTTTAAAGTGGCACGATGTGCTCCTTGGGGTTTGGGGAGGGGTAGAACAAATGAGTCCACAGGCAGGGTGTGAATAGTCTGAGAACCAGGCTGTCTGACCACAGTCCTGGGCAGGAAGGTGTGGCCCAGACTCCCACCTGGGAGGCCCACATGTGTGCAGAGCATTTAGGAACCTCGGCAATGGTGTGGGCAGGTTTCTTGCACACAGGGGGCTGCTGAGATGGGGTGGAGACCAGACGCCGGCCACCGGTTTGATGCAGGGGCAGGAGGAGCTGGCCAGAGCCTCAAGTCCGAGGGCTGGGCGTCTCCACCAGGCCGACCTGCAGGCAGCCTGAGGCCAGGCAGGCCAGGCCAGAGCCGAACTGAGTGGTGGCTTCAGCTGCAGCGGCCACATTGCAACACAGAGGGGTGGCCAGGCAGACAGCCTCGGGCCCAGCATGCAGACACCTGCTCCTGCTCGGGGCCAGCACCGGGGCCTCCCCACATTTGTAGCGAGATGCAGAATTGGCAGGACGCATATTCATCCATAACTGAGCTCGGCTCATGTGCGCCCTCTGGCACGGGGGGGGGGGGGGGCGCAATGGTCACCCCCATTTTACGGATGGAGAATCCGAGGCCTAGAGAGTTGAAAAGGCCCCTGAGGGTCAGAGGGTACCTGATGTATCTGATGTCAGTCCAAGCCAGACCCCTGACTGAACACGTTTTCCACGACTCCGGGAGCTTCTCAGGGGCCAGAGCAGCAGGGCCGGGGCCAGGCTGACCTCGCGGATGGTGAGAAGCAGCATCCTCGGGGGTTCGCCCACCCAGGCTGTAATGAATGGGGGCTGTTCCCTGGAGAGTGGGCAGGGCTGAGGACCCTGCCTCTACAATTCATCGTCCCACTCTGCTGCCGTCACACAGGGGGCGGGACCGTGGTTACACAGTTTCAGGGAGGAGGGACGTAGCCTGCAGGAGAGCACTGCTGGGCCCCAGACTCGGACACCAGGAGCCACGGTGGGACAGAGCAGAGCTGGGAGACCCGCACCAGCCAGGTGGAGACTGGGCCCTGGGCTGCTGGCCCGGGGGGGCCCCCAGGGACCTGCACTGTGTGCGCGCTGCTCTGCTGGGCTCTGGCGGCCGTGTGCTGGGCGGCGGTTGCTGACTCAGGGTCTGGCCAGCAGCAGCTGGCAGCCGGGTGGCTGGGCTGGGCTAGAGCCCCCTGTGGGGACCCGTGTCCGCAGGGCAGCTGCTTCCTGCAGCTCCCTCAGTGACCAGGGCCAGAAGGACATGCTGAGTCTTTACAAATCGAGGATGTCCCAGCACACGCCCCACCCCCTCCTTTCTCCTCTCATGGCCCCTCCGCTGTTTCCCCTCCTCAAGAAACCCCGCGGGCTCTGAGCTGTGTCTGGGCTCGTGGGGTTGGGGGATGGGAAGAGCCACCCTCTCTCTGTGCTGTGCTGTTTGTTAGGTACGGCTTGTAAGCTAGGATGCCCAGCGCCTACCCTGAGCTGGGTCGTGGTCGGGGAAGCAGCCTGGGGCTCCTAGGGCCTGCACACCAGGTCGGGAAGGGGTGGGCCCTAGAGAAGGTGTCCTGGGGTGCAGTGCATGGCACACTGCTGGGGGCCCCAAGGCTGATGCTCTGAGTGGGCACAGTCCTGCCTGAGGCGAGTCTGCCCTCTTACTCAAGACAGACAGACGCTTCCGCAGGAACATATAGCCCAGTGGAGGAGGCAGTGCGTGACGACGCTGGGGGTGCACAGGGCGGGACCCCCTTCAGACCTGACGCCCCACCCCCCCGTTTCACAATTGGCCCTCTCTGTGCCTGGCTCCCCCCTGTGCTCTCCAGGATAAAGTCTCCCAATGCCACCAACGCCTGGGTTCACCCTCCCTCAGTGGGTGCTGAGCCCCAGTCCACCCTGAGAAAACAGCAGGTCATCGAAGTCCCTGCCGCTGCCACACCTGAGGGTGCCACCAGCTTCCTGCCGGAACCCTCACTGAGAACATGCAGGCCCTTCTCCAAAGCCCGTGAACGCTGACGTGATTTTAATCGGACCTGGAGTCCCCGGAATATCAGTGCATTCTTCAAGGAAGAACCATGCAGGCTGTCTTCTCTGAGCTCGGCGGAGGATCTAACACCCAGGAAGTTCACACACGCGCTGGGCTAAATTGTTACAGGGGAGAGGCCTGAGTTGGGGCCCCTATGGAGATTGTTTCTTTGTTGCTCAAAAGACAAGAACTCAAGCGAGAGACAGACACACAGGGCGGGAGTCCGACAGCAAGTGTGTTTGGGAAACACAGGAGCACGAAGCTGCCAGTGGGCACCGGCTAGTCTGCGTGCCCCACGCGTGGGGGACATACAGCTGCTGTCAGCTCGTCAGTAAGTGTGTTCTGTGCCCTCGAGCCGAGGCTACAAGTGGGCACTTAGCTAATCTGACAGCCGACTATTGGGGTTCAGGGGTTACGTACCTCTGTCAGCTTCTCGATTCCCCCTCCTTCTCCCCCTCCTAAGCCTTGGGAACGTACAGCTGCAAAGGCTCTTTCTCAGCCAGTAAAGGCTCTTTGTCTCAGTGAAAAAGTCCCCTTTCCCGGCAGGGTCTCGAGGACTCCCCTCCGCCATGCCGTCCCTTCTTCGATGCTCTGAACGCCGGGCAGACTGCTGAGCTAGCAGGTGAGACACGTGTCCCTTTGGCTTCCTGCCTCCTGTGCTAAGCTCTTTGTTACCGTGTAGTGGCAGGGGCCCTGCTCTGTGTCCCTCTGGCTGCTCATAAGATTCTCAGCTGCGACCTAACACAGCGAGGGGATCAGGCTGACATCACACCCTCCTGTGAGTGAGGGGGAGCGTGCTCCTTATCAACACCAGCAGGACGGGGCCACTGGGCCGAGGGAAGACGAAGCCTCACATGCGTGGGCAGGAGGATCCACGAAGATTCGAAATGATTGGCGCACGCACCCGACCTCGGAGGCCGACAGCGAGGAGCAGCCGCACACGCCACAGGAGGAGGAAGAGGAGGAAAGCAAGACAAGGCCTGAAGTTGGGAAGGGAGCTCAGACATTGGACTTTGCGGGGAAAGAATCGGTTCTTTGAAAATGAGAGGCGGGTATAACTAAACATAAATATATGAAAGGTGAAAATCTAAATAAAATTGATAATTTTCTAAAAATACATTATCAAGCCCTGGCCGGTGTGGCTCAGTGGACTGAGCACCAGCCTGCGAACCAAAGGGTCGCTGGTTTGATTCCCGGTCAGGGCACAGGCCTGGGTCGCGGGCCAGGTCCCTGGTTGAAGGCATGCGAGAGGCAACCACAATTGTTCCTCTCCCTTTTTTAAAAATAGAATAAAATAAAACAAAAAATTATATATATATTATCAAGATTTTCTTGCAACTGCTATAAACTGAACGATTGCCTCCCCCCCAAATTCATATGTTGAAACCTAACCCCAGTGTGATGCATTGAGGGGGAGCTTTGGAGGTGGTTGGGGTCAGTGAACAGGAGCTCCCCCACCCCTTCCGCCGTGGAGGACAGAGGGAGAAGGTGCCCCTTCTGTGACCCAGGAAGTGGGTCCCCACCGGACTCGGAGTCTGCAGGCACCTTGACCTTGGACTTTCAGCCTCCAGAGCTGTGAGAAATAAATTCTGTTGTTTATAAGCCATCTCCCCAGCGGAGTTCTGTTATAGCTGCCTGAGCAGACTAAGACACAGGGAGGGAGAAACCCTGAATGGCTCAGTAACACGGGAGTGGGGGAGTCAGTGAATCTAGGCCGTACGAATAAGGCTAGAACATTCCTGTACAAGACTCTGGGAGATATACGAGAGAGGACCAAAAAATCCCGTAATTTATTTATAAAAATTGTGTATTTATTCTTACATGTGTAAACTTCAGTCACCTTCAAAGTCCTCTCCATTTCATGCAGTGCAACTATGGAGAAGTTTTTTCCACTGCTCAGAACAGTTTGAATTTGTTGGTTTTGATGCCTTCTAGTGCTTCTGCCATTTTCTGTTTCAGCTCTTCCACATTGGCAAAATGTTTCCATTTGAGGGCTGTTTTCATTTGGGGCAACACAAGACAGTTGCTGGGGTGAGGTTGCATGAATAGGGAGGGTGGAGCACAGGAGTCACACCGTTTTTGGCCAAAAACTGCTAAACACTCAGTGCCATCTGGGCAGGCGCGCTCATAAATCACCCATCGTGAAATGGACAAACGTGTTGGAAGAGTCTTAAAAAAAATTCACTGCAGCCAAATGCAGCCTCTCACAACAACACCAGCTGGCGCATTGATACAGAGGGGTTCCTAGGACACTCACCTAGTGGGGGAAGCCTGGACTACTCGGGGCCTGCCGTTCAGAAGATGATTCCAGGTTTTTTGGGGTGCCCCCTCATACAGTTTCAGTTTCCCTTGAATGAATCCCTTGTGAAGACACTGGGGCAGTTTCCCAGAGTGGCCGCTCCCCGGGCAGGGCAGGAGGCCCACATGCCTCATGATCTCACTAGTACGCACTGCTGTCCATCTGGACATTCTGGAAGATCTATCTCCAGATGATTAATGATGTTAAGAACATTTCCCCATCCTTACTGACCATTTGTATATCTTTCTGTGTGTAAAGTGTCTTTTCAGTTATTTTCCCATTTAAAAATAAAAAAAAGGTGGACTAAAATTTGCCTCTTTATTACTAGGTTGCAGATTCTTTACATGTTCTGGAGACAACTCCTTTGCCTATTACCCATGCTGGGAACATTTCCTGCTGTCTTGTGGTTTGCCTGTTTATTTTCTTTATTATTATTATTTTAAGAAAGAGTGAAAGGGAGGGAGAAAGAGAGGGAGAGAATCATTGATGAGAGAGAAACATAAATTGATTGTCTCTCTTATGTGCCCCAACTGTGGATCAAATCCGTAACCCGGGATGTGCCCTGACTGGGGATTGAGCTGGCGACCTTTTGATATGCGGGGACAACACCAGCCCACGGAGCCACACCAGTCAGGGCAGTACCATTTTATAAAGAAAGGGAAAAAAAATCTGAAGCAAATATAGGAAAATCTTAACATTTGTTAAATCTAATGGTGGATCCATGGATTTTGAAATCTTTCAAAATATTTAAAAACATATTAAAAATATAATGAAGACAGATTCCAATCATAGCCACAAGAAAAATTTCAAGTACCTATAAATAAATTTAACAATAAATAGATAAAGTTTTTATTTTAAAACATTATAAAAGGTTATTGAAGACATGAAGTTAATCTGGATAATTGAGAGATGGAATACTTCTCTGAAACATAAGACTAAGTATTGTAAATTTAATGCAATTTCCATAAAAATTATAAGAGTATTTTACAAACGTAAATTGATTCTCGGCTTAATCTTGGCAATGCAAATGAGAGTGGATAGCTTTAAAAAAACGAAACAAGAAATAACTAAGGGAAATTGACCTTTCTTATGACAAATCAACCTTCAAGCTGTAATAATTTAAACAGTTCAGCGCTGACAACGGGACCAACAAAAAGATAATAAAACAGAACAGGTACAAATTAATTTACCTTGTGATAAAGGTGGCATTTCATACCCACAGGAAAAGTCAATTTTCTGAACCACGTCTGTGGAGTAAAGGATCGGTTGGGGCAGGAATTCCAGGTGGGTCCCAAACCTGAAATAGAAATAAAACTTCTGCTTCTTCATTTCCTTGGGCCGCAGAAGGTCTTTCCAGGGCCCGAGGGACCCGGAAGCCGTAAAGGACCAGCCTGACAGACGCGGCCGCATCCCAACCTAGAACTTGAACATGACCAGGGGCAGAGGCCAGCGACACAGGAGTGCAAAGGGACAGGAGCAGAGGATGCACAGCGTTGAAATGCTTCCCACTGTCCATGCCTGTGCATGTGTGCATTGGCTGTGTGTGTGTGCTGTGCATGTGGCTGTGCGTGTGTGCACATGTGTGTGCCTCCATCCTTTGGGACTCTCTTTAACTGTGTGTATTAGTTTCTGTGGCTGCTATAACAACTCACCACGAGCGTGTTGGCTTCAAACCACGGAAATGTGCTCTCCACAGTTTGGGTGGCCTTGGCCCAGCAGTGTCACTGGGACAAGATCAAGGTGCGGGTGTGCCGGGTCCCTCCCGAGGCTCCAGGGGAGTCCGCCTGCTTCTCTCAGCTTAGGGAGCCACACATCTTGGCTTGGGGCCCCTTCCACCACCTGCACCTGTAAAGCTCCGCTTCCATCGCCAGGTCGTCTTCTGCCTGAGCCTCGCAGGGACGGATGAAGGAGGGCGGCAGCGTGGGGGCTCCTGGGTGGGAGCCGGGGGCAGCTGGCTGAGGTCCAGCCCCTGGGCAACCTAGTTTCTATCCCACTGAAGTGAGAACAGACTCTCTTCTCATTTTGTCGTTTACGTGTTTCAGGCTCCGTGGCTGTGGCCATCCACAGCATGGACATCCCATAGTTCACACAACCGACATGCTGTATCTGTCGTGCCCCAGTCTGTCACCTACCACACACAGGCTGCCGGAGCCCCTCCCATGGGAGGACCCTCTGTGAGACCCTCAGGCTAAGCCCCTGGGCGCAGAATTTTCGTATTCAATTCATTCCACCCCCTTCACATGCGCTGGTGCCGGTTTCTTCCTGTGTTCCCACCAGATCTGTGCTTCTCCACGCGATGTCGCGTTATTTTCCTAAGGACTCAGCTGTCCGGCCCCTTCGTCCAGACAGAGCAGCAAGTGAATTCCCGACCGGGGCTGCTGATCTCCGTCGGAGGGAGCACCCTGGTCCCAGGCAGCAAGCCCACAGAGGCCGCCTTCCCATGCGGAGGTCAGAAGATGACATCGCAAAAATGAAACTGTCAGCGAAAGTGGCTGAAATTAAATCTTTTCTTAGATCTTGGCAGAGAGAGGCTGACCTTGGAGGAAGCAGCTTGGAAATCAATGCCTGTCTTTGTCTCCCCAGGGGACGTGCCAGGAGCCGGGAGGCCAGTCCAAGCCCCCGTGACAGTGCGTTTGCTCAGCTTTCACCAGGAGCCGATGCAGGGCTCCGAGTCCCAGGGGCCGGTCACACTGAGCACGGCTTTCCACGGTGGGGTTCAGGCCCCGCAGGACGTGGTCGTCGAGAAGACGGGTGAAATGATGGGGACATGGGGAGGGGCTCCCAGGCAAAGACCGAGCAGAGGCGGGGTGCACCCCAGAATCCGCAGACGGAGGCTGGCCTGAGTGGCCCTGGTGGGGAGAGTGAGCTCCCTCTGCTGGTCAGTGTGGGACGAGATCCCAGACGTCTCGGTCTGAGGCACATTCCGGGAGCAAGAGGTAGAACCCAGAACCATCTAGAAATGACAGGAAAGGTTAGGTGGGTGCCCCCGAGGGGCAAGTCTTCCACGTCAGCCAACACACAGGCCTCGTGCACTGGGGCGACCTGTTTCACCACGCTGTGGTGCTGTATGTGGGGGGGAGGGGTCTGAGAGGGAACAATGCCACTTGCTCAGCACTCACCCCTTTTCCAGGCACCTCTCCCACCTCCGTATGGGACTGGTGCCTCTAGCTGCTGCCCTGACCGTCCTCCCCAGAGTGGGTGGGTCTGCGGACGCTCTAGGACCATGTAGGCCCTTTAAACAAGCGGACTCTGCTGAGAGACCTGCAGTTTCTGCCTCCGCCCCAACCCCCACTGGTTTGCACAGTCAGAAGCAATGAGGCTTGATTCTCCCCGGTGCTGGGACCGTGAGCTGTGAGGTCTGGTCTGGTGCTGGGAGCGCTCCCCAGGTGTCCCTTCCGGCTTTTTAAAACATGTGACTGCACTTTCTGCCAGCCTGCTGCTGCCGCCACTGCTGCCACCACACTGCGTCCTCTCCGCCCAGCTCCTGTCTGGATAAGTATTTCTTCTTTATATCTTTGTGTGTTGAACTTCCATGCAGCTCAATTTTCTGGAACTTCTGGTTGTCTCTGGTTTTGAGGGAGTTGTTTTCCTTCTTCGTTGTGCAGGGAGACGCAGCGTGTCTGTCTAGGCCTCCGTCTTGGCCGGAAGTTCCACACTGAAGGCAGTTTAAAGCTGTGACTGTCCCTGGCTGCACCAGCTGTCACTGCCTCCACGTGTCCCCACAGACTCCGGCCGCGAGAGGTCACTGTGGCGTGGCTCACTCCAGAGCACAGCTGAGCTGGAGGTTCCTGTGTAGGAAGGGGGTTGTCCAGCTACCCTCTGGGCGTCCTGCACCCGCCCAGGCCACCTGCAGAGTTTCGCCCCAAGCTTCACTCTGGGTGGGGTGGCGGGTGGGGGGGCGCGGTCCTCTTCAGACCTTGCTGTCCTCTGGGAACAGCCCGCCTATCCCCTCTGCCTTCAGGAAGAAGCAGAAAGCTGCGTTTGGGGGGAGATAGGGAGCTCCCAAGGGGGACTGCATCCAGCTGCTGGGTGCCCCGCTGGGCCAGCACATGGTCGCCCCACCTTTTCTGTCCAGGGTGGGGCTCATGCACACGCTTTTAGAGTCAGGTCGGGCGTCCCTGCCTGGGGGAGATTCATGCTCCCAGGAGGAGGCGTGAACCACACTCTGCAGAAACGTTAGGGGCAGCGGGGCTGTGAAGGGCTGGGGACTCTGAAGGGCAAGTTCCCAGAGGCCAGCCAAGCGCCCCCACGCAGCCACGGCCACCCCACCGGGCAGGCGGGCCTCTCCCTCCAGGAGGGCAGCCAGGCCTGCCCGTTAACCTGCCTTGCACAGCAAGTCAGAAAGCTCCCGGATGTCAGGCCGAGCCTGTGAAAGGACCCCGCCCTAGAAACCCCGCCGCTCCCGTTCGATTTAGGCTGCAGGTAAGTCGGCGCAGGCGGCCCCTTTGAGGTCACGGGACGGGTGGGGGAGACGGGCAGGCTCAGACAAGGCGGGGAGAGGCCGCGTGGCTCCGCTCTGTTTCCGCACCGCCACCGGGGACCCGAGAACGTTCAGGCGTTAACTCCACTCAAACAGAGTGGTCGCAGCCTGTGGACCAGAACCTGGCGGTGTGAACGCGGCAGCGTGGTGATGGGTCCGCCGTGGCGGCCAGCAGGCGTCGGCCCCTGGGACGTACCCGTGGGAACTGCAAAGCGCCGCTGCCCAGGGTCTCGGCTGCGTGAGGCGATTCTAGACCCAGGTCCTGCTGTGTTAAAAGCAAGATTTTAAGTTCGTATGTCAGTTAAAAATACTCTCTCCCCAAACACGAAGTTATGAAAGCAACTCAAAAGTGCCCGTTTACCTCTCGGTAGATTGGGCCCAGTGGGCTTCCAGGGGCCTGCGGGGCACAGGTGGTGGGGGCCCCGGGTTGCTGGAGGTGCAACCTCCAACAGCTGGGGGTTGGGGTCAGGATTCAGTTTTATTTACATGTTTTTAGAGAGAGGGGAAGGGAGGGAGAAGGAGGAGAAACGTCAATGTGTGGTTGCCTCGGGGGACCTGGCCTACAGCCCAGGCTGTGCCCTGACTGGGAATCGAGCCGAGACCCTTTGGTTCGCAGGCTGGCGCTCAGTCCCCTGAGCCACACCAGCCAGGGCCGTTTTTCTTCATTGCTTTTAGAGAGCGAGGAAGGGAGAGAGAGGGAGAGGGAAGGCAACATCGATGGGCTGCTTTCTGCTTGCACCCTGACCGGGGACCAAACCTGCAACTCAGGCGTGTGCCCTGACCGGGAATCGAACCTGCAACCTTTTGGCTACAGGATGATGCTTCAACCAACTGAGCCATCCAGACGTTAAATTTTTAAAAAGAAAATAAAGGAAAGAGACAGACTCCTGTAGCCCAGTGTGTAGGCAGTGGCCCGTGGGCTCCAGCACAGCCTGGGGAGCTAGGATACCCTGGGTCCATGGGGGTGGGCAGAATGGGCACCAGGTCCTGGTCTGAACTTCACGTCCCCCCAGACCACCTCCTGTGGCTGCCGGCCCAGCCCCGGCAGGGCAGGGTGGGTGGGCTGGCGGGTCCTCACAGAACTGTGTGTCGCTGCTGCCAGGCTGGGCGCTGCCTCTGGCCTCAGTGTTGAGGTTGAAATGGCCGGGGCCACCTGGCCGGGCGGCCCTCACCTCCAGGACTTGGGACGAAGGTCTGTGCCTGCCCTGCTCTCCGCTGGCGTCAGCGGCCCCACAGCTCCCAATCGGCCCTCGGCCTGAGGAGACGCCCTTCCGATTGCGACAGCTCTCCTCCCGGGACGCTAGCACAGGACACCTGTTTGGGAGCAAAACACCCAGGCCTCTGGGCTCCCACATGCCAGGCCGGGTGTGCAGCTCTGTGTAGTCCTGCTCAAGTGGGGCGGGCAGCCAACGGGCAGCGTGGCCTCTATGGCCTGTGGCATGGCAGAAGGATGTCACTTGCTCCAGAAGATGGGGTGGCTTTGGCTGGGAATCAATGATGAAGACCTAGCCGAGGGTCTTAGATGTGCACACTGGGAACTCCAGGAGGCTGCCCCCCCCCCCCCCCAGGGCCCGAGGAGGAGAAGTCTGAGTTTTGACAGTGAAAAGAACGTTCGCAAGAAGAATCAGCCCTGCACTCTCAGCTGCTGGTGATTCCAGATGGCAGCTGTCACACCTCTGGGAGTCTGGACACCGGAACGTCCCCATCCAAGTCATTCAGGCGGCTCCCTGAGGGCATGCGGTGTACCCAGGCACCGGCGCAGGACAGGAAAGACCAGCGGTGGGAGCTCCCAGGGTCCATCAGAACAAGAATGGTCATCCCCTCAGGCCCCCACCCACCTGACCTCAGTAACTCGCAGCCTGACCACCGTGACTCCATGTTCGCTCTCATGCAGGGGCGGCTGAGGAACTCTGAGTGGACGGGAAGCGTGGCCACAGCAGAAGAGGGCCTGAGCAAACACTGGGACAAACGTCCCAGGCTGAGGGATGACCTGTGCCATGGTGCAGGTGCCTGTTCAGGCTGGAGTGACAGAGCAGCGTGTCCGGGGCAGTGCAGGGGACACAGCTGGGGTGTCCCCACTAGATGAGCTGGTACAGCAACCCAGGTGGGAGGGGGCGGGGCTAGGGGAAGGGGCACCGTCACTGTGGACTGCCGATGAGGAGGCTGGGCCGGAGCGGAGCAGACAGGCTGCCCTTGGGGAGGGCAGCCCCTTGTCCCTGGCAGGCAGGAGGTCCCCAACCCCCGCCACAGTCATGGGGTTGACATCCTCTCAGGCCTGTGACAGACAGGTCAGCGCCCACTTGGGCCAGACTGGCACCGCCCTATGACTCACAGATGTCACCAGGCTGGCACCAGGCTGAAGACGCCACAGCGGAGCAGGACCTGACCGCCAACCCCCTCGGGGGACCCCAGCTGGAGCGGGCTGGCTGGCTGCCGGCCCTGAGGGAGCTCAGTAGGGAGGGGCGGCAGAAGTGGAGGGACGAGGGGGGCGCTCCCACGGGACCTCCCCGTGGCAGCGAAGGCCAGCGTCCGCGTCACCGTCACCACAACGCGCGCCCTGGGCAGCACGGGCCACAGCGGGGAGCCCTCTGCGTATGTCTTCTACGTCAGTACAGACCGAGTGCCCCCCACCCCCGCAGGCCTGTGAAGTCCCAGGCACCCAGGCTGTGGCTGGCCAGCCTGCCTCTCCCTGGTGGCGCCCCTGTCAGCTGGCACACTGACCCAGCCCCGGCGATGAGGGCTCCGTGGAGGGGCTGTGGCAGACTCAGAAGCAAGTCCCCAGGGGAAGCCTGCTGCTGGGTCCACGGGGTGGCGGGCGCTGCCCCGCCGCCGCCCTGGTTACCACGGCCCAGGCGCCAGCTCCCTGGGCACAGGCGGGAGGTCCTGGCCCCGGCCCCGCCCCCCCGGCTCCTTGGGCACTGCAGCAAGCCCGTAGGCCTCCTTCATGGGGGCCTCTCTGACCTGCCCAGACACCAGCGGGCCGGCTGGGCGGTGCCCGCAGCAGGTCTGGCTCCTTCTCCTGCAGAGACCTGTGATAAGTAGAAAAAGAACAAAGTGCCTCTCGAACTTAGAGTAGGAAATTACTCAGCACCCTCCCGAGCAGCTGTCACCTGCCCCAAGACTTACAGGCCCCACGCGGACCTGGAGTCGGGCAACCATGAAACAGACGTGGCCACAGTCCCGCGGCCATGAGCCAGCACCCACGCTGAGACAAGGGGGTGTCGCCCCAGCCCACGCACCTGGTCACGGGCTTCCCCACTGTCAGCGGCCACTGAGGCGCGGCTGCCAGCACCCTGCTGAGACCTGGTTTCGCCCCCCGCGAGCATTTCCCAGGAGCGAGGGCCATAACCCTCCTGGACTTCCTGTTCCCACGGCAACCGCCCCTCAGCAGGGGGCACTGTTGTTTCCCCGCATCCTGCCACGGTGACTCGGCGGGACCTGTCAGGTTTAGTCACTTCGCGCTTAGAATGCAACTCTGGACGACCCAGCCAGTGGGGAAGCGGGAGGGCACCTGCGCTAGGGCTCAAACACTCCTGTCCGTCCTGACAGTGGGGCGCCTGCCTCTGGCTGTGCGCCCGAGTCTGCAGACTCGTGAATAAACGCCTCACTTTGCGGCTGATGTCCTGCGTCCTGGTGTCTTATTGTGAGCATTTCTCACAGACACTTGACTCCCATTTATTCTACCTTCCTGTGGACAAGCAAGCAGAGGAGGCTCCCCGCCTGGGCCTGGGTTACACGCGTGAGTGCACGGCCCAGGGCCCGCGGTCACGGAGGGGCGGAACAAATACTTATTTCCAAAGGACCAGGGCTGACCGTGTCCTTGGTGTGCACGTGCGCGTGTGTGTATGGGCCATATCTGTCCCACAGCTTGTCTTGTAGACAAAGGTTTATTGGCACTCAGCCCCACTGTGGCTGCAACGCCTGGCTGCCGAGCCTGAAATATTTGTTCTTTGGTTCTTTAAGAAAAATGTTGGGCCCCCCTGAGCCCAGAACGCACACTGGGCCGGCTGTCCACACCAGACGCTTGACCAGACCCGCAGAAGGGGCTGGCGGGTGGAGGGTGCCCCGGATCCGTCTCCCATTGACTGGTCCCTGCAGGCTCCTCCCCGCACGGAGGGTGCAACAGCCCAGGGGTCAGGCGCGGGGCCGGGTCACAGCCGCAGGCAGGCAGTGTCCAGCGAGGGGCAGCTGGGGATGATCCGCGCTCTGACCTCGGCCGGGGCAGCCCTGAGGCCCCAGGCAGCAGGCTGCGTGCGGACCATGGCCTCCCAGCAGCTGCTGGTGGCCCCCCCGGAGGCCCTGCTGAAGCCCATCTCCGTGCCCAACCGGCTCCTGCTGGGGCCCGGCCCCTCCAACCTGGCTCCGCGCGTCCTGGCGGCGGGGGGGCTGCAGATGATGAGCCACATGCAAAAGGACATGTACCAGGTGGGCCGTGGGGCGGCGGGCCCCAGCTGCCTCTGCCCGGCGGGAGGGCCGGGAGCTGGGGGGCGCGCCTGACCTGCGTGCCCCCCTCGCAGATCATGGACGAGATCAAACAAGGCATCCAGTACGTGTTCCAGACCAGGAACCGCCTCACGCTCGCCATCAGCGGCTCCGGGCACTCTGCCCTGGAGGCCGCCCTGGTCAACCTCCTGGAGCCCGGCGACTCCTACCTGGTTGGGGTCAACGGCATGTGGGGGCAGCGGGCAGCTGAAATCGGGGAACGTGTCGGTAAGGGATGGGGCAGGGGGTGGGGTGCGGCCGCCGCCCCTGCCTTTCCCACCTCCCTGTCTCGGGCAGGGCGCCTGGGAGCCCCTCACCCCGGGTGCCAACCTCGGCCCTCCCCTCCCCTCGGGGGCCTCCCTCTCCCGGCCAGTCTGGGTGTCAGGTGTCCTGAGTTTGGGGGGTGGGCCCTGCAGGGAATCCTCTGGTCTCGGCCCCCACAGCTCACTGGGGTCCCCAGGCACCACAAGACAGGATTTCAGAGGTAGAACTGCCCCCTCAAAAATCTCAGGAACAAACCTTTTCAGGGGCCTCAAGATACGGAGAAATGGACAGGGTTGCACTCCCGTAGTAAATTTCTAGAGAGGAAACTCAAGAGCAGGAGTGAGCCCCGGGTTTAAACAGCTTGTTAATGGCCAACGTCTGGTAGCTCCAGGGCGCCCTGGCCCCTCGCCTGCTGCCCTTTACCCCTCACAGTGTCTGGGCAGAGGCCAGGACCCCGGGTGGTTCTCGCTGGCAACTGCTCAACCCGGACGGCCCTGGCCTGCCCCCATGCCCCTGCCCCCGGCCTCAGGCTCTCCCCTGAGGCCTGGGGGGTGCTCGGGCCTCTGGGCCTCCCACATACAGCTGGGGGCTCACCTAGCGCTGGCCACACGGTCTGAGAGGGGGGGCCCGAGGGCCTGCTTTCCTGGAGCCCTGCCCGCCGCCTCCATCCATCCCGTCCCTCCTTCCTCCCTCTGCCGGGAAGGCCCCGTCCACTCGGCCTTGAACAAAGCTTGTTTCTTTCCTGTATGATGAGCGTGGGGACGCCCAGGCTGCTGGGCTCCAGGAAGGCGGCCTGAGGAAGGGACGGGTGGCTGAGCCAGACGCAGCGGCGGCCTGAGCACCCTGAGGCCTCTGATGATGAGGAGCAGCCCCATGGAGCACCCCACTTTCCTCTCCCGTGCAGGGGCTGGGGCCAGGGTGGCAGGTCCCTGCTCTCTGGTGTCCTGCTCAGCATGCCACTGTCCCCATCCCTGGCTCCTGCCCTGTGTGCTGGGGCAGGGGCGGCTCACTGCTCACTCTGGCCCTGCCCCCAGGTGCCCGCACTCACCAGATGATCAAGGACCCCGGAGGCCACTACACGCTGAAGGAGGTGGAGGAGGTGCGGGGGCGCTGCTGGCCCCGGGAAGGAAGGGGGCTGGGGCCAGGGGCTGGGGCCTGGTGGCTTCCCCGCACCAGGCGACCCACCACAAGAAGAGCACTCTCATACCTGGCCGCAGGCGGGAAGCCAGGTAGAGAGGGCTCAACCTGGCAGGGAAATTGAGTCAGGAGCCCAGTCCTGCGGGCAGGGCCAGAGGGGCTGGGGACCAGGACACGGCCTGACACTCAGGTGCAGGCTCCTCCCTGACGGGGGGCGAGTCCCAGCAGCTCTGGCCCTGGGGGCCTGGCTGACCTCACAAAGGTCCCAAAATCCCAACAGAGGGGGTAAGAGGCTGAGGCCGCTGTCCTTGGTCTCTGGGAGGAAGACCCTCTCTTCCTGGAATGAGCCCTCCTCCCTCCCAGAGCCGAGACACCAGCTCTCACACACGCAGACCAGGGCCGCACCAACCGCGAGATGGAGGGGGGGGGGGCTGGGGGGTGGGTCCTGCCCTGCCCCCACCGGGAAAAGTCATTCCAGGGGGGCACTGGCTGGCCCAGGGGAGCTCTGTCCCCGACAGGCTGTGCCCACAGCTGTCGTCTCCGACCGCTCAGGCCCTGGCGCAGCACAAGCCGGCGGTGCTGTTTCTGACGCAGGGGGAGTCGTCCAGCGGCGTCCTGCAGCCTCTCGACGGCTACGGGGACCTCTGTCACAGGTGCGCCTGTCCCTGTGGCGAGCCTGTCCCCATGAGCAAGCCTGTCTCCAGGTGGCAGTGCTGGGGGCAGAGCCGAACACAGCTCAGCCCGGGCTGGGTGGGTGGGGGTGCTGGCAGCATGTGAGGCCAAGTCCTCATCTTTCGCTGCCCCCACCCAGCCCCTGTCACGTGGTGTGGGACACAGGCACCTCTCGGGGCCTCCCTTGTTCTTTGCTGAGCTGGGCGGGAGCAGGACATGGTTCTGCACAGCCAGGTGCGCCCAGTGCCGCAGTCTATCCTCCGGTCCCCACGGCCGGGAAGGGTTTGACGCTGACCCAGCTGCCCTGGCCCCAGGGCCTGCCGGCCCTGCCCGCCACCCCTCCCCTGCCGCCCCCACCCCTGCAGGAGCGCACAGGCCTTGGAGACCTCACACGCGCCCTCCTGTGCCCAGCCATCCTGCTCTGCAGGGCTGACCACAGGCTGGAAGGATGAGGCTCCACAGGCAGGCAGGATCCTCCGCGGGGGTCCCGGCACACTGCCAGTCCCCCTAGACCTGCCCAGTGAATCAAGCTCCCGAGTGTGGCCTGGGCTGCCTGCCGAGGGACCCACCTCCACGCCCCACTCTGCCTTTTTCTAAGAAAATGTGGGGGTGGGCAAGAGGCCAAGCTTTTGGCTCCAGCTGGTCCTGGACTCTGGCCTCCTGGGCTCTGACCTCACGGTCAGCGGGCCGTTGGCAGAGAGGGCCCGGCTCCTGCTGCGCGGCCCCAGGCGCCCTCATGCTCCTCTGGGAGTGGGGACCCTGGGGCTGAAGCCCCTCCTGCTCCCCTGTGCTGCCCCTGCCCCAGGTACCAGTGCCTGCTCCTGGTGGACTCTGTGGCCTCCGTGGGCGGGGCCCCCATCCACATGGACCAGCAAGGTAAGGGCACGCCCCCGACACCCCAGGGGGACAGGCTCCCCCGTCTAATCCACACCCAGTGCTTCTGCCAGCCGCCAGGCACCGGCGTGGGGGGCAGGGGAGCTTCTCCAGGGTCAGTGTGTCAGGGGCGCTCAGAGCTCCTGCAGGAGGGGTGGGGACAGGGCAGAGGCTGTGATGCCTCTGGTCCCAGGGGGTCTCAGTGTCCCCATCTGCCCGGCCCCCACCAGCCTGCCGCACCCCGTGAGCTGCGCTGCCAGGGTCACCTTGCAGGAGAAGCCTCCTGGGACCACAAAGGGGGCTCCGTGGGCCAACCCTCACACCCTGCTCGGAAAGGAAAGGGGCAGGGGGCCCGGGGACCCAGCGCCGGGCAGCAGGGCTGTCCCCGAGACGCCAGCTCGCCTCTCAGGCTGGCCGCACTGCCGTGGAGGGAGAAGCCAGCTGACGCTCCAGCCTGAGACCCCAGGATGCAGACCCCACAGACAGCACGTGATGCTCCCACTTCTGCCCCGCGGCACACGTCCACGCGGCCCACCACACCCTTTTCACTGATGACACGCACACCACACTGCTCCCCTCCTCTTGGTAGACTTTGGGGTTCTTCCTGGTGTGAGGCTCTCAGGACAAGCTTGGAGGACAGTCCCGCCCACTCCCATGGGCCCCACTGCAGGGTCGGAGGGCGGGCGCAGCTCCGGAGTCACAGGCCTCCTCAGGGACGGCGCTGTGTGCTTTCGTGGGGGGTCGGGAGGCTCGTATCCTGCAGCGAACACAGACCCGCCTGCCACCCCCTCTGCTCTGCTCCTCCACGCTGGGCCCAGGCAAGGCTCTCCGCAGGCCAGGCAGGCACTCAATGCGTGTCCCGCAGCCCAACTCCACCTCCCATGGGGACACCGTCTGCCCCACAGGGCAGGGCCTGGTCCCGCAAGAACGACCCCCTCACCTCAGACACCAGTTGCATGGTGGGTCCCCAGGTTACCTGAGACGGTTGGTCTTTCAGGGTCCTGTGCTTCAGGGGCACCCCGCTGGAATGACCCCACGCTGGGTGGGTTCCACCCTCGCGAACACACGTCCCTCTCCCCACAGGCATCGACGTCCTGTACGCGGGCTCCCAGAAGGTCCTGAACGCCCCGCCGGGCACTGCGCTCATCTCGTTCAGTGACAGGGCCAGGTGAGTGACCCAGAGCAGGATGTGCAGGGGTCAGGTGGCCCCCAGGAGGGAAGGACAGAGCAGGAAGGGAAGGGGGCCTCGGGTCACGCTCAGAGGGGCCCCTGGAATGCTCCTCACCTGCCCTAGACAGGTGCGCCCCCCTCCGACAGGTGTGCCAAAGCCAGGTTTCTGGGGAGCAGGAAGCTGGGACATGGGGAGGCCATGCAGGTGGGGCGACGGCCTGTCCAGGCCAGCCTTCAGAAGACGCTCCTCAGGGACGCGGGGCCGGGCATTCCAGGGGTCCCAGCTTCAGGCCGGGGACCAGGGTCCATGGCCAGCCTCCCGGTGCCGCCAGCCCAGGCTCAGCATCTAGGAGCCGGCGCGGGAGCTATTCTGTGGGGCAGGCATGTGCCACCTCCGCCCAGCTGCAGGCCCACTGTCCCACGTCCCCAGTGTCCACCCTGAGCCAGGCCAGTGTAGGCTGGGGGGAGAGAGGGGGACCGGCCCCAGCAGGCTGTGAGCAGGTATCGGCTGGTGCCGTTTACAGAACAGAGGCTGCTTGGGGCGAGATCAGGGATTCTGTGTCCGAGGGGACCCGGGCGGGGCACGGAGGCCCCCGGGTCTGAGTTCTGAGCTCAGGGAGAGGCCGGACTGGGGGGCCGCCCTGGAGGCATCCGGCCTGCGGGGTGGGGTTGCCTAGAGGCCCCTCCATGCCTCCCAGCTTCACAGACTGTACCCCAAGGGTGCGGTGGCCTCCAGGAGCGGTGGGGCCCAGCCTCAGTCTCCCCTTTGTCACCCCGTTGTGTTTGGACTCACCCATGAAGCAGCAGCCCCTCCTGCCCTTTGGGGACCCCGCCTTTCACTGACCTCTGACCTGGGGACTGAGACAAGATGACTCCCAGGGAGGGGCCCGTGCGGCAGGGGCCCATGCCCATGGCAGAGGGGCAGGCCAAGTGCCTGGGCCCGTCCTGGAGTTCCCACTTCTGAGAAACAAGGGCCCGGCGTGACAGCCGCACAGGCTCAGGCGGATCCCTCCTCCCCAGGAATAAGATCTACGCCCGGAAGACAAAGCCCTACTCCTTCTACCTGGACATGAAGTGGCTGGGCAACTTCTGGGGCTGTGACGACAAGCCCAGGATGTGAGGCTGGGGCGGGGCGGGGCGGGGCGGCGTGGGGGTGGGCTGAGGGCCGCGGGGGACCTCCCACTGCCCCAGCCCCTCATCAGTTTTCTCACTGGGTTCCAGACCCCCATCAGCTCCCCTTCCCTGGCTCCCTCACTTCTCCCGGGCCTGGGCCCTGTCCTCCCAGAAGTCCCAGCCTAGCAGCAGACACTTTGGACCTGACCACATCGCCCCATTTCTGGGTCTCAGTTTACCCCCATCTGAAAAGGAGGGGGTGAACCAGGGGCTGTCTGTGAGGTGGCTCCAGCCCTAACACAAGGCCCCTCATGCCTCCCATGGGGACAGGAACGCCAGGGGTCGTGCCCTGCCAGGTGGCGACCAGCCGGTCAGCACCTCTCAGGCGTGGCCCTGCTCCTGCAGACCCAGGCGCCCTGCCAGCTCCATGTCCTTGACTCCTAGACTGGAGTGTCCCCTGGGAAGGGAGCTGGCCCGTGGTCACTGGGGAGACCCCGCTGCTGCCCATCCCCGCCCCGTGACCGGGACCATACCTCATCCTGTCCTCCAGGTACCACCACACCACCCCGGTCATCAGCTTGTACAGCCTGAGAGAGAGCCTGGCCCTCATCGCGGAAGAGGTGAGGCGTGGGGGCGCTGGCCGTGGGCCGAGGGGGCGGGGGCCGGCGTGGGTGCTGAGGGGAGCAGCTGTGAGGGCCCAGCCAGCAGACGGGGCCTGAGGTGTGGACGGGAGCGGGTGAGGGGCCAGGAGCAAGGCCAGAGCCGGACTGTGAGTTACCACGGCCGGAGTTCAGCAGCCCGGGCCCGTTTCTGCGCCCAGACCGGGGCAGGAGCCGGGCGGAGACCACGCCAGCACCCCCGTCCACAGAAGCAGCTGGCTCTGTGCGGGCTCAGGACAGGACCTCCGTGGGCCGGGCCAGCCCCAGCCCAGAGGCCGGAAGACAGGGCTGTGGGTGGCCCCCGTGAGCAGCAGTGTCCGCCCCAAAAGCCTCCACCCCAGGGCTGAGCTGGAGTCGGGGTGGCGGCCCCCAGCACCCAGGCTGGGCCATGTGCTCACAGGGGTGGCTCTGAAGGGGCACAGGCTGTGGGGTCCATGTTGGGGAGACAGGAGGCGGTGTGTGCCCCAGAAAGGCCCTGCCAGTCCGGGTCAGACCCCCACCTGATCGAGGTGCTGCCCCTCCCCCTCCCAGGGCTCCAGGCTGGCAGGGCCCCGCCCCTCACCCAGACTACTTCCACCTGCCCTGAGGTAGCCCCTGGGGCAGAGCCGCCCCGAAACGGGGCCCAAGGGGCTCCAAGTCCAGGGCGGGAAGGAGCCCTCGCAGCCCTCGCAGCCCCTGAGGGTGGAAGCCAGCTTCCCCGGCCCAGCCGCGGGCACCCCCTGACACCCGCTCCCCCCGCAGGGCCTGGAGAACTGCTGGCGCCGGCACCGCGAGGTCACCGCCTACCTGCAAGGGCGCCTGCAGGCACTGGGCCTGCAGCTCTTCGTGAAGGATCCCGTAAGGGGCGCAGGGGCGGGGGGGCGGGGCAGGCAGGCTGGGCCCGTGGCAGCCCCGGCTAGGTGGACACGGGTCCCCGTGTTTCGTTGAGGGGGGACAGTCCCGGGGGCCATCACTGCCAAGGTCACAGCTCCCTGGTCTCTGACTCTCAGGACACTTAGTTTGAGACCCCAGCCCCCCCAAAGGCCCCGCCTCACTGAACCGGCCTCCAGAGCCCCAGCCAGGCACCAGCGGAGGACCCCGAGGCCCCCCTGGTGCAGGGGGTGTGACCTGCTTGAGGGGCCAGCCGCCCAGAGGCACCTGTGGGTCAGCAGCAGCCTCAGGCTCCGTCTCACCCTGTAACCCCCAGCCCCACCCACGCTCTGAAGCCCCAGGGCCGGGGTGGGGCAGCCCTGCACTGACCCGATGGCGCTGAGCTGGCCTGTCCTGCAGGCACTGCGGCTGCCCACTGTCACCACGGTGGCCGTGCCCGCCGGCTACGACTGGAAAGACATTGTCAACTACCTCATAGACCACTTCTCCCTGGAGATCACCGGCGGCCTCGGGCCCTCCTTGGGGAAGGTGAGCAGGGGGCATCGGCGCAGAGACTAGAGCCGCCCCCACACAGAGCTCAGCCGTGTCCGGGCGGCAGGGGCGGCAGAAGGGCACATCCTCCTCTGGACCCCAGGGCCTGTGCAGGGGGCACCTGGGCCCGTCCTCCCCAGCTGCTGAGGTGCAGCCCCTCTGGTTCCCCCCAGAATGCCCTTCCTTCCCTCCGTGTGGCCGACCAGACAGGAGGCCCGTGCCCTGTCCAGCTGCTCTGAGTGGCCTCACGGACCACTGCCCTGGGCGTCCTTCTTGAGCTCTTCTTGGGCCTGGGGGCTCGCTGTGCGACTGGAGGAAGTTCCCAGCTGCCCTGGGCACCCGGGGGGGCCCCCCGTTGGGAAGCCCACCTGGCTCTGCAGAGACCACAGCCAGGACCAGGCGGGGTCCTGGAGAGAGGCCAGCGTCTCGCCCCTGCTGACCCCCAGGTGCTTCGGATCGGGCTCCTGGGCTGCAACGCCACCCGGGAGAACGTGGACCTAGTGACCGAGGCCCTGCAGGAGGCCCTGCAGCGCTGCCCCCGGAACAAGTTGTGACCTGGCCTCCTGGCTCGTCCCTCCTGAGGGGGCCGGAGCCCAAGTGGACTCTGAGACAGACAGACAGCTGCCAGCCCCAGGCAGTCCGGCTCCTTCCTCGTGGAACTTCCTGGAAACGGCCCTTTGGGCTCAGGGCCCACAGCTCCTCCCAGATGACCCGCAGTGCCCAGGCCCCTGGCCTTCTGCAAACAATAAAGAGCAGGCAGTCACATGTCCTCACTGTGCGGGGGCTGCGCTGTGGGCAGGGGGCTGGCGGGAAGGCGCCTCTGCCCTGATCGCTCCTCTGCTGCGGGGAGTCACAGGGTGGACCCCCACCGGGGGCTGGCAGAAGGGGTGGCAGGGGCCCTGGATCTCACACCTGCAGAGCACATCACCCGCGGCCTCCAGGGGAACCCATGACCCCAGGCTGGCTGTGGCCTGAGCCCCGCTGACGAGGGCAGCGCAGGACGTGCCTGGAGCACAGCCAGGACCTGAGCCCGGGGACTGCTCCCCTGCCACTGGGCCTCAGCTATGCAGCTGAGGGAGGCCTGGGGCCCAGCGTCTCCCCACTTGGGCTTGGCTCCCTCTGACTCTGTCCCTTAGCTCTGCCCCTCACTTGGGGTCTCCGCCTGTGCAGAGCATCCTCGGCCTCTCCCCAGCGAAAGCATCAGACCGGGCCTGCTCCTGACCATCTGGACCAGGGATGCTCCGGGCCGTCACAGCCACGTGCACATCTGCTGGTCGTCCCCGGTCCTGAGGGCCCCTGGGGGGACGGCCGGTAGGGGGGACACCCCAGCCAGGGCAGCCGGGTTTCTGTGGATGGAAGGGGCCGGCCTGCCCCGCGCTGTGTGCACTGGGCAGACCAGAGGCAGCCCACCCCACGCTGCTCACAGCCACCAGGAGAGACAGGCACTCACGGGACATTCGCGTCATAGCTGTGATCAGCCCAGGACCTCAGAGGGTCTGAAATCCAAAGGCAAAGGGGTGGGGGGCTCTTCCAGAGGAGGCCAGCAAGTCTGGGGGCCTGAACACGCAGGGCCACGCGGGTCACCTTCAAGACTCGGGCCTTTGTGCTGAGAGCAGCCGTGTTGAAGTCGGGTTTCCCCAGAAGCCGACACTGAGAATCCAGGTACAGGGACCATCCAGGAGCAGGTCCCCTGAGCCCCCCCATCCGGGCGGGGACCCCCCCATCCGATTTCCATCCCCGCTGCTCAGGTTGGCAGGTGCTGGAGTTCTCGCACACAGACCCACACAGCGCGCTGCTTCTCTCCCTCGGCTCCGTGCTGTGCGGGGTGGCAGGGTGTCTGTGGCTGGGTGCTGACCCACTGCGGGGACACAGCGCAGTTTGTCCACTGCCGACGGACCGCGGGGTGACTCCCACGGGGGGCTGTTATGAATAAAGGGGTAACAAATGCTCTTAGACAGACTTGTGCAGACCCCGACTCCTTTCTCCTGGGTGATATCCAGAGCGGGACTGCGGGGTCAGGGGTAAGACGGGCCGAGCGCTGGGAGGCCCCACCAATAAATCCTCAGAAGAGGTCGCCACGTGTCACATGGAGGCCCACAGCCTCCCTCCCACTCGCGTCTTTTTTCCCCAGTGGGTGTGAAACTATCTGATGTGGTTTTACCCTGCATTTCCCTGAGGAGGAACAGTGTCAAGCATCTTTTTACGTGTTTATGGGCCCTTGGGCATCTCCCTTGGAGAAGCGTCGGCTCGACTACTTTGGTACATGGCCTGACTTCCATCTTTCTGTCGTTGATCCGTGACCGTCGTCCGGGCTCTGGAGACTCGGACGCACCGCCGTGAACATTCTCTCCTGCCCCGTGGCCGACCGCGTTTGCTCTTAGCCGTGCCTCTCACAGAGCGGGTGATTTAAAGGTATCTTCCTCCATCTCCTCCCTGAAACCACGCGCCAGTTTTCATGGGGAGGTTTATGCGCCGCGCTGTGCGCTCCTTGTGCAGGGAGCAGAAATGGGGCCGGAGCGCGACTTCATCCAGCCTGATACCCGTCCTCCAGGCAACATCTATTAAACGGGCCTTCCTTCCCCGTCTGATTGACGCGGCCACGTGGCCGGCTGGCGCAGGCGCGGGTCCGCCTCTGGCCCTGCGTTCAGCTCTGTCCTCGCGTTGGGCTGCCGTCCCAGTTACTGCAGCTTCCCAGCAACTCCGAAACCAGGAAGGGCCAGGCCTCCACTGTTCTTTTCAAACTGGGTTTCCTGTCCTAGAGCCTTGGAATCCTCATATAAATTCTAGAATCATCTTGTCTTGAGTTTGCTGGAATTCTGAAGGGCATGGCCCTACGTTAGGGTTTCCCAGAGACACCCCGTGGTGCCGATTGCCCCGTGGGACCACAGCCTGTGAGCTTTGGCTCCTCAGAACAATACCCTCTGAGCCCCCCGACCACCAGTGCACCTTCCCAAGGAGGGGACGCCATTTCCAAAATCCACGGAGGCCACCAGGCCCCGTCCTCGTTCTTTGTGACAGGGGCCAAGAATGTCTGCTGCCCTTGCAAGTGCATGAATTTATTCAAGATCAGACACAACATTTCATCTCACAGAGGGGCACTCGGCGCAGAGGGGGACAGGCACTCAAGTTCATTCAGTTTCAGAGTCTAGACAGCATCACACAGGATGACGGACACATGTCACACAAAGCCCACAGCCCCTCATCCCAGGCCCTCATCCTTGGAGATAGGCAACTGCTCTGGGAGCTGTGGCCCAGCGCCCTTGGACTCCCAGGGGGCTGTCCCCGGGGACAGAGTCCCTCCCCACCTGCCACCACCTCCAGGGGCAGCCTGGATGGGGCAGAGCAGCCGCGATGGAGCCTGGCACCCCCTCAGCTGGCCTCGCCGCTCAGAGTCTTGGTCTTCCGGAAGATGCTCTGCATGGCCGAGATCCGGTCCTGATCCTGGATGTGGAAGACCTGGAACTGTGGGCAGGGCCGAGGGTCACAGAGACGTCGGGGAGTCCATCACAGGGCCTCGGACACAGCGTGGGACAACCTTGACCACTGGGCCTGTCTGCCTCTGGGTCTCTGCCTGGACAGTCCCCTCCCCCCAGGCCTTCCTCACATGCAGGTGTCCCTGGGTGGTCCTGACACAGAGGAGGCCCAGCCATGTGCTTGCTGAGGACGGAGTGTGGGCCACACCTCCCCTGCCATCACCCCATGCCCCCGGGTGTGCCCAGGAAGGGGACATGCTGGCTCTTTGGGTGAAGTTGGGGCTGGCCCTTGGGAGAGGAGCAGGAAGGGGTTCTCTGGGGTGGGGGTATGAAGGGCCAGCACAGCTGGTGGAAACTTGGGGCTTGAGCAGGGCAGCTGGGGGACCATCCAGGCCCCCCAAATGCCAAGGGACATGGCGTGGGACTCCTGGGTCTGGGGACGCAGCGGGAACCACACTCCTGCACGAGGAACGGTGCCCAGGGCAGCAGCTGGGGCTCTGAGCATGCGCTGCAGGTTTGGGGGGCCCTGGGGGTGGTGGGAACAGGCTTGGACGTGCTGCCCTGGGTCCCATCCAGCAGCCCTGGGCCTGTGGGGCCACCGGGGGGCAGGGGGCAGTCCTGGCCTATCTGACCCCCAAAGTCACATCCTTCCCTGAGACGCTGTCCAGAGGCCGGATCTGACCCAGCCCTGCTCAAGCTCCTGACCCTGGAGTGGGGGGAAGCGGGGCGAACCGGGACTCTGTCCTCACCGCACGGGACCCTGGGCCCACCTTGTCCAGCAGGACGTCGAAGTAGGCCGTGGCCCAGTAGGCGGGGTCACTGGCGGGCAGCTGCAGGAGCGCCTTGATCCCGTGGCCAATGCGCGGCGGGGGGCTGCGGCCCAGGTGGGTGGCGTGGATGCGCAGGGACGCCTCGGGCTGGCTGGCGAAGTGCTCCACGCGCTGGTAGAGAGCGCCGAGGTCCAGGCCGGTGTCGCACAGCAGGTTGAGCTCGGGGTGCAGGAAGTGTGGCAGGTTCCGCGTGGCCAGGCAGCACAGCAGCACCACGAGCGGCCGGTACACCGCGCCCTGCAGCTCCGCCCAGTCCTCGGGCGCCGGGAAGAGCGCCGAGGCCCAGAGCAGCACCGTCTGCGGAAGGACAGCGGTCGGTCCCCGCCTGGGAGGCGGTGTGGACGGACAGGCCCACCAGCCCTGCCCTGACCCCCCACTCCAAAGCCCCTGCCCACGGGCACCTCCCCACTCACGATGCCTCCCCTGGGTGTCCCAGCGTGAGTCCCAGACCCTTGCCACCTGCTGGCCCCACTGTGGCACCTCCCATGGCTCCCCAGAGGCACTGCAGCTGAGCAGGACCCCGCTCAGCCTGCCCTCCATGGCATCCCAACTCCAGCCACCAGGCCACCAGCACCCTTTCAGGGGACCCAGGTTCCTACGCAGCCTCTGGGCCTTCCCTCACGCCCACCCCACTGCCCGGCATTCCCAGCACACCAGGGCCCATCGCGTGTCTCAAAGCCACAACTGGCCACCTGGCTGCCCCAGCCACCCTCTCCCACCCCGGCCCTGAGTCCCCGTGGCCAGGGACCCCTCTCCTGGGGGTAGACGCTGGCTGAGCAGGGTGGCAGGGGGCTCACTGAGCCCCACACATACCTTCAGGTGGTCGAACGTCAGGCCGGGGCTCCGGCCGCCGTCCCGCCAGCTCTCGTAGTTGACCCGGTCCAGGACGGAGAGGCTGTCCAGGTGGTGGCCCGGCAGGGAGCCCAGTGCGCTAAGCAGCCTGGTGAGCAGGTAGTCCGTGGAGACCCTGGGAGCCCAGAGACACGCCTCTTGTGGTCAGCGTCAGGGCCTCGGCCAGGCACCACAGACACCCGCGTCCCCGAAAGGAAGGCCTCCCCAGGACTGGGCGCCCCTGAGCCCCAGGGGCTGGCCTGCGACAGCAGCGGTCGGGGCGCACCCAGCCTGGCGTCATGCCCGGCTCAGGAGCAGCGCGCAGGGAGCCGCCCACTGGGAAATGTCTGCTTCACATAGACGCTCAGGCCCCAGAGCCCCGAGGGACACAGGAGCCTCCAGGCCGGGACGGGAAGGTGCCGTTCTCACCAGCCCAGGGCAGAGTGAGGGTGGAGTCACCCAGCCTCCACTCCACGCCCCGTCCGGAAGCCAGGCTCCAGCGCAGAGCAGGCCGAGACGGGCTCGGAGGCCTGCCCCCGGCAGCACCCGCAGCGCTGGTGGCGCACCCCAGAGGGCTCACTGCGTGCTTGCTGGCCGGGGACAGTGCCCTCGGGTACCCACACTGAACGGTCACCTGCCCGCTGGTCTGTGTGGACAGGGCCCAGGACAGGCCCGATGGCAAAAGCTGACTCTGCTTGGTGAAGCCCGTCCCCGCCCCCAGTGGCTGGGCGTCACCCCCGGCCTGGACGCAGCCCCTGCCCATGCAGAGGTGGTCAGCGGGCGGCAGCTCCCGGGCGCCTGGTGAGCCTTGTGGAGCCGCACACTTCACTGACATCACCCACATCTCGGAAGTGACGCCCTGCGCCCTTCACCCAGACCTGGGTGCGGGCGGGCCGAATCGCCTGGCCAGTCACAGGGCCTGCGCACCGCGGCCGTTTCAGGGCTCAGGTCAGTGGGGTCTGCAGGGCAGCTCAGCCTCAGCCTCACGCCCCCCCACTCCCTCCCTCCCTCCCTCCTTCCCACAGGACGTACTCAGGCCTCCCCTCCCAGCAGATGCCCCCTCTTCATGAGGGCAGAGACTGGGGGGCCCAAGGAGAGGCTGGGGGGCTCCTGGGCCAGATGGGCGAGGGGCACCACAGCTAAATACCTCGGTGGGGGGGCTCTTGGGAGGGGAACACTGATCCGGGAAGAGCAAAGCCCTGGTGCTAATTTGTCTTCGTGAGGCCCTGACCCACACCAGCTGCTCCGGGAACCACCATGATCTGGACAGGCCACCTGGGCTGGGTCCCTAAGGCCCACCCAGGGCGGCCCCCACACTCTCAGGTTTCTCCACACTCCCCGAAGCCTTGTGAGGGACCCCAAATTCCCCCGAGATCCCCAAACTTCTGGGTGGTACACTTACGGGGCGGGGTGAGCAGGGAGCAGGCCCCCTCCCACAGGCCCCCGGATCCCACCGACCCAGGAGGGGCCTCCTACCTCCAGAGCTGGGTACTGGCCGGCACAAGGGCCACCTCCTGGCTGGCGATCCTTTTCAAGCTGCCTTCAGGGAACCCGGGCACCCTCTGGCCGCCCTCCAGGGCGGGCACCCTGTGCTTCCACCGCACCACCGGCACCACGTGGAAGCGGATGGCCCTCCAGCCGCCGGACACCAGCAGGGACAGGCTCAGCCCCTCCTCCCTCAGGCTGTCCGCGTTCAGGGCGCCTGCAATGACAGCCATGCTGGCCCTGGCCTGCCCCCAGCCCCACCTCCCCAGGATGCTAGCAGCCCTCGCCTGCGGCCCTCTGGGGCCCTCCCTGCCCACACCTGCCAGCTCCCCGGCCCAGACACCAGCATCAACCTGTGACCTCCACCAGGTCGGGGGCTGGCCCAGCAGTGCCTGCACAACTGTTATGGGCAGAACCGTGTCCCCCAAAACTCACGCATGGGAGCCCTACCCCCAGCAGCTCAGACTGTGACTGTATTTGGAGATGGGGGTCTCCCAAAAGGTGACAAGGTAAAATGAGGCCACCAGGGTGGGCGCTGGTCTGATAAGTTCGGTCCTCCTGGAATCGCACCCAGAGAGGAGGCCACGGGAGAGACCCGCCCTGCCCACGCCGTGGCCTTGGCCTTGGCCTTCCGGCCTGAGGACAGCTGTTTGAGTGCCCGGTCTGCAGCATCTGTCCTGGAGGCCGCCGACCCATGCAGGGAGGACACCATCAGCTCTAGGGCTTGCAGCCCCCGGACGGCAGCAGCACCTGCACTAGGTCCTCTGGTCACCTCCCCAGGTCCCAGTGCACCTCAGCTCTGCTCCAGCCTGGTGCCCCGTGCCCTGCGGCACCCTGCCATGGGGCGGGGGGTGGGGGGTGAGGGGGGCAGCAGCAGCTCAGGCTGCGCCAGGAGAGGCCGCAACCCCAAGAGGAGCAGTACTGCCCTAGGGCGGGGCCCTCGGACAGTGGTCCCAGGCCCTACCTGCCCAACCCTGGGTCCTGCACAGCAAGAAGCTGGGCCCCCCTCCCAGGCAGCTCTGAAACCCAGCCCCTCTCTCCGGGGGGCCGTGAGGAAGGGTCTCCAACGCTTCTCTCTGAGTGGCTGGTCTGCCCGTCTGCACCTGATGCCCAGGTACCCACTGCGCCTCCTCAGTCCTCAGGAAATGACTTGGGGTGGGTGCTGTTCATGCTTGGCATCCCTGTCCTGGGCCCATGAGGGCCCCAGATGCTGACCGGCCATGACAGCCCCTCTGCCAAGGACAGTCTTTGCTCCTGGTCACCTTGCTCAGCATGGCGAGGAGGTCAGGTCCCACCCGCCCGGCAGCCAGTGCTGCTGGGACCCTGGGACATGGGCCGGCCCCTGGGGGCAGCCTCCGTGGGCCCAGGAGGGCTCGCTGAGGCTGGACTTCTGATCACATCAACTGGCCCCCACCCTCCCCCTCCTGCTCCTCGGAAGCTTCCTGAGAACTACCCCCACCCACCCCCCGTCACCTGGTCGCCCCGTCACTGTTACCTATCAGGCCGGTGCCCAGGAATCCCCACTTTAGACACACCTCCTGGGAGGGGCCGGGCATGGAGGACAGGTCTGCTCAGGAGGGAGTTGCAGGGTGCTGACGGCCTGGGCTTGGGCAGAACAGGCTCAGGGCCGGCACCCAGGAGGCCCTGCCCTGAAGGCGGACGAGCCTGGTGCCCTAAATTCCACTCCACACCCAAGGGTGAGAGGGGGCAGAAAATTCTAGCAGAAATGCTTCACGCTCTCCTCCCCACTCAGATCCCATGGGGCCCAGCCCAGAGCCCACGGACCACACAGGAACGGACGGCGTGGGGGCGGGGGGGTGGGGGTGGGGATGCTGCCTTCTCCCTCAGCTGTGCTTCCCCATGTCCCACCACGCACACTGCCTGCCTGGGACAGTCCACGGCCCTGGGGGTCCTGTAGGAGGGGGCGAGCCCCATCTGTGCACCCCTCCCCCAGGCACCTGCAGGGCAGCTCTTGGGCTACGTCCTGAGACCCAGCCCTGGGCAGGTCCTGTCCCTGCTGCCTGGGCCACTTCGTCCCCTGCCTGGGCCTCAGTCTCACCCTCAGTTCAAAGGAGAAAGGGGGTCAGTGATCCCCAGCCCCTCCTGCCAGCATTTGAAGCACCTGTCACTCAAAGCCACGGGTGGCTTCATGTCCTTATCTACCACCAGTCACACGTTTTGTCCATGAAGTGGTGGCTTGGAAGGTGGCCAGCCACACCTGCCGCCCATCCCTGCCACTCCAAACCAGTCTGGCCTGGTCTCTGGGTTCCCAGGGTGGGACAGGCTGGGGGCAGCCTGAACCTTGTCACCTGCAACTGGAAGTAATGCTTGGAATTCCCTGTGTGCCCCGCGGTCAGGACGGGAGGGGCCTGGCCGCCCAGCCTGTGCCCGAGGAGCCAGGGCAGGGCAGAGCCTTGTGCGCCACTGGTTGGTGAGTCTGTCTCCCGGGCTGGACAGGCACCTGAAGGTGACAGGCCAGGTGGGAGCAGCCTAGCTGTCAGGGAGGAAGACAGAAAGGGTGCTGCCAAAGCTGCCTCCGCAATCCGAAGGCTCAGAGATGGCCAGACGAGATGTCTGCAGGAGGCTTAATGACAGGCCCTGGCCACCCAGAGGGCAGTGTTTATCGGCCCTGAGACGTGGTCACTGCCCCCGTCCCCCGGTCACCAGGCAGGTCTGCGGAGGGGCTGGGCTGGCAGCCACCCCTCCTGTGTGACAAGTCTGTCCAGAAGCCCGGCCACCTTCTGAACAATCTTCACGTAAGTGAGGAGAAGGCGGCCCAGCCTCCCCAGAACCCCGGGAAGAATGGTCCTGCGGGCCCAGGTCACTGAGGCCACCGTGGGCCTGAGCCTGGATGGCAGCTGGGCCTGGACTCCCCACACTGGGCAGTCTGGGGCAGGCCCCAGTCCTCCAGGCGGGCTGGCCACCTTCACTCGCTGACCTCGCGGCAGATGGGAGGGCCAGACTAACACCAGGTGGCAGCCACCCCCAGCAGGCAGCTGTCCCTCCCAAGGGAAGCAGGACACTCGGTTTCAGTCCCCAGCTGCCTGCCGTGCTATTGGACATCTCTCCCCTGACCCCCAGGAGGATGGGCTCCCTCACCGCACGCCCCGCTGTCCTGCGCCTGTCCTTCCAGTCCCTCCCGGTGCCCGAGGGAGGGGAGCCGCTAGAGACTGAGGCCCGATGCCTGCTCTCCTGACGGCCTCTCCCAAAGCCCACTCGGGGCCTGAGACCCCAGTCCGCAGCTGGGCTGTAAGGTGAGCCGGACCTATGCCCACGTGTGCATATCTGTGCACCCCCACGCTCACGTGTGCTCACTCACACCAGTCCGGCGCCATGTGAGCGGAGGCTGGACGTGGGGACAGCTGCGAGGGCTGTCGGGTCCAGCTGGGACTGACCGACAGGAGAACTGAGTCAGGGGCCCTCAGGAAGCGGATGAGCTGGGGACAGCTCTCGGGTTGTTGCTTCCACAGTAACGCCCATTAAAACGCTCCCCAAAGGTACCACGGGAGACAACATGGAACACGTCACCTTGGAACTCAGAGCACGTCCCCAACTCATGTGCCCCTGACACCCACACTGAGCAATCACATGCCTACACCCTCGCACATGCGTGCACCCACACACGTGTGTGCTCACATGCGCGCGCTCTCACACACGTGCACCCCCGAGCAGGTTCACCTGCGCGTGCTCACACATGCGTGTGCTCGCATGCATGTTCACACACACACTTGCTCACATGTGTTCACTCGCGCGCGCGCGCGGTAACACGTGTGCGCTCATACGCGTGCGCAGACCGCCCGCCGTTACCTGGCGCTATGAGGCCGTGGAGCTTGCAGTGCACGATGGCGGCCACCAGGAGGTTCCTGAGGAGGTGGAGCACCTTGCCGGGCACGATGTGGCCGCAGCCCTTGGAGCTGCCGTCGGAGGAGGCGGTGAAGACGTCGTCAGTCACCCACTGCTCCAGGCCGGCCCCCTCCCTAGGGACCCCCAGGCGGCAGGACACGGGGCCGTCCCCCCGCTCGGCGGCCCCCGGCTCCTCGCTCAGGAGGGCGTCGGCGTCCACCCTCAGCGGCACCTCCATGTGCACGGGGTCGTCCGAGGAGCGCAGGGCGAACTGCGAGGCCTCCAGGTCCCGGGAGTAGTCCACAAGGAAGCGCGGGTCGCGGGCGTGCACGCGCTCCAGCACCGTGAGCAGCGCGTCCTCCGCGCGCTGGTACTCCTGCGCCCGGGACGCGGCCCGCGAGCGGACGGCCCGCAGGTAGTGCTGCCACAGCGGCACCCGCACGGCCATGGCCGGCGCAGCGCAGGCACCGCGGCCCGCGGGCGGCTGTTGGCGGCTGGGAGGAGGCACCTGCAGGCGGGCGCGCCCTGCAGAGCGGAATTCCGGAGCGAGTGCGCTGCGGCCGCTTAAATAGCTGAACGGGGCCCAAGCCTTTGAAGGGACGGTGAGTCAGCCTTCAGCAATGGGGACGTCACAGGGGCGGGCAGGGAGGGGCCCGGGTACGCTGGGGGCGCCCTGAGCTCCTCCCTCCCTCGTGCTGCCCACCCCGTGGCCCAAGGCCCATGCCGGCTGAGACCCCCACCCTCCGAGCTGCCTCCCGCCCCACTCCCTCGTGCTGTCCCTGGGGGCGGGGGGGCCTGTTTCTGGGGTCCTCTTCCTGCGTCCCAGCAGCAGCAGCCTCAGGGGCTCTGGGACATCACCGCACCCCCCCCCCCCATCAAGGGGCTGAACGCACGGCAACCCCTCACTCAGATGGGAAAGGCGAGGCAGGGCGGTGGCTGCACCGGACCCCGAGTGTGGGGGCCACCCTGGGGCCCCCGCCTCCCCACAGCCTTTCCCCAAGGCAGCCTGGACGCAGCCAGCCTCAGCCCGGGCTGGGGGCTGCATTGCCATAGCAACCCAATCATGCCCTCTGGCACCTGTGCCCCCACCTGGTGGCCACCGAGGTCCAGGTAGGAATTACACCCCTTCCCCCTGCAAGGCCTGTGCCCAGTGCCCCCCTGTGCAGCCCCTGCACCCCGAGGGCCCATCCCCCACCCCACCCGGCCTTCAGCCTGAGAGAAGGACCCACCTGGGCCTGGAGCTGGAGTGAGTCTGGTTCTTGGGAAGTCTCCTTGGCTCCACCTCTGGGGGCTGGGACGCTCACCCTGCCAGCCCTCCAGCTCCTGAGCTGGGCGCCCTGCCCGGCCCAGCCACCTCCCTACTCAGGGCTGCGCAAGTCCCAGCCAGCAAGGGGGGAGCCTCCCCCGCGTCCCTGGGCCCCTCCAGTCTAGCCCTGTGCCCAGGTACTCCTGCTGGGGCTTCTGCAAACAGCGGACATGAAGAGGCCCCACGCAGATGGCTGCAGACAGCCCCCGTCCCAGAGACGCCACCACAGCTCCCGGCCTGAGTCGGAGCTGCGGACAGAACCAGGATCCAAGGCACTCACTTCCCGGTGCTCAGAAGCCCCCCTGAGGAGCTGCAGCCCCAGTGAGTGGATCTCTGTTTCCACGCCTCCCAGGATGGGGAGCTCACCGCCTGGCCAGGGAGCCCATGATATAGTCGAGCAAGAGACAGGTTTCCCTCCTCAAGCCTGGCCCAGTCCTGTCCTCCAGGGCTGCCCTCACCCAGGACTGCTGCTCAGATTCCAGGACCACAAGCCCCGGGACCCCACACCCCACCGCATCCCTCTGCTCTGTCCCCCGCAGACACCCCGGGGGACCCTGGCCGGCAGGGAGGGGCGTGGCGTGGGGAAGCCGGTCCTGCAGCCCTCGCCCTCAGGCCCGAGCCCTGTCTCCGGGCAGTGCAGTGAGTGAGGGTGGAGAACCGGAGTGGGGAGCGGCGTGGGAGAATCGGACGCGCTCCATCGGGGCCTTGGCGGCTTGGGAAGGGGTTCACTTGCAGCTCACAGCCGACCTCAGACACCTGTGTGTCCGGCTCCCCCGTCTCCTGGGAACTCAGGGGCGCACGCACGGCTCCTGTGTCTCAGGAATTCCCAGACGTGCTGGCAAGGGGGCGGGGGGGCCTTCTACCCGAACCCCTGTATCTCAGCACTGGGTGAGGAGCGATGAGGGGTTCACCGAGGACAGCCAGGCCCACCCACCCCGCCCCCCGACATGAGGGGACCAACACACCACCGGTCGCCCTGTCAGCCGCTGCCTCCTCCCACAGGGACCCAGCTTTCAGGTGTGACCTCTACTCGCCCCGTCTGGCACCCCTGCCACTGCTTCAGGCAGGAAACCCCAGGACTGGTGCAGAGGGAGGCCACGGGAGAACCAAGCCCCAGGTTAATGGGGGGCTGGCCAGGCAGGAAGACCCTTTCTCGCTGCAAATGCACAGTCAAGCTGGGCTGGGGCTGAGGGTAATCTGTCTGATGGGGGGCTGTCCTGGTGTTGATGGTCATTCGGGGCCACCCAAGGAGAAGCAGGTGTGTGTGGCTGACCAGTGTCATCCTCTGGGAGGTGCCTGCCCTCGGCCAGTGGCAGAGCAAGTGGGGAGCAGACAGCTGAGCCGTGAAGATTTCCAAGGCAGGAAGGAGGCTGGCGTCAGCCACAGCCCAGGACAGGGGCAAGCAGGGACCTCTGGGGACAGAAGAGCTCCCAGGGCCTCGGCGCAGGGCTGGGAGAAGGAGGTGGGGGAAGGGGACCCGGGAAGACAAGGCTCAGTGGGGCCACACGGGGCAGCCAGCTCCACGGCCCCAGGGCCAGTCGGCTGGTCAGCGCAGGGCCACGCAGGAGCCCCCCGGGCTGAGGAGCCCACCAGGCCGCCAGGCGTGGGGGAAGGCCCGCCCCGGTGCTGCAGGCAGGGCTGGGCTCTGGGCGATGTGCCTGGGGTTTGGGGGGCATTTTGTACTGTGACAGATAAACAACAAAATGTGTCCTGGCTTCTGTCTCTGTGACCCTGACGCCCCTAGGAACCCCACGTAAGGGAGGACTTCGTGCCAGTGGATAAGCAGCCACAGGAGACTGAGGCCGTGCGGCCCCACTCAGGGCCTCGCGGGAGCCTCCGTCGGAGCTTCCTCCTTGTCCAGCTGAGTCGCGCTCCCTCCCAGGGACGGACCACACCGTCCCGTCCATCCGCCTGCAGATGCCTGGATCCTCGGGCTTCAGCTGTTGTTTCTGATGCTGCTGTGAACTCCGGTGAGCAGCTGTCTCTTCCAGACCCTGGTTTCCACTCGGGTTGTGGACCCAGAAGTGGGGGTGCCAGATCACACAGCAGCTATGTCTGTGCACAGGGCCCGTTTCTCAGCGTCCCCGCCGGCACTGGGTGTTTTCTGGGGAGCTGACAGCAGCCGTCCCAGCGGGGCAGGTGGCCTCCCCAGGTGGGATGTGCGTGTCCCTGGTGGTCAGGGCTGTTAGCATCGTATCGGGGGCTGCAGCCACGCATGGGTCCTCTTTGGAGAAACATCTGTTCCAGCCCTTGGGCTGTTTGTAAGTTGTTTGGGGTTTTTGGTGTTGACTCATGGGAGTTTGTTATGAATTCTAGACATGAATCCTCATATCCAATATATAATTTGCAAATATTTTCTTCCATGCTGTGGGCTGCCTTCTCACTCTTGGTATCGTCCTTGGATGCGCAAAGCCTTTAATTTATCCAATTTATTGTTCCTTTCTTTTGTTGCCTGAGCAGCTGCGGCCAAGTCCAAGGCCAGTGTCCTCCTGTGCGTCTCAGCCTCTGTGCTCACCACGAGGACCAGCTTCAAGGCCCCGCAGCCTGGAGCCTGCAGTCGCCCCCCCAGAGCCCCGCCCCTGGCCCCTTTCCTCGCTGTGGGGCCGAGCCGAGTCTGGGATTTCCTTTCAGCCACCCCTTGAGAGCAAGGGACAGAGGGCAGGGTCTGCGAGTCCCCCCTGCACCCCTGGGACTGCCCCCCACCGCCTGCCTGGCATCATCACTGTCAGGTGACACTCGGGAGGGCTGCACACAGGCTGGGCACTACCCCCCCAGGGCTGCCAGCCCCTGCGGTCCTCTGGGCAGGGGTCAGAGGCCCCAGGAGCTGGACGGAGAGGGAAGGGCCTGATAGTGTCCCCCAACGCGAGCCTCCCATGGCCCCTGGTCCAGTTGCCCCTTCGCAAGGCCTCCCCTGCCATCCCAGAGCCGGGCCCCGGGCGTGGGCACATGGCCCGGAGAGCACAAGCACACAGACAGGGGCCAGCCGCCCAGGACACCCACCCGGCAGGCAGCAGGACTGTCAGCTCTGCCCCGGTCAGCCGATCTGGGCGGTGCCCAACAGGCTGTGTTTTGTACGCCCGTGCAAGGCACGGCCTGCTTCCTGTCTGGCACCTGCAGGGGACACGCCCCACAGAGGCCACGGGCCATGGCCGCGGCAGGAGCCACCCCTCTCCCACGCAGCGCAGCCAGCCCTCGGGAAGGTGCAGGGCCCAGGGGCAGAGTCCCTGAGAGCAGACGGTGACAGCAGGACAGGCGCCTCCCAGAGCTGGCCAGGGTGGGACCGCAGCCTGGAGGCTGAGAGGGGCTGGGACAGAGGTCACCACATTCCTTTGCGGCCTCTCACCCTCTTCCCCAGGCGTCCCCTGTGTGACCCGTCTTTGGAGGACCTGTCAAGACTGAGTGTCCCGTTCCCATGGGCCGTCTGTCAGGGCGAGGACAGGGCAGGCCGATCAAAGGCAGGGAGGCGGGCCCCGTGTGGGGAAGCACCAGGCGGCCTTGCGAGTCCAAGCGTCTCTCCCCCTCTCGGAGAGGAGCTGGGTCAGGGGTGCAAATTCTGGGGCCCCTGGAGGCAGCAGGGGACAGAGGAAGACAAGGCCCGCTGAGTTCTGCCTCACCTGGCCCCGTCCCCACCCCGTGTCCCCTGACACACGTGCGCCCCACACGGCCAGGCCTGTGGACTGTCCCAGGGGAGCTGGGGATCCAGAGCACGCAGGTGAAATCCACGAGGCGCCCGCTCGGAGGAGGAACAGTGACACAGCCCAGCCACGGGCCGCCTCTCACAGACAGGCGAGGTGACCTGAGCAGCACCTGAGGTGGGCAAGGCCACAGGGGCACCGGCGGCCGCACACTGAGCGCTGCCCAGAGCCCCAGGGAGCAGGGGGGTTCAGGGACCCCCGCTGAGCCCAGCGGGTGAGGATGTGGCCCCCCGGCCCGCCTGCACAGCCCCAGAGGTGCTCCCTGCATGGTGGGGAACCCATCACACATTCTACTCGGGCCAGAAAGCTCCCTGGGGGCCGGGCCCAGGCCCAGCACTGACTCTGCCCTCAGAGCTCCCCCCAACCACCAATGGCTGAGGACTGGACCCCTGAGCACGGGGTGGGGGGGCCAGGCAGGGAGGGCTTAAGAGGGGAGTGGGCATTGGGGAGAGCAGGCTGAGGAGGATGTTGGGGTGAGTGGGGGAGGGGCATGGCAGGATGGCCCCACCCCCCACCAAACACCCACTTTCATGGAGTCTTACTTAGACTCACTGAGTGACCTTCACAGAGGTCACTCTGGCCTCTGCTGCCTCCTCGTCCCCCATGGCCTGAGTACCGCGTTGCACTGCCTGCCTACCCGCCCCAGGCAGGGACTCTCACCAAAGGACAGGGCCACACACTGGGGTCAGAGGTCGCCCAGCCCCTGAGCAGCCCACCTCTCCAAGCTCCCCAGCCCAGGCCTCTGGCTCCACAGGGGCCCTAGGATTCGGGGGTGCTACAGGCGACCTTGGGAGCCAGGGAGGTGCCCCAGCCATGATGTGAGTCCCCTGGGCTCTGCCTTGTGACCTCAGGAGCTGAAAGTCACTGCTAGTCCGGAGGGGCCAGGCTCAGAAGGACTGGCTAGGCCTTCGCCCCCGGGAAGCATCCAAGAAACCCCACGCCAGCAGTGGGGCTCCAAGGGCCTGGCCTGTCTTGCACGGGGTGCCCTGTGACTGTCTTCTCATGAAGGGGCGGGGGACCCAGGACCCTGAGGACCTCAGGAGGACAGAGCACAGGGGCCCCTCCGGTGGACTTCGGTCTGAGGATGTGGCCCCGATGGCCCCCCTCCCAGCAGCACTGGGGACGGGTGTACCCCACAACAAGTGTCCATCCTCCCTGGGTGGCCTCAGAGGGACACGCCCCCTCCCCAGGGCCCCAAGTGGCCTCCTCTCATCAGAGGGACAGTCACTCCGATTACAGGGCCCCCTCCAGGGCTGCCCCTTCCCAAGAGGGGCTCCTGTTGGCATCAGCCCAGCGGGGACAGGGCCTGAGGGGAGATGCATGGGGGACGCTGGCCTGGCTGGGAGGGACAGGCTGGGAGAACTGGCCCTGCTGACCCTTCCCGTGACCCTGGCAAGGTGCAGGTGAATGAGCCGAAATGGCCCTCGTCTGGCACGTCCGAGGCACAGTGACCGCGGAGCAGCCTCCTTTCAGGGACACGGGGCTCTGGAAGGCGTGACCAAGAGCAAGGTGAGGGAGACAAGGCCTCCTTTGGTCCTTAGGCAGGTGGCTTCCCCTCCCCAAGCCTCAGTTTACTCACCTGCCACACGCCTGCACACGGTAGAACACCGGTGCTTTTCCAAAGCTGGGGGGAAAGGCTATTTGATTCTCCAATGGGAGCAGCTGGCGGTGTGCCCACCACCCCCACTGGTGTGGGGCCCCCAGGCGCACGACTCCCCCCGGCCGCGGCCCAAGGGGGTCTGTGGTGGCCGGGGGTCGGGGAAAGGCCAGCCCCACCCTGCTGCGGTCGGTCTCCAGGGGACAGTGGCACCCAGGCGTCTCCACGTCTCCAGACAACAGCGTTCCTTGGTCCCCATGGCAATAAAGCTTGCACTCCTGTTTCCAAGGAAACCCAGCCTTCAGTGTTGCGGTTGCCACAGCAACGCCTAACGCTCAGTTGTCCATACAGTCCCGACCCAGAGGGGGCAGCAGGCGCTGCACACGTGTGGGGCCCAGAGCTGAAGGAGCCCCGTCCAGTGTGCCAGGAGGAGACACCTCAGCCAGAGCCCAGCTTTCTCCCGGGGCTCGCGCTCCAGCTGCCATGAGTTCTGCCTCCAGCGAGCCTGGCAACAGGGACGCGGCGGAGCGGCCCCCGCTGGGGCTGGAGGCCGTGATCCAGGTCAGTGGGCGGCTGCCCCCCAGCACCCTCCTAGAAGCAAGCTCCAAGGGCTCCTTGAGAGGGAAGGGACCCTGCAGAGGCCACACCTCCCCGGCTCACTGAGCTCACTCACACAGCCAGCACAGGCGCGTGGTGCGTGGCATGCACGCGCACACCCACGGGTGCAGACTGACCTGGAAGGGGCCAGAAGCCTGAGTCCGCTGGGGAGCCCCTGCACTGAGCCGCAGGCTGGCAGCCTGCACGGGGCGGGGGAAGAGCCGCAGACCCTCCGGTGATGTTCTGGATCCAGTTCCCTTCTCTCTTTGTGGCAAAGTGTGGGAGCCTCCAGTCCTTCCCCAGGGGGGCTTTCCCCTCTGCCCATGGGTGGATGCGTGGGGCCGTCCCCAATACCTGTGAGCTCCAGAGGTTCTAGTTGTCACTTTCTTCCTTTTTAATTAATTTATTTACTTTTAGAGAGAGGGAAGGGAGGGAGAAAGAGGGAGAGAGATCCATATGTGAGAGCTACATTGGTCAGTTGCCTCCTGCACACGCCCAGCTGGGGACCCGTCCCCCCACCCAGGCCTGTGCCCTGACCGGGAATCGAACCGGTGACCTTTCAGTTCACAGGCCGGCGCTCAGTCCACTGAGCCGGGCCCGCCAGCGCTGGTTCTGACTTCCTTGGCTTCACCTGCATAACAGCAGCATCAACAATGACTGGGAACTACCCCCACACCCACTCCCCTCCACCCCTGCTGCTCAGACCCGAGGTCCCACCACCACCCCATTGACCCCAGGGGTCCCACCACCCCATTGACCCCAGGGGTCCCAGTGAAGGAACCTGGGAACTGCCTGTGGGAGGGACGTGCCCCATGGGAAAGGCAGGTCCCCAAGGGGAAGAGCACCTGCCCGCAGTCGGTGCACACAATGCGCTGGCACGGTAAAGTCACCACACACGTGCACATGCACATGCGTGCACACACAGGGGCCCCGGGGGACGAGGGTACTGAGCTGGGAGACACAAGACAAGCTGTGGCCCTGGGTGGGTCTCAGCTCCCTGAGGGCCTGGCGGGGGCTGACCAATGGTGGGCAGGCGCAGCACGGGAGGGAAGGCTTAAGGAGTTTCTGAGACTTCCGGCTGGTGTCCCGGGGAGCCCTGCCAGCCCTGAGGTTTCCCTCATCCCCTCTGGACTCGGGGACCTTGAGGCTCGAGGCGGGAAGCAAGCTGCCAGGGTGCAGGCTGGTGTGTGGGAGACGCACAGAGTGGGGTGGACATCGGCAGTGGGCACGAGTGTGGGGCCGTGTCGTCCTGCCCTGTCCGCCCAGCCAATACCTGTGATGCACACTGCGGTGATGGCCACTGCGGGGCCGGTGCACCGTGTGAGCAGGCGCCACAGGTGGGGGCCCGGACAGGCCTGTCCACGGGGAGCAGCAGGGTGACAAACGGGGAAACTGAGGTTCCTGCACACGGGGGGGGGGGGGCTGAAGGGTGGGGCCTCACGTGTGACCGGGCCTGAGCCTGCTCCCCCTGGAGAAGCCCACGACGCCCGCGCCCGCCCCCAGCCTGAGCTGTCGTCCCGTCCTCTGCGCCCACTTCCGCCTCTGGCCCCCGCACCCGCTAGAGCCTCGTTAGACGCCAGGAGCCCTGGCGGGGACTCATCTGGCCTGTTTAGAACTTGAGCAAAATGAAAGCAGGCGCGGCCGTGGCCTTTGTGCCCGCTGCTGCCTGGTCCTCCACGCTCTCCATCCAGCTTAACGTTCACAGCCGCTGCAGTGCGGTCCAGCCGGGCCCGTTACACAGAGCTTAGCCATGGACCTCCCAGGCGCCTTTCTGTTTTTTTAAGTATATTTTATTCATTACACTGTTACAGCTGTCCCAATCTTTCCCCTTTGCTCCCCTCTGCCCAGTACCCCCTTCCCTCCAGCAGTCCCACCCCCCTTAGTTCACGTCCATGGGTCGTGCACATAAGTTCTTTGGCTTCACCCTTTCCTATGTTATTCTTAACTTCCTCGTCTATTTTGTACCAACCAGTTATGCTTCTCAGTCCCTACACCGTTTCCCCATTTCTCCCTCTTTCCCCCTCTCAGCTGATAACCCTGCAAATGATCCCCATACCTATGATTCTGCTTCTATTCTTGTTGTTTGCTTAGTTTGTTTTTGTTTTTATTCTTTAAATTCAGTTGTTGATAGTTGTGAGTTCGTTGTCATTTTAATGTTCATAGTGTTGATCTTCTTTTTCTTAAGTAAGTCCCTTTGACATTTCATATAATAATGACTTGGTGATGATGAGCTCCTTTAGCTTCACCTTGTCTGGGAAGCACTTCATCTGCCCTTCCATTTTAAATGATAGCTTTGCTGGATAGAGTCATCCTGGTTGTAGGTCCTTGCTTTTCACCACATTGAATACTGCTTGCCAGTCCCTTCGTGCCTGCAAAGTTTCTTTTGAGAAAGCCCCTGATAGTCTTATAGGCACCCCTTTGTAGGTAACTCTGCTTTTCTCTTGCTGCTCTGAGGATTCTCTCTTTATCTTTCACCTTTGGCATTTTAATCATGATGTGTATTGGTGTGGTCCTTTCTGGGTCTAGTTTCTTTGGGACTCTCTGTGCTTCCTGGACTTATATCTCTATTTCCTTCTCCAAATTTAGGGAGTTTTTCTTTATTATTTTTTCACATAAGCTTTCTATTTCTCTCTCTTCCTCTTCTCCTTCTGGCTCCCATATGGTTCAGATGTTGGCACATTTAAAGTTGTCCCAGAGGTTTCTAAGCCTCTCCTCATTTTTTTCAATTCTTGTTTCCTCATTCTGTACTGGTTGACTGTTTATTTCTACCTTATCTCCCAAATCATTGATTTGAACTCCATTTTCCTTCCCTTCACCATTGATTTGGTGTGGATTTTCCTTCATTTCATTTAGCATAGCCTTCATGTCTTCTCTTATGCGTTTGCCATACTCAAGCATATCTGTCAAGTCTGTGAGCACCTTTATCACCAGTGTTTTGAAGTCTGCATCTGTTAGGTTAGCTATCTCCTTGTCGCTTAGTTCTCCCACTGGAACCTTGATCCATTCCCCCTTTTGGGCCATACTTCTCTGTCTCCTCATCTTCACAGGCTCCTGTGTTTGTTTGCCTCCGCATCCCAGGTAGAGCTGTCACACCTATTAAGTTGTAAGGGGCAGAGCCTTAGGGATTTGTCAGTACAGGGTGACCCATTTCACCACGTTGTGGAGCTAATGTGGGGGAGGGGTCTGAGAGGAAACGATGCCCCTTTTCCAGGCACTTCACCCACTTTGTATGGGACTGGCGCCTCTCTAGCTGCTGCCCTGGCCGTTGCTGCCAGAGTGGGTGGGTCTGCAGACATTCTCGGACTGTGGGGGCCCTTTAAACAAGTGGACTCTGCTGAGAGACCAGCAGTTTCTTCCTCTGCCCCAACCCCCACTGGTCTGCACAGTCAGAAGCAATGAGGCCTTATTTTCCCTGGCACTGGGACTGTGAGCTGCGCGGTCTGATCTGGTGGTGGGAGCGCTCCCCAGGTGTCCCTCTTGACTTTTTAAAACACGTGACTGTGCTTTCCGTTGGCCTGCCGCTGCCATTGCTGCCGCCACCACACCATGTCCTCTCCACCCCGGGTCTGCCCCTCCTACCTGTCTGGGTGAGTATTTCTTCTTTATATCTTTGTTTGCTGGACTTCCACGCAGCTCAATTTTCTGCAACTCCTGGTCGTCTCTAGTTTTGAGGTAGTTGTGTCCCTTCCTAGTTGTGGAGGGACATGTAACATATCTGTCCAGACCTCCATCTTGGCCGGAAGTCTGTCCCGGGACACCTTTGGGTGCTGTGTTCACGCACCTCTGTTGGGGATCCGCCCCGGGGTGCAGACACGGGTCCTGGGTCACCTGTGTGCAGGTTGGGCGGACGCTGCCACCTGGACGTCCATCCGGGCCCCCGTGAGCCGGGGGCTGGTTGCTGCACACCCTGGCCAGCACACGGCGTGGCCTCCCATCTTCCCACGTAGCTGTTGGGTGACTGTCCCGGGTTTACGTTGTGGGTTTACTTATCATTTCCTGATGGCGAGTGACGTTGAGTACGCGTCCCTTTGTTTACTGGCCCTTGGATGTCTTTGGTGAAGTGTCTGCTCTAAGGTTTTGTCCATCTGTTTTTCTGTTGTGGTGCCTTCCCTTCCATCACTGGTTTGAACAGGGCTGTATGAACCGGAAACGAGTCCGTTCTGAAGACACGTTTCGCAAGCATCTTCTGTGGGCGGCCTTTTCCGCGTGTCATGGCCGCTTCCAACGAGCAGAAGCTTGTGTTTCAATGCAGCACAACTCACCAGTGGTCCCCCTCATGGCGGTGCTTCTGGGCGCTGTTTACGAGGCACACGGCCTGGTCCAAGGCCACAGCCATGTTCTCCTCTTTCCTTTTAAAGTCCACGTTGTCTTACTTTCACACTGAAATCTGAAACCCAACGGAGCTGATCTTTGTGTACAGTGTGAGGTAGAGATCGCCATGCATTTCCTTCCGTGTGCACCGCTGGCGGCCTGGCCCCACCCATGACAGCCTGCATGTGTGCAGACCTTGGAGACCCACCCTGCCACCTTGCTCCTAATGTCCCCTCCACCTGGGCACTGACCATGCCTCTGCTGCCGTGGGTAGTTAGCTGCTATGGTAACACTTCGCCCCTGAAGAACCTGAGCTTGTAATCTTACAAGAGTAAACGGATGAAGGTCTCGTCTTCTGTAGCCGCTTCTTTAACTCCCTACCGTACCACCTTCTCTGGCTGTTGAGTTCTTGCTTATCCTTCAAGGTCCAACTCTGCCGCCACCTCCTCCAGGAAGCCTGCGTGGTGCTGGCAACACAGGAGCAAATGTGATCAGCAGGGCTGTTGCCTTCCCAGCATCCCGGAAATGAGTCATTTGGCAGTTGGTGTTGCATACCCTAGGCTGTGTTTCCAGTCATTCGTGTAGTGACCCGTCTGAGCCCATTGTGTGCCAAGCGTCACTGGGCGCTGGGGTGGGATTGGGGAGGGGGGCGGACAAGATGAATGAGAACTTGTCTCCCTCGTCCCCAGGGCCTGTGTCAAGGCCTGGCCCAGATCTCTCCTTCACTATTAGCTGAGCACCAAAGTGCCCCCCATAAGAAGCATGACCCTGCTGCCCCAGGACTCCAGATCTCAACGACAGATCTGAACAGAGCAGTGCCAAGGCCCAGCGTGGCGGGGCCAGGTGTTACCCAGACACAGAGAGGCTCTTTCTCCTGAGGCAACGGAGCCTGGCAGGCGGCCACCCAGCCTGGCACCCCCGCAGCAGCCAAGCTGCAGAAGGGTAACTGGACCTGGCTGGAGGCCCTGTCCCCAACTGTGTTCCTCAAGCTGTGCCCACCCCTGGGGAGGACCAGGGCTGCCACCTGGGCATGCAGGGAGGCCTGTGGGCATGCTGCTGAGCAGGCAGAGATGGAGGAAAAGGCAGAGGGTGGCCCGCGGGGGCCCAAGGCTGCCCATGCCTCTGCCTGGGCCCAGGGAGGCCACACGGGCGATGACACCTGAGGCCAACGTGCCTGCTGGGTCCAATCTCTGGCCACTGGGAGGGTGCTGGCTCTGTAGCCGCCATCAAGGGTGTTTGGGGGCCCACAGGCAGGACCCCAGTCCTAACACTGCCGCTTGTGAGGGGATGACCTTGAACAAGTCCCCAACCTCCTCGCCCATAAAGTGAAGGCGAGAAGCTGCTCTTTTGGGTCAAGGTAATGGACATGAAAACGTTGGCTGAGAGCCCCTGCGTGGCGAGTGTCCTGCCTCACTGTGCTGACACGTTCACACGGGGTCCCTCTCCATGGGGCCGGCACCGGCCTCATCCTGCTGCAGCCCAGTAGGCATAGCCTCCTGCAGCGCCCCTGGCAGCCACGCGGTGGCACTGCTGGGCCCGCCCGCCCGCCAAGGCCCAGGCCCCACACTGCTGCTCCCCGGGCCGGGCTGAGTCGGGGCATCCACTGGACGCCACCTCTCCCAGGGCCTGCCACTGGGCTCACCGGGGCCACACAGGGGTCGCCATAAGTTGGGTCTGGGTGTGAGGGAGCCTCATCTTCCTGTCTGTAAGTCACTGGGTCCCTTTCCGAGTCTGTCCAGGCCATCAGCTGTCTCTCCCTGTGCCCCAGCAGCCTGGAGGTTCGGGAGGAGCCATCAGGGGGTCCCAATGCTGGTCACCAGCGAGGGGAGGAGGTCAAGCCCCTCTGACTGTGTGATTCCATGTCTGACCTACAAGCCCACCTGCCTGCTCCCCAGCCTCCTCTTGTCCTCAGGGGGAGTCCCAGAGACCCCACACCATTTTCCATAAAGCTGAAGGGGGTGTTGCTCTGGGATACTCCCCCCCACATTTGCACAGATGAGGACGCAAGGAGGCTGCTGGAGGTGACCCACGCAGGGCCCCGCAGGGCACCAGTGGGCGCAGCGGGGACCTCAGCCCGGTTCTTTTACAGGAGCCCCGCGATGGCGCAGGGTGGGGTTGACAGGGGAGCCCACGTTCCTCCGGGCGGCGGCTCGCCCTCCACAGCCACGATGGAGGGGCGGGTGGTGGCTGCCCCGCCGGTCACACTCGGACCCCTCTGAGGCTGGGGTGTCCCTCTGGGTCCTCAGCCACTGGGTGCCCACAGAGCTGTGACCTCGCTGTGTCGATTAGTGGAGGAGGACTTGGCCGGGCCCCACCGTGAGTCCGGGGTCCATGGGGAAACGGAAGTCCACCCGGGCGTCCCCTCCGGCCGACCCAGGGTCCCGTGGGGGCTTCTGGAGGCCTACCGGTGCCCTGCCCCGCACGGCGGGCGCCCACCCTCCAGGACCCGGCCGGGAAGTGATTGGCCCGCCCAGTGGAGAAGGCAACCCGCCGAAGTGGGGACCAAGCGCGCCTCGGGGCCAGACTCCCGCCGGCCAGGAAGGGGTGGCCAGCGGTGGGGTCCGTGCCAAGTTCCGCACAGGCCAGGAGGGCCCTGGAGCCAGCCCCGCCCCCGCCCCGCCCCCGCAGAGGCCCCGCCCCCTTCTCGCCCCGCCCCAATCACCGCCCTCACAGCCCCGCCCCCAGCCATCGCCCCGCCCCAGTCACCGCCCCTTCTCGCTCCGCCCTCAGTCCCCCCTCCGCTGTTTCAGCGGGGGCGGGGCGGCCTCACTTCCGGGCGGGGCGGGGGCGTGGAGCCCAGCGCCCCCTCCCCGCAGCCCCCACCGCGCCCCCCTGGCTCCAGCTGGGCCGCGGCCCGTCGCAGGCACCCGGCCACAGCTGGAACCCATTAGGCCCCGCGCCTCTGGGGACGCCTCGGCTAATAGTGACCCTCTGTACACGCAGGAATGAGTCAAGTTCGGGCCGCGCTGCTGCTTTCCCGTTACGGGTGGCGCCGCGGCCTCCCGGGGGAGCGGAGGGGGGCGGGCGGGAGGCCGGGGCAGAGGCCTTCCTGGCCTAGGCGGGAGGCTTCCTGGACGTGCCGGTCCCCGCAGGCCCGGCGGTTCCCGCCCTCTCTGGGCCTCAGTTTCCCCGGTGCAGACCACGCGTTCAGGACAGGCGAGGCGGAGACCCGGGCGGCGGTGGACTTGGCTCCGAGCAGTGGAAGGCGCGTCCCCCCGCCCCCCAGCGGAGGCTGCTCACGCCCACCCAGACGCGGGATCGGGCTGGAGGGGCCCTGTGGGGGCCGTGGAGTGAGGGCGATTCCCCAAGACCTCCAAGGCGACTGAGTTCAAACTCGGGGAAAGCGAGGCTCCAGCCGCATGGGGCTGGGCCCCAGGGTACGGCGCCGGGGCTGCCACCGCGGCCTCTGTTCAGGGTGGCCTGTCCTGGGTTGCTGCTGGGGACCAGAGCGGGCCTCCCCAGGTGCCGCACAGGAGCTGCGGTCAGGTGACAGTGGCAGCCTAGCCCTGGTGGAGAGTGGGGACCAGGGAGTATGGGAGGTGGATGTGCGTGGAAGACCCCACCCAGGCCGGGGTCTCAGGAGGGAGGGGCAGAGTCAGGGTCAGCCGGGGCCACCAGGAAGCCTTCTGCTCCCAGCAGCTGGGGACGTGAGGGCCAGACCCCAGCTGGGGTCCAGACTGGAGCGGGTGTCCCGGGAGACGTGGGAAGCAGTCAGGGGACCAGGAGGACAGGCAAGGAGGAGGCTGCATGGTGGTCACTCCTCAGGACCCTGGGCCGCAGGAGGGTGGGGGGAGCCCACTGTGGCTCTGAGGGACACAAGGAGAGGAGTCCCCGGGAGGAGGCATCTGGGCACATGGTGGCAAGTTTGCTGAGCCTGGGTCTCGTGTGGGGGTTGACAGTAGGACCCTGGTTTGTGACCCTGGGGTCACTAGGAGTGAACATCCATCCCACAACCCTTGGGAATCATTCGGTCACCCTTTAATATTTAATTCAATGCCTTAAAACCAGACATCTTGAATGTGGCAGGGCGTGCAATGAGACCTGTCCTACCCCTGGGTGGCCTTATCTGGCCCCACCTGCTCCCATCTGGAGGTCTCCTGCTGGTTTGAAATGGCTGCCGCCCCCACCCCGGTTCACAGGCCCCTGATGGTGCGCCCCACAGTCAGCACCACTATTAGGCCCAGAAAAAAGGGGGCACCCCAGGCCAGGCCCTCCAGGGGAGCAAAAAGTCTCCAGGCCAAGGCAAAGGGTCAGCTCAGCCAGAGACCCCCCCCCCCCCAGGACCCAAACTTCCTGCCCACATCCAGGCTGCGACCTCTTCCCAGGCAGGTCAGCTACTCCCCTCCCTCCCAGAGCACACAGGGGTCCCCACAGCAGGTCTTGTTCTAAAGGGGGTCGGGGGTGGTGCCTCTGTCCTGACACCAGTCGCCTGCCCCTCCCCCACGGCCCCCAGGGAAACAGACTGTCTGCTGTGGGGGGATGGGGGGACAGGCACCTGCCTCCCAGAGTCCCTGCAGCGGTTCAGGTGTGAGGGAACAGTGACAAAGGCCAGGCATGGGGAGGACCTAGCTAGGTGTTCTCGGACAGGCCCTTCCCCATACTTCCTCATGGTGTGGCACGCGGCGCCTGGACAGGCAGGGCACCTCCCACTGTACAGGTGGGGGAACCAAGGCATGCGTCCTGGGCAACCTCAGCCTTGCCCAGTCCTCTCCGGGGCATTTTGCTGCTGTGGGGAGCCCTGTGGTCAGCCCCTCCCACCCCCCAACTCTACCGGGCCCACATGGGGTGCCTGGCAGCGATCTGGGGGCCTGACAGGCCCAGGTGTCTCGGGCTGGGTGTTTTTCAGAAGCTGGAGGACACTGTCCTGAGTCCCACGGCCAGCAGAGAAGACCGGACACTGACCGTGCGTGGGGAAGGCTGGAGGGCCTTGCCCACCCCCCTGCCCGCCCGCATCCGTGAGATTGTGGCTGGCAGCCTGGGCGAGGAGCCACCCCAAGGTGAAAGGGGGTGGGGGGTGGGGAGGCACCAGGGGAGCTGGCCAGCCAGCTGCTGGGGTCCAGCTTCAGGGAGCCAAGCCCCACTGTCCCCTGACCGGTCCCCTGCTGGCCTGCTATCTGCCAGTATGAAGGGTCACAGAAGAACACCTTCCCACAGGGTGGCCCTGGGGGCCAGGTGTCCACACCCACAGCATCCTCACCACCAGGCCATGGGGACCTTCCCAAGCCAGCCCTGAGTTTATTTGTGTTTGTGACACACTTGTGACCGCCAGTCTCGATTTTACCCACTTTGTTTTTCATTAGACCAGTGAAAAACCTTATGGTTGATACTCAAACACAGGTACTGATCAGCACCCCATCTGCACCCCAAAAGCTTTGCTCACCCAGGCCTGCAGGCCCCTCCAGGCACCTCCTCGCGGTCATGCTAAGCCGCTGAGGAACTGGCTTGGAAGCCAGGGTCCTGCCCCGAGGCCACCGAGTCGCAGGTGCCTGGCCCCAGAGCACACTCATAACTCCAAGCCCGTCCGACACCCCCACGCGTGGGTCCCGGACCCCTTCTGTACTGAGGGCCTGTTCCACCCCCTGGCTGTGTGTACCAAGGCAAGGGAAAGCCCAGGTGTGGTTGCGGAGGCAGCTCACTGCTCGGGGGTGGGATCCGGGCAGCATGGATCAGCAGTTCCCACTGCTTCCCGGGGCGGGGCACCCCACTCCTCCATAATTGGCTTGGGGTTCAGCCCGGGCATGGGTCTGTAACTGGGTGAGGATGCGGCCGGGAGGCAGAGGAAGGCCCACTGACCGGAGAGCACAGGCTGGGCCTTAGCGTGAGGCGGGCTCAGACCAGCCACAGCGCCACCGCGGGGACAGGGTGCTGTATGGCGGGGTGCAGGCTGCAGGGGCCCCCAGGCTGACCCCGCGCCCACCTGCAGGGATGCGGGCACCGGCGGCTGTGGCCCAGGTGCAGGAGGAGAGTCAGCTTCTGCAGGAGGAGCTGACCCGGCTGGAGGGCCTGCTGGCTCAGGTGGGCGCCGAGCCGGACGAGCTGGCCGGCAGGTACCACGTGGTCAGCGAGCGGGTAGGTGCGCACAGTGGGCTGCGGCCGGCCAGAGGGTGGCAGCCTGGCCTCGGGTGAGGTGGCACCTGTTGGGACAGGCGGTCAGACCAGTGGGACCATCAGCAGGTCTTAGGGTGCGGGTCAGCCACGCCATCCACACCGGGGAACAATGGGGAAGTGGGGGCTGGAGGCGGCAGGTGAGGGCAGGACGGGCGCCGGGCCACCTCGGGCTCACAGCCCCGCACAAGCATTGGCTGGCGCCGCCCGCCCAGGAGCCCTGCGGGGGCGGCCCTCTCGGCCCTGACCGTGGGCACAGCACCCAGCCCAGGGGAGCCTGGCACCAGCGCTCGGCCAGCACCTGCCCAAGGTGGGTGGGAGGCGAACAGAAGGAACCCGGCTGAGGACTCGACCCCGCCCCACCCTCAGTCCCAGCTTGTGGGGAATCAGTCCCCAGCCCCCACCCCTTCCCGACAGCTGGGGAACCGCTGGGGCTCTGGGCCCAGGGTCCTCCATCCTCTGCGCTTTCCAGGGCGCCCGGCAAGCTGCTGCAAGAGGCTCTGTGGCCATCAAGTGTGGGGTGGGGGGCCTCCCACTGTGCATGTGAGGAAACTGAGGCAGAGAGGTGCAGACACTGCTCAGAGCCTCTTTCCCATGTCTGCTTCTGAGGCAGGACGGGGCGAGGGGGCTCAGCCCACGGTGTAGGGGGTTCAGAGCCTCCTCGCTCTACGAGACAGGAGAGATGGCCCCACTTTCCAGAGGAGGAGACAGAGGCTCAGGGTGGGCCAGAGGCACCCAGGACTGAGACCACCACCAGTGACCAGTGGCCTGTGCTAGGTGCCGAGGGCCCAGGGCGGGGTCCCTCTGCCCCTACAATGGGGACGCCCATGCTCATGGCCAGGGACAGGGCCATGAGGTGAGGGTCCTTCCCCCGGGGGGCAGGGCCAGGCTGCCCAGAGGGCGCTCAGCTAGCTCGCCTGCGCTCCCGGGGCCCATGGCAGCCGCTGGCTCCGCGCAGGGTGGGGACAGATGCCGCAGGAATTCTGCAGACAGGTTGGCAGCTCTCATGAGTCAGCCCCGCTCCCACAAGGCCCGCAGCTCACACACCGCTCCCTGGGGCGGCGCCAGCAGAGGCAAAGCCTCCCCCAAGTTCCCCAGAGGGCGGCGGCTCAGAGCGGCCAGTGTGACTGCTTCCTGGGGTCCCCAACACCAGTGGCAGCCCCTGTCCTGGCTCCTGAGTCCTCTGGGACCTCGAGCCCCTCCTCTCTCCCTGGCTGGTGGCTGAGGAGGGGACACACCTCCCCACATACCTGTCCCCCGTCACAACACAGGTGTGGCCTCCAGCTCTCTTGCCCTCCCTACCTCTCAGCCCCCCACCAGCCTGCCTTCAGAGTCTGGGTCTGCTCCACCGATACCCCAGAATGCGCTCTGAGTCAGCACATCTTGGGGGCCAGCACCTCCTTTCCCCCTCAGAGACATCTGCTCCACTCTGGGGCAGGCCTGGCCCACGCGTGGGTGTGGTCCCCGCCCACCTGCTGGGTAAGGCAGAGTTGTGAGCATAGGCAGGAGGGGCAGCTGGAGGGGGACACCCCACTCTTACTCTCATGGAGGGTGACCCCCAGCCTACTCTGCCCCTAACTGGCTGTCCTGCCCCTCAAGCCCACCTCCTAAGTTGGCCACAAACCTGGCACAGGGGCCAGGTGTGGATGCCCACCCACCTGACCCATCATGGGGAGGGGGGGGCCTGAGCTTCTGCAGACCCAGACCCCACCTGACCTGGGGGTTGCTGGACGCCCTGGGGGAGCCCCGTCTTCCACCTGCTGGGCCGACACTCCCCTCCAGCTGCAGGCCCGGCTGCGGAGGTCAGAGCTGGCGCACACCGTGGACCTGGAGGCGGTGCTGGGCCGCGTGGAGGCTGCGGAGCAGAGGTGAGGCCGGGGGGCGCAGCATCACCCCTAGAGGCGACGGACCCCGCTGTGCCTCCGGGCTGTCGGCCATCCTCCCCCAAAGTGGCTCTCAGTCAGATCAGCTACAGGCTTTGGGGGGCGGGGGGAGAGGGGAGCAGACAGGGGAAGGAAGGGGCAGAGCAGGTGGGGCGGGGGCACCAAACCTGCCTGGCCTTGGCGTGGGTGCACCCTACAGGCCATGAGGGGCTCCCTGGCCTGTCTCCCAGGGGTGTCCCGGGGCACACTGAGCTGGTGCCGGCTGGGCCCAGGAGGTCCGTGGCTGGGTCTCAGAGCTCCCGGAAGCCGAGCCACCGGCCACGCCACGCCACGCCACTGTCACTCCCGCCCGTCCAGGAGCACCGGCCTCTCCCAGGTGAACACTCTCCTCAGGGAGCAGCTGGAGCACATGAGGAAGGCCAACGACAGGCTGGCCCAGGAGCTGGCCAGGGCGACGGGCAGCGTGCTCCGCCTGCGGGCCGAGCTGGAGCTGCGGGAGGCTCAGCGCCGGACCCAGAGACAGGTGCTCCCTCTGCCCCCGCCCACTGGTGGGGGTACCTGCCCGGTGCCGCGGCCGCTGGGGCTGGGGTAGCACAGCAGGGACCAGGACAGAGGGGAGCTCGGTGCCGCTGTGGCACCGGCCTCCTGCCTCACCACATCCCCCACGTGGCGTGGCCACAGGGGACCCCAGGGTGGGGAGACCCCCTTCCCCCCACTGAGAGAAGGGGCGGGACCGTGAGGCCAGATCTGGAAGTCGGGACCGGCCGGAGTCCTGGCTCTGGCGGGCGCACCTGCTCCCCAGCCAGCAGGAGATCTCGGGAGGCCCGCCTCCTGGGCAGAGGGCCACAGTGTCCCTATCCCCGGCCCGAAGGCTTGTCTGGTCAGTTTTCTGAAATCCTCAGCCTTTCAGGAGGTCAGAGCACCCCAGGGCCAGGCCACACCCCTGGATGTCTCCGGAGCCCATCGGGAGGAAGAGCTGGCCTCGTCCTGGAGAAGGGCAGAACCTGTTCCCCAGCTGGGGCTGGGCCAGGGGCCTGGGGGTGCAGAAGTGCCTCCCGCCCTAGTGGGGGTCACCTCCTCAGGTCCTGGCGGCAGGGGGCACAGAGGTGCATCATTGTGGAGGATAAGCCCAGTGACAGGGGTGGGAGGTGGGTACAGGACGGAGCAGGGGGTGAGGCCGGGCCCAGGTGGCCGCTGAGGAGCAGTCGGTGGGGACAGAAGGGCCGCAGGGCTCCTCACCCCCAGGTCCTCTCCTCCCAGACCCGGCAGCCCCGGGACGTCCTCCTCCTGTGGAGACAGGTGACCTCGCTCCGAGCAGCGCTGGCTGAGCTACGGTCAGCCACCGAGAGGTGAGCCGTCCCGCCGCCCCTCAGGGGTCAGGGGAGAAGGCACGTCTGGTGGCCTGGGTGTGGGGCCTTGCGGGCTCTCCCCTGGGCGCAGCCGTCTGGCTCCCAGGCCCCACCCTCAGCCCTGCAGGGCCTCGGGGGCCCTGTGGAAGTGCGGCGGGGGCTGGAGGGCAGTCTGGATGGAGTGGGGGAGGCAAGGGTGCAGGGCAGAGGTGAGACAAGGGCGGAGCCTCGGGGGGCAGCTCCCAGTCCCTCTGGTCCTTGCCAGGCACCTGTAGGCTCTGTCCTGGGTGACTGAGCACCTGTCAGGACCCCGTTGGCACATGAGGAAGCTGTCCCAGAGGGCCCGCGCCCCCTGCAGCCATGCCCAGCGCCCACTCAGCCCTCCCAGCTGTGACGTGGGAACAGTCGGCAGCATGGGGTGGGGCCTCTCCTGAGGGTGGGGTGAGGGGTCTGCCGAAGGCCAAGAGCAGGACCCACGTGACCAGACCCTGCCCCGCCCAGCCAGCGTGGCACCTCCGGGGCCCTGAGCCCATGGCTGGTCCCGAGGCTCAGCTGGGGTGCTGCCCTGTCCCCAGGGGTCTTGCCAACATGCGCGCCGACGCAGCCAGGACAGCCCGGCGCCTGCACGTGGCCTGCCTGGACCTCGACACCAACCTGCGGCTGTCGGCCAGCAGCGCGGCCAGCGCCCTGGAGCGGCAGCTGCGGGACCAGGTGCGGGAGACGCTGCACCTGCAGGGCTGCTGGGATGCAGAGAAGCTGGCGCTGCAGGCCAGGTGGGACCCCGAGCCGGTGACTGCGCAGCGGAGATTGGAGGGGGTGCACCCCACGCTCCCTCCTGTCTGCCTGGCAGCTGGGGTTCTGAGTGCTGGGCAGCTGTCATGCCAGCACTGGGCCCTGTGACGTTCCCATGGGCAGATGGACCCAAACTCCTTAACCAGCCCTGGGTGACCGAGTTAGAGCACCCCAACTTGGAGGGCCCCCATGGACACTGCAGTGGACACACGGGGACTGTCCTCATGACTGGCTTCCAGAAGTGGAGTTTTCAGGTCTAAAGGCACATCTTCCGGGACAGGCGCTTACTTTGGAAGCAACTGTTTAAGCAGCAGCCGGGCCGGGAGAGGAAGCGCGGGAGGTTCTGCACACAGACCCCGGCTCTGAGTCTGTTTCTTTCAGCGGAAAACAGGGAGGTAGCGCCCCACCGAAGGCCACAGGGCATGACCCCACAGTGCCCAGGCGCCCGGGGCTCACGGAGCCATGGACACCCTGTCAGGCTAACGGGCTGGGGCCTGCAGGGGCGGTGCCCAGGGCCTAGCAGAGCCCTCGGGGGCTATGGGAAGGGGGACCGAGATGCCACAGTGGAGCCCGCGGTCTTTGAGAAGAAGGGAGTCCTGGGAAGGACGGGACGACCATGGCATCACTCGCTGTTAGGTGTGTGGTGGCGGAGGTGGGTGGCCCAGGGTGAGCCTTGCACCTGCCGCGACCCGAGGACAGGCGGGGCCTCAGAAGCCACCGGCCCTGAGGTGGGAGAGCTGAGTCAGGGTCCGCATGGCGACTGGGGTCTGCATTTACTCCCAAGACCGTGGGAGCCATGAAAGGTTCTAGAGTAGGGGAAAGGCATCTGCTCAGACCAGGACTGAGGCCCACAGAGACGGATGTGGCCAGTGCCTGCCGCCCAGAGTCTGGATCCAGCCAGGGTGTCTTCAGGACCCCTGGGCTTGCACCCTACACTGACCCCTCGGGCCCCTGCCCCCCGGCTTTTCTGCAGACTATCCAAGCAGACGCTGCTGGTGGAGAAGCTCACGGAGCAGAACTCGAAGAAGGACAGAGCCATCTCCTCCCTCAGGGCGGATGTTGAGAGACTGGTGCGTGGGGCGGGGGCAGTGGCGGCTGGGGCGGGCGTCTGCGCCTTGCTGAGGGCTCTGCCCCACACAGGAGTCCCGGCGGGCGGCGGGCGACGTGGAGGACCCAGTGGAGTCCCTGCAGCGCGTTTTGAACATCATCACAGAGGTGCAGGCAGTCCCCACCCTGGGGGCTCCAGTGGACCCCTGGGACGACCTGGAGGGTCCCCGTTGGGCATGGCTTTGAGCGCTCTCCTTGCCCCGTGAAGGTGGCCCAGGCGGACTTGGGGTGCCCGGTGCTGGCACAGAGCAGCAGCACTGACGGGGAGGAGGCGCCGGGTCAACGGAGGAGCCCCCCACACACCTCGTCCCCTCACTGGGGTGCGTCCCCACCGCGGGCCCCCTCCCCGGCCGCCCTGGACCCCGCGCTGCAGGCTGTGCAGGCCGCCATCGGGAGGCGGCGGCGGCAGGAGCGGGTGAGCAGCCCACAAAGCTGTGTCCTGGTCCCCGTGGGCGCGTGAACCCCAGGGGCCACGGTGCTGCCTCAGGGCCTGCCCCTGAGCCCACGGCCCCAGGAGGGGGCTCCGTCCGTGGCGCGTCCTTTCCCCTGGGCTCTGCGGTCAAAGGCCTGCCCGGGCCAGAGGCGGCTCACGTCACTCCGCACCCTGGAGCAGGAGCTGTGTGGGCAGCTGGCGTCCTCCCGGGCGGTGGCGGCCGGGCTCCGGGAGCGGCTGTCGCAGGGGCAGCGGGAGCGCCGGGGCCTCCTGGACAGGCTGGAGGGGCAGCGGCTGGAGGCGCAGCGCTGCAGGGCAGCCCGCGAGCTCCTGGGAAGGTGGGTTTTGGAGGGCAGGGCGGGGCGGGCGGGCACCGCGGGCCGTCCCAGACAGAAACTGCTCCAGGGAGGCCGCCTGCCGTGGCCCCCGCCCCCTGCTGTGGCCCCTCCAAGGCCCTTCATCCCGTCAGCATCAACCCCATTCCCCTCGTCTGGGCCTGGCTGGGCCGCATCCGCCCAGGACTCAGCTCCCAGCCCCTCGGCCGCAGCCCCCCAGCCTCCCTGTACCCCTCTCCCTGTGCCCACCATCTGTCCACGCCGCTTCCTGGATCGGGCTGTGGCTCCCTCCTCCGTGGCCCCCAGGACTCCTCGGGGGCTTCTCCATCCTTCAGAAATGGCGCTTACGGTCCCCATCCCCCTCCCTGCCGCCCACTGGGGTGGCCCGCGTGCCCTCCTGTGTGGCCACGGTGCCATCGGCATCAAAGCTCTCTGGACACTTGTGTGGGGTTAGTGGGAGTGGGCGTGGGACAGGCCTCCCCTAAGACTTACAGTCCTGAGGGAGAGGCTCAGGGGGCTTCCCAAATCCACCCACTGCCGGAGCCGGACGTGGGAGCCAGCCTAGGACTGGGGGTCAGGGGGCGCTCAGGACAGCCTCCTGCAGGACGGGGGTGGTGGGAGCAGACCCCTTGCTCACCCCGATGTCTGGACTGGGTGACCTGACAGGAGGTCCAAGGGGAAGTTAGTCCCGTCCTGCCTTGAGAGGCGTCCCGGGCGGGGCAAGGCGACAGCAGAGGGTTGGCATCCTGGCCCGGGCAGGGGACCACAGGGACCACAGGCTCCCCTGGGGGGCGGGAAGGGCCTTGTCGGGGAGACAGGAGAGAGATGGGGGAGCACTGTGTGCAGGCGAGGCGGCAGGGACCCCACCATCTTGCCAGGGGCCCTGGGGGAGCCGTCAGCAGGGACTCCTGTGGCCGGAAGGGCCAGTCTGGCAGCGTCCTGGGGACAGGTGGGCAGGCCTGAGGGGGGGAGGACCAGATTCAAGGGGCATTTGGGGCCGGGGCCTCAGGGGCCAGCGTCCCCGAGGCTGTCGCTGATGTTCGGGTCCCTGGCTGGGGGGTGACATGCAGCAAGGACCGTGAGCGGGCCAGCGCCGAGCTCGGCTGCACACAGGGAACTGGGTCTGAGCCCTGTCAGGACAGGCGAACAGGACTAGCGGGTGTGCGCTGGGGAGGGCACTGGTGGGGACATGTCCTTCCTCCCAGCAAGTTCTACCGGCGCTGACTGCGCTGGCCCACGGGTGGCCGAGGGCTGGGCACGGGCACCGCAGGAGTGGTGGCCTTCCTGACTTAAGGACCCCACAGGGCCACTGGGAGGGACCCGCCCGTTGGCCACCCCACCTTGCAGGCCGGCCTGGGGCGGAGGTGTCCAGGTCTGCCGCGCCCCTGCCCACACCTCCCTGAGCTCCGGCCCCAGTGCCCCATGCCTGGCGCCCACCTGCCCTGCCCCCGGAGGTGCCCACCCTCGGTCTCCCCTGCACCCAGAGAGAAGAAGGCTCTGCAGGTGCAGGTGGAGGAGCTGAGGGGCCAGCTGGACAAGCGGAGGCTGGAGGACGCTGAGCTGCAGAGGCGCGTCCGGCTCTGGGTGCAGCAGGAGGAGGAGCTGCGGACCAGGTGGGCTGGGCAGGGCCGTGCGCCTGAGGCCGGGCCAGCACCCCGACACCCACCCAGCATCTGCCCAGTGCCGCCCTCAGAAAACCCACCACCCAGGCCGGGGAGAGGGGGCGCCCCAGGCCTCTGCGCACACACCCCACCCGGGGGGGTCCACGGAGGCGTGGACAGAGAACCCAACCCCCAGCCGGGAAGCAGCGTCCTGGTTTGGGTGCCTCCCTGCGGACTCACCGAGTCCAGGCCTCCAGGGGGACCCCGGGCTCCTTTGGGGCTCCCTGGGCTTGGAGGGAGTTGCGGGTGCCACCCTGCCCACTGGGCCCTGACCCCCCTTCACGCCCTCTGCCTCTGCTTTGGGGCCTCAGTCAAGGGCGTCTGGAGCAGCTGGAGGAGAAGGCCTCGGGGCTGGAGAAGGAGCTGGTGTCGGCCCGGGAGGCGCTGTCCACAGCCCAGCTGCAGCGGGACGGTCTGGAGAGCGAGAGGGAGGCCCTGCGAGGCGCCCTGGCCCGGGTATGCCCTCGGGCCCTCCTCCTCCCACCGCCCACGTGCCTCCCTGCCACCAGGCACCTGTCACCTCTCCTGGCTGCAGCCTTAGTACCTGGTGGACTGCCATCTACCCCGAGGCGCCCTCCGCGGGCCTTCTCCCCCATCCCACCCAGACCTCCAGCTTGCATACCTCCACGATGGGGGGCTCACTCCCCGGCACCAGCAGCTCTGCCTGGGAGAAGGCTCTGCCCATGAACCTGAAAGTCCCTTCTGGCGTCCCCCTCAGGGTGACCGCTACCACCCCCCCACCTTAGGCCGAGTCCAGCAATGCTGACCTGGAGTTGCTTGTGACCCGACTGAAGTCAGAGGGGACGCAGCAGAGGGACGCCCTGGCCAAGATGGCTGCCCTGATGGAGGGTCTGGCTCAGGATAAAGGCGCCCTGACCCATCAAGTCCTGCAGGTGAGGCCAGGACCCAGGTGGCTGTGGGACTCAGTCCCAGCTCCGGTGTCTGAGCCCAGAAGCCACCTTTTCCCCTGTTCCTGGACTGAGCACAGGTTTTGGGGAAAGGGGGCCCACATAGGGACAGGGAGCCAGACTGGCCTGGCCTGCAGGAGGGAAGGCCACACCTGCTGGGGCTGCGGGGAGGCGTGGTCAGCCCATGGGGGCACGGAGGCACAGGGCGTGGCCTGGACGCTGCCCCTCCTGCCCCCACCCGGGCCGCTGCTACAGGAGCAGGGCCAGCTGCGGGAGCAGGAGTGGATGCTGAGGCAGGAACGGGCAGGTGCCCGGGAGCGGCTAGTGCGGGCTGAGCAGCAGCTGGAGCAGCTGGAGGGGCAGGTGGACCAGGTGAGGGTTCTGCAGGGCTTCCTGGCTCCGCACCCCACCCCCGCCCCCCGCCACAGGGCCTCCCCTTCCTCTCTGCAGTGTGGGCAGGTCACAGGCCACCTCGACGGGCCGCGCTGGCTCAGGACGCCGGTGCCAGTGCTCTCCAACTGCAGTGCTGCCCGGCCTTGCCCCGCAGTGGGCGGCAGAGGACGGGGGGCAGGTGTGCAAAGAAGGCCCTCTGTGTAGTGCAGTTCCCGGTACCCAGGGGCTGGGTTCTGCCCCCACTGGAGTCAGAGGCCCAGGGATCCCCACCCTCGGGGGCAGGGCCTCCCTGCTTGACCCACATATCCACTCACTCGCTGAGTCCTCCTCTCCCATCAACATGCTCCACCCTTGGGGGGAGTCACACGAAGGAGCTGTGCCATTTTCTGGGCCCCCAGGGGCATTCCGGCTCCGTGGCCCCGTCACCGATGGGCGTCGGCGCGGCCTGTCCTGCCCTGCACTCAACGGCAGTGTCATGTTCAGTGCGCGGTGTGCAGTGCAGAGGGTTGACAACGGTGTGTGCCTCTGTAGCCGCCCCGAGACCCAAGTGCAGATCTGCTCCCCCTGCTCGGCAGGCCCGCAGCCTCTGCTCTGGGGTCCCCTGCGTTAGTCGCAGTATGGACGTCTTTGTGTCCTGCTTACCCCTTTCAATGTCTGCGAGCGCCACCCAGGCCATCAGGCGAATCAAGAACGTGTCCTCTTCCACCGCCCACCACACTGCCTCACGAGAACGAACCCCATCCGTGCGCCCGCTCACCTGCGGCCGTGCGTTCGGGTGTTTCTGGTTTGGGGCTGTAATGGACGAGACTGTTCTGAACCCCTGTGTGTCTCATTGCTCTTGAGAGAGAACAGGAGGGACATTGTGGAGTCATTGGGCAGGTGTGCACCGAACTCGGTAAGAAGCTGCCACGCCGTTTTCCAAAGCGAGTCCATCAGTCTCCCAGCTGCCAGCAGCGTGGAGGCCTGGGCAGGCCTGGGCAGCGTCCACTCGTACTTGTTCGTGATTCCACGCGTGGGGGTCACACTGTGGTTCCGTCTGCGTTTCCCTGATGGCGAGTGGTGTCGAGCACATTTTCACGTTAGCTGGGAATAACAACGGCTTTACCTTTTTTACGGTCTCGGTGCCGTCATTTCTTCTCCCCTTAACGCATTGGCTGAAGGCCAGAGCACGAGTTGACAAGAAATGGTGAGTGTCTGTCCGTCCACCAATCCCAACGCAGGAAAGAATTCAGGTTCACCTTCCAGTGAGATGTTATCTGCAGGCATTTGATAGATGTCCCTTATCTGATTGAAAATGTCGCCTTTGATTCCTACTCTGCTGAGAAGTGTTTTTTATTTTAATCATGAATGGGTGTTGAATGCTGTTAAACATTTTTTTCTGTGTCTCCTAATATGATCATATCATTATTCTCATTCTGTGAATATGGTGAATTATATTGATTTATGTTTTAATGTTAACCCAACCTTGCATAACCGGAGATAAACCCCCCTTGGTTATAAGTTAATGGGTATTTTATAAATTTTTCAATTAAATTTTAAGCTATTTTTGAAGGATTTTTGCATGTATATTCATGAGTATCATCGGTCTGTAATTTTAGTTTCTCGTCGTGTTTTTGTCAGGTTTGGAATCAGGGCCTCCTAAAGTGAGTTGGGAGGTGTTGCCTCCTCCTCCGTGTCCTGGGAGTGTTTCGAAATTGGTGCTATTTCCTTCTAAACGTTGGTAGAATTCACCAGTGAGGTGACTTGGGCCTGGAGTGCCCTTTGTGAGAGAAACCTCAGGAATGAGTTCAGTCTCTGTCCCAGACGCCAGGCTGCGCGGACCGCCCCGTTCCGACGTGGCTGTGCCTGCAGCTGCGCGCTGGCCCGTCCTGCTCCCGAGGCCCTGGGCCCCTTGGCGGCCTCGGTCCCGGCTGGCGGGATATTGGGCACGTTCTCTAGCTGCTCTCGGTGGGAGGGTTGGTCTTCAAGGACGCGCCATTATCGGAGCAGAAAGTTCCGGGCTTTATGTTTGAAGGATACTTTTGCTGGGTATAGAATGTTAGGACGTCCATTCTGCTCTTTCACTGTTTTGATGGGTTCATTCCACTGTCCTCCGACTCTCACTGTTGCTGTTGGGAAGTCAGATGTCAGTCTTACTGTTGCTCGTTTAAGTGTCTGTGGGTTATTTTGCCCCTTCTGATTTTTAAAGATATTTTCCTTTATTTTGGTATTCAGAAACTTAGTGTGATATTTTCTTTGTATTAACGTTTTTAGGGTATTACAGCTCATTCAAAATCTGTGGCTTGATGTCTTTTATTAGATTTGCAAAATTCCCATCCAGTATCTGTTCAAATGTTCCCTCTCCTCACCCTCTTAGACTCTAATTACACACGTGTTGGGCCTTGTCCTACGTGTCTGTTCCACTCTTTTCTGTATTTTCCTACCTTTTTCCCTTTGTGATTCAGTCTGAATACACTCTTTTGTCTGTTTTCCAGATTATTAGTCTTCTAGTCTGTCTAATGTGTCATTAAAACATTGTATTTTTAAATTATATGCTTTATATTTAGTTTCTAGTTCAGTGGTGAAATGCTACATCTTGTCAAGCACCTCCTCAAACATTTAATCACAGCTATTTTGGAGTCTGTGGCTGAGAACACTAAGGAGCCAAGGGGTGTCTGGGTTTGTCTGATAGTCTTACGTGTGGTTTTTTCCACACGATCTGATCGCCTGATATGCCCAGTGATCTGATGAACGCTATTCGTCAGAGAGATTTCCGTTTGGTTCTGGCAGGAGGGAGGGGGAGGCAATCGGCATGGTCCGTGGTGAGGGCTGGTCTGCTCTGAGCCGCCCCGACTCCTGGGTGGAGCCCCTCCATGAATGCAGCCGGAGATGTGGGAGCTCAGCAGGGCCCTTCCTCCACCTCGGTGGCTCTGAATTTGACTTCCTGGACCCCTGAGGCCATCATACTGCCAAAAACTGGCCTCGGCTTACGAGTTTCTCAGCCAGAAGGTTTAAATCAGCGCATGCTCTGAAGAGGGACGAGACACCGGATGGCAGGCTTGCTCCTCTTGTCCCTTCTCTCCGGGGTCTTGGCTCCTTCAGTCCCAGCTGGCTTGGCAGCTCCCGGGGCCTGATTCAGCTCCATGGTGTCTCTTGTCAGACTTCTGTGATGTCCTTGGTGACCGTGTCAGCCTGCGGCACTCTGGTACTCTCCCAGCTTCTCCCGCCACCTCCATGCAATGTCCCCTGCACCCGGACCCCGGTGTCCTCCCAGCGCTGCCATACAGGCTGGCAGCCGGGCATGCTCGGCACAGTCCCTGCGCCCCGTGGTCACAGGCGTGGAGGCCCCCTACTGTGACAGCCACGAGCACTCCCAGGTGCCCCGAGCCTCATACCCGCTCTCCGCCCCCTCTTCCTCCGTGTCCCCCTGCCCCCTCCTCCAGGTCGCAGGCGAGAAGCAGGCCCTGGAGGAGCAGCTGGTCCGCAGCCTGCGGGACCATGAGGCCCACGTGGACATTCTCCAGAGGGCCCTGCAGGAGAAGGAGGCCCTGGCTGAGGAGCGAGCCCAGCTGCTGGCCAAGCAGGAGGCCCTGGAGAGGCAGTGCCAGGTCACGGCTGAGGAGGCAGCTGGGCTCAGGTACCCGGGGCCCTCTGCACGGCTTTGCCCTCCGAGCCTGCAGGGTAGTGGGGGCAGGGAGGCTGTGGGGGGGGGGGACAACTAGAAGAGGTGGATCCAGTGAGAGCCCTGGGGTCACTGTCCTAGGAGAGGTGGCCGCACTGGCCAGGCAGCAACTTGCAGAAGGAAGACATGGGATGTCTTGCTCATGGATCTGAGAAGTTCAGGGCATGCGTGGCTTCGGGCAGAGCTGCATCCAGGCGCCCCTGTGACCTGCCTGGCCCCGCAGTGCTGCTCGACCTGAGGAGTTAGAGGGTCCAGATTGCCAGTGGCTGCTCCCAGCTCCCCACAGAGGACGCCAAGCGCCCCTTCTGCATGAGCCCCAAGAGCTGCTGCTGTTAACCATCCTGAGCTACTTCATGTCCCTGAACCAGGCCTAGGAGTCACAGGGCTCGGATTGTGGGGGAGGACGCCCCCGCCCCAGGGAACCACAAGGCTGAGCGTGCAGGCAGAGTGAGCTCCAGTGACCACTCCCAGGAGACGTGGAATGGCACTGGAGGCCACGCCGGGGTGCCCTGCCGGCTGCTGCCCGGCGAGCCGCGCTGGTCCCGCAGCCTCTGGGCATTCACAAGCAGGTGGCTTTCTGGGCCTATAGGCCCTTCTCGGAACATCTAAGTGTTTCTGTGGGAAAGACGTCCTCCTGGAACTCCAAAAGGGCTCCTGAACATCTTCTCCTCATAACAAAAGCTTGCGGGAAGTCCAAGCGGAACCCCTAACTAAGGCTGCTGTGGGCTATCAGGTGCAGGGGGGTCCCGGGACACTGCCCACCCCCCAGGCCCCGCTGTGCTGGGGAGCAGGGTAGAGGCCCTTCCCCTCTCCCTAGCTTCTGCTGCGGGATCATGGGCCCTAGCCGGGGGCTTCGGGAACCTGGGACCCTGCCGTGGCTCAGCCCTGACCGCCGGGCCCAGGACCCCTGCGCAGAGTCACGGCTGCCCAGCAGCATTTCAGGGTGACCAGGCTGAACTGGTGACAGGGCTGCTCAGGACTTGTCCTGAAACCACGTCTGTCTGGCACCCACGGTGCATGTTCATCTCAATGGCCCGGATGGCCTGGCCGCTGTTTTTGGAGCTCCCAGAGCTCTGGGATGAACAGCTTCCTCCACGGTCAGCCTGCTGCGTGCGGGAGGGCCCCAGGCAGAGGCAGGCAGGAGCGCGTGGGTGCTGCCCGAGTGGGGACTGGACAAGGGACCGGGGAATCAGAAGCGAAGCTTTTGGGCTCTGCAGATACCAGGTGCCCTGGAAGGTGTGGACGTGCCTGACCCCCTGCAAAGGTGACAGCGGTGTGCAGGAGACTTAGCAGGACTGCACAGGCCCATGGCGGGCCCTGACCCGCTGGCTCGCGTGGGGCTGCCCCTGGCTGCTTCTGTGTTCGCGTGGGTATTCGTGTTGGGCATTTGGGGTGGCCCACCTGTACGCCCCCCAGCGCAGCAGAACGGAGCGACAGTTACCGCGTGCTCACCAGCTGGTGCTCCCGGGCCGGGTGTCAGAAGTCCAGCCACCACCCCAGAAACGTCCGGGGGTTCTGAGCGTGTGCATCTGCCCAGGACAGCCTCTGCCCGGGCTGGAGACCCCGTGTGCGGTTCTGCTTTTGCTTCTCAGAGTGGCTCATTGCGTGACAAGAGAAAAGAAGGAGAGCGTCCTCTTCCTTCTCATGCCCCACGAATGTGCCTTCATTTCTAAAACATCGTGCCAGCCCCTGGCACCCGAGCCCAAGGCAGCTGTGAGGCCGCGGCGCACACTCGTCTGCGCGTCCTCGGGTCACTGTGGATCTAAAGGATCCACTGGCACGGGGACAGGCACGCCGTGAGCTCCGAGCCTTCCCCGAGGAAAGGGCCCGCACACCCTCGCCAGCACTGGGGCGTGCCAGGATTTCAATCTTTTGGCAAATCTAATGCATGCTTGTGATTTTAATCTCCTTGAGCGCTAATAAGGTTGAGCAAGTTTCCTAAATTTATTAACCATGTGTGGGGTGTTTTCATGAATAACAGCCCTTCTCCTCATTTTCCGTAGGATCAGCTGACTTTCTGTCCTTGATTGGTAGGAGCTCTTTGTATGTGATGGATACGAACCCTTCGGATACTCAGTGCTCAGTGCGGATTTTTTCTTCTCGCCTGTGCTTTGCTTCTCACGTTGGTCTGTGGACTCCTTTCTGCATGAAAGCCCCCGCCCCCTCTTCCTGTGTGCTCAGCCCTGCCAGCCTCCTTATCTCTATGTTCCGACCTTTGTATCTTTCTTAAGATTGTCAAATACCCTTCTGTCTTTTTCCTGCCATTCTTGTAGTCCTGAGTTTTTTACTTGTTTTGCTTTTGCATTTAGCTTTTAATCTACCTGAAACAGTTTTCTGTGTAGGGTCCCGTTGGTTTTTACAGATTTAAAATGAAGATGTCCTCTGTTTACCCCCTGCGCTGCCTGCCTGGCCTTGGCAGGCGGATGGCAGGCCCGCGGTCTGACCGTTCTCTGCAGGGCCCAGCGGGACGTGCTGGAGAGCAGCCTCTTCGAGGCCCAACAGCTGTCGGAGCAGCTGCAGGCGCAGCAGGCGCGGCTGGACAGAGAGGCCCAGAGCGCCCGGCAGGCCCGGCAGGCCCTGCAAGGTACTCCAGCGCGTCCGCCTCTCCCTCTGGGGCCCAGAAGGGCTCCTTCCGCGGCGCTCAGGCCCAGAGTGCGGCTCCCACTGCCCGGCCCCCCAGGAGGGTCACCACCTCAGACCTGGAGCCTCTGAGGCTGAGTGGGTGCTGCCACTGTTGTCTGTGAGCGGGGGCCCTGCCCAGCCTGCTTCCCACCCTGGCCCGAGGCTCAGCCTGGGGTCGGCGCGGCCCCTGCCCCAACCCTGAGCTCCCGCCCCCGCTCAGCCCACCCTGCCCCCTGCACATGTGTGGCCTCCCTAGTCTCCGGCCAGGCCACACACACTGCTGTGGGCTGTGTCTCTGCCGGCTCGCACAGCGTCCTCAGAGAAGGAGGCCGTCACTCCACAGAGGTCCACACAGGCCACAGAGCGTTCCATGGTGTGGGGCCCTCGGGCCAGGCCCGGATGCCTCTGTCACTTTGCAGTGGAACTGGAGCAGCTGAAGGGCGCCTGGGAGGTCCGCGAGACGGAGCTGGAGTGGGATGTCGGGCGGCTGCGGCGGCAGGTGGCGCAGCGGGAGCGGGAAGCCCGACTGGCCCTGGAGAGCCGGGCGCTGGGCCACCATGAGGACCTGGCCCAGCTCCAGAGGGAGAAGGTCTGCTTCCCTGGGCCACCAGCTGCCGCCACTCCCAGGGCCCTTCCATGTCCCAAAGAACAGCAGACCCTTGGGGGAGAGGTCCCAGGCAGAGGTGGAGCCAGAGGTCAAGCGGGCTGCTAGGGTCACAGGGCTGAGCCTGTATGGCCAGGTCCCCTCCCTCACAGGAGGGACCTGCCCAGGTACTGGCTGGCCTGGCCGCAGTCGCAGGGTATGGCTGGAGGGAACTTCACCACCGTCGGAGCCACCCCAGGCCACAGGCTCCTGCAGGCCTCATCTGACACCCCCCCCCCCCGCCCCCCGCCTCCTGCCTGACAGTGTGCTTGGTCTGCCCCGAAGCTCCAGAAAGTCCAGACAGGGGAGCGGAGGCAGAGGCCCAGACAGCCTCTTCGCAGCCCCTGCCTCAGTGACACTGTGTCTAAGGACAAGGGGCACGCGGCCAGCTGGACGGGCCATCCCTGGGGACCTGTCCTGCCCTCATGTCCCCTGAACCAGGTCTCGTTCAGAACCACAGGCACCTGCTGACCTCACTGTCGTGACCCGTGTGGTCCTCACAGCCTGCGCCTCTGTCTTGGCCCAGGAGGTCCTGTGCCTGTCTCTGGCAGAGGAGAAGGAGGCGGCAGCTCGCAGATTGGAGCAGGAGAAGGCGCTGGTGGCCAGAGGTGCAGCCAAGAGGGAGGCTCTGAAGAAGGAGATTCAGAGCCTGAAGCTCGAGCGGGACGCGAGCCTCCTCCAACTGGAACGTGAGACGCAGGTGATGGGCCCTAGGAGGCAGCAGAGCGGCCTCACGTCCACCTCACCCTCCTTCTCTGACCCAGCCAGGGGGTGTGTGGGGGCCGCCTTTCCAGGCCACTGCTGTTGTAGTGCCACTGGTCTTCCACAGCCGTCCTGGGCGAAGACATGCACCCACGTACCACTCACCCATCCACCCATCCATCCATCCACCCATCCATCCATCCACCCATCCATCCGTTCACCCATCCATCCACTCATCCGTCCACCCATCCATCCGTCCACCCATCCATCCACCCATCCATCCATCCACCCATCCATCCATCCACCCATCCATCCATCCACCCATCCATCCATCCACCCATCCATCCGTTCACCCATCCATCCACTCATCCGTCCACCCATCCATCCGTCCACCCATCCATCCACTCATCCATCCGTCCACCCGTCCATCCATCCACCCATCCATCCGTCCACCCATCCATCCACTCATCTATCCACCCATTCATCCATCCACCCATCCATCCGTCCACCCATCCATCCATCCGTCCACCCATCCATCCAGGGTGCTGCTTTTAAGAACAATCTGAATGCCCCGGTGGCCCCGAGGCCATCTTCCCCATGGGCTGGGGCCTCCAGGGACCATGCACCTGTGACCTTGACAGTCACTGACCAACTCCTTCCTCCCCTGCAGCCCTCTGGGAGCTTGGGGGTGGGGTTGGGGAACGCTCGCCGGCACGCCTCATCCTCAGTCACACGGGATGTTTTCAGAGGCTCAGAACCTTTAGTGTGCCCCACTCTGTGCTCTGTAGGAAGCCGAGCCTGGAGGGGTTGGGGGTCTCCTGGGGGAAGGGCCTCTGAAGCCCATGAGCTGTGCTGGGAAGGAGCCGCTATGGGACAGGTGCATTGTGGGGAAGGGGTAAGGCACCTGGTCCGGGGAGCTGCCTGAACCCAGGCATGAAGCCCAAGCCACACTGGATGGGGCAGCCGGCTCCCACCCTGCCATTCGGGGTGCGGCTGTCTCTGGGGCGCTGCCCCCTCCAGAGCAGACGGGGAGCAGGGCACACTCTGTGTCCCCCAGGCCCTGTCTCAGAGAGAAGCGGAGAGGAGCCTGCTGCAGGAGCAGCTGTGCAGGGCCGAGCAGGAGCTGGAGCGGGTGCAGCGGGAGGCCCGCGGCCAGCAGATGCAGGCGGAGGTGAGCACTGGGCGCCCCGTCGGCCACACCCGCCTTCTCCGCTGCTGCCCCTGTCCCTCCAGCCCTGTCCCCTCCGTGCAGTGCTGCTCTTCCATCAGTAACCCTGATGTGCCTGCTCACCGGGTCCCTGGCCTGCCCCAGCCCCAAGGGCGCAGTCTCCTGCTCTGCTGGCCTGAGAGGGCGACTTGGGGGCATGAAGGAGAGCAAGGACCGTCCTGCCAGGCCAAGTGTCCGCCCTGGGTGGGGCAGCAGGGCAGGAAGACCCGTCTGGGGGTGGGGGGCTGCAGTTCACTTTAACCAGGGGACAGGGGTGGGTGTGAGGGCTGCGTGGGGGATGGGGGGCTGCCCCCTTCAGTCACTCAGAGCAGAGCAGGGGGAAGGACTCCCAGCACCCAGCTCCTAGGAGAGCCTTGCCCGAGAGCCTCGCTTCCGGGAGCCCCTGCAGGCTCTGTCCTCCCCTGGGCCGGTGGCCCCTCCGTGGGCACAGCCGGGAGGGGCCCGGGAGGTCGTGGGACTGTGTCGTCCCTTTTCCCCTCTAGCTGCTCCCTCGGCCCCTCTCCGGCAGCAGGGGACCGAGAAAGCCCCAGATCCTGGGAGCTGCCCCTCCCCCAGCTCTCAAGGGCCTGCTAGGGGCCGCCCCTGGCTCTGGCTGAGCCTGCCCCCTGAACCGAGGGCTGCCCCCAGCAGCAGGCCCTTCAGGGAGCTCATTAAGGGCTCTTTCGCCACCTCAGCCTGGAAAATGGAAATGAAGACCCACTGGAGGGGAGGAAGGAGAAGGGCTAGCTGAGGAGTACCCCCTGCGATCCTAGGGGCGCATGGAGCGCCGGCCACAGCCCTGGGGCTCTGGGTCACAGGGAGGCCCCGCAGGGGTGTGGGCCCAGGAAGCCCCTCACCCAGGGCAGGAGGCAGGAGCAGAGGGGGCCCGCCCGCCCATGCACTGGGCAGGGACTGGGGGGGGGGGGTCCTGGAGCCCGTGCAGGGCAGCCGCGGGGGCCCCTGTGCCTCCTGGGAGCATGTGGGAGGCCGGCCAGGGAAGCCTCAGGCCGCCCTGGGCCCCCTGCGGAGGCTGGGATGGGCCCCGGCGCAGCTGAGCAGGTGGACGGGGAGGCCCCTTCTCCAGGTGCCCCCTGGTCAGCACAGGGAGGAACACCTTGGGCGCGGTGGCCGCAGGAAGGCAGGTTCAGGCAGGCTGAGTCCTGAGCACGGCCTGGTGTCCCTGCAGGGACGGCCTCGCCCGAGGGTGTGGGCAGAGCCCTGGAGCCCCTCCCGTGTGTCTGTGGGGACACAGACCCTGTAGAGCTGGTGGGACTGTGGCTGTTCCCTGATCCCGCCTGCCTGTTGGGAAGTTCTGAGAGCCGATGGCAGGCCGTTGGAGGGGTTCCTGTCCTCACCGGCTCAGGGACAGCCGCTGTGTCGGCTGAGGAGGGTCCAGCCTTTGCTGCCCTGCGCCGGCAGGCAGGGACCTGGAGGCACTCTCTCAGGGACGCCCAGGCCAGGGGGCCGCAGGATGCAGGGTGCTCCTCTTGTGCCCCAAAAGCCCGAGAGAGCAGAAATTCAGCCCCAAGCAGCTCCTGCCCGGCTGCAAGAACCCCAGCCCCACGTCACTGAGCGCGGGGCCTCTTCTCGTGGCCACGAAGCTGCTCCTGCCCCTCCGCGCGCAGCTGGGTGGGCCCAGCGGCGAGGCTGCAGGCGGGACGGGTGTCAGTGCTGGAGCACCCTGTCCTGGCCTGGCTGCCTGGGACCCCAGAAGGAAGGCACAGGGTCAGCCCCTCCCCACAGGGGCTCCCCGCGAGGACCTCTGCCCCCATCCTTCCCCACTGGGTCTCCTCAGGCCCTGGCAGTGGTGGCCTGGGCTGGGGTCAGGACGAGACCCAGGCCCGGCTCCGGCCCCCACCGCCTGGAACCGCGCCGTGGGAGTCCCCTTGAGGCCTTGTGGCCCTTGCCCCCCACCCCCAGACCACCGTCAGCGCCACCACCACGGAGCTGAAGGTGCTGCAGGCCCAGTTCGAGGAGGCCATCTCGGCCCATCAGAGAGAGATGGCAGCCTTGAGCCGGAGTCTCCGGGAGATGGCGGCAGAGCGGAGCAGCGTGGGCAGAGAGGTGAGGGGGTGCCAGGAGGGGGGCTCGAGGCAGGTGTGACCCGGGGGCGGGGAGGGGGCAGCAGGACCGTCCTGGAGCAGCACGAGGCGGGCACCCCGTGGGATTGAGTGCGGGGTGAGGCGAGGCCACCCTGTGTGCGCCTGGGGCTGAGGGGCAGGGGAAGTGCCAGGCGGCCCTGCGTGGGCCTGACCTGGGCCCCAGGCCCTGGGATAGAGTCCTGGGTGGGGACAGCCTTGGGCAGGGTGGCAGGAGAGGCCCCAGCTAGGCCAGGTGGGGCTGGCCGGCAGACCGATTGGGGAGGTGTCCCTGAGGACAGTCTGACAGGACTCAGGGCAGCTGGGGGAAGGGAGGGCAGGAGGGCATGGGATCTGGGCTGGGGGAGGGGACGCCGGCGCCCAGGTGGGGCCCGCAGGGACGAGGCGGCTCGTGCACGCCGGGCAGCGGGCCAAGGCTGGCAGGCGGCGCAACGCGCTCACACACCACACGCCCGGAGGCCGCGGAGGAGGGAGGAGAGGGGCTCCCGCTCCCCCAGCACCGGGTGGGGGGGGGCGGCGGGGTGGACGAGGAAGAGAGCGTGATTTAACATGACAGGCTGTTTACTTTGGCCCCCAAAGAGAAAGGTCTCCTTTCAACAGATTTCAAAGTCAGGCCGGTCAGCGACCACACGGGGAAGCAAAATGAGATTTTAAAAGTGGGGGCCGCAGGGGGAGGAGCTGGGAGGCGTATGAGTTCAGGTTCTCAGAGAGAGGCCCCCAGAAAGGGAGTAGGGGGCAGGGAACCTGGGGGGTGAGGGGGGCAGAGGAAGCACGGAAGCACCCTCGCTGGCGCCAGGCTGGCCAGAGTCACCATGGAAACCATAACATTTTCACAGCCCTTAAATGGAGGCACATCCAGGCCTCTGGCTGAGTCCACACGTGTGTGCGGTGTGTGCGCACACAGGCACCCCACTGCACAGCTTACATGCATGCACACCCACATACCCATGCACACACATTCCTGCCCACATGGAGACCACACACCCCATGCACACACATGTATACAAAAGTGACCATGCACCCATGTGTGTGCACACACACTTGTGTGGTTACAATACACATGTAAATGCATGTGGACCCCATGAAGCTCACACACGTGCACAACAGGCAGCACATGCACTTCCACACATACTTGCACGCTGGTGCATTAGTGCCTGTGTGTTCACATATACACATGCAGGTGTACAACTGCATGCTCATTGTGCTACGTGCATACACGCATGCACACCAAGCACACGTGTGTGCTCACATGTGCACACACATAAACATGCCACGTGTGGACCAGGGCCTCTCCACATCCCTCCCCTCCTCCGTGCAAAGCTCTCAGCCACCCGCCTGCAGGAGATTTCAAAAGAGCCTGTTTATACAATTTCTAGTAAAGAAATAATTATTATAATCACATTAAGCAATTTGGCTGTAAAATTCCTGTAAAAGGGATGGTTGTTCTCAGGCTGCGGGAGGTGGGCGGGGGCGGGTGGGGGCGGGGAGGGGCCGCATTTGTTTTGCTTGTTTTCATCTCCCTGTCCTGGGAAATGAAAACAGCTTCTTTTGTGATGGATCGGCCCTTTCCCTGGTCCTTGACCTTCTGGGGGGATTTCTGCTGAGCTCAGCGGAAAATGCTCGCACGGCTTGTGGCTCCCACATGTGGGGGGTGGGAGGGGAGTGAAGGGGGGGTCGGGCCCTTCCCCAAAACAGAACAACAATAACAGCGGGCTGAAGCAGAACCAGGCCGGCCAGGGGCCTGGACAGTGTCCCACTGAAGCAGCCAGCAGCGTGGGCTTCGCGCTTGGCAAACCGGCGCCTTGCCATGGCTCTGAGTTCCTGTGGCCCCCTCTCTGGCATGCCCCACTGGCTTCTTGGCCTCTCCCGTGGGGACACGCGAGTTGGAACAGCGCCTTCTCCGGAGTGTCCCCGTTAGGGCCACAGCCAGCCTGGGTGGCAGGAGCCCGGGGGTCCTGGCTGAGCCCTGGCACACGCCCACACCTCGCCTGGGCACTGCGGTGGGGTTGCTCTTTGCCCGGGCCTGCACACTCCCCCAGACGCCCCCACAGGCATTGAGCCTGGGTGAGGAGGACCCCCCGGCCCCCACCCACATTTCGGTCAGTAGGCTCTGCCTGGAAGCCCCCAGGGTCGGGCCTGGTGAGGCAGCAGGCACGAGCCCCGGTTCCAGGTGGCGTGCGTCTGGGAGGACGAGGATTCACATCTGCAGCCTCTGCCCCTCCCTGTCGGCTCCCAGGAGTGCGTGCTGGGCCGGTTCGGGAGGCCCCCCCTGTCTGCACCCCACACAGAGCTCACGGGACAGTGGGAACTCCCTGCCCAAGCTTCTGGCCCAAGGGGGTGCTGGTGCCAATGGGGGGTGGGTAGTCCAAGGACACCAGAGCCCCACCCACTGCCTCCCGTCCCAGTAGGGGACCGGGGCCGGCCACTGTGCAGGACAGGGTCCTGGGTGCTGTGCCATCACTGAAGGACAGGCGTGCACAGCAGGGCCCAGTGGGTGGGGTGCCATTAGGCAGTGGTGGCTGGACCTGGGTGGGGACAGTGCAGACCTGTGGGCGGAGCTGTGCCTCATGCAGACCCTGCCGAGCAGAGGCCAGTGACCCGGGGGGCCAGGCGGGCAGCCCAGGGCAGGACCAGGTCCCAGGGAAGTCTGGGCATCACCTGCCTGAGCTCTGGGGCTGGCCCTGGCGAGCCACCCTGCAGCCTCGGTGGCTGTAGGGGAGGTGGCCCCAGGTGGGCAAAGCTGGGCTGCGGGTCGGGATGCCCGCAGACCAGAGCCTGAGGCCGTGGTCCCTGAGCTGCCCGCTCCTCCCGCAGGCCGAGCGGCTGCGGGCACAGCTCAGGGAGGCCCAGGCGGGGCTGGCCGCACTGCGCAGGGAGCTGCGGGCCAGTGAGGACAGCCGCAAGGAGGCCAGCCGGGCGCTGGGCGCCGAGGCCCTGGAGAAGGACGCGCTGCAGCGATCCAACGCCGAGCTGCAGGCCAGCCTGCAGGAGGTGGGACAGGCCCAGTTGGACACCCACCGGGAGCTCCAGGAGCTCCGCAGACAGGTGAGCGGGTTCCCTGGGCCCCAGCTCCTCTGGCCCTGCCAGTGGCCCCCCTGGGGGTTCCTTGGCGGGTCTGCCCTGTAGGGCATAGATGACAAGCCTCAAACCTAATGGCCTGAAATCTATTCTGAGGCTCATGAACCCTGAAGGTTAGGCACCCAGGCTGAGGGCGCAGAGCGCAGCTTGGACCCGCCCACAGCACAGGCCCCCACAGGGACGACCCCCACAGCAGGCTTGAGGGTGGGACTGGGCTTGCTGGAGAGGCCTCCCCCCACCACGTCCCGCGGCTGAGGCTGGCGGTCAGCTGGGGTACTCGCTGGTGCCAGGCTCCGAGCTCTGAGCTCCGCGGGGTCCCGGCCCTGGGAGGAGGTGCCGGGTGTCCGCGGAGTGGCTGAGGGCCAAAGTCAGGGGCACTGCGTGGACCCGTGTGCAGAGCTGGACATAGCCTGGGCCCCCGTCAGCGCCCCCCCCCCCCGACCAGGTGAAGATGCTGGAGGCCGAAAACCAGCAGAAGAGCCTAGAGGTGCGCCAGCTGCAGGCCCGGGGGCAGCAGAGCCGGCGGGAGGCCCTGGCGCTGCAGAGGCAGGTGGCAGAGCTGGAGGCTGCCCAGCAGGACACCCGGAAGGAGGTAGAGGGCCCAGGGGCCGGAGTGGCAGGCAGAGGCCCAGCACCGCCCAGTCTCGCTCTCGCCCTTCCTGTGACCCCATGCAGGTGCCCGAGTTTCAGTAAGGGACAGTCTCCCCCAGGCGAAGGGAGTTCTGAGTCCGGTGACAGGCAGGGGCCCCGAAAAGCCCAGCCCCCCAAGAGCTTCAGGACTCCGCGGTCACACCCACTCCTTCACATGTGTCTGTGTGCCCCCAGCATGGCATTCACACAGGCATGCACTGGCCCCGAGCCCCATGTCTGCACATGTGTCTGCATGCCCCAACATGTGCACGCTCAGGGGCACCGGTGAGCCCCCCACCCCTGCACACGTGTCTGCATGCCTGACATGTGCATGCACATAGGCACGCACGGCCCTGTGAGCCCCCCACGCCTACATGTGTGTCTGCACACCCGACCTGGGCACGCACACAGGCACGCACAGCCCCAGACCCCGCCCCTCGGGGTCTCGTGCTGCCAGGCTGTGCTGCAGGCGGCCAGGTGGCCTCGACCTGTGCCCCCCAACGCGCGCACACACACACACACACACACACACACACACAGCCCGAGAAGGCCTCCCTGGGCCTCAGCCCGTGTGGGCACCCCAGTTCAGACCTAAAGTCCTGCCCACAGTAGCTGTTATGAAGCACAGTCATGCCCAGAAACAAGGGTTCCCCTCCCACGGCCCATGTGACCCCTGTGTGACCTCACTGCCCCTTGCCTCTGACTGTGGATGGGGCCCTCATGCTGCGGCCGCCCCGGGAGGGTGGTGCTGAGGCCCCCCGCCCTGCCTGGCAGCACCGGACCTCCCACCCCAGGGCTCACAGGTGGGGCGCCCTGGCCCAGAGCGGGGGGCTGGCTGCCTCCTCCCCCACCCGTGCACCTCTCCGGGGAGACAGCGTCCCATTCTCTGCCCTGGTCACTCACCTCGTGACTGGAGGGCTGGGGACACAGGCCATGTCCAGGGTCTGCAGCAGCAGACAGGTGGCCTAACGAAGCGAGTGGATGGGTCGCGGCAGAGGAACAGTGGGGTCAGGGCCGGCCCCTCTCACCTGGGTTCCCAGAGGGAAGAGAGGAGGGTGGCCCAGCCTGGGGAGTCGAGAGAAGCCACCCAGCATCTCACCGACCCCTTGGCCCTTGTGTACCGGCTGCGGGGTGATGACATTCCACATGTCTGTGGTGTTACCCGCTGGGAAGCCTGTGGTGGGGTGTCAGGCGCCCTGGGGGACCCAAGCCCAGTCTCCAGGTGGTGCTGACCCACCCTTTGCCACCATAGGCCATGAGCAGGCAGACAAACGGGGGCCCTGCTGCCTGCCAGGAGTGCTCTGTGGTCCCGGGCTGCCCTTCCCCACCAGGGCTCGGATGTCCCCACTGCCACACACGGGCGGGGAAGCAGTTCCCAGGCCCCACCATCTGTGACATGCCCAGGGGAGGCTGGGGCGAGTCCTCAGAGGCCCCTCGTGCCCAGCCTCCCTCTGAGCCCCCACGGCCCGGCCGCAGGTCCTGAGGCTGCAGCAAGAGCTGGCGGAGGTGGAAGCGCGCCTCCGCGAGAGCCGGGGTGCGGAGCAGACCCTCCGGGCCGAGCTGCACGGTGCTGGCAGGAAGCTGCAGCTGGCCGGCGGCCGAGCCGATGACCTCCAGGCTCGCCTGGACGCGGCCTGTCGCCGGGTGCACAGCCTGGAGCAGGAGCTGGTCAAGGCTGAGGACGCACGGCAGGGTGCGCAGGGCCAGCTGGGCCGGCTGTGGTCCACACTCCGCCGTGAGCTGGGGCTCCGAGCACAGAGCCCCCCTGTGCCCCCTGAGCGGCCTGGCTCCCCCACCAAAGGTCAGTGTCCTCGGTGGCTTCAGGGGGCTCCTCTCCCAGCTCCGCTACCCATCTGGGCCACCTGCACGGCTCCCTGGGCCTCACACTGCACAGCGAGTGCCGGGACCTGAGCTCCCTGCGGGCGGGAACAGCAGAGCAAAGGGGGGACCGGGCGTCACCGAGTGCTCACTGTGTCCTTCAGCTCTCGCTGTCCTACAGGCTCGGGCGGCCCCCAGCGTCTCGCTGGGAGGCACAGTGCCAGCCCGCCCGCCCGGTCCCCGTCCCCACCCCGATGGCCCTCACCTGCCCCGGCACACCACGGCCCAGAGGTGGATGTGGCCTCCGTGCAGCACGCCCTGCGGGCCTTGGTGCGGCAGCTGCGGGACGCCCAGCGGGAGCGGGTAAGAGGGGCGGGAGGACACACACCGGGGCCCCGGGAGGCAGGAGGGGCCGCGCGCTCCTGCCCATCCGTCCCGGAGCTGCCAAGACCCCAGCAAGGCCCTGCGGGTCACTGGGCGCCTCAGCGTCCAGACAGTCCTTCTTGTGATAAATACCACGGTCCCTCAAAACCGGATCGCCCCAACCGGTCCTTGCTGCCTCCCTTCCGCACACCTAGCTGCAGAGTCCAGAGGCTGGCTCTGCGGGGACATCACTGTGCCCATGGCAGGGCCTTTGCCGTCCCTGAGTGCAGCTCCTGAAGGGGCAGAGCATCCCCAAAGACCCCTCACCCAGGACCACGCACTTAGCAGCTGCTCACATGTGCTCCCCACCCTGCTCCCGCAGGGCTCCCCCAGAGCCTCCCGCCCATGGCCAGGGGCCCCTCCGGACTTGGCCCAAGGTCCTCCCTCCCCCTAGTGCCAGCCCCAGGGGGCAGGGCCCAAACCCACTCAGCCCCACATGGCGGCCGGGGTCAGTCCCTGAAGGTCACCTTGACCCCACAGGCTACAGCCACCACCTGCCACTGCACCCCTGTCCCTGACGCTACGTCCATAACCCACACGTGCACGCGTGGGCCCAGCCCCGAGTCCAGCCCTTCCACGCCCTTCCAGGGCCTCTCCTGAGTCCCCGTAGGTGCCCACCAGACCCCCGAAGCCCCTCCCCTGACACCTGGGCCCTCCACTCGCCCTGGCTGCCTGGTGACCTTGCTCCTTCTCCCAGGACGCCTGGCGCTCCCAGGTGGCCGGCCTGAGCAGCGGGTTGAGAGAGGAGCAGGGCGCACGCGCCCGAGCCCAGCGCCATGTGGGACAGCTGCACAGGGTGCTGCTCCAGGCGGAGGAAGGTGAACCCCTTCCCCACCTTCTCCTGGGGGGTCCCCAGAACTCCCGCCCGGGGAAGGGCTCAGGCTTGGGCCACAGGCAACACGCAAACCAGCCCCCGACACCTCCCGCCATGCTGGCCTCCCGCTCTTCCTGCCCGCGGGCGCTGGTGCCTGGTTCCCCGACAGTCCCAGGGCCCGTCCCCACATTGGGTCTCTTCCCCGTGTCACCTCAGAGAGTCCCCTGCCCTGCCAGCCAGCCCCACTGTGTTTCTGTCCCCAGTCCCCACTGATGGGTCCCACAGCGGGCTGAGCGCAGGGCCTGAATATCTGGAAGGATCAGAGGCCAGAGAGAAGGATGGGGAGGGGAGGGGCCTGGAGTTGGGACCCCTGGCCCGCCCCGGGGGCCCTGGGCAGAGAGGAAGGGAGGAGCAGCGAGTTGTCAGAGGGGCAGCCGCTCAGCCCCACCGTCTGAGTGCCCGGCACTGGGTCTCGGCCCATGCGGGTGTCCCCACGCAGCGGCCCCTGGGCCCCAGGAGAGCTGTTCTGCTTGCCCACAGGCTGGTGCCAGGCCGAGAGGGAGGCCGGAGGTGCCCAGGCCACGCGGGCCCTGCTGGACGAGGCGTTTCAGAGGCTGCAGGAGGAGCACGCGGCGCAGGTGCAGGCTGCGGGCCGGGAGAGGCGGCGGCTCCAGGTGGGGACCCTGCACCCCAGGGCAGGGAAGGGGAGGGGAGGGGCACTGGGTCCCTGCCGAGCCGTCTTCAGTCAGGTGGTCTGAGCCCTTACCTTACAGCTTGGGGAAACCGAGTCCCGGGCAGAGTGACTTGGCCTGGCAGCAGAGCCAGCCTCCGCCTGTGGCCCCGCCTGGGTGCTCCCTGTGGGGTCCCCTCCACGCTGGTGCGGGGCCATTTTTTATCCCACGTCGCCCACACACGGGAGGCGGTTGCACAGCACGAACTCGGTCGGTGTCCCCAGCGTGGGCTCTGCCGTGAGGCTGGCTTGGGGGCTGCAGTTTTCAGGAGAGGAACTGGCCCAGAGCGGGGCTCGCCTGGTGACGGGGGCCGGTCCCCTGCCTGTCACTGCCCGGCCCAGGCCTGGAACGCTGAGGCTCCCAGGGCCTCGGTGGCTTGGAGACCAGCGTGCTTCGGGTCCAGGAGCACCGGCCCTTGGGGGCCCTTTGGGAGCCAGGGTCCGAGGCCCCACGCAGGGGAGAGGAGGCTGGGGCGCAGCAGAGCAGAGGGCACTGAGCAGGACGCGGGCCAGGACGCGGGCTCGCAGCCCCAAGAGTGCCACAGCTGCGAGCCACCCTGTCCAAGGGCCCCATGAGGAGGACCCCCGCTGAGGGAGGGAAGAGGGGGTCGCCCTGCGGGAGGTGGGGCAGAGAAGCCACAGGAGAGACCAGTGAGGCAAAGGCAATTTCTGTTTCAAGACCCCCGAGGCCGCCGAAGCTGCGGGGTTGGTCCCGGGGCCCAGGCGCCTGCCTGGCTGCGTGGCAGCAGGGCTGGAGAGGTGCGGGGCCCGAGGCCCCAGCGGGGCGGGGCTGTGCTCCATGTTACACATATGTTCACATGTATGTGCTCCATGTACATTGGAAAACAAAGTTGAAATATACGTGTTGCATCCACCTTCACAAGTACGATCCTCCGTATGCCACCCTGGGCCGTCTCCCGGACGTGTCCGAGCTCCGAGTGGCGAGCTGCATTTTCCCTCCGCGCGCTGTCCTTCCGGCAAAGCCTCTCACTGCCCAGGCTGCTGGGCCCGTGGGCTGGCACGGCCCCCTCTTCAGATGCACAGCTTCTCGCTGCGCGAGCTCTCCCAGGCCTGGAGGCCTCTGTGCACGGCACCCGCGGTCTGTCCCGATTCCGTGTCACCTGGTTCGGCGCGGCCCCCACCCTGCCGGTGCTGCCACCCTTTCTGACCCACCCTCGTCACCTCCTGTCTGCCTGGCGTCATGTCAGCTCCGCCTCTGCGTCCCCCCTCTTCCGGGGGAACGCGCCCCACTTACGGCCTCCGGGGTGGTCTGTTTCCAGCGCTTCCTCGTGACCTGCGTTCTGTCCTCGATGGAGGCCTTTCGCTCTTCCCTTCCCTCGAGTGCCCACGTCCTGCCCTCGTCCCTTTCCCTGGTCTCGGGGGCAGGGGAGCGTTACGGCGGTGAGCGTGGAGTGCTGTCGCGCTGGGCTCAGGGACCGCGATGGCCGCCCCCGGCTGCTGGCGTGTTGCACCTGCGCCCTGGGAGCTCCTGTGCTGCCCCCTGCCCACCCCTCTCTGCCCCGTGCGGACGGGTCCGGGCAGAGCCAGGCCCCAGCCCACGCTTGGCACATTCCTTCTGTCAAAGAGGCCGATGGAGCCCCATTTGTGGGCCCCCAGTCCTGCAGGCTGGAAGTCTGCATGGGTGCCTTGCTCTCTCCCGGTCTCACCCTCTGGTGTGGGCTGGGCCACGTCCTCACCTGGGGCTCAGCCAGGCTGCGGCAGTCCTGTCCCTGTGGCTACAGGACAGAAGTCCCATTCCCCGGCCGCCAGCTGAGGACGGAGCAGCCTCTGCAAGTTTCTCGCGGTCCCTGGCTGGGCCTCATCATGGGCCCTCCCTCGGAGCCCTCGGCCCAGACCCTGCGGGTGCCTGGGGCAGCTGGCTGGCCTCCCACGGTTAATTACTAGCCTTCGTTACATCTGCAATCCCGTTGCCACACAATCTGAAGCATCACAGGGTGACGTCAGGGCCCGAGGTCACATGCCCCCGTGACTGCCAACCACACCGGCTTCGGGGACGGGTAGAACATTCCGCCGATTGCTGTGTGCACAGTGTCGCAGATGAGCTGGGCAGTCCCACCCTCCAGATTTCAGGCTGGGGGTTGGCCTGCTGGCCTCGGGTTCGGTTGATTCCAGAAATGGGAGGATGTTGTAGGTTATCTGAAGTGTTACTTCCAGAGCGGAAGCCAGAAGGCCCACTTACCTCTGACATTCAAACACGGAGCCTCAGCGTGGATGCGCTTGGCGAGTCCGCTCTGGGCAGGATCATATCTCAGTTCAAACAAGCTCTTTCCACTCAAAAAACATCTCTCCTCCCCGCGCTCCCTGTCCATGTGTACTAAAATTCACAGCAGCCCAGCATGGCCCTCGGGGCCTGGCCTCCTACTGACCTTGAACTTCACCTTCCTGGGTCTCCCTCCTGCTTAGCTGGGCCTGCCCACTCTCTGGCTCCCTCCCTGGCCTCCCTCTGAGGACATCAGGTCACCTTTTCTGGCCCTCACTCTGTTCTCCTCCTAATCCTGGACCCTCGGATATGACTCCTTGGATGGACTTGGCCTCGAACCATAGCTGACAGCTACTCACGTTGTCTTTCTTTCCTCTGCACGTCTGTGAAGAAGGGCTCTGGTCTTGCTCCGAGGGGAGCGTGGAGAGGAACCCCCAAGGCCGTCAAGTGGCCCTGTCCAGAAACTCAGGCCCAAGCGAAGGGCAGAGAGCAAGACCCCAAGGGGAACCGTGGGGAGCCGGCTGCTCCGTTCCTGGGCCCTTCTCGTTCTTCACCCGCCGTGGCCCTGTGCCCAGGGACCTCCCCCCCAGCACTGGCCCTCTAAGCCCAGGTCCCAGGGGCCCGGCTGGTCCCTCCTGGGGTCTTCACACATGGATGCTGCATGCTCTTTGGGGTGTTGTTCAGATCTTCTGTACCCATGTTAATTTTTCTGCTTGGTCAAGAATTTGTTCGATTTTTTAGTGGAGTGTGTGCACTAAAATCTATCAGTATTCCGTCAGACTTTCCTAGGGTTCTGGCAAGGACCATTTCTTCTGTTTTCAGGCCGGCTGGTTCCATCCACTCCCCGTCTTGCAGGTGCCCTCAGAGTTCTGGTCTCCAGTTCTGAGGGAGGTTGCCCCCGTTTCGGAACCTGCTGGCTGTCCCAGTGGGTGTGGGAGGGGGCCTCGGCCTGCAGCAGCCCCGGCCCTTCCGACAAAGAGCCACCCCAGGCAGCAGGGGCCCCGCACACACACACACACACACACGCGCGTGTGCGGCGTGAGCTAGAGGGCGGCCTGCGTGCCACACACCCACTTGCACGTTTGCGGACTGGATTTTTCTCCGTTTCACATAAGCCAATGTGTTTGTCATGAGCAAGTTAATTAAAAACATATTTTTCTAATTAAATGGTAGGCTGTGCTATGCAAACAGTAAGATTCTTGTTTAAGAGCAAATCCCTCCCATTCCCAGGGCTGCCCTGGGGACTCACTAGGTCAACAACGCAGAAGGAGCCCAGGGCACGGCGACCCAGCCCGCACCGCCCCCCCGCCCCTCCCGTGACCCTGAGTCGGAGCCAGGTCACAGTGTCCTCCTGGCACCCGGACTCGCCACGTCCGACGCCTCCGGCTCACGTGTGCCGCCGTGCCAGCCCCGTCGTGCACCCCGCCTCTCCCGACAGCGCTCCCCAGGCCTGCGCTGAGCTCAGCCCGGGTTGGAGAAGCAAGACCGGGGAGCGCTCGGCCCCTGGGCACACGTCTGCCGGCCGGGGCTGCAGAGCTGGTGACTAACGTTCTATCAGAAATGCCTGTATCTGAACTTCTCCGGGGTGTGGTCTTTACCAGCTTCTTTCGTTACGGTTATTTTATGTTCATTAAATGAATTCATGAGCCTTCCATCTTTTCCTCTCACCCGGAATAGTCCACATAGCCCAAGAGTGAAGCTTTTTAAAAGGTGAGATTGAACTTACCTGCAAACCCCGCCCCCCCCCGTCCTCTTCAATGCAGTTCAACGTCCTCTCCACCCCTGTCCCGTCTCCGCTCCACTCCTTGGGTCCGTTGTTGTGACGTGGCTGTCACCCGCCTTCCGTGTTTCAGCGCACGTGTGTGTACTGGGATCGCAGGTACGCTGGGGCTGCAGTTGGACCCGTGTCTGCCCTGGCGGTTGGAGGCTTTTTGTTCCTCCTGCTTCACTTTGCCACCCGTCCGGTCTGTCCTCAGTGTTTCCGAAGAATCAGCGCTTGCCGCTTCTCTCGGGTGCATCTGGTCCATTCCCCTCGGCGTTTCTGTTTATCAGCACCCTCTCTTGGTCGTTCTCATTCTCCCGATCTCTGATGCTGAGGAAGTGGGGTCCTCGTCCGGACTCGCTCTTTCCCAGCCAGTGTTCAGTGTCCCCGCGTCGGCGCTGAGTGCGGTCTGCCGTGCGAGCCGCGGCCTTCGATGTGAGTCTTCTCCTTTCACCCGTGTTCTAGCAGGTTAGCTTTTATCTCTCCTTTAGGTCAAGGGCTTTTTGTTTAAAGAATGATTCCCTGTTGCCTGTGTCTCCCCGTGGCTACGCTGAGTCTTGCCGGCCAGAGGCTACGGCCCTGGCGGCGCGGGTCCCTGGCTCGGCTTCTGGACAGAGCTGGGTTCACGTTCCTGGTTTGTCGGTTGTTTGCTGGTGGCTTCTTGCCTTCCTGGCTTGGGTTGGTCCATCTGTGTGTGGCACGTTTGGAGGTAAACTGGGGAAGCGGGTTGCCGAGCTTAGAGGGAAGAACAGAGGCTCAGAGCCGAGTCAGTGCCGGGGGACCGCAGCGGGGGCGGTGGCCCAGGCTGGACAGAGGCCAGAGGTGTTCAGCCGTCACTAACCAGCGCCAGACCCTGGGCTCCTGTCCAGGCCCCCGAGTCCCACTGTAGAAAGTGAGGGACTTTATCCCCATTCTCTCTGAGCAGCCTGGGGGCCTGCTGTGTCCAGGGGCTGGCCAGAGGGTGAAACCGGTGACGGACGAGTGGATCCGAGCCACTCGGCGGCTGAAAAGGACGGGGCTGGGGTGGGGTGGGGGGCGCTCTGCTCTTCACGGAGCTGCGGGCAGGCTGTTGCTGAGACCCCGCCCACCGGTAGGGCACAGGACGTTCGGACCTCTCCTTCTGCAACCCCCACACTTCACAGCAGCCCCTCCTCCTCTGGGTCCCAAGACGGTGAGGTTGCATCACTTCCTGCCACAGGTGCGGAAACTGAGGCTGAGGGCACTCACGGAGCCCCTGGCCCTGCCCCACGCCCGGCCCCTCCCCGCCAGGCCCCCAGGTTGCAGCCACCAGGGCCAACGCGCAAGGCTGGGCGCTGGGCTGGGGTCAGGCTTTCTGGGGGCTGCAGGAACCCCCAGCGTGAGCCTGCCCCCGGCGCGTACAGGACCAGGACTTGGAACGAGCACCACACAGGAGGCGTGACGTCGCAAATGTGCCCCGCTCAGTGTGATGGCGAGTCTGAACTCTGGGAAGCCGAGTCCTTACAAGGGGCGCCTACCGCCCCCTGTGAGTGGTCTGGGCCTATTGAAAATACCGGGCAATGTTTGCACCGAATTTGAAGGAAACCTCTGCTTTTCTACTGGAGAATGTGTACAAACAGAAAATCGTAATTTTCAAAATTGCAAGGAAGGGTGAAACGCCATTTCAGGGACAGACAGGCGTGGTCCTCCCTTTGCTTTTGCAAAGTACTGACATGTTAGCCAAAAAAAAAGTGTGTCCAGGGTCACCCGCTGTCCCCGGCCCCTCCCGCCCCCACCAGCTCATTGTGTACGCGGCATCCTCTGCTCGGCGTTTGGTGACAGTAAAACGAGGAGGTGGACGAGTGGCCCCTCAGACACAGCGCCCGGGTCGCGAGTGCTGTGGCCACTGTGGAGAACGCGGGTGGCTGAGCAGGAGACCCTGTGCCTTGAGGGCTGGGGCCTGGGCCTTGGGGCTCCGAGCCCTCAGGCTCCGCCACCCTGGCTCTGTACCCCGGCCCCCCTGCCCCCTCTCAGCTGGCCCTGTCCTCCCTCCCCTCACCCCCCACATCCTCAGCACCCTCCCCCCACACGTTCACAAATGTCACCAGCAACGCTTGGTCCCATCCACAGGTCCTTTTGGGTCTGTGTCACCCTGACTCCTTAGGGCACCCCACAAAGGGGCCGGCCCCTCCCTCCCAACTCCGCCAGCTCTCTGGTCCTCCCTCCACTGCCGCCTCTTCTCTCTGCCCTGACCGCCGCATGGCTGGGCCCCTTCCTTCTCCCCTCCAGCCAGGGCACCCTGCCCACCCCTCCTCTGGCCTCCAGAGCCACCTGGTCTGCAACACCGTCCCCAAGTCTAGTGACCCCTAGGCACCTCTCAAGACTGAACTCTGAACCTTCACCCCCAAACATGCCCCCCGCCGGTCTTCCCGCTGGGTGAGCAGTAGTCCGTGCCTGGGAGTCCTCGCCCCCCACCAGCCCCTCCAGACTCTAAGTCCCACATCACGTCCTTTCACTTCCTGCCCCCCCGGAGTCCAAGCCGCCCCCTGCCTGCCATCGGAGGCCCCAGGACCAGAGGCACTGGCCACCTCTCCCCCGGAACCTGTGGAAGATTCAGAAGCTGGAGACTTGCCAGCCTCCCAAGGCTGTGCTGGGGCACAAGCCAACCCCGAGTTTCCCACCGTGGAGTCTGTAGAACTCACGCGAGATCCCCAGGGACCCCTGTGGGCCAGCTAGGGGCCCAGGGGACAAGAGGGCTCTGAGCAGAGGGGTGATGGGGCGGCGCCCCGGGCACCAGTGTGGGTGGTGTCAGCAGGGCTCTGAGGCAGGGGGCACGGTGGTCGGGGTGGGGCTGTCGCTGCCCAGGGCCTGAGCCCAGCAGGCTCCGAGGACCTGGGCGACTCCAGGCAGGGGAGGGGCACCCGATGTGTCTCTGAGGCCCCTCTGGCTACAGCACAGAACCAGGGCCCTGAGGCTACACCCCCGACGGCCGCTTGGTGTGTGGTGCACGGGGCCCAGCCTGGCCTCCTGACACCCCAGCACCCTGCGCCGACACCCCTGCCTTTCTCCCCAGGAGCAGCTGGACGCGAGCAGGAGGCACAGCCAGGGCCTGGAGCGCAGGTGCCGGGAGGCTGAGAGCGCGCTGGGGGCCCTGCGGCAGGTGAGGGCCCCGGATGGCAGGCCCCGCACCCCTGACAGAATCAGCGGTGCACGGAGGTCCGAGGGTTCAGACGCCGCCCGATGCCCAGCTGACAGACCAGGAGCCCAAGGAGGGTTCCCTGCTCCTTACAACCTGCTCCCCGGCCCACTCGGCCTCTCCTCACCCCGCCTGCAGGGGGAGCTCAGGATGCTTCCTGCGTGCCCCGCACAGGCCCGGGCTCCGATGGACGGTCCCTAGAGCGGGTTTGGGGTCCTTGGCTGGGGTGAGGCCACACGTGTGTGCTGCTGCCTGGAGGCCTGGCAGGTGGTGGCCCAGAGCCTCTGTGAGCCTGGACCGCCTCTGGGCAGAGGGTCGCGGCCTGTCCCCCACTGCAGGGGTCTGGAGCGGTGTCGGGGCACAGACAGAGGAGCGGCTCACATGTGAGCCCCCGCCAGCTGGGCACCGACACCCACACAGCAGCCCCCCGCCCCCGTGCGGCGCTGGCCCTGGGCAGGGCTCACCTGTGCGAAGGGAACCCGGCGTCTGTCACTCGCGGCTGCTCCAGGCAGCGAGTGGTGTCCAGCCAGGGCCGCTGAGGGGTGGGGGAGGCTTTGTCAAGTGTCACCCAGCAGACACTGCGGGGACCACTTCAGGCCCAAGGGACCCCTCGGCTTGTCACTGCGTCACCTGCTCACTGGCGCTGCAGAGCCTGGCTCCCCAGTGGGGTGGGCTTGCCTGGGCTGGGCAGGGCGGCACGAGGGCTCGGCCGCAGCGGCTGGAGCCAGTGCCCAGGGCACTCGGACTCCGAGGCGGAAAAGCACCAGCAGGCGTGCGGGCACCAGGGAGGAGAGAGATGGGGCAGTCCGGGCCGGAGCAAAGGGGCGAGCCCGCCCCTGCCGGGCGGAAAGGAGGGTGTGCGGTTGTGTCAGGAGCAGCCGGGGTCCCCGCAGACGGCGGAGGGGTGATGGTTGCGTGTACACTGACCACACGCCCCCCCTAAAAGCAGGGAGGCCCCCGTGAGGGCCCGCTGGGCTGGGAGCCTCCAGAGGAGTGCCGGTCCCATGTCCCAGGTGGGCCGTGGCCACCAGGCACACACTGTCCAGCTGAGGTGGACTCAGGGGCAGGAGGGCCTTCCAGAGGGGAGTGGCCAAGTCGGTGGGGGACAGGAGCCCTGGGGACAGGATTGGGGTCTGGCGGGGGCAGACAGTCACCAACAGCCATGGGACCACTTGCCCACACCGGGCCCCCTGCCCTTCCAGGAAGGAGGGCAGCCCACAGGACCCTGTCGCTCCTCCTGGAGGGGGGCCCAGCGCTGAGCTGGGGGACCCAAGGCCTCGGGCTGCTCCGGGGACTGCTGGGGGGCTGAGCATTAGCCCGGCCGTGCCCCTGCCCGGCGGGTGGGGGGAGCAGCTAAGGAGCCCCAGAGGTCAGCTGCGAGGGGCCGCAAACCCGCAGACCCTTCACTGGTGGCTCCGAGGGGAAGCCCAGCGTGGCCGCGTGTTTACTTTGGACGCCGCTCTTCCCGGCCTCACATGCGCTGCCAGGACGGTCAGCGGGATCTTAAAGGGGCAGAACCCCCTTTCTCGGTGGAGGCGGCTCTGCTTCCCTCAGCCCTGAAGAAGAAAGGAGTCGTTGCTTTTGTGACGCTCTGACCATGAGCCCCACAGGTCACCTACGCTGCCCATCCCTGAGTCAGGGCTCCTGGAGCCCAGCCCCCGACGAGGCCCAGATGCCGTCCTGCAGGCAGGACCGTGGGCCGGGCACAGCCGGCAGGGGACAGGCCTGGTTTGGCTGGAGCTCTGGGGTCTGACACTGCCAGCTGCTGGCGGGCCGGTCCCCACGAGGCAGGCACCCACCCCCAGCTGCACCCTCAAGGTGTGTCTGGGGGTCGGTTCCCTCCTCCAAAGGGACCATCCATGGGACAGAGAGAACCCCACCTACAGTGCTGTCTCCTGGCACTGGGTGCCTAACCCAGCTCTTCCTTCTGCCCTGTACCCATCAGGGGAGCCAGGGGGGCGGGGGGGGAGGAGCAAAGAAGGCCACTTAGAGCTCCAAGGAGGACAGATGGTGGGGACCGTGATGTGACAGGCTTGTTGGGACCAGGTCATGGGGCTGGATGAAGGAGAGTGGCCCCCAGGGCACGGGGGCAGTGAGGTGCCCATGTTCTCCCCCGGGTCCAGGCAGCAGAGCAGCCCCCAGGCCCCCACCCAGCAGCCCCAGTCAGAACCAGTCGGGGAGGCGGAACCAGGAGCGGACCCGGCAGGGGCAAAGGTGCGGGAAGAGCAGGTGAGGTGGTCGGGGCAGAGGGAGGGGACGGGGCGCGCCGCCCGGCCAGGACCATGCCAGGAGCCCCAGCTCACTGAGAGGCTCAGCAGACTCTGGAGCAGGTCACCACCCTCTGCCTCTGTCACCTGGGAGGGGGTGGGGACAGTCCGTGGTCAGAGGTTGCTGCCTGTGATACATCCAGACTGTGACTGCTCCTGTCCCTCAAAGTCCGGAGGAGGGAAAGCAGTGTGGGGACAGGGTGATGACAAAGTGTGACAGACCCTTGGGCACGTCACGGAGGTCCCCACACACATGCACGCACACACAGACATGCTGGCCCACGGGCTCCAAGCTGCCAGACCTCGTTCTGCAGGTAAGGAAACCGAGACCCAGAGGGGAAGTCGCTGCCCAGTATCACCCCAAGTTCGTGTCCCTGACCCACCAAGCCAGCGTCATGTATTTCCTTACCACTTGGAGTGTCTTCAGGACCTAACCAGAAGGGGCTCCGGCCACCGGGGTCCCTAGGACCCCATAGGTCGGTGTCCACCTGGTGCACGTCCACTCTCAGGGGAGCCATGGGCTGTGGACCCCCAGCCCTTCCTACCACAGAGCCCTGGGGCCCTGGCCCAGGACCCGCCCACCTGAGCTCGTGCCCCGCCCCCAGGTGGCCAGCCTGAAGGAGCAGCGGCAGCAGTGACCCCCCACCTCGGCCAGGCCTTCCTGGCCCAGAAGTGAGCCCTGCTGGCAACTCCCAGGAGGGCTGACCGGGCGGCCGCGCACCTGACCAGCCAGGACAGAACCACGACTGGGAAGCCAGAGCTCCTGCGGCCCAGGGGACCACACTCAGCGGGGCAGCCTGGTGGGGACACAGGACACAGGAGCCACGCCCACGCTCCCCTCAGGCGTCCCCGTCAGCAGCACACTCTGGCCTCCCCGGCCCTGTGACATGGGCCTTTGCCGCTGCTGGGCTGCGCCTGGGAACGCTCCTGTCCAGCAGCCTCTCCCAGTGCCCACGGCCTCCCCAGCCACACTGGGTCCCCGCCTGGACGTACTGGTCAGGGCAGACCCTGGTGGCCAGGCCCTGCCAGGCCAGCATCCTCGCCACAGGCTGTGTTCCGTGCCCTCGGCTCTGTAAACACGGGGAAACACGTGGGAAACGTTTCCACCAACTGGAGCCAAAAACAGAATGTCCTGCGAGGCCCAGTCCCACCTCCCACGCCCAGAGGCCGCAGAACCTTCCAGATCCCGGAACTGCAGGTCTGTCACAGTGGCAGGTGGCTGGAAGTGACTCAGTCTTCCCCGTGACGCACGCACCGGCCCGGAGGCAGGAGGGCGTGACTGTCGGACTCACACAGCGCCCCACCTCTCCAGCCTGCCAGCCTGGGCCGCGCGGGGACCCACCTCGGGGCTGAGGCGGCCGCACCCTCAGTCCCCCTGCTGGCGTCTTTGCTCCTTCCCCCAGCGACGCTGCACCGAGAGGTTTGCTCCTCTGCAAATGGCCTCTTGTTCCGTACGCGGCCCCAGCCAGCCCAGGACCCACTCGGTACCCAAGGTCCCTGTGAGCCCAGCTCCTCAGTGAGGGGGCGGGAAGGGCCAAAAGCCCGCAAAGCCCACCCATCACGGCCACTGGACGCTGTGGCCCAGACCTGTGACAGACATCTGTCTCTTTCAAGATGGACTCAGGCTTGTTTTCTGGTTGAACTTAGACATGGTGTTACCATATGTTGAAAACGCTACAAAACCGACCACTAGGAAGAGCTGGGCAGGAGGGCTTCCGTCTGCCTGTCAGCTCTGCCCGATGGCTGGCAGCTGCACTGAGGAGGATTCTGAAGCTCAGCTCAGGCTCAGAGGGGACAGAGGTGGCCATTAGCAATGGCTGCTCCGGGCAAAGGAGGTGTCAGTGGCGGGGGGGCATGCAACCCAGCCCCACACCTGCAGTGGCCAGAGAGGCAACCCCACAGGTGGCGCACCCCACTGCTAGAGAGTGTTCCCCTGGACGGGGACAGGGATGGCCAGGGCCTGGCACTCAGTGACGCACCCCCCTGCCCCCCAGCAGAAGGCCCTAAGGGACGGGGTGGGAGGAGGGGACCGGAAGCGGGAGCCTGGAGCTGGGTCAGCGCTTTGCTCTCTGAATTCCTGCACAGCCCAGAGGTGTCCCCTCGTCACTCCTTTGGGACTGAAGCTCCCGGCACAGAGGCTGCGGTTAGCAAGCTCACACAAGTGAGAGAGGGATCCACTTCAGAGCAGAAGGTCCTTTCTCAGCGCTGGGCTGGAAGTCCCCACCACCCGACTGCCGCGCTCCCCGCAACTTCGGATCATCCTGGCCCGTCCCAGGACACATCCTCCGTTGCCCGCGAGGCCGCTGAGAGTTTGCCTTTCAGCAAACAGTTCAATCAATGTCGGCCACGCCACTCGTGCGTTTTCAACATAAAGCGGCAGACTCGGGAGAAGAGGGTTTTTCTAATGGAATAAACGGATGTTTTCGTAAGCGCTGCCCGAGGTGAGCGTGGGGGCCTCCATGTGCTCAACTGCGGTGGCCAGGAGCCTCCCCTGCTCTCCACAGCCCTGCGGGGTGCCCACGCTGGCCTCGCCCACCCTGGCGGGGGCCTCCAGCACAGGGTCCCCCTGGCGGGAGGGCAGCAGGGCCAGGTGGGTGGAGCAAGGCGAGGCCCCACGGGCGGTTGCCCTCATACAGCGGCCTGGCTGTGAGGCGCAGGCAGGGGGCGGGCAGGGCGCCCCCCCCACCCCCGGCGCTGGTTTGCGGGGTCAGGGGGAACTGCTGTCACTGCGGTTGGAGGGGAGAGGCGGGACCGCGCCGGCCCCACCCAGCCCTGCTCCAAGAACTCAGGCCAGGGCCCTCCGGGGCGTCGCCCCTGCACCCCGCGGAGGCCCACCTCTCGCCTCTCCAGCTGCACATCCCTGACAGGCTCCCTGGGCTCCGTTTTCTTCTCTGTAACATGGGGCGACCCCACCCCAGAGGGTCCTGGTGAGTCCCACACGAGGTATTGCCCAGTCTCATGCCAATGCTCCATCGCTCTGTGGCTGCTGTGGCACGGTGACCGCAGGTGACAAAGGCCAGGCCTGCAGCCCACAGCACGGGAGGCGCCCGTCCAGAGAGAGCAGGAGGCCATGGGCGAAGGGCCACCCTGAACCACATGGGCGGGCAGAAGGCGGTGACACCCCAAGACCAACAAGGGAGGGTGACTGAGCACCGGGGGACTGGCCCGGCCTCCAGAGCACCAGCTTGGCCACAGCTCGGGAGGCAATGAGCAGCGGGACCCAGGGGGCCAGCCAGGCCAGGCCTTCGCTGTCTAAGCCTGTGGACGCGAACAGTCTCACCTGCAGATGCCCCCGGGCAGCGGAGCACGTCCCCTCCCGGCACACGCGTGCTCGGAGACCGAGGCTTAGACTGTATCTGCTGCTCTGAATGCTCTTTTTTAAAATTTGTACCTGCCATTATGTCATTAGAGTTTTCCTGCATCACTGGAAAGGCCACAGGGCATGATTTCGTTGGCTGCCAAGCAGGGACGGGTCTCCTATGTGCCTGGGTCCACTGTGGTTGTCCCTGGCTGTCACGCAACACTCAGAAGTGGGAGTCTTTGCCCCTGAGCCAGAGAAGACAACGTGACCACCCGCAGGGGGCAGGGAGGGGCCTGTCCCACCCCAGGGCCGGGAGAGCTGCCCTGAGCCTCTAGCTTGAAGTGCTTCCCTTCCTCTCCGTTTTCTCGTTTTCTCGCGCTAAAGCGGCAGTGAAGGTCCCAGGAGGAAGGGGTGACCCACATTTTCATCGTTTCCCTAAGATCACTAGCAGAAGCCCCACTGAGGCGTCCAGGTGTGCGGGGGTGGGGGGTGGGTTCTGCAGAGACTCTGCCTCTCACAGCACAGAGGGAGGAGCCAGTGGGCCGGGGTCAAGGCCTGCTGGGCGCCTGGCAAGGCCCTCCCACTTCTGTCTCATGCACCCACGGCACCCACCCAGCCTGACTGTAATGACAGGGCAGACCCTACCTGCCTCTCTGGGTCCTGGGACCTCCCAACCTCATTCCCAGAGCAGGTGGGGGCACCTGGGGCAGGGGCTCTGGTTTCCCCTACGTGGGAGGACCAACCACTCTGGGAAGAGCTACACATCTCAGCTGCCCCTTGGAGAGAAGGAGAAAAAGTTGGGGGGTGCAGCCAGGCAGCCAGGCCTGCCACTAGCAGCCCCACCCCAAGCCCCTACCCAGCCCCACAGGGAGCAGCCCCTGGGGCAGGTGAGGACGCTCACCACCTTACCCCGCACGGGGCCCCAAGTCCTGGGGCGTCCAGAGGTCGGCTCTGAGCTCCCCATCGGAGCGGCACACACACCCAGGCCCTAAATTAAAATGTCACAGGCCCGTGGGGAGGCTCGGGTTTCCTGCTGCAGAACGTGAGCCTGCTGATAAAGCCAGTTTGGTTTTGATAAATGTGGACTTTCTGCGGCCGAGACAGAGGCGCCTTCAGTCCACAGCAGAACCTACACCGGCATGTTGCTGAAAACTATTTCCTGATCGTATTTTTAGCACCTGAAAAAAAAAAAAGCTTTTTTCCTTTTTTTGCCCGTAGAGTTGTGTTTTTGTACGTGTGTTTTTGCTGTTGTTGTTTATTTAATGCGATGCCCAGCAGGGGTGAGGCCTCATGTTACCGCGCCCCCCGCCCCCTGTCAGGCCAGGCTCAGATCTGCCCCAGGTGAAAGCCACAGGAGCAACCGGGCTGGGTGTGGGGGTGGGGGTGGGGGTGGGGTGGGCGCCTGAGCACCTCACTGTCATCCGGGAGAGTCCCGAGAGCAGCCGGGCTGGGAGCCTGTGTCTGGAACGGTCCCTCCCATGGGACCTGCAGAAACAGCCCCACTGAGTGTCCGGGGTGGTGCTGGGCTCTGGGACAGCCGTGCCCCCTATGGGCCTCCAGGGACAGGCCTTTCCGAGGGTCCCCTGAAGCACGTGCTCGGCAGAAGGTCAGCAATTCCCAGGAGGATGGGGAGCAGAGCTGCGCAGGAAGTGGGAAGCTCTAAGAAGGGTCAGGGGTCAGGCCCTGATGCCCCCACCCCCGACCCCTGCTTGGTGCTCTGTGTGTGTTGTCTTCTCGTGCGAGCACATGTGTGCGAATATGTGTGTGGCAGAGCAGAGTGTGTCTGAACGTGAGGTGCCCGTGTGAGTGTGGATGTGGTCATGAATGGACGTGGCACATGGGGACGGGCCTGTCCCTGGGAGCCGCGTGGACCTGGGGCTCTATCTCCAGCACAGCCCGACGTCAGAGGCCATCTCTGACTTCTTCCCTCGAGGAGGGCAGGCCTTGACCTTCACCTTGACCTTTCTCTGCCTTCATGCCCTGCAGCCATGGGGTCCTGCTGTCCCGGGGCCTTGGGCCTCCCTCAGCTGTGCCCTGTGGGCCTGGGCGCTCAGTCTCGGGGTGCAGGGCTTGCCCCCAGAAACTCTTGCCTGGCCCTGACCACATCCTAATGGGACCTGCACAAACCAGGGCCCCAGTCACTGTTCACACACAGACTCTCCCCCAGTTCTTTTTATTTTTTTATTTTTTTATTTTTTTAAGTATATTTTATTGATTATATTTACAATAGTTCCAATTTTTTCCCCATTGCTCCCCTCCACCCAGCACCCCCCTTCCCTGACAATCCCCTCCCCAAGCCCATGCCCATGGCTCACCCTTTCATATATTCTTCTTCTTCTTTTAAATAATTAATTAATTAGTTAAATATTTTAACAATAAAAAATAACAATCTCTCCCCCAGTTCTTAAAAATCATGTAGGGTGCCCCTTGCTCTGACTGTAAACCAGCACCTGCTCGTTGAAGACAGTTTGGAAAATGCAGAAGGACACAAGGACACGTGAAAGCCCCAGCACTGGGTGGCTGCGTGCCTTCCTGCTCTTTCTGCTCATCTTTTTTGGGGGTGTGTGGCTGTCTCCAGGCACCCGGGGCCAAGCCTGCAGTTCCCTGTCACCCAGCACCAGGATTCTGAGTGCAGACAGGGTAGAGGCAGGACTGAGGCCGCAGGAGGCAAGTCCTGCAGCGGCCCGGGAACCCCGAGGTGAACAGACGCCCCCTGAAAGGGACGAACGCTGAGTGAGGTCCGAGGTCAGCGTCCCAAAGGCAGGAGAAGGGCTGGGACAGTCTGGGACAGAGAATCTGAGCTGTGGGCTCTCCCAGCGTCCTCCCAGATCGCTTGCCCCAGCCCCCCGTTGCCAGCCTTCCCCCACTGACGGACAGATGGACGCTGGGTGTGACGGCGGCTTCAGGCTGCCTGACAGAGGAGTCTGCCAAGGTTCCCTGCCGTGAGGCTCCCCTGTGCCCAGCACCCACCAGGAAGCCTCCGGGGCAGACACACCTTGTTTAGTACCGGAGGGGAAGCCCGGCCCCTGCACGGGACTCCACTGTCTCCAGGCTCAGGGCTGGGGTGGGGGCAGCATGGGGCGTGCCCCGGCCTCTCTCAGAAGGGTTCACCTGGGGCTGCCTGGCCAGGGTGGCCCCCAGGAATAACACTGGGCGGCGCGGTCACCTGGCCTTCTGGCCAGGCAGCAACCTGAAGGAGCACCCGGAAGCCTGCCCGCCAGGTCCGACAGGCAGGGCTTTCTGCCCCCAACCTGCTGGGTGGGCCAGACTGCGGGCTCACGGAGAAGGAGGACGGCCTGCGCCCGCAAAGCCCTCACCTTGCCAGTGCCCGGGCCAGGGGAGCGCGGGACCGGGCCTCCAAGTCGCGCGGGGCCGATGAGCGCCCCGAGCGCCAGGTCAGGCTCCGCGAGCCCCCGCGCTCCCGCGGGCCTGGCGCTTTAAGAGCCGCTCTATTTGCATGGCCCCGCCCCGGGCCGGTGGCCGCCCCGCTGGATATTTAAATCGCGGCCCGGGGCGGGGCCGATTCCGACCGCGGTCCCTCCCGGCGCCTTCCTCCGCGGAGCGGCCCCCGGAGCGCGGCCCGGCCGAGCTCGCGGGCGCGAGGCGCGGAGCTACCGACGGCGCGGCCGCGCTGCCTGCCCTCGGCTCGGCCCTGCCGGCCACTCCCAGCCGCAGCCTCGCCGCAGCCCGCGGGCACCGCAAGGCACCCCTCTGTCCCCGTCCTGTCCCGCTCTGTCCCCGCCTGTCCGGCTCTGTCCCCGCTCCGCCCCGCTCTGTCCCCGCCGCCGACCCCTGGCGATGCCGCGCGGTGCCGCCTGGGCGCTGCTCCTGGCGGCGGCCCTGGGGCTCGGGGCGCGCGGAGTGCGCGGCGCGGTGGCCCTGGCCGACTTCTACCCCTTCGGCGCGGAGCACGGCGACGCTGTCACCCCCAAGCAGGACGACGGCGGCTCGGGGCTGCGGCCGCTCTCCGTGCCCTTCCCCTTCTTCGGCGCCGAGCACTCCGGACTTTACGTGAGTACCCCGAGCCCGCGGGCGCCAGGGAGGGCGCTGCGCCCCGCCGCCGCCCGCCGCCAGCAGCTTGGCACCGCGGCGGCCAGAGGTGGAATGAGGACAGCGCTTCCTCCCTCGGCGGCCAAGGCCGGACAGCGGCCGCGGGAGAGGCGGGCGGGGTGAGGGTGCGAGCCGCGGCCCCGCCACCTTGGCGACGGCGCGCTCCGCCCCGGCCCGGGCCTGACCGCCCTGGAGCCTGGGCAGCGCGCACCGCGCCTCTGTCCGGTGCCTGGCCCGCAGCTCCGTGGGAGCGACAGCAGGCAGCGGCCAGTTGTCTCCGCCGCGCCCACGGAGGGAGAGAAACGCCTGCCTCACCACGGCCGCCAGCATGGACTGTGGGTGGCACCCTGCCTTCCAGGAATCGCCCTGAATCCTGGCTAGAGAGAGGCTGGCCGCCGGACGTCCTGTCCCCCCCAACGCCAGTGCCCTGAGCACAGCCCGGGCCACTTCTGCCGCCACCAGCACCCCCACCCCGGCTGTCACCCCTCCAGCAGCGCCCCCCCCCCCCCGCCCCGCCATCTCCCCAGCAGCACCGTCACCTGCTCCGTCCCCATCCACATCTTTGGCACCACAGTCACCTTCACCCACCGCTGCTCACTTGGCCTCTGCCGCCTCCTCACCACCACGGTGAGCAGCCAGCCTCTCTGGCTCCTGCGTGACTGCCCCCCACTGCGCCCCACGCAGCGGCTGCCTGTCCCGGGCCTGTGTGGAAAGACCTTGCCTGGGAGGCAGCATTTGTTGATGTGACAGTGGTGGGGGGAGGCGGCCCTTCCCTCTGTAGAAGCCACCCGCTGGGGGTCCCTCTGGGCCGGATCTGGTCAGCGGGGCAGCACTGACTGGGAGTGTGGGGTGAGCGGGACAGAGCTGTGCTCGGGATCTGCCAGAGCGGGGAGGCCCCTACATCTGAGAAAACTCCCCTTGCGCCCTCGTAACACATCACGGCGGCAGAGTGCCCCTTAGCAACTGGTCCACCCCCTCAGCAGCCTCCCCGCAAACATCAGCCCCTGCCAAACCAGCGGGAGAGAGGGCTCCGAAGTGGACAGATCCGCTAGCAAAACAAACGGTTCCATCAGAAACCAACATTCTGCCTGCTAACAAAACACAGATCTCCATAAGGGCTTTTTCCTGCAACAGAGGTGTTATTTGAAAAACACTTGCCCGTGTGGACATAGAGAACCCCTTCACCTCCTCCTGACTCAGTAGGGAAGACTGTGGACCTCTCCAGGGAGCTGCGCTCTGGACACTGGGCCTGAAAGAGGCCGGGGGACGCTGTGTCGGGTGGGGACAGGCAGGCAGACGGGCTGGGAGGTCTCAGCATCACAGCCGAGAAAGGAAGGTGTTTATTCCGAGGCGAGTGAGTCCAGCCAGGTGCGCCCCACGCCTCAGGCAGGAGGACACCCCTCTGCGTGCCCCTGGATGTAACCCCTGTCCAGCAGGGCACGTGTGGGCCAGCCCCGAGCCCAGGTGCCTGTGTGCAGCCGAGTGGGAACTCTGCACAGCCCCCCGCCCCCACTGGCCCTGTCCCCTCCATCCCCAGCCCGGTGCTTGGCAAATGGAAGAATGGTTGCTTGGATGGTGGACGGATGGGTAGATGGACGTCTGGTGCCTCAGCCACCTGACAGGGCCCACCTGTCACACAGTGTGACATTAGAAGTGACCCTGCTTGGAGACAGTGCTTTCTGTGTCTCCATGGAAACAGCACCAGCCTCCTGCTGCTTCTCCCATCACAGCAGCTGGGAGGCTGACCCCTGTGGAGCCTTGTCCTGTGGCCACCGCCACCGCAACGGGGCTTCCCTGCAGGTGTAGACACAGTTCATGGGCACAGGTGGCAGCCGTGCCATGGCTCCGGGGCTGGCTGGGGTGGGGCGCCCGTCCACTCGCAGCAGCGGAGGGACTGAGAGGCAGCCCCTGCCTGGGGGTGGGTGGGTCATGGAGACGCAGAGAAAGATCCTGATCTATTTGTCACCAGGAGCTGCAATTGGTGGCCTCAGGTGGCATGTCACCACTCAGCCTCTGTTCCTTCATTGGGGGAAGGGTGTGACAGGCGGGTGACCTCTGTGAAGGTATCAGGTGCCCTGTGAGGGGCCCACAAGTCTGTTATAGGGGTGCAGGGTCTGCTGGTGGTGTCTTCAAGACTGAGCTGCTGGGGTGGTGGGCCAGGTGTGCCTTTAGGGTCCCTTCCACTCACCACCCCAGGCCTCCTCCAGCCCCTGCTGGCCCCTCACCCACGCCGCTCTGACCCCTCTGACTCTCCATGTCTCCTGGAAGACACGGGCCAGTCCCAGCACGCATCCTCGTTGGCACATGGTCCTCCAAGTCGGTCCAGGGGCTTCTCCAGGGCCAGACACAGCACTGGGTCCTTGGACGCAGTCTGCTGCCTGCTCAGGTCCGGGGGGCATCGGGCACTGGTCACTGTGGAGGTTAGCAGGGCCTGGGCCTGGGCCTGGGATGGGGCCGAGTCCCTGAGGAGCAGCCATGGCTGGTGAGCTGAGAAGACCAGGTGTGCGTGGGGCGCGGGGACGCATCAGGTCCACGGTGGGAGTGTCCTCAGCTCAGGCTGCTGTTGGGGGTGGGGAGGGGAGTGGGGCCACTGCCTACAGGCGGCACCTCCAAGGGCCTCTGCAGAGCTGGGCTCTGGCCCTGGAGGGGCACCTGGCCAAGGGTACCGGAGGTGAGGCAAAGAGGTGGCTTTGCCTGGGGGTGGGGGTCGGGGGTCGGGGAAGGAGCAGTATCTACACAAGGAAGGAAAGGGGCCTGCAGAGCAGGGAACAGCACGTGAGAGGGACAGGTGCTCGGACACCCCCAGGGGCAGCCCCTGTTGCGGGGCTCCACGGGCTGGGCTCAGCGCAGGGAGGAGGTGCTGCAGGAGACCAGGGGGCGCCCACAGCGGGGTTGGACCTGGGAGGTACAGGAGGGCTGGTCCCCAAGCCCAGCTTCTCTTTCTCACCCTTGGGGATGCCGCCGTCACCCCCACCCCCGCAGCCAGCTGGGCGCTGGCTCCAAACACACCCCTCCCTCAGGGAGCTGGCCCTGGCGGTCCCGGTGGTCAGAGCACCCTCCCCTCCCAACCCTCCCGCAGCCCCAGCGCTGTCCCCCAGGACCTGCGGCGTGGTGCCCAGCCAAGAGCAGCCTCCCCCACTCCATGGCTGGGCGTGCGCGGCTCAGGGCCTCTGGGCCTCGGACCAACCTTGCCCATGGGCCCAGGGCCGTGCACTCACCACCCTGGGAGCAGGACTGCAGCCCTTACGGCGCTTGTGGGAGGAACCCTATTACCCAGAAAGCTGCCAGGAAATAAAAGACATGCCTACATTTCTCAAAACAAGCTTATAAAAGGCCTCAGGGGCTTTATTGTTGTATTTCTGGCAGAGAAGTCAAAGCAGGAACCAAGGCCCGCCCTTTCTCGGCTCCGATGTTTGCAGAGCTGGGGTGCCGCGGCCGCACACGTGGGGTCCCTGGCTCCCCTCCAGGCCACCCGCCCGGTGCAGCCCCTCCGCCCGGCACAGCGGCACCAGCGAGCTGCGCCCCTGAGCTCTGCTGCTTGGGACCGGCCAGCTGCCCTCACACCCGTGGGCTGGAGGTCGCCTCCAGGACACTGCCGCTCATCCCCGGTCTTGTCTGAGCTGGAAGTGCCACCAGCGCTCTCTCCGGGCTTTCCCACGGGCCACAAGGGCCTGGGTCTCCAATGGCCAGCCCCCTCGGGCCACACACGCCTCCAGGCAGGTCAGCGATGAGCCTCCTTCATGCCCCCAGGGCTCCCTGCAGTTCACAGGGTCCCTGCAGGCTCTCCCCAGGCTGACCAGCCACGCCCCTCCCCAGAGTCTCAGCCTGCTCAGAGGGGACAGGCCTCCTGCACCCGCCTGGGCGAGGAGGGTGCACCTGCTGCCGCCCAGCCCACTCTCAGCTCCATGTGCAGTCCCACCCTGGCTGTGACAGCCAGTGGCACCTTGCTTTTCCCAGCAGCAGGTGCTTGGACACCGAAAAGGTGGCCCTGCTGGAGAGGCGAGCGATACCAGAACCGACCTGACACCTGGGCTGGGGGACCCGCAGGGAGGCTGCCAGGCGGGCAGAGCAGAAGAGCTTGTGTGCAAGCACCACCCACCCCCGCTCTTGCTCCCAGGGTCTCCCTGCGTTTCTGTGAGTGTCCCCTGGGCTGGGGACCCTGGTGTGGGGCAGCTCGTTCAGGCCCAGACCCAGCAACAGCCAGGTCCCTGGGAAGAGCGTGCTGTGGGCCCCGACTGTGCAGTGAAGGGTGGGATTCAACCCGCCCGCCTCTCCTCTTGGGTGCGGGCCGGTTCACAGGGTGCGTCTCGCTCCTTGTTTCCACGTCTGTGGCGCATGCTGTACTAAGTGCTTTTGAAAGTAGAAAAATAATAGTAACATAACTGGTACTTTGAGGGTAGGAGCCTTTGCAGGGCCCAGTGCAGCTTGCCTCCCTGGGTCGCTGCTCCCAGCCCTCGGTCGGGGCCATGCCCACTGCCCGCCCCCACCAGACAGTCACAGTTCGCAGCTGGAGAGAGGACGTCCCAGGCGGTTCCCGTCCAGGGGACAGGCCGGCCAGCGGCCTGCTCGCCCAGCGCCCGGCCCGTTGCCTCCTCCGCTGTGGTCCTGGCCCAGCCCTGCCCTGGCAGGGGAACAGGGCCGGCTTGTTCTGCCTCCTTCCTGGACCCCCGGGCTGCAGGCCCACACCCCGTGGGGAGGCGCACAGGAGGGAGGGAGGAGGCCAAGTTCTGGTGGGCAGGCTGGAGAGGCCCTGCACACACCACACACACCTGAGAGCTGGGCTTGCTCTTCAAAGGCAGGAAGGAAGCCGGTCCGTTTGCAGGAGCCACAGCGGGAGCGGGGCCAGCCTCTGGGGAGGGGGGTGCGGAGGCCAGAGGGGAGAGGGGCAGGGCAGGCAGGTCCTGCCCCAGCAGGTGGCCCAGGGTGCCTGCAGGGGGCGCTCAGTCCGAGGACCCCCACCCCCAGCGTGGGTGGGAGACAAGCCGGTGCGCGGCGGATTCGCCTCAGCAGTGCACGGCGCTCCTCTCGCCGGGCCGTGGGCGGTCCGAGGGGTCCCGGAGGCAGGGGGTCTGGGAGGCCCCTCCAGCAGCAGCGGGTCCCAGTCAGTCCTGTCAGAGGACAGCCCCCGCCACGGGCACCTACAAGGGACGTGTGCTGTTTCATCAGTGGCTGCAGTCTGTCCCGAAGGGGGTGTCTTCGGTGGGCCAGGCAGCGGGGGCTGGAGGGCCGTCTCGGCAGCGGGCCAGGTGGTGGACACCTTGGGCCTGGTGGCCGTAAGCGCTCCGACGCGCTGCGCATCGCCAGGGCCCGCGGCAGTGTGTGAGCAGTGGACGTGGCCGGGCCGGCGAGCCTGACTCACAAACCCAGGGTCCGCACAGGTCGGCCACAGTCCGGCCGGGAGCTGGGAATGCTGTTTACATTTTTAAAGGGCTGTAAAAACAAAAACAAAAAGAGCGGAGAGGAATGTGCAGTGGAGGCCGTACGTGGTCCCCGGGCCAAAAAATGCCGCTGACTGGCGCTTCAGAGACGGCCTGCTGCCTGGACATTTGCAACAGCCCGCGGGTCTGGTCCCGAGGAGCCCCCTCCGCGGCCAGGGCAGCCACTTCCACTTCTGCCCAAAGCGCTACCACCCTTTCCACAGGCTTCCTGAGCTGGGGCTGTGGCCTGATGGCTGCCACCACCGAGGGGGCCCTTGTGACTTGAGGGCCCACGAAACCAGCAGCTTCCCTGGGTGCTGGGGTGGGAGAGGAGGCTCCCCAGGGCGGCTCCACCGAGTCATAGAAATTGAGGTGACTGGCCACCTGAAGCGTTTGCACTAGTCTCCCACCCTGGGGGGGCCCTTTCCTTATCTGGGGTCAAGTTCAAGTCAATACACCTCAAATGGGGGTATCAGGCCAGTGAGCCACAAGGCCCCCACAGCTCCCACTCAGCTTCTGCACACTCTCACACGGACCCCAGCAGTGCCCCAATTTTAAACAGGGCATGGCTGGGAACTGACTCAGCTCCCGCTGTGACCACCCAGCCCCTCAGGGATCCGCGGAGTCTCGGCAGCAGGGCCTAGGAGCGGCTGTGTGGCGCCCTCTGATCTCTGAACCTGCAGCACTGGCTGCGTCCCAGTGTCGCCCGCAGGGCTGTGCCCCGTTCCAGCCCCACCTGCAGGGAGTAGGCTCCGGGGTCTGCACACCTCCCACTGACGTCTCCTGCTTCTTCGATGGCAGCCACCCCGATGGGTGGGCGGTGGCACCGTGCTGTGGCCTTTATGCGTGTTTCCCTGGTGGTCAGGGCTTACTGGCCATTTGTGTGTCCTTGGGGAAATGTCTGTTTCGGGTCCTTTGTCATTTCTGAAGCGGGTTGTCTGGGCTTGTTGCGTTGTAGGAGTTTTTCATACATCCTGGATGTAATCCCTTACTGATACATGATTTGCAGTGTTTCCTCCTATCTGTGCGTTGCTGTAATTTCTTCTGATGTGTAAAATGCTCTTAGTCTCGATGAACTGCAGTTTGTATGTTGTCTTTAGTTCCCGGTGCCTCTGGAGTAGCGTGGACTCAGCGCCGAGGCCGGCGTGGCAAGGCGCTAACCCTGTGTCCTCTTGCAAGTTTTAGGTTTTGGGCTCTTGCACTGAGGTCTTTGACCCCTTTGAGTTCACCTTAGGACCTGGTGTTGGAAAGGGATCCCACTCACCATTTTGCCCATGAAGCCCTGTTTCCCCTGCACCGTTTGTTGACAGTCCTTTGCCCATGCGTGTGAGGGTTCATTCCCAGACCCTCTGCTTTGGTCCACGGCCGTTGCCCATGGGCCACACTGTGTAGGGCACTGTCGCTTTGTGGTGAGCTCTGAAATCAGGAATGTGAGTCCCCGAGTCTGTTCTTTTCCAGGACTTTGCAGCCCCCGGCTGGAGTGGGACCCAGAAGTGGGGCTGCTAGGCAGGCCTGAGCACCACACCTGCCAGAGGCCAGAGCCAAACACTGGGGCTCCCGGACCTCAGAGCAGTGACCCCAGGCCAGCCACCCTGCAGGGCACCGGGACACAGCCTGTCTAGGAGGGGACGGAGCAGACTGAGGGGCCCCATGTCTGGGATCAGGAACTATCAGGCCCTTTGCGGGAGCCTGGCGGGAAAGGATGGGGGCTGCTGGCCCGCTCACAGGCCCCATCAGTCTCTCTCCGGCCTTCCACCCTGACAGGTGAACAACAACGGGATCATCTCCTTCCTGAAGGAGGTTTCTCAATTCACCCCGGTGGCCTTCCCCATCGCTAAGGACCGCTGCGTGGTGGCGGCCTTCTGGGCAGATGTGGACAACCGGCGTGCAGGTGACGTGTTCTACCGGGAAGCCACCGACCTGGCCACGCTGCGCAGAGCCACGGAGGACATCAGACTCTACTTTCCTGAGCTGCCAGACTTCTCCGCCACCTGGGTTTTCATCGCCACCTGGTACCGTGTGACCTTCTTTGGAGGCAGCTCCTCCTCCCCTGTGAGTTTCTGTCCTGAGGAGGAAGGAGGTGCCGCTGGGCCCCGGTCTCTCTCCAGGGCCCCCAACTTGCTGAGGAGGGTCAGCGTAGTTGCTGGCCCACGCCCAAGGGGAAAACAGGGTTCAGGCACAGGAGTCACTGGTCAAGGTCACAGAGTCCAGCTGGGAAAGAACAAGGCCTCAACCCCCACCCCACCCCACCCAGTGTCCCAGGAGAATCCCCAGTGCTCGGGGAGGAGCGGATGTGTTAGCAGGGTCTCCACTGGGAACGCTTCCATTTTAGTCCTTCACCGTGCCAAACAGAACATACCACGAGCTCAGGAGTAACAGCACTTACCCCAGCGTGGTGGGTGCCAGCGGCAGGTCCCCCCAGGGTGGGCCACCCCAGTGAGGACAGTGTGGGCAGGGATGGTGGATGGGGCAGGACCTTGGCGTGGGGACAGGGGGGGCAGGACCCTGTTCAGGCCCCCCACCTCCGCAGGTCAACACCTTCCAGACAGTGCTCATCACGGACGGCAAGTTCTCCTTCACCATCTTCAACTATGAGTCCGTCACGTGGACCACAGGCACGCACGCCAGCAGCGGAGGTGATGCCACTGGCCTAGGGGGCATCGCGGCCCAGGTAGGGGCCCCCGCTCCCCCCTGCCAGCACTGTCATGAGCTGATGAGCAGACAGCCCCCCCACACACACACACATACAGCCACCTCTTTGCAGAGACCTCTCACTGCCCAGAACCACAAAAACATCCTGGGCCGAAGGCACCTCTGTCCTGACCACACTGCCTGGCCCCACAAGGCCAGCTGCAGCGGGGACAGAGGGTCTTGGGATCTCTGTGCACTGACTGCCCCCAGGTCTGGCAGGGCTGTGGCCCCAGGACCTGACCAGCAAGAAATCCCCCGTGTGGAGGGCGTGGCCAAGTGCCAGTGCCCTGGCCTGCCAGCCCTCCTGTGGCTCTGCACCCCCAACTTCTTCCCCTGAGGTTGCCCCTGGCCCTGGGCCCTAGGGGAGCCCCAGAGCCCCAGCAGTGAGTCAAGGAGGGGAGTTTGGGGTGCCAGGCCCAACCATGTCCTTGGCTCGGGGAAAGCTGCTGACCCTTGCAGGGACAAGGTGGGGGTGGGGAGGATACCCCTAATGCTTAGAGCTCCCCGGCTTCCAAGGCTGCCCCCTACGTGGGCTCTTAGACCTCGGGCACCCGGGGGAGGTGGGTGTCAGGAACTTCAGGGAGCCCTGCGGACCCCGCCGGCACCTGCCTCCACTCTCCCCACCCCCCAGGCCGGCTTCAACGCGGGAGATGGGCGGCGCTACTTCAGCATCCCCGGCTCGCGCACGGCGGACGTGGCGGAGGTGGAGACCAGCACCAACGTGGGCGTGCCCGGGCGCTGGGCGTTCAGAATCGATGATGCCCAGGTGCGCGTGGGGGGCTGCGCCCATGCAAGTAAGAGCACCGAGCGCGCGGCTCGGGCGCCGGGGGGCGTGGCCTGGGGCGGGGCGAGAGGGAGCGGGGAGGGGACTGGCGCCGGCCCCGCCCACTGTCTGCAGTCCCGCCCGCTGGCTCCGGGACCTCGGTCTCCTCCTCGTGGGGAGGCCTTCGTGCCTCCGCTGCGGGAGGACCCGCTGGAGCCCATGGTTTGCTGTGCGAGGGGGAAGAAACCCAGCCTCCTTCCTGGGCCGGCCGGGCGCCCGGGGTCGCCTGAGTCCCCGGGACCACCTGGGGGGCAGGTGCTCTGTTGGGTGCACCCCGCTTCACCTTTTCTGCTGGGACTCGCAGCTTGACAACCTGGACATCCATCTACCCGACAGGAGGGAGACACTCAGGGGTCCCTGCCACCCAGGGGCCTTCTGGCCCAGAACACACAGCAGAGGGGGTAGGGTCCACCCCAGGGCGAGCGCGTGACCGGTGGAGACCATCAGCCGGGCCACAGAAGGGTGTGTGTCCCTGGCCAAGCCACAGACCCTCTGGAAACGTGACTAAGTACCTACAAATAGAGGGAGGGGGTGTCAAGTGTTGGCTCAGCCACTCGGCCTAGAGGGGTGATCACAAGCCCTGCCAATGAGGCAGGTGCCCGGACCTGTCCCGCGGACTGACCTCCGCCCCCATGGGCACCGACGCCACCGGGAAGGGCTGCTGCCGCAAACATCAAGTCCGAGAGAGACCCACAGGGGGACAGACGCGCACCACGGGGTCAGGCCAGGGAGGGTGTGCGTGCAGGAGGGACAGACCCTGCGCACCCGACGTCTCAGGCAGGAAGACTCAGAGGGCTGGGGTTGGCGCCTCCTGAAAGAGATCTGGGAGCTGGAGTCCGCCCGCTCACTGGGGCACCGAATAGACCGCAGGAGCCAATGATTTTGCTCCCTCCCCCAGAGCATCCCTCCTGCAGGGCTCTGGGCACCGGTGGTTCAGGGCATGGGGATACCATTCCGTCAGGTGCTTCTTTGGGTGGGCCGCACAGAGCTGGCTGTCACCTGCCAGTGGCCAGGGGCATGGGTTGTGGCTGAGGAATCAGGTATGAGTGCAGGAGTGGACTAGTAGGAGTGGGTGTCAATACAGGTGTGGGCACAGGTGTGGGCAGGTTCATGCTCCCCCGCAGAGGCTGCAAGCTGTGATCCTGAGGAGTAGGGTCCTCAGAAGAGGGGCCACAGTTCTTTGATTACCCCTTTTTCCATGTAGAGTTGCCTCCCCACTTTCCCAGGCCTCTGGAGGGAGCAGATGGAGCAGGCATGCTGGGCCCTCCAAACCAGCTGAGAGACGCCCTCAGGAGCTCAGTGCTTGGGGGGGAGGGGTTTGCCAGCCCCCCGCATCCCCACCGCCCCACTGCAAGCCCCGGAGATGGAGGGAGGGTCAGTTCTGGGGTTACAAACATCAGCTTTACCGGGAGGGTTGTTGGTTCACACCTGAGGGGAGTCCACACCTGCTCTTCTGGCTCCTGAGCAAAGCTGGTTGGTCCTGAGACAGGAGGCCGCCACACACCGCAGTGTAGCCGATCCATGCGGCCCAAGAGAAAGTGTGGCTAAGTGACGGGAAGGTACAGTTCCACAACCCGATGGTGTTCCGGGCCACGGGGTCCTTCCTGGAGCGTCCACAGCTCAACGCCACACCAGCTCTCCCTGGGGCCTCCTGCCCATGGCCTGCCACTCTGTGCTAACAGCAGACTAGCAGCCTTGCTTCTCCAGAGGGCTCTACAGGCTGCCTGTCCTAGAGGGCCAGGTGTGGGGGTCCAGTGGCCCTGAGGGACCCCAGGAGCTCCCCCCACCCTGCTGGCCGGAAAACACCACCTTCGACAGCGCTGAGCACAGGCCTGGTTTCACACCCAGGGAAGGAGAGCGCAGGGCACACCTGACTTCTGTAACTGAGGCAGCACTGGGACCAGACCGCATCCCCCAGAGGGTCTGAGGGCTCCCCTCACCCCTGGTTTCCACACAGGGATCCCCCTCGTCCACGAGGAGCACTCGTGTCACCCGTGTTGCTGGGAGTTCCTCAGACACGTTGGGAAGCTGACAGATCAGCGGGAGACGAGGCCGCTGCGGGTGTAAGGGGTGCTGGGGAGGCCTGCCTTCCCCAGGCAGCCAGAGCCGCAGCTCAGGAAAGTCAATGCCATGGGAAACGCAGGCGGCGGGCAGACATCAGGGGGCACCCCTGCGCAGTCCTGGCAGTAAACTCCTGGGCGCTCGGCTGCCAGCGGGCGACCCAGCCATTCCTTGAGATGGAGCCTCTGGGTCAAGGAGGGCAGGGAGAGGTGATGGCCCGGCTCCTGTGTCCACAGCCTCCGTGTGCCTGGCCCTGCGCCCGTGCCTCAACGGCGGCAAGTGCATCGATGACTGCGTCACTGGCAACCCCTCCTACACCTGCTCCTGCCTCTCGGGCTTCACAGGGAGGAGGTGCCAGCTGGGTGAGTTCACCGGGCTCTGGAGCAACCCTGGAAGCACAGCCACTGGCCCCAGGAACCCAAGGTGAAGGGTTTCAGTCCCCATTGTGAGGGGACCTGTGTGGGGCACCGCAGGGGGCGGGTGCTGCCCCTGCCCATGAGCCCACTGCCCCAGGGGCCAGGCAGATCCTCCTGACCTGCTTCCTCCACTGAGGCCCAGCTGCCCATTTTCCAGATGTGAACGAGTGTGCTTCCTACCCATGTCAGAACGGCGGCACCTGCACACATGGCGTCAACAGCTTCAGCTGCCAGTGCCCGGCTGGCTTCGGGGGACCCACCTGTGAGACAGGTAAGAGGAACCCTCCTGGGCCCCCACGTTCCACTGGCTGCAGGATGGCCAGGTGGTGGTGCCTGGCTGAAGTGCGGTGGGCAGCCTGGGGGGGTAGGACAGGCGGCCAGCTGAGCTGCAGAGGGCAAGGCACCACACGTGGGCCACCCAGAGCAGCCAGAGGGCTGAGGCAGGAGACTGGCCACAGCACCCCGGTGCTCAGGACAGGGGGGAGGCCTTGGAACAGGCAAGTGCCAGCTTCCAGACTGGGCCCCGGTCAGGGTCAAACAGGCAGCTGTGGGTAGGGAGCAGCAGCAACAGCCCCCACCTTCTTCCTGCCTGTTCCCTGGAATCCTGAACCCTTCTGCTCAGGCCAGAAGGGAGACTGTTTCCCTCCAGCCCCGGGGCTCTCACAGCCAAGGCATGGATGGGTTGGGGTCCTTCTTGAGATACCCTTTGCCACGGGTGGTCCAAGGCTCCTCTGCTGCCCACAGACCTCGGCCACCAAAACACCTCCACACCTGGGGTTCAGGCCCTCCCCTCCTTCCTCCCCCGCCCCCCCCCCCCCGACAACTCCAGGGAGGGATGCACCTTCGCTTGTTGCTGTATTGCGTTGCCAGCGGGACACGGTCGCAATGGTGTCCACACCCCTGGCTCTGCTGTCAGCGGCCACCAGGGAGCCAGGGAGGCCGCATTCCCGGGGAGGGGCAGGTGGACTCGCCCGCTGTCCCTGCAGCAACGTCACCTCCTCCACCCCGGCCCCCCAGGGCCATTCAGGCCTCTCCTGCACCCCTGGGCACCGCCAACCCTTCAAGGCTCCGTCACAGGCTGTGTCCCCACCAGCTGGGCAGACCGTCAGCCAGGGCCCCAGGGCCCCGCCGCCGCAGCCCTTGGCGCGGTCAGCTCAGCGACCCCAGCCCCGAACGGCACAGCCCGTTCCAAAGAGCCTTCAGCAGCTGGGAGTGCCCCGGGCGGGTCCCCGCCGCCAGGACGCCCACGGCCCCCGCCCTCCGCCCCTGTAGCGCGGTCCCCTTGCGACGCCAAAGAGTGCGCGAACGGCGGCCGGTGCCAGGCGGTCAGCGGCTCCGCGGTGTGCGTGTGCCCGGCGGGCTACACGGGCGGCCGCTGCGAGACGGGTGAGCGCCCGCGCCCCGAGTGGGCGTGGAGCAGAGGGGCGGGGCGAGCGTGAGGGTGTGGAGGAAGGGGCGTGGCGTGAGAAAGGGGGCGTGGCGGGGAAGGGAGGGCGGGGCTTGCTGGGCGTGGCGGGGAAGGCAGCGGCTCCGCGGGCCCGGGCGGAGCGCAGAGGAAGCCGGCTGGGGCCCAGCTCCCGCCTCCGCGCCCGCAGACGTGGACGAGTGCGCCTCCCGCCCGTGCCTGAACGGAGGCTCGTGTGTCGACCTCGTGGGGAACTTCACCTGCCTGTGCGCGGAGCCGTTCGAGGGACCGCTCTGCGAGACAGGTAATGGCCAGGCTGCCCGCGGGTGCCGGCGCTTTCGGGGTCGCCGGCCTCTGTCCCGCACCGTCCGGCTCAGCCCCGGCGTGTCCCCTGAGCCGCTGGCAGCCCCCCCGTGCTGTGAGGCCGAGCACGGCCCTCCACTCTCGGGGAGGGGGGGGGAGTCTCCCTGTCGCATGCAGGGACGTAGGGACGGGGACCACTCCCCGGGCCCTGCTCCCACGGGAGACCTGACTTTTCACATCCTTCTGGCGCACTCCAGACCCCTGGCCAGGCAAGGGGACCACCGTGGGAGACCCTTACTGCGTGTGATGAGATCTGCTAGTCTCCCCGTTGCCGCACGTTGCTTTAAATGCTGGTTAGGGACTCGGGTCTATTAAAAGACTGACGGGGTGTCGCAGCCCACAGAATAAACCCGGGGCTGCGGGGCGAGGCACTGCCGTGCTGTGCTGGCTGCACAGCGGGCTTCTCCCGGGACAGGCTCACGACACACAGCAGACGTACCCTGAGTCTAAAAACCTAAGGAGGAAATTGCACTTACCCGCAAGTAAGACGTGGATGGATGGCTCTGTGCCCGCCGCCAGTCCCTGTGTCCTCAGAAGAGGGCGGGGCTGTGCGGGGCAGAGGGGAGGAGGGTGGCACTCTTACCTGATGTGTGGCTTAAAGTCACTGTACACGTCACGGTTCTCCTTGCCCAGATTTTTTTTTTTTTTCTTTTAGATTTTGTTTTTCAGAGAGCGGGAAAGGGAGGGAGAAAGATCTTGTGCAAGAGAAACACTGATCAGTTGCCTCTTGTGCGCCCCCAACTGGAGACCTGGCCCACAACCTAGGCCTGTGCCCTGCCTGGGAATCGAACCAACGACCTTGTCCAGATGTTTATCTAAATATCAGTGTGTTTAACTAAACCCTAGTCAGAAAACAGTTAAGTGATTTCAAATAATTTTGCAAAGAAACCATGTTATATGCAGAAGAATAAAGCAAATGAAAGCAAACTGGGAGAAACAACAGAACTTGCCTTCCACCCCTTATATTAAGCTCCGCAGCCACATTACAAGGTACAAACCAACCTTGACATTCTAACCAGATCCAACAGGTCGTTGGTCAAAACTTGGAGGTTATTAAAAAAGAGAATATCTAGCCTCCAGGTCCTGGCCAAGAAGGGCTAGCTGTGCTGGGAATTTCCCTCTCACCACCAAGAACTAGAAAATCAGACAAAATATGTGAAATGACAGCTCTTGGCTGCTGGACAATGGACTGCGCAGGACTGTCCCCTCTGAGGAGAGGGAAGGAGATGAGTGGGCCCTGCAGCTGCCCAATTCTGGCCAGGGGTGGTTTCCAGCCCGCCGTGCCGTGAGGGTCCGGACTCCAGCAGGCCTGGGCCTTTGAGTCGAGGAGACAGCCCCGAGTCTGGTGGCTGCAACTGTGGGCAGAATATCAGTGAGGACGAGGGTACTGGGGGAAGGGGCGAGATCAAGCTCTGAAGCTCTACAGACAGACCCCTTGGGCCTTTGCTCAGTACAGCCCAAGTGGGTGAGGGCCGCATGGTGGGGAGCTGGGAGTCAAGCGATCCCTGGCTCTCAGCAGCCCAAGTGGAGGGAGCTCCTCACACCCAGGGCGAGCGCTGCATGGAGTCCTCCGTACAGTGTCACCGTAATAGTGGGGATAAATTAATTGCTGAACTGAAGGAAAATATGACCTGCCCCAATAATCCGAAAGAAAGTTTGAAAAGTTCGAGCTGATCCCAAGTAATTTAGCCACATGCCAGAAAAGAAACCTGCACTCTTTAAAGGAATACGACAGAACCCAGAATCCTGAAACATACCACCAAAATTTACCAGGCATACAAAGACTTAAGAGAATATGACTCACCACCAGGAGAAAAGTAGATCAATAGAAACAGATGCCAGAAATGACTGAATTAGCAAACATGAATATTAATCACCTGTGATGAATTGCTCCCTGGACCCAGGAGCGCTGCAGGAGGAGAACACAGGAGAAGTAGGAGGTAAGAGAAACTTCTAGAAATGAAAAATATAATATTTGGATTTTAAGACCACACTGGACTGTGTTCACAGCTCACTAGCCTTTGCAGGAGGAGGCATCGGTGCCCTTGAAGGGGGAAGTGGAAACAGCTCACCGTGCAGCACAGAGCAGGGCTGCAGGCCAGCTCTCCAGTGACAGGCGATGTGCTTGGAGTCCCAGGAGGAGAGAAGTGCTGGGTGCCCAGCTAGTACACGAGGAAGCATTTGCTACACTGATGAAAACTAAAACATATCCAAGGAAAGCATGAAGAAAACCACATGAGGCCACATCACAGTCAACTTGCTGAAAATCTTAGAAGCAGCCAGAGGAAAAAGGCAGAACCACACAGAGAAACAGGGTGACGGCAGCCAAACTGTCCACGGCCAAAGACGGTGGGGCAGCGTCTCTAACATACGTAAAGGAAAACTGTCAAGCTGCTTTCAGAAATGAAGGTGAAATAGACTTTTAGACGGAAAAAAAACAAAAACTCAGAATTCATCACCAGCGTATCTGCAATACAAGAGATGTTAAAGGACACTCTTTAGACTAAAGAAAATGGTACTAGATGAAAATCTGGATCTACACCAAGGAATGAAAAGTTCTAGAAATGATTTTGCTTATTACCTTTTAATCTCTTTAAATGTAATTTTAAAACAAAATAATATATTCTGGACTGTGTAATATATACTGAAATAAAATACATGGCACCACTAGCTTGAAGCAGAGCACACCAGCTTTTTCTGCAAAGGTCTGGATGTTAATATTTTTGGCTTTCCGGCCATATGGCCAGAGCTACTCCACGCTGTCAGCGTGCTGCCCGGCAGCCAGCCACAGACGGTGCATAAACAGACGGGCAGGGGAGTGTCCACAGAAACCTCATGTTCAGAGTTGGCGGCAGGCAAGGTCTGGTCTGTGCACCAGTTTAGCAGCCTCTTGGTAAAGGCAATATAACACTGGCAGGTCCTTCCATTACTTATGAAGTGGATGGGGCCACCTGTGACCCTGAAGAGAGAAAACAGGGACGTCTCGGGATGACAGAATGTGCTGATCCTGGCTGGTGGTGGTCACATAAATCTACATGAGTTAAAATTCACGGAAGTGTACCGCGAACAGAAGTCAATTTTACTATGTATTAATTTAACAGCTACATTCTGAAACATGAAGAGACTGAACGTCAAAGAAGCAAAGAGGAAAGCTGGCGTGGCTTCTCTGTAGAACGAGGAACACTGCTGGGGACGAAGAGAGACCTTTCCTAATGACCAAGGGAAAAACTCAGCAAGAGGCTGCCACAACCCTAAATACACCGCTGCCGTGAATCAGGACGCACGGAGCAGCAGCTAACAGGCACAGGAGACACAGCAGTGGGTAGAGAGCTCACGGTGGGGGCGTGTGCCCAGCTGCTGGCCGGGACAAGCCGGCCTGGCACGCTCAGCCAGTCTGGTTGGGTGGACATGCACATTCTCTTCAAGGGCTCAGGAGCTCTTGCCATGATGGGCCATCCTGCCACCGTGAAACAAGGCTCAATAAATTGAAAAAGATTGTGTTCTCTGACCACAGCGAAATTAAACTAGAAACCAACGACTGAAAGGTACCTGGGACGTCCTAGTATTTTACTAACATCGACCAGAAGCGCCTGGAGGCCTCCAGCCTTGCTGGGGCCCCTTGGCACCCACCACAGGCCCCTCCCACCCTTGCTTCTCATTCTGCTCCCAAGAGGGGCTCGTGGCGGAGGGGCAGCTGGAAGGCAGCGTCCAGGGAACAGGCCTCGGGCCCAGACTCCACCCGGCACTGAGAACAGAGGCTGAACCCCTGACACGTGCTGTTGCTCTGGTGACCCCTGTCTCTCTTACAGGAAGCCCCCCGATGCCCGACCCCTGCCTCTCAGCCCCGTGCCAGAATGGGGGCACCTGTGTGGACGCGGACCAGGGCTACGTGTGCGAGTGCCCCGGAGGCTTCATGGGCCCCGACTGCAGGGACAGTGGGTGTGGCCGGGCTGTGGGGCTGCGGTCGGGCTGGGGCGTCCCGTGGGTGTGCATGCAAACACCACAACAGCGCGTGTGCGAGTGTGGAGGGGGGGCACAAGGGGGGTCACCAGGAGTGGGGCAGGGGCAGGGGCAGGGGAGGCCCCGGCCCTCCAGCACCCCCACATTGGGGGCTCCTCCCTCTCTCTGTGGCAGGAACCCCTGACGACTGTGAGTGCCGCAATGGTGGCAGGTGCCTGGGGGCTAACACCACCCTCTGCCAGTGTCCCCCGGGCTTCTTTGGGCTCTTCTGTGAACTTGGTAGGTGCCCAGAGCTAGGGGAGGGCACACCTCACCTGCCCCTGGCTACCCTCCACACCCTGACTTGGGCCTGAACCGGGATCCACAGGTGCAGACCCTCGACCAGTGGCTCTGTGGCCCCACGCCCACCCAGGAGGGGGCCTCGGCCTGGTCTCCCTGGGGGGGTCACTGGGTCTTGCACAGACCCACGCTTGTCAAGGACACAGGGTCCCGGGGAGACCTGAGATGGGGCTTCGTCCTCCCCTGCAGAAGTCACAGCCATGCCCTGCAACATGAACACCCAGTGCCCCGACGGCGGCTACTGCATGGAGTACGGCGGGACCTACCTCTGCGTCTGCCACACGGACCACAACGTCAGCCACTGTGAGGGGTGGGGCCGGGCGGTGCCTACAGGCAGGGGAGACACCCAGGAACCGCGGGGATGGCTGGTGTTGGGGAGGAAAGTGGTGGGTTACCCCCGGGCACCAGAGGACCTACATACAGTGGGTGCCCCGCTCCCCCAGTCCTCTCGGGCATGGGCTGGATCTCCGCTCGTTTTCCCTGCAGCAGGCTAGCAATGGGGCTAGGGCCACGTGGTTTCCTGCCAAGTCCCTGGCTTAGCTGCTGGCATAGGTAACCCGCGCCTAACGCAGTCCGCGATTAAACCTCCTGACCACTAGGGACCTGTCCGTGGGCGGATAACCACGCAGTGCGCAATCGGATGATGAGGATGTTGGGGAGCCCCCGCCCGACCCCAGCTCACAGAAGAGGGAGGCTACATTCTGGAGTAAAATCAGGGATAAAAGGAATTCTGGGGAGGGGCCTTAGAGCCTGGGGTGAGGACTCAGGACCCAGCAGAGTGCATTTTAAGTGGCCGAGGCTCCAGGCAGGACGCCAGGGCGCCCTTCCCCGGCGACACTGGCCCCAGGACCGCCCTCTGACCCCACAGCGCTGCCGTCACCCTGCGACTCGGACCCCTGCTTCAACGGCGGCTCCTGCGAGGCCCAGGACGACTCCTACACGTGCGCGTGCCCGCGTGGGTTCCAGGGCAGACGCTGCGAGAAAGGTGGGCGCTCGGGGCTCGGCGCCCGCACACTGGGCTTGGTTTCCTGCTCAGCACTTTTCCAAGGACATTTCAGTCGTAGATTTGAAAACAATTCCTTAGGGCTTTGCTAACTCCAAGTCAAGTCGGAGAACGTCAGCAACATTTAGCCACTGAGAGCGTAACTCCTCTTCCCCAAGTGCCTCGCCGGCCCCTGGGCTGCCCCTTCCGTGCACCCAGGCACCCCTCATTCAGAGCCCAGAGGGCCGTCCTCCTGGGCATGGCACCTGCGCCACCAACGTCCCCTGCAGCCCTCCTGCTCCCTCCGTTATGGAGACCTGGCCGAGGCCTCAGTGGGTTTACCTGGAAGCCTCTCCTGCTCTCACAGTGACCCCAGGGCAGGGCCCCGATACTCTGACCCACGACTTCCCATGGTCCCCCTGCGGCAGGAGGAGGCCCCCCACTCGGTTCTTCACCCTTGACAAAGGCATCCCATGGGGGCTGCTTTCAGGATTGGGGGGCTGGAACGTGGACATGCACCCTGTGAGGCACCTCGGGGTGGGGGTGGGGGGACGTAAGGGCTGAGCACGTGGGCAGGCCCCCCTTCTGTTGCACAGTCCCCCCAAGAGCATCAAGGAGGCCGAGGGGCTACCCCTGGGTGGAACTCCTCAAGGTGGGAGACAGACATGCCCCTGGGCTCACACCTGTGAGTGGGCGGATGCGCCAGCACGGGCCTGCTGCGGGAGCTCCGGTGCGGGGGGCACAGGGCGGGGGCCGCTGGGGCCGTGGTGTCCTGTGGGGAGGACGGTGCTGGGCGTGCTGCGCTGCGGGCCGGCTCTCCACCGGCAGGGCCCGTGGGCCCAGGGCCCGGGGCAGGGGAGAGAAGCTGGGTGGGCAGAGGCCCCGAGGTGGAGTGAGGGTCTCCAGGCGGGCTTGGCCCCTGCTGCTGCCAGGCCTGCTGGGCCCATGGGTGCCCGAGGACTGAGAAGACACGAGGGGAGCGCTGTGGGCCCCCGGTCACCCACCTCCAAGTCTCTCTGTCCCCCACAGCCCGGCCGCGCCTGTGCAGCTCGGGGCCCTGCCGGAACGGGGGCACATGCAAGGAGGCAGGCGGCGAGTACCAGTGCAGCTGCCCGTATCGCTTCACCGGCAGGCACTGCGAGATCGGTGCGGCCCCGGGCCCGGGACGGGGGGGGGGGGGGCGGGGGGGCGGGAGCCCTGCCCACCGCCATAGCTGCTTATCAGGAGTGTCCCTGTGAAGGGCCCCAGCTCTGGGACGTCTGGGCTCAGGGGAGGGGCAGAGGTGGAGGGCACACGACACCTGACCCCAGTGGCACCTTCCACTCCCAGGGAAGCCGGACTCCTGTGCCTCGGGCCCCTGTCACAACGGCGGCACCTGCTTCCACTACATCGGCAAGTACAAGTGTGACTGTCCCCCAGGTTTCTCCGGGCGGCACTGCGAGATAGGTACGGCGGACGCAGCCCAGCTGCAGACAGAAGCAGGCCTGGGCAAGGGGCAGGGGACGGGGGGCGGGGGGCGGGGGCGGGGGGAAGGGGGCGGGGCAGCACAGCAGGGGCACCTCTGTGCAGCCCAGAGGCCCGTGGGCAAGATGATGGGTGACAGGGACCCTGTGACCTTCCAGTCCCCTCCCCCTGCTTCCGGAGCCCCTGTGCGAATGGGGGCACCTGTGAGGACCTGGGCATGGATTTCTCCTGCCGCTGCCGAGCAGGGTACACAGGACGCCGGTGCCAGGCTGGTAAGAGAGCCGGGGGAGCGGCTGGGGGGGACAGAAGAGCTCTTCCTAACCCTGGAAGAGCAGAGGGCAGCAGGCACAGGGCACAGGGGACAGAGGGGAAGGAGAAAGAGAAAGCTCCGGGCAGCCTGTTCTGGAGACCAAGGCACCTTGGCTGTGGGACGGGTGGCATGGAAAGCAGGGGTCCCAGGCCCTGTGGCCCAGTGGGCAGGGGCGGCTGTGGGGCTGGCAGTGCCCTGCGGTGCACAGGCTGCTGTGTCCTTGCAGAGCTGGACTGTGGCCCCCCCGAGGAGGTGGAGCACGCCACGCTGCGCTTCAACGGCACGCGGCTGGGCTCCGTGGCGCTGTACTCATGTGACCAAGGCTACAGCCTGAGCACCCGCAGCCCCGTCCGCGTCTGCCAGCTGCAGGGCGTCTGGAGCGCGCCTCCCCAGTGCCACGGTGATCTGCAGGCCCTCTGGGGTGGGGTGGGCGGAGCAGTGGGGCCCACGCCCTGTGTGCAGGAGCCCAGGGTGCAGTTCTGGGCCTTACCCCTTCTCCTTTTATTCTCCTCCCAGAGAACGAGGCCGTAACCATGGTGACCGTGGGGCTGGCCAGTGGCAGCTCTGCTCTGGCCCATTCACGGAGGGCTCTCTGTCCTCAGAGTAGCAGACTCTGCTGATGAGGCAGCTGGGGCCAGGAGGGAGGGGCCCAAGGTCAGGGTTCAGGCCCATGCCTCCTGCTCCGGGCCCCTCCAAGAGACACCCCTGAAGCATAATTACACGGAAAGACAAAGTACAGGGGGAAATCAGGTGAAAACGAATAAAAATATAGTGGGTGTAGCTCCGTTGCCCTCAGACAGAACAGACTGTAGGCAGAAAGCATCATTGCGACGGGGAGGGTCTCCCTCCGTGACAACTGCTCCAGTTCACCAAGAAGACACGCCATTATCAACAGCCGAACATCAGGTCCCACAGACTCAAAATACGCAAAGCAAAGACGGCCCAACTGCAGGAAGAAACTGACAGCTCCACCACCATAAGGGAAAAGTTTGAGCCTCCTCTCAGTTCAGATTAAGAGGCAAAAAACAAAAAATCAGCAAAAACACTTGAACAATATAATTAACAATTTGAACTAATTCATTCTGAACACACAAAAAAATAACTTATTAAAAACAAGAAATAAATTTTTAATTCTCTATGTTTAGATACTTTTAAAGATACTGAAATAGCTCATAAGTCAAAGAAGAAATCACACGGCCAGTGAACGTATTGTTTAAATGAATAATGATGATCACTTTCTATGTCAAAACATGATGCTGCAAAAAGCCATGCTTCACGGGAAGTTTATAGCCTTAACACACATGTTAAAAAAGTTCAAAAGTAAAGAACTTGCTGTCTGACTCCAGATGCTAAGAAAACAGCAGGTGCCGCTGGGCGGGGTGGTGGGGACAAGGGGCCACAAGCAAAAGCCGGAACGACTGAAACAAGGCACAGCCGCAGCGGACGAGCCAACACCAGCCTGAGCTCTCGGACCAGCTTCCTGCAGGGGACAACCTCCATCAGACTCGTCGGGGAAAACCTTTGTAAGTGAAGGAGGCGACAGCCATGGACCCTGCAGAGATTTAAAGCATAAGGGAAACTACTGCCTGGTCTGTACAAATAAGTTTGAAGTCTTAGAAGAAATGGACATTATATACTTAGAAAAATATAACTTCCCAAAAATGACTCAAGGGAATATAGAAAATCTACATAGTTCTATAACTATTTAAAGAAACGGAAGCATTTTCCCATGAAGAAACACCAGGCCCAAACAACGACACAGGAAAATTCCTCTGTGCAGCCAAGAACAGACCATTGTAGCATCAGACAGGCTCTTCCAGGGTGGAACGCAGAGAACACGGACCAGCCCGTTCTAGGAGGCCGGCATAAGCTTGAACCGACGCCAGATATGGACAGCTGGAGGGATAAAATCACGGGTCCATGAAACATATGAACAGAAGTGCAGAAGCTCAGCAGTCTACCAAGACCAGAGACACACTATCTAGCAGAGCTGCTGGAAGAATAGCCTGATGCCAGGAAACCTGCCGTGTTCCCCAACTGAAGGAGGAAAAGCAGAAGCATCTCAACACACGCATAATAAGCATTTGACAGAATTCATACCCATTCATGAAGTAAAGTCTTACCAAACAAAGAATAATGTACTTCCGGATGCAGATAAAAATAACAAGATGCGCATGCGCGCGCGCACACACACACCCCCACCCACCCCCACAGCCACATGATGTGAAAAATGCTTTATTCGAGGGAAAACTTAACAGAGACGGGGCAGGGGCCGCATAACCCCCAGGTTCTTGCCACCCCACAGAGAGGTGCACTCAGGCCAGGCACCGCTAGACTGGCCACACCGTGGGAACAGGACAATGACACTCCACACTGTAAAGGGCAGGTACAGGCTGCATTGAGAGAGCTGTGGAGCAGGTTCCTGACCCTTGTTGTAACGGAGGTTAGCCTGGAATTCAGAAGCAGTTCTGCACACCTGACTCAGACATGCTGAGCTACCGACTGGGGAAGGAAATTGGTGACTGAGGTAATTTACTTACACCTCCTCTCATACCCAGAATAATCATTATCCTAAACAGAGAAATATACCCCTTAAAATGGGAGCCCACTATCACTAAGCCTAACCAGTATTATATCGGAAGTACTACTAGCCCATGCAATCAAGTAAGAAAAAGATATTAGTGCCATAAAATGCTAAGGGAAGAAGTAAAAATGTCAGTATTTGCAACTGATATGGCTATCTTTAATCAACAGGCCAACTAACGAAAAATGGTAGGAAATGTAACGTGTAGTGGATACAGGTTATTATAACAAAATTAATTGCATTTTTATATATCAACAACATTTAGAGAACTTAATGATAAAAAACATATACAGAGAAAAATCAATGAAACCAAAATCTGGTTCCTTGGAAAAGTCAATGAAATAGATAAACCTCTAGGAAGACCAATCAATAAAAAAAGAAAAACTGGCAATATCAGAATGACAAAAGAGACATCACTGGAGATCCTACCAGTGTTTGAAGGACAACAGGGGGCACTGTGACATTAGGCCGCGAGATCCGACAGCCTGGAGGAAGGGGATGGATACCCTGAAAGACACAGGGAACCAGAACTGGCAGAAGAAGAAATAGAAAATATGAATATTCCTGTATTAAATTTAACTTGTAATAAAAACCTTCCTGCAAAGAAAATGGCAGGACCAGATTCTCAGAACACTGGTGAGTTCTACCAAGCACGGAAGAAAGGAGTGATACCCTACATGAGCCCTTTTAGAAAACACAGGCGGCAGCAGCATTTCTCTCCTCGTTTCACGAGACCAGTATTTGCATGATACCAACACCAGACGGAGGCAGTACAAAAAGTGAAATTACAGATTGGAGAACAATCCTCATGACTCAGATACAAAACTCCTAACAAAATATTACTGAATGAAACCCGTTACTGTGTAAAAAGGATAACGCATCAGGACCAAGTGGGGTTTATCTCAAGAGCACAGGCGGGTTTAACATTTGAAAATCAATCAATGTAATTCACCATATTAGGAGACAGAAAACCACACAATCCCCTCAGTAGATGCAGACAAATCATTTGACAGAATTCAACTATTATAAAAACTCGTAATAAACTGAGAGTAGAAGAGAATATCTTCAACCTGACAAAGAGCACCCACGAAAAACCAACAGCCGACAAAATACTTCATGGTGAAAGGCTTCCTGCCATAACCGGTAAGGAGACGAGGGTGTCCCCTCCCCAGCTGCTCCCAGCGAGGCCCTGGACCCCAGACGGGCCGCCGCCGAGAAGCGGGAATGAAGGGCCGATCTACCAAACAGGAAGGACAAAGATGACACACCATGGGCGCAGAAGAGCCTGAGGAGGTTCTACAAAAGAAGCCAGAGAACCAGATCCCAGGATATGGCCAACACACAGAACCAACCAACTGTGCTTTCAGATTCTAGCAGCAAACACCTGGGAAAGGAAATGAAACAAAATTACATGCAATAGTACCAACCACGTAAAAAACGCCTACGTGTGAAACCCATTATGGACATAAATGTAAAAGCTAAAACTATCAACTTCTTTACAAAGCATGAGAAAACCTTCACGGTATGTGGAATAAAATGGTCATGCACTTGGGAACACATTACATTGGCTTCCCGTGTCTCACTATACACAACAATTAATTCCGGGTGAAGAATTTAAATGCTTTTTTAAAATATATACTTCTGTGTGGAAAATATAGGTAAGTATATTTTTGGCCTTGGGGTAAGGAAAGATTCCTTAAGCAAGAAAAAAAAAATCATTAACTATAAAAGAAAAAAATGGACAAATTGTCGTGTAAAAATTAGGAATAAACTCATCAGCCTTAAAGAAGAAAACGAAGGATAAGCTACAAAGTGGTTTCAAGAATATATGGAGAACTCTATGAATCAGTAAGAAACAGTCAACCTAACAGGAAGATCTGCAAAACACACGAACAGGCACTTCATGGAAGAAGGTTACATACAGCCACCAAACACAGAGAACGCGGCGACCCCCCACACGCAAATCAAAAGCACACTGACACGCATGCCGCAGGCCAACTTCGGTGGAAGAGGCCCCTGTGCTGGGGAGGACATGGAGCCACAGGACTTGTAGGGAAGTGTGAACTGTTTAAGCACCTTGAAAACTACCTGGTGACTTTCCTATCAAGCTGAACGATCACATACACGGTGTCCCAGCAACCCCACGTCTCGGCACACATCTTAAGAGAAGTGTGCATGTCCACACCGGGAGGTGGGAAAGAAGACACAGAAACCCTTTTATTTTCTCCAATAGCAAGAAGTCTAGAACCACCTAAATGCACACCAAGCAAGGATCGATAAAGTACGGTGTAACCACATGGCGAAATATTATACAGCGATGAAAAGGAGAGACCCACAGCAGCAGGGAGATGTCTCATCAACATAGTGTGGACGGAGGAGAGGACGTTTACCACGATTCCTACTGATAAAGTTCATAAATAGCAAAAGCAAAGCCATATACAGTATTGTTTAGGCAATTCAAAACAGTTTAAATTTAAAGAGGCAGAGAGATGGGAGCCACAGAAACTCGTGTTTCAAGGGGTGGGGAAGAGCATGTGACCTCATGAACCTGCCCACATCCCAGTGCCCAGGGAGGGTGCAGGCCCCAGGTGTCATTATGCCATTACCATTTATGTACTTACATGTTAAGCATTCAAATTAAACTTTTCTAAATTGAACATTCTGGATTCAGGATTTCAGAAAAACCTGGGATGAATACTTTAAAACAAAGGACTCAGCCCCATGGCATCGCCTTTGTACATGATTGTTATTTATTAAATTGGCAAGATTGGGCCTGTCCACCTAGAGCTGTGGAATTGAGTCCCCTCAAGGCCACTGTTCAGGGACACGGCCCACCCCCAGTCCCTGCTCTGCTGTGTGTATGCCCCTCCCACCAGAGATGCCCTCCCTAGGATCTGCTGTCTCCAAGAGACAAGGGGACATCTCAGAGTCCCCTCAGCTCCTGGGAACAAACTCACTTATGTCCACCCTAACTTGGCTTCAAGCCACTGCCTCTGATAATGGCAACACTGCTTTATTCCTGGGTCTCTCCTTGCACCTGCACACCTGGGCACCCCTCTCACCCAGAAATTGACGAGTGCCGATCCCAACCGTGCCTGCATGGGGGCTCCTGCCAGGACCGAGTCGCCGGATACTCGTGTGTCTGCAGCCCGGGGCATGAAGGAGCCCGCTGTGAATTGGGTAAGACAGCCTGGCCCTCACCATGGAGCGGCAGCTCCTGCAGCCTGGTCATAGCATGAGGCACAGGGGTCCCCCAACTGTGGTCGCCTGTCCCAGGTGCCCCTCGCCCTGGTTGGGCCCTGCCGCGTGCACACGCTCCTGCCAGCTCTCCACCTCCTGGGGAGATGAGGAGCTCGGCTGAGAAATGCTGACTGGCCTCTCCTGCTCTGCAGACTCTGTCCCAGGGGCAGACAACATGGGGCTTGGGGGGGGGGGGGGCAGGTCACAGCCCTGATGCCTGGCCAGGTGCGCTGCTGGGCCGGCCCTGCCCCCTCCTCCTGTGCGGGGCCTCAAGCCCCAGGGAGGGCCAAGCCCAGGGTGTCCAGTCAAGGCCCCTGCAGAGCCGGGCGGGGCAGTGCAGCAGCAGCTGGGGCAGGGGGCTTGGCGGGGCTGGCAGTGGGGCAGGCACACACAGAGCCCTGAGGGGCGTGGAAGCCTGTGTAGGGCCACAGGGGGCCCCTGTAGGCCCCTAGAGGCCCATGCAGCCCCCCCCCCCCCAGTCCCGTCTCTATGGAGACAGACGAGTGCCAGGCACACCTCTGCAGGAACAGAGGCGCCTGCAGGGCCTCCCAGGGGCCTCTGCAAGCCAGAGCCCAGAGGCTTCACAGGAGCCCCCCGCAAGACAGGTGGGGGCTGTGCACGGGGGGACACCCCGGGAGAAGCTGCCTTCTACAAGCGCAGACCCTGGGCCCCTCAGCTCAGGGGAGGGGGCAGCTCCCGTAGCCCTGCTGGACAGGTCCCCCGGGGGACAGGACCCCGGGAGTGAGGGGTGGGGGGTGGGGGTGGGCCGAGCACCAGCCACGCATGAGGGGGCTTCCACCCCACAGCTCGCCCACACCGCCCTGCCTGGCCTCTCTCCTCGCCGCCCCTTCCCTTCCTCCCGCTGTCCTCTCCTCCCTCCCCCAGACGCCCCCTTGCCGCTCGGGCCCACTCTCTGGGTGTTCTCCAGAGGTGGACGCCTGCGACTCCAGCCCCTGCCGGCACGGAGGCCGATGTGAGAGCGGCGGCGGGGCCTACCTGTGCGTCTGCCCGGAGGGCTTCTTCGGCTACCACTGCGAGACAGGTGGGGGCCGGGCCCGGCGCGCCTCCCCTGCCAGCCCCGGGCCTGGACGGCCAAGCCCGCTGCAGCCCCGGGGCCCGGGCCCCGCCACTCCTCACACAGGGAAATGCTCCCCGCCAGCCTTCCCCGGCTGCGGTGTGCCCGCCCTCAGTGTCCCTCCGACTCCTTGCCCTGGGGCTGTCCCATGCAAACCTCTGCCACCTGTGGTCACGCCACGCTCCTGGAACAGGGGTGCCCTCGGGGGCTGGCCCGGCCGGCAGCACTCAGCTGTGCACAGGGGGTGCCGCTCCCAAGGACAGGGTCTGTGGCCGAGGACTGCAGTGCCCGGGAGCCTGCTGGGGGACGAGCACAGGGGGACTGTTTGCAGCCAGGCCAGGGACAGGCGGGGGCCCCGGAGGGCAGGGTAGCGGCTGTGACAGTGATCAGCGATTTGCTGCATGCGGGCAAGTGTTTCCTGGGGCCGCGCTGGGAACCCGCAGCCCTACCCTGGCCCGGAGCCTGGGTCACCCACAGCCACAGTGAAGAGGGAGGGTGTGCAGGGGCCGGCACTGTGCCCACCCCCCACATCACTGCCGACCAGGGCACCTTGGCTTGGGGTCGTGGCAGGATGACCTGGCGCAGTCAGAAGGCGACACCTGCCCGGTCTCTAGTGAGCCCTGTCCCCCATCCTAGGGTGCTCCCTCCCTCACTCCCACCTCCCCAGACCTGCCTGATAGCACCACCCACGTCCACCCACAAGCACACCCACACAGGAACCCAGCCCCCCAGGAGCAAGGCCCAGGACACAGTGGGGGAGCCTGGTGACACCCCAGAGCTCACTGCTGCTTCCTCCGCCCCCAGTGAGTGATCCCTGCTTCTTCAGCCCCTGTGGGGGCCGCGGCTACTGCCTGGCCAGCAACGGGTCCCACAGCTGCACCTGCAAAGCGGGCTACACCGGCAAGGACTGCGCCAGAGGTGAGGCACAGGGTGCCAGCACGAGGTGGGAGAGCCTCCCCTCCCCCTCAGGGGCCGCAGACACCCCAGAGGACAGGCCTAGGGCAGAGCCCGCTGCTAGCCCCAGGCTGTGCCCGAGAAGCGAGGAGGGGCACATGAGCCCCAGGAGGCTCAGACGCGGTCCTGCGTGCACACAGCCCCTCCCAGGAGCAATGGCCAGAGACCAGGATGAAGAAGTCCCCTGCTGTCAGGAGTGGCCTCCGGCCAGCAGTGTCCACATCTGCCCCAGGGTAGCCAGGCCCCAGAGCCACCGGGCTGGGCAGCAGTTTGGGGGGGCTGGGGCTTCCAGGCTGACAGCTGACCACCCCCCCTTCCCTTGTTCTTGACCGAAACCCTGAAGAGCTCTTCCCACCAACGGCCCTCAAGGTGGACCGAGTGGAGGAGAGCGGGGTCTCCATCTCCTGGCGCCCACCCGAAGGCCAGGCTGCCAGGCAGATGCTGGACGGGTACGCGGTCACCTACGCCTCCTCGGACGGCTCCTCCCGCCGCACGGACTTCGTGGACCAGAGCCGCTCCTCCCACCAGCTCCGGGCCCTGGCGGCCGGCCGGGCCTACAACATCTCCGTCTTCTCGGTCAAGCGCAACGCCAACAACAGGAACGACATCAGCAGGCCCGTGGCGCTGCTCGCCCGCACGCGTGAGTCGGCCCCGCATGGGGGCAGAGGCGGCACAGACAGGCTGGGGCGGTGGGGGCGCCCAGGCGAGCCTGCCCCATGGGGGTGCCGGGGGGGGGGCGGGTGTCACAAGGACCCCTGCTGCTGCTGCATGGGGGTAGCAGCTGAGCGCTGTCATGTGAGTGGGGGGATGGCAGTGGGACGCGGTGGGGGGGGAGGTGGCCCTAGGGACATCGGAGAGCACGAGGGAATGCAGCCTGGGGGCTCAAAGGAGGGGAGGGCTCGTCCCGAGCTTACTTTAGGAGGAAGCGCTTCTGAGGCTGCTTGAGAGGGTGTCCGCCCAGAAAAGGCGCCTGGGAGGAAGAGGCCCCTTCCCCTGCAGGATGGTCTCCACCAGGACACTAGACGGGGCGGGAGGGACACTGCCCACTGGACTGGGGCACTGTGGCACCCCTCTCGGCTCCCGTGGTCTGGGTTTGGCCACACCCGGCCCTCCCCTGGGGCGCAGAGCACGCTCCTGGCTTTTGCCGGCCCAGCACGGCCCAGACGGTCACATCCGTGTGACCAAGACAGTCGGCTAGAGAGACAGGGGAAGCCAGGCAGCGGCGGAAGGACCCACACGGCAGGCCCTGCCGGCTGCTGCCTCGCTCAGCACCTTTCTGACCCCCAGCACCTCCCTGAGACCCCAGGAGTGAGGAGGTGCTGGCGAGGCTGAGCAACCGCCCCGCTCCCCAGGACCCCGGCCTGTGGAGGGCCTTGAGGTCACCAACGTGACGGCCAGCACCATCTCCGTGCAGTGGGCTCTGCACAGGACACGCCACACCACTGTCAGCGGTGTCCGCCTGTCCGTCCGCCACCCTGATGCCCTGGAGGACCAGTCCACCGACGTGGACAGGAGTGTGGACACGTTCACGTTCGGGTGAGGCGCTGGCCGCGCTCCCTCCCTCCCGACCCTCCTGTCCACCCGGCACCTGGCTGTCCCTGCTGGGCTTGCTCTGCCTCCTCACGGGGCTGCTGGCCTCTCACTGCACAACAGAGAGCAGCTCCCCACCGAGCAGCACCATGTCTCAGGCCACAAAACTGCCCTCATGGAGGCCACCTGGGCCACCAGCCCCGGGACCACCCACAGCCCCAGTCACACCAGCTCCGGAGGAGCCGTAGTCTGGAGCAGAGCCGGGCAGAGCCCAAGACCGTCCTGTGCCCTCTCCCTGCAGGGCTCTGCTGCCAGGACGGAAGTACACCATCCAGGCGACAGCCCTCAGCGGGCTCGGGGGGCAGGAGCACCCCACCGAGAGCCTGGCCTCCCCGCCGCTGCACGTGTGGACCCGTAAGTGCACAGCACGGCCGCCACACGAGCAGGGCCTTCCAGAGGCTCTAACCTCCCTCCAGCCCCTCGTCCTTCCCCAAGTGGCTGTGACCCCAGAACCGCAGTCTTGGGCTGTGCGCACCCCGTACGGCAGCCCCTCCTGCTGGGATGACCTTCACACCCAGCGGCTCCTGGGCTCCTTCCAAGCGGGGTCACTGAGCAAAGGGCCGGAGGGGCTGGCTGTCCCCTCTGCAGAGCCCCGTGGTCTCGCAGGCAGCAGGCCGGCCCTCACCGCCCCTCCCTCCCCAGTTCATGGGCAGGGCGGGCACCATGCTGTCAAGGGTGTACACGTGGACAAGGAGGGGGGCAGGGACAGGCGTCTTGGTGAGAAGGGAAGTGCGAGCAGGGCCTGGCCAGGGGGGTGGGGTGGGGGAGTGGGGGGGCGGGATCAGCGCAGGCTGAAGTCCTCACTCTGTCCCTGAGTGCTGGGACCCACTCCCCTCGTCTGTGTCCCGGGGGAGGGGCATGTGGCCAGGCTCAGGAGCCCCAGAGGTGCCACACAGGTGGGGATGGTGATGGTGAGCAGGCCCAGGGGTGCTGGTGGGCAGCATCTTGGGGGTGGCTCTCGGGGCAGGGGGAGGTGCTGCAGGGCCCCCGCCACCCTTCAGGCCCACAGTGACATCTGCAGTAACTAAATCTGGCCTCAAACACGGCTTTGGCAATCGGCATCCGATCTTGAAACTGTGTCCTGGGCACGACCCTGTCAGCCCCCTTCACCTCCCTCCCCTCTCTGTGCCTCTTCCAGGGCCTCTGCCGCCCGCAAACCTGACCGCCACCCGAGTCACAGCCACCTCTGCCAGCGTGGTCTGGGACGCCCCCACTTCAGGCACCTCCCTGGAGGCCTACGTGATCAACGTGACCACCAGCCAGAGCACCAAAAGCCGCTACGTCCCCAACGGGAAGCTGGTGTCCTACACGGTGCGGGACCTGCTGCCCGGGCGACGACACCAGCTCTCGGTGACGGCCGTGCAGGACACTGGGGGTGGCCAGCTACACAGCGAGCCGGCGCACCTTTACATCATCACCTGTGAGTGCGGGCCACACTGTCCCAGAGGCGCCAGGCAGGCAGCCCGGAGGCGTCGTGCGGGAGAAGCAGTGGGTCTGCGGACAGTGGCCGCCGGGGCAGCGCAGTGCCACTGGGAGAAGTAGCATTTGCTTCTCACCACGCGCTGTCCACCTCCGTGGCCCCTGACAGGCTGAGCAGTGAAGGCAGGGCATCGTCTAAAACGGGTGCCGAGAGCGGGCGGTGCGGACGGGCCGGTGAGCGGCCTTGCAGCCAGGCCAGCCCTGAGGAGCCGCTGCACAGCAGTGGGGGAGAGAGGCCAGGGCAGGCTCAGGAGGGGGTGCGGCTTGGGAGCGGAGAGGCTCCAAAGGGCCACAGAAAGGACGTGGGCTCAGCCCCCAAGTGCACGGAGGCCCCTCAGGTCCCACCAGAGTCCTGCGCAGTCCTGTTCACGCTTTAGAGCCCCTGCGAGGTGCCGCGGAAGGTGGCGTCTGGGCACGCAGCTGCCCCGAGAGCCAGGCCCGGCTCCGCTCCAGGTGCACCTGCCGCCGGGGCACAGGGCAGCTCGGGCCCCTCCACGAGCTGGCCAGGGGCGGGGGACTGACGCACGCAGCCAGGGGACACAGTGAGGTGACAAGGACCCACAGAGAAGCCACACCGTCACTCCAGGGCACGTGTGGGGTGGGGGCCTCAGCCGATTGAGTCCTGTGGGTTGAGTCGGGGCCCTGCCCTGCAGGTGGGGGATGGGACCAGCCCCTCAGCACTGCCAGGCAGTGTCTGCTCCCCAGTAGGGACGCTGTGGCTCCTCCTCGGGGGCAGCAGGGGTCCAGGGTTACTTGGCCACAGGGACAGTCAGACCCCTCAGTCCTCTCTGAACAGCAGGGCGGTGAGGCGGGGCGAGGTGAGGGGAACCCCAGACCTGCCTTGTGTGTCCCGCACAGCCCCCCGTCACCCGCTACCACCCGTGGCCCCGAGGGACGGTGCAGACAGACGCTGGCATCGGGAAGGACCCCACCCACGGGGGCTCAGAAACAGACCAGCCCCTGGGCGCCTGCCGGGGCTGCGTCTGCTCAGCGACCGTGGGGCCCCCGAAATGCCAACCCAGACGCCCAGGTACGCAGCCCTGCCGTCAGCCCCCTCAGGGTCACCGCCGGTGCAGGGCTCTGCATGGTGACCCTGGCGATGCCCAGCAGGTTCTCGGAGCTCGTGGATGGCAGAGGACGAGCAAGTGCCCAGCCCAGTGACTCCCCCGGCCCCGCAGTCCCCGTGAGATCACGTGAGTGCCTCAGCCACCCACGTGGCCTCACTGCCGCCTACCCGGCCCCCAGCACGGGACGGTACCGGAGGCCCTGGGCCTTGGGGCCAGCACGCACTCTCCACGCCACGCGGCGCTGCGGGGACCTTCCCGACGTGGCCACGGGCGTGAGGCGCAGGCTGCTGGCAGAGTGCGTGCGAGGGCACAGTGACTGGGTCAGGAGCTTCGCTGGCCAGGCCAGGACGTGAGCCTTGTCCGTGAGCGGGACCTGGGGCCGTGCCTGGGTCTGAGGGCTGCTGCTCAGAGCCTGGTCCTTGGGCGGGCGGCACCGGGCTGCGCAGTAGGACTCTGCCTGCCGACAAGGAGCAGGTGACAGGCGCGCACGTCGTGGTCCCAGGAGCTCACGGCCCATCACGCTGAGGTCGTGACCTGGGTTAGGAGCAGAGCCTTTGGGTTTAGGTCCTGCTGGGACGGCACGAGCGGGGCTGCCTGCCTCACCCACTGCACCTCTGCCCAGCCCCGAGCCTCAGGTCCAGACGCCCTGGCCCTTCCCACCTAGCAAAGCAGGGCCTGAAATCCAGACCTGGCAGGAGCCCCCCAAAATCCAGATGGGGCAGGCCTGCAGGCTCCCCAGGCCTCGTTCTCAGAGCCTCCTCTGGCAAACAGCCAATCACCACCCAGTGAGAAGTCTCCGCCAATGACAGCATTCCCAGGCAGGGGACAGGCATGCACCCGGGGGACAGGGCTCAGGCAGGGACCTGCAGAGAAGCTGACCTGCAGAACGAGATGGCCAAGCGTGCAGACATGAATGGGGGTTGTTGTCATCCCCCAAGAAGCCGAGGGTGGAGGGAGGGTGGAGTTTGAAGGATGCTTGGAGGGCTGAAGCCAGGTCAGGCAGGAGATCAGGCCCTGCCTCCGGCCACTGGTGACCTTCACTAAGCTTCGGCTCTCCCTGGCTGGTGCGGCTCAGTGGACTGAGCGCCGGCCTGCAAACCAAAGGGTCTCTGGCTCGATTCCCCATCAGGGCACAGGCCTGGGTTATGGGCCAGGTTCCCAGTTGGGGGCATAGGAGAGGCAACCACACATGGATGCTTCTCTCCATTTCTCCCTCCCTTCTCCTCTCTCTAAAAATAAACAAATAAGTAACTAAATAAATAAAAAAAATATTTTTTTAAAAAAAGCAGCAGCAAAGCAGCTTCAGCTAGGGCAGCACTGGGAGCCAGGTCCCTGCAGAGGGTGGGCAGGAGGGGAGAGCAGGTCCCGCAGGAGACAGCGCCGGGCCTGCGGGCTCTGGGCCCAAGTTGGGGAGCCAGCAGGCAAGCGAGTGTCCTGCTCCCGCACACGGGGCCCCCACCAGGAACAGTACCGCCCTCCCTAGCTTTCCGGGAGAGAAGCAGCTCAGGCAGGTGGCCCACGCACAGCCCTGGGCACGGGGCAGTAGCCATGTGGTCAGCACTGCACATCCTGGTTTCTCCTAGAACCCACGGCGCTGGTGCATCTTGAGGACGCCCCCGAGCAGGTCGGCCAGGCCCTCCAGCTCCCCGAAAGTGACGGCGACAAGGACACAGGAAGTGAGTCACCAGGAACAGACGTCCGGGGCCTGGAGCGAGGGAGGGAGGCCCAGGGCCTAGCCCAGGAGTAGCCAGACCCCCAGCCAGTAAAGGGGGCAGGGGCACCCCACCTGTCCTCTTACAGATGGCAGGGCCAACCCCGTGCCCCTCCACCCAGCCACCCTGGGAGGAGCACATGGCGCCAGGAATCGGTGGAGGGGAAGCGCCGCGCCGGGCCAGGGGCCCCTGCTGACCCCGGCCGGGCCTAGCCTCTCCTCAGCGCATCCTCCGTCCTGGGTCCTCCGCTGGGGAGTAACAACCTGAGCAGCCCCGCAGGGCACCGCCGCAGGCAGGTCTCCTTGGAGAGCGACAGACCAGGCGCCACCCTGCCTTTGCTCTGACCCTCAGGGCCGTGCCCCCTAGGGACAGTCCGTCCAGGGCCCAGTGGCCTTCTCTCGGGTCAGCTCACTGGGCTCACCCATCCACCAGACCCCAAAGAAGGCAGAGCACCCAGGACGCGCCCTCTGAGGGTGCAGGTCACTGTGGGCTGACCGCCAGCCCCGGGACCCTGTGCACTCACAGCACCAGCGCGCAGGGTGCGCCTGCCAATGGTGACGCCACGGTGCGGGCGAGGCCCGAGGCTGCCATCAGCCGTGTGACTCCGAGGGCCGGTTCGCATGAGGCCAAGGCAGCCGAGCCCGTTAGCCACAGAGCAGTGAGGGGGCTGCCACTGGGGAGTCCACCAACGGCTCGTGGCTGGTTCACGTCACGTCAGGTCTCTGAAGCGTCAGGTGTTCTGTAAAGTTCAGGAGCTCAGTCAGGGATGGGAACAGCCTTCCTGCATCCCCGACGTCACTGCCGTCTGCAGGGCTGGCTGACGGGCATGCACGCTCTGGGGTGGCCGGGGGTCGGGGATGACTTTAGGTGGTAACAGGAAAACATTCCTACGGCCGCAGGTGCACGTGGGTAGTTCTGGTCTCTGGTCCCCATCACAGGCTGAGTACTGGCCATGCTGCCCCTCCAGTTAGTTGATTAGCCAGGTGGGTATCGCCGAAACAATGGCCTGCAGACCTGGAGCCTGACCCCCGAGTGGAACATGGTCAGCACCCTCTGTCCACTCCCCATGAGCCAGGCGGCGTCAGGGATGGAGGCGGGAGGTGGCGCTGCAGGTGAGCGTCGCATTGGGTACAATCTGACTTGTGCTCAGCCAGCACCCTGTGGTCGGCTGCAGCTGCCTCATGTGGCTGCAGCTCATTCCCTGTCACTGCTGGGCGTGGGCCCAACCGAGGCTTGGTGCCTTCTGGCCAGAGGGCACACAGGTGGCCGGGCGGCCTTCAGCAGAGCTGCTGAGCAGTGCCCTCCAGCCCGTGTGCAGGAGCGGAAGGGCTGGGGGTGGGAGAAGGCCCCACCGCAGGGGTGGCACCTCTGATCCCTCGGCGGGCATCGGGGAACTGATCCACAGCCTCGCCAGCACCCAGTGGCGCCAGGCTCGCAGGTCATGCGGCGAAGCAGGTCCACAGCACGCCTGCGGGGACTGATCTGCACCAACGTGGCCGAGGGGTCGGGTGTCGCTCCACTGGTCCCAACCAGAGGTTCGGGACGCGCCCTCCTTCCCAGGGATTCGTTCCCACTGTACCCGTGCCAGGGGCTTTATGACGGTGTCTCTGGTGAGGCGGGCCGTCCCACAGGGCCAGGCCTTACACTCGGACTCTCAGGGTCTGGACTATGCCTGGCCCTTCACAAAAGTTTACGGTCCGCTTGTCACTTGCAGAGTACTGTCTGGGACTTGACCTGGCCACACGCCCGAGTCTCTGCATGCCTGACGATGCCCTCACGGGCTCTCCTATCTAAAGGAAGTTTGGTTGGGCAAGAAAGTCAGGTTCCAAGTCGCTCTCCTCTCCAGGGCTTCACACACTAGCCCACGGTCACCATCTGTTCGCGCTGTCACTGGCGTCAATCTTGTCCTTGTTTCCTTGTAGGTCAAGCTTCTCCTTCTCTCTAGAAGCTGCTAGACTTTTCTTCCTCAAGGAAAGGAGGATCCCAGAGAGCCCCAGGCACCCCGAAAGCACAGTTGACACTTCCATGAGGAGAAGAGGAGGGTTTCCAAGTTTGTCAGCTGCCATCAGGGGTTTGGAGTGGGCGCTGAGGCTCCTCAGATTCTTCCCCCACAGGGCTCTCGGGCGACCCTGGCCTTGCCCCCCGACACCTGCAAACGGGTCTGGTAGCTACCGCCCAGGAGCAGCAGCAGGCGAGCTCAGTGGCTTATCCTCACAGGAGCAGCCCGCGGCCCCACCCCAACGCCAGGCAGCCTTCTCCCTGGTTGTGTGTGTCGTGAAGTGTGGGTGTCACCATCCGGTCGGGACTGGGGAGGCTGCTGTGCAGGACGAGGCTCGGTGGGGCTCTGACAGGAGCCGCACTGCATGAGCTGCAGACTCAGGGCCGCTGCCCACGAACGGCAGGGACGCCAGGCACGTCTCTGCAGCCTGGTGTCCCGAGTATGGGGAGACAGGGCTCCCACGGACACGTCCTGTGAGGGTGCCGTAAAATGTCTCTGGACAATTGTCACGTACGGTGCCTACGATAGAGCTGGAAGGGACCTGGGAGAGCAAAAGCAACCCTGCAGAAGTGAAGGGCCCATGCAGTCACTTCCAGACTCACCATGAAGCAGCCGTCACCAGGCCCGTATGCCCCAGAGCAACAAAGCGTTTTCAGCCAGTGGGACAGACGTGCAGTCAGCGGTCACCTGACCCCAGCAAGGCGCCTAGGCCTCTCCGCAGGGAAAGAAGAGTCTCTCGAACAAATGTAGCTGGGACGGCTGGATGTCCACACACGGCAGAATGAAGCTGAACCCAGGCATTACGTCACACAGAAAAGTAACTCAAAATAGATCAAAGGCCTAAACTAAGAGCTAACCCTGCAACACTCTTAGAAGGAAACACGAGTAAATGTCCATGACCTTGGACTTGGCAGTGGATCCATAGCTGGGTCACCAGGAGTGTGAGCAACAGAATTAAAAGGCAAATCGGACTTCATCAAAGTTTAAAAGCTTCTGTGCTTCAAAGGAAATGACAACCCACGAGCGGGAGAAAATATGTGCAAGTCACAGCTGAAAAAGCAATTTATCTAAACTCTAGAAAGACCACTTACAACTCATAGGAAAAAGACAAATAACTCAAGAAACGAGCCCAGACCCTGAACTGACGCTTCTCCAGGGAAGACGCACAATGGCCAGCAAGCCCAGGACAAGATGCTACCGTCATCAGCCACCGGGAGCTGCCACTGCACCCCCGCCAGGACAGCTACAGTAAAAAGACAGAGAGCCCTGGCGAGGACGTGGAGAAACGAGCCCTCACACTGCTGGCGGGGGTGTAAACAGCGCAGCCGCTTCAGGAAGCGAGTCTGGCCGTTCCTCTCAGAATTAAACGCAGTCACCACATGACCCAGCGACCCCACGCCCGCAGGGGTGTGTGCCCAGACGAAATGAACATACATGTCCACACAAGGACATGCACACAAACATCCCCGGAATGATTCGCAGTCGCCAAAAGGTAGACACAGCCCAGCGTCTGTCAGCTGATGTGTGATAAACAGAATGTGGCCCGCCGCACGACGGAACGTTACGGGCCGTAGAAGGAGTGACGTACGGACGCCCTGCAGCACAGGCACAGCTGGAGAACGCGGCGCTGGGGGAAAGCAGCCTGTCCCCAGAGGCCACACGCAGTGTGGTGCCTTCACGTCAGCGTCCAGAGCGGGCGACACACAGACGGCAGCAGACGGGCGGTGGCTCAGGGCTGGCGGGGGAGTGCAGGGTGACGGCCCACGGGCGTGCGGCCTCCTGCTGAGGTGGGGACCGTGTTCTGAGACGGACTGTCTGTCGTGACGGGGCCACGCCTGTATCACACAAGATGACAATGAGCCGTGCCCTTCAGTGGGCACCCTGTGTGGTGTATAAATTCTCTCTCAATAAAACCGCTTTAAAAACATGATGTGAAGCACGGTGTTTCCTGTATATCCTCAGTGTAGGAAAATGGGAAAGGGAAATATATTGACCTATTTTCTTAATTTAAAAATAAATGAAACTAATAATTGTTAATGACACGAGGACAGAACAAGGACGTGAAGGGCATGGAGGTTGGCGTGGACGCCTCTGAATGTTCCTGGACACGTTACAAAGCAAGACGATGCCGTGCGACTGACACCCAGAGGAGAAGCAAGGTCGGCAGTGAAGGCGAACTGAAACCGGCGCCTCCGGTGGCCGGCGTGACCGCACGGGCAAGCGTCACTGAAAGCGCGTCCAGGACCGAGCTCTGACTCTGCACCCCCAGCAGGACAGCGTCGACAGATGCGAAGAACGGCCAGGAAGTGCTCCGCCGTACTCAGCGACCTTAACGTTAGTAGTGTCGCTGCTTATCCCACAGTATTTTAAACTACCGTTAAAGCTGTTAACATGTACACTGTGGGGTAAATCATCATCATGTTAATGCCACCAAGATTTCCATCATGAAGAGAAAGAGAAGAAAGGCCCTGGGTTTATTTGTATTTAACTCTGTTCCTTTGAATGGTAAACAGGCATAAACTTGTGATTTGTTTACTTTTCCTTTTAACTCTAACTTCCCAGTTCTGTCTACGGCCCACACCTCACACCCCGGGGACAGCGAGCACCTGCTTGCCCACGCTGGGCTCTCGGAACCGTTCTGCATGAAAAGGAAGCAGGAGTCTTGGGAGAAAGGGCCGATTCCGAGACTGATGCAGAACATGGCCCGAGCGGGACCGAGCAAGCCCAGGACACACTTGTCTGAAGGGCACAGACAGCAGCAGACGGAACCACCGAACACCTGAAGCTCCGTGAGCAAAGGGCGCGCTGCTTGGCTTCTGAGCTCACAAGGCGGCTCACGCTGCGAGGGCACCTGGAGGGGAAAGGACACGCATGGGTCTGGCCTTGCCTGTGGCAGGGTGGCCATTTCCGGTGACCACAGGCAGGTGAGGGGAAGCAGTCCTCGCAGGCTTTTGGCCGTTGGAGGTGAAGGGTGACAGACCGAGCTGGGTGTGCCCTCGTGAGGTGACAGATCTGGGCCCGAAGCAGGGACCTCGGTTCTGCATTAACAAGGCCACCGACCTGAGCCAGGGACCGCCTCCACCTCCACCGGGGAGCAGGCCTTGAGGACGCAGCCCTAGGCCCTGGGAAGCCCCCTCTCCAATGACCAGCTCACAGGAAACACGGGGGTGGGGACGATGAGAGCAGTGAGTTGGGTCCCAATGGACTAGAGGCCCAGTTTCTTCGGTGCCTCCCGCAGGAGGGTGAAAAGTGGCGGGTGAAACACAGCGTGAGCCACATCACGCCGAGGGAGCGCCAACCGGAAGAGACTGGAAATGAGTGACGTTTTTAACGTGATCAGGGGATGGGAATGTGGACGGCGATTTCTGAAGGTTAAGGAGCTGCTGCTCGTTTTGCGAGGACAGGAGCGCGCGCCTGTAGCGACGTCAGTGCCTGGGCACGGCGGACACACTGCCGCAGCAGCAGGAGCGTGGGGCATGGACGCACGACCAGCCTGAATGAGGCTGCGAAGCGCTGGTATCGCTGAAGCCAGTGATGCCACACGGGGCTCCTCACTCCGGTTTTGTAGCTTTGATGTTTTTCAAGGTTCTTAAAAAGGGTTTTTAAAAGCCCACAACTCACTCCTCAGAAAAGACAAGGGACAAGGACAGCCAGAGGGGAGCGAGGGGACAGAAGTGGATACAGTTCAACAGACCCGAGGGCCAGCAGGGGACGCGGGGAGACAGGCCGCGTCTGTCCCATCAGCCTTGCGGGGCGGGGGCAGGGACGACAGAGGGAATGCCAGCCTTCTGGCATTGGAAGTGGGGGGCACACACAACCCTCGCTCCTTTTTAAGCTTTTAAGTTAAAAATGAAAACCGCATACAGCTTGACAAAGCAAGACACTGTGGGCCCCAGGAGGGAAGGCCAGGCGTGCCCTCCCCGCAGCCACTGACGGTCCTGCTTCTGCCAGCGGCCTAGTGAATATGCCATCTGGTGGGGACTCAGCCGGGGGGGAGACGCGGCAGACAGCGGCCCACAGGGCACCAACGTCGCATAGAGTCCTGCACCGAGGGCTCCCTGGGCTGCGGACTTAGGCAGGGAGACACAGGCGGCTTGGGGACGGGCGCTGGAGGACAAGTGGGCTGCTGAGGGGACGTGCCGGCATCCACGTAGAAGCAGCTCTGTGCAAGGGCAACACCATCAGAAGTGAACGGGGTGGGGTCACAGGCCAGGGCAGGGCCAGGAGTCTCTCCTGAGACCCCCAGCACCAGACCACTATGTAAGCAGCGACTTGAGACTCCCCACCACAGAGGGCTCGGCACTGAGGGTCCCGGCAGAACCGCAGCTCGGACCCTGGCCCTCAAGGTAAGGGGGTCGCAGCCGGATGCCTCTCTGACCCACTAAACGAGACGCCCCAGGACCCAGAAGTGTTGGGGACAGCAGGAGGCAGCAATGTGGCAGGCTGGCAGCCTTCCTCTGTGGTCCTGGGGACTCACCGCCCACGGCCTGTTTGCAGACGCCCCTGGGAACTGCACAGAAAACCCCTGCCAGAACGGAGGCACCTGCGTGCCGGGCGAGGATGCCCACAGCTGTGACTGCAGCCCAGGGTTCAAGGGCAGGCGCTGTGAGCTCGGTAAGTCCCGGCGGGTGGGGACGAGACGGCTCGGCCCGGGGGTGCACAGGCTTCCCAGTGCCTGGGCAGGGAGGCTGGTGGGTTGCCCCCAAGTGCAAGGGTGAAGGGTGCTGCCTGGATAAGAGGGGCCTGCGGACAGTCAGAAAGTGAGGGGCACAGCGACAGCCACGCAGTGAGAGGTGGGGGGAGGCGCCAAATGTGGCGGTGGAGGGGAAGGGCCGCGGCCTCCCACGGTGGGCGAACGGGGAGCCCTGAGGGGCCCAACTGCAGGGCCCCCATGGGCGCAGGTGGAGAGCGGCCAGGACGCGCACTCCCCGCAAGCCGCGGCCCCCCTTTGCTCTGCAGCCTGCACGAAGCTGTCCCAGCCCTGCACGCGGCTGTTCTCGGAGACCAAGTCCCTGCCAGTCTGGGAAGGAGGCATCTGTCACCATGTGTGAGTCTCTCTCCTCCGCCCTCGCCACGCGGGTAGAGTCCTCGAGCCCCCGAAGCGCCTGCAGGGTCAGCTCGCCCCACCCTCTTACACCCTGAGGACCAGGGTCACAGTCACAGAAGGGGCTGGCAGTGACACCCCTTCCTGCCAGGTGATAAACTAGGAAACTGAGGCAGAAAGGCTGAACGACGTAGCTGGGTCCATGCAGCTGGGCGCAGAGGCGCAGGAGGCCTGTGGTTCCCGACCGCTCAGGCGACACCAGCCCCCCTTCCCTGGATGGCAGGGTCTTCACTGTCACGGCGCCCCCGGAAGAGAAACCTGCAGCACCTGAGACTTGGAGCCATGGTTCTACCAGGAAGTGATGATGTGACCCTGGGCAGCTCACTCGTGCCTCCATCTCCCGCCTGTGAAACGGGCTCGCCCCTTAGCACCTTCCTGGCTGACCCTCTGTGACTCTGAGGACCCTCCTCACAGTCCGTTTAGGCAGCAAACATGTCCGAGCCCCTCTGCATGCGACACAGGCCAGGACCGCCCGGGCTGGGCAGGAGCAGGGCCACCGCAGCACCGCGCTGTCGGGTCAGCCTCGGGGAAGAGGTCCCACTGCATCCAAAGGGGCGAGGGGTCTGAGGGCAGACGCCCCAGCCCGGGGGTCGGCTGCCCAGGCCGAGTCAGGAGCATGCCTGTGGACGGCCTCTGGCGCTTGCTGTGTGACACGGGAGCAGGGTGGCGCGTTGGGCTACGCGCTGTCAGGCCCCTCTGGATGGGACACGGGAGGGCACAGCAGACATGCGGTGAGCGAGGCCATGCTGCCGGGTCACACCAGGCAGGAGTGCAGGGGGCACAGGGGGCTCGGCGCTGCGCTGGGACTTGGGACCTGCGCTCCCACCCTCTGACCCTGGGCAAGGGCTGTCCCACTGCAACCACCAGCCGGGCTGCATAGGGAGCCCAGCCCGTGGTGACCGTACCCAGTCCCCACACACGGGGCTGCTGGCTCTTTCCGTCTGAAAAGGCTTTACTCCGCCTTCCCCTTTCAAGGACGGGGCTGCTAACTACGGGACTGGTGGCGGCCCCTGGGTCTCCCTCTCAGCCCTCTGAGGTCGTCGTCCCTTTGTCTTCCGGCCTTGCCCTGTCTCAGACAGGAAGATGGGATGACACGTGTCCCCGGAGCCCAGGGCTGCTGGTTTTCTCTATCACTGGTTCTGGGAACCCCGTCTGTGATGGGCTTGGCTGCGGCCGCGGCTGTGCCTGCGCTGACGCTCTGCGTTTTTAGCTTTCAGCAAATTTGGAAAGTTCTGGCCATTACTTCAGTATTTTTGCCATCCCTCCATGTATCCCTTCTCCTGGGATTCCGATTACGGGTGTGTCACGTGGATGCTGTCTCACGGGTCACGGGCCCTTCTTCCGCTTTCTTTAGCCTTCCCCTCCACTTCATGCCAGACAGACCCTATGCCAGGCCTTCCGCTCACCAGCCTGGCCCCCGGCCGTGCCTAACCTGCCATGAATCGGTTGGCAGAACGTCTGTCTCCGACACGGCCTCGTCACTACTTCTGTCTTCAATCCTCCACTTCTCTCCTTGTGCTCATGTTTTCCTGACGTCACTGACCACGGGTTAGAACAGATGTTTTAAGGTTCTTTCTGTTGCTTATCACTGCCCTCGTTTCCAAGTGTTTTTCTACTCAGTCATTTCTGGATTCTTTGTGTAACTTTGAAGGTCTTGTCATTTTTGTTGAATACCAGGTGTTGTAACTTTGCTACTCTGTGCTAGGTTATCTTACTTTTTGTGTTCGTTCAAGAGTGTGAGGGCTTTTTCTGCAAGGCAGCTACGTCGTGAAGTTCAGCTTGACCCTTCCGAGGCTTGTCGTGGGGCGGCTTTAGCACCTCCCTTTTTCTGGGGGTAATTCTGCCCCACGTCTAAGGCGGGGCCATCCTGGGTGCTGGGGGAGGGCTGTCTGAAGCCACCGCAGCCACCAGCGGGGCCAGGTAGTGAGCACAGCCCGCGGTGACCCGCAGCGGCCTGAGCGGTGACTGCGTCGGTGGAGGGGCCTCTCACTAACCAAGGTCTGTCCGCTCCGGCTCCCGGAACCCTCGCCTCCTCGCTAGTCCTTCTCGCCCGGCCTGGCGGGCTTCACCCTGTGGACCCAGAGCCTCATTTCCACGGAGACCCTCTCCAGGTCTCTGGAGCTCCTCTCCTGCGTGGCTCCCTCCTCTCCAGTTCTCTTCCCCACAAAGTCCAGCTGCCTCTGCTCCCCAACTCTGACCTCTCTCCTCACCTCAGTGTGACCAATGCTTGGATCCCCGAAATGCAGTCCAAGAGGTGCCTGCGGACTGAGTTCCAGGGCAGCTGCACGTTCACCTGTGTCCCTTCTCCCAGGGACTGCAGTCTTGCTCTGTCTTCTGATATCTGAAGTCACTTCCCACATCCTGTCCAGCCTCTGGTGGCTGTATCGGGAGGCCATTCCCGACCCCGTCACTCCCTGATGGCCGGGCGTCTCAACGAAGGCCCCCCGTGGCCCTCCCAGACCGAGCACGTGAGCTGCAGCTTTGTCCGTCCCACTACCTGGGGCTTCCTTCCAACAACTCGGACGTGTAAGAGTTTTAAAAAGAACCCCAGCACTTTCCCATCACTGTCGCCTACAAACACGGGAGAGGCAGCGTGAGAAACTCCCATTTCACACAAGGCTGGGGCTTCAGTTCCGGAGACGCGCCCCAAGCGGCCAATAGGCCACGGCGGGGCCTAAATGTGCCTTCCTGCCTCACGCGGCCCACGCCTCGGTGCCCCCAGTGGACAGGCGTGGCCCCCCGGCCAGGCCCGTCGGCAATTCCGCATCCTCCCTGAGAACCATGCGACTCTACCGACACTCCTCAAGGCGGGCCCTTCGAATGGGGTACCTTGGTACAGCACATTTTACACGTTACAAGGCTTTCACGTGAGACGTCGCAATACCCCGCTGAGGCCAAGTTTTATTAAGGAAACACTGGCCTCCCCCTCACGGTCCCCAGGGTCCGTGCAGCCCCGGGAGGCGACGGTGCAGCCCCCCCCGGCGGCCCCCGGCCTCACGCCGCTCTCCTGTGACAGGTACAAGCGCGTCTACAAGGTGCACCAGGACATCTGCTTCAGGGAGAGCTGCGAAAGCACCAGCGTCAAGAAGACCCCCCACAGGTGCGGCCGCGGGCAGGAGGCCACGGTGGGGGCCGCAGGTCGCGGGGTGAGGGTGGCCCCGGGGACTGAGCGCTGGGGGAGGCCACAGGCCTGCGGCTGAACCAGGCTGCCTGCCCCGCTGTGCCGCCCTCTGCAGCCTGTTCCGTTAAGAAACTGTACAGATGGGAGTAGCTGGGCATGGCGGGTGCTGGGTGGAGTCGGGGCGGTGGGCGCTGGGGGGGGGGATTCTGGTCACACGTGTACACTCAGCACCTGGTGCTCAGGTTGCAAAGTACGAGCGTGGCCAAGAGGCCACGGCCACACTGCAAATTCAGCAAGTCTGTCCCTTCTGACCCAGGCACCCCAGGTTCTTTCCCCAGAGGGCTCGGGGCCGTCGCGAGAGCCATCGTGTAGAGTGCCGAGGGCACCACGCGCTCTCTAAGGCGTCGAGTCTGAGCCCGGCCAGTCCTCAGAGAGCACAGGGCGTGCGCCCCTCGGCAGCCCCGGCGCGCCCGTCCCGCTGCGGGCTCACGAAGCCGTCTCCCCGTCAGGCGCACTGCGGGGTCCCCACACTGGGACATGCAAGCGGGCAGGAGGCCCAGGGTCACAGGCCACGGCTTCTGCTCACAAATCGCCTTCTCTGTTTCAGGAAACAAAGCGACAGCACAGCACTGACGACGGCGTAAGGTACGTTCCCAGGGGCCAGCGGAGCTGCGAGGAGAGGGGCGGCCCTCCCAGGGAGCCCGGGGTCTGTTCGCGAGGAACCCAGACCAGGCTCCAGCACGCCCCGAGGGGCTGGGTGAGGAGGGGTGGACGGGGCCTCCCAGCAGCCGCCTGCGGCAGGCACAGCGCAGCAGGAAACGAGGCCGGGTCGCAAGGGTCCCAAGGGCACCTTCCGTTGGCAGCACTCAGAGGCGGCGCCCGCCTGCGACCTGCCAGGAGCTGGGGCTGCCAGGTCGGCGCACGGAGACACTAGGGGCGGGGAGGTCAGGGGTGCATTCCAGGCCTTGGGAATGGCCATCTGTTTAAAGAAAAAATGGGGTGCAGGCCCTTGGCCCCCTAACTTCTGGGAGGGCCTAAGGACTGTCACTGGGTGGCCCCTGAGCACTCCGGAGCCCTGCAGCGAAAGAGGCTTCCTGACTGCCTCGCCCAGCAGTTCCCAGACCCTCACGGAAACTCAACCCCATCGGAACCCCCCACCCCTGCAAACGGCCCACCGTCACCTGCAAGACCGAGACCCAGGGCCCCCCAAAGCCTGTACCGAGCTGCCCGCTGACCGAGGGTTCCCATAGCACGATGCCACAGGGCGGCCGGGCAGCCCGAGGCTTGCACCCCACAGAGGGCTAACAGTCCACCCCGCACGGGGCAGGAGAGGGAGGTGCCCGGTCCCCGTGTGGCTGAGAAGCGTCACTCAGAGACCCTTCCCAAAACCGGAAGCAGCAGCGCCTTGCAGCCGTGGGCTCACTCACACCCCGCCAGGCAGGGACCCGCGGGTGGGCAGCCGTCCCCTCACGCACGGCGTCACCCCCACCTCACACTCCAAAGACACGTGCCTGCAACACACACGGCCTGAGGCCTGCGAGCCACTCGGGACGGGGCTCGCAGACCCACAAGCACGATGTGGGTCAGGAACACCCCCATTGCAGTAAGCACCTGAGAGAACAGTGGCTTCCGTAAGACGCCGCTCAGCAAACCCACTTCTCGGAAGACAAACCAGAAACCCTCAGTGCTGCGCGCACACTGGCCTTCGGGGTCCTCATTCCTGACACAGCAGAGAAAGCGCCAGCAGGCAGGACAGACACAGACAGACACCCCCCAGGCCACCGCCTGAGAGCTCACTGCCGCGCCGAGGGAGCGGGCAGCCAGTGCACCTGCACGGGACGGTCATGGGTGTCACCGTGTGCAGGCGCAGCCTGTGGTGCTGCCCAAAGGTCCCTCCCACTGCGGACATGGTCAGGCCTGACACACCTGCCCCGCCCCACGTGCTGCCTCAGCCGGGGCCGCAACCCAGCTACAGAGACGAGAAGCTGCCATTTCGAAGGGGGGTGCCGTCCTCCTCACGCCCATTCTGTTTTTCTCCCAAGGATCCCGGGCGTTCTGGCCACACTCCATCAACCGCATGAGCTCCTAAGGCCCTGGAAGACCAGGTCTCAGATTGGATTGACAGGGACACCCTGAGCGGCAGGGTCCTGACTGGAGCCTGCCCCTCTGTGGCTTCTCCCCTCCGGCCTCTAGAAGACAGACGGCCAGGCCGGCCTGGCCGGGTAGGGCCCCTGGGACGGGGCCCTCCAGGTGCCCGCTGCCCGCAGCCCCAGAGCTGGAACCCAGGCCGCAGGCGGCAGCCCTGGATGAGCGAGGCTGTCAGCCGGAGCCTCAGCAACATCCAGAAACCAGTTCCAGATTCCAAACCCGAGACAGGATTTTCCCTGAGACCCAACAGCCAGACTGAGGAGGAGCCGCCACTGACAGCCCTAGAAGCAGAGGGGGGGGCGGGGGGGGCGCAAGGGACGCTGGTGCACGTCCCACGGGCCACTCCCCGGGGCAGGTGAGGGCTAGTGACCCAGTACCCAGTCAGCAGATTTTGAAAGAGAAAGTGCCAGTACTAAGATGGAGCCAGACACTCAGTCCCCTAGTCCCCTGCTTTTCCGCGCAGGGCCAGGCAGGGAGCACCTCTGGCTTTGTGCACCGGGGTCCCTGTGCTGACTCAGCCCCTCGCCCGAGCGCAGACACGGCCGTAAACGTGTGCCCAGACCGGTGAGGCCGCAATCTCATAAAACCCGATTTACAAAATTGGGGCCACACACCCCCAGGCCACACTTGGCTCACCCACTCAGGCTGCAACCTTATGCAGAGAATGCCATCCGGATGACAAGTCACACCAGGGCCCCCAAGATCCCTCCTGGAGTGTCCCAGACACGCTACACAAACCCCACTTGCAGGCGTGTGGAAGCAGCCAGGGCCCCTCCTCACAGGCCTGAATGACAGACAGACCCTGGGCTGGGCGAGGCCCGAGGAGGCCTGAGGTCCTCTGTCCACGGCGCAGGCTACCGGGCAGCAAGCACCCTCCCCCACCCAGCAGCTCTCCCCACAGGCAGACACGTGTCATCATCACGCCCACGGTCCAGCACCTTCTGCACAGCTGTCCCCTCCCTGCACGTGAGGTCCAGGCTAGCGCACCCTCCACCTCCTGGCACTTTACAGATGTCCCGACTGGAATGGGGGCCTCCGTGCGCCTCCACTGACACTGCCCGAGTCAGCTCTACAGCCACCAAAAGGGCTCCTTCATCTTTATAAAAACATTTCTTGAAGAATTAAGAGTATATTTTAGACTTTCTATTTTTATTAAAATTGTGTGTGCATATGTCTGCGTGTTAGACAGTCTGTCATTTTCAGAAAGGGGGATTAGTCATTTCAAGAGATCTCTACTGTGCTCCAGAATGTGCTGTCTCAGGGCTGGCCACCTGAAGGGGACAGCTGAGCTCTGTCAAGGGGCCCCACCCACGTCTGTGAGCACGGGCTGCCGCCTCCTGCTGCAGCACTGGGACCTGACCCTGTGCACCCACGTGAGCTACAGAATCACCAGCAAATGACAAGAGCAAGTGATGCCACTGGAAAAGTGGGTGGAACCTTCTCAGACCAGGTTAATGACCCGAGTCCTCAGCCACGAGGCAGGCGCTGTCGTGCTCCGGGTCTGGGCTTAGAGGCATCGGTTTCCCCAAGGAGCGCACAGTGCAGTAGGCCCTGAGTCCGAGGCCGTGTGGTCTCACGACTCACCCACTCGGACATCCAAGTTAAAGTGTCTATAGTAAAAAGGGTCCCTGATGCTAATGGGAATCATAAACCTTCCTTGGAACATTCCGAGTGAGCTTCTACAGGGCTCCTTTGTAAAACTTCTTCCTTGAAAATACTCAAATGTCCACCCAAGGGAATTAGTAACAATGGGTCAGAAAACTCTCAAGGGCTTCAGAGTTAGCCACCTGCTGAACAGGCTGATGACCTGACCAGTCAGGCGTCAGTGCGGGGTCCTGCCCCGTCCTGATGGGGCTCCAGGGAGCGTGCCAGTCACATGGACGCCACAAAGGGGAAAGGAAGTGAAAACACTGCACACGGCGGAACACCTTTCTTTTTAATAATTTTTGTCGGTGGCCAAGAAAGACAAAGTGTCCCTTTTCCCCACGGCACATGGAAGTCACAGAGGAAATGGAGCCGGTCTGCCACCAGGAGCCCAGTGGGCGAGGGCCACTCCGTGTCCCCGCCTCCAGCACCTCCCCTTGGCTGGACCACTCCCACCGGCTGGCCGGGGCCCCAACATCCGGCTCACGGGCAGAGGCTCCCTGACCTGCCTGTGGTTTGTAAACGCCTTTCTCTTTGCCGTCAGCAGGGAACAGAGCAGGGGAAGTGGAAGCACAGGTCTCGACTCCACGCTGAATCCCCCGAAAACAGAGCTCTGACCGGCCGACTGCATCCCAGTGCACGGGGAAAGGAATGCTCTGTGGTGTCAGCCCAAGGAAGGGTGCCCAGAGCGTCCTAGGATGCACCAATGTCCCCCGTCTGAGCTCAGGGCTGGGCCTCTGACCCCAAGGCTTCAAATCACTGCCCAGATCCATGGGGCTCCTGAGGGGACTTCCTCCTCCTCGTGTCATGGAGCGCCCCCTGAATGCCAGCCGAGCAGGCCCCTGGCTGTGTTCAAGTGCTCTCCTCTACTAGCCTCAGAAGGCTCCCATAAAAGGAGGGGGCTGCCAAAGGTCACGCCCCAATGTGACCTGCTGCCCATGTGCGGGCATGAATGCCAAGTTCCCGGGGTCGGAGCCCGGCCTGCCCCTCGCGGGGGGCTGCCCAGCACTGCACCGGCGGGAAGCCGCTGCGCCGCACGGAGCTGAAGGTCGCCAACCCGCTTCCCTCTGCCCTGCGGCACACGAGCGGCACAGGAGGCAGCAGTCCCAGGTTAAACGCGCGTCTCTCTGTGGAAAGCCTGCTGCTTGTCTTCATGAAATAAGGTGCTGGGATGTACTAGAACCTCACTGCCACCTCTGAACCCTGCCTCTTGTCACTAGAAGGGCATTATGACGACTCCAGAACCACGCACTGTCACAGAACGGTCACCTGCTGCTACAGCAGAGGAACGACCGAATGCTGATGCCCTGAGCGCCTGCTTTTCACGGCCAGAGTCAGTCTCTCACTCAGGATGGGCACAGCCCTCTGGCCTCCTTCTCAGGGGACCTGCAATCACTGTTCACCGAAAGACCAGGTCTGGAATGCACGGTGGCCTGAGAAGATCCAGGGGACGCTCCCAAGGGCTTAGAGAACTAAAATGTCCTCTGAGGTCCTGGGCCTCTGTCACAGCTCCCCCCCCTCCCAGGCCTCGTCCTCATCCTCGTCGCTGGGGCTTTCATCACCAGGCACGAGGCTCTCAAACTCCTCTTCCTCCTCCCGGGCCAGCAGCTTCTTAAAAACTTCAAATTCCTCAGCAGAAGAACAGGCCGTCCTGGCCAGAAACTCAGCTTCCGAAACTCTGAGAATGTCCTTGATCAGAGGGTTGGGGACCTGCGTCTGTCCCTTCTTGTCTGGGGTCTGGAACCGTCCCAGGCGCTCCAAGAACGTGTGCCTCTGCCTGGTCTTGGTGATGGGGTACTGCAGGAAGTCGGTCTTCACGATGTCCGCATGCTTCACCCCCATCCTGAAGTAGGCATACTGCAGACACAGGCAGGGGAGGGTCGGGGGCATCCTCAGACCTGTCCCACCACGGTCACGGCACTCACCCGTGCACAGCCTTCAGGATGGGGGCCTGACCGGCAGCGCAGGGCACCCCCCAACCCCCACGTCTGCATGACAGCTGATAATTTTTAAAGCATTTTCCAATTCACATTGAGAAAAACACAGCAGGAAATAAAGGGCAGGAGGGAGAGGCTACGTTCTATTTTTCTTCGGACAGGGGAAGAAAATGATGAGTATAAAAAGCACAAGCCAAAAATTCAGAAAGCATCTAAGGATTTGACCTGAGTCATCATCACTACCAAAAAACCAGGACAGCTGTCACAATCACATCTCTGAAATCAACACGCAAAACAGGCGCTAAAGCTCGGAAGGCCTTAGCTATCTTTACATTATTTAGTTCAAAGAGAGGCCCTGTCTGGACTCTGAGACCTGCGTGGGGCCGTTCATCATTCGTGGCAGGGAAGCCACAGAATTGCTGTCTCGGGTTCTTACCTGCAGAGCAGACCCTGCACGTCCCAGAGCCGCCGCCCCTCCCCCAGTCACTGGCCGCCAGTCTCACCTGGAATTTGTACTCCAGCTCACCGGGATCCTCCTGCAGAACACGGGGGCATCTGTGCAAAATCTCGGTCACCTGCTGCACCGTGAAGAGGCACTTCTCCCTGAGAACCCTGACGATGCCGTCAATGTCCTGGTGACGCATGGTGAGAACCTCGGGGCAGCAGTGAAGCACCCTCTTCAGCTTCCCTGCAGCACAGAGAGGCACGTGCGTAGTTTCGGGACGTTCCCCGAACCCCAGGGGCTGGCCAGGCCCAACCCCAGCTAGCGCTTTCAAAACGAACAAGGACCGCCGCTCCCCACAGGTGGCAGCCTCCGGCGTCTTCCCAGCAGCACCGGGGGAGAGGGGGTGCCAGCCCTGCCTCCGTCTGGCCTCCCAGCTGAAAGGAACCTACTTTATGTTCTAGGTCTCCTCCTTCCGCCCTCCTCGCCTAGGAAAGAATTTCCCAGGGGTTACCTGGGAAAGTCGGACAGTGAGACAGGGTGGTAGCGTCCCCCACCCTGGAGCTTTGGGCTGAGGTTTCCTTCCATAATAAGAGTCACGGGTGCCCCAACTCACGAAAAAGGTTCCATGACAATAATTCACGGAACCACCATCACAAACACCGACACCCTGGTTAGCGGGAAGACCGGCTCTCTCACCCAGACTGGGGCATGCTCCGTGCAAGAGGCCTACCAGCTGCGTTAGGGTAACTGGATAAGCCACACGACCTGGGCAAACGGGGGCGCGCAGAGCTCCCACGGACAGCTGGGGCAAGTTCCGCCTGGAAACCTGACATCAGTTATTCACACTGCTAGTTAAAAGCTTCCGAACAGCTGAGTTAGTCACGGCCTTGCTGAAACGTCTCAGGAACGAACTCAGAGGTTCAGACTTGACCTTTGTAGTTCGCACCGTGCTGAGCTGGCTAATCTGCCTCCGCAGCCCACGGCAGAGTTGAGCCCACCAGCTCGCACCACAGTAGGCACCTGTCAAGGGAGACACACGGGGCTGCCTTTCTCCCACCTCCGGGAAGAGGAGGCCAACTGAGACCCCATGGAGCAGGAGACCTGCAAACCTTCTCTGCCCCAACGATATCTCCCAGGGAGAGCCCAGAATGAAACGAAGGAGCGTGCAGCACCCCGGGGGCCCCCAGCCCCCTTCTCAGGGGCCCCGTGGAGCAGTCCAGTGAACTTCTAGGGTCCTTGCAGGTGTGAATCCTGTTGGGGGTGGGGGAATGGCCACTCCACCAGCCTCCACAGTGAATCAAGACGCCAGCCAGAAGTGCCTTTACAAGGACCTCTGTGAGCCTCCAGCTTCACATCACACAGACACAGAGCACGGGGACCACATCCCATCACTTAGATGTGAAAGGTTCCATCTGCACACACATACCACCATCACAGATTAACATCTATCTGCTGATCACGTACCCCCGGGTGCTCGTCACTGTGCCGGCTGCTGGAGTCCCCACAGCGAACGACCCAGGCCAGGGTCCCTGTCTGCCACTCAGTCCCTTCCTCCTGCACTGCCTACCTCAGAGGTCACCCCTCTGCCTCACCCCCAACCCAAGCACACACTCCTCCCCAGAGCTTCCCCCCAGACTAGCCCCTCACCTAGGCCACTCGCTCCCCAGCTCAGCCTCGGCCCTCAGCAGCGCCCCCTGGTACCTTCTCCAAGCCCGAGCTTCCGCAGGTAACTGGAGCGCTTCTTCACGTGCGTCACAGGCAATTTCAGCAACTGAGGACTTCTCTTCAAGGCCACGTACACAGGCTCTGGATTCACACCCAAAAGGATGAGTTCGGAAACGACGTCCAGCAGCTGCTGAGAGTGGGTCCCTGGTTGTAGACTGAGCAGCTCGTGAGCATGGGCATCGCTGAAACCCATGTCCAGCAGGGAGCCGATGACCTCCTCTCGCTGCAAGGGCCCTCGGGCCACAGGAGCCGCCTGCTTCTCAAGGAGGCACGTAAGGCTCGTCCCACACTCCGGTTCCTGCACATGCTTCCTGGGTTCAACACGGGATGACCCCTCGAGGCCCCCTCCTCTGGAGGCTGTGGCCAACCGACGCAACAAGGAGGTCGTTGCCCGTTCCTGTTCTCCCAGACGAGGCGTCTGCCTCGTGACGTGGGACCAGCTGAGGGTGATCAGGCGGTGCCCATCCAAGAGCTGGAAGACACAGCACGAAGGGGAGTCACTTCCCCACCGCCCCATGTCGTGGGCACCACAGGATTTGTGAGCAGGGTCCCAAACATGACAGTTTTTACAAGAAATCTGCAAAATTATACCTGAGCTTAAAAAGCCCGGGGAAGCACGCCGTTGCCCGGAGACAGCCAACTGACCTGGAGTCAGCAAGACCCTTCCCCATGCGGGAAGGCCACCCTCCCCTCCACACCCCACCTCTAGTAGGGATTTCTGGACCCAAGAGAAGGCAGGATGATGACCATGTCCAGCTTGAAGCAACCAGAGGAACACGAGACCTTCGCCCACTGTCCTGTATAACATTATAAAGGGCCTTAAGTCTGAGAGGGGGGGAACTGTTACAGAGCAGAGATCTGTCCCCCCAAAAATAAGTTAATTAATTAAAAAATAAAAAATAAAACGAGGAAGGAGGGTCACGCACAGGGAACAGAGCGCTGCAACAGCATGGAGCTCAGAGCCCAGCAAGTGCCCATCAGCTTCCCTGCGGCGGGGGCCAGGGGAGACCGACTTCACGGCCACCCGGCCGAGTTCCGTGGTGCCGGGCGAGGAGGGGGCGCTCTCCCGCTACCTACGGCTCAAGGCCCGCACACTTCAGTCGCAGCAGGCAGGTCAACGGGAAGGACAACATGACTCCGTGGCGGAGAGGGACGGAGGAAAGCCTGCTACGGAGAGAACGCGCGGGTCTCCGGGGGAGCGAAGCGCGCAGGAAACTAGCCGCCGGGCTTTGTTCACGCAGAGGCAAGCGGCGCTTCGCTCGTCCGGGCCGCACCGCCCGCGGGAGAAAGGACCCCGGCAGCCTCGCTCCCGGGAGACCCCGCTTTCCGCGGTGAGGAGCTTCGCCAGAGACGCGTCTTTGGGCAGAAACGACTTCCGGGCACCCGAGGGGCCGAGCCGGGGCCTGTCCCCGGGCGCGCGCTCACCCGGCCGCCCTGCGGGATGCCAGGGAACCCGTGGGCCCACCCGCGCGCAGACGCCGTTGGCCCCGAACAGCCTCAGCGGCTGCTGCCCGCGCGGAGAAAGCCCAGCACAGCCCCCGCGCCCACCCCCGCCCTTCCCGCCGGGCCCGCGCCGCCTCACCCGCCGGCCGAGCCCCGCCATGGCGCGAAGGCGCGCCGTGCCTGCGGCGCCGGAAGCAGAGCCTCTTCGTTCCGCCACTTCCGCTCTCCCTGGTCCGCCGCTCTCGCCTTCCCCCGAGCACGCGCGTGGGTGCGGGAAGCGCGTTCCGCCGCGGCGCTGGTCAGGCTGTGTACCCCCCGGGGGCCACGAGAGCGCGCGCCGGGCTCCCGCCGCCTCCCTGGACTCGGCCTCCCCGCCCCCAGGGGTCGCGAGCAGCCACGTGCTGCGGCGCAGGCGCCTCGCAGGGACGAGCCTTCGAAGCCGTCGCACGTGGGGGACGAGGCGGCCCGCGCGAGCCCGCAGCCCAGGGAAAGGCGCTTGAGGCTTTCGCTCCGCGGACCCCTGCGCGCGGCCTGCACGCCGACGACCGCGGGTTCGGGAGCGCCGCCAGCCGCGGCCCATTCCCTCCGGTACCAGGATTCCCGCTGCTCGGGGCGGCTGCCTCCAGGGATGAAACCCAGGGACGGCCCAGCCGGCGGGGCTGACTCCCGGGCACCACGGTGGGGCAGAGAGACGCAGGGCGTGTGGCAGGACGGCGCGGCCGAGGGGAAGGGGCGGGAGAAGGCCGGCGGGCTGACTCCGGGACGGGCGCGGGGCTCCGCGGCGCCGGTCGTCCGGGTGGGCGCCTGCCCCGGCCCACGCGCGGGAACGCGCCGGCTGCTGGGGGTTTCGCCCCGCGGTTAACATGCACCTCTCCCTGTCTCTGCCTTCGCCCCTCCGCCGCTGTCATTAGTCAGGACACCCCAGGATATCCTCCTTGTCACTGTGTTCGTTCCAACTTCATAGCGAGGCCTGTAATAATACCCGTGCGGGGCCGACGCGTCTTCCCGAGAAGGGCGGTTGTGGAAGAGAAACGAAGGGGGCTCGCAGCTGCCCAGCCCACCGCCCACAAGACCCAAACCTGCATTTACCAGCGTTTCTTGTTCTATCTCCTTGTTTCTGAACTGAGAAAAGGGACTTGATTCTTGCATGGACACAATTTACAGAGTTCGGGCTCTGTGCCAGACACATCTTTTTGAACAAGGACTTTATCAAAGAAAAGGAAGGTTATAATCTGTGTGGAACCAAAGAATTGGGTGTTTTTAATCTTTTTATCTTAGAACACTCACCTGTCAACATCTCAAAATAAAATGCTTTTACACCCAAAGCCTGAGAAAATCCAGTGTGCCACCTCCCACCCCCACCCTGGAAAGAGTCAAGGGGCCCAAGCAGCTCTCCAGCCCCAGACATGACGGGGCAGCGGGGGGCAGCCACTGCTCTGAAAGCCGATGGCACCTCGGTTTGCTCTGAAAACTGCTCTGAACTCACTAGAACGCGGACAGGAGCCTACGTCAGCCTCAGACCCAGAGCTTGCCTGCCAGGCTTCTTCTGCAAACCTCCTGCCATCAGGGCAAATGAGCTCTAACTATTTTGTCCTGTGAAAAAGTTGGAGAGCAAGGACTTTGCATTTTCAGGCCATTGCGCACCTGTGGAAAGTCTGTAACTTCTTTTGTGTTATAAACACTACAAGCGTAAATGTTTGAGGTTTTATTCCCACTTTTGAAAACAGTTCTTAGAACATAAACTCATTTCAGTTCTGAAGAGTAAACATCACTTTTTCCTACAGGCTTTGACAAAGACCCTTCTAAAAACCCTGCCTTTACTGCCCCCCAATCGAGGAGGGGACCTAGTGTCTTGTGACAGCTGGAAGACTCGCAGCACTTTCTGAAGGGAAGGAGATGGCGAAATCCTGTAGCCCAGTGGTTGAAAATAAAGTTAACTGTTTCCTGAGTCCTAAAACATGAACACAGTCGAGTGCTTCCTAAATAAACACTAGGAACTGAGCACAGGACCTTGGCGGCCTGGCATCTCCCAGAGGGAGGAGCCTTGGAACCCGCAGAAAGGAGTGACAGGTGGGAGAAAAGGGTGGGGGGTTAGGGTTTTGTTTTTTTTCCTTTTATCTCCCAGGAGGGGGAGGAATGAAAGGTTTTTTTCTCACCCCCTAACCACACCCTCCCCTCCAACAGACAGCAAATAGAGGCTGGATTTCCTGTGCTTGAGCTGACTGTTTCAGAGGGGGTCCTGCTGGGGCCCCTGCGGGTGGTCCGCAGAGCCCTGCTGCACACCAGAGCCGGGAGAGATGGCGGCTGACCCTCGGGCTGCGCGTGGACAGAAGGGAGGTGCTGAGAACACACACTCCAGCCTCCTCAGACCAAGCAAGCTGTGGAGCTCCCCACCCGAACTCTCCGAGGCTGACCCCCTCTCCAGTGCTCCCCACACCAGCATCGTGGAAGAATTCATATGGTCCAAGTCAGGACAATTATTTACTAATAAAACTGCTTTAATTTGAAAAATGTTCAAGAAAATAAATTAACGAAACACCCTGGTCATTAGTTCTACAAATTCTAACCGGTGAGCGCACACTGGGCCCGAGGGAACAAAACGTGTGCACGTACCCAGAAGTGAGGGACAGTCCAAAGGCGCCCCTGCCTCTCGGGTCCGCAGACGCAGCGCCTTCCCGCAGTACAGAACCTAACGGAACGCCGCGGTGTTTTCTCAAGGGCACGAGAAACGGGAACTCCGGGTCCGTTTTGTAACCCTGCCCTGACACAGCACCGCTGGCTTTCGTTCTAGCATTTATCAAGCGCCTGAGTTTTTAGGTGAATTGGGCCCAGACTGGGGAACTACTGTCCCTGAACGGACCGCCCATTAAGGGGTGCGCCTGGGGCCCGGGGCCCCACGGAGGCCACGCACTCCGGCTGCAGAGCCGCTTCGCGGGGGCTCCTGCTCTCCACCTCCAGACTCTCAGTGGACAGAACTGCGCTTTCTGAAGAAAGAAAAAGACACTGTATCACATGCTAACAACACACTCTTCCTAAATACTTTGCTCCTCATCGGAAGAATTCCCGGGAGCAAAAGACATCAGAGGGACCCTACAGAACCCAGCTGGCCTGCCCTGGGGCTCCCAGGCTGCTGCACCCAGCGCCACCGACACCAGCGGGCCCGCCTGCTGCGAGCCGTGGTCCCCAACACAGCTGCTACTGCCCGGCCGCGCGCCCAGCAGCCTCATCTGAAGAGCCAGCCCCCGCCCCCGGCACTGAGCACCCGGCTCACAGGCTCATCTTCCCCTGCAGCCCGATCAGACCATCGCCAGCTGCACTCAGAGCCCCGGCCCCTGATCCCTCTGCAGGTGCCACCTTGCCACAGGCTCCCATGGGCCCTCACCTCCAAGGCCCAAAGCCAGCACTGAGCCCCGGTGCATTCTGGGGCCTCGGAAACACGATCCAGCCCATCTGTCCCACAGCTGTAAACCCAGGGCAGTGGGGGGCCGCCACCCCCCCAACTCGGAAGGCAGCCCAGAAACCCCCTCACCCTCCTGGTTCACAGGCCACACCTCTCACCTGGCTTGTGGATCCCACACACCCCCTCCCAGGTGTAGTCAGCAAGGTTGACGGGCTGTGTCACCCAGGGGTCTGTCACCAGCTTCTCCAAGGTGATGCGCTGCTCAGGGACAGGCTGAAGCAACCCAGCTATGAGCGTCATGAGATCTGGGGACAAAAACAATCTGCCCTAGGCATGGGGCCGGGAGGCCACCTGTGGTCTGGGCTACAGTAGGGTGCAGGCACCTCAAAATCACAGTCCTGTCTGCCCCCGTGAGCGACTCTGACTGGGCTGCAGGTAGCCCTGAAACCCCCATTTTTAACCAGCACCCCAGGGTTTTGATGCACAGGGCCTCCAGCTGCACTTCAAGAAAGGCTCCCAGAGCCACCGGCAAGCTCTGAAACCAGAGCAGAGAGCTCGAGACCCTGCCCCGTCACCCAGTGTGCAGAGGTCCCGAACTGTGGCCTGTTCTTGGGGGCGCTGGCTGCGCAGAGCCAAGAATGACCCAGGGTTCATGTGAGGGGAGGGAGGCAGCCAGCAGGGGTCCTAGGATCCGGAAGTCAGTGGAGCCCTACAATCTCCGGGCCCCCTGGGGTGACCACGGTAGGGGGAGGCGGTTAGGATTAGGGTTAGGGTTAGAGGATGCCATGAAGGCGGGGCCTGGGATGGCTCTAGGACCCTCCTGAGAAGAGGCCAGAGAGCTCGCTCTGTTTCTACCTCCACCACACGGGGACACGGGCCGGCTGCAGGGCAGGAAGTCTGACTGGAGCTGACCCCCAGCACCTAGGCTTCGGAAGCCTGGCCTCCAGCCCGAGAGGCAAATGGCTGTGGCTTGAGCCTCTCCCCTGTGGTGACTGTCCTGGTGCCTGAGCTGACTGAGGCTCAAGCTTATAATCCAAGCAAAGAACTAAGGCCCGGACTTCATGCGTGAAGACACTCGTCACCTTGGTACTCGTGACAATCAGTGACGACTGTGGGTCACAGAACGTTAAAATTAGGGGACCTCAGCCCTGGCTGCTGTGGCTCAGTGGACTGAGCGCCGGCCTGTGAACCAGAGTCGCTGGTTCGATTCCCGGTCAGGGCACAGGCCTCGGCTGCGGGCCAGGTCCCCGGTTGAGGGTGTGTGAGAGGCAACCACACAGTGATGTTCCTCTCCCTCTCGTCCTCTCTTCCCCTCTCTATAAAAATAAATAAATAAAATCTTTAAAATTAGTTTCTTAAAAAGGAAAAAGAAAATTAGGAACCTCAGGACCCTGTGGGCAGCTGCAGACATGGGGGTCCTTCCCGGCTGGCGAGCCCACGCCCTCCCTGCGCTGGCCCTCACTCCAGAGGCCAGCTGAGCTCGCACTGCTGGCCCACGGGGAGCTTGTGGTGCGACAGACATGCCCGGCTTCCTGCCACAGACGCTGTCCATGGTGCCCTAGCCTCTGAGGGTCACTGCCATGGCCAAGCCCACGGGCACTAAGGCCCATCAGAAGACAGCCCCTGGGACCTGAAGGGGGCGCTCACAGGAACAGCGTTGTCACCATGGTTTAAGGTCAGATGCCAGTCCCCCTTCTGCTCCAATCAAAGCAGGAGTGGAGCGGAAAGACAGCAGCACAGCCATTAGGCCACCAGCGGGGACAGGCTGCGTGGGGTGGGGCGGGGATGCCGCTGCGGTCTCTCACCTTCTGACACCAGGTACGGGGGGCTGAGCGCGGCCTCCACAGTCTCCTCCAGCTCACAGAAGGGGTTCTCCTCAAAGACGAGCGTGTACAGCGTGACTCCCAGCGACCACATCTCCAGCTCCGGCCCCTTGTAACTATGACAGAAGGGAGGCCAGTTGAGGCCGTGAGCCCCGAGTCCTGTCACCCAAGACAGTGCCCATGGCTGTTGCCATGCTCCTGACCAAAGGCCCAACGTCTGCAGGTCGGCCCCGGCCAGGCACTGCCACGTGCTGGGAGGGGAGGGACGCAAAGCTTCCCCTTAAGGACAAAAACGAGGCATCAGGGGCAGAGGAGAAGGCAGACCAGAAGGTGCTGGGGAGGGGTCCGGGGGGGCAGCTCAGGCCCTGCAGTGGCTCCTGCTGTCAGGACACACTCTGCCCAGCTGCCACGCTCTGGGCACCAGGAGACGTGGCCACCAGGCCCTTACACAGCTCAGCCCCGACCCACACACAGCTAGCCAAGTAAACTCCACCTGGGTCTTACAGAAGTGAGCCTGAAGCTGCTGCCCAGGGGGGTGCTGGTGTCGGCTGACAGCCCCACACATGCCCTGTGCTGCCAAGGCAGTTGGTCTCTCGGGTCTGGAGCTCGGGGGGCAGCCAGGCCCAGAGAGTGGGCTTGGGAAGCTGAGAACACCTACCAGGCCAGAGCCCTCTGCCATTGAGGAGGCCACAGAGAGCCTAGGGACTCCCGGAGGCAGAAAACCAGGGTGGGGGCAGGTGACAGGAAGGGCCCGGGCTGTGCCGACCACAGGGCAGCAGTCAGGCTGCAGTGGCCAAGCGGGTGGGGTCACGAGGACAGACCTCAGGGTTCTGCAGGGTGACAGGCTACAGGAGCCGGAGCAAGAACATCAGGTCCAACAGTTCTCGCTTATGTGTGTTTCGGTTTTGGAGAAAGAAGTTGCAAGAGTTTGGGAGGTTGAAGAGAAAAACCCAACAGAGTGGAACCGGGATCAGCGACCTGTGAGGGCCCCGGAGTCGGCCCTCTGGGCCACGGCCATGTGCCCTCTGCTGCCACCGCTCCTCCCTACCACGCAGCAGCCACAGATGCAAGGAAGCCAATGCGCGTGGCCATGTGCCATTAAAGCTTTATTTATAAAAACAAGTGGCAGGCTGACATGGCCCAGGGCCACAGCTTGCTGAGCCCAGGAGTGGACGGGAAAGAACGTGGCGAGGGAGGCACAAGGCCCCGAGGAAGGGATCCAGAAGTCAAGCTCAGAAGCCCTTTGGCCCGTGGGGCGGGAGAGCGCGCGGGAAGGAGGATGCGGCTCCGGGGACGCCTGCAGCCCAGCTGGTGAGGAGCTGAAGCGGCACAGGGTGGGGCGCCCTGGGGAGGGCGGGCCCTGAGCAGCACCCAGGCCGGGGCGAGGGTGGGGCAGACAGGCCAGGAGCACAACACGGTCCCGTGGACATGCAGCCCCCCCAACACAGACGACACGACGGCCACCACAGGACACTGGGCCTGGGCACTCGGATGCCGGGGTGACCAAAGTGTGTCTCGTGAGGAACCGCAGTCCCAGCCACAGGTGGTGGGAGCGTCGTCCCGCACACCGGAAAGGTGCAGGTTCGAACCCCGGCCAGGGCATGTGTGGAGGCCACCCGTGGGTGCTTCTCACTCATGTGGATGTTTCTCTCCCTCCCTGTCTCCCCCTCTGCCTTCCCGTCTCTCTAAAATCAATAAGCATGTCCTCAGATGAGGATAAAAAAACTTTTTAATTAAAAAACAAGAAACTCCGGGGCTCCTCGCAGATGATCCCCCTCAATATGTCACTATCTGTGGCTCTGGATGTGCACAGAGGTGCGGGGATGGTTTATCTGGTGCCCCCCCCTCCCCCACTGTGGACTGAAAGTCTACCCGTTTGGCTCCCGGGGCGGCCCAGCATGTGGGTCAGGACAGCGGACTGGACATGAGCAGCTTGCGGCCCTCACTGCCCGGCTCTGAAATTAAATGGGACTCTGCCCAGGCGCCCCGCAGCTCCTGGCTTCCCGCGCAGACCCCCACGCAGCCCCTACCCTGGGACCGGCTTCCCCCGCGAGACGCAGCCGCACCTCCGTCCCCCACTCGGTGCGGGCTCCTGCTCTGTCAGTGAGAGCCCCAGTATTTTATGGGAACTGATTCTTCCTCCTGCCATCAAAAATGAGCCCGACTAAAGAAGACTCCTCTCCGCTTCCTTGGAGTCCCATCCCTCGGGACCCTTTGTCTCTCCCTTAATTTTTAATTGTGTAAAACTGCACACGAGAGCAAAAGCGGAGAAAATGACGTAGGGAAGGAAGCCTGCACTCACCGCCCAGCTGCCTGCTTCCCAAGCCTTGTCCTGTACCCCTCAACACCCGCATCTCAGAGGCACGCACGGAAACCATTTTTCCGCCCCAACGTCGCAGGTGGCGGCCCCAGGGTGGTACGTACGGGCTCCCCATGAGCACCTCGGGCGCGCAGTACTCGATCGTCCCGCAGAAGGTGTAGAACAGTTTGCCCCGTTCCAAGTAGGCGGCAGAGCCGAAGTCGATGAGCTTGATGGTGAAGTCCTCGGCGATGACAATGTTCTCGTCCTTGATGTCGCGGTGCAGGATGCCCTTGGAGCGCAGGTACCCCACCGCCGCCACCAGCTGAAACCGGGAGGCCACGGGGCTTTTGACAAAGTAATTAAGCGAAACGTGCATTCAAAGTACCGACGGACCAGCAGAAAAGGAAGAGCAGCGGCAAGAAGAAAACCGATCCCTGACTCGGAACGAACAGCGGCAAGAAGGCGGCTGGACGCCACGGACACTCCCTGATGGGCCCGGCGGCAAAGTGCTTCCCAGCGGTGACCCCGCTGCCCTGGCCCCTTGCACCGGCTCTGAAAACGGCACCATCGCCGTGACTTCTGATAAGGACGCCGCGTCAGACCTGCCTCTTTGCCTGCACCCGAGACCCTGCCCCTTTGCTGCCCTGCTTCGCCTCCCACATGCATGCGGCCCTTCCGTCCTGTCTGTCTCTGTGCCGTGCACGGACAAAAGCTTCCTGGCAGCGCCCAGTCACCTGGCAACCCAGGCCACAACCGTCCTGTGGGCAGGACACAGACCACAGGCAGAAGCTCCAGACAAGTGAGTTGGCCCTTTAAGGAGTGAGGGGTGGGTGCTAACGGCCAGGGCTGTAGCGAAGCCTGTGTCCGGCCCTGGGGCGAGCGAGTTCATGCTGCCGCTCAGCACAGGGCGGGGTACAGGAGCACTGTCCCAGACGCCTCCTCCAGGGCTCCCGCGGCCTCTCAAAGAGCAGCGGCAGCCCACTCGCTGTCGCACTGTGTGTGAGACGCTTGGCCACGTGGGCTCAGGGCAGCTCCAACAGAAATGGCTCCATTTCTAGAAGCCCAGGGGGTCCGCCTCCACTCTGAAAGGGCAAAGCTGCAGCCCCCCCATTCGCCTGGACCTGCTACGGCCCATGCTGCCCATCTGGGGACAGAGGCCAACACAGCCAGCCGTCCCATGAGGCTGAGGCACGCTGGCAGTTTCCAGTGCCACTCGTAGGTCAGACACCGGCTGTGCTGGTGGCACAGTGGTCTCATGCGTGTAGTCGGTCACTGGCCCTGGGGCCAGTATCTCTGACCCAGAAGCAGCAGTTAAGAGCAGGTTAACTAAGCCCAATTAATCAACTTACAATTAATAAGTGTGTGCTTATATATACATGGCTGCAAATGTACACACACCAACATATTTACACACATTTATACACAACACGCATGTGCACGCACATGCATGTACATACATTCGTACACACATATACAAACACATGTACACATACACACACAGAGCAGGGCCTAGTCAAGAAACAGACCACAGTGTACCTGAACATGGGAAGTGTCATCAGGTTCATTAGCAACAAAGGGTAAGGGGGGGCTGAGCCTGGACGAGGACCCGGACCAAACGCACCGGCCGCAGAGCCCAGGCCAACGGCTCCGCTGCTCATGTCTGAGGTTGGGGTGGACATTCCACACGTGTAAACACACGTGAATCACTGCACCCACCCGCCCAATCATTCCAGGACGGCAGTGGCCTCATCCTTCCTCCCCAGCCTCACTTTCTACCTCAACTGTAGGATTCGCTTCTCAGTAACTGAGGGCCTGGGGCAGCCCAGAGAGAACCGAGTGTGGCCCCCAATCTCTGAAGCCCCCGGGACCAAGTGTCCCGGCGCACGCTCCCCGCGTGGCTCAGGCCCACGTCACCTGTCGGAAGATGTAACTGGCCAGAGGCTCGTCCAGGCTGGGGTGGCGGTCAATGAACGCAAAGAGGTCCAGGCCAGAGCCGTGCTTCTCCATCACCAGCTGAAAGAAGCTCTGGTTCTCAAACATGTCCAAGACCTGGAAGAGACAAAGCGGGTGCGACCCACCGACTCACCTCAGACACGCACGCAGGGGCCCGTGGGCTTGCCAGGGTGACGAGAGCGGCGCTCACCTTGATGATGTTGGCGTGCTCCACCCTGGACAGGATCGCAATCTCCAACGTAACTCTTCCGAGTTTGGGATCTTCAATCCAGCAGTCCTGCAGAACCTTCTCCTTCTTAATGAACTTCACCACCACCTACCGGGAAAGCAGCGGGGAGAAGCCTCTCAGGCAATCCACCGGCACCCGTGGGACCTGGTGCCCTCGCTGGCTCACAGGGTGGATGGGGCCTCCACACGTTCCCCAGAACACCCGTCTCCCTGATTTCTCCACCGAGGACTGGACGTCCTGGCCGAGAAAATGGAACCAGAAAATAATAAAAACTGTCCTCCACGTTGATTGAGACTAGTCAGAGCTCAGCAAGGTTGACTAGCACCAGAACAATATAAGAAAAGAAGTGTAAGTAAGATGGATGATAATAAAAGTGGAATAGAAAAAAGGCGTTTGCAAAGGAAGCAGCCCTGTCCGTCGCTGCACGGTAACAGCAGCGAGTGGCCGGCACGTGGCTGAAGGGGCCGCCGGGCGGGCGGGGCCCCCAGGCTAGGCCTGGTCCGCACTCCAGGAGGCTGGAAACCGGGCCTCACAGAGCACATCCCTGCGGGGCAGGCGCATGGTGCTGAGCAGCAGTGTGTGCACCTGCGGCTGCAGCGGCGGCACCAAGCGCAGGGCAGGAGTAAGAAGGAAAGCGGGGAGCTCCTGTCAGCACCACTGCGCGGGAGAGGGTGACGGCTGTGCGCCAGCCTGAGTGGTGACAGTGGACACAGGCTGAAGGTCCGTGGGAGGGAGGGTCCCCAGGACAACGTGGGCCCGCGGAGACGCAGGAGGAGGCAGGCAGATGAGGTGGCCACTATCGAGGGCCGGGGACCGAGGGCAGGCCACAGACGGCCGGTGCTTGAGCTCAAACATCGGGAAGAGTGGTGCTGGCAGCCCGGCCACGGCGCCCCCACGAGCTGCAGCCTCGGACATGAGGCAGAGCGAGAACGGAGGGGAAGGGTCACCCAACAGAACAGCCGAAGTCTCTGAAGGTCAAGAATGTGTTAGACTGATCAGCCTTGCCAAGTCTCAAGGAAGAACAAAGAGCACACACAGAAACATGTCCTGGTAAAGCTTCTGAAGTCCAAAGACACTCTTAGGAAACCGAAAAGAAAAAAATCAAGTTGCCAGAAGCAAAATTCGCGTCAATGTGATGCCAGAGGACAGCAACCACGGGGCCCGGGGTTCCGGGAGGAAGCACGCCAGCCGCCCTCCTGCAGACAGACGGACGGCGCGGTCCAGCAGACGCAGCACGAGCAGGAGAGGAGCAGGGACTGGGTGTGGACCTGGCGGAGGGCCAACCAAAGGACGGGGCTGGAGCGGCCCAACGTCACTGAAGAAATGAAAGATGCAGGTAATGGAAAGACACCCCATGTCCCCGGGTGACAAGAACCAATACTATTAAAACAGGAAAGGACAACACTGTCCTCTCTGCTGGGACCTGCAGCCTTCCCCTGAAGCCTGGTTTCTGATTTGCTGCTTAGTAATTTGTGGACAGAATAGTATATAAATCAACATCTGTTTTCTGAAAGGCAAAAATATTCATTTGTCTCTTTTTAACCCAAGAGAAGAACTTCGGGGCTTCTCTCTTCTTTTAGGAATAAGGGTCTAAAGAATCCCCAGAGCCTGTCGGGTCTCTGGTCCAAGCCGAGGAGGAGAGGACCCCGCTTGGGAGTCAGATGACAAGAAGCAGAGGAACTGGCTCCGGGACGCAGGGGCAGCAGCGTGAACGCGACCAGGAAATGCAGCCGGTGCTTCCAGCCCAGGGGGCGGCTCAGAGGCCCATTTCATCCGACAAATAGGAAAAGCGCATCATCAGCCCAAGCACAAGAAAGGAAGGTCAAGAGAAAATAAAGCAAATACTTGACGGGTAACACAGACAATTCCTTGGCAAGTTCCAGGGAAGAAAAGGCGCAAACAGAACCCGCGCGGCCAGGGGCACCACGGGGACGCCATGTGCAGATGCCGTGGGCTCCCGCAGCTGCCACGCCAAGGGAAAACGCAGGTATCGACATAAAGGAAAAAAGTCCCCAATGAAAATATTAGCAACCCAGCCTGGCTGGTGCGGCTCAGTGGACTGAACGCCGGCCTGTGAACAAACCGAAGGGTCACCGGTTCGATCTCCAGTTAGGGCGCAGGCTTGGGTTGTGGGCCAGGTCCCCGGTTGGGGGCGCGCGAGACACAGCCGATCACTGTTTCTCTCCCTCTCCTTCTCCCTCCCTTCCCTTCTCTCTAAAATAAATAAATAAGTCTTTTTTAACGATTAGCAAACCAAACTCAGCAATGCACTGAACGGCTAGGACAGCATCTTCAAGGCCTGATTCTATGCCATTTGTGAGTCACTATGTCTGCACAGGACACGGGGCCCTGGCCCTCTCCGTAGATGCTGAAAAGAAATCGCAGAGAACTCAACACGCATCTTTAAAAAAAATTCCGTGAGCTGAAAATCAGAGCAAATCTCTGCAAACAAAAGGGGCGTCCGGGGTGGGCAGGGCAGCAGCAGCGGCTGGGGGCACACCTGCCTGCCTGCCCAGTGGCCGGAGAGAAAGAGAAGGCACAGGAGGCATGGGCAGAGGCCGTCGTGGCCCCCGAGGGGCTGCCGTTCGTCTAGAAAGCCACCGGGACCCCCTGAGAAAGTGCCGAGCAGGAAGACGGAAGCAGACTTACAGCCGGCCAGCAGCCCCGGCCTGCCGCTCAGGTCAGTGCCAGCAAGCGGGGCCCCCTGGGACGCAGCAGCCAGGTGGGGCCCCGGGCAGTGCACACAGGAACAGGCAGCGCTGTCCCCACGTCCGCTCCCCAAGTCCAAATGCACAGGCAGCCACCGGTCACCTCCCAGGAGGGCCCTGGGGCGGGGGAGTAGGTGAGAAACCCTGCAGTGCTCAGCCTGGGGGTCGGAGGGCGTGGGCGCTGTCTGCAGGGCGTCCAAGCAGCGAGCGGGACAGCAGGGCTGAAGGCGGCCACCGCAGGAGAGGCCTCCTCGGCAGCCGGGCCCCATGCAGGCCGCCATGTGCTGCACCCGCCTCCCCCGGGCGCCCCCATACCTCCTTGTTCTGCTCCTTGTCCAGCGCCGTCCACACGAAGCCGAAGGCACCGCTGCCCAGCGGGCTCAGCGTGCTGTACTTGTGGGAGTATGCACCCTCACAGGCCGCCAGCCCCTCCAGCTCCCCCGCCTTGGGGGGCTCCTCAAACCACGGCCTGCTTCTGAGCACCTGCACGTGCAAAGGAAGGTCTGAGGGGTCACACGCGACCAATGGAGGGGAGGCTGCAGCAAGTAGCGGTCACCCCAGCAGCCCCTGTGGCAGTGGCAGCGGCAGCGGGCCCTGTGCGGCTCCCCCTCCCACGGGGACCCAGCCTGAGAGCCAAGCTGGCACACGTGCTGAAGCATGCTCACACCCCCTCTGCACATGGGCGCACGTGGACTAATGCACAGAGCATTAGAAGGCAGTTAGAAAGCCACAGACAGACATCCTCTCGTCCCAGAGGAAACGGAGGGAGCGGTGCCGACGGGAAAGGCGACCACAGAGCGGGCCGTGAACACCCACCTCCCCCAGGCTGGGCCCGGGGTGCTCACACGCACAGAGCGTGGCGCTGGGCGGGCTGGCCAGCAGCAGGTGCGTCCGAGTGGCCGAGGCCTGGCGGCCGTGCAGGTCTTTCACCAACCAGCAGCAGAAGAGGGGCGCAGGGCCTTGGAGCTCCACCCGCTTCACCTCAAACTGCACACCTGAGGGGCGGCAAGAACACACAGCCCTCCGCTGGCTGCCCCAGGACAGCTCCCCTGGGCCGCACGGAACCATCCAGAGCACCTGGGGCGGGGCAGGGGCAGGGGGCACCGGGGAAGGCCGAGCACAGCGGCTCCGCACGTCCACAGCAGCCAGAGGCCAAGAGAAGCGCTTCAGCTGTACCTGCGGCCACCTGCCGTCCCAGCAAGGCCTGGAAAACGTGGCCTCGCCCTGCTGACACAGGGGCTCTGCCTCGGGTGGAGGAATGTGAACGACCCAACGGAACTCACACGTGCCAGCTGCGGGCCCCCAAGTGACGTGGACTTACACGCGCTTTTCACACGGCCTCCGGGCATGCACCCAGACAAGCGGTTTTTATGGGGGGCGGGCCTAAAGGTGATTTTACTTTCTGTTTATATTCTCAAATGTTTTTAAATGTGACTTATATATTACTTAAATAAGTTTTTAAAGTTTAGGAAAAAAGCCTTAGAAATCAATAGTACAAAACCAGCAATAGCCCAGGCAGGTGTGGCTCAGTGGACTGAATGCCGGCCTGTGAACCAAAGGGTCGCCGGTTCAAGTCCCAGTCAGGGCACAGCCTGGGTTGTGGGCCTGGTCCCCAGTTGGGGGCGCATGAGAGGCAACCAATTGATGTGTGTTTCCTTCTCTCTCTTTCTCTCTTCCTCTCTCTCTAAAAGTAAGTATATAAAATCTTAAAAAAAAAAATCAATAAACGACTGGCGGAAGTAACGTGACCTATGAAGTAGTCAGGAAACTCTTTTAAAAAGGAAAATAGACTTCCGGCCAAGATGGAGGCTTAGACGGACACGCTAAGTCTCCCTCTACAACTAGAGAGGAATACAACTACTTCAAAACAAAGGATAACTAGAAATTCCAGAAAATAAAACTACACGGAAGCCCAACATATGAAGTTATAAACCAGCGGTGCCATTCGGGCAGGTAAGAGTTAAAGAGGGCAAAGCTGTTTGCGGAGCAGCGGGGCAGCGAAAAATCCCAGCGGCAGTCAAGCCCCTGGCAGTGCGCGACCCCAGCGCTGGGGAGAGCGGCCACCGCATCGCCTTGAACAGTGAGGCCCAGGGGGGCGGGAGGACGGATCCCGGTCTCCTAGCTGAATAACTGTGTGAATCCATTTTGGACACCCGCCCCCAAAGAAAGAAAGCACCACAGGGCTGCGAAATAGGTCGCAGACAGGCGCCGGGCGCTGACTTGTGACGCCAAACGGCGCCGGTCGCTGGGTCATTACGAGTACACAGGCACTGCCCCCGACAGCCGGCCCAAGAAAACAAAACGCATCTGTCAAAATGTGGCAGACAACTATAGAAATACCGGTGACACAACTCACCAGACAGCAGATAGAGAACCTGACAGATGAACAGATAAGAAACCTGTCAGAGGCTCAGTTCTGGGCCATTGTTATCAGGTGGCTTACAGAATTCACAAAAGAGCAGGAAAAAGATAAGAAAGAAGCGAAAAACATTCATAACGAAAGGAACAAAACCGCATACGAGACAGACGGTGAGGAAAAGAAATCCAGAGTTCATTTCAACAAACTGGAATATGGAGAAGGAACAAGCAGTCAACCAATGCAGCGAGAGGAAATGGGAAGCAGCAATGAGAGGATCAGAAACCTCTGGGACAGCTATAAAAGGCCCAACATAAGAATCATTGGTTTGCCAGAGAACGAGGAAGATGAACTAGAACTTGAAAAATTGAGTGAAAATATAATAAAGGAGAACTTCGCAGAATTGGGGAAGGGAATAGACTTGCAGGTCCAGGAAGCAAGGAGAGTTCCCAAGAGACTGGACCCAGGGAGAACCACTCCAAGACACATTATAATCAAAATGTCAAAAATTAAAGATAAAGAGAGAATCTTAAAAGCAGCAAGAGAGAAGAAAAGAATTATGTACAAAGGGGTCCCAATTAGACTATCAGCAGACTTCTCAAGGGAAACCCTACAGGCAAGAAGGGACTGGCAAGAAATATTCAAAGTAATGAAAATCCAAAACCTACAACCACGAATACTCTATCCAGCGAAATTGTCATTCAGAATAGAAGGACAGAGAAAGTGTTTCCAGGACAAAATAAAACTGAAAGAGTTCATTAGATCCAAACCACTGTTATATGAGATGTTAAAGGGACTGGTTTAAAAAAACAGAAGCTAGGGAGATGAAACAAAGGCAAACTAAATAGGCAACGAGAGTGGAAAAGGAACTGTGGGTACGGGAAGCATATTGGGGGGAGGTCAACAGGGAGGGGGAATGGGGAAAGGGAGGGAGATGATATAGGAATTGGGGATCAAGGTAGGAGGGAATGGAATAGACGGAGAGAGGTTGGGAGGAACTGTATGCACAACTAATGGACATAATCTAAAAGGGGGGGACAACTGGAGGGAGGGGGGCCACCGGGTGGAGGGGAGCAGAGGGAAGGGAAATTGGCACAAATGTAATATTTTAATCAATAAAACACATTAAATCTGAAAAAAAAAAATAAAAAAAAAAATAAAAAGGAAAATAAAACTATTCACCTCAAAGGGGCAAGTGAAGAGCCCGACCACCGCGTCCTCCCAGAGCACGGACGGGACAGAATGTCACCTCGCCCCCCTCTGCAGCCCCAGTGGGACCTGGGCTCCCCCGGCCCGGGCTTGCGCACGGTGCCCCTCGTGTTCATCCAGTCCTCGAACCATCATCTCTGCCTGCGGACCCAGGACAAGGACCCCGCCCAGGACGTACTCAGCAGCGAGCCGTCTCGGTGGCAGCAGCTCCCCGCATAGGTGCCCTCCTGGATCTCGCACTGCAGGCGGGTGGTCCTGGACGTCCCAGAACTGTCCCTTCTCACCGGCGTGGAGGTGACCTGGATGCTCGGCCTAGGCTCCTCTAATGGGCGCGTGCCCATGGGGGCGGCGACCAGCCTAGCGGAGCCGCCAGGACTCTCCCTGCCGCTCCCACCATCATGCTCCGAGGTGTCAGACGGTTCTGTCCGATCGAGGCCCTGATGAGCCTCACAGAAGCGCTGGCCTTCGCCAAGGTCGAAATAGGTGCCAGTGAGCAGCAACAGCTCCCTGTCATCCAAAGCCTCTGCACTCTGCCTGGGTGCCGCGCTCACCTCCACCTCGGAGCCAGCCGGCGAGGGGGAGGCCATCCCCACACGCTCCAATGAGGAGCAGGAACAGTCTGAGCAGGTGTGGTCTGTCCATCTGCTGAAAAACAGCTCCCTGACGTTCCAGGGAAGCGCATTCCCATTGGCCTCCGGGGGCTCCGCCACCTCTAGGACGCCAGGGAGGTCTGTGGCGCGGGCGTAGCAGGCCGAGGAGCTGCCCGAGCGGCCACCCAGCGGGTCACACAGCGACACAGGAGCAGAGCAGGGGACGTGCTCAACTGAGGGGACACCCCGAGGTTCCCCAAAGCTCAGCTTGGACAGCTGCTCCTTAAGTAAGCAGGTCTGTAGCTCCTCCCTGTCTTCTCGAGCTCCCGGCCACAGCCCCTCCACAGCCGGCAGTGGCGACAGCGAGCACCGCCCTGTCTCTGAGGGACTGGGGACTGCATCCAGGCTCCCCCATGGTGGGCCCACCCCTGCCGGCTGCCCCACGGTGTCCACTCGATGGGGAGCGGGGCTGGCAGTGCTCCGACGCCTGCCCTCCAGCTGCGCTTCCTGGGGCAGGCCACGCACCTCCCCCCAGCTCCCATCCTCAGCTGGGCTCAGAGCTTCAGAATCTTTACAGGAAGCAAATGGTCTCGTGGCCACGGGCCCAGACCTGCTTTCCCCCGAAAGCTCCTGTCCGAGTCCCCCTGTTGCTGTAGGCTCCTCCAAGGGCGGGTTCCGCTGGTCCTCAGGCAGTGACCGTTCCTGGGCTGCTGGGCCTCCTTCTGGGATGCTGTCCATCCTGGGGACCACAGTGCAGTTAACATGGTTACTTAGAAGCCACATGAGTCAAAAACAGATCACGCAAACTTCCTCTCTATTAGAGACAAGTACAGAGCTTTTAACAACATAAACTTTCGACAGAAAGAAGACTGAATTTTGCAACCAAGTTAAAAACTAAAGCAGCAGTGCACACCTTGTCCAGCTCAGTGCGCGTTTAGCAACAGCCAATCAGAAAGCCTTGAGCACCAGGACCGGGTGCCAGCGGTGGCATCCACCCAGCACACAGCAGCCCCGCCTCAGGCAGGAGCAGTGGGGGAAGGGGCGAGTGTTCACGCCCTGCGTGAAGTTAGCCCGTGCCCGGCTACAAATGTCATCTGACCCCGCGGCCAGGGGAAAGGACCAGGAAGCCGGCAAGAGCAGGGCCTCCGTGGGGGTTCACTGCTCCTCAGAGCTGGAACGGAGCCCCTGAGCACGTTCAGCACGGGGTGGCCACTGAGGAAGAGGCAACCACCATACAGACAGGGCAACTGTGGGGGAACCTGGGTTAGGACGCCCCTCTGGGCAGCCCGGTCGCCGTGGCCCCCATATGACAGACCCGTGTCGGGCCCAGGCACACACCAGCACCAGGACCAGTGGGTGTGGCTATGCCCAGCCTCGTGGGGCAGACGTGTCGGCAACGTGGTAAATGCACCAGTGGTTCAGAGAAGCACAGAAGACAAAGGACCCCACTCAAGGACAGGCCCCACGCAGGAGGGAACAGTGCGAAGCGTTTGGAGGAACAGCAGGAGATTGTTTGCTGGGGGACCTGAGTTTGGGGCGAGGGTCGGCAGAGGCCAGACAGTGTGCTTCTGTGCCTCTCGCTATAGCTGCCTCTCCCCTTCCCCACCCACCCAGCGAGGCCAAGATGTCAGCCCCGGGCCCATCGCAGGAGCTGCAGGTCCTCTGCGGGGGGCAGCTGAGGCAGGAGGACCTGGCTCCCCTCGCCCAGCAGGGCAGACCCCTCTGATGGGGTCCCGGGGTCAGGCCCCGGGCAGGCCTGCGCTGTCTCTCCTGTCTCTGCACCTCCCCAGCACCCAGTGTCACCTTGTCACCAAATTCTGGCCACGGAGAAGGGAGGGAGTGCGGGGAGAGCCCTCTCCTCCCCCACCATGAGGAACCCGGGGACCGGGGGCCTCCCTCAAGGCCTCAGCCCCAGGCCCACAGTCTAAGGGCCCTCCGCTGCTCCCCAGCTGACTGAGACGTGGCTGGGCTCAGCAGTGTGGGGCCCTCCCTGCGCAACCGCTTCCCAGAAACCCGCTGTCCAGGTGCTGAGCAGCTCAGGGCAGAGTGCAGCCTGCCCCCAGTGAGAGCCCTGCGCGGGCACCCGAGGGCCGCCCCATGGCACCCAGCCTGCTGGGGCGGAGCCTCCCCGTCTGAGGAGGAGCCAGGAGAGCCCGCGGTTAACTGCCCACACCACCAAGAGCGGGCACCGCGGTGAAGGAGGGAGAGGCGAGGGGGCCTAGACACACACAAGGACAGACTCATACGATTTTGAAAATGAGAAGATGGTGTTGTATCAGCTCCTGGGACCCAGCTGAACGTTTCCTTCCAGGTAAAGTGGGGGCCACTGCATAGCGGCTGCTGAGGACCACGCCAGGTAACCCACAAGGCCCAGGGCACTTACCCCGGGGAGCGCGGGGTTGCGGGGGCAGAGGGGAGCCGGCCTCTGTCCGCCGGGGCCTGGGCCTCTGTTACAGCATCCTGGCTTCCCTCTGGCTTTGGGGTCCTATCTGATGGCAGCGCGTGGCCACCGGCGAGCACATTAACCCCTAGATCCGGTAACAACAGCAGAAGTGTCTTCCACGTGCAGGGCGGGGGCGAGGGGGTCAACTCCACCTGTCTCGCCTTCGCAGCCTGTCCCGACTCCAGCCACCCCGGGCACCCAGTCCAGGCCAGCACCCTGGGCCCACCTTGCTGCACTGTCCTGGGCCCTGCACTTGGCAGCATGACCTCACTAATGCCAGGGTCAGAGCAGGTCCCTCATCAGCCACAACCCTCCAAGGATTCTTCTCTGACTTGGGTAAAAGCCACCACCCCTCAGCTGACCCCCCAGCTCTGTGCCAGAGTCCCGCGACCCTCCCGGAACTGCCCCCAGCCCGCCCGCCCACCCAGGCGGCTGGGCAGCGGGCAGAGCCCAGTGCAGCTCCTCCTCGCGCCCTGTCAAGGGAAGGTGAGCCCCCAGAAGGCTGTGGGCACTTCAATCCTGTGAGCCCAGCTGCCACAGCCCCGAGCTCCAGGGCAGGTCCCTCCAGGGCAGGAGCCCTGAGCCCGCAGTCCTCAGTGGACAGGAAGAGGCCGCATGGAGTGGGGACTGGGCAGGCAAGTGGGTAACTCGAAATGTTAAGGCAAAAGCACTGCAGGTTAACACGATAAAGACACCCTGCTGTGAGGTTCAGCTCTGGGGTTACCTGATGATCTTCGATACCAGCTCAACCTCCAGCCTCACTTAGAAGGCATTGTGGGGGGGCGGGGGGAGGGTCCTAGGCCAGCAGGGAGCCCCAGTCCCCCCCCACCAACACACCAGTGAGACACGGCTGTGTGTCCTGGCCCAGCAGAGACTGAGGACATCGAGCCCAGGTTCACAGTCCCGCTCTCTCCCCATCACACCTGCGGCGCCCAGGCCCCCGCCTCCTCCTGCCCCCACGGGGGAGGCTCGGGGAGGCTCAGGCAGGCTCGCAGGAGAAGGAGGCAGGCCTCACCCTGGGAGGAGGTCCAGCCCTGCAGCGGGCCCCCGGGCATCTCCCCAGGCCCGCAGAGGCTGCCCATGTCCAGGCGGCTGAGCAGGTCTGGCAGGGGCAGCACGCTGTCGGAGGTAAGGCCCATGCGGCGGTAGAAACCTGGGATCAGGAAGGTGATGTTCTAGAAAACAAACAGCGGCGCTCAGACTGGGCGAGTCCTGCCCCACTGCCTGCCCACGTTGCCTGCTGGGAGGCCCCTGGGGTGTCATCCCTCCAGGTGAGAGAGACAGGGTCCAACTCCTCTGAACGGCCTGAAGGTCCTGACCCTCAATGTGCAATCTGTAACTTCTCCCCTTTTTCTTATAAAAAAGATGAAATTAACACTCTGAAGCTAGTGACTCTGATACCTGCCCATCCTCCGACGTCTGGCCTTTGCCCACATTCCCCTTGGACTGGGAGCCCAGGCGGGCCAGCTCCCAGCTGCATGAGTCCCACCGTAGGAGGCCAAACGGGCCTCCGCAGCAGGAAGCTGCCCCCGGGGTGCAGCAGGGGCCTGCCCCACACTGGCCTGTTCTCAGCGCCAGGGGTCGGGCCCAGGGGGGCAAGGACAGCCGCTTCCTCCGTACCTGCATGTGGCCCCCCACTCCCAGGTGGCCCCTGGGAGCCCCACTACCCTCAATGTTCCTGCAGGAACCCTTTGTCCAAAAATCATGCTGACTGAGTCTCCACGAACTGCAGCTGAACTGTGAGCCCGGGCGACGCTGCCCGCAGCCTACTCCATGGGGAACCGGATGGGCCGTCCCATCAAAGCAGCTTAAAGGGGCAACTCGTGATGCAGATGCATGCTGCCCTGTGGGGACCACGTCTGTGGTGCTTCGTGTGCAGTAACCGGCCCAGCACCGCCATGCCATCGCGTGCGGAGACGCCCACTCCCACATTCAAGGAACGAAGAGAAAGCTCAACCGAAAAGGTCACAGAGACACCTTCCTCCGAGCCTGGCCGAAGGACAGGCTCCCCAGCAGCCCCCAGGACAGCCCGGAAGTATGGACCAGCCCCCCCACACCCCCAGGGTGCAGAGCCAATGCCCACAGCCCTAACACACGCCCTCATCCTAGACGCACTCCCCATGGGGCTTCGAGGCCTGAGCCCCTCCCCGTCCTGGCATGGCCTGGAGGTGGTCCGGGGGCCCACAGCGTGCTCAACGCAGGGTCCAGGAAAGTGAGCGGGCACCTGTCTTGGCCACATGCCTCCAGTGAGGCACGAAGCACAGGCCTGGGGCCGGCGCACACCCTCGGGTGGGCACAGACCAGCTCTCCCAGGGACGCGGCTGCCACCCAGAGGCCCACCTTGCCCAGGAGCTCGGTCCTCCCGTAACCGAACAGCATCAGCGCAAAGCTGTGGTTGATGCCGTAGATGGTCCCGTCCGGCAGGAGCGTGATGAGGCCGCTGAGGGTGAAGAACACCCAGACGGACGCCGAGTAGCCCAGCTCGGGGGCCGCCAGACCAGCTCCTGCCCCCTCACCACTGGGGTGGGGCTTCAGCTTTAGGCTCAGAGGGAAGGTGGTGCCATCCTTGGCTCTTCCAACCAACCTCTGAGTCTTGAGGTTCTGAAAGAAAGATGCACCTCCTGCGGCCGAGCTCTGGTCTCTGCTGCTCTTGACTGTCCATCGCTGGCCTGTCGGGGGGGCACCCAAGCATCCGGCTCCCCACAGCCCCCTCCTCCCACCACCCCCCAGGGCAGGAAGGGCGGGCGGCGGGGCTCTACCTGAGGGAGGTGCTGGCCAGGTGCAGGGAGCTGCACGGACGGGATCAGGTCTGTGACGTGCTGCCCGGCCACCGTGTCCTCGCACTCGTAGCCGTGCAGATGGGCAAAGACACTGTCGCAGGATGTGATGGTTCCCTGGGAGGAAAAGCCGGCGTTGTAAGGAGGCTTCTTGCTCTACACTTCAAACTTCACAGGACCCAGTGACACATTCCGGCCACTCCTGCCGCAGGAGGCACGGGCAGCGTCAGCTGGCTCCTCGTGCTGCGCGGCCTACGCCGTGGGCTGGAGGCAGCCGCGGAAGCCCAGCACCCAGAGGCTCCCGCCCACACCGCGACCGCCACCACGCTCACGCTCACCGGCTGCGTGTCTGCAGCCGCCCCCGAGGGACTCCCGTGCACTGTGTCATTGCTGTGTTAACACAACCCTGAGAGCCATGAGCACAACCTGATTTCACCGAGGAAGAAACTGAAGCACGAGTGGCTGGGGCTCCTACCACACGGGCACGGCTGCCGAGGGGCTCGCGGTGGGGGCCGCCCCCCAGAGCCCTCATCCGTCCCTGCCCAGAGGCACATGACGGGACTAGTGTGTGACACACCGGGGACGGCCCAGCGCGTGCGGCTGAGGAACAGCAAACTCACGTCACTTCGGAAGGAGACCCAGGCCGAGGCCCTCTCCACCGGCTCCAGCACAACCACGCAGCACAGGCGCGGCTCCTGCCGCACCCGCTTCATCCACACGGACACTGGGATCCGCTCCCCGCTGCGGCTCACCACGTCCACCTGCGGGCAGGGACCGGCTGCACCTGTGCCCCAGCACCAGGCCTGCCCTTGCCAAGCCCGTGGCGTTTTGGGGCTCCGCTCACCGGCCTGACATTTCGGCAACTGACCAAAGTGCAAGCCCTGGACCGTCCAGCCCTGAGTGAGGTCCTGCCGGAGGAGCAGGCTTCCCATCAGCAGTGTCTTAAAGAAACACAGCACGTGCCGAGGGTCTTCGTCCTCCTCCTCATGGCTCAGGCCCCTAGACGGGCCATTTTTCGGGTGTCGTGGACCCTGTCTAACTTCTCTGGGCCTGAGACTCGGAGCTCAGCATCTGACATGCAGTTCAACCTGTCCAAGTCCGGGCTGGACATGTCACATGGGCCCGAGCAGCAAAGCTCCAGGAAGCCTTCCCAGTCCTGCCAGCCCCCAAGCCCCCCAAAGAGTAAAAGCATATGTTTCTTTTTCAGGAATCGGGTGTGGTGCCTGCAGGTCTGACCCTGTGTGCCCCCGCTGCCCCGCTGTACCCCCCACTGCCCCTTTGGCTGGCAGCCACTCCACAAGCCCACACTCACCACCGTGCCAAACACCACGGTGGCGTGGCCGTCAGCCTCCACGTGCTCCTCACTGAGGGCTTCCAGCACGTCACAGTCTGGCTTCAGGAAGAACTGCGTGAGCCTCTGGCCGATCAGATCGTGGCTGCTGTAGCCCAAGAGCCGGCAGGCATTGTCGTTGGCAACCAGGACCTGCGTGCGGCAGGGAGAAGACACCGGCTACACCAGCAGCATCTCTGGCCCCCAGGCAGCCTCTCCTGACCATCTGCTGTGGGCGGCTCACACAGTGAGACCCTTGGGTCCTCTGGGTCTCAACTAAGTAGAAACAAGAACGTCCCCCAGTCAGTGCCCAGACCGCGTGTCCTTCCCCGGCCAAGACGGGCGTGTCGTCACCACCGCGAGGCAGCGGTGGGAGTCAGACCACGCCTCCAGCCGGCACTTTCTCTCGGGCACTGGACACAGCTCCTAGCTCGGTGCAGCCACACCTTAGCGAGCACACACACCCAACAGGCTCCCGCCCCTCCCTGAGTCTCAGTCCTCGCAACAGGATTCACTGAATGTGACAGTCACGGTCAGGTCTCCGAATTCATCTCTTCTGTTACTACACAGGAAAACCAAACGTTTTTCTAATTGCACTTAAAACGCACAAGCACCTCTGGCTGAGGTTACAAGTCGAGGCACAGACCCCAAACCCAGGGCTCATCGGAGGGCAGCTAGCACCTCCGAGGTCTTGGCGTCCACTGTGAAGATGGCCTTGTTGGGGTTGCTGGCAGGGCCCGGGAGCAGGGGCATGGAGCACCCCGAGGACAAGCCGCGCAGCAGGGAGCAACAGGATGCGCTGTCCAGGGACGCGGCCGGGCCGGCCTGCTCGGCCGGGGCTGCGCACGGCACTTTCCCGCTGCAGATGTTTTGGGCAGCCAGCGACGAGAGACAGTAGGAGCTCCATCTGTCTTCTGGAAAGAAAAGGAAAAGACACTTTAGACCCTGAGGCAGCCAGGAGCTGCTTCTGAAATGCACAAAGCCCCGTCCTTGCCCCCAAGCCCCCCAAAAGGACTAGGCTAACGTGTGTGGGTGTGTCGCACAGGCCGGAGTCCCGCTAAACACCCCCAGGGGCTCCACGTCAGCAGAGCTGTGTCCCTGGGAGCTCATCACCTGCCCAGCCAAGGGGCGCTCTTCCGCGTCCGCTGTTCCAGTACCTACAGCCCGGACACTGCCCAGTCGCTCGTCTCCTGAATGTCACGCACTGCCTGCCGCCTCCACTCCCCTCCCTCCATTCCGCTCCGTTGCCTTGGAAAGCCTGCTCCGGCACCGCCCCAGCCACACCGCCCCCTACAGCGCCCTGCCCGGCCTCCCAGTGCCGCCCCCATCTCAGTAATGCTGGCCAAACCAGAGTCACCCCCTGTCCCTTCTGAGGAGCCCCCACCTTGTCAGTTAGTGGCCTCACTGACCAGGACCCCCACGGCTGCCCAGGCCCCCTCTCTGGAGGTGGCCAGTCCCAAATTCGGCTCCACCACCTCTTGCCTCCAGACAAGCCCCATGGCGTCAGCTCTACCTTTGCTGCCCAGGGACCAGGCCCCAGGCCAGCGCACCAGGCTGCAGCCCAGTCCTGCGGGGGCTCCCACATGACCCCCACACCCCTACAGACGACAAGCTCCTGAAAGGCAGAGCGACGCTTTCTTCCTCGCTGTGTCTGGGCTCTGAGCTCCAGCTGACTTGGAGACGTCAGTGATGGGTGGGCAGCGGGCCCAGCTCCGGGCCACCCCTAGGAACCCCTGCCGCTCCGACCCGGGTCCCAGAGGGCCTGCCTGAGTCTCCGCGCAGTCAGTGGGCGCCGGCTGAACCGAGCCAGCAGAGCCCCCTCTCCACCGCAAGGCCACCCCGCCAGGAGAGCGCCGCCCACGCTCTGAGGCGCGAGAGAACATTGTGCTCTCATCTGACCCGAGACATGGAACAGATTTCCAACCGCTGCCTGAAAAGCAGCATTTCCCGCCTAAGAATCTCACAGGACAGATGCCACAGGAAGGGCCTGCGGCGCCGTGGGCCCGGCACTGGGAGCCCCAAAGCCTAGGCCTCTCTCTGCAAGGACAGGACCAGAAGCCCACAACGGCCACACGGAGGCTGTCACCGGAGAGCAGTGTCCTGCTCTGGCAGAGCTTCGCCAGCCCGTTCCTTCTGCTCGGGTGTCTGCGGGCCGAGGACACAGACTTGCTGGGCTCGGGGGGCGTCTGCGCAGCGGGGCCCTTGGCGGGCTCTGGCGGGGCCCCACACAGGCTCCTCCGATCGTCCTCCGAGGCCGGCGAGCCCCTGTCCTCCATCGGGAGCCGGTCAGCCATGGAACAACCGCCAGCTACAAAACAAGGGGACCCTGATCAACACCTGCAATGCGAGAACATAAGGACGTTTTAACCAACTAATTCTTCCTAAGGCTGCGTTAAGCTTGGCCCCAAGAGACTCACACACCCAACTGCCCTTTGGGTCGGGACTACGACAGGACGGGAGTCGAACCCAAGTCTCGCTAAAAGGCGCCCTTCCGAGGCCTGCACAGGAAGAGGCGGGAAAGGAGGGGAGAGAGACGGACTGGGTGGGAGCGGGCGGGGGGAGGCCGGCTGAGGTCGCACGGACCGAAGGGCGCTCAGGTCCAGAGCAACGTGACCCAGGCCACGAGCCAGGTGGGTCCGACCAGCTGCAGCATCAGCCAGAGCTCAAAACGCAGCAACATGAGGCCCAGGCTGAGGGTCTGGAGATGGCCCGCACTGGAGGCTTGTTTTTAACTTTTTATTTTTAGACACTTGTGAATTTTCATGCAGATATAAGAAAAAATACAGAAAAAAACCCATGTGCCCCTCCCTGGGTCCCCCCAGTGGTGACACCTTACGTAACCACAGGACAGACAAGCCTCCTGGAGGCCTGGGCCAGGCCTGATGGAGTGAGGAGCCTTGCCGGGGGGGGGGGGGGGGGGGGGGGGGGGGGGCGACGGTTGCCCACCAGAGCCTGCGTCCCACCTCTAGGCCACTTTCTAGGGATGCCGAGCCCCAGAGCTCCGGCCAAGCTCCCAGAACCCCCGGCCTCCGCCCCTCACCGGCCCTCCCCCTGCAGCACACAGGGACCTGAGGACAAGGACAGGCGGGTGCGGCCTCCGCAGGAAGATCAGGCTTCCAAGGGCAAGCCAGGCGCCCACACAGAGGGTGCACGAGGCCCCTCCCACACAGGATGGACCTTCCCAGACCGCCACAGTCCGGCTTGGGGCTCCAAGGGGGCCACCCACCAGCGCCCCCCCACCCCACCCCCCGGCTTCAAGGCCGTCGCCATGAGGCCATCGGGACAGGAGGGCAGTGCCGGCACAACCAGCTTGTGGGCCCGAGACCCCATCATGCCCTTGTGACTCACCACAGACAGAAATTCATCCCAGGTGAATTTAAGAGCAAAAGGTAAAAGTTTTAGAAGGATGTTAGCGGACTGGACAACTGAGCGGCCCCTGCTACCCCAGGACAACTAGATCTCACCAAGAGTGTTTTCATGGCGTCTCTCAACTACCTGAAAGTAGGAGAAACTTCCAAAAAGAACGAACAATACACATGCGTTGAAACTAGACCTGTGAGAGGGAATCATCCCAAAGAGACCAGAAAACTCCCGAGGCTCCCAAATGCAGCCAGTGACCCTCGAGAGGGCCAGGGTGGCCCTCATTCAGTGGCACCGCCCAGACCCTGGCTAAAGCCACCCTTTCCAAAGCCAAGCAGCCTAAACATAGGCCTGCAGTTCTCCAAAGATTAGGAGCAACTAAATATGCTCTCTTCCCGTTAAACCGACAGGAAAACAAGCTGCCATGAGTGATTGTGTGCGGAAATCAAACAATAAACTTAGATACACAACACACTCGATAGTGGAAATACCTGTAAATGTTTAAAAATATGGAAAATGAAGAGCAGGAAAGTTTCTCTAATGACTAGCTAGATTTTGAAAGATATGAACATTTTAGAAATGAAATTAAAAAATTTTTATTATTAAAACAATATTTGTAATTAACACTTTCCCACAAAGAAAACTCTAGGACCAGATGGCTTCACTGTGTAATCCTATCAAACATTCAAAAAGAAAATAACATCAATACCACACAAACTCTTCCAGAAGTTAAAACAAGCAGGGCACATGTCCAATCCAGTTTTTGAGGCCGGGTCATTATCCTGATGCCAAAACCAGACAAAGACATTGCCAGAAAAGAAAACTACACACCAATAACCCTCATGAACACAGATTTAAAAAATCCTCAACGAAATACTTGCAAATCCATCAAGCAGTGTGTAAAAAGGGTAACACGCTACAGGAATGAAAGGCTGGTTTAATATTTGAAAATCAATTCAAGGTAACCCACCGTATGAACAGGCCAAAGAAAAAATCTACATTATCATATCAGATGATGCAGAAAAAGCATCTGACAAAGCCCGCACCCCTTCAGGAGGGAAAACAGCCAACGACGAGGAGCCCAGGAACAGGTCCTGCGCGCCTTCAGGGGCCCGCATGGAGACCCTGCGCTGGCAGCACCCGCCCTGGGCCACGGAGCACCTTCCTCCGGAGCCTCGTCCCCGAGCAGCCTCCTTGGGGGGCCGAGCCCGGGCCCCAAGGCCAGAAAGGAAAGCAAAGGGACGCCCTGGAGAGGAGGCCGGGAAGCTGCCTCAGTTCACAGAAGACACGGCCATTTACAAAGGAAGTCCTAAGGACTCGCCCGATCAACAAACCGAACTTTCACTAAAGCGGCGGGAGGAAAAGGGAGCGAACAGACACGTCACCGAAGGCGGCAGGCAAAGCGCAAAGCGGCCCGTGAGGACGCGTCCGCTTGTCGTCCGCTCACCGGGGAAACGCACACGGGCTCGCGCTGCCGCAGCCCTGTCCGCGGAAGTGAAGGGGGCAAACGCGAAGGCTGCTCAGACCACGGCGCGCTCGAGCCCATGCGGGGGGTGGGGGTGGCAGCTGCCAGGGGCCGAGGACTCGCCCGCGCGCATGTGCCCGGAGACCTATGCACAAACGCGGACAGCCCCAAACGGGACCAACGCCACGCCCATCACCAGGAGACCAGATAAGCAAACCAAGGCCATCCGCACGAGGCTCCTGCCCGCAGGGACAGCGAACGAGCGAGGGACGCGGGCAGCGGCACGTGCGGAGAGCGGCGCCGCCCACATGCAGGCAGGCACGGACGCGTGTCCCGCAGGCTCCGCCGACGTCCCACGCCAGACGAGACAACCCCCTTTCCCGGGGCGCGGCGGTGGCAGTGACGACCTCCGACTCCCCCGCGTGGCGCCCGCGCTCGGCGCACGTCTCAGTGAGCACCCAGCCGCCGGCCTAACGCGGCACGTCGTGTCGCCTGTGAAATGCATCTCCGCGGAGTTAAGGCCCCCTGGCAGCGGCTGGGGACAGCAGGCGCAGTTACAGCTGCAGAGAAAATCGGTGACTCGGGGCACGTTTCAATCAAGGGCCCGGGCGCAACCCAGGGAAACATCACGGTCCAGGGAGCAGTTAGTTAGGAGATGCGGACGGAGCGGAAGAAACATCTGGACAGACGCGGGTGGACGTCTTCAGTAACAAGGAGAGAAACGCACAGACCCGGCCCCCGGCGGGGACCGCAGCCCACCGGGCGTGGACACAAACTGCTAAGCCACTGTTGCTGGTGACTGCAGGAACAACACGGAGCCCGCCCACGGGCGGTGCACGGGGGACGCCAGACACATGACAGAGGGGCTGCGAGTTGCCCCCCCGAAGCCCCAGGGCCGTTCGAAGCCGAAGGAAGTGGCGAGACAGCGGTGTCCAGGCCGGAAGCAGTAACGCAGCTACCTGCACATCGTATAAACGCAGACGCCGGGGGCAGAGCCCTGACCCGTGGGAATCGAAACACGCACCTTCGAAGAAAGTGAGACAGACTTTCTACACGGCTTTGGGTTGGAAAGGTTTTCTCAAACAAGGCAAACTTAATGCTAGAGGTGAGAGTATCTGTTCACAAAAAATATACCATCAAGAAAGTGAAATAAGCCACGACTTATTTGTCACACATACAACCAACAGAGTTAACATCCGGGACACTTTAAAGGTCAGTAATTTAAACTCTAAGACATGGAGCCCGATGGAAAAAAGAATGAGACAGGAACAAGTTGCACAGAAGAGGAAACCCTAATGGCCAATAAACCTATGACAAGAGGCCTGCGCCCTGACTGGGAATCGAACCTGCGACCCCTGGGATTGCAGGCTGGTGCTCAGTCCACTGAGCCACACCAGCCAGGACTTAATGATTTTTTAAAGCAACGACAGTTTGGGATTTGGGAGGATTTGGGGGGGAGAGTGAAAGGTGATTATCATGGGACGCTGAGCCCAGAGAGGCCCTCATGGGGCCTGGGAGTAATCCTATTTCCGTTGCCAGTGTTGATTCCAGAAGGCGGGAGGGACCTTGCTCAGACCAAAGAGAAGCAAGGCGAGGTTTGCAGAGAGCTTCTGGGACAGAACTCCTTCCTCTAATGGGTGACCTTCTAGAACCAACCGTCTTCCTGCCCCCAGAACACAAGCAGGAAAGCAAACAGCTCCAGCTGCCCCACCACTGCCAAGCAACCAGAAGCAGAGCCAGCCACAGGACGAAGCCAGCAACGTGTGGACAGCAGAGCACAAAATGGCAAGAATGCCACTTTGAGCCAGCAGTGAACCCATCCTAAAACCTGCCTTCCTCTGGACTTCAACGTTGGGGCCAATGACCTGCCTCACTGTCAGGGCCATGTGGAGACTGTGTCTGTTTCTTGCATCGAGGAAACCTGAACAGCACCCAGGATAATGGCTGTTGTAACAGAGGGTGGAGGCAAAGGCTTCCTCAAGGAGGCAGTGCACAGAGCTGCCAGGCACCCAGGCACCGCGGGGCCACAACGCCTTCCAGACACAGTGCCTGTTGCCCTTGCAGGGGAGCATAACTCCCAGCGCCCCCCGTCCGCCCCGTGCCTGCCCAAGCAGCCTGGATGTCATCCCTAAGATTGACTGTAATGAGCTCCGCGCTTGGGAGCATCAAGACCAGATGCACGTTTTACAAGGATCACTACGGGGCAAGGGGGGGCGGGGGGATGGGGAAAGGTTCCAGTAATCCAGGCCAAAAATGGTGAGGTCTGAACTAAAGCAAATGGCAGAAAGACGGCCGGGGAGCCCAAAGAGAAAACTCGACCCAGAACTGTCATCGGCTTACAGCTCATGAGGCCAGAGGGTGGAAGGCAACAGGTGCGTGCACCCCATTCCAGCTCAGGCCATTGCCATCCTCTGGAAGAGAAAATGGCTGGAGATACAATGTAGGAGAAATCAGGGGACATCCAAGAGAAGATGCCGGGACGCCGTGGCTGCAACCACGGCTCATGCATTCATCCACGAGCAGGTACAGAAAAGCTCCCGGTGCCGAGCATCGTCGCAGCTGAGCAAGGCAGTCTCCATTCCGGAGCTCACCTTCTCGGAAGACAGGCGATCACAACGGATAAAGCGCACACAGTTAGCTCCAGGGGAGCAGGGGCGCCGGACGAGCCGGGCCGAGAAGGAGACACGAGGACCAGGGAGGGAGGCCAGGGCCGGGTCCCGGGGCGCGGCGCGGGGCAAACGGCCGCAGGGTAGCGGGCCACCGCCGCGCCGGAGCCGCCCGAAGGGGTGCAGACAGCGCCGGGGGCAGAGCTCGGGCTTACTCGGCCGAGGGCAGGGCATAGCCCGGCGGCGGGACCCCGCAGAGCGCCAGCTGCCTCTCCGGAGCGCAGGCAACTCACCGGGGGCTGCCGATAGATTCCCCGCCAAACTGGCTTCACCCAGAAGTACGGAAGTCGAGCTTCCCCTCCAGCCCTACCGGCCAATCACAGAGCAACTCACGGCGATTGACAGACCGTCTAAGCCAATAACTGGTGCCTGTGGGCGGGACTCAGCAAATTTGAGTGGAGAAGCCCGCGCTGACGGTTGCTAAGGACGCACGGGACTCCTACGGCGCCTCCGAGGAGCCAAAAGAGATGGCCAGCCCGGTCCAGCAGACGCCGGTTTCTCCTCCAGCACGGTCCAGCAGGCGCCGGTTCCTCCACTCTCAGGATCGAGAAGGGTGAGCAGCGCGGAGCTCGCCTTTCAGCAGCCCCAGCGCGCCCGCGGTGCCGAGGGCTGACAAAGGCTGCTGCGCCCGCTGTGGGCTGGGTCTGTGTCCCGGGTCCCGAGTGGCTCTCCCGTCACCTGCGGCGGAGCCGGGCCCGGGCCCCGGCACGAGCGCAGGCGCCCGCTCTGACCCCTCTCTCGTCGGCAGCCGTCCGTCTCGAGAGACGATGGTGTAGCTTCTTAAGAGTCTATCTGCACCGCCGAGAATGGCTGTGCAGTCCAACTCGGGAGTGACACGGTATCTGTCTCCTCCCGTGTTGAATCGACATCTTACGATGACGCTGGAGTGTCCTCTCCAGTGAAACTGAAGCTACAGAGCCTGGGCAGGGTGATATGGAGGGTCTGCTGTTGCCCATGCAGCAGACCCCCCCTCTCTTCGCAGCTGAAGGGTCCAAGGGAAAGACGGAGTCAATACAGCTTGGCTTCAGGTGCGCCGCAGGAGTTGCCGGTGTTGACTACAACGTCAAACCGCCTACATTGAACGTAAACTGGAGGCGGCCACTTTACACGGACTTAAGTCCGCGCGGCGACGCTGGGACAAAGTCGGCCCAATGTGCAGATGCGGCCGTTGAGGCCAGGGGGTCCGACCTTGGGGGCCCCAAGCAGAGACCCGGTGCGACCCAGCGCACCTCCCAGGTCTTTCTTTCCGTGGCAGCGTGCGTGCACCGTACCACTTCCCTGGCTCCTCTCCTCATAACGCCCCCGGGCGTTCTTAAGTTACCAGCCCCGGGGAAAGTGAGGCGGGCGGCCTCAGGGATGGACTACGATTCCCATGAGGCGCTGGGGCCGCGCAGGCGCGTCGAGGCTCAGGCATCCCTGTGCTGGGATTCCATTGGCTGGGCCAGCTCTAAGTTAGGAATCCTGATTGGCCGATGAGCCTGAGGCGACAGATTCCGGAAAGGTGAAAAAGCAGCGGACATGGCGGCGGAGCGCGGCGCGGGCCAGCAACTGTCGCAGGAGATGATGGAGGGTGAGCAGCCCCGCGGGGAGGCGGCCGAAGGGCCTAGCAGGCGGGGGGCGGCGGCCCGCCACTGCCTTGCCCGAGAGAAACGAGGCGTCCCGCTTCTGGTCGCGGCCTGGGCCCCGCTGTGCGGCCCCTGACAGCTGCCGGCCGGCTCGGGGGGCGGGGGCGGGGGCCGGGAGGGCGCGGCGGCCCGTGGGTGGGGCCGGCGGCGCGGCAGTCCCGGAGCCCGGGCATCCACCAGCTGCTTGGAGACTCGCCCTGATCCACCGGCCTGACCCGTGGAGTCGGTCCCCGTGCATCTAGTTGGTGGGGAGCTCGTTCGCGAGCGTGGCCGCCGCGGAGGAGGGTCCTCTCGAACGCGAATGGATCGCGGGGAAGGGTGACGCGCTCCCCAGAGCCTGTTCTGGAGCACCGGTGCCAGCTTGCAAAGTTATCACAGTTGCGCAAAGGCCAGATTCGGCTCTTCCACTTTGTTGGGAAGACGACGTGCGTCTCTGCGCGTGCAGCTGTGGACACGCGTGCACCCCCGCCCGCCCCCGCCGGAGAGGCGGCTCCTGCCGAGTGCTCCCGGGCTGGGTTCCTGGAGGAGACGGCGCTCGCGCGTCGGGGCTGGGGAAGGCGGGAGCAGGGGGCGGGCGCGGCGAGGGAAGAGCCCGCGGGTTTGCGCGCACGCCGGGGCTGCACGGCCGGAGCCCGCTCCAGGTGGAACCGTGAAGGTTCCGCAGGGTTTGTTGGAGACAGAGTCGGGGAAGGTCGAAGGTCATCTCTGGCGGAGGAAACCACCCAGTCAAAGGCGAAGGACGGAAAGTGGCCTATTGGGCGGAGAGTCTGGCCAAGGCTGACAGCCCTTCTGGGTGAGGGCGGAGAGCTGGCGAGAGGGCCGTGGAGGGGAAGTGCTTGGCCCCTCTTGGACTTGGGGACCCTTGGATCTTTCTCAGCAGGGAAGTGCTTCTTCCTATGGTCCCCTCCTCCCTCTGTCCTGCCCAGCCGTTGCCCTGTCTTGGTAAATGGCAAGTACAAAACCCAGGCATCTCCCTCTCCCCTCCTCCCACCTGGCCAATCCAGCAACAGCTCCACGTTTTCACACCTCTTCCATTGCCACTACCATCAGCCAGTCCTAAGTCACCTGACGTGCCCAGGACCCTCTGCAGTCCTCGGGGTAGAGTCCCCGGTCTCACTTCGGCTGCCCTTCCTTGGGTAAGCGCCTCCTGCCCAGGGCTGGGCTGCCGAATGTGCTCCCCCAAGCTGAGCCGGGAGCACAGAGTGCAGGGGTTTGCCTCGCGCTCTGAAAGTGGGTGAGCCTGTGAGACCTTCCAAAGCCGAAATGGCGTAAAGCAAAGCGGTGACCTTAGGGCACGTCTCGCTGACAGATGCACAGAATCCAGGCGAAGCACAGACACAGCTCAGAGCTCTGGCGGCTTGATGCGGCTATGCTGGGTGTGGCCCCTGGGGAGGGCGCGGTGGAGCCCCACGAAGGGCTCGGGCTCACTGCAAAACAAAGTGACGCTGTTCTTGCTTTTGACATTTTTTTTTCCCATGAAAGAAAATCCTCTTTGGAGACTTTTCATTAGTGTAAACAGGTACTAATGTAGTTCTTTCTTAAAAATGCCACAGCATACAGTGAACTTTTAGGAAGCAGAGGACGCCTGCAATTAATTTATTGTATGTCTACTGCTTTTATTTACTAAAGGCTAACTGCTTCTGTGCCTTTTCTAATTTAATTCTGAGCCAACCTGAGTACAGGCACTATATTAGGTCCCTTCTGCGGATTTGAAAGTTCGGGCTTAGAAAAGGAAGTAACCTGCCAAGCCGGGCCTCTAGGAGCAAGCTGTAGACTCAGGAAGCATCGTGGGCGTTCCGGAAGTTTTTGGAATCAAAGATCAGGGTTTTAGAATCAGATCTGATTCTCTGGCAGTGGAGTCTACACTAGACAGAGTCAGTGCAAGATGGGGAGGCCAGCCAGGAGCTGGTAATGAGGCGCTGAGCCAGGGCAGTTGCCAGGGACAGGGAAGAGGGACAGACTTGGAGGTTCCGGAGGTGGGTTTCATAGAACACATTTAGTCCAGCATTCCTTTCCTGGATGCTGCCCCACGAGGCCCCGTGGGGACACAGAAAGGAAGCGGCACCTCCTTCCCCCTGTAGAGAAGCCAGACTCAGGAACGAGAAGGCTTTCAGTGTAGGGGATAATTCCAATCAGTTAGTGCTGGGGGCTTCCAGACAGACTTCCAAAGAGGCCATGGAAGAGTTAGGAGAGAGGAACATTACTTGATATTTTGCCAGTGAATGTTTACCAGTCTGCCACATTAAATCATTGCCTTATTTATTGTCTCAAACAATATCTGTGGACCAGCCCCTCAAAGCTCTGAGCTGGCTGGTGTCACTGCATCCGGATGGATAGCATCCGTGATCTTCACGTGAGGCTGTGAGCATTGCTGGCTGTCTTCTCCTTTTCCATAGAGCTCCCCGCCCACAGTCTGATTTGAGTTAGTCTTGATTTCTTTCAGAACGTGGGCCTGTGAACTGGGCTGGTTTTCTTGGCCAAATGGATAGTGGAGCATGGATGAAGGTATGTGGCGGAAGGGTCACAGTGGTCCCCTCTATGCAGCTCTCCAGGCTTCACTCCATGTCTGCGTTAGTGTGTGTCATCTCAACATCCCAGGGCTTTCAGGACACCTGGCAACTCTTCATGAGCCCCTTGAGGGCGGAAGTTGTGTGACACTGACCTTCATGCCTGTGTGGCCTGTCTGCCCCCTCCCTCCCCCACGCCCAGTTCTCCCACCACTGGACAGATGGTGCCTGGGACATGGGAGACACTCAGATGTTCGTTGAACTGAATTCAGCAAATGTTTTAAATGAAGTCTGACTCACAACTGGTGTCTGTTCTGCGTGACGGATGGGAATGCTCATTGCTCTATGTGGGTTCAGTCGACAGGCGTGTCGAGTCTGAAGAATCGGGGGATGAAGAAGGGAAGAAGCCGAGCAGCGGGTTAGCAGCGGACCTCAGCGAGCACAGCCTGAAGGATGGACAGGAGCGGAGCCAAGAGGAGCCAGAAGGTACCAGGCCCCTTTAAGAACCATGGTCACTGAAGGGGTGGGGGCAGTCAGTGTTGCCCGTGATCGGTACCTCTTCCCTGAGGTGGTGGCGTGTGTCGTTCTCGGGAGGACCGCGTGCTGGGTGCTGGTCTGTGGCACAGCCTTGAGGCCCCTGGAGGGCGGGGGCAGGGCCCTGTCTGCCAGCTCTCCTCGCCAGCCGACTCGCCGAGTGCTTGTGGGCAGGCGCAGGCCCTCCCATTGCGCTGAGGCAAGTGCAGCGCACTGTTGGTACTGGGTGTCATCTGGCGCAGAACCAGAAAACCTTTGTTAACCGTGTGCTCAGGTGAGATTTGCGGTGAGCGTCAGGGCTGCCTGCTGGGCTCCGCCGGCCACAGCGCCGTCCGAACCGCGCTCGGAGGGGCACTTTCAGTGCCGTGCGGGGGGGGGGGGCGCTCTGAGTTGCTCCTCGCCGTTTTCGTGGGCCTGGGTGTTAGGAAAGTCGTCTTCTGTGGGAGATGTCCCAGGGGCCTCCTGCTGTTTAATGGATGACAAGAATAGCAAAACGAATTTGGGGATAGAAGTCAGTCCTCAGCCCATGATGACAGCCTTTTGCACACGATCTTAGCCTGTTCATTTGTTGCTTAGAAAATGAACATCTTTTGAAAGGAAGGAGACTAGAAACCATAACAACAGACAGAAAGCTGTCCAAGATATACTAGTAGGTGAAAAAAGCAACTTTCCAAACATTATGCACGTTAAGATCCTTTTTTTATTTAAAGAATATTAATAATATGCAGTTTTACCAACTTAAGAGGAAAAACACATCAAACTGCTGTTGAAGGTGTCTCTGAGCAGCAAGTTGGTAAGTGTCTGGCACCTTCTGCATTTTTTAGATTTATATACAATGTATGGATGTTTAAGGTAGTAATCATACATTGCCCTTTTAATCATAAAAACAACAAATTTATAAAAAAACCCAACATTTTAAAAACAACATTGTGCTCTCCGTTCCAGTGAGGATGATTGGTAACTATGGCAACCTAACTTTAAGACAGAGGAGATTACACAAAAGCGCCTTCCGGAACTGCAGAGCGCTGCTGAGGAAGAGACACGGGTGGGGTGGTGCATGGCCGTGGCGGGTTCAGGCTTCCGTTGCTGTCTGCTGAGGCCAGAGAGCCAGGCAGGTGGAGTATCCCGTGGGAGTCCCTGCTGCCGGTGTCAGGCTGGAGAGTTGGCAAGGCCGTGCCACCAGCTGTGAGCACAGGCTCCCTATGTCTCGCCCGAGGGCCCACGGCTCCAGAGGGGAACAGCCGGACTTGAACCCAGTTGTCTAAACGAGCATTCTTTTCTCCAGAATACTGAGTAGAAATTCTCTGGGAACATTTAAGTCCTCGGAGAAACTAGGACTTGCGCCTGTCTGTATTTAAATTTTAAGTTCAAATAAAGTGATTCAAACATGTCAGTTGTCCCCTTTTATTTTTTTTCCCTAAGATAATCAAAAAATACAATCAACATATAGTACATGAGAAAGATGTTCTAGGCTGGTAACTGCTTCAGAGGCTTAGCTGACCCTTGGGGGCCTGTCCTGTGCTGCGTGGGTCACAGACAGAAGCCCTTTAAGCCGTGTGGCCCCGTCCTGAGGAGCCAGGTCAGCCCCGGTTCCCCCTGCCGGCCCAGTGTGAATGTCTGCAGCGCCCCTTTCACTCTAAAGCACCCTGAGTGACCAGGTGCCCGGCCTCCTTTGTGGCCCCTTTCTCTGCAGCTTCGCAGGTCCCGATGTTGAACTCAGGCAGGTAACCTGGGTATAGCTCTTGGTTTTGTCCAGCTTCTTTTATCTGCTTCTTAGGTTGCTGGTATCCATCCCATAAAGTTACACATAAACTGTAAATGGCAGTTTTTTAAAAATCTAGCCGCTTTGATCATTAGGGAAAAGGTATAGTGAGAAGACTAGGCTGTGAGTTCAGCTGGAGTGGGGTCAGTACGTCCTGCTTCAGCAGGTCCCGAGGCCTCCGGTCCAGGGCCAGGCTGAGCGGCACGCGGCTGCTTGTCCTCGGCGGGCTGGGGCCGCAGGCCCGCTGAGCTGCAGGAGCAAACGCAGAGGCAGCAGCGGGCGCCAGCTGACGTGCAGGAAACAGAGGAGCTGGGCTCTGACCCGGAGAAGCGCCGTGAGCCAGGCCACCGGGCTTCTTCAGCAGAAAACGGTGGGTCTTAGAGAAATGCCACCTGGCCTCCGTATGTGACATTTGGGTCCCAGTTCAAGCAGAGCTCAGTCAGTGGGAGGAGGAATCATCAGACAGTTGCTGACATCAAGGAATTACTGTTGCTCTTTTGAGGAGTTGAACCCTTTGAAACAAATGCTCTGATAGGCCCAGGCGAGCTGCAGAGCGGGGGCTGCTAACCGAGGCCGTGCGCTCCGTCCGGGGCGGACTCGCAGCCTCCGCACAGCGGGCCCCAGGAGTCAGGCCCAGCCTGCGGGCAGGGGCCCTGTGCTGGGGCTGCTCTGGCTTCCGAGGCCAGAAGTGCATCTGAGCTATTGAGCAGCGCTGGGCCTGTCTGCCGGGCCATTCTGCGTCCTGCTTCGCTCTTTGCAGAGCTGTTTGTAGACGCTGGGCCACTTCCCAAAGCCATAAAAGCACATCCTCGAACATCTGATATGTCCACCATGGTCTGTAGTCAAATGGCCTGATTTGCTGCCGCAAACACGGGGGCTGTAGGCTGCTGCCGGTCACGCAGCTCTGGGTGTCCCCGGAGGGGATTGGCCAGCAGCCTCCCCACTCCTTTCTGCCAGCTCGCCCATTCTCGACGCTCAGTGGTGCGGGTGAAAGTTAGGGACCTTTGCTGGTAGCTGAATTCAGGAAGCTCAGTGCTGGAAAGGTGACCACCGTTGGAGCAGGGCGTCCAGACCCTCCAGTGTCACCTGCTGGTGGGCGTTGACTCTGAGCCAGGCTGCCTGCACGCCAGCTCTTACCCCCAAGGCTGAGCTGCCGCCTCCCGCACGTGGGGCTCGGCAAGGGCTCCTTTTTCCTCTTTTTTTTCAGGACAAGAGCCGCCCGTGGACATGGAGACCATTCACCTGGACAGAGATGCCGAGGTAACGCCGCCTGCTCCACCTGGCCTTGGGGGTGGTGACGGACCATGCTGACCGTCAGGGTGTCTTTCATGAAGGTGCTGATTAGTGGTGACCCCTGGAGGAGGCCATTTGAGCCTCCCTTGGTTGGGTCAGGTTCCTTGGGTTCTTACCGTTTTTAGAAACGGATGAAAATCCCACATTTGTTGAACCGCTGTGGCAAACGAATCGTCTCTGAGTCATAAATTACACTGGTCTGATGATGACGTTGTGACTATGGGGCCCCAATGTCCCTGTCCATAAAGCAGTCACAGTGCAGGGCCTGTGGGAGACTCGGGCAGGGCGTCGCTGCGTGACAGCCCGTGGGTCCCCCAATGGTGACGTGGTCGGTGCGTCTCTTTGCAGCGTCTTTGTGCTCAAGGGGGCTCGGGGGTGAGAGGAAGAGTCTACGTGCTGCCCGTTTGGAGGGTTACGTTGATGTAAAACAACAGTGCGTCATAGCTCCATGTCACTTGTCACCTGTCTGCTGCAGGCTCCCGTTTGGCCCCGACTCACTGATTCTCCCTCCCCCTCACCTCCACCCACCTGGCAGGCCTCCTTGCTGGCTCCCATCCGTGGAAGCAGGAAACAGGCCCCCGGGCACCTCCCTGGCAGCTCAGCCTGGCTTCTCTTTTTCAGGACGTGGACCTGAATCACTACCGCATCGGAAAGATAGAAGGATTTGAGGTTCTGAAGAAAGTGAAGGTGAGGGGAGGCCTGTCCTTTCACACGAGATGACTGGAACCGTGCAGAGCTCGCCCCACCCGCAGGGTGTAGATAAAGGCATCCCTGAGACTCGGTTCTGAGTCAGCCGCAGCCCGCGGAAGACACTGGCCTCCATCGGCAGCCACTGCCGAGGGTCTGGTTTGAACATGGTGGGTTGGCAGGGGTGCGGGTGGCTGCTGCTTGGCCTAAGCTCAGACCCGCTGCTGCCGGAAGAGCCTCCATTCAGGGCCTGCCGGCCGCTGAGCACGCACCGAACCAGGCAGCCCTAGGCTCACCAGAGTTCAGTGTGTTCTCGGAGCCGAGCCCTGCACTCTGCCAGGAGCCAGCACGTGGCCCCAGCTGACCAAGGCCTCTCCCCAAGCAGGTCGTGCAGCCCTCTGCGGCTGTCGGCCATCTCCCCGGCAGCCCCTTTCTGGAAGACAAGGGGGAACGAAAGCCACCCCCTCCCCCAAGGCTTTCCCGCATCCCATAACTCAGGTGGCTCTCGCGTGTCCTTTCCCACCCCCAGACGCTGTGTCTCCGTCAAAACCTAATTAAGCGCATTGAGAACCTGGAGGAGCTGCACAGTCTCCGGGAGCTGGACCTTTACGACAACCAGATCAAGAAGATCGAGAATCTGGACACACTGACAGAGCTGGAGTGAGTCCCAAGACCCAGGGGCCACCGAGGGACTGTCCAGGTCCCCAGAGCCAGCCTGGGCCCTGGCTCAGTCCTAAAGAGGCCACCTCTGCCACCAGGTCCTGCCCACACCTGGCTCCCTAGCGGCACCCGCTTGCCCAGCCCCGACCCGCACGTTAACGCCTGGGTGGAGGCTGCTGGCTGGTCCAGTCGTGGCTGACGTGGTCTCGGCCCTCGGGGCGGCCCTGCAAGCCGGGTTGGGGGCCCCAGAGGCTGCTTCCCCGGGTTGGGGAGCTGCCCCTGAGACACTTAGCTGCTGGCTTCTGCGTGGCCTGTGCTCGTTAAAAACGCCGTCCTTTGTTCATTCCAGAATTCTAGATATTTCTTTTAATCTACTGAGAAACATTGAAGGGGTCGACAATTTGACACAACTGAAAAGACTCTTCTTAGTCAACAATAAAGTCGGTAAAATTGAGAACCTGAGCAACTTACATCAGCTGCAGATGCTGGAGCTAGGGTCCAATCGCATCCGGGTAGGTGTGGGCGCGGCCCAGGGTGGGTGGGCGTTCCCTACAGTGTGGCTTTGTTGGTTTTTTAAGAAACTGGGAAGTTACTTCTTAAGGAAAAACGCTAACTGGGGTCAGTGTTGGTGAGAACGTGTGCCCGCGTGTGGCGGCCTGGCCTCTCTACACGCAGGCTCACTCGCTCTGCGTCCCGGGCGTGAGCTAGGCTCTCAGCAAACCTCCGTGGCCACGCTCTGTCTGAGGCGCACCAGTCAGCTCCAAACCAGTGCTGACGGCTGTTCCTGGCGAGCGTCTCCCGAGGAGGGAGGCCAGCCACAACCTGGCCTCCACCGGGGCCGCAGGACGCTGGGCAGCTCTGGGCCTGCTGTCCACAGAGCGTGGCGCAGCAGACCCCGGGGCCGTGGGGAGGCAGACGGGGTCCTTGCCCAGCCGACTCACAGCCACACCGGAGGGCACGGGAGGGGCCCTCGGGGGCATCACAGACATCAGCTGGGGGGCAGGGGGGTCTGCAGGACAGAGATGAGGCCACGGGCCAGCCCGAAGGCCGTCATCCCCACTGATTGGCCTCTGTGTGGCTTTGGGGGTTTATAGCAGACAGCGGTCAGTCCAGCTGGGCCAGACACAGACCAAAGAGGTGGTCTGGCGGGGGCCTCTTGTGCCACCATTATCGGTGATGTGGCTGCAGACAGCAGAGCTGCACATTTAAAGCTGGAGAGCGGCCAGGCGTCAGTGTGGTATGGAGCATCTGTGGCGTGTTCCGGGAGGACAGCGGCTCCTCACAAATGACCGCAGGCCACAGCAGTTAAGGGTGCCCTCCCCTGAAACCCCATCCTCATAGACCCCTCAGTCAAGTCAGCTGTGATGGGCGACAAGTGGCACCCTGTGTCCCCCTCGCCCACCAGGGCCACGCCGCGCCAGCGTGTGCCTATTGGCTGTCGTTCCATCTGCTGAGAAGTCACGGCTGCCCTGTTCTGAGAGCGCAGTGGCCGTGGAGGAGGGAACGAGATCTAGTTGGTGCACATTCATTAAACTACCTGCTGTGCCCAAACACGGCAGAGCTCAGGGCCGGGGCAGGGCGCACAAGCAGAGGGTTGCAGGACTGGAGAAGAAGGCACAGCCGGGACCCTGCATGGCCGGCTCATCCTGGGGAGACTGAGGCTCTCGGAAATGCATGGTAACAAGCCCCACAGAGACTAACAGGATGAGGCCGACTCCAGGCTTGGAGCTGGGACGACCTGACAGACCTGGTCCCTGGGTCTTCAGACTGCCCCCAGGGCCCTGGAGGTCAGGAGTGAGCCCCAGAGACAAGGGCCCTTCGCCTGCACTCAGGTGTTTTCACTCTGTACTTTCAAGTATGATTTTACTGGACAGCTTCCAGGGGGACAGTAAGTTGCCTGACACCCCAAGGCCAAGGCCAAAGGGCATTGTCCTCTCCCCTGGGCGAGCGGGGTGGCCACACCATGCCAACCACTGCTCTGTCCTTTCCACAGGCCATTGAAAATATCGACACATTAACCAGTTTGGAGAGTTTGTTTCTGGGGAAAAACAAGATCACTAAACTTCAGAACCTGGACGCACTGTCCAACCTAAGAGTCCTCAGTATGCAGGTATCTCCCCCTTTGCATCCCCCCCACACCCCGCTCCCCACAGCGGGGCCCGTGTGGCCTCCGGCCGGGCCGGGCCTGCTTCTCGACTGCTGTGTACCCTCCCACTGGGCCCATGATCAGCACTACATCATGAGCAGTCCGAGCATTCGCTTTCACATGTGCACATGCACCACGTGCGTGCATGCCTCAGACCAGCCTTTCGGCCTCTTCCTGGTGAGAATCCCAGCTGGATTTTAGGCAAAAGGGCAGCTTAGAAGGGTGACTTTGTTCCAAATGCTCGCAGTGCATTTGGCTCAGTGGTGCACGCGATTCCTTCCACGTCTGCCCGTGTGCAGAGTGCCACCCCCGCATTTGGGACCCTGGCAGCACTGCAATGTGGGTAGGCTCACGTGACCTTTTTTGTCAGAAGCCAGTGAGTGACTCAGACCCCAGAGGTGGGATGTGGTGGGTGTTGCTGGCAACGGCGCCTGAGTGTGGCGGAGCCTCATACTTTAATTTGAGCTACAATAGATCCTGAAAGATATGAGAATCTATTTTAAAATAGTTATTTTGATACTTGAATTACTAAGTTACTTGAGGTAGACTTCCCCGAGCACATCTAAAACCAGTCCTTCGCGTAAAAACCGTGGCCCCTCGGACATGGACTGCAGCCCCGGGCAGCAGGCTGGAACCGCTGGCCCTTCCCTGTCCACATCAGCCTTGCGCTGGCCCCTTCCGAGAGGCCTGCCCACGAGAGACCCTTTCCCAAGAGCTGCCCCCGCCCCCTCTGCACGACTGACTGCTGTGCCCCCCTCCCAGAGCAACCGGCTGACCAAGATCGAGGGCCTGCAGAGCCTGGTGCACCTGCGGGAGCTGTACCTGAGCCACAACGGCATCGAGGTCATCGAAGGCCTGGAGAGCAACGTAAGGCGGGGCTGTGCGTCCGCGCGGCGGGCGGGCCGGGTCTGCAGTCAGGGCGCCCCTGGGGGTTTCTCGTGGAGACCTTCCAGCCCTGCAGACAAAGTGTCCCTGCTCACTGGGGACACAGGGAAGCGCCCCGAGTGAGTGCTGAGCTGACCCTCGGCCCCACAGCCAGGATCGCCTCAGCACAGGTAGCGCGGGGCCCTCGCTGGGGCAGCACTTCCCGCATGGCGCCCCAGCAGCAGTGTGGGCCTTCGCAGGGGTTTGCCCACCCCTCCCCACCAGGCACGCCCCGCCCCACACACAACGGGCCACCCAGCACAAGTGGCTCTCTCCGCGCTGTGGATCTGGCACGTCCCCGTCCCCCTGCTGCTCACCTCCCCGGTGGGGACAGGCCTGTCCACGTCCCCTTCGCCGCCAGGCCTGCCTCAGCCTGGGTGTGTGGGTGGGGCAGACTCGCCTGCTGACCACGCGGCCGTGTCCCTGGCTGCCTGCGGGCTGACGCGCTCCTCAGGGCGGCAGCCAAGCAGACGGAAGGCTCCTGCACTCAGTGTGGCTGGGCCACTTCCACTCAGTTCCGCGGCCCGCAGCGTGGCCTGCCGGTCCCTGCTGCCGCTGCACAGGGCACTGCCATCGGGAGAGGCTTCTTTGGCCTTTGCCTCAGCCCCGAGCCCCGTCGCCATGAGTAATGGCGCAGGAAACCGCGGTCTGACTTTCATGTCACCAACAGCTACGTAACATTTGGGGAAAGTTAGGATTCGCTGGTAAGAGCTTGGTCACCTTCTTCTGTACATGTGGTGTAGTTCTGAGAAGGGGGACCGTGGACAGAGGCCATGGGACCGGAGCTGGGCAGGCCGTGCTCACGGGAGGCCCCGTGCCCAGAGCCCAGCGAGCAGCCGCGAGGCCTCAGGGCTCCCCGAGCCGCGGACACAACAAACAGCAGCTGTGGCTCTGCAGGCCGTTAGGGAGGACACGTTCGTCCTGATCAAATGATTCTTTTCTGACCCTTTTCTCAGGATCCCTCGTCAGCTGAGGTCAGACTCACCTGTACTGCGTTTCAGCTCGTCCCTCACCTGCCTTTTCTTTCCGCAGTGGGCGCTTGGGTGGGCCGTGGGTTTTCCTCTGAAATGGCGACTCCCTGTCCCAGCGCCAGGAGCTGCCCTGCCCGCCCTCCGCGCGCCCTGCTCTCCTGTCGGAGCCTCCGGGACCTGCTCCCCGCTTCCCTCTTTATTGGGGGCGGCGAGAGTCTCACTGGTTTCCTTTAGGATGAGCTTTCAAAACACTGCCCAGCTCCCCAGAAAGCGTGAGGTGTTGCGTGTGGACGAGCTCCTGTGCTCGGGGCCGCCGCTGCCTGCGCCCGAGGGCTGCCCGCGGGCCCTGCTCAGGTCCCCGCTTGCTGTGCCCCACCCCCCGGTGCTGCAGGCGCCCACTGGGCTAAGGACGCGTGTTGGGCCCCGCCTGCGCCTGGGCCCTTCCGCGTGGACTTGCGGCCGCTCGCGTGGTGGGGTGGGGGGTACTCTGCCTGGGACATTCGTGGCCTTTCCCTCGCCCCGGGGCGCCGTGGAGAGCGGGGCAGGGGCAGGGGCAGGGGCCTGGTCCCGGGCCGAGGGGCGCGCTCCAGGGCTGCGGCTGCCTCCTGAGTGGCCGCCGCGGAGCACCTCCCAGCCGGGGCGCTGCTGCCGTGGAGCGGGGCTCCGTGCCCCTTTCTCCACCGCCTCTCCTCCGTCGGCTGTAAATTCCAGGCCCACCGTCCCCTCCTCCCGATGGCCTCTCCCGGGCAGGGCGACCTCCCCTGGGGCCCGGCTGCCCCTCCCCCACCCGAGTCTGCGCAGGTTCGGCCTGGGACCAGCCCGGGCGCCGCGCCCTAAACGAGAACCAGCGCGATCCCGGGTCTCGGGCGCTGCTCACCACCGCGCACCCCACGCGGCCCGCCCCCACCCCCGCGCGGTGCGGCAGCGATCCCTGTGGACAGGCGTCGCGTCTGGCAGAACCAGTCTGAGCTCCCAGTGATGCTGGGGCGGGCGGGCTGCAAGCCAGGGTCCCCGCCAGCCTGCCCCTTCTGGGGCACTGGGGGGCGGGGGGGGGGCGCGGCGGGCCGCAGCTCGAAGCCACGTGCGTGCTCACGCAATCCCCGTTGACCTGCGGTAACCCGGGACAAATTTTGTTTCCTTATTTTAGAACAAACTCACAATGTTGGACATTGCGTCAAACAGAATCAAAAAGATTGAAAACATCAGCCATCTCACAGAGCTGCAGGAATTCTGGGTAAGGGAGCGCCTGCTGGGCGCCGAGTGACGTGGTCGACGAGTGTGGGGCTCCAGCCCTGGGCCTGGCGTGGGGGTTGGGGTGCGCGGGGCGTGGGCGGGGAGGGGCCTGTGGCGTCGGCATCGCCAGGACCTTGTGAAAGATGCGCGTGTCCGCCCCGCGGCAGGCAGACTGACCCAAAATCGGCATTTCATGGGAGGCAACGCAGCACGTGGCCTTAGAGCGGCCCTGTGGCCAGGGACGTGGGTGGGTGTCCTCAGGCCCCTCGTGGCGGCAGGTCGTGCTCAGGGAGTCGCGCCTGGACAGCAGAGGTCTGCAGACCCCTCAGCTGCTGCAAAGTGATGGCTGAGTTGTCCTCGGCGGCAGGGCCCCTGGGTGGGGGTTCCAGGCACACTGACGGCTCAGCCCAAGCCCCTGGCCCTGCGGGACCGCTGCCCACACCGCGCCCTGCGATGCAGGGAGCAAGTGTCATCCTCGACTCCGAGACCCGTGCCTGGTCTCAGGCGTGACTGTCTGGCCGTGCTGTGGGCCCCGCTGCGTCCTGCCCTGGGGTCCTGAGGACACAGCTGGCCTGCGGGGAGGGAAAATGCCCTCTGACCCTTATTAATAGCCCTGGGCCTCCAGTCGTGTCTGATGTGGCACCAGAGCCGGCCCGGGAGGTGGGGAAGTTGGGCTGGACCGATTGCAGGTGCCAGCGTGAGCTGAGGCCTGTGCAGCCGCCCTGAGGGCAGGGGTGGCTGCGGGAGGGTGGGGGGTCTCACTGAAGGGACGTGTCTCTGGAGGAACCAGGAGACCGCACCGAGAAACCAAACAACCAGAGACAGGACCCGCACCAGGGGCACGGTGGGGGGAGCCCGCTGGAAGGTTTGGGGGTGCGGCTGACACCAAGGTAGTGTCTCTGAGGCGTGGGCCCCTCTGCATACCCGGCCAAGGGACAGCGCACAGGACACAGGCACTGAGACGGGCGGGAGCCGCCTGAGCCCCCAGCTCCCCGGGAGGCAGGCCGGCTGGCAATGGCCGGAGGCTGAGCAGCCCTGGCCCTGTGACACGGAGGGACACGGCTCCTCAGGCCACCAGACAGTCCGTGAGCTCGGTCCGGGCCTTTCCCTGGGGTGTGCAGGCGGCTCCTGTCTGACCGGTGGTCACAGTGGCCCATGAGGCAGGCGGTGTCGCTCCCACGCACAGCCGAGGACGCAGGTCGGCTGTGGTGATGCCAAATCTGGTGGGGTGGGTGTCCGTCCACTAAAGAGGCCCACACAGGGCCGCCACTTGGACACGGAGTCACAGAGGGGGAGTAACAGTGGCTTGTAACTACATAAAGCATTTCCTGTCATTAACCCTGAAACAAGGAGGTGCGGTGTGTGGTCCCTGATTAGCAGAGACCTCTGTAGAACACGAGGGCAGCCATCCGTGCCACGCTGCGCACACCGGTGGGGGAGGCGCTGGGCTGCTGTGGGGTGAAGGAGGCTCTTCTAATGTGTGTGCGCACACGTGTCTGTTGCATGTCTTCTATTTGTCTACATGCATGCATCGTGTGGCTTGCACAGGTCTGTTTGTGCATGTGCATTTGTGTGCACACATGTACATGTTATGACACAGTGTCCTCGTGTGTGCGTACACATGCGTGCGTGTCCTCCCAGATGAACGACAACCTCCTGGAGAGCTGGAGTGACCTGGACGAGCTGAAGGGAGCCAAGAGCCTGGAGACGGTGTACCTGGAGCGGAACCCGCTGCAGAAGGACCCGCAGTACCGGCGGAAGGTGATGCTGGCGCTGCCCAGCGTGCGGCAGATCGACGCCACCTATGTCAGGTTCTGACCCTCCGCGCCCTCACCTGCGCCTTCTCTCCAAAAGAACTTGCCGGCCACGGTTTTTTATTCCGCCCATTGCTCCTGAAATCGTCACTATATCAACGTCACAACCCAATGGCAATAAAGAGGCACTGAGTGGTCCCTGCCGTGTGTACCGCCGCCCGCCACTGAGAGGCGCTGTTGCCTCTGCCACGCGGGGTCCTGTGGCTCTTTGTCCGCGGGGAGGGTGCCCCGGCTGCCCGGCTGCGTCCCGCAGCCTGGAGCCTGTCAGCCAGAGGTTTCTAGGCTTTTAGACCAGGCGGCACCATGTTTAAAAATGACATATATTAAAAAACAGAATGGTGTGCAAGGGTGGCTCTGCCCCCCATGCCTTGGCGCGCCACCCCCCACGCGGGCCGGAGCCAGCTGCTTCCCTGGCAGACCCCCGCATGCGGCGGTCCCTGGAGGACTCGTTGCCGCTGACAGAAGGCGAGCCCCTCTGAGGCTCTGCAGAGACTTCCTGCAAGGAGCCGACCTCTGGCCGCCTGTGACGCTGCTCCCTCTCTGGCCCCATCGATGTGGTGGTGGCTCTTGTTTTATAGAATTTGCCTCAGCTGCTCCCGGGGTCTGAATTCAGTCCACGTGGACCTTGTCATCCTCGTCGTCCTTGGGGGTCCCTCTGCTCCCCACAATCCAGGGCTGCCCTGTCCAGTATAGGGGCCACGTGCTGCCCACCGTGGCCGGTTCCATTCACATTTAACTTTGTGAAAATAAAGTGGAATTAAACACGCAGCTTCTCAGTTGCACTCGGTGCATCCCAGGTTCTCAGCAGCCACGTCCCGCGAAGGCAGCCCGTCGGACTGGCATGGAGCGCCCTCCTGGCCAGACCTGCCCCGGGTCCTACGGCACGGCTGTGCACAGGGTGCCGGGCGCCCTCTGGAGGCACCCCTCGGCTGGGGGGGCAGAGGCATGGCAGCGGCTGCCCCGGGTTGAAGGTCATGTCCAAGCCCTGACTTTAATCTTTGCCAGAATAGACTGTGTGGCCTGGCAGCGGGCGCCGGCTGGAAAGTCGATGCTGGGAAAGGAAGGGGGCGGGCGGGCCCGACCCCGGGAGGCTCCCCTGGCTCTCCGCCCTCGGCCAAACACCGTTTGTGTCTGGGGTCAAAGGAGATGTTGTTAGGCACAAGGTTTTGAGTGCCTGTGATGAGAAGTTATTCAGAGGAGCCTCCCACCCAACAAGAAAGAATCCAAGTCAAGAACCGAGAGGGGGGAGGTATGCTTTAGAAGCAGCAGCAGCAGGCACTCGAACCAGCAACACTTTCTGCTAAAAGACACAGAAAGGAGGCTATGGTGTCCGTCGCCTGGGGCAGAAGAAGTAAAAGTGAAGGTTGTCCAAGTCTGCTCCGTGTAGCAAAGGGAGCAATAAAGTTTGTGGGGAGAAAGTAGAATGGAAATTAGTTACGAAACAACTAACGTAGGAAAACCCAAAACCTTCCAGCAAAGGAGGCCAAGGAGGCACCAGGGGCCCAGTCTGTGCACCCTTGTGGGGATGAAGGGGACAGCGAGTCCCAGGGTAAAAGCACACCCTCAGAACGGGTCACAGGTGGAAACCCAGCATCTGCTCTGGGACAGTCAAAGTGACAGGAGAAGGCTGGAGGGAAGGGGGCGTGTCAGACCCAGTGCAGTCGGATCAGAGTCCATCTGATTATTGGAGGAACTCACTCAAGTTTACACGGAGGGGACAAGGGCCACATTGAAACTGAGGAAATGTCAGGAGGGGTGACCTGCCGGATTCTGACAGGCCCAGCCGGAGGAGGCCCCCCCAGCAAGGCCCCCACAGGCCTGGAAACCTCCGTGTGAAACGTAGACTGGAGAGTTGGCAGCAGAAAGTGTGGGAAAACCCGCATGTGAGCCCTGAGTGCAACCACGAGACAAGGTTCTGTGGGTTTTTGACATAAATCTCGTAGGACGGAGAGCACCTTGAACAGCCCACAGGAGGGAGGCGGTACAGTGTCTGACACTGACAAGGGCCCGATGGCAGGTGTAAGGAATGACCGCAGGTCGCAGGGAAGACAGCAGTCGGATGGAACGAGGCGGGGGCGAGAGCGGGCCACCAGCGCCCGCTGGTGCGGTCCAGGGGCTGAGCACGCCGGAGGGTCGCCAGTTTGCTTCCCGTCAGGGCACAGGCCTGGGTTGCGGCCAGGTCCCTGTTGCGGCGTGCTCCCTCTCACCCCCTTCACTTTCCATCTCTTTAAAATCAAAAAATAAAAAGATTTTTTGAACAGCACGCCGCAAGGACGCCTACAGACAGGAAGGGGGGCGCAGGGATACGCCCCAGCAAGGCCCCCGGCACCTGTGAGCACAGGGCGGCCGGGACAGTGTAGGAGGCGGGGGTTGGGGGTGGGCGGGGGGGAAGCCAGCCAGGTGGCATCATCGATGGCACTGTTGGCGGCCCACCCCTCAGGCCATGAGCAGGACAAGTGACCGTGACCAAGAGGAGCGCCCCCTGCTGCACACCTGTAAGCAGCACAGAACTAACACTGAGAGAAACTGTTGAAGAAAAGGCCGGAGCCGCCAGCTGACCGTGACCCCGCGGAGGGCCACTCGCCCCAGCGGTTTTGTTCAGACCAACAGTGTGCCCGTCCCAGGGCGTGAGGCCCGTCTGTTCTAACCCAGTCCTGCAGGTCTGTCCCCTTTCCAGGCCACATGATGGCCGGGGTAGCCTGAGACTCCCTGCTCATTCAGTGACAACCGCTTTCCTGAGAAAAGGGGCAGGTGCGCTGGCATGGTGCCCTGCGTGTGGACTCGGTGGCCGGACCTGCTGCAGCCGTCTGTGACCATGAGGCGAGGGCTCCGGCCCTGACTTCCTGCAGCCACTGAGCCCGCCCAGGGGCCACCACCTCCGCACTTCTGCGAGCTGAGGAAGATCTTTCTTTAAGCCACAGTCCTTGGAAGCTTTTTATTTGAATGTCCACCAAATGTATATCTGAATGTTGCATAAATGGGTATAAAAAGTTGTAGTCAAATAAAGCCGGTGTAGCAAATCCTGGGGACAGACTCTTCCTCACGCCCGGGACCCAACGAGACACCTGTGCTGGCTGTACAATCCCTCCCTCCCTCCTCCCTCCTCCCTCCCTCCCTCCCTCCCTCCCTCCCTCCATGCGCACCCCCCCCCCCAGGCTGCGGCCGTCTCCAGCCACTGGCCCCTGGGGCTCAGCTGGGACCCTGAGCCCTCCTCGGTCCAGTCCTTGCGGGGCTCCTCCTCGGGTCCGTGCAGGGGGCAGACACTGCAGTGCCACCGCCACCAAGGCTCTGTCGGGCGCGGGAGAACCCAACCATGGCCTGAGCCTCCATTCAAGGGCTCCCTGGAAGGGCATGGACACCGAGCACAGGGACCAGGCACGGCTCCAGCTGGGACAAGGGTCTGATCCAGGGCTCGCCCAGGGAGAAGGGGCACACGGACGGCAGCCACGCGTGCTGGGAAGGCTGTGAGGAGGAGGCTGGGGCTGGGACCACACCCAGGAAGTGGCGGGCCGGGCTCTGCCACCTGGGTCGCCCGGGTCCCCAGGGCACAGCACAGACGAGGATGACGGGAGAGCCCCGCGGCTGTCCAGCCGAATGCCGCCTGCAGGGCACCCCCGGCAGCAGCTGGTGGGCCCTGGGCCCCCTCAGCAAACAGGGGAGGAGGCCCCGGGGAAATGTGCCGCCTGTTTGCAGACTCGCGAACACACCCGGTCTGCAAACACAGGAAGGTCCCGTTCCAGGAGCTGGGAGACCGTGCCCACCCTTTGGGCCGGGCGCCTTTCCTGCCTGTTTGCAGGGCGCAGGGCTACCCACACAGGGTCCCCCCAGTTCCCCCGCCGGTTCGGTCCAGACTCGCCGCCCCGACCAGGCTCCCGAGGCCTCCTGTGGCAGCCACTGTGCCAGGTGGGGACTGTTCTCCGTCGCATGGGCACGGGGCAGGGGGGCAGATGGGCTCCAGGGCGGCTGGCGCCCCAAGACCTGAACCTGAGTCTGCCCAGGCCCAGGGGATGAGAAGGGCCGTGTGCTCTGTGTGGCTTTGAGCAGGGCACCCCGACCCCAGAGAACTCAGTTTCCCCACCTGTCCAAGGAGCTCACCACAGAGCAGGCCGCTCCTGGCCTTTGGGTTGGGGTGTCCTCTGTCCTGTCCCTTCTGAACAGAGCGCTGAGCAGGCCCCCGCTCCACCTGCCCACGACAGCAGGGACACCCTCTCCCGCACTGGCTCGGGTCTCCCAGCCCTCAGTGGGGACCCTGTCCTGAATCCTGGGCCCGGGGCATCTGGAACTCAGCAGGGGCCAGCGGTGTGGGGGCCTGTCTGCCTCTCTGGCCTCGGCGTACCTGGACCGGATGAGCTGTCCCCTGTCCCCTCCGGCCTCCACGGCTCCTCCACTTACACACCCTCCCGGCCCCCACTGAGTATCCCGGGGCCACACTGGTTCTGCCTGGTGACCGCCAGCCCCAGCTCAAACCCAGCCCCCTTCCGGGGCACAGGGCTCCTCTGTGCCCATTCTGCCAACCCCATCACTGGACCACAGTGGCTGTCCTCCCCACAGAGGGACCCAGAGGCTGGGGGTGGGGGGACACAGGGCCAGCGCGGCTCGGCCCGCACCTCAGCAGGGCCCGTCTCTCTCTGTTAAAGGGCATCGCCTGTCCCCGGCAGGCAGGCAGAGGAGGAGGGGCACCTGCCTCTGAGACCGCCTGCAGGGCTGAGGGGGCGTGGGTACGGGCTGGCAGGCAGGTGGTTCCCTCACCCAGGCCTGGGGTCTTCACGGGACCCCAGCTGGGACAGCCTGGCCCCTGGGCCCTGCCCTCACCTGTCAGGTGGGTCTGCGGCTGTGCGGCCCCGGGACCAGGCCTCATGTGCCCCTCTTTGCTCCGGTGCCACCCTGGGCCTGGCGGGGCAGGAGCAGGATGCTGCGGAGGCAGGACCCCGAGGAGGACAGCACCGTCTTGATAGACATGGTCCCTGGGACGGAGCAGGGGCACTCCTACGGGAGCACAGCCAGCACCGCACAGGTAACCGCGCCGACCCACGCAGCCCTGGGCTCCGAGCCCCAGGGGGTCAATGCATCCTGGGGACCTGCTGTGTCCCCAGCTGCCTGGTGGCAGGAAGAGGGCGGTGTCACAGTTAGGTCACTGCCTGCCTCCCTGGCCCGAGGGACATGCAGAAACCCCAGGATGCCAAGACCAGGCCACAGGGGTGGAGGCAGGGGCAGGGCCAGGTGCACTGGCATGGAGGGAAGAGGGGGGGACGTGGGCTCCCACTCCCGGCCCTGGGGGGGACACAGTCATCCTGAGTGAGGCTGTCGGGAGGACTCCTGGTCCCCAGCAGGAGGCTGTGGTGTGAAGGGTCTTGTGTCTGCCTCCCAGGTACCCCCCTGCCCCCTCCAGCAGGTCGCAAACAGAGGGGTCCCTCCCTGCTCTCCCATAACAGCCGCTGGGGGTCAGGGAAAGGATCCCACCCTCGGGGCACGTGACCCCCTCTGGCCCGGCCACAGGGCTGCTTACAGCCCAGCGTCCTTCTCAGCCCTGGAGGCGGTAGAGCGGGCACCCTGGGCACTGGCCTTGCTGCCGGCAAACCTGACCCTTGCCCGCAGCTGCGCAGTGGCTGCTGCGGGGCAGGGGGCGCGGTGCTGCCTCCCCACTGCATGTGCCTGGGAGACCCCTCCCCGGGCCACCCATGGGCCTTTCGTGCTGCTGGGCAGTCTAGGACAGGGTGGGGGCGCGTCCTCACGGTCAGGGGCTTCCCTTACAGCCGGATGGAGACCAGGCGGCCGCCCGCGGGGTGGCGAGCCCTGCCCAGCCCCAGATCGGTGAGTGCCTCACGGTACCTGCCAGCTGTGCCTGTGTTGGTCCTGGGGGTGGGGACCCAGATGGGGAACAGCAGGTCCGGGCCACCGTCCTCTGTCGTCTGGCCACCCCTCCCCCACCGATGCTGTCTCCTGAACCAGCTCTGGTGCCAGTTGCTGTGCCGGGAAGTGGGGTGAGGACCTCATGGTGAGCAGAACACCATCTGGGGAGACAGCAGGAAGGGGTCCGTCCCAAAAAGGGCTCTGGAGGGCAGAGGGGGCAACCACCTCCTTCCTGCTCCGACCTCAGGGCAGCTTGGGGTCACCTTAGACTCTTCTCTCTTGTACCCTGGCTCTTCCACCTTCTCACTGCCCCTCCCCCACTGCTCCCGCTGCCCTGTGCCACCTCCTCTCCCAGAGGGCGGCACCCACCTGGGCTCACAGTGCCCGCCTCCCCGGCCCTGCCCTCCACCCAGCCCCAGAGAGACCCCTGCGAAGAGTTCACTGACCACCCGCTTCTCCACCTCTTGGCCAGCCCTCGTCGCATGCCTTGATGGCGGCAAAGCAGGTGCCAGGTGGCGCCTCACTGCAGCTGGGATCTGTAATTTCCCAGTGACGAATGGCACTGAGCACCTCTTCATCGGCTCGCTGGCCAGCTGCACAGCACGTCTTCTTCAGAAACATGTCTTTGCCATTTTAACACTGGGTTGTCTTTTTACTAAGTCGAGAATTATTCTGGATGCGAGTCCCTTGTCAGATAGTGATTCGCGGGTCTACTTTCCTCCCATTCCGTGGGCGCCTTTTCGCTTTCCTGATGGTTTCCTTTGCTGCATGGAGATCTCTAATTTTGACGAAGTCCCTCTTATCCGCAGTGTCTGCCATGGCTGTGCGTCCGGTGTCGTATCTAAGGAAGCAGGCCATGACACTGACAGCTGTTTTCTGCTGAGAGTCCTACCGTTTCAGTTCTCATTGTTCGTTCTGCGGGTGTTAACATGTGAGCTCCACTCCACTCCGAGTTCATGTTTGTGTCTGGTGCGAAACGGGGCCCGAGCGCCTTCTCTGCCTGTGGCCGCCCACCTGCCCCGGCACCGCGGGGTGGAATCACTGCTTTGTTCCCACTGAACTATGCTGACCCCTTTGTAAAAACTTGAGCACAGATCGATGCCTTTGTTTTCAGAACCTCGAGTATATCTTACTGACCCGTATGTCGGCCCGTAGGCCAGACCCACGCCGCCTTGGTTACTCTGCCTTTGCGGTGAGCTTTGAAATTAGAAAACGTGAGTGTACAACTTTGTTCTTCTTCACGTTGTTCAATATTCGGGATCACGTGGGTTCCCATGTGAATTTTAAACTCGTCCATTTATGCAAAAAGGAAAAGTCAGCTGGCTTTTGATAGGAATTGAGTCTGCAGATCAGATTTTTATCCTGGCCTCTCCCCGTGACACCCGCGTGCATCTTTGCGTCCATTTAACTCTTTCTCTATTTATTTCAGCAACGTTTGGTAGTTTTCAGTTCTGCCCCCCCCCTTCTTTTTTTTTTTTTGTTAAATTTGTTCCTTTTTTGGTGATGTTATACATAGAATCCCTTTTCTTCATTTCATTTTTGGCTTGTGTATTGCTAGTGTGTGAAATACAGTTGATTTTTGTATGTCAATCGCATATCTAGGAACCTTACCAAACCTCTTATTAGTTCTAGTAGTTTTTGTAGTGAAGTCCTTTGGATTTTCTCTATACAAGGCCGTGTCCCCTGTAAACGGGCCGTTTTGCCCTCGCGTTTCGCCGCGTGTCTGCCCCTTGCAGGACGTTTGCTCTTCTTGCCGTCAGCGCTTCCATCGAGAGTGCCTCCCTCCGTGCTTCTGGCCGAGCAGGGGTGCTGGGGCTTCCTCCCCAGGTTTGGATGGTTAGACAAGGTCTCCGTTTAGCCTCATCTCTAAAGAACATTTCCATGGATAAGAATTCAGGGTTCAGCCTTCTCCCCAGCACGTCGAAGATGCTGTTCTATCACCTTTTGGCTTTTGTGGTTCCATTGAGACATCAGGTGTCTATTCTCATCGTTCCTGAAAAATAACGTGTGGATATTTCCCCCTCCCCTCTGCCGTGCACAGCACAGACAGGCTGCTCGTGCTTTTCCGAGCTGGAGTTTCTCCGTCACACTGGGGGATCGCTGAGACTTTGGTTCCTGGGATCAATTTCTTCTATCTGATTTAAAAATTCTTCACCGTTTTTCTTCAGAGGGCTTCTTTCCCACTCTCTCCCTCCGGCTCTCAGATGACAATGTGTGGCACCCTCTGGCCAGGCCAATGGCTCTGGCTCGGCCCCACCTTCCCACCAGGAATCTGGCTGGGGCGCTGGCAGCCCCGAGTCAGCCTGTCCTCTCCGCCTCTGTGTCTGTTGGTTCCCACAGACTTCGTCCTTGTTTGGGAGGAAGACCGGAGGCTGGGTCCGCAGCACCACGACAGTGCCACCCGGGACAGAACAGACACACACAGGGCCTGGCGGGAGGCCTTCCTGGAGAACCTCCGTGGGGCCGGGCTGCACGTGGACCAGGTACCTGGGGTTGGCTGTGGGTAGGGCCTGAGGCTCTGCGTCTCTCAGGCCTGTGGGCATGACACCCGGGGGCCTGGAACGAATCGAGCCCAGAGTTGTGCAGATGCCCCTGCCTCGGGTGAAACATCAGCCTACCATGGCACACCGAGCTCACTCAGGAAGCCAGGGCCCTTCAGAGTCACCCCAAAATTCAGAAGCCACCTTCTCCACGCACCTTTCCCGCCCCCCATGTTAGAGCTTCTGTCTACATGTGACATTTGTAATTACAGCTCTTGTGTGCTTGTAGGATTTACTGCCTAGAGCATCCCCTTCCCAGGCGACGCCAGCTGTAACAGCTCCACCTCAGGGAGCGTGAGAAAGCAGGGGGCGCCGCGCGGTGCCTGTGTGCGGGGCTGGGGCCCTGGGCCTCGGGCGCTGGGCTCGCGCTCACTCCCGTCCCTGCCCCCACCCAGGTCTCTCTACCTGTCTCCTGCGTGGTCCGCCCTGCTTCCCAACCACCTTCCTCTGTCCCCTGGAACAGGCTCTGCAGGCAGCTGTCTGTGCCCCTCCCCAGCCCCAGAGTAATCGATCCGATTCCTTTGTCATTCAAGCACTAAGTTCATGTTGCCAAACAGCACAGCCTGGTTTCTGCTTGAACTTGACAAGATGGAGTCGAGTTCGGCGTGACTCTTGGACGCGGCGCCTGTGAGGCTGTGGGCGTCGCTGGTCCCCCTGCGGCTGGGCCGCTGTTATCGCTCAGAGCGCCGCTGGGTGACTCTGCCTCCGTGGGCTGATCCCCGCGCGCACGGGCGTTGGACTCGCTCGCAGCTTGGGGACAGTATGAAAAGTGGCTGCCGTAAATTCTCGCCTGCGTGCGTGTCCCTGTGCCCAGACGCAGGAGCCGCTGAGCATGGGGTGTGTGTGTGGTTGGGTGTGTGTGTGTGGCCCCCGCGCCCTGTCAGCCGGGAGTGTCTTCTCAGCCCCTGGCTGGTGGGAGGTGGCGTCTCCCTGGGGCTTTAATGCGCATTTTCTCTGATTCCTGCAGGTCTGTGAGTTATTCGCATTTCTAGCCCCATGAGTTGCCTCTTTCCGTGTTTGCCCTTTTTTCTGTGGGGTTGTTTGCCCTTCTCCTATCGGTGCTGGGTGCTCCTGTGACTGGACACTACTCTTCGTTGGTCCGATGTGGGACACATGGGTCCCCAGTCCGGCTGGCCGGCCACTGTCACCGCGGTGTGGTGGCTGGGTTTAGCCGGTGTGGGTGCTCTCTCACCTTGTGCCTATCACTCCCCACCCAACCTCGCGGCCTCCGGCTCCTGCTCCCTGTGCGGAGTGAATAGCTGTCCCCAACTCCACCCACTCTCCCCAGTTCTGCGGCCACGTCTGCCACACCCCCTCCCAGAGCTGCCCCAGGTGTCGGGGAACATACGCAGTGGGGTGGGGGTCCAGAGCTAGCACCCCGCCCCCTTCTGAGTTCGGGTGCACTTGCCAGCCTGGTGGGTGGGCATGAAAAGCCCCCACTTACAGAAAAAGCGAACAGGACAATGGGGCTCACAGATGCGGCCGCATGAGTTTGTAACCCTTCGTCCAGAACTAGGCGGGCTGACCTTTCAGTGGGGGCCGCACGGGGGCAGCGGCTTTTCCCCAAGTGCCCTCCGTTGTCAGGCTAATGGCAGGTCTCAGCTCTCAGCACACGTCACTGCCACCTGGGACCCACCGTGCGGAGGCCCCGGCTGCCCTGGCGCTGGCATGTGGGGAGCCCCGGCGGCGGTGGTGTCATGGGGGCTATGAGGTGCCCCGGCCCAGAGACAGGGCCTGTCACATGTCCACACTCACGCACATGTGGACACAGCGGTGCCAGCCACACACACACGCGCGCACACCTCTCCATGTCCCTGCGTGACAGACATAGGTGCCCAGAGGCTTGTCAAGGGGCCAGGCAGCCGTTCACTGTCTGAGAACCAGAAGCTGCCTTTACGGCCGCCTGCGGTCGGGGCGCGGGGTGGGGCGCTCAGGCCTGCGGAGGGTTTGCCGTCACGGGGCGTGGTGGACGCCGGCCCTGGCAGCCTGGGGGCCTCTGTCTGTCACCCACTTCCAGACAGGAGCAAGCGCCCTGCGCGTGGCTCTCAGAGGCTCCGTCACAGACACAAGTTGTCGCTTATCACACAGGTTTAGACCCGGGCAGATTGGTTGTTACCATGGCTACAGAAACATCTGCCTTTTCCTAAAATATAAATGGACACACACAGCCACACGCCCCTGTGCACGCACACCAACACACGCGCTATGCATGCACACACAAATAGGCACACACGTGTGCACGTGTGCACACTCACACACCCATGGGCACCCCACACATGCACACACATACACACACATGTGCCCACGCATGCACCCACAGGCTCTCATGCGGCCCTGGTCCCCACAGCGTTGCGTGCAGGACGAGGACAGCGCGGTGCACTACGTCCTCCTCAGCGCTCCCTGGGCTGTGCTCTGCTACTACGCAGAGGACCTGCGCCTGAAGCTGCCCCTGCAGGTACCAGGGAGCATGGGGCGCAGGAAGGCAGGGTTACTCGTGGCCGCCCCACGTGCCGGCTGAGTGGCCAGTGCTGACCAGCTGGGCCCTCCCACTCCAGACCCCACCTGGCCACCTTCTGAGGTCCCTGCAGGACAGGGAGGGGCCGCCCCAGCCTGGGGGACACAGGGTGGAGGGACAGCGGGGAACCTCAGGGTGACATGCCAGGGGGCCGCTCTGCCACCTGCCCTGGCTCCCTTTGACCCTTGTGGCCTTTGGAGGACAACGGGACATGTGCTACTGTCCGTCCTGCTCCCTCGCTGAGCCCTTCACTGTGGCTCCGTTTGCAAACCCCCACCCCCACCCCCACCCCCAGCGCGTGGCATCCCCCTGCTCAGGTGTGACGATCCCTTCCAGGAGTTTCCCAACCAGGCCTCCAACTGGTCGGCGGGCCTGCTGCGGAGGCTGGGGGTCCCCAACATCCTGCTGCAGGACGTGCCTGATGTGCCCCCTGAGTGTTACTCCTGCCAGTTCAGAGTGAGCAAGCTGTCCAGGTGAGGGACAGCGCCCGAGAGGCCAGCCGCGCCCCCGCTCTCCCCAGCCTGCTCCCTCCTGGGGCTTCCCAACCAGGGAGCGTGAGCGACAGCCTGTCCGCGGCTGTGCTGGGGAACAAACGTGCCCTGAACCTCAGCGGCTGGAGCCGACCCGTTTCCTGCCCAGCTCCACAGTCAGGGTGCGTGGCAGGGGCTCCCGGGCCCAGGCGGCGGCGGCCCTTCCGCCACGGCCGCGGTCTATGCACGCTGGTGGTGGCGGCACCTCCCGTGCGTGTCACGCAGACACCCACCTGTGGGCTGGGCCGTGTCCAGGCGTGGTGGGGCCGACGTGTGTGGCCAGCAGTAAAGCCCCGCATGCAGCCTCACTGCCCATGTGGGGAGCACCTCCCTCCCGGGCCGGGGGAAGTTCAGCCTCCCCCACAGGGTCATGGGCCTTCGGTCCCACGCCCAGTGCCCCTTGGTGAGCCCAGGGTCCCCGCAGTGCCCTGCCCTCTGCCGACTGCTCTCTGGGGGTGAGGGCTGTCAGGGACATCTGGGCCACGTTCTGTGACCTCCTGCCTCCAGAAAGGAAAAGGCAGAAACAGGGCTGGATCTTGCGCCGGGGAAAGAGGCTCAGTGGCTGCTCCCCAGTGGGCCGGGCCGGGCACGTCCTGGTCTCCGTGGGTTCCCCGGCACTTCTCACGCGCCCACAGGTTCCTCGGGAGCGACAACAAGGACACCTTCTTCCCCTGCACCCACAGGCACCAGATTGTGAGTGGGGGTCCCCGCTGCCGTCCCCAAGCCCTGACCGGCTCTGAGGAGCCTGCGGCCCTGGCCTGAGGTCCGGACACAGGAAGGCTCCCCTGAGGGTGGGGCACCGAGGCCCCGGCTGGGGGTCACAGCATCGTCCCTGAGAAGGGTGGGCTGAGCCAGGCTGCTCCAGGGCCTGTGACGGCCAGGGGCGCGGACAGGCCTGCCCGGGACAGCCCCCCATGGGCCGCCAAAGGGACAGAGCTCACCCCGGACACGGCCGTCCAGCTGTGCGCTGCCAGGGCCTGGGGTCAAATCCAGGCCCCACGCCAGCGTGCCCGTGACCTGGCCAAGGTCTCATGACTGTGCTGTGCAGAATGACCCTCACCCTCAGGGGTGTGGTCTGTGTGAGGGGCCCCTCCCCCGCCATCACATGACAGGTGACCGGCACCTTCCTCCTCCCCACCAGCTGTTTGAGATCCTGGCCAAGGCCCCGTACGGCCACGAGAAGAAGGGTCTGTTTGGGATTGAGCAGCTGCTGGTCCAGGGCGTCCTCAGGGCAGCCTTCCCCCTGCACGAGGTGGGGCCCGGGGGCTGGGGGGCTGTGGCGGGGACTCGGACGGGGCGGGGGGAGTTCCTGGATGAGGGGTCCTGCTGTCCGCCCTCAGGGGGCATGGGGGCAGACGGGCGGCCTGCCACTTGCGATGTGGCTAGGCTCTGTCCTCCCACCACACGGCAGGCCCAGCGGCTCAGTCTTCATGGGCAGCTTCCCTCGTGGGGAAGACATGGAGGTCCCTGTGCACCCCACAAAGCTGGGTAAACTGAGGCAGTGGAAGGGTGCTCACCATCATCCTGAAAATGTCTCCCGTGGGGTCTGGAGGCTGTTTGCGCCCCTGGCCCCCCACGGCCCCCAACCAGGCTGAGACCTGCAGGAACGGGCAGTGGAGCATGTGAGGCCAGGCAGGGTGACGGCCGGGTCCGCCTTGGCTGTGGGGCACCCTCTCCCCTCCTCCGGCCAGAACCCAGGCAGTCGGCCTCACCGGCCCCAGCTCCAGGGGGACGGCACAGCACCAGGCCACAGAAGCCCACCCAGAGGTGCCAGTCCTCCCTGGACCACAGCCGTGGCTCCTCCTGGAGCCGGAGCCCAGGACCCCAGGAGGCTGAAGTGCCCAGCTCAGCTGTGCCCTCCTGGACAGGCTTTCTGAGACCCCCGGGCCCCAACCCAACGCTACCTGGTTGCTCTCAAGCAGACACCTTGAGTCCTGGATGCTGGTGTGTGGGGACCCCACCCAGCTGAACCCCACACTGGAGCGGGGCCCAGGAGAGGGGAGGAGCCCCGCCCACCAGCTTCTTGTCCCCAGGGCCCCTTCACGACACCCCCGGAGGGCACGTGCCTCAACCAGCGGCAGGTCCTGTTCCGGCACTGGGCCCGCTGGCGCGCGTGGCACAGGTACCAGCCCCTGGACCACGTGCGCAGGTACTTCGGGGAGAAGGTGGCCCTCTACTTCGCCTGGCTCGGTGAGTCCTGCCGCTGCCCCTGGGCCCCGGCCCCTGGCTTGGTCCTCAGGGCGGCAGCCTGCTCGGCCGTGGTCAGTTGTGCCTCCAGCGGCAGTGAGCACGGGGCAGCCCCGGCACGCGGCCCCTTCTAGGCTGACAGCCCTGCCGATGTGGCAGCTGAGCACCCCACTGCTCTGGGCCCATCTAACGCCCCAGGGGCAGACTGCGAACCCTCCTGCAGGTGGGTCCCCTCACTCCAGCCCCCAAATCCCTGGTCCACCAGTCACGGCCCAGGAGGCCCCAGTCTGCGGCGGGGGCTGCAGAGCCAGGCAGAGGCCAGGACAATGTGAGACCTCAAGGACCGCTCCCCTCACACCTGCCTCCCAGACGGCCCAGCCCCGCTGGGCACACAGGCCCGTCCAAGCTGATGACAGCTGACTCCTGGGGTCCTCTCTGCAGGGTTCTACACAGGCTGGCTCCTGCCCGCAGCCGTGGTGGGCACGCTGGTGTTCCTGGTGGGCTGCTTTCTGGTGTTCTCAGACATACCCACGTAAGGGCCCCTTCCCCTCAGCTCCAGGCCTCACCCTGTGTCTCTGGGAGGGGTGGTCGGGGACCTGACATGCAGAACTGGGATGGAGGTGGGTACTGAGCACGTCCCTGCCCTGTGGACCTTCTGGAAGGATAACAGGTACAGGGGTTCTCCCAAGACTGACAGGTGGACAGGTGTGCCACCATCCTGACATAGGTGGCCAGGTGTGTTCCCGGGCTGACACAGGTGGCCAGGTGTGTTCCTGGGCTGACACAGGTGGCCAGGTGTGTTCCCGGGCTGACACAGGTGGACAGGTGTGTTCCCGGGCTGACATAGGTGGACAGGTGTGTTCTCAGAATGACACAGGCGGACAGGCGTGTTCCCGGGCTGACATAGGTGGACAGGTGTGTTCTCAGAATGACACAGGCGGACAGGCGTGTTCCCGGGCTGACATAGGTGGACAGGTGTGTTCTCAGAATGACACAGGCGGACAGGTGTGTTCCTGGGCTGACATAGGTGGACAGGTGTGCTCTCAGGCTAATTTTATTGGCACTCATTCTTGTCTCTTGCAATAGTGTAAGCTTTTCTTAAAATAAATGACGGGGCTTGAGTTTTACTTATTTACGGAGCTGAAATTTCAGAAAGTTTTCTCAAAATGTATCACTGCATATATTTTAGAGGCTGGGCCCCACAAGGGCAGGGGCGAGAGGGAAAGGACGGGGCTGGCCCTGGCGGAGGGCACCCGCTCAGGCACTCCTTCCACTCTGCAGGCAGGAACTGTGCGGCAGCACAGATGGCTTCGAGATGTGCCCGCTCTGCTCGGACTGCCCCTTCTGGCCGCTCTCCAGCGCGTGCGCCCTCGTCCAGGTAGGAGCAGGGTGGGGAAGTGGAAGGCAGCTCCCGGGTTCTGTTCCTGTCCCGCCTGGGACCAGGCTCTGTGGGGACGTCCCCACTAGCCGTGGGGCTGTGACTGACGCCCGCCTCCGCAGACGTGGGCCATTCCTGGTTATTGTTACTGCGTAACACTGACCTAGGAGGTCAACTGGGGGACCCCCGGGGCAGACACAGCCAGAAGCCCCTTGGAGCCCCTGGGCCCCGCGGCAGCCCCGCACCTGTGGGTGCGCCAGCTTTCCCACGGGACATCGGCTTTGCCTGCGTCCCACACGTACGGCCCGGAGCCTTCAGTGTGAAGCCGGGCACACAGGCCAGACACCCCTGTGACACACTCCTGGGCTTCCATCTGCACTGGTGTCCTGGGGGTCTGCCCTGACAAGTTACCAAGGGGGGGCTGGAAACAGCAGAAGCAATTTTCTCACGGTCTGGAAGCCAGAACCCAAAACTCAGACGCTGGCAGAGCCAGGTTTTACTGGAGTCTGTCCTGTGCCTCGCCCCTACTTCCGGTGGCTACATCCCCCCGACCTCTGCCTCAGTGTCCACATGGCCTTTCCCTCTGCACGTCCTTTTGTGTCCCCTTCTCTATGTCACAGGGCTCAGGGCCCCTAAGGCAGGGAGCTCTCACGTAGAGACCCACCTTATGACACATGCAAAGGCCCTTCTTCCAGATAAGCTTACACGCTGAGGTTCCAGGCGGGGCCACAGTTCAGCCAATACAGCCCACCCACCATCCCGTGTGTGAAGTATATTCGCCCCAGCCCAGCGTCCCCAGCATTCCAAACACATCACAGCATTAGCTCTAAGCCCAAAACTCCAAACATCAACAGCTCAAGAAGTCCTGAATCCCATCTACATCACCCAAGTTGTTATGGGGGAGACTCGGGGGTGGCCACCCTGGGGCGCCATCCCGCCGTCGGTGGCTCCCTGAGCCAGGACACGAGTCACTTGCTCCCAGAATGCAACGGCAGGCAGGCAGGGGGCTGAGACCCAGAGGGCCAGCCATGCAGGAGTGTGACTGCGCCCCGCCCGCCGCCCGCAGGCCGGCCGGCTCTTCGACCACGGTGGCACGGTCTTCTTCAGCGCGTTCATGGCGCTGTGGGCCGTGCTGATGCTGGAGTACTGGAAGCGGAAGAGCGCCACGCTGGCCTACCGCTGGGGCTGCTCCGACTACGAGGACATAGAGGTGGGTCGGCCCCCAGCCCGTGGCTGTGGCCCACCAGGCCACGGCTGAGCCCCGGCTCCCTTCCAGGAGAGGCCGCGGCCCCAGTTTGCCGCCTCGGCTCCCACGACAGCCCTGAACCCCATCACGGGCGTGGAGGAGCCCCACTTCCCACGGAGGAGCCACAGGCGCCGCATGCTGGCCGGGTCTGTGCTGGTGCTGATGATGGTGAGCATCCCGCCGCGGCCCCTCCCCGCCGTGCCCCTCCCTCCTGACCTGTGAGGGGCCCCTGTTGTGCCCCTGCCCCTGGGGCCCACAAAACCCTGCTGTCGAGAAAGGCCCCGCAGGCCGGGGCTCCAGGGAGGGGCCACGCTCGGGGCCAGGCTGCGAGGCGTGGGCTGGGAGACGTGAGACGAGGGCGTGTGTGGGCAGGGGTTTCTCCACAGATGAGGGTCTGGGCACCCTCGGGCATGTGGTCCCGGCACGAGGGTCCTCCAGCCAGAGGCGCTTCTGAGCGCAACCCTCCCCTCCCCTTCCCAGATGCCAGGAAGTCCCAAGTTTTGGCCAGTGGGCGGGCAGGGCGGGGGGCTGGCTGGTTGGTTCCCAGCCCTTGGGGCCAAGAACAATGCAAGGGGCCCCCTTGACACCCAGGCATTGCCGACCCTGTGATTCTAAGTGTCCTTCCGCCCCACGACCTGCCCTCCCTGTCCCCCAACAACCCCCCGGAAGAGGCATGGTGCACAGCCAAGTCTGCAGGTGGGGGCTGTGGCCTGCGAGCACTAGGGTCCTGGAGTCAGCGTGGGGGCTCATGCACCAGGTCACCGTAGGTGGCTGTGGTGGCCATGTGCCTGGTGTCTGTCATCCTGTACCGTGCCATCATGGCCATCCTGGTGTCCAGATCAGACAATACCCTCCTGGCGGCCTGGGTGAGCCTCTGCACCTGCTCCTGCTGGGCGGGGGCGGCTCGGGACCCCCCCAGCGCCGGCTGTGACCCACTGTCTGTCCCAGGCGTCACGCATCGCCAGCCTCACGGGCTCCGTGGTGAACCTGGTGCTCATCCTCATCCTCTCCAAGGCCTACGTGGCCTTGGCCCGCGTCCTGACCACGTGGGGTGAGTGGCCCAGGCCGGGTGCTGTCCTGGAGCCGCCCCAGCCCTGCCGCCCTGGGCGGATGGGTGGGAGCCTCGTGTCTGAATGAGGCACAGGGGGGATGTGGGGCCTTGCCCTGCTCCTGGGGGCACCCCCGCCCGCCCAGGGCCTCTCCCAGATGAGCTCCCCGGCGAGGCTCTGCCCAGCCCAGGCCCCCTGCGTCCCTGCTCTCGATGTCTGAGGGGCTCCTTCTGCTCCTTCTGTCTCCTCCTCCGCTCTTCCTCCACCCCCCCACCCCACCTGCCTCTCCCCCCATTTTCTCTACCCCCCATTTCCCAAGGACAAATGCCAGTGACCCCTCCAAATTCATTCCATGGCTGGTCTGTCGGTGGCCCTGGTCTGGGAGTGGGACCGAGAGCTCGGTGTCCACGGTGGGGGGGCTTTTGGGGGGCAGGTGTCCAGGGCATCCCCAAGTATTCCTGCAAAAGCAGGGCCCCGTTTCTGGCCTCAGCATCCCCTCCAACTCACCCTTTATGCCCCCACCTCCGCCTCAGTGTCACCCCAGCCCTCAGACCGCCCCGGGGCCCCACGTTGTCACTCTCAGCACTGGCGCAGTTCATTAGAGCTGGGGGTCCGATCCCTGAGCGATGTGGGCTCCTCCTCAGTCCCGGGACGGGGAGGGGGTCTCACAGCGTGGGCCTCTCTGCCCAGAGATGCACCGGACGCAGACCGGGTTTGAGGACGCCTTCACCCTCAAGGTGTTCGTCTTCCAGTTCGTCAACTTCTACTCCTCGCCAATTTACGTCGCCTTCTTCAAGGGCAGGTCAGCGCCGTCCCGGGCTCGGGGCCTGTCCTAGCCAAGCCTCAGAGCACAGCCGGGCTCCCCGTCCACGGCGGCGCTCCTGCAGGTCGGGTGCGGGCAGCAGCGAGGCACGGCATGGGGGGAGACAGCCGGCAGCACCCCTCACTCACGGCCTCGGGACCTCCGTTTCCTCTAGGTTTGTGGGGTACCCAGGCAGCTACCACACCTTGTTCGGGGTCCGCAATGAGGAGGTGAGTGGGCAGGACTGGCGCCCACAGGTCCGGCCCCCTGACCTCAATCAGAGCCTTAATGTGCAGGGACCCCCCCAGGGCCCCCACCTCCCTTTCCTCACAGCACTCCCAGCCCCCGCCTCTCGTTTTCACACGACAGGGGTGTCTTGGGGACGGGGCAGCTGGGACCCCAACTCAGGGGCTTTCAGTTGTCGGAGCAACAGGCCCAGTCACTGTCCCACGCGAACAGCAGGTGCCGTTGCTCCTGTGTTGAGGCCGGTCAGGCGCTGTGGGCTCAGGTGGGCTGGGTGCAGGTGTCTGAACAAGGCTGCCCTGCTCCCCACGCCCGGGGGGCCTGACACCCCAACAGCACAGGCTGGCACCCTCTAGCTTGGTGCCCCTGTGCAGGGCACACTGGCCCAAGAGCTCCCCCTCAAAGCCCCTGGGCGCACCTCTCCCTGGCTGGGCCTGCCGACGCTGCAGGGTGGGTCCCAGAGCCACAGGCCAGCGTCAGCGTCATGCGACCCCACGTGGGTCCCCAAAGGAAAACTGGGGTGCTGTGCAGCGGGGGACCTTAGGGAGATGGTGGGGGGCTGGGGGAGGGTCTGTGCAGTCCCAAGGCACCTGCGGCCTGTCTGAGAGGGAGGTGGGGAAGGGCCTGGGGAGGGTCGGGGCACAAGGCCCCCCCACACTGACGGGCTTGGCTGTGCAGTGTGCAGCCGGGGGCTGCCTCATGGAGCTGGCACAGGAGCTGCTGGTCATCATGGTGGGCAAGCAAATCATCAACAACGTGCAGGAGATTCTCGTCCCGTGAGTCCCCCGCCCGCCCTGGGCAGATCCGGGGACCTGGGGCCCGGGTGTGGGGGCAGCCCCGTCCCCGCCTCCCGGACCTGACTGCCTCAGTGCCCAGGCTCTGCCCCGGGGGCTGTGTGACTCCCGCACGTGTGGTGGCCATGGTGGCATGTCTCGTTCTCTTGTCCCGGGCCAGCTTCCATGGGAGAGCAGGCCCGTTCTTCCTGTAGCCCCTGTGACAAGGGCACCTGGCAGCACCCCAGCCAAGGCTGCACCGGGGGCTCCCCATCCAGGCACCTTGGCGCCTCCCAGGCCAGAGCCCTGTGGTGTTTGCTCGAGGCCGGACCCACCCAGACATGCGCCCATCACCCCCACAGCCCTGACTGCCCCTGTCAGCAGGGGTCCCCTGGGCACATGAGCTGTAGCTGTGGGACCCTGGCCACCACACCCCTCTCTTTGTGTGATGTGAGGGCTGTGCAGCTGAATGCAAGATCACGAGTCTGGGGAGCAGTTGCTGCCCGGGACAGGGGCTGGCTGAGTAATGGCAAAGCCACACACACACGCCCCTGCACGTGACGGAGTAGTGTGCACATGCGCCCCATGTATGACACAGCAACGCAAGTGTTCCCACACAACAGAAACATGTGTCTCGTGCATGACAGATATGTGTGCCCAGTGACAAAGCAACACAAGTGCCTCATGTATGACAAAGTGACATGCACACATGCCCCCACTGGCATGGCGGCTGTCATCTCCTCCGCAGCTTCCATGTTGGCAGAGCTCTTGGCACCTCTGCACTTCCCAGGAGGAAGCCATCCCCCCAAAGTGTCCCTGAGCGATGGTGCTTTCCGGGGGTGCTGCACAAGAGTTGGGGAGGGGCTGCCCACCAGAAGGACACAGGTGCTCTCCGGGTTCTGCGAGGCCTCATCCTGCTGTGCCCACCCCAGGGCCCAGACCCTCCTCCTGCCGCCCCCAAACTGCAGACCAACAGGGACTCAGTGTGAGGAGCAGGAGCCATTGTCCTGGGTGCTCCCTCCTCCAGGAAGCTGAAGGGCTGGTGGCAGAAGTTCCGGCTTCGCGCCAAGAAGAGGAAGGTGGTGGCCGCTGGCCAGGCGCCCTGGGAGGCCGACTACGCGCTCCTGCCCTACGAGGGCCTGTTTGACGAGTACTTGGAAATGGGTAGGTGGCCCTGGGACCTCCAGCCTCCGCATTCCTGTCTGCATGTCCCTCAAAATGTGACGTGGGTGAGGACAGAGGGTCCCTGGTGGAGCCAGGTCTGCAAAGGGTCTGGAAAGGACTTGTGGGGGTCGCAGTGCGGAGTGCCCAAGAAAGGTTGGCCAAGCTGGGAAGGGGCAGCGCCCTGGGTACAGAGAACCTGGGGCAGTGGATGGGGCTCTCCTGGAGTGACTTTAAGCCCCTGACCCCGGAAAGCAGCCACTTGAACCTCCTGCCTGGAGCTGGGAAGGAAGCTAGGAGCTCAGGAGACCAGGCTCTAGGGTGGGGACACCCGCCCCTGAGAGTAAGGCCACACCTGGGAGGTGACGGGCCTCAGGCGCCTTGGCCAGGGCAGCCCCATCTGGCCGTTGAGTCCGGGAATTCCCTTGACGCCCACGCTCTTTGCTGGACCCACCCCAGCGTCCCGGCGGGGGGGCGGGGGGGGGGGCCGTGCCGGTGCTGCTTGAGGGCAGGGCTCGCGCGTGTCCAGTGCAGGTGCGGGTCCCGCAGCCCGGGCTCACTCGGAGATCATGGCTCACTTGGAACGGAAAGCTTTGCTCTGAGCCAGACACAGCACAGGGGTGGCCGTGGCGGCCCGGGCCCCCAGGTTAGAGGGAGCAGACAGCTCGCAGGCTTTTTCACAGCATGTGAGCGGGGCTGACCTCGCGTGCCCCTACTCCACCGGACAGCAGACAACGGGCCCCGAGGCTCTCCTTAGGAACTTCACAGAGCACCCAGGAACCCCTTTCCAGGAGCTGGGCGCAGCTCTGAGCAGCATTAGGGGCAGTCGGGGAGGCCTCTTGGGGCGCGGGGGGCGTGGGGGGGGGCCTGGGGCTGAATCTGCAGGATGAGCCAGGGCGGAAGCAGGCGTGACCAGGCAGCGGGGCGTCCCGGGCCTTCCTCGGGGACCCGGGATGCACTGAGAGGCTCGAGGCGGGTGGGCGGGGAGAAGGCCGGCGGTGACACTGCGCCCGCAGTGCTGCAGTTCGGCTTCGTCACCATCTTCGTGGCTGCCTGCCCGCTGGCGCCGCTCTTCGCGCTGCTCAACAACTGGGTGGAGATCCGCCTGGACGCGCGCAAGTTCGTGTGCGAGCGCCGGCGCCCGGTGGCCGAGCGCGCTCAGGACGTGGGCATCTGGTTCCCGATCCTGGCGGGCCTCACGCACCTGGCGGTCATCAGCAACGTGAGCTCGGGGGTTGGGTTGGGGGCCCGGGGGGCGTGGTTTCGAGGGGAGCGAGGCGGGGTTCCTCGGGAAACGGGGCGGGGTTCCGCGGGGAACGGGGCGGGGTTCCTCGGGGAACGGGGCGTGGTTTCGAGGGGAGCGAGGCGGGGTTCCTCGGGAAACGGGGCGGGGATCCGCGGGGGGCGGGGCGGGATTCCGCGGAGATCGGGGCGGGATTCCGCGGAGATCGGGGCGGGGCTCCGCGGGGAGCGGGACTGGGTTTCGCGGGGAGCGGGGTTTCGGCTCATGCTGGCCGCCCGCGCCCAGGCCTTGCTGCTGGCCTTCTCGTCCGACTTCCTGCCGCGCACCTACTACCGCTGGACCCGCGCCGGGGACCTGCGCGGCTTCGTCAACTTCACGCTGGCGCGCGCCCCGCCCGCCTTCACGGAGGCGCACAACCGCACGTGCAGGTGAGGCCGCCAGGTGAGGGGCGGGCCGGGCCGGGCGGGGCTGAGGCCAGGCTGGCGGAGGAGGTCCCCGTGGGCCCCGTGACCTGCGCTTCCGGCCTCAAACAAGCCGCCGCTGTAGGACCCGGGGACGGGACTGTGACTCCGTGGTGGGTTGAATTTTTGAAACTCTGACATATGACCCGCACCGTTGAAGGCCGTGATGTAACTGCTTTTTCTAGTTCGTCTTCAGTCGACTTTGGTTTTTTTTTTTTTTTTTTACAGAAAACTCAGCTAAGCTTTAAAATGTAATGACACAAATTTATTCCTAATAGTCTTTCACGATTTTCTCCAGCTCTCCTGTTTGTACTTACGGCTGCAGCCGCTCTCCAGACATAGTTGGTGTCTTTCCTTTTCTCTTAAAAATCAACCTTCAATACCTCTGCTGGCCTTCAGTAATAAGTATTTCACAGCTTCAGTTGTGATTTTCTTATTTATGCCTGAGTCGTTCAGGAGAGGAAGTTCCCAGACATACAGCCTTTTTAATGGAATTATACGCGACGTACAATCTTACGTTAGTCTCAGGTGTACACACAACGCACGCGTCCGGTTTTCTCACACCGTGGCCAGTCTGGCTGCCGCGGGTCGCCGTCCGTGTCGTGCCCTGCGCTGCGTGTGCGGTAAACGCCGCCCTCCTCGCCGCCCCCTGCGTCCGAGTCCGTTCCCACCGCGTTCTCCCGAGGCCACGTGTAAGGGACATCATTTGTCTTTCTCTCCCTGACTGACGTCACTTCACATAACACCATCTAGGTCCACCCATGCAAATTACTTTGGCTACTTAAGAAACATCATTAGTCCCGAGTTAATTGCTTGGAGGGCAGAGAACCTGAAGGGCAGCTTCGTGACCCGCGCACCAAGGACTTTGCATGTGTTTCAGCTGAGCTTGAAAGCACTTTTCTCCGCTGCCCACTTTGGAGCAAGGTTCCTCGATGCCACTGTGCAATTTCATCCCGCACCCCTTTTCCTCTCTCCCTGCCTACCTACCACATTCTGAGAGAGGCGAGTTAAACTCTTCCCAGGAAGGTAGCGTTACTGGTTTTTTCAGGTAGTTCTGTCAGGTTCTGCGTTCCGTGTTTTGAGGTTCTTAGTAGCATATAAGTTCGTATTTGGTGATCTCTTTTTAGCGGGTACTCCGTTTATTCTTTTTCCTTTTCATTCTCTTCTCTTGGCTGCTGGTAGATAGGTGTTCTGTATTTTTTTTTTTTCTTGATACTCACTTTGAACTGATACTGTATTTTTTATTTTATTTTTATTTTAGGGGCTAGCCTGTGTTTTTAGCATACACTCTTAACTATTACACATTTTTCTAACAAAGCCTGAAGGAATTCATTTTTGTCCCCTCTCCTTGTATGTGACAAGGACCTTCACGTGCTTTAGCCCACTGGTTGGACACCCATTGGCCTGTCTTAGTTGTAGTTTTAAAACTGTTCAAACTATTTTACTATTAAAAACACAGAAACAGTTTTAGTCATTTGTTAATCACATCTATGTGGTGTATTAACTGAAGCGGCTACAGTAGTTTTTTATTCATTGTGTTCCCTTTCAATTCATATTTCCTTGTGGACGTACATCCTCTAATAGCTCTTTCAGGAATGGTGTGTGGTTCGTGAATTCTTACGTATGTTGGTTTTTATTTCTTAAAATAGCTCTTTGTCACCCTGGCTGGTGTGGCTCAGTGGACTGAGTCCCAACCTGCGAACCGATACTGTATTTTTTATTTTAGGGGCTAGCCTGTGTTTTTAGCATACACTCCCAGTCAGGACACACGCCTGGGCTGCGGGCCGGGTCCCCAGCCCAAGTCCCACGTTCCCCGCAGGTATCGGGCCTTCAGGGAAGATGATGGGGAATACTCCCAGACCCACTGGCACCTTCTGGCTGTCCGCCTGGCCTTCGTCATTGTGTTTGAGGTAGCGGGCCTCTGCCCACGGGCGCTCCCCATGGGTTCTCTCAGCCTTACTTGATGCTCCCCCACCCCGCTGTGTCTACTCTCACCGTGTGGCCTGGGGGTCGGTGTGACCAGGGGGCAGAGCCCCGCTGCTCACCACTCTAGCCTTGGCCAAGTCACAGTTCCCTGCATCTTCACTTCTCTGCCTGGGAAAGGGAGTTGGTCCCTGCCTGGCCCACTCCTGGGCTGTGGGGACATGGGCATGCTGTGGGCAGCGGGCAGTGTCCTGGGAAACTCCACGGGCTACGGAAGCTGGGGGTGGTCTCTGGCCGGGACGCTGCTGCTCTCCAGCTCAGCCCACACCTGGGAGCAGGTGCCCCCACTCTGGGCATTTGTTTCACCCACGGATGGGGTGCGGTCCCCCACCGCCGGTCCTGTCCCCTGCTCCCCAGCACGTGGTGCTGTCCATCGGCCGGGCCCTCGACCTCCTGGTGCCTGATGTCCCCGAGTCCGTGGCGGTCAAGATAAAGCGGGAGTACTACCTGGCCAAGCAGGCGCTGGCCGAGAACGGGGTGAGCCGCCCCCTGCGCCCCCACTTCACTGTCACTGAGGCACCTGCTGGAGGACAGGCCAGGGGGATGTCAGTCTAATCGCATTCTTCTTGGCCACCCTTCCTGGACACAGGCTGTCTTTGGGACAAATGGAGCAAAGGACAGCCAGCCCCCAGCCTCCGAGGAGAGCCTGGGCCTGCAGCCTCGGCAGCCAGAAGCCAGCCGGGCCTCCCCGGTCCCTTTCCTCTGAGGCCACAGGGGACATGTTGGTGGCTCAGGGGCCTGGAGTCAGACCCACTGGGAAGGCAGCGGTCTCTCCGCTCTGCAGAGCTGTCAAAGGCTCGTGGCTGAGGCCTCAGCACGCCTCCTGCCCCACCTCGGCCGCCCTGAGCTCAGGTCACAGCTGGGGGTCGGCCAGCGTACCATGGCACCCCTTCCCCACCACTCCCCACTCCCTGCCAGGGCCCCCGTGTCATCCTCTCCTTGAACCTGGTGCCCCCTCCCCTGCCCCGCCACGATCAGCAGCCTCTGTGCCCCCCTCAGCTCTTCCTGCCAGTCAGCCTCCGAGGAAGCGGCTCCCGCCCGGCCACGCCCGAGGCCCGGAGGCTTGGAAGGAGACTGACTTCCTCGCCAGCCTAATGTGAGTTTTCTGCCCATTTACACACAAACGTCCCCAAGTCGGAGCAGCGGTGCGTGCAGTGGACACGTCCCACCCATCAGCTCAGCGAGTGCCGCCTGGACCCCTCCACGCGCACTCCCTGCTGGGGGCCGCGTCACAGACCCTTGGGGAGAAGAGGTCCCGAAGCGCCTCGCCCGGCCCGCCTCCTCCGGCGCTCCGGGGTGCGCTGTCCGCCTCCCGCCCCACGGGCCACACCGGCACCCTTCTGAACAGCACCCTTGCCAACGTGCTGTTAAGAAACCCCTGCTCTGGCCTCGGCAGCGCCTGAGTGAGGCCGCAGAGGCGCCACCGGCCCGACTTCCGGCCACCACTCACTTGCCACCTTTGAGAAAAGGGACCGCCCTTGAGCAGCAGGGCCCCTGTGTCATGTCTTAACACCCCAGGACGTTCTTCCAGCTGATGGTGTTGCTATCATCTCTAACTTTTGCACACTTAAATTTACTGAAACACAAAAAGAGAATGCTTGAGTTCCACCTGAGCCCGTCATGACGGGAACACACCGCTGTGGCCAGCATGTCAACAAAACACAGCTGACCGCTGGGCCCCAGGGCCTGGCATGGACCCTCCCCACATAACCCGTCCCCACCCCGGGCAGCCACCACCTCGGCCCCCACAGCTGACCCGTGGGGGTAGGGGTGGGGGGTGCTGTGCTCACGGGTCATCCTGGCTACCCAGCAACGCAGCCAGGTGACCCCTGCCTCCCTGGCTCCCCTGAGTGACAGGGTGGTTCCTCCGCTGAGGCCCCCACCCTACCGCAGCTCAGCACCTGTGTGGGGGCCGGGAGCCAGTCCCAGGGGCGGTGCTTTGCTGACAAGAGACGATTCGGGAAGACTGCACCGCTTCCCAGCAGGCCGGCGAGGCCCAGGCAGGAGGCCAGGGGCAGGCAGCCACCCAGCCATGCTCTCCGCTGGCGCCCGTGTGGCCCCTGCAGAGCGGGCAGCGCAGGTAGAGGTGTGCCAGCTAGGGGGGGCCACACCAAAGACGAGAACTACGTCCGTGTGTCTGTGACCCCTGGTTCCACAGGACCGAGAGCATGCGTGGGGTGATAAAACACTCAGAGCACATCCAGTTTTGGGTTTTATTTTAGAAAAATTCCAGTGTCATTCATATCCATGAGCCTTTACATACATGTGCATATAACCTCCAAATTCCAGAGTTAAGGCCAAGGGATGGGTTGTAACTGCTGACACGTGATGTGGAGAACAGTCAACAAACAGGAGGGACACTCACACCCCACCCCCACCCAGGCTCCAGCCGCAGGGCCCGGGCAGCCACCTCCTGAGATTGACTCTCAGCCGCACGGCGAGACCCGCAGTGTGGGGGCTGGGGCTGCACCTGCATTCAGCAGTAAGTGCAGATGTGCAAACACCTGTTGTCAGGTCTGAAAACACACCTTTGGGGGACGGGGTTGGATGCTACAGAAACGGAGGAAACGGTTTGGGCAGACGTGCGAGGGTGAGGGCGGGGCAGTGCATGGGCCAGCGGGAAAGGCTCCCAAACGCCGCTGGCAGGGGCCCGGGGACCAGGGACGTAGGGACGGTCCGGGAGAAAGCAAGGCAGCGCCTTCCCCTCCCTCTCCCTGCCCCAGGCCACTCCGCCTGACTTGGGGTCACCTGGCCTGTTCAGCAGAAGCAAACGTCTTTCCTGCCTGAGCTAATGCTGCAAAGGCAGCTGGCATCAGACCTGCGATGAGCAGCTCTGGGCTGTTCAGAATTTCAGGCTGAAGGTTCCCAAGCTGAGTAAGAACCAGGTGGGAACGTCATGGACGGGATGTCAAGGAAGAAGCGACCATCCTGGGAAGGGCCAGGCGTTGGGCCCCAGTCAACTTCTCTAGGAACCCCCGTATCTGGGACAGACTACTTGAGGGGGCGCGTGGCCCCCACGCGGCAGAGGCAGGGATGGGAGATGTGACAATCCAGAAGCCAAGGGCGGCCCACACAGCCCCACCCGGGGCCCCTTCCTCTCCAGGGCAGACCCTCGCCAAGCTGGCTGGGGTGACACCTGCCTGACCCAGCACCCACCTGTGGGCTCCCTCAGCAGGTGCTCAGGCCAGGCCAGTGACGGCCCCTCTGCCCCAGGGCCAAGGCTGCCCCTGACAGCCAGCTCCCGCGGTGCCCGCATCACCACAGCCTGTGGGAGCAGGGCGGGGCATGCCGGGCGCCCCACCAACTGCAGGAGATCACTGTCCCTGGGGCTCTGAGGTAGAAAGGGGGGACTGAACTCAGTGTCTGTCTGGGGACAGGCAGGAAGCTGAAGTCGGTGTGACGACTCCGCTGTCCCTCCGAGCAGGTGCCCCCCTTTCTCAGAGGGCTGCCCCCCGCCACGCACTCTCCCCATGCTCCCCCCGCGGCGTGTTCCTCAGCTCACACCAGACCCGGGGCCGACGGGCAGCCCCACCTGCAGCCCTCGCTCGCTCCCGGCGCCTGGGGTGCGGGGCAGGAAGACCTGCAGAGCCCGGCCCCTCGGGGTGCACACTGGCCCCCCCTCCCTCCCTGCGGTCTGGGCCGAATGGGCTCTGGCAGCGGGAGGAGGCGCTGCCGTCTGCAGAGGGCGGAAGGGGCTGGGAAAGGAAGAGGGCAAACGTCTGGCTTTTCTAAAGTCAAGGAAATTTATTTCCTGAGGTCACGACATAGGAAGTGGGCACAGCCCCGCTGCGCGGCGCTCAGGGGGCCTTGCTGACATGCCGGTGAAATGTCCAGTCGCCTGTTAGTGTTCGAACCATGGAGAGCCGGCCCGCAGCCGGCGTCGGGCAGATCCTGAGCACGCACCGGGCTGGCCGGGCCCGAGGACCCGCCGCACAGCGCTGGGCGCCCGGCTTCCCTGTGCGACCTCGGGGAGGGGAGCGTCAACAATTTACGGAGGGTCCAGCCGCTGGATCGGACTGAACAAACCATCGTGTGGCAGGGTTTGAGTCAGCAGGCTGGAGGTTTCTGTTTTCTGATCATTATCGCTTGGGGCCCCAAGGGAGGGTCTTGGGGGCCACCTGAGCCCCAAAGCTGGGGAATTCCTCAGAGCTGCTCATATCCGGAGCCTGTGGGGACAGAGGGCACAGCTTTACTCAGTGGGCTGTGCTCAGGCAGCTCCGAAAAGGCTCCACCCTCGGACCCCGGGGCCCGCCACAGCCAGACGAAGTGGCAGGCGCCCCCACTGCCACCCCACAGGGGGACCTCGAGGCGAGCACTGTCTGACCTTCTCACTGCTGCTGGTGGTCCAGGGCGCGTCCCGCACCACGAAGCCCTTGGACGGCGCCTTGGACTCCTCGTGGGCCGGTGGCTTCATGTACACCTGCAGCACCTCGCTGTCCACCACGTCAGCCAGCTGCGGGCACAGGTGGGGTCAGCCAGCAGCAGGGATGCCCGGCGGGCACCACTGCCATGATCGCCCAGCTTCCTGGCGCTGGGGCACCCCTGCACCTGGCTGGCATCTGAAAACACCCGCACACAACCTTGCAGGGCCCCAGGACTCACGTATTCCTCCTCCAGGTTGAGGATGTGGTCGATGGCCTCCTCCACGTTCTCTGGGAGCCCTGTCACGGTAACGCAGTTGGGGTCTGGGGCTCCGCTCTGCGGGAAGCGAATGTCCACCTGGAAGGCACACACACACTGGCTGAGGCAGCTCCATGTGCACAGCAGGAGTTCTGACTCTACGGTCACTGTTGGGTGTGGCTGGGGATGGTCCGATTCTAGTGTTTTCTCCTCAGAGCTTATGAGAACGTGAGCCCTTGGGTTCACGGGGCCCCCATCACCATGATGTGTTAAACCCAGTGCACTGCGGGAGAACCTGGCCTGGAGGCCAAGGCGACAGGCACCGTCACCTGATCGTTTCAAGTGCGCGCACCCTCTGGGGACGGCCAGGGGACAGGCAGCCATATTGTGGGGTACCACCTTCTCAGGCCAGCACTGGGCACTGACCAACGCTGTCAACTACACAGCTGGGACCCTGCTTCGTTCCTTCCAGACCCCTGCTGGCCAGGGGGCATGGCCAGTAGTCTCAGCAGGAAGACTGAGGCCTGGGGGTCCCTTAGGCCCCTGACTGTGGGGAGCACGCCCACCTCAGCCGCGGGGCCTCCAGGACCAACACACGCGCTTCACACTAGGGACGCACCTTGAACTCATCCATGATTTTGCGAATGGCTTTGCCGCGGGCACCAATGATGCGGGCGTGGACGCGGTGGTCTAGCGGGACGTCCTCAGAAACCATCTGCTCGAGCTCACCCACAATTTTCAGTATGGCGTCCCGGGCGGCTTCTGTGTTCTTCTCGTAGCCCGTGATGGTGACCTGGTCCTGCGGCTGCGAGGAGAGCCCGTCAGAGGGCGCCGGGGAGTGTGGTCTGGGCGTGGCGGGCCTCAGCCCGAGGGGAGACCAACGCACTCGGCAGAGAGAAGGTGGAGAGAAACAACAGGTTCCCAAGATCCCTCCCAGGCCCCACCCAAGAGACAGCGGCATGTGGGAAGGAAGGAGCCGCTGCCTACAAGGACTACGGAAGGACACTGGCAGGTGAGGGTCAGGGGAAGGTCCCTCGGGCCCCTCACCTGTGGAGATGAACCAACCTGGAAGGTGCTAGACAGCATGGCCAGCAACGCACACCTGCCGTGCCCCGCCCAAGCCAAGCCACCCTCCACCACAGACACGTACAGGCAAGGGCGCTGGGCCGGTAAAGAGCGAGCACAGAGAGAAAACTAGAGAACCGAGTAATAACCTTAAACCACATCCTGAACGATGGGGCAGACCTGCGCGCGCGCGCACGCGCACGCGCACACACACACACACACACACACACAGAACAGCGTGAAAGAGCCAGCGAAGAGCAAACTCCTGCAGGAGGAGAGCAGGAACTCAGAGCCACCAGCACGGGGCAGAGAAGCCCAGGAGTCCCCGTGGCGCAGGCGAAGGGCAGGAGGCGGCGAGCCCCCCACACCCTTGCCCAGCGGCGCCCAGAAACCCCCACTGCCCCTGAGGCTGCACTGAGTAGGAAACACACTTGGCAAACATGAGCTCCCCTCTCACAGGAAACTCTGTGCATGAGAGATGTGGCTGCCTGACCCTACTCGGCTCACACAACGTTAATAGTCCGGATACTAAATAACGACGCCGAAAAACAGAAATTACGTGGGAAAGTTGAGAGAAATGAAAAGTAGCAAGGGTAGCAAAGGTGAGGGACTGGAGAGACCTAAATTCTCAAGATCAAAGTAATCAAAGGTCAAGTCCAAAACAGAAAGGAACAGCAGTGTGAACAGTCCTTAGGGCAGAAGAGGAAGCGGTAACACGGCTCCTGGGCAGGCCCCGGGCGGGGAGCAGAGGAGGGTGTGGGGCCAGCACCAGCGGGCCTGCCTCAGCCCCCCAGCGGGACCCACAAACGTGAACGCGGGGGAGCAGCAGGCAGGAGGCCGCAGAGGCACAGCGGGGCCCGTCTGCACAGGACCGCTGGGACTGGCTGCCCAGAGGTTCCAGGCCACCGTGTCTGGGTGCCCTGCTGTGAGCCAGCGCACAGGAGACCCAGGCAGAGACGGGGCTCCCGCTGCGCGCCAGGCCCGCTGGGCGGACGGCCCACCTCCCAGAGGCTGAGCCCGCGGGCAGGAAGGCAGGGCTGGGAAATGAGCTGGCTGGGCGCCGGGAGTGACAGCGTGCTGCGGTGGGTGGGGGCGCACCCTGCAGGGCTCCACCTGGGGGGACCTGCCCGAGGTGCACACGTGACGCAGCTGTGACAGGGAAACCTCAGCAGCTGGGGCCCGAACCCCGAGCCAAACAGTCCTCAGAGGCCTGCCGTCCAGGACCCTGCTCTCTCACTGCCCTGCTGAGCCCCCCCTGCCTGCCTGGCCCATGCCCAGGGGAGTCCAGCTGCCCCCGCGGCGCCCTGACGTGGGATTTGGCCGAAGCCGACTCTTACCTGGCTCCCATCCTCCTTATCGGGAAACTGGATGTTCACGTCATGCTCCAAGCGGATCTGGGTGATCACGGCCCCCTTCCTCCCGATGATTTTGGGGTGATACTTGGGGTCAACAGTGACGCTCAGCTTAAAACTCCTCAGAGCCTGCAGAGGACATGAGGGAGAAAGAATGAGCGAAGCACAGCTGGGTCTGTGGGACCCGCAGCAAAGGACCTGCAGGATGGGAGCAGGTGGAGCTACGTGCCCGACTTGGGGACAGGAGTAGGAGTGAGCATGACAAAGGCCAGGAAGAAACGAGGAACTAAAAGTGCTAAGGGACACAGCCCCCGGTGTGTGTGGCCAGAGGCCAGGTCTGGGGACAGGTCCCAACATCGGTGCCCGGGCCAAGACAACGAGACCCCAGCAACCCTGCGGGGTGTCTGAGCTCAGTCAACGACACTCACGGGACGCCCTGCCCCACACGACCTGCAACGCTGCTTCCAGTGCCCGGGGCCCCCACCCGCCTCACGTCACTGTCGTGGCCCCCAGAGCCAGGGTCTGCGACAGGTGGGCGGGTGGTTGTCCCCACCCCACAGCCGCAAAACTGGACCCAGGACGTCCCCGCGGCCCACAGCTGCCGACCCTGGGCCCAGGGTCTCTCTGGGCAGCAGCTCCTTGGGCCCCCAAGCTCTGAACAGTGGACGGCCCCCCCGCGTCTCCAGGTCTACTTTTGAGGAACTCCGCTAACACACACGGAAGCGTGTCGCGGTCACCGCGAGAGCAAACAGACACCCCCCAGCACAGCTCCCGACGCAGGCTCCCCGCTCAGCACGCTACCCAGGGTGCTGGGTGTCTCGGCAGCCCCTGGCGTGTCTCACAGGCCACAGGGCCAAGGAGCCCAGCTGGGGAGGACGCGCCCAGGGCCCTGCCGGGCACGCACCCGGTCCTCCTGCTCCGCCCGTAGCTCCCGCACGCGCTCCAGCAGCCCGGCCTTGGCCCGGTCCAGGTTGGCAGCGAGGCCTGTGATGGCGATTACGTCTGACTGCAGCTCAGGTGCTGGGACGTGAATGTTCACCTGGTGGAGACGGGAAAGGACCAGGTACCGTGGGGCCCCCAGGACAGGAACGGGCCTCCTTGGCCCCTATGACCGCAAGTGCGGACGTCACAGTTGCCAGGGACACACCCACAGGCTGGGGACAGGGACAAGGGGGGCGGGCAGTGTGGAGCTCGATGAAGAGGGGGAGGAGGAGGGCACGTCCCCTAGGTGGGGGCAGTGGCAGCTCACAACCCACTCTGGTCTCCAGTAATAGGCCCTGCCAACTGCTCACCTCAAATTCGTCCATCATCTTGCGGATCCCACTGCCCTTCTGCCCGATGATGTACCGGTGAAGGTCAAAGGGCACCTCCACTTCAATGGTGACAGGAACCAGCGCCTGCAGGGAAGAGGGCTGATGTCAGGCCTAAGAGCAGTGACCAGAGTAACCCCATGGGCTCTGTGACAACTTCGTGGAGACTTGCAGTGCGCTCCGGAATATTCCACACTGCTCTCCCGGGACTGAGACGGCCACCATTAGCCCCAGAGAAGACAGAGGAAAAGGATGTGGGATCTGGTGCCAGGGCCAACGCTGGCAGAGCAACTTCCAGACCCTGGCCCCCGGCCCCTGCTCCTAAATGCAGAAGGACCCTTGTTGAAGGAAAACAGAATAAAACCAATCCAGGAAAACTAGGCCTTGAGACCTATGAAGAGAAGGCTCACAGAGGTCAGGAACGGACTGTGGCCCAAGCCTGCACGGGTCACAGGGACATGCCTGAGACCAGCCTGCTCCCGACCTAGGCCACAGCACCAGTCCCTGGACATGGGACAGCTGCTTCCACCCACATCTCTGCTCAGCGCAGGGACGACTCCGTGCCCTGTGAGCTGCCATGCACAGAGCAGCACCCAACACGGAAGTGGCACCGGTAGGTGCTCACTGCAAAAGTGACTCGTTCTCAAAGTCCGAGAGTCTGAACCTCCCGCTTCACAAAAGGGGACACAGAGACCCACCAGCTGTGCTCCCCACAGCCCCCAGGCCTCCAGGGCCGGGAAGAGCCGCACCCACCTCCAGGGCTTCCTTGGCAGCCTCGCACTTCTCCTTGCGGCCAGAGATGGTGATGATGTCACACCTCCTGGGAGAGCCAGGGTCGGCCTCTCTCCCCTCCCCGGCATCCTCGCCGTTCTCCTGGACAGCTGGGGAGAGCAGAGAGGAGCAGGTGACGCAGGCCTCTCCTTTGAGGCACAGGAGCTAGCAGGAGTGGGGCCCACTGCGTTGGGAAGGGAAGAGCGGGTGTCCCCACAGCTGCAGAGCTGGCACTGGAAGGGGAGAGGCTGCCTGCACTGCTTCTGCCAGGAAGAGAGGAAGTGCCAGGAAGGAAGAGGCCCAAGACAGGACACGGAAGAGGCTGGGGGGCTCCCGTGGGCCCCAGTGGGGACCATGTGTGCACCCACACCACCACCAACACAACACTCCCCGTATGAGACGGAATCCTGGAGTCCGTAAGACAAACATGGGAGTGAGGCAGCAGGCACTGCTCCCCAGAGCCGGCACGACCTGGCATTACACGGGGGGACACCGCAGCCGAGGGGAAACTGGAATGTCAGCCGTGACTCTGTCACAGTGTCACACAGAGCTCCAGGTTTGGACAAATGTGCCAGGGCTACAGCCTCATTCTCAGGAGACAGCCCCCAGGGAGGAGGGTCAGGTGTGGAAGTCACACTGCAATGACTCGGAGAACACAGAGCATGTGTGCGTGTGCAAGAGGGAAGGGAGGCTGACGAAGACCGGGGAGCTTCGGAGAGTGAGCACCCAGGACCTGTCTTTGTTCTGTTCTGGGTCCTTTTTCTTCAAATGTGAAACGACATCAAAGCTAAGAAGTATTCAAGGGTGGAGCATAAATGTGACGTGGTATGATCCACCCAGTCTTCTACTTGGAGTAGCCTGTATTCCCAGAGCAGGTGCTCCACGGCTACGGGGAGCCCGTGGAGGTCGGAGGACACAAGCCAGTCCCCACTGGACCCGGCGGGCCCACGAAGACCAGCCCACACCAATACCTTTTCTGCAATAACGCCAGGAGCACACGGGACTTACAGAGTCAGGTCTGGGACAGCAGCCGGATCCTGCCCAAGGGGCACCTCTCCACCCTGCCCCATCCCATCCCTGGGGACACAAAGCAGAGCCGGTGGCAGCCCCGTGCCCAGGGGCTGCTGCTGGGCCAGGACAGGTCTGTGAGGGGCAGGGAACTGGACTTGTGTCCCCTACATGAGGGGCTGCAGGTGTTCTCTTCTGGCCTTGTCACCAGCCCCACAGGAGCTGACGCAGCCCATGGTCTGCGAGCTCTGACGCCCCCAGGACACCTGACAGTGTCTGGCGCCTGGTAAGACGGAGCTTCACCAGGACACGTGACAGCCATCGGCCCCCGCCTCTCTCGTGCCTCCCACCCTGCATGGAGCTCCCATGGGGACCCACCTGGGTTCTCCTCTCTGTCTGGGAATTTAATTTGAACATTATAGTCCCGAGTGATCTGCTGGATTCTGGAACCTTTGGGGCCCATGACAGAGCGGTGGAACCTCTGGGGTATGGCGCAGTCTATCGTCACCTGGGCTTCCTAGGGGCACAGCAAGAAGGAAAATAAAGGCAGAGAATAAGCACTCATGGTCAGTTCACGCTCACACTACCGTCCCTCGGCAGCCGCCTTCGCAAGGTGGGTCCAAGGCCCATCTGATGATGGGGTCCAGGGAAGAGGGGTGTGAGCGGGGCCCAAGGAGACATTCTGAAATGTGTCCCCCGAAGTCTAAGAAAGCAGCCACACCTCACCCACACAGGCCTGCTGCGATGCCCGCTCCTTCCCAGACTTTAAGCTAGTAACGTCCTATTTCTCTCCACACAGGAGTGCCCCACTGCCGCAGACAAGTGGCTGCATCAGTCCCAGGTTGGGGGGCCTCCGGATGCCGTGGCTGGGACTCCATGTCTCAGGCCATAGCAAGGGGGCACCAGGAGGGCCAACTTTCTAAAGCTGGCCGACAGAACTGAGCGTGGGCCACATGACTCCCCCGTGGATGGATGGGGGGGGGACAGCCGGCTCCTTGCACACGCGGCACTGGGATAACACGGACCACTGAGCTGCTTCTCAGGGGCAGCGCTCACCCACTGCAGAAGGGACCAGGCGGGTAGCGTGGGAGGGAGACCGAGACACCCAGCCCTTGGGGCCACAGAGGAGTGGTCGGTCTGAGGAAGGTGTTGGGGGCAGCCCCACCTGCAGCTCTGAGTGGCCGCTGGGCCAAGGACCCTGTGCAGCCCCCAGGTGCCCACCAGGTCCTCGATGATCTCCAGGATGCGCTGCTTGGCCGCCTCCACACACTCCTTGGCCCCCTTGAGGGTGACTCTGTCGCTCTGCGTGCCAGACCGCGGGAAGCTGACCATCACCCCACCATACTCCTCGGCGATCTCCCGCAAGACCTGGCCTCTTCGAATGACAAAGTGACGGTGGTGCCTGGGGTCTACCAGCATACACTCCTCCACCACCTTATCCTGCGGCCAGGAGACAAGAGCAGGGAGGTCAGGGCCCCGCGCAGGCCCCGCCCCGCCCTGCCGCCCAGGTGGCTCCAGGAGGGCCAAGGCCTCACCAGGTTCTGAATCAGGGCCTCCAGCTCCTTCTGGGCCTCCCGGACGGCGTCCTCGCGTCCAATGATGGTGATCAGGTCTTGGTCCTTGTCCTCCGCCGTCGGGAACATGATACGGGCCCCGGTGGTGTCGCGCACCTTGCGGATCTTGCCGCCCCCTTTGCCGATGAGGAACTTGTGATACTCTGGCTTGGCGCGGATGTCCACGGTGAAGCTCTTGGTTTGCTGCAGAAGCCAACCCCACATACGCTGGCCTGAGGCCATGTGCCTGGCCCCGGAGCAGATGCAGAGAGGCCGAGGGGACAAGCGTGTAGCGTGGAGCTTCCCTCACACTGTGTCAGCGTCGCCCTGCTGGGGCCAGTCAGACCTCCCCACACAAATGCACGGCCACCCAGGCCGAGCGCCCTGTCCGCCCACAGCTGCGGTCAGAGATGCCGAGGAGGTCAGAGCACCCGCAGCCGGACCCCCAGGCCTGACACCCGCCACCTGCCAGCAGGGAGCCAACCTCGGCCAGGAGCCGTGGGGCACGCCTGCCTAGCACTGCTGTCCGCCCCTCCCACACCGGCGGAGCGCTCCGTGCAGGCCTCCCTCCGCCAGGCTTGGCAGGGCCCACTCAGAGTCAGTGACGTCCCCACTGCAAGCTGTGAGACCCTCACCAGGCAGGCCCTCTACTGACGCCAAGAACCCGGGGGCCAAGGAGAGGCCCCGTGTGGGGACCGCGCCATGAATGCCAGCTCGTCTGGTGGAGCCACTGGAGGGACACACTGACACAGGCCCACAAGCACGAAGAAGAAACATGAGGCGGAGTAGCACATGTGTCACCCGCGCTCACCGACCCCACAGACACCAGACACGGCTGCTCACCAGACGGCCTTGCCAAGAGCAGCCCCGGGAGCCGTGGGGTTATGCGGGCCCACACGGGGAGCACACCCAAACCAGGTGGGCTCACCGCCAGGGAGCGAGGCAGGCACGACAATGAGAAACAACAAGTAAAATGTCAGCCCGACACACACACCAAACGACGTGTCACTGTGCCCGTGGGAGCAGAAACCAACGAAAGCCAGCACCGTGCCCAATAAAAACTCCAAGCAAACTCAGCCCAGAGAGGGACGCCCTCAACCCAACGAGACCCAGCTCACCACACCCTTTCAGCAAAGGGCTGAGCACCCCAAGTTCCTCGCCAGGACCACCAGGCTGCTGCTCTCAGCCCTGCCCCTCTGAGGCCCGGAGGCCCGAGCCGCACAGCAGGAGACATGACAGAGCCACACAGGTCAGAAGGAAGAAACGCAGATGACGCTGTACATAAAGCTCATGGATCCACAAAACAAGCTGCTGGAATTGGTAAGTGATCATCAGAGCAGACACATGGGCTCAGGCCCAGGGACAAAAACCAAGTCCACGTCTGCAGGCTGCGCCGTGCAGGACGAAGTCCCACGTGCGACAGCACTAGGAACAAAGCAGATCCCACTGGGGCCCGACACACACAAGTGCGGCATGCCGACACCTACAGAACACCCGGGAAAAGCCAAAGCCTTAGCAACCAAAGCCCTGGCCGGTGCAGCTCAGGGACTGAGCGTCGGCCTGCGAACCAAAGGGTCACCAGTTCGATTCCCAGTCAGGGCACAGCCTGGGTTGCCGGCCACGTCCTCAGTTGGGGGCGCACGAGAGGCAACCACACATGGATGCTTCTCTCTCTTTCTCCCTCCCTCCCCCTCTCTCTGAAAATAAATAAAACCTTTAATAAATAAGTAAATAAAAGTATTTAAAAAAGAAAAAGAAATTGACAGGCTGGTTCCACCATGTTTCTGGAGGCAAAGGACCTGGAGCGGCTGAAGCAATGTGACCGAGCGCCACGCGGCACCCGCAGACGTCCCGTGGGACAGACAGACAGGCAGATAGCTTTGACTCGGGAGAGGCGAGTCCGTGACAAACTTCGGGGGGGACAGCCGACACATCTGATTGCAGCAGTGGCCACACAACTGCTACGCTTGTCAAAAGCACACAACGAAGAGCGGACTGTCCCACACAGACATCACACTTTCTAAAACTAGGAAGCCAAGCAGCAGATTCTCTGCTTTGCAGATGTGGGCACCCGCCCTGCATGGGATGCGTCTGACCTGGCACAGAAAAGGGTTCTGGAGCCTCCACGTGGAAGGGAGGACGTTTCCAGCGCGCAGCGCACAGCGAGCCCCTGGGGTGGCACTCACCTTCTCCTCTGCCAGGTGCAGCAGCTGCTTCTTGGCCTTCTCCACATCCGAGGAAGGGCCCCTGATGACAACCGTGTCGCTCCCTGAGCCCTCCACAGGGAAGTGGATGTGGACCCCGCCGCACTCCTCCATGATGGAGCGGACCAGGCGGCCCTTCGTGCCGATGAGGGAGTTGTGCAGCTTGGCGGGGATGGAGACCTCCACCTCGGCGATGTTGGCCTGGAATCACACACGGTATGAGGGAGCCGTGTTTGCGTGCGGACAGAGGGCGAGAGCAGTTATGCCGCAGCTGGCATGGCCGTGTGTGCACACTTGCGGCACACAGTGCAGCAGGGAAGCCACGAGGTCAGACCATAGCAGCGCCGCCCTGCCAGGCCTTCTGGGGAGAGCAGCAGAGGCCGGTCCGGGACCCTGTGAGCAGGGATGCCACCTGCAGGTGAGATGGGACAGCGAGGCTGCCTCACCCGCCGCACAGACTGATAGAGCTGCAGGAGCTTCCTGGCATCAAGCACACACAGCTGACAGTCTAGGGGCACCGAGGCACCGGGAGTGGCAGACTGGTGCCCAAGAAGAGAGAACATGGAGAGAGACAGTCCCACGCAGACACACAGGGAGACCGCCTGGGCCTGAAGAAGGGCCTGCGCAGAGCCGGCACGCGTGGGCTGCAGCTTAGGCAGGCCCACCAACGGGACGCGGCGCGGTGCTCAAAGGGCCTGCGCCTCCAGCGGGGCCCAACCCTGGGCCTGGACAAGCACCGCCGTGAACCCGCCGGCCAAGCCCGAGAAGGGGCCCGTGTTTCAGAGTAACCGACGAGCCACTGAGAGGGTTACAGGGACACAGGAACAATCAGAACCCACCAACATACACATAAACTTCGTAATGTCTGGCCTAATACAAAACACACTGGATATGCAAAGAGACAGGAAAAAACCACCCGCAATGAGGATAAGATAAAAGAAAACCACCCAGGAATGAACCAGATGTGGGAGACGGGCCAGGGGCCAAGGACCAGCAGACGGTCAAGAAGCCAAAGGACCAAGACTGCCCGTGTCAGGAACAAAAGCAAAAAGGGCTGCCTCACACCCAGCAATCACAGTCCCCGGAGGGAAGGACAGAAAAACTATTAGGAAATAATGACCCAAATGTTTCCAAATCTGCTGACAACTCTAAACTCAAATAGCCAAGAAGCTCCGTGAACTCCACACAGAGGAGCATGAAGGAAACTACAAGGCTGGCTGCACAATGAGGAGGAAGGCCAGAGGCAGGGCCAGCCTGGTGGCCGCGCGAGGCCGAGGCAGCCACCCACCATCTCAGCAGGGACGGGAGCAAGGGGACAGGGAGGCAGTCTCCAGTACTGATGGGAGGAGCCAGCGATCGGGGGGCAGGGCCCCCGGGACTCACTCCTGTTGGGGACACAGCCTGGCAGCTTCCTGTGAAGTTCAATGTACCCTCCCTGCAAGCCCTACCTTCTCACTGCAACGTGGTGGCCGCGACCCCGGCAGGCAGCACGCTGCACCAGCCCCGCCGCTGACACCCTGGAGAAGGCCGGGCTACGCAGACCCCAGGAGGAGGCCAGAGAGGAAGGCCGAACCGGAAGCACAGAAAATGCATTCAGGTGAGTACGTACGTGAGAAATAACTGGGGATTTAAACAGCAAGGCTACGGAGGTCCTGTAGGGACCCTTAACAGGCGGAAATAGAGGTGTGAAGACCAAGCAGAGGGCGGGGACGGGGACACGCAGCGTCGAACCCAGAGCAACCACCAACGCGCACGTCCCGCACACCTCGTGAGGCAGAAGGGCAACAGAAGAAACCGAAGAAGCCTCCACGGAAACGGAGGCAGCAAAAGAGACCGAAGCAGAGGGATACACCCGACCGTGTCGTGTGGCCACACGCCGGCGGCTGAGGCACTGCTCATTAACAGGACACCTTTTGTCTGGGAAGGGGAAGAAGTTCTTGTGCTGGATGGTACTGATGGTCGTACAGCAACGTGAATGTGCTCAGTGCCACTGAACTGTACACTTGAAAATGGGTCAGCCCTGCCTGGTGCGGCTCAGTGGACTGAGCACCAGTCTGCGAACCAAAGGGTCGCCGGTTTGATTCCCAGTCAGGGCACAGGCCTGGGTTGTGGGCCAGGTCCCCAGGTGGGGGCCTCATGAGAGGCAACCACACATGGATGTTTCTCTCCCTCTGTTTCCCCCTTCCTTTCCCTCTCTCTAAAACTAAATAAAGTCTTAAAAAAAGAAAAAAGATGGTTAAGGCAGTAAATTTTATGTATAGTTTACCCCAAACTCAGGAATAAAAAATAATCACGTTAAGTGTAATTTATGACATTTAGTAAGTGTATATAGCAAAGTATGTAGCATAACACGGAATAGAGATATGATCACTAACATAGCTAAGTGTAAACACCTCAATTTAAAATGCAGAGATTGTCACCCTGGCCGGGTGGCTCAGTTGGTTAGAGCGTCGTTCATACAACAAAAGGCTGCAGGTTTGATCCCCAGTCAGGACATCGACCTAGGTTGCAGGTTCGATTCCTGTCGGGGAGGTATAGGAGGCAACCAGTTGCTGTTTCTCTCTCACACTGATGTTTCTTTTTCTCTCTCTTCTTCTAAGACTGACGTACATATCCTCAGGGGAGGATTAAAACACAAAAAAGTGGATCCTAAGATTTCTCACAAGAAAAAAAACATTGAAGGAGAAAAAAGGGCAGAGATTGTGAGTCTGAATAGAAAAGCAAGCTGCCTGAAAGGCACTTTAAAATAAATATTTCAGAGCAAAGGATATTACCAGGAGTATAAGAGGCTGCCCTGTAAGGACGCCAATTATGTAACTTGGGAACGAGTCGTGACATCATTACAAACAGGAACAAGACAATGTGGGAATATTGTGAAAAACTTTATACCCATAAATTCACCAACTTAGATAAAATCTTGTAGAAACCCCTTTGAAAGACACAACCTACGAAGCTCACATGGAAGGGCACGTAACCTATCCACACGACGAATCATCACCCAGGAAGGAGCAGGAGGAGGAGGAGGAGGGTCTAACACCCAAGCTCACAGACAGAGAACAGTGTTGTAGCCGACAAGTGGGGCGTCGGGGAGAGCAAAACGGGGAAAGGGGGCAAAAGGCACAACCTTCAGCTATGAGTCCTGGGACATCACGTAAGCGGGGTAACTCGGCTGCTCATCTGACCTTCAATGTTCTCAGCACAAGAAAATCAGTCAGTCTGTCTGTGTGTGTGGTGACTGCTGCCCTGGACTCATCGCGCGGGGTCCCTTCCCCAACGCATCAGATGCTGGGTGTCCACTACATCTCAATGGGAAAATGAAGTATTGGAACATGTGGCAACATGGATGAACCTCAAAATAACCGCGCCAAGTGAGAACAGCTACACTCCAGGGTAGACACTGTGATTCTCAGGCGTCTAACACTCAAGCTCATCTGCTGATGCAAAGCAGACGGGCTGGACAGGGACAGTGGGGAGGGGCCACGGGCAGCGGCACGGGTAAGTGTGGCATCACCACTGTGCAGGTGACCCCACAGACGCGCACCTACACAACCACATCCAATTGCACACTTCAAATATGTAGCGCTTCTTACATGTTCATTTTTCAAAAATTGAAAAAAGATATCCTAACACCTGCAGGACAGGAAGATACCTGAGCACAGGGGTCGAGTGCTGCTGCAGCCCAGGACCCCCACTCAGGAAGTACCGCCACACCGCTGCCGGGCACAAGGTCCTCCGGGAGAGAGTGTGGGCCGCCTGACCCCGTGCGCAGGCCCAGAGCACCGTCCCGCAGCCGGCAGCCCCCCATTACCAGGTCTTTCTGGATGGACAGGATGCGACTCCGGGCGGCCTCACAGTTGGCCCGCTTGCCAGTGATGATGATGGTCTCCGAGTTGCTATTTTCTGCTGGAAGGTCAATCTTGGTGTTGCTTTCCTCACGGATCTACAAGGAGGAGCAGTATGAGGGGCGGCTGCCATGGAGACACTCGGGGAGCCCCGGGCAGGGAAGCAAGGCTCCTCTCCCCCCTTGCCTCTAAGGCCAGGACAGCACAGGGCCACGGGGCGCGGGGCAAAGAGCGCCACGATTCAGGGCACAAGCTGGCCAGTCACCTTTTTAATGTTTGCGCCTCCTTTCCCGATGATGTTCTTGTGAAACTGTTTGAAGATTGGAACAGAGATGGAATAGCTATTTTCCACCTTAAAAACAAGAGAGATGGCCCGGTTACCTGTCATGCTAGATAATGTCCCTTCCAGCTCCAAGGTTCAGCTCTGGAGCAGACTTCGTCCTGCGTCTCTCCTCCTGTCTGACCCTTGGGGGTGGGTGAGGGACCTGTTAACAACTCACTGACCTGGCCCCACACAGCTGATGGTACAAAGCGTCCTTTTATAAAAACTGGAGGCCACAGACCCTGCTGCCTGTCCCATGCACGCTCCACAACCCAGAAGCAATTGAGTATGGCCAGGTGCCCTCCATCAGCATTTTAGGTTACAAGGGCACCCATGGCCCCTGGCCCCTCCAGGACAAGAGTGGCTGGGGACAGGCAGAGGCCAGGACTCCAGGCTGAGGAGTGATCTCAGGACACACAGACCTGGCTACTCCTGGGAAGCAGCCCCGCCTCGCCCCCAGGAAGTCACAAGGTGGGTGTGAGCCGGCCAGTGGCTGTGGAGAGCACAGGCCACATGCAGCCTCCCACCAACTGCCCCCTTCCACTTGCAGGTCCGAGGGAAGAACAACCCATCGACGCCTCTCTCTCCTCACAGGATGGTTCAGGTTCCAGGTGCCTGAACACCGCTGAAGGAGACAGCCCCACCTGGCACGTGACACCCGGGTCTCCCCACTTTAACTCCGTGACACTCAGGTGCTAACAGTTTCTGCTAGTCTACACATGAGGTATCTAGAGGTGGCATCCCAACTTTATCCCAAGTCCTGGAGACAGCAGGCCCACCCAGCATGCAGTGCACTCCCCGAAGCAGAGGCCCTGAGAGCAGCCCCCCCACAACACTGTCACACGAAGGGTGGAGAGCGTCCCCACCAAGTCCGCCACCATCTTCTGCAGGTACTTCGTGCACTTCTCCACCTCGTTCTTGGGGCCTCGGAGCTGGACGACATCACTTTTCTGTGCTGGATCTGGGAAGTTGATGATGACCTAGGACAAATCACCAAGAGACCAAGTTCGATTATCGCTGAGAATTCCAAAACACTGAATGCCCCCAGGTGCCAATCACAGCGCTCCCAGAGGGTTAGTGACATGGGCTGCTGGGAAACTTTACCTCTGGGAATTTGTCACGAATTTCACGGATCCGTTCACCCTTTTGCCCAATGATTGTGCGATGAAATCTCTGTTCAATGATTAGGTCCTTGGTACGCTCATTTTCCTGAGAATACAATCAAAGTGGACGAGGTTATTTGTCACAACCGAGATGAGCAACCCCTCGCAGGAGGCCCTGGGAGCCCCAGACTCGCTGAGCGGCGGGGAAGTGGCGCCAGGCGCACGGGCCAGCAGACAGCACCCGCGAGACACCTACTCCCTCCACCAGCCGCACACTGTGTGCCACCCTGGGTGTGTCACGCCCCTGAGCGAGGTGCAAGGGCGGAGCTGAGTGTAAATACAAGCGCGGCCGCAGTGGCCATAGTCTCCAGAGCAGCTCCCACAGCGCTTGTCTTACAGCAAGAACCAGAGACAAGGCCAGTGCTCTGCACGGCAGGGAGTGACGTGCCTCATTGGGGGGCTGCCTTACTGAGACAAAGCGGCTGAACTCAGGGCACTGGGCCAGAGGGCCTGTTATAGCGCCCGATGTGCAAGCAGGGGTGGATGGCAGGGAGAAACGCCACCTGCCTGCCGACTAAACACGAGGAAGGATTTGGGAGATTCTAGAGCTAACAGAAAACTGAGGGTTCAGCAACCTAGTAACAAGACGCTCCTGAGCAGGTCAGGGTGAGAGCTGGCTGGTGAAGGGGAGAACCCAGGCACGCCGGGCTGCGGAGGGAGCTCAGGACTTAGGACGGAACAGCCCCCGGTTACCACTGAAAGACAGAGCTCTACCCCACAGCTGGCCTCTGGCTGGGCCCCGGCCTGGGCACTGTGTGGGGTGTGACTGGGGACCCCAGGGGAGGGCAGCTGGCCCTGGGGCTGTTCCTGCCCTGACAAGGAGAAGCCCCACTTCTCCTCGGCTTTCCCAGCAGTCTGCACAGGCTCATGCTAAGTTCCTAGCTCTCAGCAGTGAGGCCTCATTTGGATTCGAAGGCACCGGGGGCGTCCTGTGCAGCCCAGGTGGAGCCTCACTGCTGGAAGGCGCCCGAGCCGGGCTCCGGTGCGTGCTGGCGGCAGGCCCAGCGCAGCAGAGTGCTTTAGTCTGGACACGGGGAACAGGGATCCTCGTGCCCCTCCCGTTCGCAGGAACCCTCACACCATCCACTCTCAACTTCGGACACACACACACGTCCACTGGTGCCCTTAAGGACCCAGGGACGTCCCTCGTATCCCTGGAGCTGGTACTCGGGCTGAGTCCCCACAGCAGAGACCACACGCGCCCGGCACAGCAGGCGGCCCCGGGGACGCACGGGACCAGGCCCGGGCTCACCATGCGCGAGGCGAGTTCCAGCAGCTCCCGCTTGGCCTGCTGCACGCCCTGCGGGTCCCCCTCGATGCGGATCAGGCTGCTCTTCTCACTGTCGGGAGGGATGCGCACAGACACCTTGTACTGGTCTTTGATTCTGTTGACTTGGGACACAGAAGGAGACATTTCAGATTCAGAACCGATCACGGGCACCCACAACCGACTGGGCTACAGCCCCGATAACCTGACCAGCTATCACACAGGCAGAAAGGGTGACAAGGCCCCCCACCCCGGGGTCGCCACACACAGTGCCACGCTGCCAGCTCTGAGGGGCAGTGGCTGGGGCTCCAGAGCCTGAGGCTCGGCTGGCCTGAAGTGGGCCTCGGGCTTCGGAACACAGCAGGCCCTCAAGGGACGTCACTGTGTTCAGTGCTCTCACGATAACGCTGACAAGGAGAAACCTCAATGCCTAGCAGGGCCACTGCCTGTTTCGGGTGCTGGGTCTGCCACACTCCCGGGCACGGGAGGGGATGCCGTGTCTGCACTGTCCCCGGCTCTGTGGGTGTGGGTGGCCCTGTGACGGAAGGGCATCCTGTCCAGGGTGGGTCTCTCCTCGCACCCTGGGCTTCTGGGACAGGGTCCAGGTGCCCATGACCCTGAACTGGAGTGAGTGGGTAAAAAGAAAGTCGTCTTATTTTCAATGTTAAGTATGAGAAGTATTTTGAGTTTTTACTTAGAAGTTTGGCGATGTTTTGTGACCAGACACATGTAGGACCTAACTCTGGTTCACACTGTCTGCCTCGGGTAAAACGGCTTCACATGTTTCGTTTCGCTCAATGTCACTGTTTCCAAGGACCTACAGGTAATGGCAAGGACTTGCTGTATCGGGAAGCTGAAAAGACCCCCGGTATTTCTAGTGTGGAGACAAGTTTGGGAGCCACTAGTCAAAAAAAGTTCTCTCAAAGTAAGTAAGTAAGTACCGAGAGAAGCCTTCACACGAACCGAAGGGCTCCCTGCCGGCCGCCCCGCCCCCAGGGGCCTCCCGCCACCCACTGCGAGGCCCTGCCGTCAGCACTAGTATCTCACTGTCCCTGCCAACAGATGGAATCGAACACCCTCCTCTGGCACCTGCTCTGAGCAGAACCCAGTGTCCACACCCTGGAGCAGCCCTGTCACCACAAGGGCATCGGCACTGGGCCCACTATGTAGTGAGGGTGACCAGGGAGGGTCTGCTCCAAGCCCTGAGAGGGCCCCCAGCCAGCGCGCTCCGACGCGGAGTGGGTGCCGTTCCGGGGGGACCGCCTGGACGGAAGCTGTGTGGCGACTTCAGATTATGGAAGATAACAAGGGTCGGAAGCTGAATCAGAAGAAACAGAACAGGCCCAAGGTTTTAAACTGCGCGAAGTACGCTAAGTGGTCCACATCCCTCCTGAGCAGAAACCCAGAAACGAATGTTACTACTGCATTTCCATTTTTTAAGAAAACACTAAGTTAACCAAGACCAGAAAACAAAGCAAGTTTATCCTTTCTCCCTCCTTCTCTTCTCTCTAAAAATAAATAAATAAAATCTTTAAAGAAAACGCTCCTGGGACACCAGACTGATAGCTGGTGGGGCAGGCGACAGGCGGATGTGTGCTCGGAACACACACGCTGCTGAGGGGCCCGCAGAGGCTCATGCCTCCCAGGGGCAGGGGTGCTTGAAGCCCGGGGAAGGACCCAGGACCGTGGTATATGATGGCCCTCACCTCCCAGCGAGATAGGGCTGTTTCCAGAACTCTGAGGACTGGGATGTGCACCACGGCCGTGCAGTTAAACTGGGCAAGAAAGCGGGCTGTAATTCACACGAAGCTCACCTAACACATTTCCGATGCTGTCCCGCCTTGTGCTACCTACCTGGTACAGGTAAGTCCGACACTGACCCTGGGCTCACCTGTTACTGTTTACCCAACAGAATCCCTCCCTGCACTGTCACGAGTCTAGAAACACCTGACTCCTGGGCCTGCTCCCAGGCAGTGGGGGTGGGGCAGGGCAGACTACAGTGCGGGTGGGCCACACCCAGCAGCTGCGGGTGCAACGTGGAGGACGACACCCTCAGCACGGCCTTCACCACGGCCCTCTTAGGCAACTCCAGGAAGTGGCCCAGTCAATGACGTCTGCCTCTATGCCGAACACCTGGGCGAGGACACCCGGTCAAGCACGTGGAGGCTCTTCTCCCAGCTGCCCCCAGGCCGCCCGCCTCACTCACTGTTGGCTCCGCTCTTCCCGATGAGGTGTCTGTGGAACTTGTGGTCGATGCTGATCTCCACGTAGTCCATGCGGTGGATCTGCGGGGGTACAGGGTGCGTCCAGGGGCCGTGAGGCGGGCGGCAGAGCCGCAGTCCAGAGCCGGCAGCTGCTGCCTTTCCTGACCATTTGGCCATCGGGACTGCGGCAAGCTCATCCCTCTGGCCCCCTTCAAAGACCCTTCTTCAAGGTAAGGTCACCCTCCGTGCCTCTCTGGGACTCCGGCTGGCTTCCGACAGTCTCAGAACCCACTGCTCACTGACCGGGCCGCCCTCTTGTCTCCACACCCAACCACGGGAGGCCCACCGGCCAGACAATGTGACGGCGGCCCCGCGCACATGCAGAGGAGCCTCACCAAGTCCTTCACCATGGCTTCAATCTGCTCCTGGGCCACGTTCACATCCTCCGTGGGGCCCTCCAGGGTGATCTTGTCCTCACCCTCTGTGAACTCAATGTGAACCTACCACAGCAAAACAGGGACAGTGACGATGGGCACAGCAGCAGTGGCCTGAGACCCGACAGGCTTTCCTAGAGCAGTGGCTGACCCCCGCTCCTGGCGTGAACGCATGTCCACGTGCCACAGAAAGCTGCAGAAGGGCCTGAGGACAACGGTTACGTTGGCACTAGGAGCTGCAGTCTGATCACCCCTCCTTTACCAGAAGCAGGAACTGTGACATCCCTCACACTGTGCTCGCCACCAAAACCGCCGCCCGACACAGGCGTTCCGGGCTGTCCGCACCGCAGGGCAGCTCCTCCCAGCAGGTCACACAGTGCGCGACCACTAACAGGGATGGAGTTTAACTCAGGTACAGTGGCCCGACGGTAGTCCCAGACAAGGCCACTGTACTCCTGTTTATGACACACCCGGTAAGGAGGTGACTTCCGGGAGACTGGCCCCAGGAAGTCAGCGCTTCGGTGCACGTGAGGCCTTTGACCTTAGAAGCGAGGTGGCTACAGAGTAAGCGGAAGCGGCGCCCACGCAGAACAGCGTACAACACGATGGTGTCCCGCAGTATTTCCCGGCGTGTCTGTGGTCCCGGGAGCTACTACCTACCCCCTCTGTAAAACCGAGGCGCCCTCCAGGACACCCCTGCACCTCAGAATTACAGACGTAACCACTAGGAGTCATTACGCCAAAACTAAACACGGTGTTTCTTACAGTCATCAAACCTCGGAACACACGTCTCCTCCAGTTAAAAAGAGCAGAAGGATAACAGACGTCAAAAAACAGATCCTAGTTTCTGAAAGCTGAGCCAGTCTCCGGAAGCAGCCGGCAAGGACAGACGGCGACACCACGATGAGGCCGGACGCGCACGACGCGCTGCCTCACCTTCGGCATCTGCTGCGTGATCTTGGCCAGGTTCTGCCCCTTCTTGCCGATGATGAAACGGTGCAGCCAGGAAGGAGCGGAGACGGAGGAGACAGTAAAACTGTTGGCCTGGGAAACCAGGGAGCAAAGAAGTGGGTCTGCAGCTCGGGGCCGCACGCCAGGCCCCCAGCAGGGCTCCGCGGCAGGCGAGTGCCCGACCCAGCACGGCCCTGAGCGCAGATCCGCTCGGGAGGCAGGTACCTTGGCGTAGACCTCCGTCAGCGCCTGCCCCAGCTTCTCGGGCTCACCCCGGAGGATCACAGTCTCGGAGGCGCTGTCAGAGGGCGGGATCTCCACAGAAACGCCAGTTCTGTCCAGGATCTCCTGCAGGGAGTTGCCCTTGGGCCCGATGACGTACTTGTGCTGGGACTTCTTCACCTCCACCGCGATGGTCGTGGTCTTCTTTTTCTGAGGGGATGCCATGCGGGTGTCAGAGAGAAGGCGTGCAAGGGGCTGGCGGGGACGAAACGCTGCCGCCCCGGGGGGTGGGGGTTGTGTGCAGGACACGTGGCGGCCCAGACGACCAGCCGACCCTGGAGACTCCACTAATCAAGGGTCAGGTTTTCTCCCCGAAAGAATTACAAGACAACTTAAGCCCAGACAGATAACTGCAGCTTGGAAGGGCTACAAACACCAAGCCCTCTCCTCAAATTAAGGAATAAGCTTCAGGCCTTGAAGTCACCAACTGGAGCTGACAGCTGCCTTAGAGAGGTGTCACTTGTGAGTAGCATGCCCAGCCCAGCCCGGGGGTGGGGACAGCGGGGACAGCCTCCACAGAGCTCGGCCCACCTCCAGGGACAGACGAGGAGCAGCGCTGGGCCTTGGCCTCTCTGCTCCTGCCCGCGGGGACCCCCCTCCCCCACCGCTACCTTCTCCTCGTAAATCCTTTTGATCCGAGCCACAGCCTGAGCGAGCTGCTCCTTCTCCCCGGTGAAGACAATCTCCGTCCGGTTGACGCTGGGCGGGGGGATGTTAATGCGCGTCCCTGTCTCCTGCATGATCTCGTTGACAAGCCGGTTGTAAGGCCCGGCGATGAAGGGGTGGAACGCCTTCTCCACTTCTAGCCTCTCTACAGCACGCTTGTCCTGGAAACCAAAGGACAAGGCTGAGCACGGGTCTGGGCACAAGCTGAGGACAACAGGGCCCCCAGTGTCAGGGCCGAGGCTGCCGCACGCACACCAGGCCGCACCTGCTCGGCAGAGATGAGCAGGACTTCGTGGCGAGCCTTCTCGATGCCCTCTTTGGTGCCGGTGATCCGGATCTGGTTACTCGCATCATCTGGGCGTGGGATCTGGATTTTGGTTGCAGTTTTTAGCTCCAAGTCTTGTAGTTTCTCTCCATTTTTGCCAATAACAAAGCGATGGTGTTCTTTGGGAATGGCAACCGTTGCTGAGGCCTGAAGCAGGTACAGAACCAAAGGAGACAAAAGTACGTGTGGGTTCTGAAAAAGCAAGTTTTCCATGATACGCTCTCTGGCTAGAGGGCCACTGTCACCTGCTCTGCCTCACCGGCCCCACCCTCCTTCACAACACTGGCAGGTTCCACATCCCCTCCTTGGGCACACTTGCCCTGACGCCCCGCGAGGGGAAGGTCAGGTGTGACATGTTCCCCAATCACATTGCCAGCTGTCGTAATCACCGAGGGGGGACTCTCTGTCCAGCCTTTCCTCAGCCCGGCCCTGAGCCGCCATGAGGACAGGGCTATTCCAGTCCATCTGCCTTGTTTTCCACGCCAGGGACTGCAGCCCCATGCCGGGACCACAGGGAAGCACGACGGGCGGCCTGGCCAGGGGAACGCCTGCCCCTGGGGCACTGGGCTCGCCTTACAAAGAAGCCCCATGTCCGCGGGTGAACTTCTCTCCCTGCCTCCTTCACAACCAGTTACAACTGCCTCACCCGGGTTCAGAAAATGGAAATAATCCAAACCCTTCATCCCGTAACTCAAACGACCAGAAATCAACCACCTTCCTGAGGTCACAGAGAACTGGGAGAGGATGGCCATTCCCAGTCTTTCTAACTCTGTACAGAAAGCAGCCATCTACTAAGAGAACTTAAAGGAAAGTGTCAAGGGGCCCACCCACCCCAGCGCTAAGTCACAGCTCAGCCAGCTTCCCTCCTTCTCCGAGGGACACAGTTTTTACACAGAATGTTCAGCATGGGCGGCGGAAATGTCACTCATCACAGAGGCAACAAGGAAGGCCCTCACTTGCCAGCAGCACAGATACTGGGGCCGCTGGCTGACATTCTGAGCAGATGAGGCTTATTTCAAAAATGGTTCAGTGTTAGAAAGTCCATTTATATAATTCACAAGAGTGTTAGATCGATGGAGAAAAAAATAATCATTTCCACAAAATTTAAACCCACCCACAATAAAAACTGGAAGAACAAAAGTCAGCAGCCACACTACTGGCTGAGCCCTGACAGCACAGTGAACTGCCCAGGCCCCTCTTCCTAACCTGACAGGACATGCCCCCCACCCCGGCCCCCGCGGCCCCACAGCTGCCGCACAACTGACCCCCATGGGCACGCGTCCCTGCAGGAGGGGACACAGGCTGGACAGGAAGAGCACCAGACCCCACAGCCAGGAACCCTGGGAAACTGCTGCTTTATTATACTTTTTCTTACTGTCTATGACAGGGAGGCTGAACTCAACTCCAGAAATCAACAGCTTTAACTTAGCTAAAAACAACTGGTTAGAAGACGTGCTGGAAAAGACCGCCATTCCCAGCAGGCAAAATAAACGAAAGGACAATCAAGTAGCTGGACTCCCAGCCAGCAAAGTGGAATGTGGGCATCAGAAGCAAAAAGCCGATTTGCAGGTGCGCATGTGGAACAGACGCTCACAGAAGACAGGCAAACCCTGGGGAAGGAGCGGCATGGGAGGGACGGTACAGCTGCACCACCGCCGTTAGCAGCGGGACGCCCAGATGCGGTGGAGCCGACAGGCCGGAAAGACCCACACTGACGGGGACACCCAGCACGTGGTAAGAACGGCCGCTCCAGTAGGTGGACGGCGGGGGATTTCTGTAAAAATGGTGCTGACGACCGGAGAGCCACGCGGGACAGGGCGAGACCGCAGGTGCCCCCGCACCATTCCCGGTACAGTCCACCCAGAGCAGGGACTGGAACGTAAGAACACGCTTACACGTGCCAGAGAAAACATGAATAAGCATTCCTACAGACCCCAACGTGGAAAAAACGTCCCTGACAGTGACCTACATAAAACCCTGTTCAATGAGTTTGCACATTGATAAGCTTTCTCCGAGCAGAGCACAAGATCTGACACAAATGGCGAACGGGAAGCGTCATCTGTGACACAGGACTGCTGAGGGCTGGCGGGGCCCTGAGGTACTGAGCAGGTGGGCAGCTCTGACTCGATGGGCAAGGGCAAGAGAACTGCGCGGCCGGAGAACAGCAGGAGGGACAGGTGCCGCCGTGCCCACCAGAGCAGTGCCCATCGGTTTCCTCGGCTGCCTTCCAGCCTGAGCCACCAAGTGGCGGCCGGCCCGCGGGGCCGCGCTGCAGAGCAAGGGCACAGCCCCGAGGGAGGGGACCTGGCTGTCAGGGCAAAGTCACACTTACCGTTGCCTGCAGACCGGGCCACCTCAGTTCTAGGAGACCCAGTTGAGATACACTGGGTGAAACAGGGAACAGCACGTGTACAAGGTTTTTCCTGTGACATGATTCATAACTGAAGTTGGGAAGCCGCCCAACTGCCTGAATAAATCGCAGCACAGTGTCCCAGGGCTGGATGAGGGCGTGGGGAAAGCCGCTATGTGCTGGTGCGCAGACGCCTCCAGAACACAGGCAGGAAGACACAAGGAGCCGGACAGTCTTCGGCAAGCTCCCTTTTGCTGTTATTCCACAACCCAAACTGGGAGGACCCACCAAGGACTAAGAATGTCGCCAGCAGGGAGGGCAAGAGCAGGGCGATGAGGCCGGCTCTGGACAGGCAGCCACCCAGCAGAGGCCCCGTGCACAAACGGAGAGCACACGGGGGCCGGGGCGTCCAGCCACCCACCGAGACAGCAGCCTGGCCTCAGCAGAGAAGATGGCTTCGAGCGAGCGTGAGTGAACCGAGGCCTGCACCTGACAGAAGGATCCGTGTGCTCTCAGGCTGCTTCCCACTACAAAGGTCGAGAACTCTTGGACAAGCAGCAGATTTCGGATCTATGGAAGGACACGGTCAGGGCCGGTCGAGGCCAGTCAACAAGTGGCCTCTGTGGGAAACCGGCAAGTGAATGGAGGTGGGCGGCCCTGCCGGACGCTGCAGGGAGCTGCCCAGGAGCAGCCCAGGTGCTGGCTGGGGATGAGGCCACTTGAGCCCGAAGAACAGCTAACAGACATGTCACGCGTCCTAATGACACTGAAGAGACTCGTGGAAGTGAGGGGCCGATGGGAGAGGGCTAACTCAGCCTAAAAGTTAAGAGGGAGGACTAAGGACCAGTTATTGGTTCTGCCCTCCTCTCTCCCACTGCCAGGGGGAGCTCTTCTCCACAGACCACCTTCCAGTGTGGAGCTGGGGAAGAGGGGAGCCCCAACCCAATGGAGCCAGGCGGCCACGGTAATGCACAGGCAGCAGCTCAGCACAGGCTGACGTGACCCCTCCATCTACCCATCAGCCTTGGAATCAGTATCAAGTACACAGCACCACCCACAAGCTTTCTCCTGCAACAAACAAGGTGACCATGAACGTGACCACCCAGCCCTCCCCACCTCTATGTTCACAGGAAGTAATGATGGGCACCTGCTTGTTCCCCAAATCCAAGGGCATTCAGAAAAGGGGAGGCACTGCTAAAAAATAAAAGGACCCGTGGCCCGACAGGCACACCTGGTGGCGGGCCGCGTGTACAGTGACCCGAACACACCGTGAGGGAAGTCCACGTACAGACTGGGCGGGACAGAGGTATATTAAGAAATTACTATTAATTTTACACCACACTGAATTCTTTACAGGTGAACATGCATCTGAGATTTGCTCTAACGTAGCCAGAGGGGCATCAGGGAGGAACGTTTTCCAAGTGTCCCCACCCGCCCGGGGCTCAGCACACCAGCCCCAACGGGAGGCCGTTCACACGCACCACTGCCCTCTCCCTGCTCCCTGCAGCTCGCAGGGTTCGGGACCGCCCCCTGGGCCCCTCCTGGGGATCAGACCTGTCCTCTCCACCCGCCTGCCGGCGTGGCGCCCCGGTACGTGCACGGGCGCGGCGGGGGAGGACCTCACTCTGCCTCGGCCTACGCAAGCGCCACCTGTCAGGGGCGCCACAGGGTCACTCCTCTCCTCTGACGGCTTCCAACTCAACCCCAGCGCTGGTACCAGACTGCACAGGACCTCAGAACTGGTTTAAAAACACACACACTGGGCCTGGACACGTGCACGCGACAACACGGCACGCACGCGACAGCACGGCACGCACTGGTTCCGACCCCAGAACCGCCCGTCTCCACACGCCCTCACTGCATACGCCGCCTCGGGAGCACGGCTCCTCTCACGTGTCTCAAACGCCGGGACAGCTTTCGACCTGCACGCAGTCCCTTCACTCGAACAGCACAGATGGGAGGGGTCCCAGTTCTATGACTGCGCCAGGAGGCTCCGAATGTTGCTGTCCCACCTGTGACCTGTGAGCCTGCCCACGGGTGGGGGTCTGAGGAAGTTCAGGTGCCCCACTCGGGACGGGGACAGGGGACACCCACCTGTGTCTGTAGCCTGGCCACAATGTCCTTCCGGGCTTTCATGACGGCATCCAACTTCCCAGAGACCATGATGGAGAGCCCCTGGTCTTTCGCAAGAGACAGCTCCAGGTGAGCGCCGGTCCTCTGCATGATCTCAAGGCAGATTTTTGCTTGTTCGCCTTCTCCAAACTGGTTCATGTCCTTGTACTTTCTCTCTTCCAGGGGTACGTGGAACACCTGCTCCAAAAGGCCAAAGGGCATGGTTAAGAGCCGCAAGAGAGCAGACGGACGTGCGCCTCGGCACTAAACACCAAACCTGTCTGCTCACTCCGGGCCGCCCTCTCCCCACGGCTGGGAGGCCTAAGAGCAGCGAGGAGCGGAGCAGGAAGCACTCAGGTCAGGGACTGACCTCCGAGTGAGGCCTGGGAGCAGCGAGCAGCGAGCAGAGGAGAGGCCAGGAGCTGGGGGGGCGGGGGGGGGGGCGGCACAATGGAGGGGCCAAGAAGGACCTTCCTGAAGAGTCAAGACACAGCAGCCTGCTGGGAGGTGAGGGCGTGTGAAGACACAGGGCGAAGGCTGAACAAAGGCAGGTGGGGGGCAGTCCGAGCACACGGGGTGAGCCAGGGCCCTCAGCCCCACCGGCCCTGCCGGGGTCAGCGGGAGGACACACCTGGGGTGAGACTGGGTTCCCCCCACCGCTCCGTGGAGCCGGGACTGAGCGTGGCACACTGAGCTGTGTGCAACAAGACCAGACGACCGGGGGGAGAGGGGAGACCAGGACGCAGCCGGAGAGCTCGGGGTTTGGGGGGGCGCCCTCTCAGCGCACAGGTGGCTGCCAGCACCACGACCGCCAGGAGTTCGTGAAGAGTTCACGTGAGTTCAGGGAGCAGAGAGACAGGCTAGTGAAGGGGGAAAAGCCAGGAAAATGGTGTGACAGGAAGCAGAGGCAGAAACTGCTTCCAGATGGGGGACACGGGGCGGCCCAGACAGGCAGGCTTGCTGGAGCTGCCGGCGGGGAAGGTGCAGGCGGGGCAGCTGCAGGGGCTGCAGCAGAGACGGAGTTGCAGTGGGCTGGAAAGCAGAGGGGACCGGAACCGGTCCTGGGTGCTGGGAACACGGGGCGGCAGGTGGAGAGGAGCCGCGCCCCTACCTGAGTGATGACGGAAGCCTTGATGGGCCGGATCTTGCTCCCCCAGGCGCCCGAAGGCTCCTGGGCTCCCTCCAGGCATGCTGCTTTCTCGGGGAGTGGGGGGAAGGCGTCCTTGTAGGTCGGAGGGTCACTCTCTTCTTCTGAACTTAGAGCGGCAACTGGACCAGCCAACAGAGTGAGAGGAAGCACACTGCTTTCAATGTCGGATGAGCAGACTCGTGGAGGCTCGCATCAGAAAGAACGCCAGCTACCCGAGGGACGATGCCCTGTGTCCTCCTCCCGTGACAGGGAAGGGCCCCGCGAGGCCATGAGGCCCCGCATCCCCAAGCCCAGCAACGGAACCGCGGGGGCCAAACTCTAAACTCGTGGGCAAAGGGCCTGCCCTCGCAGCCTCCCTGTGAAGGGTCAGCTCAGAAAAATGGGCACCTCACTCCTGCCCTGATGGAGTGAGCCCCCTGGAGGCAGGCCTTGTCCCCAAGAGTCTTCTAATCCTGTATTTTAAAAAACCACGATCAGGACAATGCCTGGCACAGGGCTGGCTCTTAAATGTGGTGCAGAACAAAGTAACGCTGCCAGGCAGGGCCTCCGTCACACATGTTGACAAGAACTCCAGCAGGGTTCCCATCAGTCCCCACCCCCACAGGGAGCAGCAAGCCCTGGAAATCGGGGCCCCTCATCACTGCTGCTTCTGCGTCCCATCCTCACTGTTCACATTCTCGCCCCAATAACCACAGCTCTGTGAGAGCAGGAGGGTGACTGTCTGGGATCAGCCCACGTGCCCAGGCTGAGCACAGTATCTGGCAACAACAGGGCTGGGTGACACCCGCTGGAACGCTGCGCGCCCAGAGCAGACGACCTTTGGAATCAGACAGGCTGACATCTGGCTCCCGTTAACCACCTCCAGCCGCGTGGCCAAGCTCTCAACGCCAATAAGGACACGGCGCTGGCCGGCGCTTGGGTTCCGTCACTACCTCGTGTCCGTCCCTCACCTAGGAAGGGATACGACGCAGACCCCAGAGGCTGCGGGGTCAGCAGAGACCCAGGGCGCAGGCACGCAGAGCCGCAGCCATGGTGTCCAGCCCCAGGTCTGCACCAGCAGGGACACAGGCACTCGAAAGGTGGCCCGAGCGGATGACACAGTGAATTCTTTTTTTAATTACTTTAAAGTTAAGAACTGACACCCAGTACAGCTATTAGAAAACTTAAGAATGTTTGGAACAACTTGGGAGGAGAATAACCTACTCTTTCTGGTAAAAATCAAAATACAGATGAAGGGTTTTAGGTAAAAATTTGGTATGCAAATCAAGCCGTCCTGCCATTGTCAACGGAGAGCAGATTCTGAAGAAAGTAAGTAACGTCAGCTATCGGCTTTCCCTTCTGCCCCAGGAGACGTTTTAGGCCGACACCTGCCAGGGCTGGGCCGCGGGGCTGCGGGAGGGAGCTCGGAGCCGGGGCCCAGCCCTCCCCCCAGGACGCTCCTGGCAGCGCTCCGGGTTCTCCGTAGCCCACAGGCGGTTCAACACAACTGGGAACAGCACTTTTGAAAAAAGCCTATTAATTACCAACGGTCGAACTCATCAGCTTTCCAGAAAGTCGTCCACATTTTAAACCTCACTGTCTAGATTCGCCCGTCACTCCTTGCCAACTCCACCCTGCGCACAGGGCAGTGCGGTTCCCAGCACACACCCCCAACCCCAGGGGGAGAGGTGCCCCCCAGACTCGACCAGGGCTGTCTGCGGAGTCCAGGAGAGCGTGCTGGGGCTGTCACCTTTGATCTGCTGCGGAACCAGCCCACTGCGGTGTTCAGCAAAGCTCTCCTGGGTCAGAACTGCGACGGAGCTCATGGTTGATGGCGCGCCCACACGCAGTCCGGGTGAGTCACTGGAGCCGGGGAGGAGGAGAGAGGTCAGCACAGCCCGCTCCCTACTGTCCCAAGACTCTTAAACTGACTGCCAGCCGAGGTGTGACCCTCTTTTACTAGCAAACTACACCTGACCCTCCTCACGTACAGCCCCCAACGCAGAGCGACACCCAACCCCTGCCCGCGGGAAGAGGACAGAACTGCGGGTGGAGGAGGCCCTTGCCTGCCGGGCCGCTGAGCAGACGGGGCGCAGTCCGCACGCCCCCGCTGGGCCAACTGGGACCCACGCCCTGGGACCCGCCTCCACACCTGGGAGCTTCCCTAACCGTGCACCTCAGTTGTTTGTTCATCTGCTCACCCAGAGGCCTCCTGAGGCTCGTAGAATTTGTCACACAACAGTTGCTACCAGAAAGCCAATCAAGCGGCAGAGGTGAGACCCCCACCCAGGGCCCAGGGGCCGGACAGAGCTGCAGGCTGAGGCAGCTGGCGGGGGGACGGGGAGGGAAGGCGGCCTTGCAGCACCCAGTGGCCACGACGTCGTCACAGAAGCAGCAGGGGCCGGCCAGGAGGGCGGCTGAGTGCTTCTACGTGTGCTGACTGGCTCTCCTCCAACACCCCATCGCCCAGGTGTGGGGGGCACTTGCATCAGGTGGAACCTGGCACACAAGGCACCCACCCCTGAGCGCCTCCGTACTCGGGGGGCGGGGGGCTCCATGGGACTCAGGCTCTCAAAACCATGGTCCCTTATTGGGAAAGCAGGGCTCATAGGAAACCGAGGCCGGGGCTTAGCTTCCCCCCAACCTCTCGGTGAGGCCCACGCCACTGCAATAGAGGCAAGAATCCCTCGCGTCACGTGATCACACACCAAGTGTCTTGTCCCACCTTGGCAAAAAAGTGTAAGAGGACCAATAATTTAATAAAAGAGTGACTTTTCACCTAATTTTTACACCTTAGACCACTCTACAAATTCAAAAAAATTAAGCTCTGCATCAAAGAGAAGCTCTATCACCACCCAGATCCTCCTGAGCAAAGATAATTCACCCTTAAGAAGTCAAGACTCCAACCAGACAGACGCTGAGGACACCCCCTGCAGGGCGGGACGCGCCGCTCTCCCGCACCCCTGGAAGCGTCAGGATGAAACACACTGAATGGCAGTGCGCGCCCCGCCCAGGGACAGGGAGCAGACAGGGTGGCCCAACTCACCAGCAAAATGGTCAGTAGCCAGAAAGTCCGTCCTGAGGCCGCCTCCGTCAGCCTGCCAGCTTTTGCTGGATTGGGACAGGGGGGAGAAAACCAGAGAAAAGTTATTTATCTGCGTCCCACAAACCAGGTTCTTTCACCTCCCAACCAGAAGAGGTCACAATAGTATTCCAGACTTTACCGATGCTTAAGTAACTTCCTTGGAAAAGATGGAAAGTCTGCTGTTAGGCCATTAGCTTCAAACGAAACATATTCCAGTAAAACCTGAACCATCTAAACTTGGGGAGGACAACTTTTCCAGGGACGCTGAGACAGTGATTCTTTAGGAGCCAAAGCCTATTTTAAGTGTAACCATTTTGAAGAAGCCACACAGGACCGGTGACTTGGTCTCCTGCATGGCTGTGTCCTTTTTCACTTTCTTCGACTCTGACTACTGAGCCGGGAGGAAAAAGGTGCTATGACATAGCATCGAATGGGGGCCTTGGGGCCTCCTCAGCCTTGTAGGGGGACTGAGAGCCACTGTCTTTAGAAGTCCTTTGGTCCCTTCTAATCCACCGGGTTTTAGGAACTTCCGAGGCCCTCTGGGAGTGCCCAGGGTGCCACTGTGAACTAGAAGGGTGTGGGTCGGCTTGCCCCGGGGGACCCTGAGACAGGAGCCTCCCAGGTCGGTCACTGCTGCTCCTCCCCAAACTCCACGCGTGCTGGGCCAGGCAGGTTTGACGACGGGCCAGGCACGGGTTGGAAGTGAGAGAAGCGAGGGTGGTAACAGCACAGCCGACCTAACCGGAGTGCGGCCCAGGAGCCAGGACAGCTCATGGCCGTCAGAGGCGCACCAGGAGACCAGCTTCAGAGGGTCCATCGTCCCAGGTGGGACAGGGACCAGCGGCACCTCAGGATTTAAAAAAACTCGCTAACTATAGGGCTGGAGTCACGTGGGGAAAGGGCCCCGACCACAGGCCAGAGCCTCTCCGGGGTCCAGTCCCACCTGACACACAGGGGAGGGCAGAGAAAAACCAGCCAAGACTAAGAGGAATGTGTCTCCAACTAACCCTGACCGGCACGTTTTGAACGACTGAGGCGAGGGAGAGGACAGCCTTTCCAGTAGGTCGGTGTCAGAGCAGCGTGCCCCACAGCGGGTCTGACCGGTGGGCAGGGCGTGTGCTCCTCAGGGTGCCCGTGTGCCCCACCAATCCAGACAATGGCAGTGAGGCCGGGACCCCGGGTCCAATTGGCTCCCACAGGGGCTGCACACCCCTTGCCCGGTGACCTGCCCCCTGAACAGCCTCCCACTCCGGGTTGTCCCAGGCACCAGCGTCACTTCTAAAACCCACTGTCACCCACCCTTCACAAGCCAGGCTCACGCGTGTAACCACGCCGCTGCCCACACCCTTCCCTGTGCCTCCGCTGACCAGGCATCCGGCCTCGCCGGCCAAGGTCAGGCCCCAGGCCCCAGAGAAAGCACCTGAGCCCTGCAGCACCCCCGCCCCGCACCTGGCGTCACATACACGACGGGAAGAGCTCCCGAGGGTCTCTTCTGACACTGCTCACGCCTCTCAGAAGTCGGGTCCGGCTGGCCCTTCTGCTGGACTCGAGAGAGCGGCCCCCGCGCAGCGGGAGCAGGCGCCTAGTGTGCGCCTCACCCCCCGCCACAGAACAGAGCGGAGAGGACCTCCGGGAAACCCGCACCGGGCTGCCGGGGCTGCCGGGGCCACGGTCCCCATGTGCGAACGGCAGTCTGAGCCTGCAACGCCACGCTGAGTGGGTTCCGGGAATGCGCCCGACCCCGTCTAGTGAGGCTGTGGGCCTGCATGTGAGCTCCTCACAGGCCTGCCTTAAAGAGCCCGTGTTAAACATGCGTCCGATGACCTCCGCGTGCGGCAGGCCTCACCCCCGCCGGGGGCTCCGGGGAAACCCGCTGAAACCTCACCCACGGCTCCAGCTCCGCCCGCTCAGACCACTCCCCAGACCCGCCGCTGCTCAGGGAGGTCTGCGCGCCCCCACGGGCACAACCGCGGCTGGGGTCCTCCGCACCCCAGCTCCTCCACTTGCTCTCTGAGGTTCCCCGGAGACCCCGGACACGAAAGCCCGGCGCAGGGTCTCATCAGGCGGCTCCAAGGAGGACGCTCGGCCCCGCTCGCCTCCGCGCTGCCGACAGAACAGGGTGCCTGGCGCGGAGCGAGGGCCACAGCTCCGCTCCTCCTCCGGCCAGAGCGCAGGCCCCTCTCGGACGAGGCTCCTCTGGACGCGCCGGCTCCAGTCGCTCCCAAGATGGCCGGGCCCTCCGGCCCTGCGGTGCCCTCTCCCTGTCCCCGCCGGCCAGGCCCACCCAGCACAAACCACCCACGCCCTCAACCTGGACTTGCAGGGCCGCTTCTCACGTGCGACCGTCGCAGCAGAGCCCCGTCGCCGAGAGTAAGCACGCAGCCAGCGGGACGGGACAGGGGGGCCAGGCGCCCGCGCGTGGGAGAGCTGAGTGGGTCAGCCCTGCTTGCAGCCTGCCCCTAACGAACGCACCGCAGCAAAGCCTCCGGATGAAGGGCTGTCCTTTCCGGCATCTAAGGCCCAGTGTGAGGGGTCCCTGGGCCGGTCTGCCCACGAGGAACGGCCCAGAGGAGCGTTCCCTCCCGCACGCCGGAGCCCAGCGGTGCCTCCCGCTGACACCCAGGCCGCCCCTGGCTTCTCCCCAGGCTGAAGTTACTGACCTGGACGCCCACGGCGACCGTGCAGGGGAATGTAAAGTCCTTCTCTGGACCCATAAACCAAAAGCGCGACAAACGTGGAGGCCCGAAGCGGCGGCCTCAGCCCCGGCCGGCGGGACCCGGGAGCGGCGGCCAGAGCGCTCGTCCCGGAGTCGGCACCGCGCACCCCCCGCAGGAGGAGCGGGAGGGACTCTCGCAGATGCCACCTCAGCACGGCCCTCCCACAGGCCACGCGAGCCCGCGGGCGGGGACAGGCTTAAAGGGGCAGCAGCGCGCTCGGCCTCCCCGCCCTCCAGCCAAAGTCGGCATGTTTCCGTCATGTGCCTTCCGTCGGGGACCCGGGGGCACCTCCGGCCTAAGGTGAGGGGCGCCGAGGCCCAGCCCCGACCGCGCCGGCGGGGGCGGCAGGTGGAGGTGTGGCCGGACGGCCAGGCCCCTCCCCCGTCCCCGGCTCCCGGCGGGACAGACCTCGGTGACCCCCCCCCAGGCGCCCACGTCACCAGCCAGGGCCCAGGTCAGCCGGCTGGGGAGGGGGCGGTGCGGAGGGGACGCGGCCCCGGGCGGGGGTGGAGGGCGCTGTGGCCGGGGCGGGCGCGGGCCGCAGGACGCGGACTCGGGAAAGTTTCTGACTCTTCCCGTGCCAGCGCCGCGGCCCATGCGCAGTGGTGACACGTAGCCGCTCCCCCCCCACCGCCGGCGCGGCCGTGCCGGGGAGCGGGGGACGCCGGGGCCAGCGGAGGGCCGCCAGGCCGGGGTGCGGGCACGGCAGGCAGCCCCCCACCCCTCCCCCGGCCCCCAGCCCCCGGCGCTCCACGTCGGCACCCCGCCGCCGCCCGCCCCGCCCCCGGCGCCCGGCTCCGGCGCAGCCACGCCAGCGCCCGCTGCCCTGGGCCCGCGCCCGGCCTCGCCGCTCCTCACTCACCGACTGCGCGGTGCGCTCGCCGCCCGCCGGCTCCGAGGACGCCCGAGCTCCGCTGCGCTCGCTCCGAGGCCGGCGCCCGGGCCCCGGCGGCTATAAGGGGCGGCGGCGCCAATCCCGCAGAGACACGTCAGACCGCGGCGCCCCGCCCCGCCCCGCCGGCCCCGCCCCGCCCCGGTCAGGGCGCCGGGGTCCGGCCCAGCTCCCGCGGAGACCGGCAGGGCGGACCAGGCCGGGACCAGCCGGAGGGACGCGCTCTGCCTGCGCCCCCGCCCCCAGCTCCGACGCTCAGGGGCCCACGACGAGCGGGCTCTGCCCCGGGACACTCCCCTGGGACGCACGACAGGCTTCCCAACTTCGGGGCACACTTTTCATGCCCTCCCTCGCGGGGGGTGCCTTCCCGTGAGTCCTTCCCGGCCATTCCATGTCCTGGCTCCACTCCCTGGCTTCCCGTTCAGTCCCGTCGGAGCGCAGAGCCTTCCCTCCCTTGAAGGAGCGGCTCTCTCCAGTGGGACAGAGAGAAGGGGCGCCTCCTATCGCGGGGCTCTGGCGCGCAGGAGCAGTCGCGTCCCGTGTGACCACGACGGACAAGTCCAGTGGAGGACTCTGCAGAGACCCCAGCCTGCGTGCGTGACGTGTGCCCGCGGCCGACACCTGAGCACGGGGCGTCCCGCATAGGGCGAGGCACAGGGGCAGGTGTGTGGCCGTCGCGACAGAGGGGTCAGGGCAGCCCAGACCATAGCTCCGTCCCGCAGGCCCCAGTGACCACAGGGGAAGCTGCGGGCAGCTCCCTGCAGCAGAGGACACAGCGAGAGGCAGTGGTCAGTGCCCAAGTCCGCAGAGGAGGAGGTGGGCAGGGGCTACGGCCGCTGTTCAGTCTAAAGATGACTTGTGGTTGGTAACGGCCGGTGACCTCAGTGGCCAGATGTGGACGACAGCACACCGAGGAGCTCCGTCTTAACTGGATGTGGGCTGATGGAAAGAAGTCAAGAACGGCTGGGGGCCCTGGCTGCCCTCGGGGAAAAGCGTTAGCCAGGCCTCCATGTGGGGCTGTGCCGTGAGAGAGGTCCACGGGTGGCCAAGTGGGGAGGCCCAAAGGCAACGGTACGTGCAGGCGGATGCCCAGCCCAGGGCCCTCATGGCATCACTGGGGGAGAAAAGCCACGGGGGGCAGAGGCAAGCCCAGCACTCAGAGCCTAGGCCATCCTCACCAAAGCAACGTCCAAAGTCCCCAGGACTTTAGCTCCAAGGACTCCTCAGCACCCCTCCTGTGTCATTCCTGCTGTTCATAGGTAGTCTTTCCACGGGAATTACCAGCCAGCAATGGAGACGGGTGTGTGGTTGCTGGTCATTTCTGAGGACTCAGCACTGGCGTGGGGGGCGAGGGGGGAAGGAGGAGGGCCAGGAGGCGGGAACAGCTGGCAGGTCCGCTGGCAGAGACCTTCGGTGACGCCAGGAAGCTGCCACAGGCAAAGCCTGCACAGCACCTAGTGCACAGGAGGCCTTAAAAGAGTTGGCTAAAAAACCTATAATTAACAAAAAAATATTATAAAATTCAATGTTAAACTGGTGCTTTGGTGCTGATAGTTATGACCAGCTTTGCTTCCCAGCCAGGTTTGGTGCAGTGAAATGGGATGTCCAAGTCCAGCAACACTCGCCCCGGATAACATGCAACCACTCACGACCGCCTCCAGAGGTGAGCACTGGTCCACGGCATTTGGGTTTTCAGCCCTCAAGGGGACAAAGGAGCAGCTTTGGGCCTACTCAAGGTAAAAGGTTAGGATAGGCCACAATCCCATCCCCACTTAAAGCCATGATCCCCAAAAGGACTAACACTCAGGGCAGGCCTGCGAGCACAGGTGTCCCGGGGCGCCTCTGACCAGCCTGCGCCGGGAGGTGTGGGCCCCTTGGAGCACGAGCCACTGCAGACCCACCAGCAAAGGCTCAGGGCTCAAACTCCTACAATCCTATCTAAGAACCCCATGTTAAATGTAGAAATTAGCAAGACAAAGCAGTCCCGCTCAGGAGGCTGCAAAAGACACCTACAGACCTACCTGCACTGCAGAGGCTAAAAGTCAAAAACTGAAAAGAAAAAAAAATAAGGCTGCACCCCAGCGGGGGTGGCTCAGCTGTCTGGAGCCTCTTCTGGTCGCAACCCAAAGGCCACGGCTCCAATTCCCACTTGGGACCTCAACACACGGAGGCTGCAGATTCGAGCCCTGGTCAGGGTGCGTGTGGGAAGCAACCAATTGCTGTTTCTCTCACACATCAATGTTTCTGTCTCTTCCCTCCTCTCTAAAATCAAGTTTTAAAAAAGTATGTCCTTGGGTATTTAAAAAAAAAAAATCAAGAGAGCATCTGCTCCACAGTAGGTATCTCACTGGGGATGTCAGTGTTTACTCCTACTGAATGAATACATTTGAAGAAGGGCTCTGCATCAGCTTACAGAATGTTGAAATCAGCCTATCCTTACACAGATGAGCAAAGAATAACATTTACAGCCCAATTCAAGAACATGTGTCAGGTAATACAACTTATAACATCCTGAAACGGTGGACTGGACCAACGCTAGGTTCCAAGAGCAGGTTAATGAGCTCCCGCAGGAATGCAGGGACATTCTGCCCTCGAGAGCCATGCCGGCCATGTGCACGGGCAGCGCGTGTCCACGGACACTTGCAAAGTGGCTGGTCTGCACTGGTAGAGCTGGAAGTCCAAATTACATGCCGGATTTTGAAGAGTTAGACCCAAAAAACTCAACATCTTATTAGTAATTTTATATTGATCACATGTTGCAGTGATAATATTTCGGATTGGGTTAAACAATATATTATTCAACTTAACTTCACCTGTTTCTTTTTATATTTTAAGGTACATATTAAAAAGCTGTAAATTATAGCACTATACAGAGTTCTTATTTGAATAGTAGTGCTACAGAATTGGTTTCCCAAACCAAAGCCGAAATGTAATCTGACAAAAAGCTTTTATCAATAAACTATATAGCAGTCTTAGAGGAAAAACACTCAAGTCATTTATTGTAATTCTCTTATTTATAAAGAATAAATTCAGATTAGGGGAGAAATACAAAATGGGTACCTGTCTCAGTCATAAAAATGTCTCGTTTACCAGAAACACTCAGGGGGTGTGGTGCAGGGTGTAGCCTCAGACTTCTTGGAAAGAGAAGACTAAGTTTAGTTGACAGTACTTCTCCCCAGGATTCTAACAACCCATTTAAAAAACGGGGTGTGTGTGTGGAAAGGGGAGAGGGTGGCCCTGGCTGGGTAGCTCAATTGGTTGGGGCGTCACATGAAAAGGTTGCAGGTCCGATCCCTGGTCAGGGCACATACAGAGGCAACCAATCAATGTTTCTGTCTCTCCCCTTTCCTCTCTTAAAAAAAAAAAAATCAATAAACATATCCTCCAATGAGGACTTTCTCAAAAAGTGGGGCAGGGGAAGGGGCAGAGGCAAAAGATACAAACATCTTTCACAGAAATGCAAGAAACATTTTATTAATTTGTACAAAAGAAAACCCAAGTTTATAGTCACATGAGATTCTGTGTTACCTCTCCGGCAAAAATCAAGTTTGATGACTGTCAGAAAAGGTGTGGGAAAACTAGTGTGGCTGGAGGAATAATTATTGATGTGATCTCTTTGGAAAGCAATCTGATTACAAGTTGTAGTTTAAAACACCAATGTTCTTTGACCCAGCAAGTCCTACTTCTAAGAATTTCTCCCACAGATACTCAGGTACATGTCCAAGGACAGATGTACTGAGCAAGCAAATGCTGGTGGAGCACCAAGGCCCCTACGTGGCCTCTGCAGTGACCCACCCAACGACCACATCCTCACACTTCCTGCACAGGGAAGACCAGACACCACCCTGTACTCCTTGGGGAGCCTGAACCCAGCTCCCCCGCCACGGTGGGTGCTTGCTCCCAAACCTGCTCATGCCAGCTCTGCTTGCTAATGTAATTACATAATTAAAAAAATAATACAGAAGAAAATGAAAGCAAAAGAAATAGTTCTGTGAATACTAAACTCAGCACACCGTAAGTCCTCAGCAAGGGCAGGTTGCTTGTAAAAACTTAGGCAGTTAGGTAAAAGAAAAATCCTAAAAATCTCAAGGAATCCCATATTCCAAGGGCTTTGTAAGTGTCTAAATTCTTGATCCACTTAAAAGACACTGGTGCTGAATGCCCTGGAAGACGCATTATGCGTTTACATAGGAAGAGAGACTATGGATTCCGGTCAGAGACCCTCCAGCAGACTCTCAGACGCTCAGCCCCATATGAAGTGACTGGTGGCCTCGACCAGAGACCCAGTGTCCCTGTCAGGCTGACGTGTGGCCAGCTACCCGCTGTCTCAGAGAACTGCGTCTGCAGGTGCACCAAGCTTCTCTAGGAGGCCGCTCAGAGGGCAGGGCCAACGACTGAGACCCCCGGCAGCAGCAACTGGGGAAAGGGGGGGCCCCACTTCCTGACCTGAAGAGACAGCAACTGTCCTGTTAGGTTGCGTTCCATGAAGCTGGGAGGTGAGCACAGGGAAACAGAGCGCCTGCCTCACCTTCCATGTACCACAAAAGGTTCATTTTAACAGGTACGGGGATTACGGAAGGAGACATGCTGAGGGTCTGAGACAGCTGACCACAGGGGCAGGCCCGGGGCGCATGGCGCTCGCCCCTTGGAGAGGAGAGCAGGCCGGAGGGGGCACTGGCTACTGCAGGTCAGTGAATGGCAGCCACAGCATTGTCTGCAGTAAGACTCCTCGGCTGTTCATCTGTGTGAGGGCAGCTGGTGGCGGGGACGGGCCCAGCCGTCTGCACACACCTGGGCAGCGGCAGAGCAGGGCCTCCCCCGCACCGCCAGCGTGCACGCAAGGAAGCGCACACGGGCTGCACAGACACGGCTCGCCTCAACTCAAGGACGCACATCCCGGCAGTGTGCACACCCCGCCGGACCTGCATCTTGCAGACACTGGGCAAAGCCCTGCCCACCGGGGCCGCGCTCGCTCCAGGGCCACCATCTGGCTGAGATGACTTCCAGGGTCTCCATCTCTAAAATTCTTTGACAGTATCCTTAAAGGAACAACCAGCGCTCCCAGGTGGAAATGCATCCGTGTGACCCTGGGGCCACTCCATGTCTGACCGCCATGGGGACATGAGGGCAGCCGCTGCACCCACAGCCTGGGGTCAGCGCTCTTCCCGCCCCAAAGTACAGGGGCGGCTTCCGGAGAGAAGGGCGGCGGGGCCGGGACGGGAGTGGGACGGTGAGAGAAGAGGGCTCTGGCCAACACCCCTCAGTCCTACAATGAAATATGCTCTTAATCGTCCAACTACAAATCCCTTTAAACTATAAAAAACAGCATAATTCCAAGTCTGACCTAGGGCAACAAGCTATACTTGAAGATATTTTTTCCCTATAATTTACACAGAAAACTTCCGTGAGCCAGAATGAGCTGAGCTCATGTTCATAAAACGTTTGCTATGGATACAAAGCTAGCTAAAGCCACAGGTGGAAACACTCGGGAACAGAAGCAGACCTACAAGCGTGAGGCTTCTCTACCAAGGAAGAGACAGACGAGAAAAGTCGTGTCCCCGGAGCCCCTCCCCTTGGGAGCTCCAGGCCACAGGGGTTACTGGGAGGACGCACCTCTTCACCTGGCGTTTCCTTCTTGTGTGGCAGACAGGTAGGCAGGCCTCCGTGACCTCTTCCAGTACCATCTTTCTGAGGCTGCTCTAGGGCATGAGCCTCACTTGGATTTAAAAACTCCGGGAGACCCTTAGCACTACAGCTGTCCCCGAAGAACTACGCCCACACCAGGGCGCGACCACAAGCGCAGTGTGCAGGCAACGGGGCTGGAGGCAGACGGAGGCGGGCCGGCCTCCCCGCAGGCTGCGTGCTGTGCCAGCCGCCGGGGGCAGGGACGAGCCAGCTGGGCACCACCGGCTGTTCACCCCACTGCCAGAGAACCAGCACCAACTGAAGAAAGACAACCCGTCCGTGGCTCTGCGGGGCCCAGGTCGGCACGGTGGCACCGACCAGTGACGAGCCGCCGAGGAGGAGCTCTGGCGCTCTGTGAAGAAGGGCTTGTAGAAGGCAACCCAGCGCAGAACAGAGCTAACAAAGTCTGAAACGGCTTCCACCCGGAAGTGACTGACCGAACAATCACGCTGCGTCCACACGGGGGACGGACAAGCAGCAGCAGAGACGCGGGACGTGCTCCAGACACGACTGCATGGCCCCCAGGACACATGGTTAGGACAAAGGGCAGGGGGACGAGGGTCAGAAACCCGCATCTGTGTCTGTTTATATTTGCAAAAGGGGGCAAGGGGAGCAGGAAACGAGGGAGGGGATGGGACAGGATGGAAGCCACGGCTTCTGAACAGGCCACGAGGAGCCGCTTTGCTCTGAGTGCCGTTCAGTCTGTGAAGAGCCAACGCCGACGCTAACAGGTGCTCTGCTCGCGGCCCTGACTGGTGCTGGTCGTGCAGGGGAGCCCAGCCCATGAACTGTCGCCGAGCCACACACTCCGAGGGTCCGCAGAGCTCACTGGGCGTTTACTGCACTTCAGTCAGGAGTTCACTAACAAAGTGGAAACGGAGCTCACAGGGTCGTGCTGGTGGCAGAACCATCAGCGGAAACACAACTTTAAAACACAATAATTTGACAGTATGTTCCAAGTGGGCTCTATCTTAATAACAGGCGTATTTTATTCTAAAAATATTATATGTTGTAGGATAAAGTGACTGGGTCATCAGTAAGATACACCTTCAAGTACAAACCGTGTAACTTTTCATTTGAATTGAACTCTCTGCAGTCACGATGGCTTCCCGGCCTGTCTGCTGCGAGAGGCACCACGGCAGGGTGGGTGCCCAGACACAGACTGTGGCACCCAAGCAGCACCCCTACACGGAACCCCACGCTCAGGGAATGGCGGGTCCCAGGTCTGGAGCAGAACAGGGACAGGGCAGGACACCCTGCTGTGGCAAAAAGCCAAGCAGCACACACAGATTAATGGGGCCCCATGTCCAAGGAACACAGAAGCCAACTTGGGGGAACAGGAGCATCAGAAAAATGACTTCCATGGGTTGAAACACGGTTGTTCACAGCTCCACAAGTTTATGATACTGGGGAAGCCACAGAAAGGCATGGTCACTTTGGAAGGCGCTAGCCCAGTGCATTCTAAACATCAGGAAATCTTAATGTATTTCAGGGTAACCAAAACCGGTACAGGAAGCCTTCTTTACACAGTCCAACCTCAGAGGTACAGCAGGTTCGGGTCCAAACCACCCCCAATAGAGCAAGTACTGCAATAAAGCGAGACTTCACCTTTCTGCTGGTGGTGTCTTGCCTTCAATTTGTAAAAAATGCAACATCTGTGAAGTGCAGGAGAGAGGAGCACATAAAGCAAGGTGAGCCTGGACAAGAATGCCAACTAATAGATCTAGAAATAGAATTAGAAAGGTCTCTATTTTGCAATCGCCAACTGTAGGCTAAATCACGGCCCCACAGATACCCACGTCCTTCGTCCTGAAACCCGTGAATGTTGCAAATTAAGTCACACAGGTGTGATCTAAATGCATTCACAAGTGTCCTTAAAATCACATGCTTTAAAGGTGGAGGAAGGGGCCACAAGGAAGGCAAACGACTGCAAGACACTGGAAAGGGCACGAAATGGATTCTGCCCGAGAGCCTCCAGTGAGGCAATTTCAGCCATGTCTGTGGTCACGTGTCACAGCGGTTGTAGGAAACAAGGGACACAAGCCAAGTGGCTGTTAACCCCACTAGGTCACTGGTCAATGGAGAACTTTACAAGGGACATAACCAGCCAGCCAGCGTGCCTCCTGTGAAACGCAGCACGAAGCCCCCAGCTGGACTGAGGGTTTATTCCTGACCCTTCACCTCCCTCTCACCCCACCCAACAAACCACCACCACAATCCCATCCCCCTGAGGTCAGGCAAGCATCTAAACGTGCCAGGTTACAGAAACTATGAGGACCGGGAAAGCGCACTGTGCACCATCACAACAGCACAGCCGACCCAATCCAGAGGGTGGTGAACGCCACGGCACGACTGTTCTATTGCCTTCATAAATAAATGGAATTTTTTTAAGGAGGAGAAGAAGCAGTTACAGATTTGACAAGAAACTTAGAGCAGTAACAACAAAATGCAGTGTGGAGACCTTTTTGGGGTTTTGATTCAAACAGAACACGTGTAGAAACATATTCTGGTCCAGAATGCTGCCAACGCCACATTCGGAGGGTGAAGCAAACCTATACATTTCATTATAAGAATGAAGATAAATGAGCGAAGGTTTCAAGTCAAGATAGAGAAAAAAATGTAAAAAGTAGAAGGAATAAAAGAATTGGTAAAATACAAAATTAAAACAAGACAGCTGGGTTGGTCCATCAAAACCAAAATCAATTTCTCTGAAAAAGCAATTAAAAAGCAAATAGCTCTTTCCAGTCTGACAAAGCAAAGGAGAGGACACCCAGAATCCAAGCTCACACACACACAGCACCACCTTCGCCCAGTTCTGGAATAAGAACAGCACTACGAGCGGCAGCCATTACATACACAGGTAGATCCCGAGGAAGTTGGAACTTCCCTGCCTCATTGGGGCCCCATAGTTACTTCTGTATCTCACTGGCCTTAATTGGGCTCTGAGCCAATTAGGGGACCAATGACTGTAGTCAGGGGGCTGAGGAGACGGGACATGACAGACACTGCCCATCAGCGTCTACCCATGCAGCCGGGCCACTTCATCCAAACGCACGCTTGTACCTGGTGGAAAAGGGGGACTCTCTGCCCCGGCCGGAGTGGCTCCGCGGGCTGGGCATCGTCCCACAAAGCGAAAGGTCGCTGGTTCCATTCCAGGTCAGGGCACAGGCCTGGGCTGCAGGCTCAGCCCCGTCGGGGTGTGTGTGCACAACCCATCGATGTTTCTCTCCCTGTCTTTCTCTCTCCCTTCCCCTCTCTCTATAAACAAACAAACAAGTAAATAAAACCTTCTTTAAAAGGAGAAAAGAACAAGGTGGCTCCCAGCGGTCGATCAGGGCTGCCTGCCTGCCTGCCCGTGAACAAGTGCCTCTGCAGGGAGACAGGCCTGCCAGCTGACCACCAGACGGCCTGCACACGTGCTCCGTGCTAACAGCGCCAGCCCAGGGCGCCCATACCACATTGAGAAGGCAGGACACCGCACCTTCATAGGCCTGTGCCAGGGGCGCGGTGGGGCTCAAGAGTAGGCAGTGTGTACACCTTGCACTTATAGCTCAGAGGAGGACCAATAATGACATATACATGACTGATAAATGGCCATTAAAAAAAGCTCAAAGACTGACGAAATTCAGCATCTATTCCTTGCTTACAATAGAATTTAGTATCAGGACTAGATGGAAATGGCTATAAAAATAATATTGCCCAGAAGCAAAATATGTTGTATTTAGTTAAAACCTAAAGTTACCCTATTGAAATAAGTAACAAAAATGGCAAAGATGCCTACTCTTGTCAGACTGTCAATCATACACTCTAAGAATCCTGTACATGACTAAGCGAAGAGATACACGTCGCTGTGTACAGATGACCATCCATCCAGAAGACCCCTCTATTATAATGAAAAACTAGAAAAACTGGAGGAAAGTTCTGTAAGTCAGCAAAAGCACACACTTGCGGCCCAGCCTGCGGCGACGCCAACCCACAGTCCAGGAGACTTGGCACAAGGCTGTCTGCTCTCTCCAAGCTCACCTCCACCCCCAAGGAAAGGTCAGCTGACGTGGCGGAAGGCTGAGTGACGGCCACCCAGAGATACCAAGTCCTGCTTACCTGGAACGTAAATGTTAGCTTATTTGGGAAAAGCAGTCCTTCCAGGTGGGATTCAACTGAAGAGCTCGAGGCGACTGCCCTGCCTGCCATCACAAGTGTCAAAAGGAGCCGACAAAGCACAGCGCAGAGGAAGCAGTGGTGCGGCCTCCAGAAGCTGGACAGTTCTGCCCTGGAGCCCCCAGAGGGAGTGTGGCCTTCCCCAGTGTCAGATTTCTAGCTTCCAGAAACATGAGAGGATGTATTTGTTGTTTTAAACAGAACTCCTGTGCATCTGAGTTTATCTTTTGACACAAGCACCGTTTCAAATCAGCAGGAAGGACAGACCAGGCAATAAACAGAATTAGGCCAACTTGCTATCCATTTTGAAAACATCCAAAGGGCGATCCCTAGCTCAGAGCATAGTCCAGCACAAAGTGCAGCTGGATGTACAGAGATGTGCGGGAAACAGTTACGCCTCGAGGAGGCCGAGGACTGAGGAGTGCGGGAGCCTAACGAGAACCCGGACTCATTCGACCCCAGAGCTTAAGAACCTGACACAGCAGAAACTGCCAAGCAGAGACGCTGGGATACCGAGAGACAGGGAACCGGCACTGTAGGTACACCCAGGCGTGCACACGCTCACCCTCAGCCCTAGCGCGGATCCACAAAGGAGCACAGAGCGATGCAGTGGGGAAAAGCCCCGGGGCAGCGTTTAAAGACACGCTGATAGACGAGCACACGTTCAGTGCGGCCGTCCCTGCGAAGCCGGCGCAGACGCTGGCGAGGCGCAGGCGGGGGCCGCACAGGAGGCTCCCGCCAGCAGTGTCCACAGGCAGAGAACGGGAGGTAGACATGGCGCGTCAGTGAGAAAGGGGTCACTCCACGGCGTCACTTCAAAACCATATGACAGATGTGTGGAGGGCAAGACGGTGCTCAGGACTTGGTTTCTAAAAACGGGGACACGAGCCCCCACAACACAGCGGGGTGTCCACAGCTGAGAGATGAAGGGGGGCGGCAGCATGGGACCAGCACACAGTGTGACTCAGCGGGCAGACGTGGCAGGAGCACCCGCATCTAAGCCGTCCCCGCTGGAAAGGGAGAAACTGGGACAAATCCTGTCGTAGTAGGCTGAAATGGGAGTTACTGGGATAACCTCATGCTTTCAATACATAGATACCAAAACAGGTGTAATGTGAACGGTGTAAAGACACAAGAATGTGTGTACACAGGTACATGCAAGCGCGTGTGTGTCGTAAAAAGGAACCGTGCTTCCTTGAAGAGAAAGCTGGTCTCCGGTCTGGGGCAGGGAAGTACACAAGGAGCCCAGGGTACCCGGCGGCACCAGAAAGCAACGAGGGCTCCGCGGACCGGAGCCACATCAGAAAGACACAGCTGGCCCCGAAGGTCTCCCGCGGGCCACAACTGGGAAAACGTGAGCCATCAGAATAATAGACAATAACAAAGGACGATAACCTACTGAGTAACAAGGAAACCTGTACTGACACAAATAACGGAGAAAACAGAGTTGGGTAGGAGCAGATACTTAGCTGCACAAGGGCCTCCCCAGAGAACCCTCATTAGTTACAAAGACCTCGCAGTGGAGAAGCCGGGTGAGCAAAGCGAGCATCACTGACCGCCGGACAAACTGAAATCGCGCACCACCAGGAAGAACGCAAAGCGAAGAACCGGCTCGCCTCCTCTGCGGGCCCAGCCAAAGAGGCAAAACCTCAGCCCAGTGAACAGAAAACACCTGGGCACACAATGCAACACACGGAGGACGCACCGTGGGACTGTACGCTTGACACCTACGTTACCTCATTAACCAACGTCATCCCAAAGGCTTAATGATAATGCAAAAGGAAACACCAAAGCCACACTGAGGGGCGGCCCGCACGTAACAAAACAGCCTGGGAGCAGCGCAGGCGCCGGGGCCGGGACAGCCAGGGCAGAGGGAGTCAGTGCCCGTGAGGGGACCGGACGCCTGACCGTGGAACGCAGGTGCAGCTCTGAGCTGCGTCCCTCTGATGAGACGCGGGTGGGTCTGCAGGCCGCAAGGTACCCATGGTGACGCCAAGGCGGATGGTGGTACGTGGTGAGGGAAGACAGTGGCTTGTTTGTGGGAAACACACCCAAGCAGCCCAGGGTTGAGGAGGGCTCGTGTCCCCAGCTTCCTCACGGGCTCAGAAAAAGTTTCAAACCACATTCACAACTCTGCTGTATGAGATCGCTTTTTAAAAAAAATTAATGGTGGATAGCACTACATTTGTAATTAGAAAACATAAATGTCTTCATTTGCAAATAAACAGATCAAATTGGGAGAGGGGTGGCAAGTGACATTGACGATTCAAGTTCAAAGTCAAAACCCAACTCAATTAGATACGTTTCACCACGAGGGCAACTCTGAAGACCAATGCGCATTCCACCCACACGCTACATAGCACAACCTGGTTCTACCTCAATCTCAGGGTATTGTTATGATGATAAAGTCTGTTCCCATCATCTGTTCAAAATTCATGAAAAGGACTTTTCAGCCATGAGCCAGTGTCCAGGAGGCTGCCCGTGGGGACCCCCGCTGCACCTCTCTAGGACGCAGACCTGCCAGAGGCCCTTGGCGCACAGGAGCGGCGGTCAGAGGGGAGGGCACCAGCTGCCCGTCGCCTGAGCCGGGCACCAGCACTGCCGACCCCGGCACACGCACCAGCCACATCACGCAGGAGGGGCGCTGCCGGGACGGGGGGGAGGAGAGTGACCACGATAGCCAGCAGGGGCTTAAAGGACAGGAAGCAACACCCCCACGCATGCCGACTGCTGCAGAGGCGATGAGAAGTAGCAAAAGGACATTCTGGAATTAAAACATTTTTCGGAGAAGCTGCCTCATGCCTCCCAGGTAAGTTCTGAATCGGCTAAGAGGAAAGCAGCCTTCAGGAAAGCCAGGAAAGCCACGCTCCCCGGAAGGCCAAAATCTACTTACCCTGAGGGAGGGGAGACCCACAGGTGGCCACTGAGTCCTTCGCAAGCCACTTCCTGCTTGAAGATTTAGTCCTGAAACTACCAGCACAACCTGAAACCAAAGGGCCTCTCGGAAGGAGTCAAGGGCCAGAGGCCTCCGCACTCGCTCTCCAGCTCAGCAGCGTCTTCGGCAGCTTGGCACCTGGAGGCCCCGGCCGACCAAGGACAGAACGAGAGGCTGACGCGCCAGGTGGCTCCAGAAGCAGAGGCTCTTTCACAGCCCGGAGCTCCGCCGCCTGGCTTCTGAAGATCGTTGCGGACCCTGGGCCAGTAAAGCCGTCTCCCCCTGCTCGCTCAGTCTTACAGGCCAGACCTGCACGGACCGATCTCAGGGGGACGCGGGGGCCCCCGCCCGCCCCCGCCCCCGTAGAAACTAAGGAAGGGTGGACCCAACAGCACGGAGCTGGGCGGGCACAGCCCGGCTGCAGCCGACTCAGCTCCTCGGCGGGGCGTTCCAGGGACCGCACGGGCCACCAGGCGGCAGAGCTCATCACCCAGCAGCCGCAAAGAGGCAGAACTCTGGTCTCAGGGGCTCCCCAGTCGGCTCCCAGCAGAGGCAAATGCAGCAAAATCGACGACACGTGTACCCTCCAAATGACTCTCACACCCTGACTCCAACCAGTGCCACGGGGCCACCCAACCACCACAGTCAAAACGGTGAACGCCATCCGCGGTTCCATTCGAAAGCTGTTTATAAACGAGCCTCGCAGTAAAGTGAGAAACGACTCACGTAAGAGTGAAGAGCAACACACACTGATTACAGAGTGAGACCTGTTAGCACAACGCAGCATCGTCGGCCTGGTTGCTAGGTGGCCGCAGCAATGGTGGCAGCAATGGGGGGGCTCCTGCCACCCCCAGTGGGTGCAGGAGCTGGGGCGCTGTCTCCAGGTGAAGGACACCAAGGGAGGCCCACTCTCCAGGGCCTCTGTCTGCGAGTCATGGGACACCATCCAGCGCTCCCAGCAGAAAGGCACAGGAGATCACGGAGGGCCATCCCTCCCTCTTCCATTTCTAATTTCTAAAGAAAAAGTTTGAGAAAGGACAACACGCTTTCAACTCTGCACAACACAGATCGGAAGCCACACACTTCACCTGCGGAGGGAGCCCTGAGCGGCAGAACCCATCTCAGCTGGTGACTCACCCCAACCCCAGTGCCAACAGCAGCAGAACACGCCCAGGCCACAGCCCTCCTTCAAACGCCGTTTCTCTAACTCTCCACTTCTCTTGTTTCCTCTTTCCCTCTAACCCATGTGCTCCACGGGGCCTGGTCCTTCTGGGAGAAGGGCTGTTTCTGTAGCGTGGCCACGTCCCCTAAGGCTGTCTGCTGTGGCAACCTCTGTGGGCGGGCAGCGCTCTCCAGAGCCTCCAGAGGTAACTCTCCCGATAGGTGAAGATCGGTTGCCACGCAGGTGGTTGCTCTCCAGACACCTGCAAGCGTTTCCTTCCTGGGAGCCCCCCCCCCGCCCCCCCGGAGAGGTCTGCTGGATGCCGTAGAACCAGGGCGCAGGGAGAGCTCACCCCCAGGCCCTCCTGTGGAACTGCAGCCCCCCAGGCCAGGCAACGTAAGGGCCGAGCACAAGGCACCAAGTCCAAAGCAAAGAACTTCCCAAAAGGGCACGTCCGTCTCTGCAGGAGAGGGACGTCATACACAGAATGCACCCGGCTGAAGCTGAAGTTTATTCCTCCTCCAGAAAGGAAACCAAAGTACCACTGGTCCAGCCTGCGCCATATCTAGAAGCTTTAAGTGTGGTCACTGACCCCAGGGCCGGAAAGAGAGCATGTCCTCTTCACCGGCGGCCGGTCAATGAGAGAGCTGAGCAGAGGGGACCATGCAGCATCCTCTCCCCGTGGCAAAGCAAGGCCAAGAATTTCTGCTACTACTGCTCTGCTCCAGAGATTCGGTCCCCAGCTCACACACGCCGAACAAGACGCTGGCCAGTGACAGAGGGCTCACGCTGACAGCAGTGCCAGTACGTAATTCCACAAAAACCCATGGCAGCCTGCGCGCCTGCGCTCCGGGCAGGAGAGGGGCCTGCACACCTGCCCCCTGTGCAGCAGCAGCTCCGCCGGGGGGGCCACACAGTCAGCAGGCGCCCCCGCCTCTCAGCAGCCGGCCGGCCCAGCCACAGCCAAGCCTGCAGAGAAAGCTGCGTGGAAGCCTCTGCTGAGGCCACAGACCGAGTGGCAGCTGAAGCCCAAGAGCAGCGCCGCGGGCCTGGCCTTCGGACAGGCTTGTTTCTACACCCAGCATCTCCCTCAGAGCCTAGAGAGCGGCTCTGGAACCAGCAGCGCACCGGAACTTACCCCAAGTCAGTAAAGGACAAGCGTTCAGAATATTCCCTTTTAGCAGTCAACACTGTCCTGTGGGTTCATCCCCTCGAACTAAGCCCAGGTTACCTGCTGCGCCAGGAGGGTCCAAAACAAGTGACGACGATGTAGCCTGTGACCCAGACTGGGGGGTGGGGGCAGGTGAGACCAAGAGGGATCTACCCCACGAGACCCAGCCCGGGTGGCCAGAGACGATGCAAGTGGGTTGCTGCAACAGCATGATGGACACACTGGCCCAGTGAGAGGCAAAGGAGGGGAGCTGACCCTTGCAGGGGCCACACGTGCCGACAGCAGTGCCTGCAGGATACCTTGGGGACGGGCCCTGAATGCAGGAGGACTGGGGCTTTGGTTTGTTCACTGCTTTACCTAAACCCACCGATGAACTTGTCCTTGGTGAAAAATACCTGTCTGATGACTGATACTCAAAATTCCAAGGGGCACAAGACAAGCAGCTCAGTGAGGAGTGTCCATTCCCATCCCCCCATCAGCACCGGTGCCGCGAGGCTCCAACAGAACAGGCAGAGCCCCACCTCGGCCACCCCTGCAAGCGCTTCGCCCCCCAGCCTCCACTCCCTACTGAAACGCAGCCCCAGCAGCGGAGCCCTGGAGCCATTTCAAGGCCCGATCCTGGAAGGCAGGGCTGCTGACCTTTCAGTGAGTCAGTTCTTCGCTATGAGACTGTCCTGGGCCCTCAGGGTGCTGCACACCTGTGTCCTCTACCCAGTGGACTCCAGGAGCACAGCTGAGTCATGACAACCAAAGGCCCCCGGACACTGCCAGACGTCCTTTGGGGGTAAAACCACCTGGCTCACCCAGTGCTGTCAACCGAGGGTGCGGCTTGGGACGTGGGAAGGGACGCAGAGTAAAAGCTTTCCTAGGCAGAGCTTCTGTCCTACCCGTGGACCCTGGAGACGCATCCCGGAGTGGGGTGCTATGGAGTGGCTATCTGCTCCACGTAGCATTCTTCCAAGTTAAGTTACTGATAAACTGAGTTGACCAGGAGTTCAGAGCCATCAAAGGTGGGCGGGGGAGGGGAGGAACCACAAAGATTCAGCTTCCTTATCTTTAAAAGGAAAGAGCTCAAGTCCTACAGACCAAGAAACACCCCAAGTCCCAGGGCTGATGAAGAGCAGGTCCAAACTGAAGTCAGGCCTCCTGACCCCCAGTCTGGAGGTGCGCTCCTTCCCACTGCTGGGGACACCTGGGGCTCCGTCCGGCCTGGACAGAGCAGCAGTGCCCAGCAGTCTGCACCTACGACGCAAGCACTCTGTCCCCCTCACAGGCCCAGCCCCTGAACTGAGGACAGCAGCCCAGACCGCTGAAAGGGCAAACCTGAGAGGGGCTTCAGAAAACACTCCCTGGAGAATTCATTCCGATGGCTCAATGGCACTTGCACCAGCGACTTCCTGCCTCTCCTCACCCAGCTACTGCCTGCCGTCCCAGGGGTGGGGTTTGGGGGTACAGCTAAGCCGCTGGCAGGGCTCCTTGCCCACAGCAGAGTCTGGCTTGGGACGGGCAGGGCTGAGGGGCTGTGTTAACACATTAGCACGAGAGAGCAAGCTGGCGCAGTGGCCTGGTGAGGATGTGACTTTTAGCATAAAAATATTGTAAAATACAACGACAATAAGCAATGTAAAAACTGACAATCCCTCAAGATTCTTCCCCGAGAACTATCTTTAAACTGATCATTTTATTTAAGATTTTTCTTAGGCCTGTGACCACACGGCTCATGTAAATCCAGAAGCCCGTTAATGCGTTGTTCCCCCACTCGCTCTGCTCAGCTCATTAAACCTCGTCACCCTGTCTTCCCCAGTTGTCCACACAAACCCACCCGTCAGCCGCTGCACGGACAGGATGAACACAACCCCCTGCTGGTGTTGCCCCCGCCCCTTGTGATTACAAACATGGTGAAAAGAGCCCCTGCCCACGGGGCTGCAGCTGCACGGGGTCAGGTCCTGGAGACGCAATCCCGAGCTGGTGCGGGCAGGGACGGGCTCCGCTTCACCACGGCCGCGGGTACCTGACCCTCGCCCTTAGTAACTGAAGCGGTCATGTTTACTTTTCCCGGTCTGTAGGGAAATGCGATTTGAATGTCAGTTCTTTGGCCAGCACTGAAACTGAAACCCTGCTTTGCTTACCGGCCATTTGAACGTTTTAACTCTGAAGACCAACGTGATCACAACCTCCGCCACTTTCCTGCCAAGGCGTTTCAGCCCCCATTAAGCAGAGCAAAATCCACAGCTGTGCTACGAAGGAGCGAAGCAAAGAATAGAAGAAACTACCAATTTCAGTGAAACTCAAGTTGTTGCTACAAAGAACACTGCTAAAGGGCCCAGGCAGAAGTGGCAAGAAAAGGCTCTCAAAAAGGACGTGCTTGCCCTCCTGCCCTGGCCGAAGGCTGGGGTTTCTCTCAGTTTCGAAGGAGAAATAGAACCTCTGGGCCGGGGCACCTGTTCCAGTGGAGGGTGCAAGCCCTTCTGCAGACAGAGGGTGTTCTCCCGGAGTGACTGCGGGGACTGTAGCCTTCCCGCTCCCTCGGCCCCTGCACACAGGCAGCCAAACAAGAGGCTGGAAGGTACTGACTATTTTACTGGATAACCCAGAGACCCAAAGAAGCCGACAGGATGTTTTAAGAAAACGGCCCTGCTGGGTGCCCCCAGCGAGGCTCAGAGGCCGCTGACAAGCAGGAGACCACCACAGCAGCCCGGGAAATGCTGCCACGAAAGGCAAGACTCCCAAACAAAGGGAAAAGCAGCCTGAAGGAGACAGTGACTTCGGGAAGGAGAAAACTTGGAAACTCACTGAAGTCCTCAGGTGAGAGGCGATGCCACGTCCATGAAACAAACACCGGAGGTTACACAACGGGGTAGAGAGAACAAGAGAAAGCTCTTTGAAACAGAGTCAGAAAAATGCAACAGAAGAGCCAGAAGATAAAGTTGAGAATGTCTTCCAGAGAGAAAATGGGACACCTAGAAAGTCAGGGTCACTCCAGCAGCTCTATAGCTTCATTCTAGAGAAAGTGAATGGGAAGAAATCAAAGCAATAAATCAGGAAAATTGCCCAGCTCTGAAGAACGAATTTCTAAATAATGGGGCCCCAAGTGTGGGCAAGACAGTACATAAAAACAAATTCCAAGAGACATGATCACACTAGGTGTTTTCAATTTTACAGAGAAATCGTTTGAGCTACAAAGGAGCGAACAGTCGCATACGAAGGCTTCAGCAGTGACACCGGTGGGTGGGGGGCGGGGAAGCACGGTGGGGCCCAGAGTTTCACTTGGGAACAAAGGGGAGTGAAGAGCTCCCAGGCAGGCAGGTTCTCTCGTGCACCCTTCCCTAGACAACCCCAAGGAACGGCTCCATCAAAACGAGAGGGAAAAAGTCAGGAAAGAGAAAGAAAAACATGCTTCCAGGAAACCGGGGACCCAACACAAAAGGAACAGGACTCCAGCAGGTGGGAAGCCTGGGACAGATTTATTCACGGTGAGATTAATAAAAAATGGAATTTCATCAGCTAAAAAGGACTAAATTCCTGAAAAGAGATTTAGACAAATTGGTGAATTTAGTGTTGAGTTTTAGTGACAAATATGTAGGGAACTAAACAAGCAAACAACAAGACTCAGAAGAACGTCCTGGAAAACAAGCGCTTACCCAGGAAGGGAGACCCCACGGCCCCACTCGGCCCAGCCCGGAGCGACGCTGTGTAGCCATAACGTAAACGCCAAGTACTGAGCTGACCCCGTTAAAGATGCAGCTGCTCTGGGCAGCCACGTACGTGCCTGCACAGCCAGGTCCGAGGGTAAAAGAAAACAAACACTGGAGCCTTCGTATCCACTCGGAGTCAGGGACGGAAGAGCCCTCGGTGAGCAAGCCAAGCACCTGTGCCACTCAGAGGTGGTGGCGGAGACTGGAGGGGCCAGCTGACAACATGGGTCCCGCAGGGCAGGAAACCTGACTCGGAGGAGGAAATTCATCGTTTTTCCTCACAAGCCTTTCTTGACTCATCTGACACCTTAAAAACGACAGGAAGACACATAGTTGATCTGACATAAAACTAATTTTTTATTTTAAAATTCATATGGTGCCAATAAAAAGTATTGCTACCAAGTTAACAGAAAGCATCAAGGTGACTAAGTCCCCACAACTTCTGGAACAGCCTTCCTGGCTCGTGGTCAGGGGCCGTCGAGGGACTGTGGTGCACCCAGTACAATGACAGCCTGCTCAGGATGTCACTTCCAAGACGCCTCTGACTTGAGAAGGAAAGAAAATCTTGCTTAACCCAAAACAACTTATATAATCAGTTTTAAAAATGTATACACATAGGGAGAGTTTAAATCTTTTCTTGCTTTTCAAATGCTGAATGTTGTGGTGCTTCTATAGTTTCCAGGCAAAGGAGTTCTGACAAGAGTGATGTTCTCTGGCTGCTTTTCCACTTGGTCCCAAACTGTGACAACACGCATCTTGGGCTTCTTGCAGCCATACCTCAGCAACTGAGCACTTAGCCGAGCGCTGTTCATGCCGGCAGCCTGGTTATTCCCTAACGGAAACGGGAAAAGCCTCCCGAGTGCGACCGCAGGCCGCGGGAGGGATGTGTGCTGAGGGGCAGGGTCCAGCAGGCTCCCAGTCGTTCCGATAGAGGTAATGCGATCGTTCATAAGCAATAATACAAGAACAGCTCCGGGTTTCACGAATCCACGTTTGTGAACCTACTTTGTGCCTCTCAGTACTTTAAAAAGTGTGTTCGCTGCTCAAGTCCTTTTGGTAAATGAACACGTTTCAGTTGGGAAGCATTAACGGAGAATCTACCTGGTCCACCTATGAGTAAAGGTCCCAGTCATCCTGGCGGACAGTGATCACCTGAAACCCTGCAGGTCTTCCTGGAGGGCACGACGTCCTTCGCCACCAGCTCTCAGCAAGCCCGCCGCCCTTTGGGGGTCGGCAGTGCACTGAATTTTCCAGCTCTGGCTGAGATGTGCCCAGTGTTAGCTGTCACCTGTCCCCTTTGCATCGCCAGGCTTCCTGCCTGGGACACCCCATCCTGCCGACTCCACCTGGAAAAGCTCCTGTTCATCTGCTAAACCCCAGTTCGAGACACACATTCTTCGTGAAGACTTTCCTACAGGCCATTACTGCCCCCTCACTCCTCCATCCACACGCTGGCCCGTCCCCATCACTGCGCTTGGACCCCTGGAACCTGGCTGTTCTTCCACCAGTAAACCCTCCGTACGGGGCCATGGCCTGCTGGAGGGAAAGTCTGTAACCTCTTCATCTTTGCGCTCCCAGACTCCGTAACGGTGCATGGCACGCAATTCGGTGTTTCTTGAACTGAACTGTTAAAGAAGTGAGTTATGAGACTGACGTGAGACCATCAGAAACCCCAAGCGGCGGAACTAAAGGAAACTCGAGAAGACACTGTCCCACCCGGCAGCTGAGGGGTCAGCCTGGCCCCCCGGAGAAGGTGCCGTGCCAGGGACCCGAGGGGCCCCCGGTGCTGTGCAGTGGCCCGACGGTCTCGGGGATGTCCTCCTCCCGCTCCCTGCGCGGGCGCCCGGGCGGTGTTCACTCGCTGGAGGGGGGAGCCCCCGACGGTGCACGGTCCGCGGCTGAACCCCTGGCCCTTAGGAGAGTTCATTCTCACCGTAAGCTGTTCGCCCGGCTCTGAAACGTCCTCCCGCAGGCGTGCGGGGTCTGCCCAGTGTTCTCCAGACCTAACACCCACGCAAGGTCGCCGTCCAGACCAGAGAACCGGGGAGTCACAGGACGAAACGCCGCTGGAAGCCGGCACCTTCTCCACCACTGGAAGCGCTGCTTTCAAACACCCCAACGGGACACGGACTTAATGAGTTCGGCTTGGGGTACGCGGCGCGCTCAAAACGATCCAAAACACACCACCCACGCCACAGAGTCCCAGCTCTGCTCCCACACGCGACGGCAGCCAGCTGCCCCGGGCGACACCCTGCCTGGAACGCCCCGTCTCAACAGGGCGCGGAGGAAACGGCCCGCCCAGGGGGCGAGCGCCCTTCGCAGCCCCCAGGCAGACGTGAGGCCGCGCCCGAGGCCCGAAGGCAGCGCGACGGGGCCCGGAGCGCCCAGGGCCAAACCCGCGGCCAAAGGGCCGGTCACGCTCATCACCGAGGTCGCCTCTGACCGGAAGCGGCGTTTAATGAAAAGCAGAAGGGCCGGGCCCTCCCGTCCTCCAAGACAGGAGAGGGGATACTGGCAGCCGGCCCCGAGCACCCGCCCGCCTCCCGAAACACGCCCTCGCAGTCCGCCGGTGTCACAGCTTCAGGTCCCCACGACGAAGCTGGCGCCGGCGGACTCGGGGGTGAGCTACGAAGGCTTCCCGTGCGCGGGCCTCTGCGCCCAGCCCAGGAGTGTCTGACGGCTGCCGGGCCTGCGGGCCGCCTGGAGGGAGGGAGGGCGCGGCGGGGGGCAGCGCCGCTCCCCTCCCGGCCCGGCCGCGCCGTCTCGGCGGCCTTAAGACCTCACACCTCGCGCCCCAGACCACAAGGTAGCGAGGGGCCGGGCCGGCCGCGCCCCCACCCCCGGGCGCAGGCCCCAGCCCCGGGCGCACGAAGGCCGCGTCCCCGGGGACAGGCGCCCAACTCTATGGTCTGCGCACGGGTCCTCGGACCCACGTGACCTGCGGCAGCCAATCGAGGCGAGGGGCCCAACCACCGAGACGGAGGCGGCAGGGGGCTAGAGCGGACCCGCGCGCCCGCCTGCCGTCCCCTTCCCGGCCCCGGTCCAGCACTCCCAGCTCCGCGCTGCCGCCATCTCCAGGAGAGAGCCGGAGGCGGAGGTGCCCCCCCTGCGGTCGTTTCGCACTCTTACAGCCACCTGCCTTCCCCCGTCCGCCTCCCTTCTCCTCAGCAGCCACTTAGCTCATTCCAAAGAACCCCCCTCCAATTACTCCAGTTACCCACGGGCGAAGAATCACATTACCTGTTCCAGTCTTATCAGCATAAAGAGATCGGGCTCACAAGGTGGGAACTGTGGCGAAACAGGGACGAGCCGCCATCTTGGTAAAGGAGAAGAGGCTACGCTTGACCTCTCCCCCACCCCCAGCATCTATATGGCTAACAGCCGTGGGAGGGGCACGGCGCCTGCGCAGAGGCGGAAAACGCGGCGATTTCTGCGCCTGCGCACTCAGGCTCCGGTGCATGGGGGTGGGGTGGGGAGGAAAGACAGGTCGTGCTGAGGCGCGGAAAGCGTTGGCAAAGGGGCGGGACGACGTGATGACGCAGCACGCCTTGCGCGAGGCGGGGCGCGAGCAGACGGCGGGTGTTGGGTGGGTCTGGCGGGGTCGGTTGGCTCCTGCTCTACGGCTTCTCTGTGGTGAGTGTCTCGCCGTGGGTGTCGCTGCCGCCGTCTCCGGGTTACGAGCTGTGGGCCGACACAAAAGGGGCAGGGTGGCCGCGCGGGGCGACGCTCAGCCGTTCCGGGGGGCGCGCGGACGGGGTTGACCGCGCGGTGTGGGGGAGGGGCGGCCGGCCGGCCGAGGGTCCTGGTCCCTCCTCCGTCTTCTCGGGCTCTCCCCTTTTCTCTCCCCCGGACCGTCCTCGGTCCCCCCCGGTTCCTGCCCCTGGCCCGCGCCCCTCGGCAGCCCTGGCTCGGGCGGAAGCGACGGGGTGTGTCCTGCGAGGACTCGAGGGACCCCGTCTCGGCCTGTGGGGTAGAGCCGCGGAGCAGGCTCAGATGCGGGCCGCGCGGGCCGCACGTGCGGGTGGTCGGGGCGGGACGGTGCCGGCTGGGCCTGGCGGGCGCTTCCGCCGTGGGCCGTTCCGTCCGGCCGGCGCCCAGCATCGAGTAGGCCTCGGGGGTCCGTCGCCGCCGCCGCGTTCCCGCTGTCGGCGTCCCCTGGCCGCAGGTACGACGCGGGGCAGGAGGGGAGTCCGCGGAGCCCCGATTCTGACGCCGGCAGCGCCCGCACGCCGGGCAGCGGTTCGCGTTTCCGCTTCGTTCCTGCCGGGCCCTCCCTGCGCTGGTCGGCCCGCGCCCCCGTGGGCTCGGGACCCGAGCCCTGAGCTGCATGGAGCTGCCGCGGGCTTTCTCGGGCCCTTAGCCGTGGCCCCAGCCGGGTTTGTTTTGGTCTGGAGCCCAGGCAGCGCCCCCTCTTCTCTGTCTTTCGCTTGCCTGCGCCCAGTTACGCTGCTCAGGACCTGGCCCGAGTCAGGGTCCCCCCGGCCGGGCGGCAGCTGCCCGCGAGCTGGGAGACCCGGGGGCGCAGGGCCGGGGCTTAGCCACACAACCCGTCCCTGAGCTTGTGGCCGCCCCTCGCCCCGCAGTAGGTTCTCCGGTGGTTACAGCACCTCAAGATGAACTTAATGTTCCCAAGCACGGGGCGCGATACGCAGTGGGGAGGGGGGGGTCCCGAAAGCTGCTTCCTGGTGCTCGTAGCTGGGGGTCCACGACGTCCAGTTCTGGGGGTTCCGATGTGAACGAGCTTCGCACCAGGCAGCATCCCTGCTCCTGGATGTGCTGCTCTGTTGAGTCTTGGCAGTGAGCTCGGCGCTAAAGGGTGTCCTGATCCTGATCCTCTTCCACTTCCCACCTTGGTCCCCCACCCAGCCCAGTACCCAGTGTGAAGAACAAGGGCTTTTCAACCAGACGAGACCTGCTGTTGAGCCACAGTTTTATACCCAACTCCAAAGACAAACCGCTGAAGAAAGACAAGTTTTTGTTATTTTCCCAGGGAGAGAGGGAGCAGAACTGGGCTGAAGCCATTTATATAGTCTGTCTTTATCCCACTTTGGGCCAGGGGTCATATGTGTCACTACATAAAATGCATCTGATGGCGGGGTGCCACCCAGAGGTGGTTGAGGCTGTTATGTGGTACACTATATATGTACCATCTTCAAATCCGAAGACCGCGATGCCAGGACATTCCAAGGGCTCTGGGTAAGGGATTACGGATCTTCCAGGTCCTGCATTACAGGGTCGTTTTGTGGACTTCGATACGTACGTGAATAAAAGATTAATGTGTCAATGGATGGTAGTTCACTAATATAAATGCCACCAGCAAAGTACAGTTATATTGCCAAGGATCCAGTTTTATTTGTCTTTTCTTCATCTTTGTTTTGGAAAAGTTGGTTTCTTCTATGTGAGTTGGAATGGGAGTATTGTGCTGTGGAAGAAGGAAGCCATGAGTCCAGGAGAAAAACATTTTAAACAAGTTCTAGCATCTAGAGCAGCGGTTCTCAGCCTGCGAGGCGCGACCCCCTTTGGGGGTCGAACGACCCTATCACAGGGGTCACCTAAGACCATCGGAAAACACATATATAATTACACATCGTTTTTGTGATTAATCACTGTGCTTTAGTTATATTCAACTTGTAACAATGAAAATACATCCTGCATATCAGATATTTACATTACGATTCAAAACAGTAGCAAAATTAGTTATGAAGTAGCAGTGAAAACAATTTTATGGTTGACGGTCACCACAACCTGAAGAACTGTATTAAAGGGTTGTGGCACTAGGAAGGTTGAGAACCACTGATCTAGAGTGAGCGCAATCTGAAAGAATGAAATTTTCGTTTGACCACATTTCTGAGGTTTGGGGGATCCAATTGTTCTGCATCCAGGGTTTAAATTAATCACAGTGCTTGGCATTTTGCGTTGCTGGATCAAGGCTCTCTCACTGAAAACTAGGTGCTTTATTCAATGGCATAAAGAAGAAGCAATTGGGGATTTTAAAAATAATGTAACTGCTGTGAAGGAAATTTAAGCAAATTTTAAAAGTTTCTAAAATTTATTGATTGTATAGTGAGAGAGAGACATCGATTTGTTGCTCCACTTCTTTATGCATCATTGGTTGAACCCGCAGCCTTGGCATATCTGGATGAGGTGCTAACCGACTGAGCTACTGGCCTGGGCCTAAGGAGATTTTTATAATAGTGTAGATGTTTACAAATCATGATCTCTTAAAACTGGGGGTTGAGGGGAAGGCAGGAGGACAAAAATAACTCCCAGTTTGGAACATTCCTGGATAACCCTTGAATTGAGGGTAAAGCAACCACATGCTATCTAGAAAGCAATGGAAAGAAGACAAAAGCAAAATCTATGACACAGTAAAAGCTTCATAGACTCCGATGAGAATTTGGGTTTTACATCTTTTCATTGAAAACAGATTTCACTGAACAAATTTGTTTCTGACGATATTAAGAAATGGACAAAATAGCCCAATAGAAGAGTAAATCCAGAAGCTGATTCTTTGAAACAAATTCCTCAGATGTCCCATTAAGCAAAGAAGCATTCGATTCCCAGTCAGGGCACAGGACTAGGTTGCACGCTGGGTCCCCAGTTGGGGGTGCAAGTGAGCGGCAACCATACAGTGATGTTTCTCCCTCTCTTTCTCCTTTCCCCTCTCTCCAAAAATAAATAAAAATGAATAAACAAACACAAATAAATTAATTTTAAAAAAAGAAAAGGAAAAACAAAGCAAATACATATAGAACAGATGGTGCGGTCACAGACAACGGGAGATGATGAAGGCGGCCACAAACTTGAGAATCCGAGGGAAACAAGTGCTGGAAACGCAACTACTGAACAGCCCAGCGACGATCTACCAATGAAGAGGGACCAAGACTAGACAGAATTAGAGCTGAATTCCACCAAACCCAGCACAGATAACACCAGTGTCGTGTAAGCCGCTAAAAAAGGGAAAGCATTCTCAACTTTATAAAGATAGCACAGCTTTAATAAAAATCTGAATGGAGACCTAAGAAAGCTAGCTAGCTGTGAGTTTATTTCACTTATGAATATACAGTAAATGCAAAGATTCTCTGAAATATTTGCTGGCAGATTCCAGAAATGTATCTAAAGCATCTATCAATATAAGCTGTTAGAACAAATTAAAGGAGAAAATCAGATGTGGATAGTTGCTAAAGAGTGATGATAAAATTCAGCAACCAAGTCTAATGAATATATAAGGATATTTCCATAAACCAACTGTTACCCAGCAGCAGTTGGAGGCCTGCTGCCCACTGCCATCCTCCAGGCAAAATTCCAGAGACAAAGGTTTGATGATAAAGGGAAAGTGTCTTCATTCAAAAGCAGTCACTTAAGCCTATCAAGTCACATCTTGAATCACTTATGCCTGTCAATGAAGGCTAAACTCTTTAACACCTGAGTTATATCAGTCCCCTCCCTGTTGGTTTCTATAAGGTTAACTTACAAACTAAAACAACGTAATACACAAAAGCTACACAATTCCAGAACAATGGCTGGCTTCTGCCACAGAGCCAATTCCCTTTAGAACACCCAGGTGATAGACCTGCCACCCTCTGCCAGGCCAGCCTGATCCTAGGCTGTGCCGGGAGTTCCTTCCCATCTGTCGGGAAACAGCTTCAGCATCATCATCCAGAAGTCCCCAAGGAGGAAAAGCCCCTGAGCCAGAGCCAGCCCTCTATTTCCATTGGCCCTGGAGGCTTTCGGCTCAGCCGTTCCCATCCTAGACTGCCGTCCACTGCCTTGGCCAACTCCTGTGGCCCCTCATGTCTCTCCCCAGTGATCTTAATCAGGTCTCTGTATCACAGTGATGGGGTTTTCTCTAATTCGTCGTCTTGTGCAGCATTCCTACTTTAAGCATACCTTAATTCCACCGCCTGGGCTGAAAGCATTTTGGGTCATCTAGATCCAGCTTCACCTGCTCCTTATCAGTAGTGCGTACTTGGAGCCCTGGGTGTCCGTACTCCCTTCCCATCCTTAGGAAAGATGCGCTGTAGCAAGCAGCAGTTTACAGACTGCCTGTGAGGATTAATCTCCACCTCTTCTTCGTCCCCCTCGTGTTCTTCCAGACCAAACCATTAAGGGAGTGCAGGGGCCTCATCTTGTTCAGAAGGGAAACTTCGGATCTGCAGTAGTCAGGAATGTTAATGTTTGGGGGAGACGAAGGGGTAGGGAGGTGAAAGGAACTTTCTAATAAAGTTCCTAAGATCCAGAGGGAATACAATTTGCATTTACATCTCTTGACTGTTGCCAAAGGCTGGCCATCAGACCCCACGTTTCCAAAGTTTCAAGGCTTCTGAAATTTGCATTAAAACTAAATCTGTCTAAAACCTGTCACATTTCTCAAACACCCAAGTGCCTTCAGTCCTTTTCCCTCTGCTTTGTGGGTGTATTTCATGTTCCATGTACCCCAGTGTCAAAATCTGGTTTCCAGGAACTCCAGGAGTCTCCGGCGGCTGGCTCCATGCTCTGCAGCATCCTTTCTTACTGAAAAGGTTCAGGCAGGAGAAGACCCATTTCCAGTTGGTGGAAACTGTCTCATCCTCCTGGTGTGTTCATAGACCCTATCATATCTCATTATTAAAGAAAGTGAATACTCTGGAAGATATGGAATGTTATATATGTATGCATAGGTATATATGGTTGCTTTCGTCAACTATACCAAGTTTATATGAGATAATTTTATCATTTCTGAGGAAGTATTTGATGTCATTGAGAAGTTGAGTGAAACAAGCTATTGGTGCCTTATATGTAAGTATGTCTAATGCTAAGTTAAAGATGTGTATACATTATGGATATATGCGTGTTTTTTGTTTTTTACAGATTGACGGAACTTGACTAAAGATGTCTAAGGTAAGGAGGAACTGCCTTATGTTCTCAAACTGTTTACAATAAAAATTTATGATCCATTATTTTTAGTACAACTGACATTCGATTCATTTAAGACTGAGTTCTAATTTAATTGTCCTAAAAAGCTTTGAACTTTCTTTTCTCATATTTCCAATTTTTTTTTTGTTTCTAAATACATCAGGAACCATCCATTTAGGCTCCGTAGATCATTCCCAGAAGACCAATCATGTAATAATTTAAATTGTAATAATTTATTATGATGAAATTGATGGGGCTCTCCAACTTAATAAATTGGCATATATTATTAGCTCTTGCAGATTAGCTCAGAACTCTGAAATAAATTAGTTCTAAAAGACAGAACTTGTGGTTAAAATTACAAGGTTATTATTTCTTTTTGCCATTTGTTTTTTGAACCTATGCATGTTACTTAATCTGATGCATAAACATCATGCTAAAATTTGCTTTTTATATAAGTATTAGTGTGGAGCACCAGTAAGCAAAAAAAGAAAATAAAAATTTACTGTAATTTCATCATCCAGAAAAAAACACTGATAGCTTCTTCTGAGTATTCTTATTACTCATGTGTACATATGAATATACATTTAGAAAGTAAGTAAGTCAATTGATGTGCCTTCATTTCCTCCCCTTGATAGTGTGCCCAGTTTTACTTGTCCCATGTCCATCTGTCAGGCAATATTGACACTTTGCATGGTCAGCTGGTCTCTCCTTCTCAGTCTTCTCTGTCTTGGGCTTCGAAGCCAGATACTTAACCCGGCCTGAACTGCCTGCCTCACCCTTGGTGAGACTTGTTCCATAGAGCTTGGTGTATAGCAAGAGACATGACTTCCCTGGGTACTTTTCAGAAATGCATCACACTTGACAAATTTTTCTTTTACGTATTGTTTAATTGCTTAACAAAAATGTAATTTTAGATCACCGTATACAGTAGATATGGAATAACACTGGGTAGAGTTCTTTTTTTTTTTTTTAATAAGTATTCTTAAACAAATGCCATTAGTTTTCTAATAGAAGTAACTATTTGGAACTGTTATTTATATATTATATGTACTTGTGAAAATTAATGATACATGTGTTTGTCACAGCTTGATTATATCTTACAAGCAACTGATCGGTGTTTATTTTCTCTCTCTCTCTCTCTCTCTCTCTCTCTCTCTCTCTCGCTCTTTTTTGTAAACTTATTTTAGCAACAACCAGCCCAGTTTATAAATCCAGAAACTCCTGGCTATGTTGGATTTGCAAATCTTCCCAACCAAGTTCACCGAAAATCAGTGAAAAAAGGTTTTGAGTTCACACTAATGGTGGTTGGTAAGAAATTAACTTATATTTCCTAGCATATTAAATATGAGGGGGGACACCCCAAAAATCTGGAATCATCTGGAGGCTGGGCCCCTTGTAGTACTGGGTTCCCACTGGATGTGTGTCCGAGGAACCCATCTGCCTCAGTGGACTAGCCGGCATCGTAAGAGGCTGTGTTCAACCTCAAGGAGTGTTTTTTGAGGACTCTTTCAGTGAGTGTGCCTATTTCGTGGTGGGTGGTGTGCAGCCCACCTGCCCACACGTCCTGAGTGGTTAGCGGTTTTTGTCCAAAAACAGCATGACCCTCATGCCCCACCCTCCCTAGCCCCTTATCTCACCCCAGGTGGCCTTTTTTAAAAAAAAAAATAAGTTATTACTTCACTTTATTTTTTTAAGGGTTTTTTTTTTTTTTTTAAGATTTTTATTTATTTTTAGAGAGAGGGGAAGGGAGAGAGAAAGAGAGGGAGAGAAACATCAATGTGTGGTTGCCTCTTGCGCACCCCAACTGGGACCTGCCCCACAACCCAGGCCTGTGCCCTGACTGGGAATTGAACCAGCGACCTCTTGGTTTGCAGGCCGGCGCTCAGTCCACTGAGCCACACCAGCCAGGACCCCAGGTGACTTTTTTTTGTTTTGTTTTCCTGGATGAAAAAAGTCCTCAAAGGGAAACGTTTTGCTGATGTGCAAGAGGTGAAAACAAAAATGGCAGAGGCACTAAAAGGCATCAAGACTGATGAGTTCAAAACCTGTTTTGAGCAGTGGGAAAAAAGTCTCAATAGCTGTATTGCAGCAAATGGAGAGTACTTTGAAGGTGACTGAAGTTTAAACGTAAGGGTAGATACACAATTTTTATAAGTAAATTCCAGGGTTTGTGTCGTCCCTCGTATGTGGCTGTCTCCCCAGCCTGTGGAAGCGTAGTAATAGCGTGGGCTGTAAAATCAAAGGGAAATTCCTTTGTTGGCAGAATCAAATAACTTGGGGTATTTTTGTATTTGTAGAGAATTTTAAGAGTAAACGATTTTTCTGTCACTTATTTATATGCAGTGACAGTATTTCCTCATTGTGGCAGCCAGCCTCCAAAATGCCGCCCGGTGATCCTCCCCTCCTAGTCCTCATGCAGCTTTCTAGTCCCCGCCACTAAAAATAAACAGGGCTCACCTGTGTAGCCAGGGGGACAGTGCAGAGAGGAAGGTGCTGGCTTTGAGGTGGGGTCACAGAGGTCCTCGTGCTTGCACCTTGCCTTCTCTTGCTTCACTCGGGGCAGCCAGCCAGCATGTTGAAAAGACACCCCAGCAGCACTGGTGAAGTCCCGCAGGCAAGGAGCCGAGGCCTGCCAGTAGCCTTGCAGTGACCCTTCTGAGGAGCATCCTCCAGCCCTAGCTCAGCCTGTGGCGACGGCACCCTGGCCAACATGCGCCGTTCGTGCACTAGAGGACCCTAGCGCCGCCCCGCCACCGCATCTCACCGTAGACAGTCCCAGCTCCTGAGCAGAAAATCCAGGAAATGATGAGTGTTTCTTGTTGGTTTACAGTAATTTGCTACATGTTGATAGGTAACTAATACACGTTTAATTGGAAGTATGTTTAGTATTTTAAAAATGCTTCCATTTTTGTGATGGATGTATTTTGAATAAGTAACAATTCTTATTTTTTATATTATTTAAAGTTTTTTGAAATTGAGTGGTTACTTGAAACTTTTTCCTGTATCAGGTACATTTTTCCCATGGTTGCAGCATATATTGCGCCCAGCATGACCGTAACAAGGTTCACTGTAAATCCTGCTTCCCATGTCACGTTTCGTTCTTGGTAACAGTAAAAGTCTCCCCAAAATGAGGAGTGGTTTGATGGTGGTCATGTACAAGTAGGAGAAATGATTGTTTCCGCGTGTGAATAGTTCCTAAACCTGACGTGAGAGAGACTGTGGGACCCTTGGTCCAGAGAAGGGAGTGGTGACAGGTTTTAGAATCACAATTACGTGATGATGGTACAGATTCGAGCTCCTGATAGGAGAGAGGAATTCAGTGTACCCTGTCCCAGTTACTGCGTGTTAAGCATTCTAAAACAGGCAATAACTTTTGCTTCTGGCCATGGTAGAGTAATTCATAGGGCCAGAGGGTGAATATTTAAGGCTTTATGGAAGAGTTTTTGGTGCAGCCATTCAGTTCTGCTGAGGGGCGGGGGGTTACGTGGAAACAGTGGGCTAGATGTGCCCTGAGCATTGTTAGCGGCTCTGAAACGACAGTCGCCAGGCTAGTCCTGGTGCTAATTAAACTAAAGGCCGGTCAGCATGTAGGAAGCAGCTCTGAAGACATTCTGCAACAGGCAATGCAGGACTTGGGCCCTTGGGAGAAGGAAATAAATCTCATGAACTGTAAAGTCATTCCAGCTTCCTGCCCTGCTCCTGCCCCTGCCCGGGGGAGGGCTAAGTGGGTCCAAGCACAAGAGTCTCATAACTGAAGGACTTGATCACCATTCGGAGAAGCTGAGCACCTGGATCCTGTGGGAGCATGACAGAGTTATAAAGACAGCCAGGGCTCTGGAAGACTGCGTGGGCGCCCTTGGACACTGGCCGGCGCCATGAGGTTCCGCATCGCTGTGCGAGACTCAGCCGTCAGGAGAGCGAGCTGAGCTGGAGACCGCCAAGTTGGAAAGCCAGCATGGGGTCAGGAGACGCTGGGATCCCAGCCAAGCAGAGGGGACCTCCTTGAACACCCAGGGCATTCCACAGAAACTTGAGTGCTTACTTAGGAGTTGGGCTAAACCAGAAAGGCTGTTTGAAACCCTCCCTATCAAAGCTTCGAAGCGAGACTTGAAAGAATTAACTACTTTCTAGGATAAGACTCATCACTCCCTAGAGAAGGACATCAAAGTCCTGACGTTTAGAGCGTAACATTGACAATATCTAGCAAACGAGAAAATTACTGGATGTGCAAAGAAGAAGGAAAAATGACACAAAACACATAATGATGAGAGAAATCAGGCCATAGAAATAGGTCAGGAAACGGTAGAAATGCTAGAGCGGGCAGACAAGAATTAAATATGCTCCTGCCCTCTAAGGAAAGCGTGAATATAGTGAGGTAAGTAGAGGAAGACAAAAAAGAACCAAATGGAACTTCTAGAGATTTAAAATAAATACAACATCTGAGTTGCAGAATTTTGCGATGGGCCAACAGCAGGTTAGAGGCTCTGGAGGAAAGGGGGTAGCAGGAAGCATCCAGAATAAAATCGGTACCATGCAGAATAAATGCCAAGAGAGGCAGACTGGTGAAAACCACTGGTAAAAGGGAGAAGAGCTTAAAAGTATCCAGAAAAAGACGGAAAACATTACATACAGAGGATCCAAAGTAAGACCACTGGTTTCTGAGGAATAATGTTAAGCCACGTGGAATGACAGCTTAAAATACTGAAGGAACAAAACTGTCAGAAATGTTAGCCAAAAATAACCTTTAAAATGGAAATTTTTAAAAAATGAAAGGCATGTTGAGATAAATAAGCCGAGAGACCATGACTAGCAGATCTGCACCATAGAATATTAAATGAGCTGCTTCAGGTTGGGAAGAAAAGGGAGCCCTGGGAGTGGCAGGTGTGTTGTGAGTATAAAAGACCATGTGGAAATAGTATGGACATGGATAGAAAAAGAGCTCAATTAGAAGAAAGAATAGACAAATAGAAGAGGTGCAGCATCACAACAGGCGTGAACAGAACCACGTTACTTACATGTCGGTGGACAAGGCAAAGTTAAGGTAAGGACCAGGGTCTTAGCATCAGGAAGCCAGATCAGCAAGCTGGTAGATCCAGACAGTGGACTATTATTGCTCAGCAAGTAGACTCAGACTGCCGCTAGGTCAGTAGCACGCAGTGATCTCCAACGCTGATCATTCTGAGCAAAGGCAGCCAGACAGATGGCGTTAAAGAGCCCGTGTATGTCAAGTTCTAGCATAACAAACCATTGTGTAGTGACAGAAAGCAGATTGATGTTTGCATGCAGGGAGACTGGGGACGGAGCTTCTTAGAGGGGTGGAGACACTCGCCTCGAGTGGAGTGTGGTCATCTGGGTGTCCTGTTGTCAAAGTAATCCAACTGTACAGATGAAATAAGCGCCCATACTGTTAGAGGTAAACTAGACATGATCAGTCAAGTTGGGTTAAGGGTTAGTTGGATAGTGAAAAACAGCTAGAAAGTTATTCGCAAAACCCTGGACTTTTATACTGTAACTATTAGCAGCTCAAGAAAAATGGTGTACAGCCGTGGCCGGTGTGGCTCAGTGGGTTGAGCGCCGGCATGCCAACCAAAGCCCGGTCAGGGCACAGGCCTGGGTTGTGGGCCAGGTCCCCAACTGGGGGCTTATATAAGAGGCAACGACACATTGATGTTATTTTCTTTTTCTCCCTCCCTTCCCCTCTCTCTAAAAATAAATAAAATGTAAGGGGGAATAAAAGCTGACTACTGTTCCAAGTCCCTCGTGTGTTTCCCCCCCTTAACGGCACCTGCCTGAGAAACTCCCTGCTGGGGGAGAGGGATGAGCGGCAGCCGGCAGAGCAGAGCTGGGCGCCGTCAGCGCTCGGCTCAAGAAGGGTCTTGTTCTGAGTCAGCAGATAACCTGTAGGTGTTGCCCAAGGCTGTCCCAAGCCAAGTACTCACACCCTTAAAATGAAGATTTGGAAGGAAGAACCAGCCACTGGGGTTTTCTTACTGCTTTTTAAGAAGAGCCTGTCCCTCCTCCCACACCTGTGCTCGGATGTCTTCTGCATGGCAGGCCCCTTCGAGCCGTCACAGCTCAGCTGGTGACAGAGAGGAACTTCGTCATCTGCCCCCCGGGACTGCAGAGATCCACAGAGCAGGGACATCTGTCCTGTTCTCTCTTGTGACCCAGCACCCAGACCTGTGCCAGGGGCTCAGGAAGAACTTAGCACCCACGGGTCAGACCCCCTTCAAGTGTGATAAAACGTATGGGATTGCTGGACAGTGTATTAAAAGGATAACGTGAAGGGTTAGTGTGCACTAGTCATGTTTTTGTGCTCCTTTCTGGGGACGTGTTCAGCATGTAATTCTCATGTTGTCCTGATGGTCCTTTTCGCCTGTGACAGTTGATGTCTAAAGTGCACTACTAATTTGTATGTCTACACATTCCACATTCACTCTCTTGTTCTTGATTTTCTCGACAATAACAATTTCTTAAGATATGCACTCCTTCCATGGGTTGGGAAGTACATGTTGTCCACGTTGGTGAGGTGCTCACTTCTCTGAGAATGTGATACATTAAATGATTAGCAGACTTGTGACTGAAAACCTACTTTGCATTCTATTTATCAAAAAATAAAGACCCCTCCAAAGTCCACTCCCCACATTTGTGAAGGAGGTGACATCACGTTTCTGGTCTTAGGAAGTATGAATTCTGGAGCCCCACAGTCTGGGCTGGAGACTGGCCTGCAAGCATCCATCTCCTCGGTGAAACTGGGAGGGACCTACCGAGTTCACAGCTGTCACTCGGAGTCCAGGAAGTGATGTTTGTGGGGTGCTTAGCCCAGTGTCAGGCCTAGTGTGAACACTCAGCAGATTGTGAGTTGTCATCCTGACAGCGTGGTGACAGTGTTCTCCTTTTCATTTAAAGGTGAATCGGGTCTAGGAAAATCAACTCTCATAAACAGCCTGTTCCTGACGGACCTCTACCCAGAAAGAATCATACCTGGAGCTGCAGGTATAGAAGTTCCCACACTCGTAAATGTAGTTTGGGTTTGGTGTGGGTTGCCAAAGCGCACAGTTAACATTTGATGCCTGAGCGTCCGCTTTTGTTCGACTCTAAACACAAGGGCAACGTCTTTTAGGTAGGGACAGGTGTGCTGCACCTGATGTCATTGGAGTCACAGCATATCCGTGGATCCATCCTCTCCGGGTTTTTTGTCTAAAGTGTCATAACTAGGTTCTGTCTGTGTTTGCTGGGGGGATCGAGTGACTGGTCCCTCCTGTGGAGAAAGTGGTGTAACTAGATTCCGGTGGGGTGGGCAGATGGGGCCCCGAGGGTTGCCGCATGCCCCGTGCAGGACGCCAGCATCTGTGATGGCCGGTTGGGTGAACGGGTTACACACAGATAGAGCCTGGAACAGGGGCATGCAGCCCTTTCACAGGTAGTTTTGAATTCAATTTTTAAATGAATTCATAAGTTTTCTTTGTCCCAGGAAAAGAAATTACAGTTTTCAGTATGAGTACTTTTCCCTTCCTGGGCAGCCCTTTTATTTTTAGCTTCAGTGTTTCCGTTGTGGACTCTGGGGCCCTGTTTACGTAATCTTCACGTTACCTTCTGAAAACTGTCCTCAAAGAGAGGTAGTAACTCTCAAGTCATATTTTTGATAAGAAAGTAACTAAACAGGTAGCGTCTTCTCTTTGCAAACTGGCTCCGTGTTAAGGCATGTCCTCTTACTGAGTTTATTTCTTTTGTAGAGAAAATTGAAAGAACAGTCCAGATTGAGGCTTCGACTGTGGAGATTGAAGAGCGAGGGGTCAAGCTGCGCCTGACAGTGGTGGACACCCCTGGCTATGGTGATGCCATCAACTGCAGGGACTGGTGCGTACCTCCAGGGAGGGTGCCCGGGGTTGCTGCCAGCTGTCCTGTGTTCACGCCTGTTCTGATGCATTTATATGCATGGCCTTGATGAGTGACAGTGGGTGTGGAGTAACAGGATTTAGTAAAACTATTTAAGGCACATTAATTATGACATTTTAAGTAAGGAATGTCACAGAATGAGTGTGGTTTTTTCCGCTAAGAGAATTCTAGTAAGAACTGAGATCACAGAGTCAATTCTCGTTCTGAGTTGAGCCATAGCCAGTGGACACGGTTTCGCAGTCCAGTGTCCCTGCCCTCCACATGCAAGGAAGTATAGTCTCTCAGTCACTCAGGACTCAGTGGCCAGGGGTGGCTGCTCATGTGGAAGATGAAAGCCATCTTCCCCAGACCGTGCTGAGAATCCCAGCGCATATATAGAGGCTCCAGGTCCCCCCTGTGTGGGCACAAAGCATCAGTGTCTAGCACTGGGTGGAAGAGGGAGGATGGGGGAGGCCTGTCTCTCCTTCATTGGGAACTGGCCCTCCTGCAGGTCAGCCCTGGCAGCCCCTGGCCGCGCCGCCTCCCATTCCCACCCCCACCCTTCCTGCATGCTGCTGCCGCTGCCCCATCACACCCCTTGAGAGCGTTGGCAGCCCAGGCTCGTCACTCAGTACAGTATTCTCTCACTTATATCACGGGTGTTACGTTCTAGACACCACCACCCCCACCCCCCCGCCATAGGTGAAAATCCGCGAAGTAGGAACCTTACATTTATTCTACACTCTTAAAACCGCATAACTTTAACAACATACACATAAGAGTACTGCACGATCCCGCAATACAGCAAAAAATCCGCAATAAATAATTAAATAGAATATTTTAAAAACTCCCGCGATACAGTGAGGCTGCGATAAGTGAACCACGATATAGAGAGGGACTGCCGTACAGGCTCTTTCGACCGGCCTCTTCCACTCTTGACTTCTGAGCCCCGGCCCTTAGTGCTCGGCACAGTTTTCAGAGACCTCCGTCTCACCACGTGGAAGAGTCGGCCCCCGATCCCGTCTTACAGAGGAGTCACAGAGGCCCGCTGGGAGGGGAGGGCCCAGGGGACGGGAGCACCTGCTCTCTGAGGCGCCCTGGCCCTGTGTGTGTCTCAGCTTCAAGACCATCATCGCCTACATCGACGAGCAGTTCGAGCGGTACCTGCACGACGAGAGCGGCCTGAACCGCCGCCACATCGTGGACAACAGGGTGCACTGCTGCTTCTACTTCATCTCGCCCTTCGGGCACGGGCTGAAGCCCCTGGACGTCGCGTTCATGAAGGCCATACACAACAAGGTCAACATCGTGCCCGTTATCGCCAAAGCCGACACGCTCACGCTGAAGGAGCGGGAGCGCCTGAAGAAGAGGGTGAGTGACGCGGGGCCATGTGTCACCGGCACCTGACACCTACCTGGACCTTCTCAGTGCCTTGCTTAGGCGCATGCCGCCCTCCCCTCCCCCCAGTGCCTAGAAGGTGGCTGACGGACAGCCGACGTGAAGCGGGTGTGGGCCTCGCTGAGGCGCTCTGTTGTGTCTGAATGGTCCTCCCACCTGCTCACCCGGGACATGGGCTCTGACCATCGTGTCGGGGGGCCTGAGGGGCCTGCGCTTGGCCACGGGCTGTGTCTTTGCTCAGTTCCTTTAATCATCCACAGAAACAGCCACTGGGAACAGGTGTCTGTCCTTCAGGACACAGTCTGTTTCTGTTCCTGTTTTCACAGAATAGAAGTAGGTCGTGTATATGTCTCTGCCACTCAGCCTTCTAAGAACTCCCAGCGCGCAAAGAAGCACGTCCCTCGCCCTTATCTCTCGACATGCAGTGGTTCTTCAGTGTGTTTCTGGGTCTCCCCGCACCCCCACTCCCTGACTTGAAGGATCGCTTGCGTATTCCGAGAGTTCAGAACAGGATTTGTCATGTGGCAGTGAGCACTGGTCCCCGTCCGTCTTCTCATGGTGGTAAAGTCGGGTGGATTCCTGGAAGGCAAACTGATGCACATTTAAATACTTGAAAGACGCTGGAATTTCCCTCAAAACAAGTTTGTAAGTTTGCCTTCCCACAGCAGCGTGTGAGCACACTGTTCTCCGCAGACGCTCCATTGTCACCAGTTCTTGTCACGTGCTCCCTCCAGCTGCTCGATGCCCTCGGCCTTCTCCCAGGTTTACTTTCTCACCAGTCTTCGGTGGCTGCCAGATACACTTGACTTCGGGCAGGGACTGTTATGTTGCAGTCGGACTCCTGTGTGTGCGCATTTCTGGTTGGCTTTTCCATAGCAGAGGCTACGTTGTGTGTATCCGTGTTTCTTAGCCATTCCCTTCACTGTCGCAGGTGCCTGCCGGTCTTGTAGAAAGGATTCGGGCCCTTGGGGGAGTCCCTGAATGCTTAGGCCTTTTTATGTTTGACAGCCAAGGGTGTGGAGTAGCGTGCTCTGTCCTTGTGTCATCCTGTATCCGGGACACTTAGGGCTAGGTGTCACACTCTGGAATGAACTGGAATACTTGGGGTTCTTATTTATCTCTTACCTTGGGCCTTTTAACCCCTTGTCTTTAACTGTTTTCCTCCCTGACCTAAAGGAACGTCTCATTCTGCCCTCTCCTGAATCCCTGTAACTTGAGCCTGGCCTGTCCAGCCACAGGCTCCCGTCTCAGGGTGGCCAGCGGTTCCGTCGTCAACCCTGGGCTTCCCAGTGGGCTTTGCTGGGTGCTTCTACGACTTGTCTTTCTGCCTCTTACCGCCTTCGGGTCGTCCTGCCCCTGAAGGTCAGCATGGCTTCATCTGATCAGATCATCTCCTGTGGCTTCTGAGAACCTTCCTTCCCTCTCCCGTGACCAGGAACCCACTGTCCCCACTAGTGGGCTCTGCTTCCCGCTCCCCAAGCGCCGGAGCCGCCGCGCAGGTCCTGCAGCCACTGCTTTCTTACTCCTGCCTCCTGGTTCGAAACCGCCTGCTCATGAGCCCCTCCCCGAACCTGCTGGCCCCGGCGTGACCCTGCCTCCGAGGCCCCTGCAGGGGAGCTGTGGGGCCGCAGGATGGGTCACGGTGGGCAGCGCGGGCTGACCTGGGTCTCCCCTGAGGGGTTCCTCCTGCCGTTTGTGGTTGTCGCACTAGGAAATCCCAGGCGGGTGAGGGGGCTTTTCTGAATCGCTGCAGTGTGTTAGCGTGAAGTGTTCGGTCACACAAGGCCCGAGGGCTCACAGGAAGGAGAACAAGTCCGGGAGCGGGGTCTGTGCTGCAGTGCTCCCTGCTGGCCTCACATCTGCTCTCTTCCCTTGGGCGCTCGACGTAAGCCTCCAAACTAGAAAATTTTTACACCGGTTTCCTTGCGCCAAACTGACAACATTGTAAGGGAGCAAGATCTCATATGTTCCAGAAAGGAGGTTTCGCAGCTTCCTGCATGTGTTTGGAATCAAGAGGACATAGGGAAGATTACCCAGGGCGGGAGCAAGCCAGCGGGTGGTCGGATTACAGGGTGCACTTCAGGGCAGCGGCCTGCAGGGGGCATTTCAAGTAACGGGACTTGCTTAAAACAAAGATGACCCTTTTGCTAAGGAAGTTCTCTGCCTGGGACCGGACTGCCCACCGTGACCTGCCCGGTTGGGAATGTATGACCAAACCCCCCTTCGAGGTTACTTTCCACAGAACCCTTTCCTGTCCGTAGGACCAGGGCCAGGGCCGCGTGTGAGTGCGCAGAGCTCCGGCCCGCCCCGAGCCTGGAGGGGTGCCCGGTGTGTGGACTGGCCCCGGCTGCTCACCTCTCGGTGGTCTCCCTGATTGACAGTGCATAGAGTCATGTTTACTGGGGGCCGTTTTTTGACTATTGAATAGAAGTCTGGATCCTGGATCCCAGGCCCCAGCCTGGTGTTCTGGGGACTGGCCGCCTGGCAACCAGGGAGGGGTCTCCTCTCCCGCCCCGTGTGCCGTGTTGCCGCCACCCTGGGTTTCTGCTGCCAGAGCAGGCCTCTTGTGCCCTCCCCTGTGTCCTGGACAGATTTTCCCCGGGTGCCTCTCCCTGCTTGTGAGACCCCTATGTGTTCTCCAAGAGGCCCCGGGTGCGCCCTGGGGCTCTGCCCTTGGTGGCAGCACCTGGCTGCGCCTCTTGAAGGGCCCTTGTTCTTGTGGCCACCATGTGGGCAGTGGTGCTGCATTGTGTCACTGTGGACAGCGGCCCCCCCCCCAAATGCATAAATACCGATTTAGCAGTTTGTAGAATCTTTGAAAACAACTTGTAATCCATTTAGTTTTTGTTAATTGAAGTTGGGGTGACATATGTTTTCTGAAACGACGAGTGAGGCTCGACTGAAATGTGCAGTTTGTTAGAGTTGCTCCTGGTCTTGTCGTTCGTTCAGATTCTGGATGAGATCGAAGAACACAGCATCAAAATCTACCACTTGCCTGATGCCGAGTCAGATGAAGACGAGGATTTTAAAGAGCAGACCCGGCTTCTTAAGGTGCGAGCCGGGCGCGCAGAGTGGCAGGCTCCTGGGTCCTGGTGCAGCATTCCCAGTTGGTGGAGCTGGCATGGGGCCACTTCCCGAGGGCCTGACTCTGAGGAACTGTCTGGTAGATTTGCTTACAGTCGCATGTTCGTTTTAAATATATTGTGATCTGTCACTCTGAGGCTTGGGAATCTTACTCAAGGTTTAATGAGTTTTGGGGGAAGGTATTGGCCATTTCCAAGTCGAGTCTGCACCAGTAGCTTTTCCAGTACCGCTGTGGTAGCGCCCAGGGCCCCTCCGTGTTCCTGCTCCCGTGTCAGCAACGCGTGTGGGGTCCCCTGTGGAACCTGTCGCCCTGTGTGCTTCTCTCTAGGCCAGTATCCCATTCTCTGTGGTTGGATCCAATCAGCTGATTGAAGCCAAAGGCAAGAAGGTTCGAGGCCGCCTCTACCCGTGGGGGGTCGTGGAGGTGGAGAACCCGGAGCACAACGACTTCCTGAAGCTGCGGACGATGCTCATGTAAGCGGCTCGCAGGCCCGTCTGCAGAGCCCCATCTGGAGCGCATGGGGGGCGCATGGGCCCCCCCCCCCTGCAGGTTCTCCAGAGTGATCTGAACTAGCCCTCCCGCCTGTGGCCTGTGGCCCAGTGCACTCTCCTTTCTGACTGATCACTAGGGTCTCTTCTGAGGCCAACCGTGGACTGGACTTAAACTGAGGGGTGGCTCTACTCAGCGCGGTTCAGCTGCTCTGGGGAGGACACGTTAGATCTGCTGTAGGGCCCACTATAAGGTGCATTGCCCCTGCTGGTCAGCCTCGGGGTGGCCCTGCTGTCCTGGAGGGTCCTCGAGTGAGTCCTCGCTACCAGAACAGACCGGAACCGGCCGACAAAAACAGACTGTTGCCTCTGAAGACAGATTCCCACTCCGTAGCGCACATGCGTGCAGTGCTGCTGCTCTGGAGTGAGGGGCTGAAAGGAAGCGTGTTGCCCCGTCAATCTGAGGAGTTCAGACCGTGGCCGATCTGGGCAGACCGAATAAGTGAAAATGGCTCTGCACGCCACAGATGTCTCCCTTGGTTTAGCAGTTTTAGTGAATTAAAATTACTAGAAGTACCATTAAACTTACCATTCAAGCTCTGTTGTAGCTCGGTCACCATGTAAGACGTTTAAAGTGCCGCCGCCCTTTGCCGGCACTCGTCAGCTCCCTGGGTCCTGAGCACAGAGCTGGTCTCCGCTCGCTCCTGAGAGCTCACCTAGTGACCCACGCGGGTTTCCTGTCATGAGCAGGAGATGCGGACGCTGTTTCTGCTTTGCCCAGGACATCAGTGCTTCATTTTGTGCTGTTCTCTGTAGATTAAGCTAACTGGCTCCTTCTGATGTAAATCTTAAGCTCAAGAAGTCATGAATTTGTTTACCTGAACAATCTGGCTTCTGTGAGGGGCAGTGGCCGGTGTGCAGCTCCGCAGAGCCTGTGGTGGATGCCCGCGGGGGGCCTCCTCCCCTGGCTGGGGGGTGGGCTGCTGGGTGTTCACTGCGCCCGTGGTGGAGCTCGAGGGGGGAGTGGCTCCGTGCCGCGGTGCCTGCGTGGGCCAGCCCGGTGCATTCTTCTCTCTTGCAGCACTCACATGCAGGACCTCCAGGAGGTGACCCAGGACCTCCACTACGAGAACTTCCGCTCTGAGAGGCTCAAGAGAGGCGGCAGGTCATAGCTCGAGTCCCGCTGTCCCTGTCTGTCTGTGTGTGTCACCCAGCTTACACTGTCCCCTTCCTGTGTGTGGTTAGCTCAGCCTGCTTGACCTTGAAGCCACATGATTTGGTTTCTTACTCCAGAGCTAGGGTGAGCTGCTCGTTGCCAATTTAATCAGACAGCGCTCTTTTTTGCTTGTTGTGAAGGCAGCTCGAATCATCTGCACAGACGGAATGGCTTTACTTAGATGGAAAGGCCAGAGACATGTCTTGGCTGCCTTCTGCGAAGCTCCAGTCCATCAGGACAGGAGAACGGACCTGCCATTAAGGAAGTGTGGCACCCCCACTTTGCTCCTCAGAAATGCTCGCGGCTGCCCACACTCCCCTCTTCCATTTTATCGTCCTGAGGAGTTTCTTTTTGAGACCTGATTCATAGCTGATAAAATCACATCTACATGTAGAGATTAATTAACAAATAAGTGATTCACATCATTCATAAAAAGAATTTTCTGTATTGTAGTTCACTAAAAAACTCACATTTTAAACACCTGGTAAGTGCATACATACGAGGTGCACATTAAAACCTCCTTTCCCATCTTATTAACGTGGGGACCACACTTGAGGAAGGGCTGTCGAGAGAGGCAGCAAGGAGGTCCCACTGAGAAGCAGCCAACCAGGCAGCAGCCCCCGACCAGGCAGGACACGTGCGAGGCTGCGTCCCCACGAGCTGGGCCTCCGTCCTGGCCACCTCTGCTGGGACCGCAGAGCCACCATCTGCGTCCGGAAAGGACAGCGTGAAAAGAGCGTCTTCCGGAAGGAGCTGAGGCACACGTGTCACCACTGCAGCTTAGAGAGTCTTGATTTTTCCATCTCATATTGCTTTTTTTTTAATCATTATTTACTCATGTCATTAATCAGAAAAATGATAAGTATATGTAATTTTAAGTAGATACAGTTCTCAGAAATGTACAGTGAAATTTAGTTTGGTTGTCCTCAGAAATAACCAATTTATATTTGTTGCAGTATTGTCATTGTGATTTCTTTCATCTCTTAGGAAAGTGGAAAATGAGGACATGAATAAAGACCAGATCTTGCTAGAAAAGGAAGCGGAGGTACGTAGAAAAGCACTATTAAGTCTGGTTTACATCCAATATTTGTTACGATATTAGCTTATTATAGTTTTCCTTCCTTATTTCTAAGAAGCAATATATTTCACATAACTACTGTACTTCATATTTACATTTACACATAATAAGGTACCTATTGCTTTACATGTATTATCTCATTTAATCTCCATCAGCAATTGAGTGAAAAACTTGGATATAGTTAGAGTTCAGTAACATGACTGATTTTATGTTCATAAACCAGCTTTCCTATACACAGATAATAACCAACTAGAAAATAAAATGAGAAACTGCCAGTCACAACCATTAACAAAAATTTATGAAGAAATATGTAGGACTTACACGGGGAGAGAAACTGGAAAACTACTGGCAATTTTCAAAATTTTAATAGCGACACAACTTCTTAGGATGCTTAATGCAAAGATCACAGTTGGCTCTAAATCCCTCATTTTAGTGCAATTCCAGCAGAGTTACCTGCCAGGTTTTTACTTTGAGGGGAGAGGTTGTAACTGTCACGTTGGTTTTGAAGACTAAGCAGGGGAAGCACAGGAGGCCGTAGGAAACGGACTAATGCGAAGACGCTGTCTGTGCTGGTTACAGAGGCACCTGCGATTGGGGGTCGCCCAGGACCTTCGTGCCCGGGCTGGGGGGCTGGCTGAACTCACGGCTGAAACCCGGTTGGGGGTTGCAGATGGGCCCCGGCCGGGCTGCCCTTGAGGTCTGAGGGGACGTAGAATCCAGACATGCACCGTAACTCATCCCACAGCAGGTCAGCCTTTTGGAAACCAAAATAAAACTCACTTCTTTGGCCAGGTTAATTCATTATGGAGCAAATATTTAAATGTTAAAAGCGTGACCACAGAGTTACCTGAAGAAAATTTAGGTAAATATTTTATAGCCTTGAGGCTTTTTAAACACGTGGAAGGTGCAGTAGGGGACTGGACAGGGTCTGCGGAGGGTGCAGGGTCTCCAGGGCGGCTGGGGCCTGGGCTCTCGGCCTCCACTGGGCAGCCGCAGCCTCTTCCCACCTCCGGTTAGAAAACTTCCCCGTTGTCTTGTCTGTCTTTACTTCTGTTCCTTAATCGTTAATTATTTCTCTTTCATACTGAATTGCATATTCTTATCATTTGCTCACTTTCTGCTGAGTTGTTGCTCATTTCCCTGGTTCATAAAAGTTCTTGTTAGCTCTTTGTCCAGTTTTGGAAAAGCCTAAAGGTTGAAACATTAGGCCTTGCAGGACACCCAGGAAGATAAGGGTCGGGAGACCCTGCACACAGTGACGTGTCCCCATTTCTGCCCACAGCTCCGCCGCATGCAGGAGATGATCGCGAGGATGCAGGCGCAGATGCAGCTGCAGCTGCAGGGCGGTGACGGCGACGGCGGGGTCCACGGGCACCACGTGTGAGGTAGTGAGCCCAGAGCAGGCTCGTTGCCGACTCAGCCAGGGCGCAGGGCCAGGCGCTGCCGCCGCCTCAAGGCTTGCTGGCATTCGGCATTTGGAAGCTGTGTTGCCCTTCAAGGAGAGAGGGTTGCTCCTAAAAAAGGAAGCTTCTCCTTCACTCCTGTCTAGGAGAGATTTTTCCTATTTTCTAAGCTTATAAATATGATTAACAGTAGAAGAAAAACTGTAACTTTTATTTGTTATACAGTTAGACCTTTATTAAAACTGAAAACATCTCTTCAAAGAGAATTTTAAAAGTGTTAAACAACTTATGCAGACCAAAAGCAAAGCTGGCAAGATGGTGAATTGTGCCATGTGGGCAGGGTCGCCCTAATGGAGGGGCTGCCTCCCGCTCCTCTCCGCAGCTCTGCTCCAGCCCTGGCGACGGTGAGTCGGAAGGTGTCTGGCCTCTCTGCCTGAAGGGAGTCTACAGGCCAGGGGCCGGGCCTGCATCCTGGGCACAGGTGGGCATGCAGAGCTGCGTAGTGGCTGCCATCATCTGTGAGAGGAAGGGGAGAGGCAGTGCCTGTCCTTGGAAGAGAGGTGACTTGGGTGGCAGAGCCTGGGCCAGCTCGGGTCTGAGAGGAGAAGCTAGGCGTCGGGGGATGTCTGCACTGCACACTGCAGAGACGCGAGAGTGTCGAGGAAATGGCAGGGATGTGACAGGACAGGAGTGACACGAGCTGAGCTGACCGTGGCAGCATTGATGAAAGAGAAGGCGAGGAGCCCAAGGGCCCACTTATCAGAAGTTCTCCATGACGGACAGGTGATGAAGGAAGGACCCGGAGGAGCATGTGGGGTTCATTGATCACCAAATAAAGCCCTTGCCCTTGTGTGGCTTATTGGGGAAGGTTTTCCTGAGGAAATACATAACACCAGAGGACACAAGCACGTTTGTCCGGTGTAAGCAGTTACCTCTCGGGACCGTCCTCGGAACCCCACCTGGGTCAGATTTGGTTGAAGCCTTAGCCCCAGTCCCAGGGCCCATGCTGAGTTCACACTTCCCCGATGAGGACATTGGTGCTGTGCAAGCATTTAAAATTATTTGCCTGTGGTCCTGGAACTAGTGACTCCAGAAGCTGGTTCTGCAGCGCAGGTTTGGCGCCCACTGGGGATGTGAAGGTAAAGTGGGACGAAGCATGTGAAGGTAAAGTGGGACGAAGCAAGTGTTCTGGGGACTCCGGCGAGGCAGGAGGAGACGGTAGAAGCTGCTGGTTTCTTCTGACTTTGCTGCTGCTGCTGCTGCTGCTGCTGCTTCTTACTCTTTTCAAAACCTGAACTGTGGAATTAGGAGATATGTACTTTAAGTACATAAAATTGGTTTATGTTATTGTGTACTTTTTAGTTTTGCAGTCCTCCCAATTTCCCAGAGCCTCATAAGTGACAATTGGATGTCATTAACTGGGGCCAGATGAGGCCAACCCTCTTCTGCTCAGTTAGTGCTCTTTGTTATGCAGAAAAACACTGCTGCTGATGGTCAAAGCAGCAGGCTCAGGTCCGTCCCATTTCAATGGGTTATGTTTTGTTTTTTTCCAGAAAACGCTTTGCAAGATAAAACATTCCGGATGAGTAATCCAGCTCTGCATTTTCAAGAAATTGTTGAAGAGGTGCCCATCCACACTTCACAGTGCCTGTGGCTCAAAAATTTAATTTTTAAAAATCTTCTGATGTGTTCTTTTTATGAAGTACTTCTAACATTTGTATTCATTACTAGATGGTAGACTTTATATTTTGTGAGTGAACTTGGCATTTTCATTTCCTTCTACCTTATGTAACCACTAACATTAGTTAGACTTGATTTCCAGGGATCAGGCAGCATGTTGACGTGACTTGGCTGGCCTAACCCATGAGTCCTGGAGGAGTGCTCTTGATTTGTTTCCAGAACATTCATACTTACGCAGAGTGTTCCTGAGTGGTACAGAGATGCAGACCTAGTGACAGAGAGGGAACAGCCATTTGCTCACCCGGACCACGTGTGGAGATGCTTCCCAGCCTCGCCTTTGATGGAGCCAAACACCAAAGACCAGTTTTGCTGCTATTAGTACCTTTCATTCATCTGCACATTAATCATTTTTACCAAATGAAACAGTTATCTAATGAGATACATGTTTATACTTAAGGAGTCTTAAAAACAACAGTCCTTTAGGGGTAAACTTTAGAAGTCTGGATATCGCACTAGGTTATTTTTCAAACCACGGTGCAGAGAACCTGGCACAGCCACTTTTGTGGCGTTCAGAGCAAGTCAGGAGAATCCAAGAGCTCCAGTTTTCATACAGCAACTAAAATTCTTAAAACAGAGGCAGTAAACTATTTTTGCTCAAAGGAAAATTAGCAGTCGATCTGTTCAGAAACTAACCTCTTGTATGTTTTTGCTGCACTTTAATATATTTTTATAACTGCAGGTGTAGATCTGCTTCAGCAGTGGAAACCCTTGGGGAGGTGGGTGCCAAGCCCAGACCTGTCGCAGGCCTTGGGGTTCCGGCCCCATGAAGCCCAAAGTGCCAATCAGGTTCTTCCGATGTAGCTTTCCTTTACCTGTTTCTTTTTTTAATGGTTTTCTGAAGGGAGGCAAATCCCACTGGTCATTTTTTTTTTTAATATGCGATCGTCTCAGGTATTGTTAGCTGCCACTGTTTCATTATTTGTAATGCAGTTTTCCCCACCCATCCTGTAAGAATGGAAGACATTTCAAGTCTGCACCGAGGCCTGTCTGCAGATGCCGCCAGTCTAGCCCTGCTGGTTGGTTTTCTGTGATTTGTGGCCTTGGCTCTTCCCTCCTGGCATGTCTCTGTCTCGAACTCCCTGGGTGCTGATGCTCCAGGGCGTGCCTTTTCTTTTCTTCTTCAGCATTTCCACCGAAGTTGAGAAAAAGTGACAGATGAAAGACCTGGAGGGAATAGGTGCTGACTCACTGTTTTCATTTTGCTATAACAGAGGGTTAAAATGGATAAGGGTTATTTTGGCCAGAAAATAAAAGAGGTAAAAATACGTTAGTTACAAAAGCGTATGTGCTAGCGTGGCCCTGCACTGTTATGTCATTGTGAGCAGTCCAGAGCTTCAGGTTTAGGCACATTGTGCAAAGTTTTACCAAGTATTCCATGACTTGAGAGCACCTCCAGGGCCAATTATTTGGGCTATTTTGGCATTTATTAATGGTGCTGATAAAAGGGGAGCATCTGCAGATGGTCTGTGTAAGCCATGTGAGTAAAACTGCGTCTGGGGGCCGGCCGGCTGCCACCTAACGGTTACACGTGTGGGTGGACCTGCACCTTCGCATCCCTTTTTATGCCCAAACTGAAATAAATACTTTTGCTAACAATAATTGTTCTTTTACTAAGAGACACTCTTTACCTCTAGAAGTGTGTTTTGACAGCTTATTTTACACAGTCCTTTTGTATCCTTTGAAACTAACTCTTCATCAATAAAGCACTATTGTTTAGAGGTTGTCACTAGTTCTCGTTATTGGTTCTTCCCCAGGGTTAGGTGTAAGGTCTTCTAGGGAAAGGTCAGAGGCCTTCAAACATCTTTGTATAAAGGTCAGGTAAATTAACTTGTACCACTAGCATCAGCACCCAACAACTTTGTACTGGCGATCCCAACGGAAAGAACCACAAGGAAAATTTCTACTCTACATATCATAGATCAATAAGGAAGGTTCCTCTACAATTTATGCATTATGAAAACCTGGGCATGTAAGGCTGATCTAGGGGGCTGAGCAGTGCCCTCAGTGCACTGACCATCTGTGACAATCTGGGCCACATTGCACCCCCCTGGGTAGTAAAGCTCCCGCTGTCTAGTTCCTTCTCCCAGCCCCCTGCCTCGCGCCCTGCCTCCAGGCGCCAGCCTCCAAGAGGTCACCACCCTCTGACTACGCTCTCCAGGTCGCAGCCCTTGCTGGCACTGGGCAACTGAATGGGGGTGGGGGGCAGTGGCACCTTTGCACCACCGTGGAAGTGGTGAGGACAGCGCTGGGTTCTGACGTAGGGGCTGGGTGCCGGTAAGAAAAATCCTGGAGGTTTTGGAGGGCTTGGGGGACAGGAGAGCGGGGTCTCCACCAACCCTGGGACCGGAGGTCATCGTGGTGGGAGAGACGCTTCCTCCTGTCTCGGCTTCGTGTGGATCAGAAGTCGGGAGCAGTGTCGAAGTCCCTTCAAGGACGAGCCCAGTTGGCCGAGGGTTAATCCCCTTGACAGCCTCGCGGGAACGGCCGCGGGTGTCCGGAGCGCACACTGGGCGGGGCCGTGGAGGGGGCGCAGTTCCCCGAGCCCCCTGGAAGGACAACTGGCGTGTGCTCCTGCCAGCCGGGAGGGGGCGGTGGTGTCACATTTCCAATTCCAGGTGAGGGTCGCGAAGCTGGAGGGCCGTGGGCTTCCTCCAGGAGTGACCCGTCTCCGCCGCAGCGCATCCTCGCCGGGTCCTCCTGTGTGCTTCGGCTGGGGCCTCAGTAGCCCCGAGAGTGCAGTGGGCGGGGCTTAGAAGGCTGGAGAGCAAGGGACCAGGGGAGCCACGCCCCGTTCTTAGAGCCGAGGCCCCGCCCAGCGCCTAGTCCAGGCCACGCCCACGAGAGTCCCGCCCAGAGAACCGAGGCCCCGCCCAGGAGTGCACCCCGCCCAGCGAGCCAAGTCTGCTGATCTGCATTCGACTCCGTGGGTCCCCTCCCGATCCCTTCCCCAATCAGAATTCAGTGCCGCGCTTCCAGACAAGCCAATCAGCAGCGCGTCCGCGGGGGCGGGGGCGGGGCCCCGAGCGGGGGCAGGGGCGCGGCGCGGCCTGCGGGCAGTCGGGAGCGGGCGGAGCCGCGCTGGACCGGGAGGCCGCTGCGGGCGACGGCGCGGGCGGCCGGCGGGTGAGGACTCGGGGCCGCAAGGACGTGGCGGTGGGCGGCGGAGGCCGAGGGCCGAGGACCTGGCATGGCGGGCGTGGGGCTCGCGGCGGCCCGGGCGCCTCAGACGGCGGCTCACCGAAGGAGTCCACACCAGTGCTCGCAAGGCCTTCCAGGACGGCGGGGCCCGTGTGAGGAGGGCCGAGTGTGGGGAGCCCGCCGCCTGAGGCCCGGGGTGCCCCGGGAGGGCTCTGTGTGCGGCCCGGGGGTGGGCGGGGCGGCAGTGCCCCGCGTGGAGGCTCCGGGGCGGCTGGGGCGTAACGTGCCCGGCGTGGAGGCCCAGGTGCGCGCCGTGGAGGCCGGCGCAGAGCCACAGGTGGCAGCCCCGCTGGCGTGGACCGCGCCCTTCTTGGTCTCCCCGTGAAGTGTGTCTTAAAGGCGGGAACGCGGTGTCAGGCGTGACCCTGGGACTCCGCATGGCGAGCCTTCCAAAGGGAGGTAACAGAGCCCGGGGCCGGGGCACGGGCCGGCGCCCCCCACGGACCCCCTCCACCTCCCCCGGGGCGCTCAGCAGTGGCCGTGAGGAACGCGCCAGAGCCGGGCGCGTCGGCAGAACCAGCGTCAGCGCGTGGTGGGAGGGGGGGGGGCCGGGGCCCAGCCTGGCGAGTGCGGTGTCTCTCCGCGTCCGTGTGCTTCCGCGAGGCCGCTGCGCCGCGGGGCTGGTCGGTGGCCTGCGGGGCCGCGGGGACAGCAGCGCGGCGTGGCCTTCTCCGTCTGTTCGCTGTGTCTGCCGGGTTTTGGGGAGCTCTTCTGGGTGCCGCACGCCGAGTTGCGAAGCGCTTCATGCCCGCTATTTGTAAGGTTTTGCCGAAGTCTCTAAAGGAGACTTTGCCAGGTTGCATTTTACTTTTTTCTAAAGTTTTTACTTATTTTCAGAGAGAGGGGAAGGGAGGGAGAAAGGGAGGGAGAGAAACATCCGTGTGTGGTTGCCTCCCGTGCGGCCACCAGCGGGGGACCCGCCCGCAGCCCAGGCTGTGCCCTGACCGGGAATCGAACCGGCGGCCCTTTGGTTCGCAGGCCGGCGCTGCACGGGCCGTTTTAAAGGCGAGGCCGTGCGCTCAGTGGTGTGGGGCCCAGCCGCTCCCGCGCCCGGGCTGACCGCACGTCGGTGGCCTCCTGAGCCGCGCCGTTTGCCGGTCCTTTACACACGTGAACCTCTTTCATAGTGGCCTTGCAGGTCCCTTCCACTAATTCCTTCCCCAAGGAGGAAGTCCATATGCTGTTGCTTTATCTCTGCCGCGGGGTCCTGGCTGACAAAGCAGGGTAAAAACTTACCTCCCAGCCTTGTTGTGAGGACTCCTGCCAACGGAAAGCTGTTGGCACGATGCCTGCCCCACGGCCCGGGCTTCACGAACGTCAGCCACTTGGTTCCCAGGTGGGAGTTTTGTCCGAGTGGCCGGGAGGGAGAGAAGAGTGGGCACGATGCCAGCGGTTCCGAGCGTGGAGGGGCTGACAAAGCAGAGGTTGGTGCAGGAACAACTCTGTGCCGGCTCTTTAAGCCCCTGTAACCACATGCAATCCTGGCCGTCCTTCTGCAGGAGTCACCCCAACACCTTCGTCCTCAGACCGTAACAGGTTTTCCTCATTGCTGCTTCCCCTTTCCGGTTTGTTGACATTCTTCCTTCACTCTCTTATCAGCGAGCTCCCTGCACACAGCATGGTGTAGGCATGCAGGAAAACCACAGCCACGCCAGCGTGTGCTCGGCCTCGGAGCCGGGAAGGTGAGGGCTCCACCAAGCTCAGTAGGAAAAAGCCCAGTGTTGGGTGGTTTTCTCGGGTGTGGTTACCTTGGTGGTGATTCTGTTAACTCATCTAATCTTTTGGAGAGCACCGAGCAGTAGGTGATAAAAACTTTGATTTTGGAGTCCCATTTGTTATTTATTTTTTTTAGATTTTTATTTATTTTTTTGAAAGAGGGAAAGGGAGGGAGAGAGGTAGAGAAACATCAATCAATTGCCTCTCATACTCCCCCACCTGGGACCTGGCCCGCAACCCAGGCCTGTGCCCTGACCGGGAACCAAACCTACAGTCTTTTGGTTCGCAGGCTGGCACTCAACCCATTGGGCCACACCAGGCAGGACTGGAATCCCAGTTTTTGAAACAAACTCCCATATGCGGACCCTGTGCGTCCACGTGGTATAGTGCATGTTCTGGCAACCTCCCAGCAGAATTTGAACCGTTTTGATCCATGGGAATGTGTTCAGAAACATGGCTTAACCAAAAATGCAAAACTGTACAAAGGAATTAACTGTGGTAAAAATACATGGCATGGACAAGGGTCCCAAGGCAAGTTAGAATGGTGTGAGTAGTTTTATTTAGAGTCATGGGATTGTCTTCCCCTAAACTGGAGTTTGGTTTATAGCCATTGCAAAACTCAAATCCGGAACGGCACTCTAATGTAGGGTGCAATGACGACTCTTTCCTCAGGCCTCTGTCCCCAGGCCATCCTCCTTGTGGCTTCCCAGCTGTGGACTGGAAGGAGGTATGAACTGCATGCAGACCCCTTAGGTGGGGCCATGACACCCTCACTGCCCGCCCGCCATGGGCATCCCCAGGACCCCGCCACACGCAGCCTTCCACTCCTGCCCAGCAGCACCATGCCTGTGCGCCTGCTGCTCTCTGTCCAGCTGGCCTCCTGTCCCCTGCAAGACCCAGCTCCCACTTCAGGCCTGGGAAGCCTCTCCGGGTCAGGCTAGCAGCACCCCCCTTTCTCAATGTCACCTCGTACTTTCTGCTCTTGGGTCCTGCAGTGGGGAGGTGGTCCTGGCCACCTGCATGGTTATCTCCCCTTCTAGATCTTGGTGTGCCTGTGCTTGACATCCGGAGTCCCTCAAATAAAGAACAGACAGCGCACCATGGAATCAGGGTGGGGTTGAGACCACTTGCAGAGCTGGGCACAAAAATAGTACCAAACTTCTAAATAAGGACCCCAAACTCTTCTAATACTAGACATTGAAATAAACGTGGGCTACACATATGTTTGAGAAAGAGTAATACATACTGAAAACAAGACTGATTCTCTAACACGCTGATTTCCAGTTCAGGGTCATGGGTGGCTGGAGCCTTGCCCGGCAGCAGCTCAGGGCGTAAGGTGGGACCCACCCTGGACAGGACACCTTCCATAGCAGGGCCACACTCATTCTCCCATACACATCCTTGGGATGGGGTTGGAGCCTGGAGTCCCCAGAGGCAACCCTCGCAAGACACGACGAGTACCCTCCACACAGGCAGTGGCCCCGCGGGAATCGATTTTTTTTTTCTTTCTCAGCATTATAACGAAACAACAGTGAACGAAGTAAGTTATTCGAGTCCCTGCTCATGTTTTCTGGTCCTCCTAAAGGAAGCAATGTTTCACGGTGGGTTTTCTTGCACAGCGGAAATTTCAGCAGCTCCCTTAGTGCAGAGGACGGGCTGCTTCTATCTGGGGAGCCCTGTGCTGGTCCTCCAGAGGCACAGAGGCTCGGTGACCGAGTCAGGACTCCTGAGTCACGTGTTCCGCGGCAGACAGTTTTGTTTTCAATAGACTTTATTTTTTAGAGTTCTTAGTTCACAGCCAAACTGAGTGAAGGTATAGAAATTCCCCGTCAGACCCCTGTCCCCACCTGGCACAGCCTCCCTCATTGTCAGCATCCCCCCCAGAGGTGACATTTTTACAAACTTGCATTGACAAGACATCACTCAAAGCCTTGGCAGACTTTTGAGCCAAATTTTTGCAACTTCAAGATGAAAATATGTCTCAAGGTGGTATTTAAATTTTTTACTAAATGAGAATGGATGTGTAGGAGCTGGGTTTGTTGTAGGAAGCACTGCGTGTCTGTAGTGGAAATTGTATCCAGCCACCAGAAATATTTTTAGGAATAAAGACCACAGAACAGTTCAGTCACGTGGAAGGAAGATGGGGACGTGAACTGGGGCCGCAGAGCACCTGGTGCGTCTGGCACTGGCCGTGGCCTTGCCGTGTCTGCAGCCTGGCTTGGTGTTCTGGCCTCTGCGATGCCTGTTCATAAGCACACAGAACGAAGCAGAGCAGCTTCTGTTACGCCCTAGTTTGCACCAGCAGTTCAGTGCTTACCTTCTTCCCGTCGTCGGGCTCCAGAAAGCGGCTGTTGAACGCGCAGCTGCACATTTCTCCGGGACGTGCCCTGCTGTGCCACGTGTCCCGCAGTGGGTGGAGAGACTTGGAGAACATGCCTAGCTGACACTCACGGCCCTGGGTCACCTGTCAGTTTTCTGGTAAGGGCCCTGCTTTCCAAGCTTCCGTAAACTTGCAGTTGAGTAGTTGTTACGTGGGTGGTTTATGCCACATCACTGGTGGGTCCTAGCAAGTAGATTTTTCTTTGGAACATCACGGCAGGGTCCCTCACAGGTTGTGTTAAGTCTTAAGTGAATGTGTCTTCCTTAGATGACCCTCCAGAACGGGGCGCCATCCGTGTGGATGTTTGCAGGGGATGAGAATCACTGGGATGTAGGCTTGCTGCTCAGAAGGGGTTTCCTCCAGGCAGCCAAGAAAAGACTTCTTCGTTTGTCTTGTATGCCTTTCATTCTGACAGATGAAACCATTTAAATTGAAAGTACACTCTTCTAAGTATATTTTTATTACAAAGTAAACACAGATGTAGAAAAACCACATGAATTGAATGGATAGCTTAATGAATTATAAAGTGAACGCTGTCCCGGTCAAGCAATAGAACTGAGACCCTTTCCTGTACTCTCCCCGGGACAGGCCCCACCCAACACAGGGACCACGGCCCTGACTTTTCTGGTAATAACCTGGCATGTTCTCCCTCTGGGCACTGTGGGCTGGTCTTGCCAGAAAAAGCTGTTATGGTTCTCAGAACCTATACATCTCAGGTTTGCTAGTGGCATGAGAACAGTGATTTTCTGGAGCATTGTGCTGCTTGTGACCAAGTCCTGTCCTGTGCCTGTCGTCTGCACAGTGATCGCACATGAGGCCGTCAGGTTCTTTGATGTCAGTGAGGTTAAGTAAATACTTACCAACATTGACAGTAAGAATTTAGTTCCTGTTCTGAGGGGCCTGCGTCCTGGAGAGGGAGTTCTGAAGATGACGGGAACTGCTAATCGGGCCCGAACGTGGGGCCCAGGTAACCACCACGCCCGCACATGACGGGGCGTAGTCTGATCAGTGTGCGGGAATGGGGACAGGAGGCGCCTCGTCTCGCGCCCGCGCCGCTCACAGCCCTCGCTCCCTGCTTCTGCTCCCTTGCTTTCCTTCCCGCCTGCAGTCTGCTGAGTCTGCCCTGCCGCGGACCTTCTCACCCAGGGCCGGGGCATGTCATCTTCCCTGGGTCGGGTTCAAGTGGACAGAGGGGCTGCCTGGCAGCTGATTCTTGAGGACCAGCTCAATTCAAGACATAGAAAGCGCACAAGTCTGCCTTGAAAAAGAGGAAAGGCCCGGAGGACTCAGCAGTGCAGTCGGCATGCAAGGGGCTGGACCGGGAATTCCGCGAGACGAGTTGTCTGCAGCAGGGACTGCAGACCCGTGCGAGGCTTTCTGAAGATGATGAAGTGAAATAAAGCCCTTTGGCAGCAGCTGCGTTCTTTCTGGATGAGACATCGGCATGTGTTCCTGCCATTCTGTGTTTCCCTGTGAAATACGCGTCTTTAAGCTGACTTTCAAACATGAATGCGTATGTTTAAGAAGGGAATTGCCGCAAGCAGAAGATAACTATATAAATAAATACAATTCAGAGCAAGCCAGTCTTGTTAGATTCAGCTGATGTTTGGTTGGCCAAAAAGTCCGTTTAGTTTTTTCCGTAAAATGGCACATTTTTTATTTTCACCAATAACTATTGATTTAGGTGTTTTGAGTCTGTCGGCTGTCTCCTGTGTGGTATATAACATTGATTCTTCTCAGTTAATGTCTCGACTGGGTCGCTGTCCACTTCAGCAGGCGTACCTGACCGTGGAGCGTCGTCCAGCGAGACATGCCCGGCACAGAGCCCCACGAACCACTTCCGACACGTTCGATCAGGCACAGCGCCTCCTCCACACGCTGCACAGACCTCGTTCCCTTTTTTGCATTTCGGTTGCCTCTCACCTCCTTGAATAAAGCGTAATATCCCAAAACATTGCTTAGTTTCCTCCATCTTCAGTATTAAAATGGCTACACAGAAATTCACCAATTTTGATGTGGTTTTATTTTCTTTTGATGCAGCAGATATGACAGCTGTCACAATACAATCTGACAAAATTGTTTGAAATGAAATTAAAGACAACTAAGCGCTGCTAGAGCCATCCTACGGAAAAAACTAAACGAACTTTTCTGGCCAACCCAATACTTAGCCTGTTTTTTCTTTGTTAAAAAAACTGTGAAGTGATTTGCCCTGTTCCACTCAGTAGCTTAAAAGCAGAGGCCTTTCCTGGGGCACAAGGAGGATGGGAAAGGACGTGCCGGTGCCCCCAGCTGCGTGGCCCTGTTGGGCCCTGAGTGTTGTCTTCTGTTAAGCGGGCAGTGGGGGTTCTTGTGAGGATGGGGTACGGTGGTGCCTTCCAGCGCCAGGTGTGTGGTCCCTGGGACTCCCCCAGGCTGCCCCTCTGCGCCATGTCTGAAATTACTTCCTGCACCGCCAGCGGCTCCTGGTCCAACCTGGTGAGACACAATCGAGGAAAAGGAAGGGGTGCAAAGCGGGCAGTCAGGCCTGGCTGTCTCGGGCTGCTGTCGTCGGAGCTTTCCCCACCCCTCAGCAGAAGTGGGGGGCCTGCCAAGTGCCACCTGACACACTGGTGCTGGGCTGTGTGGAGGCCTGGCTGGCACAGTGGGTGCGTGGGTGGCGGAGCCTGAGAAGGACCAGCGCCCCCAGCCTGTCGCCCTCTGGCCACAGTGTGATGGTGAGGTGACTGGTGCAGGTGCTCCTGTGGTTGGGGCTCTCAGACACCGCCCCGCCAGCAGAAACACCTGAGAAATACTTGCTCCCGGGGTGCCTGTTGCATGTTCTGTTCCGCCAGCCAAGCCTGCGGGGAAGACAATCTTTTCCTTTAACTCTGCATTTTTATGTAATTTAAGGCTCGAAGGAGTTGCAGAAATCATGCAGAGAACCCCGTGTACCTGATCGTGTTTTACGTAGTCTTACTATCTAAATAGCGGGGATGACTCTGGGTCTTGTTCTGTTGCAGCATATCCGTCACACGTAGCTGGTGAAGAATGGGGGACATAGAGGGAAGCTACCGAGCCCTGCACGCCCCAGGGGCGCGCCTGGGTGCCCAGCCCCGGATGGGAGTGAGCACCCTGGAGCCCGGGCCGGCTCCCGCGGCGGGGCCCACGCGGACGGCGGCCAGGACGCAGGAGAAGCGCCTCCCCCTCAGGGTGAAGCTGCTGGACGGCTCCATGGAAACGTTTGACATTGAGGTAAGAAGCGTGATTTTTGGATATAGTTTCTTGTATTTTCTGAAAGTGAAGCATTATGTTCCAAATTACATTTTGCTGGTTACACTTGTTTGTTTATGAAGTTGACCGAGAGGGGCTTGCGTACCCCCTGGTAAAATCCCCACACACAGCAAGTCAGTTCCTCCTTCCACTTTGGGGGGGAATCCTTGGTCTTCCCTTTAACTCTCCGATCGTGTGGGCTCCACACTCGTCCCCTGAGAGGCCGGCTGGTGCCGCAGAGTGTGGACTGGAGCCACGCGGCCTCCTCCTGGGCCTCCTGGCTCAGCCGCCAGCCGCCTGTTGCGGGTGGCGCCCCTTAGCCTCCCTGCTCCTCAGCCTCCCCACCTGAAATGAGGGGTGGCCACAGCGCCCCCGCCCTCCCAGCTCAGAGTGGCTGTGGGAGGACCGAGCACTCACCGAGCCGGGCCCAGATGGGGGTGTGTCCAGTCCTGGCACACAGCTGGCTTTCGTAGCGCAGCCATGGCAACGCTGGGCTTCCCACATTTCCCTGCTGGTCCAGTGAGCGGACGCGTGGACGCCAGCAGTGAGACGTGTGTATGTAGCGCTGTGTGTACAAAACTTCAGTAACAGTTTGGGCCCACATGATACGTTAGAAAACCTTTTTCTGATTATCTAAATGACATTAGAATGAATTTTTTAAAGTTACCGTAGTCCCTGTCTATATCACGGTTCACTTATCAAGGCCTCACTGTATTGCAGGATTTAAAAAAATATTATATTTAATTATCGAGGGTTTTTCGCCATATTGCAGGATTTTGCGGTACTGTATACGTATGTTGTTAAGGTGACGTAGGTTTCAGAGTGTAGAATGTGTTTAAGAACATAAGTAGTGTTTATGAAAGTGTGGGAAAGGCTAATAGGGGAGTGGGAAAGGTTAATAAGGGACTGGGAACGGTCTATAAGTGTGTGGGAAGGGTTTATAAAGTCTTAAAATATATATAAATAGTAAAGTAAATGTAAGGTTCTTGCCGGGGTTGGGGGGGGCTCTAGAATGTAATACCCGCAATAAGTGAGGGAATACTGTATTTTCAAATGTAATGAATATATTATTATCTTTTAAAATTTTTTTCATGTGGACTTACAGTTGTATTTTTACAAGCTCTTCTGCTATAATGTCGCAAAGTGAGGACAAGAGAATGAACTTAAATTTCAGCAGGATTTTTTAAATTGATTATACTATTACAGCTGTACTGATTTTTCCCCCTTCACCCCCCTCCACCCAGCACCTCCCACGCCCTCAGGCAGTCTCCACCCATCATTCATGCCCATGGGTCATGCGTATAAGTTCTCCGTTTCCTGTGCTCTACCTCACAGCCCCATGGCTGTTCTGTGACTACCTGTTTGTTCCTCTTAATCCTGACACTTCTTCACCCATCCTCCACCCCCCTCCCATCTGGCAACAGTCAAAACACTCTCGTGTCCCTGACTCTGTTCTTGTTTACTTAGTTAGTTTTTTAGATTCAATTGTTGATAAGTATGTGCTTATTGTTCATAGTTTTGATCTTCCTCCTTTTCTTAAATAAGTCCCTTTGACATTTCATATAATAATGGCTTGGTGATGATGAGCTCCTTTAGCTTCACCTTGTCCGGGAAGCACTTCATCTGCCCTTCCATTCTAAGTGATAGCCTTGCTGGATAGAGTAATCTTGGCTGTGGGTCCTGGCTTTTCATCACCTTGGATACTTCTTGCCAGTCCCTTCTTGCCTGCAAAGTGTCTTTTGAGAAATCAGCTGATAGTCTTATAGGCACCCCTTTGTAGGTAACTCTCTGCCTTTTCTTGCTGCTTTTAAGATTCTCTCTTTATCTTTCACTTTTGGCATTTTAATTATGATGTGTCTTGGTGTGGTCCTCCTTGGGTCTAGCTAGCTTATTTGGGACTCTATGCTTCCTGGACTTGTGTGTCTATTTTCTTCACCAAATTAGGGAAGTTTTCCTTCATTATTTTTTCAAATAGATATTCAGTTTCTTGCTCTCTCTGTCTTTTCACTCTGGCACCCCAATGACACAAATGTTGGACCTATTCAAGTTGTTCCAGAGGCTGCTTATGTTATCCTCATTTTTTTGGAATTTTTCTCTTCTTCTTGTTCTGATTGGTTGTTTTTTTGGTTCCTTATGTTCCAAATCATTGATTTGATTCTTGGCTCCATCCATCCTACTGTTGTTTCTCTGTAAATTATTCTTTATTTCAGTTAGTGTATCCTTCTTTTATGACCGGATCTTTTTTGTACTGCTGAGGTTCTAAGTTTTCTGAGCATCCTTATAGCCAGTGTTTTGAACTCTGCATCAGATAGATTGCTTATTTGCATTTTGTTTAGTTCATTTTCTGGGGTTTTGATCTGTTCCTTCATTTGGGCCCTGTTTCTCTGTCTCCTCATTTTGGCAGCCTCCTTGTGCTTGTTCCTATGTATTGGGTAGAGCTGCTTTGACTCCATGTCTTGGTCGTGTGGCCTCATGTAGTGGGTATCCTGTGGGGTCCAGGGGCTCAGCCTCCCCCATCACCAAACTGGGTACTCAAGATGCACCCTTCGTGTGGGCTGAGTACACCCTCCTCTTGTAGTTGAGCCTTGGTTGCTGTTGGCAGGTCAATGGGAGGGATTAACCCAGGCCAGGCAGCTGCAAAGATGGACTGTGACTACTGACCACCCACCTCCACCCTCTGTGGAGGACCAGCTGTGCAGGGGCAGGGTGGGGGTGCTCCGACATGGTCTGTAGCTGTCCACTGGGTGCACTGGCTCTGGGGTTTCCTGGATGGTGCAGGTCAAGTCAGCCTGCACCTATATTTTGCCTGGGGCAGCCTGCCTGAGCTATAAAGTACCTGAGATGGCTGCTGCTAGTGCCGGGCCTGGGGCTCCCTGAGGCCGGCTGTTGCCTGTTTCAGAGGAGGTAGGAAGCTGTGAAGCCTGAGCCAAGACCAGCCATTCATATGGACAAGCAGCTTGGGTGGGCCCATAAGTTGGGTGGGGTGGGGTCTCTGGGGGTCCCCAAGGTGGGGCAGCAGTGTCAGCCAGCTGGATGGAGTCTCAGATGCAGCCATCATCCTGTGCTAAGCACGTTTGCTGTGGTCTAGGCTTATAAGAGGGTCAAAAGTTTAAAAGAAGGAAAGAATGAAGGAAGGGAGAAAAGAAAAGAATTGCACTACAGTTTCCTTTTAGAGTGTTTTTTTGTTTCATTTTGTTTTGTTTTTTTGGTCTTGCTTAATGGTCGTTATCAATTAAAACTAGGCCCAGAAAAGAAAAGCAGACATTTATAGTTGAGTCATAAATAAGGTGTAGTCCTTCTCTGAGAAATTTACTTTTACTAAGTATCTTGGTTATTTTATACATAAGGAAAGTAGAGGTGGCATTTTGTAAATGTTTCAAAATATTTAGAACTTGAAAATGTTTTAATAATTTGAGATTGTTGTTTATATTAATCATATACAACCACCATGTTTGGTATTTTGCTATACCTGAGAGTTACCAGAAATTAAAGAATCAAATTGCTGTTGCATATCCTGAGGTGGATAAGGTACTTCCTGAGTTGTGGTTACCTACTGATGCGTACCTTTTAGAAGGAGTTAGAATTCAGGTTGGTTGGTTGGTTTTGTAAGTTACTTGTGTTCTGCTTCCACGCGCCCCGTCCGCCACAGCCGTATCCGTCAGCTTTGCTGAGTAACAGGCCCCTCACGACGTAGTAGCTTAAAACAAACATTTGCTATTGCCTGCGTCTCTGTCTGTTGGCTTGGAGGGTCTTCTGGTCTGGCTGGCTCTGAGGGGTTGGGTGGTCTCGGGTAGCCTCGACGGGCGCCTCACTCCCTACAGATGCCCTCCAGCACCCACTCCAGCTTGCGAGGTCCCTTGGGGTCTAGGGTTGGGATTCGTGCATTGTCGCTTCTAGGTCTGACTGGTCCCAGCAGGCTCCCGGGCCAACCCGTTTATGCGAAGGGGGTGCCATGGAAACTGTGGCCTTTTGTGGCTGCCGCAGCAGCTGTCACCTGTGGGTCAGGAACGCAGCCCTGGAGAGAAGGCATCTGAGCCGCGCAGTGCCTGGTGCCCATGGGCAGCGCTGGTTTGCCAAATGGTAAACAGGCTTTGTGGTCCTGCCCCCTGTGTTTCCCATGGGTCGCAGCCCCACAGACCCGAAAGGTCCCCAGATCAAGGCTGGCCGCCTACCTGGGCCTCCCGTCCCTGCTCGACCTTCACGCCTCCACTGGTCACGTGTCCCCATTTCCCTCCTCGAGGATCGAGCGGAGACACAGATGATGATGAAGCGACAGTTGCTGTTGGGTCAGTGGGACGATGCGAGCATGGGCGTACTGAGCAGCGAGGTGCTGGCCAGCTGGGCTGCCCCTGCCTGAGGGAGGGTGCGCCTGGTCCCTGCCTTGGCCTGTGGCCTCTTCTCCGAGAAGGCAAGTTCCAGAGGAGAGGCTTTGCTCAGCCCACGGCTGTCATCAGTGCTTGGGCAGGGTCGTGCTCCATAAATGGATGTTGAATAAACAAAATCAAAAGTTCCATTGGGTTAACATGCTTTATTTAAGAGGGTTTGTGTTTTCTCTCCATAGCCATGTTTTCTGACGTTGGGTTCGAGGGTTTCATCTGTTTGTCCTGGGGTTTGGGGCCCCCCACACTGGCCTCGTGTCTGGGGGTGTGGTTTACTCTTACTTGAGCCTTGAGCAGTGGGGTTGGTGGCCTGCAGGGCTGCAGCGTGGACAGCACCCTGGGCAGTGCTGGCTTCCATGCATCAAGGGCGACCAGACCCCTGCCTGGGGGTGGGGGTGGGGGGGCTGTAGAATCCCCTGCTTGATGTGGAAGGTCTATACTTAAGGGACCTTTCTAACTTGGGGAAGAATTTGACATTTAGCTATGTCTGAAATGGCCATGTTTTGCTTCAGCTGAAGGCCTCCCTGTGGGCCATGTCTGCCTTCCACGCAGAGTCCGCGGCTGGGGTGTCAAGTTTGTTCTCTGCACCAGGCAGCCCTGCTGGCTCCATTGTGTTGCCTCGGAGAGGGCAGCGCCGCAAGGTCCAGTCCTAGTCATGGCTCCCGTCTCCCCGTGTGTGCAAAGGGACTTGGCTGTCCGGGCAGATCGCCAAGGAGCAGCAGGTTTGTCGAGGCCCACACTGCTGTCAACCCCAGGAGTCACCGCATAGTCACTGCTTTCCCTCGGAAAGTGATGTTCACACAGCCTCGAAATCGCCTCATCCTGTGTCAGCCGCGCAGGAGAGCATCTTGCTCCAGCTTCCTGTCTGGATCCAGGTGACACAGGCTAGTGTGGTTCTTGCTGCCATTGGTGAAGGTGGCCCCAGGCCGGGAGCCAGGCTCAGTGTTAATGGTCAGTATGGAAGTGTCAAGTTAACCCAAAAACGTTGCTTAGCTTTTTTGAGATACAATTCCCCTGCCATGCAATTCACTCGTTTCAAGTGTACGACTCAGTGTTGTTAGCGTGTCCACAGCTGTGTGCAGCCGGCACCACAGTCAGCTCTAGAACACGTGCGTCCTGTCACAAAGCAGCCCCAGCCTGTTGGCCTTCACCTGGCGGGCCTCCCCCCTCACCCTCCGCTCTGAGCAAGCAGACGTCTGCTTTTCCGTGTATAAATGTCACTGTTCTGGATTATTTGTGGCTGTTGGGACTGGCTTCTCTCACTGTGCTGCCCATTTCAGGGGGTCGTCACGTCACCTGTCAGTGCTTCGTTCCTTTTCATGGCCAAAAAGTCCTCCATCGTGGGGACGGACACGCTCTGCTTCTCCGTCGTCCATGGACGGTGTCCCACCATCCGGCAGTCGTGACTCACGTTTCTGTGGAGCTGTCGTCCTGGCACTGGACTTGCAGGGTCACGTGGGGACTCTGGGCTCAGTTGCGTGAGGGACTGGTATGCGTTTCCCAGGTGGCTGCGTCACTCTCATCCCCGGCAGCGTTCCGAGGGCTCCCGTTCCTGCACGTGCCTGACCTTTTCATTCTAGCCATCCTGGTGGGTGTGAGGTGGCATCTCAGTGTGGTCTGAGGTGGAATTTTTAAACATTATCTTTAATGGCTTAAGAAGGAAGGCTTTGAGCCAACAATATGAGATTTGTGCCATGAGGAAGTCAACCCTGGGGGCAATTCCTTGGCTACATTGTGAGCAGTGGTGACACTGGGCCTCACCGAGCTGGTCACACATGGGCATGACCATTTTATCCCTGGGTTGCGAGGGCCCCAGGGAGGCACACTGAGGGCTGGGGGCGAAGCTGGCAGAGCATGGATGCTTGCCGTGATATTCTTAAACATGTTTCGAAGTTTCATTTAGAGGTGTCATGTAGATTTATAGCACTGGGAACTTTAATTGGCATTGTGTTGAAATCAATATTTATCTCGTTTGTGAGTGACAGCTCCTGGTGTCTGACACCCTCACCCACCTGCGCTTACTGCAGCTATGAGACAGTGGAGTGAGAGGCACTTCGTGGTCCTTCGTGTGGGTCACTAGTTAAATTAAGTGCTCCTCTGTGGATCCAGGGCGGAGCCCATGATAGGCGTGTGTGTCGTATTTCAAGTGGTGTTTGACACTTGCTGATGGGATTTTAAGCTACCGAAGGTCATTCTGTGGCCAGTTTTTTGACACAGTAAAGTCTTGACTTGTTTTCAGTTGACTAAGTGAATTCTGTGGTTTGGAAAATAGAAGTCTGGACAGTCTTTTTCTGAGTCATAAAAGAAGCCACGTGGCAGTGCTGCGGTGGCAGGGCAGTGGCTGTGACTGGCTGGCAGGAAGCACAGTCACACATTATAAAAGTCAGGGGGACACCGGGGGAGCACTCACAGCACCAGAGCAGGCCACTCAGCTCACAGTTCTAGTGCCAGGAAAATAAAGCCTCATTGCCCCTGACTGTGCAGACCAGTGGGGGTTGGGGTGGAGGCAGAAACTGCCGGTCTCTCAGAAGAGTCTGCTTGTTTAAAGGGCCCCCACAGTCCTAGAATGTCCGCAGACCCACCCACTCTGGGTATGACGGCCAGGGAAACAGCTAGAGGGGTGCCAGTCCCATGGGGAAACAGGAGAAGTGCCTGGAAAAGGGGCGAGTGCTGAGCAAGCGGCATTGTTCCCTCTCAGACCCCTCCCCCCCACACAGCACCACAGCGTGGTGAAACAGGTCTCACTGATGAATCCCTAAGGCTCCGCCCCTTACAATGTAACAGGTGTGACAGCTCTACCTAAGACACAGAGCCTGTCAAGATGAGGAGACAGAGAAGTATGGCCCAAAAGAGGGAATAGATCAAAGTTCCAGTGGGAGAACTAAGTGATGAGGAGATAGCCAACCTCACAGATGCAGAGTTCAAAACACTGGTGATAAAGATGCTCACAGGCTTGACAGATACGCTTGAGTACAGCAGATGTATAAGGGAAGAAGTGAAGGCTATGCTAAGTGAAATGAAGGAAAATCCACACAAACCCAATGGTGAAGGGAAGGAAAATGGGGTTCAAACCAATGACTTGGAACATAAGGAAGAAAAAACAGTCAACCAGTACAGAATGAGGAAACAAGAATTGAAAAAAAAATGAGAGGCTTAGGAACCTCTGGGACAACTTTAAACATGCCAACATCTGAATCATAAGGATGCCAGAAGGAGAAGAGGAAGACCAAGAAATTGAAATCTTATGTGAGAAAATAATGAAGGAAAACTTCACAAACTTGGTGAAGGAAATAGACATACAAGTCCAGGAAGCACAGAGAGTCCCAAACAAGCTAGACCCAAAGAGGACCACACCAAGACACATCATAATTAAAATGCCAAAGGTGAAAGATAAAGAGAGAATCTTAAAAGCAGCAAGAGAAAAGCAGAGAGTGATCTACAAAGGGGTGCCTATAAGACTGTCAGCTGATTTCTCAAAAGACACTTTGCAGGCAAGAAGGGACTGGCAGGAAGTATTCAATGTGATGAAAAGCAGGGACCCAGAACCAGGATTACTCTATCCAGCAAAGCTATCATTTGGATGGAAGGGCAGATGAAGTGCTTCCCAGACAAGGTAAAGCTAAAGGAGCTCATCATCACCAAGCCACTATTATATGAAATGTCAAAGGCACTTACTTAAGAAAAAGAAGATCAACACTATGAACATTAAAATGACAACAAACTCACAACTATCAACAACTGACTCTAAAAAATAATAACAAAATCCAACTAAGCAAACCAGAATAGGAACAGAATCATAGGTATGGGGATCATCTGGAAGGTTATCAGCTGGGAGGTGGGAGGGGGAGAAATGGGAAAATGGTGCAGGGACTAAGAAGCATAACTGGTAGGGACAAAATAGACGGGGAAGTTAAGAATAATATACGAAAGGGTGAAGCCAAAGAACTTATATGCATGACCCATGGACATGAACTAGGGAAGGGGGGAAATTGCTGGAGGGAAGGGGGGTACCGAGCAGAGGGGGGCAAAGGGAAAAAAATTGGGACAGCTGTAATAGCATAATCAATTAAATATACTAAAAAAAAAAGAAGCAGCAGCAGCTGTGTGGAAGGCACGTGTTGCTTGCATTGGCCTGCGCCCAGCGCTGTAGAGCGGAAATGCCACAGCACCTGCCCCTCAGGGGTGACACGTCCAAAGGCACCTGGTGCGGTGGAGGAGAGGGGTCTTCCTAGAGGGCCTCTTGTAGTTATCAGGGTTAGGGTTCGATGTGTGTTGTAGCATTTCTGTCACTGGGAGTTAGTTCTGTGGAGAAAGTGGTGTTTGGTGGTTAAAACCCAGTCCAGGATGCAGTTGGGTGCATGGACCTCGCCCCTGGTGTGAGTGCCGGTGCCTTTGCTGCCATTCATGTGTGCTCACCTTCCCCTTTTCCTTAAAATGCTCAACATTTTAATTTATTTGTTAAAGATTTCGTTTATTTCTTTTTAGAGAGAGGGGAAGGGAGGGAGAATGAGAGGGAGAGAAACTTCGCTTGGTTGCCTCGTGCTCGTCCCAACTGGGGACCAAACCCGCAACCCAGGCAAGTGCCTCAGCCAGGACTGCACGCAGCCCGCCGGGCTGCAGTGGTCAGGATGAAGCGCTCTGCGTTTTTGCAGCTGGCTTTCCTTCCTCCTGTGTTTAGGGTTGGAAAGCCTCAGCTTGAGCTGTGCCTTGCCGGGGGACACTCTCAGCCGTGGGCCCGTGCGAGGAGTCTGCACATTGCTATTCCCATAAAAACTTCATGTTTTCTTTCTGGCCAGGAAAAAATAGCCAGAATTCCAGAAAGTATCGTAGCCAGATGTTTGTCATTGCTCCCACAGGAACATCCTAAATATGGCAATGAGCTGCCTTAGAACTTATTTTAGTCTGATCTCAGGAGAAGGAGTTAGTAATTCAGCATCTGAAGCTGGGGGATAATGTCAGCTTTCTGCAGAGGTTCTGTGCGTGGCTATTATGTGACTCCGCCCTGGACTTGGAAACCTGCTATTTTGTCTTGGGTAGTTGGTCTGTATCTCTGACCCTGACGCCCAGAAATGTGGCCCAAAGCAGAGATGGGGACGTTGTTTTTCTTAGTTACCCGGTTGTGGTGCGGGGCTCCCAGTGCCAACGCCCCCACCCCAACCCCGCACGCACACACACGCCCGCGTGCACACCCACAGGGTGCTAGGTGACACAATGACGAGGACGTTCAGCTGGCAGCAGGAAAATAATAGGGACCGTCATCCCGCTGGTGTCCATGCCAACCGAAGTCCCACACCCAGCTGTGTGGTGAAGTGACTGCAGGGTCTCTGCGGAGGGGAGCGGCACCAGGCGGTTTCAGAAGCCAGGGGCGCAGAGGTCAGTGGGGTGGACAGTGCGCTCAACAGCGACCAAGGAGAGAAGCCATCCGGGGAAGGGCGGGGACGGGGAAGCCGGTGCACTTAAGAAGGCAGGCAGGCAGGTGGGCCTCTTCTCAGGAGTACAGCCCGGGATGGGCCGACAGGAGTGGCAGGGAGGGGCGACAGCCGTGGGGTCCCGGTGGAAGTGTGTGGAAGCGGCAGCCTGCAGGGTTCACGGGGCGGGGGGCGGGGCCCAGGGACCTTGCATGGCCTCCGGGGTCTGGGCTCTCTGCACACAGGCGGCAGGGCGGCCACTGCCGGGACGCCCGCAGGTGCCAGCGCTGCCCCTGGGACACTGTCTTCACAGTCATGCCGTTCACGTTGAGCCCCAGCCCCAGAGGAGCCTCACTGCTGGCCAAGGGGGAGCTTAAGAACTCTCCCCCGTCCTTGGCTGCTGGGTGGCCGTGATTATGGGCTTTTATTTTTAGAGATTTTGACTAGTCATTAAAGAAAGTCATGGAAAACATCTGTAGCTGCTTCCAGACTGTCGTTCCTGGGACGCGCTGTGCACACGTGTTGTGCTTGTGTCTGATTTGGTCGCTTACAGGACACATTTGCCACAGTGGCAGGGGGAACCCAGCCCCTCCCGCGGGCTCTCTGCTGACCGTGGGGGCCGGGGAGCGGCGTTGCCAGCTGCGCGCACAGCCCGCCGCGCTGCAGTCCAGAGTCCAGACCGGACCCATCACGTTCACTGAGAAACCTGAACGCCTTTCTCCAGCGTAAATCTGTGTTTCCGATCATGAGAGATGCATTCTTTCCTAGTGCTCTCCCTTCAGACAGTCATGTTTCCGCATAATTATACTATTTTTGGTTGTCCTTTGTAGTATGTGGCCATATTGCCTATTTTGCATGTGTTGGTATTAGAAGCTGGTAAAGTCAGATTTTTGTAGCAGAAGAGAAGCCACTTTTTCCCTAGTAAAGTAATTTTCAGTTAAGACAACTCAATTACTTTCAGGCTCTGGACATTGCTGTTCTTCTGGAAAATACATTGGAACATACGTGTTAAAAAGGCAGAGTGTGCTCTTTTAAATCACACTTACATTAATCCAGGGACAGTCAGCTCTACAGCTGTTTGCTTCTGACTTTAACTTACATCCTTTAAAACCACATAAAATAGTAGAAATATACCCTAAGCGTTATTAAGGCAAATTATATTATGAAATGAAATAAATACTAACATCATGGAAATTGAACTTGTTAGCATATTGAGCTAAAGGGTGGAAACAGACGTCTTGAGAGAGTCTGACGAGGTCTCGCTGAGGACACGAGCTGTGACCTGGTCTCCAGCTGTTTCCTGGTTAGTGGGACGCAGTCTGGACAGAACTGAGAGCGGCAAGGAACTGGTTTCGGGAAATTGTTGCTGCAGAGTTCTTAAAAAAATTTACTGCTATAAGTTTTCTACAGTTTAGAAATTAATGCTGTTATCTTTAATTACTCAAATCAACTGGATTTATAAAAAAAGTACCTTGTGGGTTTTTTTTTCTATTTTCCACCCTAAAAAGTGTTTGTAATGTATTTTTTCAAATTATAAAATTACTACATATTCACAGTAAAAAAAATTCCGTCAATAGAAAAGAAAGCAGAGAGGAAAATCGCAGTGAGGGGTCTCCTGCCCCAGCAGCGGCCTCTTTGGTGTTTTGGGCCTGTTACCAGTTCCCGCCTCTGAACTTCAAGGCTTCTGCATGTGCGCACGTGTACACCCACACGCTGTCCAACCTGCTGCTTCTGTGCACGCGAGGACTTCAGGCTAAGAACATATGAGGGACGACCAAACAAATACCATAACCTATTTATTAAAAATTGTGTATTTATTCTCATGTGTTTAAACTTCAGGCACCTTCAAAGTCCTCTCCATTGGATGCCATACACCTCTCGAGACACTTTCTGCTGCTCAGAACAGTTTGAATGCATCGAGTTTGACACCTTTTAGTGCTTCCGCCATTTTTGCTTTCACCGCTTCCACATCGGCAAAACATTTACCTTTGAGAACTCTTTTCATCTAGGGCAACAACAAAAAAAAAAGCTGCTCGGGACGAGATGGGCTGAACAGGGAGGGTGGGGCAGAAGGTCATGCTGTTTTTGGTCAAAAACTACTAACACTCAGCGCTCGTCCATCACCCATTGTGACATGGGCAAACGTTTTGAAAGAGTCTTCAAAAAAATTCACTGCAGCCAAATGCGGCCTCTCACCATTACGCCAGCAGGTGCACTGATCCAGACGGGTTTCTAGGACACACACCCAGTGGGGGGAGCCTGGACCGCAAGGGGTCCGTTCTCCAGAAGATGATTCTGGGTTTGTTTAGGTCCCTTTGTAAATGAGCTCCTGTGGTCAGGGGTTTGTGTCTCTTGCTCCTCTGCCCCCTCCTCGTCCCGTGGGCGTGGACGCCGTGCTGAGTGGTGCTGCTGTGCCCATTCTTCTGTCTTGGAGGGTACAGCACTGTTCTCCTCCTGTGAAATACACCTGTCTTGTCTCAGTGCCTTTGGGCCTAAATTCAACTGAGGATTCTCCAGTCGGATCTCCTGCTTCCTGTGTTGGCAGCACACCTGGTGCCCTGGGGCCATTCCTTCCCGTCTCTCCTGTGCTTCAATGTGCTTCTCATGCAGCACCTCACAGCCAGTGCTGCGTGTTCCCGCCTTCCAGGTGCTCCTTGGAGCACTTTGCACATGTTACTCAATTCTGTCCTCACTGGTAGCATTATTAGTAGTGTTCTTTTATACTTGAGAAAATTGAGGACCAGAGTTTTAGAAACTTACCTAGTACTGTGCATTCTAGCCAGGACAGTTAGGAAAAAAGGAAAAATAAGAAGAAAAATGAAACAGAAGACATCCAGATTGGCAAGGAGGAAATGAAACTATCTCTGTAGATGACATTATTGTTTAAATGGAAAATCCTAAGGAATCTACCAAAAATAGAAGAAAAAAAACTATTAGAATGAATGTATTCGGCAACATTGCAGGATACAAGATCAATATGCTACCATCATTTGTATTTCTATGCACCAGCAATGAGCAATCCCAAAATGAAATTCAGAAAACAGTTTGCCCTGGCCAGGCGGCTCAGTTGGTTGGAGCATCATTCCAGACACCAAAAGGGCGCATGCGGGCGGCCACAGGCGATGTTTCTCTCTCACATCGATGTCTGTCTGTCTTTCTCTCTCTCTGTCTCTCTTTCCCCTTTCGTCTCTTAAAAAAAAACCAACAAAATACGTATCCTCGGGTAAGGATTAAGACAATAAGAAGAAAGAAAACAATTTCATTTACAGTGGCATCAGAAGAAGAATAAAGTATTTAGGGAATGAATTTAACAAAAGAACTTCAAAATTGTACACTTCCTGATAGTCAACTGCTGATTTCTTGAAAGGGAGATCAGTAGTTAAACCCATAACAAGAATTTCAAATACTCAGTCACCTGGAAATTTTGAATTCAGCTATTTATAGAAAAAAAAAAATCCAAAGAGAATAATCCAGCAAGGTATTTTCTCCTTCCCAGTGTAATTATAAAATTAATTGAAAACTTCCAAGCACAATAAAATTCTAGTTAAAATACATTTCACTGATGTTTATACATAGGATCTAATTATCCTCGCTTCTATATTGCCCACCCAGTTTTTAAAACTTAACTTTTACTTGTATTTTCTGTTGAATCCAGCTACAAAAATATGTACTAATCTTTACATTGCAATTTTTTATCTTAAAACTAAATACAATCACATATGTGAAATCCTGAAATAATTGACTCTCTGTTCCATTCTGCACTTACTCTTGGCCTGACCACGGGGAATGTTGCTTGTGATAGAACCAAATGGAGCATTTTCTCTGAAAAGCTCTATTAATTAAGGGGGAGGGACGTGCATGCTACTCAAAACAAATTTGATAAATCTCATTCTGTGTTTTTTGAAAAATGTGAATTTTGAAGAAAATATTTAAATGCCAGAACCAAATATCAGAAGAAACTGAGATTTCCCCCCTTCCAGAAATACCCAAAGATTTGGCTTAGAGAACATATATCTTTCAGTTTCATTTTGGGATACTGTTTACCAAAATATCGAAAATACTGATCAGCAGCTACTCCCGAGCTCCCAGGGCCAGCAGTCAGTGGAACGTGCACCCGGGCAGCCTTGCATCTCGTTGCCCCACGTCTGCACCCTTGCTGAGTATGGCCCGGCCTCCTGTGACCGCCAGGGACGCAGCTGAACGCCACGCACAAGTGTTATGAGCTCCCGGGAAACTACTAATAAATGAATAAATAAAATTTAAAAACACACATGTGCACCGAAAACTGTAAAACTTGAAAGAAATTATAAAGATCTAACGAAATAGAAAGAGAGCCCATGACCATGGATCAAAAGACTGTTATTAAGACGGTGGTGCTTCCCAGTTGAGCTGCAGGCCTAGTGTGATCCCATCAGAGTCCCAGCCTACTGTCCGCAGAAACTGACAGGCTGGTTTTAAAACTTACATGGAAATGCAAGGGGCCTAGAACAGCCAAAAACATATCAAGACTTGGCCAGTGCTCCGGCAGTCAAGGTGGTGTGGTGCTGGCGTTGGAATGCACATGCAGATCTGTGGCATGGGACTGAGAGTCCAGCAACCCTTCCGTGTGTGGTCGGTCAGTTCAGGAGAACACGGTAACGAGTGTGCCCAGCCGAGTCACGGGGCAGAACTGTCGGCAGCGGACGGGGCCGGGACGACTGGATCTCCATAGCGAGAACACGAGGGAGAACCCTGCCTCACCCCAACACAGACCCTGCCTCAGAGCGGGTCGCCAGCTGAGTGTCGGGGTTAAAACTAGAACACCTGCGGGAGAAAACCTAGCAGTAAACTGTCCCGACCGCAGGTTAGAGAGCGGCTTCTTAGGGCCTCGGAAATCACCACGGAAAAAACTAAAAATAGGTAAGCTGGGCTTCATTAAAATAAGGTTTGTGCTGGAAACAACACTGTGGTGAAAGTGACGAGAGTGGGAGCGCTTATGCATCTGATAAGGAATTTATCACTGGGACGTGTTTTTAAAGAACCCTGACAGCTCGATCCTAAAAGGACGAGCACCCCGTGCACAGTGCAGCCCAGGGTCACACGGCGGGGAAGCGGGGCCCCACGCGCCCACACGGCTGCCCTCGTTCTTGTAGTGGGTGGCCTCCTCCTCTCGAGCTCCTGGACCTCTGCTTTGCGCCCTCGCGCTGCAGGGCCGCTGCCTTATTCACTGGTTGGATTTCGTGATGAAATTTGGGCACAATTTCATCTGCTAAAGAGGCAACGTTCCTGCTGAGTGTCCGTTTGACATTCGTTTTTTCTGTCTCTCTCCTCCTTTTATCCTGAATGTCTTTCGATATTTGCCCTGATGGTTCTGTTTTGATCACCCATTTTGGAAACAAGTTGTCCCTGGATTGGCCATTTTAAAGTCTTGTGTGCATGGCTGCTTACAGGCTGGTTGACACTTGAAATGTATCTGATGGCCCAGCGTTTGTACGGGCGGGTGCTCGGCCTCTGTGTCTTAGCCAGTGGGGGGCCCTGGCTGCGGGGTCTCTGCAGGGCAGTCTGGCCCCTTGTCCCCCACGTGTCGCCTGCCGTGGCTTCTGTGGTCCCACCTTCTGTGCTGCGCCACGCCAGGCTGGTCCGTGCGGGGCCTCTGCCACCGGCGCTGCTTCCCCTCCATTTCGCAGGCAGGACTGAGGTCTGACCCCACCGGCTGTGCCTTCCCCGTGGGTCCCGGCTCCACCGCTGCCAGCGCGCCGCCCTCCGAGTCTGAACCAGAGCCTCGCCGCGTCCTCCTTCTGCTGAAAACGGACTTTATGTTTTTGTTCCTTTGTTTCTCTCCTGATTTTGAACGTCCCACCAGAGACTAAGGAATGTCGTAAGCGGGAGCCCGCAGCACTTTCCTGCGGCCCCTCTCGGCACATGCTGGGTCTCGGCTTTTCTCCCCCTGTTCCCTGTCCAGAAAGTGCGTCTCTTTCTTTTCCCACCGCTGACTCCGACTCACACCATCTCCTCAGAATCTGTTCAGGTCTCCCGTTGAGGTTTAGTTCATTTCTCCTTTGTCTTCCTTTTGCTCCCCCTGCCCCCAGAGTCTCCTCGTATTAGGAACACATTGACCTTTTTGAGGATCTTAAACATTTTCAGTTACATTTTCTTTAGTATGGCACGCCCACTCTGTTCCCTGGAAGTTAGTTTTTCTGCATTTTGAGTTGCGCTCTGTGTCTCAGGAATTTGGCTTTCAGTGTCTGATTGTCCTCAGCTGTCTGTGTACTTTTGCGAATGAGGTTCCGGACTGCCTGGGGCTGGTTTCACTGCCCAATTTTAAAGGATGATTTTCCCAGGCGAGCTTCCCCCGCGAGAGTGTGGCAGCAGCCTGGCCCCAGGGCCCAGCTGGGGCGTGGGTGGGGCACGCGGACAGACAGGTTCCTTTCTGGGGCGCCGTTTGCACAAGTGCACACAGGCAAGGACAGGCAGGTGGACCTGAGCCCTACACTGATGAGGAAGGAAGGAAGGAGGTGCCCAGGAGGCTACTGAGCTGAGACTCCTGTTCACTTTGTCCCTGAGGCTCAAAGAAAGACAAGGAGTAAGAAGTGGGTCTCTCCCAACTCCTAAAACTCATGAGAAGTGGAGGTTATGTGTTCAGTGCTGTACCTGACGTGTCCTGTGTGAACGTGGTGTCCTGTTCCCTATGGCCTCGCTCTGGTGCCAGGAGGCTTCTGGTCCTTCTCATGACCAGAGCAGATTGCATGTGAACCTCCCCACGCTCCTGCCCCGTCCCTTCTGCACCCCCTGAGTTTAAGAAGCTCATTACTGACTCTGTCCTCAGGCTGCTTCATGAATTTGGGGACTTCAGCAGGGAGCTAGCAGGACAGGTGCCACATGGACCTCTTCCACTTCCACACCATCGGGCCGTGCCAGCCTCTGTGCCATTCTGTGTGCTGACTGCCCGAGCCGACATGTGGCAGGAGGGCTGCGGGCATTTTGGGTTTGTTCTCCCCGATTTTAGGACTCTTCTTTCCAGGGTAAAGCTGTTGAGACTTGGAGACCATGGGCGTTTTCCGTGGACTGGTCAGGACACGAATGTGCCAACTATGTGAACAGGGAAGGGGGTGGCAGTGATGAGTAACCAGTGACAGGGACAGCAGCCGTGGGAGGGGGAGAGCTCTGAGGAGTCGTGGCCTCTAGTGTGGCAGGAGTTGCGGGGGTGGGGCCCTGGGTCTCCCGCACACGTGGGGACCTTCTGGCAGCTGAGCCGCCACAGCAAGAGCCTGGCGCCGCAGGGACGGAGAAGCCTTGTTCCGGGGGACCCCAGTCTCACAAAGTAAGACTGGGGTGTGGGCTCAGAACAGGGGCAACCCCTAGGAAACGCTTCCCTGCGTTCACAGGGTCAGTCGTGGGGACTGTCGTCGTCCTGTTCCCTCGAGTCACTGAAGAGAAACCACAGACAGCCGAGTGCCAGTGGACCCGCTGATAAGCGCGCCTTAGTCCTGGCTCTGCACCTGAGCGCTGAGTGAGGGCGCATCCCTCCTGTGTGGATCCAGAGCTCCGCCCACGGCAGACGCGGCAGTCACAGTCGTGCGCGGACTCCGCGCCAGGCTCGGCCGCAGCAGTGAGGGACAGAGGAGGGCCCGCAGTGTGGCAGTGCGCTGGCCAGAAGGAGCCTCCATGGAACATGTCGGCGGCCTTTCCAGGTCTGGCGTGAATGGAGCCAGTTTCCTGTGAGCTCTCGTGATTATTTTCCTTCCACAGCAGATAACGTTATAAAAGGGAGTCTGGGCCGATTGAACTGTGAGACAAGAAGAATCCTCAGCAGTGAAACCAGCAGCAGAGATGTGCGTTCTCCCACAGGAGTGGGCATCTCACCGGAGACGCTGTAATTTCACTTGGTTATGGCTCACTGCGCTGTAGTTAATGGTCCACATGGCCCATGAGACAAGCGAGTTGGAGGAAGAAACGAAGCTTTTTCACGAGGAATTTTCCCACGCTGCTGGAGACAGAGAACAAAGAAGTACTTTGTTAGCGAGCTTTTGTAGCCCATCCGCACCCAGGCGCGTCAGTAACGGTCCCTGTGTGATTCAGCCCTTTGACAATGGCTCTGTGTCCGAGCTGACCGACCGTGGGGATGGAGACACAGGACGAAGCTTTGATTTCTAACCTGTGTTCTGTACACAGCCCTCGGGGTGCAGTTTCCCCGCGGCCGGTCTGGGCGCTGCTCCCTCGGCGGACACCCACCGGTGACACCACGCTGCTGCTGTCTGTGAGGACGTTGTGCCCCTTCAGGCGCAGGCCTGTGTTCTCCCACCGTTCGCTGCTCTGGGCCTGCCCAGTGGGCACTGCAGGCCGCCTGACAACACATCTCTGCGTTTTTAGGAAGAGAAGGTGAATTTCAAGCACAGATGTGAGCAGGCAGAGGTGGGCGTGTGACGGAACAAGGGCACTGGGAGCAGCACTGACGGCGGCAGGACGCCCCTCTGGGAACGGAGGGGGGTGGCCTGTGAAAGATCGTGCCGCCAGTGATGCTGAGAGATACCCTTAGAATTCGGTCATTTACAATTCACTGTAGAGAAGATAGAGCGCTTTCATGCATTTTGGCAGGAGAATTAGCTCCCGCCTGCTCCCTGCTCCTTGCAGCCCTGCCTGCAGGGGCTCGGGGCGTCAGAGGGCTGCTCTGGGCGTGCAGATGGGCCCCTGGCCAGGCGCCGTGCGGGGCGCTGCTGACTGCAGCCCCAGGACCCCCTTCCAGGGGAAGAATGGTGTTTATTTCTCACGTGAGGAAAACCCAGGCTCAGCGTCCCCACCAGCTGGGCAGCCAGGACTCCACTCAGAGTCTGCCCCACGGAGCCTTTCCCGGCAGGACAGCCAGGGAGCTGCTGTGACGCTGCGGCCCATCTCCGCCATGGGCGTGGCTGTGCACCCTGACACCTTGTGCACACGGGGTGGCCGCGGGCTGGCTGCCCTCGATGGCAGGATGTGCCGCAGTCAGTCCCCTGTCCTCGCCCAGGGGCTTAGGAGGCGTTATTGGAACAGGCCTTATTTGTGTGCATGTGAAATGCTTATTAGAAGCGGGGTTTTTAAGAGAGTGGTGTGGGCAGTCCCAGCCCACGCGCGCTCAGCGCTTCCCCCAGCGGCCATGACTTCTGCCCATCTGATAGACGCGGCGGGGAATCGCGGCCGCATTTCCACGTTTGTGTCTCTCATGAATGCAAGGAGCCTCTGTGTGTGTGTGTAAACACCATTGAGGTTCGCTTTGTGAACAGCCTGTGCTTTTGCCCTTATTCTCTTCAACTCCTATCTTGTTACTGATTTTTGAAGTTCGCTGTGTTGTAAGGAAATCAGCCCTTTGTCTGTAATAGGAATCATAAATGTGTTTTCCCTGTTAGTCTCTGAAAAGCCTTTTGACTTTACAGTGCTTCTTTCTTGGCAGACGTTTTTGATTTTTGTTTTCAGTCTCTCAAGCCTCTGTATGGCTTCTGGCTTCCGGCGTGTACTGAGAACGGCCTTCTCCGCCCCCCCCCCCCCCCAGCAGGACACAGAGCTGTCTCATTGCAGCGCTTTCCTGAATAGATGTTTCTGTGTTTAGGTGTTTTACTCGTCTTGAAATTGTGAGGTAAGGCCACAACCTTATTTTCTCCAGATGGGCAGCCAATAGTAGCCACGGAAACCTCAGTTTTCCTCCCACTGATTGATTTGGAATGTCACTTTGGTCAGACGCCCCAGCACGTTCTGTGTTGTACTTGCATAGAGCTCGCCGCCACCTCCGTGGCTGTGCACCAGGCCCACGCTGACCCTTGTGCCTTCACCAATCGGAGCGTCGGGGGAGGCCGGCCCTCCCTGCTTCTCCCTCTCAGAAATCCCTCGGCCACTGGCCCACGCAGAGCGCACATCCGCCGCAGCACCGGCCTCTCTGGTTCCTCAGGTGGTCCTGCTGGCACCGTTGTCCGGGCCGCGGGTTATTCCAGAAGGCCCGGCCTCTCCGGGGGAGGTTGCACAGCCCTCTGCACGCCTCTCTGCTCCCTCCCCCTCGCTCTGTCTTAACAGCGGGTTTCACGTGATCCCCTAACGCTTTCCTTTGTTATTAAGTTTACCCCGGACACTTCAGCTTTTCTGTTGCTGAAAGGTGTGGTTGTTTCTTCTTTCTGTCCTGAGAGTGGTGGTTAATGTGTCTGTGCGATGATTCTCTCCCTCCACCTAAGGGAGCTCCTCCTTTTTCATTATCGTTTTCAGGTTGATGCTCTTGGATTCTCAGTTATTTAGCATATCTGCAGGTGATGGTTTTTCTTCCTCTTTCCTGACGTTTCCCTCTCGATTCTTCTCTGATTCTTCTCTGTATCGGTGTTGGTGTTCACACGCCAGTGGCGTTTACGCTGCTGGGAGGGGCCCGGCTTGTTGATGGGAAGCAGTCCCGTGACTCGCCTGTATTCTTTCAGAATTGATACTAAGATTGGATATTGAATTTCATCAGATGCCTCCTCAGCACCTCAGGTTCTGGGACTCATCATAGGATTGGTTTTCTTTCCCCTACGGGTGTATTAATATAATGCAGTAATGAGTGTTCTAACGGTATATTGAATTATTCTTTATCTTTTGAATAATTTCACTTGGTTATGGCTTATTACTCTTTAGTTATTGCTGGATTATATCTGCTGATATTTTATTAAGGATATTTTTATTGCTATCCATAAGTGGACATTTTTCTGTAGGATGTGTATGTGTGGATTTGTTTAGAGTTTAGGGGTTCTTTTTCATAAAAAAAATATTTAGAAGGGATTCCCTACTGCTGTGCTTTGGATTAGTTTAGAACAGCTTTGGAGGTGTCTGATTCTACATAGTTTATGAAAACACCTGATTCTGATGGGTTTTGTAGGAGTCGATATGTATTTCAGGTGATGCACAGAATTCAAATTCCTTTTCTTACCTGAACATAAGGACCTGCGAAACTTTTTTAGTTTAGTAAAATTTACTCCGATTTAGGAGGTTAAACACACATGCACACACATGTCTCTATGTGTATTCATTCATGTATATGTCTCTGTATAATGCATGTGCATGTAAATGCACGCCCATGTGTCCGTCCATGTATCATGTGTGCACGTGTTTGAGCACAAATGCGTGTGTGACTAAATGTTTTTGCACTGGATTTAGGAGCCCTCTCCTGGGCGCTGGGCCCTGCAGGGTCAGGTGCGTTGGGCACAGGCTCGTGTGTGTCTGCGCCAGGATGTGCACTGATGTCTCTTAGCCCAGTTGGCAGGTGTCCCGGAAGGGCTGTGTCCAACCAGCACATGGGTGCCAGGCAGCGGAAGAAGAGGGGAGCTGAAGGCAGCAGCGCAGTGGAAGTGGTTTGGGGGTTAGGCCGCCGGTGGCACACCTCGCACGGCCTGGGCCTGGGGACTCAAGGGTGGAGGAAACACCGTCTCTGCCCTTCAAATTCACTGTCAAGTAGGAGGAACGCACCCAAGCAAAGGTGCACACTGCCACCCGGCAGCACAGGACTGGAGGTGAGCATCAGGTGACATGTAGTGAGATGGGACTGGACTGGCAGAAGGAAAGTGAGGGAACCTTCCTGGGAGGGGTCAGCCTGGGCATGCAGGCTGCCCCCAGTGTGGGGCTGTGCCCTCAAGTGGAGGGACTTGCAGTGTCCCCAGGTGGTCCTGTGCAGTCCCCACTCCCACCCGCCCCCAGGCCTACACAGCTCAGTCAGTGTGGGCAGCAGGGAGAAGAGCGAGGATGGGCGCTGTGGCTCTGCCAGTGACAGCGGGTGCAGGTGGCAGAGGACACACGGCTTGGAGAGAACTTTCCAGGTGGTCTTACGAGCCGGGGCTGTCGCGGCTCAGCGGGGGTGGGGACAGCAAACTGTAGTTTCCGTGGTTTCTGACCAGTCCGCCCCCACAGGGGCCGGCTTGGGTGGGGGCACTGTGCTCACGTGCACAGAGGGTGTGGGGCAAGGGCACTCCTGTCCCACCGCTCGGCACGTCACGGGGCTGCTACCTGACACTTGGGCGCGGGGACATTAGAGGAACCTAAGCCCAGGAGGTTTGCTCTTCAGTCCTCCATGTTCTTCTGAGGATAAGATTGCTTTGCCGCCCGCCCGCGTTCTGACGAGGTGCATCCTGCTGTGTCCCCTGCTTCTCTGCTGTGGTGGGACGCAGGGCCCTGTCCCTTCAGGTGAGGACTCTCACTGCAGGAGGGTGACCGCCTGGGCACACAGGCAGGAAGCCCAGTGGTTCCACCTAAAGGGGCACAATGAGCTTCGCAACGATGGCGATTGGCCTGCTCCCACAAACACTTGCGTAAGTTCTGTTTTGTTTTGTTTTTAAGATTTTATTTATTTATTTTTAGAGGGGAAGAGAAGGAAGGGAGAAAGAGAGGGAGAGAAACATTAATCAGCTGCCTCTCGCACGCCCCCAACTGGGGACCTGGCCCACAACCCAGGCCTGTGCCCTGACTGGGAATCAAACCAGCGACCCTTTGGTTCGCAGGCTGGCGCTCAGCCCACTGAGCCACACCAGCCAGGGCTGTACATCTTATTTTTAATTGCAAAAATGACGTGCCTGTTGAAGACAATTCAGACATTAGAGAAGTTTGTACAAACAGTAGCAGTGGGAGCCCTGCCCCCCACCCAGTGCCCAGCCGTCCAGACTGGTTTCCATTGTACTTAAGTGGGTGTGTGTGTTTGATCAGGTGGAATTGTATTATATACACCACACAGACACGGAGCGATTTCTTCCGTGACTAAACTGCAGTGCCGTGATAGACCCTGCAAGGCACTGTGTTCTTTTAATGGGTTGCCTGTTTTTAATTACAGATGCGCCATTATTTATTTTATAGTTCTTCATAGAGTTGGTCCTCGCACACCCAGCTGTCTAGCTGTGTGAGAGATTTCTGCAGGAGAAAGTTCTAGAATTGGAATTGCTGCAGCAAAGCTCTTCTGCACACTTTGAATCTTGAGGTGTTTTCAGGTGGTCTTGGCGGTGTGTGGACGTGGCTGTGGGCCCAAGGCCACCGCGCTGTCGGCTTCACCCTGATCCTGACGCTCTCCGATGCCGCCCTGTTCTCCTCCTTCATCCCTGGAGGGGGTTTCTCCCCCTGACTCACAGGAGCAGCCTGAGATAAACTCAGCTCCTCAGTTTGATCCTAGCGTGTGACTTCGTTCTCTGTCTTTCTCCTGGGAAGACGACCCACCCAGGAGTGCAGAGCTGTTCCCCTCAGTGGTGATCTGGCCCTCGGGGCGCCCACCTCTCTGCGCAAGGCCCCTGCCCTTCCCCACCAGCGTGAAATGCCGCCAGACACTGCGGGAGTCACTGGGGTCTCACGCGGACACTGACTCTGAGGCCCGCCTTCTTAGTAAATGTCAGAATTCGGTAAGGTGTTTAGCGAGACTGTGAGTGGTTTCTGTAGCCCCAGGTTACAAAGAACCATGACTCAGGGCACCGAGCGTGTGAAGTTGAAGGAATTTTTTAGCTTTCCTTGGTGTCGGTTTCTGAGCACAGAGAGCTCCGGACCCGTTTGCCTGCTCTGTGGCCGTCTTATCTGTGAGCCCCCCTGGGGGGCAAGTGAGACAGGACACTAACTGCGATTCAGGCCGTGCGCAGGATGGGCTTCGTGTCCTTAACCCTCTCGTGCTTGTCCTTGCCCTCTCGCCACAGCCCAAGTGTGACGGCCAGACCCTGCTGACGCAAGTGTGGCGGCGTTTGAACCTCATAGAATGTGACTACTTCGGCCTGGAGTTTCAGAACGTCCCGTCCTCCTGGGTAGGTGCTTCCTGTTGGTTCGGGTGTGTGGTGGGGCCCTCACGGGGCCTGCAGGTCACCAAGAGCCCTGAGCACGGCTGTCGCTGTGCAAGGAGGTGCTTCCTGCCTGGAGCGCTGCTGCGGCCCGAGCTACGCCGGTAGAGTTGGCCGCCGACGGCTGTGGAGGTGGGTCTGCCTTTCCTAGACGCCTGGTGCGCGTCGCCCTGGGTGCTCACGGGCCGGGGGCCCGCCCTCCATCCGTGTCCGTGGCCCCGCGGGTCGTGCCTCCGCAGTAACCACTTTGGAAGCAAGTGTTGAGCAAATGGTTTTACCAAACTGGCTGTGCTTTATTTTACTTAACAGACGAACCTTTAAAAGTGGGGCTTTGCCCTGGCTGGTAGGGCCCAGTGGATTGAGCGCCAGCCTACAAGCTGAAAGGTCTCACGTTCAATTCCCGGTCAGGGCACAGGCCCGGGTAGCAGGCCAGGTCCCCCGTTGGGGGCGTGTGAGAGGCAGCTGATCAATGTTTCGCTCCCTCTCTTTCTGCCTCCCTTCCCCTCTCTCTAAGACTAAATAAAATCTTTGAAGGAGTGGAGCTTTAATATTTACAGAGGAAACCATGCGATGAAAGCTGGAACCACCAACCCATTAGTTTCAAAGCTCTGTTGAAAATAAATAAATAGGTAAACAGATAGATAGATAGATAATTAATTGATTAAAAATAAGTAAAAGCGCTGCTGTGCGCTAGCTTCTGCTTTACACACTGGTCCCTGCGGGTTGTTTTCGGCGCCACGTGTGCACAGCGTTTGCCTGCTCTCTACAGACCCCCCTCAAAGGAATGGGGGTGCCACTCTGTGCATGGCAGCGCCAGCACCTGTGCCCCACGCCTGCAGGTGGGCGCATGATGCCTCCGTCCCCGGTCAGGATGGGCCTGCGTGTGACGGCGCCTGGGTCAGACCGCCTGCCCCAGCGCCGCTTGTCACAGAGGGTGCGTGGCCTGCAGCTCACTCGGGAGTCAGCAGAGGGGTGATTTAACGGACTTGTTCTCTTTCCTTAAATCCCCCTCTAGGTTTGGCTTGAACCCATGAAACCCATCATTAGACAAGTACGAAGTAAGTGCTTTTAGTAACGCCTTAAAATTCTGTTCCTTTAAGATACTCTTGTCCTTGACCCTTTAAATCCGAGGCGTCATCAGATGCTGTCACCACACGGGGCAGCTGTGAGGGGAGCGCCAGCAGCAGATGAACCTGGAGGTCACAGGGCCGCTCAGCACGGCCGTGCGGCGGGCGCTGCTCCTGCTCGCAGGTTCCAGGCGGCCTCGCCCTCAAAGACAGTGTGTGAACTAAGCGCAGTCTCTTAAGTCAGAGTGACCCTGAGGTGCTTCCTTTAGTTGGCTTTTTAAATAAAATGACCCATACTCTTCTGTAATTATAAACATAATTGCAATCATAAACATTATTTTTGTCTCTATTAAATTAAAAAATTTTCAGACACATGATAATGCTTTTGGTTCTCACATAGTTGTGTGGGCTGGCTTCCCTGCACCTTGGAAAGGACTAAACGGAGGCTGTAGGGGACAGGCCCGTCATTCACGGGTGAGCCGAGGGCATTTCGGTTGCCAGAGCCTTTTAGCAAAAACGATTCCTCTTTTCTTTTTAGGGAAATTACATGATTGTGTTATTGTAAAATTTCAATAAAGCTGAGATACTCGGGCGAGCTCTTCTTTACAGTAATTGGGTTATTCAGGGTTCGTATGATTGTGACTGATAACATTTTTCTTTCAGTGAAGTATGTAAGGAATTCAAAAATAATTTCTATTACTGCTAATCATGTGAACACCTGAACTTCTAGAAATAAAAACATTTAAAATTTTAATGTGCAGTTTCCAGCCTGTTTCTAATGTTTCCCTGAGATGCCTCCACTGAACACAAAAGTTTCTACATCTCTGTGGTGTATATGACTGGTCCATAGGGTTCATAATTCCGTGCACAGGGGGTTTCTTAATAGCATCTCACTTGGAAGGGTTTGTTCTGTCAGTCCATCTGAGAGGCCTAGCTCAAGTATATCATATCACGTGGGAAGATAGCGAACACAGAGATCGGCCGCATTTGTGACATGTACGTTTTTCCTTCCTGTAGGGCCAAAGAACGCAGTGCTTCGCCTAGCGGTAAAATTCTTCCCGCCTGATCCGGGTCAGCTGCAGGAAGAGTACACACGGTAAAGAGCCTGCTTGCACAGGGCCTGGGCTCCCCCTTGTCCCCCACAGCCCAGCTCAGGGGGTGCTCAGGGCAAGTTTATGCGAAAAATGAATGAGCCCGGCATGCACGCGACTCGTGTGTGTCGTAGTGAAAAGCAGCATTTTGGCAATTAACCCTTGCACAGACACAAATGTGAATGGGACTTGGAAGGAACATTTGTGGTACAAATTTGAGAATAAAAAATCCGGTGTTATGGTACGGTTGAACTGATGTTCTCTAAGTGAGCACAGATTTTTACATGTGCGTAGAGTTCTTAGGAATTTTGCCCACATAGTTACTTCTTCATCAACAAAATACTCTTAATTAGGAGAAGCACGAGGGACATGAGCCCTCGAGACTGGGCGTGGCAGAGCCACGTTCAAACTCACAGTTGACTCTGCAGAAATAATTGAAAGAAGACATTGAATGGTGTTTCACCTGGGCAGTAGGATCATGGACGGCTTTTCCCTGTGTTTTGTGTGTCAATTTTGTAATAAGAATAAAGTAACAACCTTAAAAACTGACTCAAAGCCCAAAGTCAGATGTAAGATGGCGGAGGGACGGTAGGAGCAGCCTCTGCGACGACATCTAGGCCTAGATGTCATCGGGACCTCCGTCACCCAGTCCTCACGGGTCACTTACCGTCGCAGAATCGCGGACTGTCAGTGTGAGGAAATGGCCCCGAGGACGACAGTCGTCACAGTGAGCACAGTGCATATCAGATACGTGACACTGACCCAAAAGCCCTGGAAAGAGTAGCTTCCAAATATAAATACACAAGGGGGCACCCAGAAAACCCAGAATTACCTTCTGGAGGGCAGGCCCCTAGTAGTCCAGACTGCCCCCACTATGTGAGTGTCCTGGGAACACATCTGAATCAGTGCACCTTCTGGCGCTGCGAGAGGCTGCATTTGGCTGCAGTGAATTTTTTTTAAGACTCAACATACTTTCCCATTTGTGATGGGTGATTTATGAGCGCACCTGCCCACACTGCTGAGTGTTCAGCAGTTTTTGGCCAAAAATGGCATGACCCCCATGCCCCACCCTCCCTATTCGCCCAACCTCACCCAGCAACTTTTTTTGTTGTCCTGGATGAAAAAAGTCCTCAAAGGAAAACGTTTTGCTGATGAGGAAGAGGTGAAACAAAAAACGCAGAAGCACTAAAAGGCATCAAAACTGACGCCTTCAAACACTTCTGAGCGGTGGGGGAAAGTCTCGATGTATTGCATGAAGTGGAGAGGACTTGGAAGGTGACCGAAGTTTAAACATGTAAGAATAAATACACCGTTTTTTATAAATAATTTTCGGGTTTTGGGGGGATCCCCCTTGTATATACCTGGAAAATGATGAGTAGCAGGAAGTGTTACCTAATTTAGCATCCTGGGCCCAGGCCATGTTTATGCAGAAGGTCCTTGTTTTATTTATGAAAAAGTACTCATTTGTGGTAAGAGAAGAAAAATGTTAAAATGAAGGCATGCAGAGTAAAAGTACAGCTCCCCTCAGTCCCTGCACCACACGCTGCCCAGGAGAGGGTCCGGTAGCGCGGTGGCCCCAGCACAGCGGCCAGCCATGCCTGGGGACTCCGGGGTGGGGGGGGTGGCGGCCCCACCCCACCCAGCGCGCATGGACGGCTTCCCTGTGAGCACACACACAGCTGCGGCCTCATTTACTAGACGTTCTCATACAGCAGCAGCATTCAGGTTCTTTCCAGTTTCTCATGATACTGCAAATGTGTCCTTGCCCACATGTCTGTGAACTCTGGAACCGCCTGTTGGAGTTGCTGGGTGAAGCGGTGCCCACCTTTACAGTTTCAGAGCGCGCACTAGAGCGTGAATGCCCACAGGGAAGAGAGTGAGGGTGTCGTTCCCCATTGTCCTTCCAGACCCCGCAGTGGCCCCCGGGCCCCAGTCTGGGCTCGGCAGTTACTGCTGGTGGAACAAACAAACAGCAGCGTCTCCCGATCGCCTTTGCCGGGTGTGTTCTCACCAGGAGTCCCTGTGCCTGAGGTTCTAGCCACGAAGTGCTATTCCTCTGCTTACAGATTCATAGCCACCCTTAAAGCCATATCTTCAGGGGCAGTTCTTTGTCACACAGCGTTGTGGGTGCGGTTCTGTGTGAAAGCAGTGAGCTGCATGGTGCTGTGGGCGGCCCGGGCCCTCGCCATGTGGCTCTGGCCCCCGTATGCTCTGAGTCGACAGCAGCCACTGCGCCCTGGGGCTGCGTGCTCTCCTGCGAGGGTACACGGGGAGTGTGTCCCGGAGCCTTCGGAGCTGACCTCTGCTGTTGTGGATTTCCTTCTAGATACCTGTTTGCCTTGCAGCTGAAGAGAGACCTGCTGGAAGAGCGTCTGAGCTGCTCAGACACCACAGCGGCCCTGCTCACGTCCCACCTCCTGCAGGGTTAGTGCCTGCCACCGGGTGCCAGCGGGCCGCCGGCGATGCCCCTGCGGGGTCACACGCGGGACAGCAGGCGGGTGGGTCTTTCGGGGGGCACGTCTGTAAGCTGAAGGGCAGCTTCTACACAGTGGCGCTCCTTAAAGCAAACAGGCCCCACGTGGGAAGCAACTCTGGGCCAAAGTCAGCACCACACGCGTCCTCTCGGGCTGTTTCTTATTCATGCCTTCACACATTTGACCAAAAACCTCTTCCATCACAAGCCAGGCAGTGACCCTGACTCGGCCCCAGAAAGAGGCCTCTTTGGGGTGAATGTCAAAGCCCCTCTAGTGAAGAGTTAGGCGTTAAACCCTAAAGGAAGAAGGAAACGTTTCCTCAGGATCTCAGAGCAAGAGACGGTTCGGCAGCGTGTGAACTGTAGTGACTTTAAAAATAAACGGGGAGAAATGTAAGATGAGGTTCTGGCGCACGGGGGTGGGCTTTGTGGGGCTCCCGCAGGCCCAGCTGGGGCCACAGAGGAGGGAATAGCCCCGTTGCTCGTGGGCTGGTGTCTCTAGAAGCTGAGCGCGGAGTGTGCTCGCAAGTTCAGCCCCGTCAGGGATGCGGCTCCGTCTGCAGCATCCTTGGTCCCTCCCTGCGTCCCCAGGCAGCACGCTGTGACTGCCTCCTGAGCAGTGGGGCTTGCTGCCTCCCAGTGACACAGGTTTCTTAAGGGACTGAGCTGTACGTGGCCTCAGGCCTCCTCGGCTGGACAGGTGGCTGTTCATGGCAGCCCTGTCTGGCCACTCAGGCAGCGGGCGACTCCGAACCGGGCCGTCTGCGGTAGGGACACAGTCGGGGGGCGGGGAAACCGTGAACAGGGACCGGGACTCGGGGTCACCGCTGGGCAAGGTCTGGCCCTGACCGGGTGCTCGGGCTGTGGTTATGGGTGAGAATGGCCTGGTTTGTAGAAAACCTACCAAAGTGCAGTTCTATTCATGCCTCTTTTCTGTGAATCTGAAATGGGCTCGAAATGAAAGTACGTTGCTTAGAATTATTCAAACTGTTTATAGCCTGGAAATTCACGGAATTAGAAAGAAACATTGTTCCCCAAGAATTTGAGAGGCCTTGAAGGGAAAGATGAATTGAAAGTAAATTGTCACAAAACAAAATAAAACCCTCCTTCTGCTCACAGGCGTCTTGAGGCAGCTCACAAACAAATTGTGTGTAAAGCTCAGACCCAGCAAGGCGCTCGCCTGCGTCTTTGTCCTCAGAACCCAGAGAAGCCTCTGCTCACCTGTCTGTGTTGCCGTCATAGCCCAGGATATTCGGGGAAATGAAACACCAACTCGTTTATTTACAGCATTCTTTTATTTAAACTCATTTTACTACAGACTTAAGATAAAAGTAGAAAAAGTTATCCTAAACCTGTAGTAAAATAATGAGTTAATATATTTCTTTATCTGAACATTAAGAACACTAACTGTGATCTCATCTCAGCGGAAATAGGCGATTACGACGAGACGCTGGATCGTGAGCACCTCAAGGTCAGCCAGTACCTGCCGCGCCAGGAGCTCTGCCTGGAGAAGATGCTGGAGTTCCACCGGAAGCACGTGTGCGTGAGACCTGGCCCCCGGCCGTCGGGCAGCCCGCACGAAGGCGCCACCTAAACCCCGGCTCCCTGGGGGGGGTGCGGTCACCCTGCTTTAGAAAAGGCTGGAAAGGAAGTCGGGCCAGGGAGGGGTGAGGACAGGAGCACAGGGCGCCGAGCCCCCGGCTCCCCATGCAGGCGCCACATGCTTTCCGGACCACAGCCAGGGACGCCTGGAGGGACTGAGGAGCAGTGGGGACAAAGGGAAGGTGACCATGCGTGGGCCGTGGGGACGCGCCGTGGGTGGGCTGTGGACGCTGCCACCACAGCCTCGTGAAGGCGCGGCAGGTTCATCCTGTGCGACGGCGCCGCGCTCAGCCCCCTGCTGCGCGGCCTGGGCCTGAACAACACAGACAGGAGCCCTGTGTGGGGGACGCGGCCAGTGAGGTGCACATGTGCTCTCACACGTCCACCCCTCACCCGAACCTCGGCGGCTTTTGCGCGTTGGGTGCGCGCTGGGCGTGCGCTGGGCATGCAGATGGGGTCGCTGTCTGTGGCGCGCATGCTGCAGTGACAGCGGGGGGGAAGGCGCTCTGTGCCAGGCTGCACGTGGTCCTTAGACACTGCGGCGAGCTGTGGTGACCCCCTTCATGGGGTGGAGCTGAGTGACGGCATGCACCCCGTCTTGGGTGTGCAGTTGGAGCCACCACTCCGTGTCGGGGTCCCGCGCACCTGGGCCACCCTCCGGAATCCGCAGTCCTGGGTGCCCTGGACTTGACACCCCTCAGATGTTGCTGTAACCTAGCTGGTAGCAGGGACAGGGCCACAGGTCCCAGGGTCACCCAGACCTGAGGACCAGGCGGCAAAGGGCCCTTTCGTGTGCCAGCCCAAAGGAGATGGTCCCTTGTGCAGCGTTTGACCCTGGAGTTGGAGGTGGGGTCCCTCCCCCAACAGAGCTAGCACTGGACACCTGGAGGAAGAGGTGGGCTGGGCCCTGGATGGACACGCCCACCTAAGCAACAGCACGCAGGGTATCAATGGCCCTGGCGTGCGGGGAGATCATGCTCTGCGGCAGATGAGTTCACCTGGGGTGGTACAGACAAGACAGAAGAGAGCAAAACCCAGGGCAGACCCCTGAAGACTTGCCTTGGGGGGTACGCACAGGAGGGGTCCATGAGCTGGAAGAGAGCCAGGGGCATGGGGACCATGTTCCCCGAGGGAGGGGCTTCAGGAAGGGGCCACAGCCCAGGCGGAGGCTCGCCAGCTGGCACCATGTGTGGGGGCGGGAGCGTGTCTTTGGGCTCAGTGACGTGACAGCGCCTGGGGACCTCCACAGCCTCAGTGAGGTTCAGGACGAGGTGGGGAAGTGGTGGCCATCTGTGAGCAGGGACCCGGAGCAGCCTACCTGTGGGGAGAGGGTTGTTCACATGTGCATGCACTTGTGCCTGTGTGCATGTGTTCCTGTGTGCATGCACATGTGTGCGGTAGGTGGCTGCTTTAAAGACTCGAAGCCAGTGAGAGGAGTCAGGTGGCCCATTTTACACGGGATGGCCTTGGGCTCTTTGCAAGGAGGACACTGCCTGCAAGCCCTCGCGGTTCTCATCTGCTGCCCGTCCACCACCGTCACCAGCAATTCGTTGCCTGTCTTCAGTTCTTTCAGCCACGCTCTGCGTAGGTCTCTTAAAGGCAAGGTGGTTCATGCTGCGCCCCATGGCCCACTGGAAGCGCCCTGCGGTCCCTGAGCAGGACAGTGAGAAAGGCTTTGCTTTACTTTCACCTCGTTTTCTTTGGCTTTTTGAGCTGCAGCAAAGGTGTGGAAGCTGCTGCCTTAGTCCCTCTGGCTGTTGTAACAGACGCCACCACGGGGTGCATACACCACAGACGTTGCTCTGCAGAGGGGCCTGGCGGGGACCCCTCCCTGGTCATAGCCTCCTCCCCGTGTCCTCGCAGGCCGGGAGTGGAAGTCTCCCTGGGGTCTGCTACAAGGGCACTAACCCCGTTCACAAGGGACCCCCCACCGTCACCTCCCAGAGGACCCCCCTCCACATACACCACAGTGGGGGTGAGGCTTCAGCATGTAAATTTGGGGACCAAAAGCATCCCGTCTCTAAGGTTCCACCCCTGTCCCCCCGCAGTTTGTGTCCTTTCCTGCAAATTATATTCATTTCACCCAAACACCCCCTCCTGTGTCCAAGTCTCTTCTGAATCAGAGGTGAGAGAGACTGGGCGACAGTTGGTCCTGAGCCATGGCCCCCCCAGCGGCGAACCTGCAAAACCAGGCGAGGATGCACCTCCAGAACTCAGTGGGGGGCCAGGCAGCGGGGGACGTGCCGGGCGCCAAGCAAGTCCAAGCCTAACGCGCCAAGTGACACTAACCCTACAGGCGCCAGCGTCACCCTCTCGGGCCGGCTGCCCAGCTCTCAGCCCCCCAACCCCCACCCCGTCCCTGCAGCAGCTCCTGCCGGGGCCCCACCCACACGGCGCCCTGGCCTGGGGTCACTGCAGCTCCAGGCAGAGGCACTGCACCCCGTCCAGCCCTGGGCCCTGGGCTGGGAGCGGGCAGCTCCGTGGGCTCCTCCAGGGTCCTGACCTGCAGAGATGCTGGCCTGTGCCGGTCCCCTCACCGAAGGTCGCTTGGCGACACCCTGAGGGTGGTCATCATTTGCAAGTCTTTACCTTCTGCTTCCTTTTTGCTTAAGAACTGCATCCTTCAGTCATTCTTGTCTTATGGTGTCTGACCCCGAGCGGTCAGGAGCCAGGCGGCACCTTCCCGTGGCTGAGAAACAGCTTCTTGGCTCGCAGGCCCCGCCCTCACGGAGCTCAGCCGGGCCAGCCAGGACGTTTGCAACCGACAAGAAGGGCCGCCTTCTCCCCAGTTTCCAAAAACATTCCTCCTTGCCATCGGAGGCGTCCTGGGCATGGCCCCGACCGTCCTGGTCTGTATAACACACGCTCGTGGTGGCTGAGGTTTCTCTGAGAAGAGCGGGCTTTCTCTCCACTCCCTCTTTTCTGTCTGAGTCCCCGGAATCACCCCGATGCCCCCAGTTCTAGCAGGCACCTCAGAGCTCTTCCAGCCTCCACCCATCTCCAGTCACCAGTGTCCAGGCTGGGACTCCTTAGAAAGTGGTGAGGTCACACAGGGTGTCCTTTCTGTTGAGGATTTACGAAAATAGGAGTCAGTAGTCGGCTCTCGATATCAAACAAAAAATGGAAATCCCAGGAATGGCGTAACGCAAACCTGTGTGCCATTCTTCAAGGCCTGAAAGCTCAGGTGTCTGGGAGTCAGTAGGCAGAGGCGGGTTCAGGTCGATGGAGGCCTCGGGCACAGAAGAAAATATTGGGCCCCTTAAAAAAAAGAAGAGAGACAGGTAAAATAAAGATACATGTTAACCATATTTATGCAGCGTAGTAACGAAACCAAACAGTGTCAGTAGAAAAAAAGTGTAAAGTTGGGGTTTCGCGGGGCCCTCAGAGGTCAGGGCCCAGGGCGCGCGCCCCGTGCACCCGCTGTTAAATCCACCTCTGTCAGTAGGAGACAAAAAGTTGTTCATGGACAGTCTCCCGTGGGGGGTTCCGGCCAGGGCGAGGGTGCTCGTGAGCAGGACACTCCTCCCTGTGCCAGCTGCCCCGCTGGAGCGCGGCCCCATCCTGGCGGCAGCGGGAGCGTGGCCATGCCTGGTGGCCTCGAGGAGCACGTGGCACGTGGCCAGACCCGCAGCGCAGGGCGTGTTTGTGCTCAGTCTCCTGGTTTCCTTCTCGGGAGAGTGTGTCTGCTGTTCGGATGCGACGTGGGGCAGCAGCTGCCAGTGTCCGCCTGTCCTGTGTGCATGGCCCTTGTCACGCTGAGACAGGGTCAAGGCTGAGCATGGCGAGGGCAAAGGAAATGCCCGCCCGAGGGTAGGTGGACAGCCACAGAGGGCGAAGACGGTCGCTCTGTGCATGTGGCGGGTGGCACTTGTCATGGGCAGTCACAGGCGGGACGGCCAGCCTGTTTCCCTCACTCCCCGTCGCCCCTGTGATGGCTCAGCTCTCAAAGCCAGCTGTTTCCAGTGCTGTGACCCTGCTGTCTTTTACCACAGGGGCCAGACACCTGCCGAGTCGGATTTCCAGGTGCTGGAGGTGGCCCGGAAGTTGGAAATGTACGGCATCAGGTTTCACAAGGCTTCCGACAGGGAGGGGGCCAAGATTAACCTGGCTGTGTCCCACATGGGAGTCCTCGTGTTCCAGGTAGGGACCAGGGCGGGGGCGAGGGGTTGGTTTTCACAAACATTGGTAAATTTTTGTTCCAGTGAATAAGGTCTTGGACTTGGCAGGGAAGTTTTCATGTCACCTGATCTGACGTCTCACCCAGCAGACAAGTTGTCTTCTTGTCCTTGACTTCACTGTCACGGAGCCCATGCCCCTCAGGGCACCTGGTCATGTCCTGCTGTTCTTCTCCTGTTGCAGCAAAGGTCCCCCCCCCCCCCCAGAGCCTTGTACCAACATGCGGGCCCTTCCCTGGAGCGGCCTCCAGGTGTGGTCTGCAGGAGGACGAGACAGAACATACTAGAAAATAACGGAGGTGCTGCATGTGGTCCTCTGGAATTTTTGTATCAGCTGCGTTTGGGCAGATAGCTGTGATTGGGCACTGAGTTCTCTCTGTCGTTACGTGTCCCGGGCTCCAGCTGGAGACGCAGGCCCTTCGGGTGTCAGAGACTGTGGGCAGCTCCCCATCCTGCCCACCAGGTACCTGTCACCGTCGGCCGCGGTCTCCGCTCAGGAGTGCTCTGGCCCCTGGCCTGGCAGACTGTGCGCCTGCCCCCCTCGTTCCAGAACCTGGCGCGTGGCCCTTCCTGCCTGTGCCCGCCTGCAGCAGCTGGTCTGCACGGCTCCCGGCTCGGGCGCGCTTTCTTTTCTTCACGTCGCTGCCAGATCTCAATGACCTGTCAGAAAAAAGTGTGACTTTGAGTTTAGAATGTTGTGTTATGTCCTGCACTAGATGTAACGAGAACAAGAAAATTCGCTCTAGAGACCTTCGTGGCCACACCCTTCCTTCAGGCGGGTGGTCGTGGGCCCTGCACCTGCCCACTCTGGTCCCTGTCCCAGCGTCACAGGTTCTGACTGCATATGCATCCAGACCCAGCCGTTGTCACTTTTCACCTCTTAGAACCAGAGGAGGCTGGAACAGCGAGGGCCTAGAGACTTCCAGAGCAAAGATGGCTGATTGAATTTATTTCTGCTCCAGAATGACAGAGGAACTTTTTTCTTTATAAGTTTAAATCAACAAGAACAAAGACTGGAAAAAGGAACCACAGAAGATGAGGAGTGTCAGCACAATTCTGGAAGTTAGGAAATGGTCAATGTGTGGAAAAGACTGGAATCCAGTGGCCTGTGGAGGGAAAGCTGGGAGCAGGCCGCTGTGTCCCCAAGACAGGGCAAGGGCACCTCTCCACTGCCAGGAGCAGGCTCGGACTGAGAGCGGAAGCCTGCTTTCGTCTGTCTGTGTGTCCGTGAGGACCCTTGCAGCCCCACATCTGAGCCAGAGCAGCCTCTTCTTCTCCAGGGTGCAGCTCAGAGGTAGAGGCGTCTTGCCACACTGATGGGGACAGCCTGTGACCTAAATGTGGCCACGGGCACCCTGACCGGTGTGGCTCAGTGAGTGGGGTGTCGTCCCACAAACCGAAAGGTTGCCAGTTCAGTCCCCAGGCAGGGCACGTGCGACAGGCACCCGATTGATGTTCCTCCCCCTTTCTCCCAGCCTGCCCCTCTCTCTGGGATCACATTTTTAAAATAGCTTTTTTAAAAAGCACACAGTGTGCCAACAGTCTGTAATGACACACAGGTTTTGTCCCCAGCCACACTGCTAGTTTGATGACTAGGGTTACAGAGCAGTGACTTCAGCGTTTTCCATCCGAACACGATAATTACACACACATGCGTTTTACCGTTTTGTTTATATTTTAGTCATTTGGTCTGAATGTGGAGCATTTCTTTTTCTCTTTATCTTTTATGACACTGTCAGTGTTGAAGAGCACAGTCCTGTCTTGTTTTTAGCAGACCGTCCCTCGCTGTGGCTTGTTGGCTGTTTTCCTGTGATTGCATCCAGGTGACACATTCCCAGCTCGACCACCGCCTAGGTGACATCATGTCCTCCCCAAGGTCACACCTGAGACACCGTCAGGCCTCACTGAGGCTGTGACTCTTGCTCTGGCGTTTCCAGTTCTTCCGTTGTACCCTCAGCAGCTTTTCCCTAGTGAGCAACCCGCCAACACACCTGAGACCGTTCGGGCAGCCGGTCCCTCATCTGAGTCCCCGGACCAACAGCAGTGACGAAGCTGAGCCTGCACGCTCCAGGCGCCGGCCCTTCCAAACCCTCGGGCAGCCCAGCAGCCTCGCCCTGGGAGGACTGATGCCAAATTGCTGGGACAGGGAACCATGGAAGACACAGCCACAGCGCCGGGATGGGGGAAGGAGAAACAGAACAACACAGAGCTGTGCCGTCCTCAGAGGACACGCTGCGCGCTCCCCCCCCCCCACCACCAGCTTGGCAAAACCACGTGCTCGACACTGTCCGCCCATGAGCACCGGGCTCCCCTTCACCACACGGGAGCGCCCGCGTCACTGCCGGTGCAGTCCTGGGCTGTAGGCCGCTGCGCACAGGTGCGGGCGCCGTCTGTCCTCCCTCGGGACGCAGCCTTCGAGATGGGTTGTTACGTGGAGAAAAGACTCAAAGCTGTGTGCCGTTTGCTTCGGGGAAAAGAAGGAAAACCGTCTGCGCGCACACGGTTCGTTCTGCTCAGAAGGCTGGCGGCCTCCAGGAAGGAGCCGGCGGCTGGTGGGCTTCAGGAGGAGCTGGAGGGCAGACTCCCCGGTGGACTCATTTTCGGAGCCTCTGGCGTTTGAACCTTGTTAATGTATTTCCTGTGTGACATTTCTGGAAAGCCTCGCAGAAGTCAGAGAAAACCTCGTGTCTCTGAGACGGGAGCGGGATGGGGTCCCGGGACACACGGGCGGGCGAGGGCAGGAGCACCAGCGCTGGCAGCGCCGGCATGTAGGTGAGACAGAGGCTGACAGGTGGGGGCAGAGGCGCAGGAGGTGCAGCAGCAGCCCCGCCCTGTGCCCGGCATCCTGGGGCAGGAGGCGGGCAGCTGCGGGCCTGTCGAGGGGCGCCAGGTGGGGAAGAGCCCAGAGCTGGAGCCACGAGCTCCCAGACTGCAGGCGCCTGCGCAGTGGCTCCTCCTGAGCAGAAGAGAATTGGGGGCGTGGGGGGGCTGGACGGCCCTCCGCTGTTGCTGCTTAGTGCTTGGGTTGTTTTGTCTCACTTTTTGTTTGTTTGCTTGCTTGTTTTTGAGAACAAGTTTGAAAACTCCAGTATTTTATCTTGAATAGAAGTTCGAGTAATTTAGCATTTGGGCCATATTTTGGGGGCTAGGACTCTTCGGTCTTATTTGGACCCTGGCACGTATGTCTTGGCTCTGAGGACATCTCTTAAATCAGGAATCTTTTAAATTAAGATATACGTCACAACCAGAAGATTCACCACCACTTTAAAGTGTGCATTCAGTTACTTTAATATATTTACATTTCTGTGCAACCATCACCCCCCGCCCCATCCCAGGAGATGTAATCGCTGCCACTCTACTGCTGGCGGCAGCCCCCCAGCCCCCAGCCACCTCCCACCGGCTTCTTGTCTGCACATCCTTCTGGATGGTCCATGGAGCCCAGTGCAGTGCGCCCAGCCTTTCGCCCTTGCCCTCGCAGGTGGGCCATGCTGCGCCATGCGTCAGCGCCTCCCACTCCCCTGGCTGAGGGTCTTTCCAGTCTCTGAATGGAAAAGGTTCCTGTCTTGCTGTCCCCTGGCTCCAAAATGCAGGGAAGCAGAAGTGGCCGTGACCATTGAGAGCAGAAAATGCCAGGAAAGTATGTTTTACACTTACATGTTTTATGTTGAAATGATTTCAAGTTACAGGAAAGTTACAGATGCAGAACAAACAGATCCTCCACCCCAGACCCCACCCCATCAGATCCTGCAGCTGCCCCGGGCTGAGAGCCTGCGCTGCACGGCCGCCACGACTGTCTGGTCCCTGCAGTCAGAGCATTCTCTCCTCCCGTGGGCTTCACGGCCTTGCTGCTGTGGGCGTTCCGCAGACCGGGGCGGCTGCAGCAGGGGCTTGTCTGGGACGGGCCTCAGGCTCAGCTTCCCCGGCAGGGAGACGGCAGGTGTGGTGTCGCACCGGGTGCAGCCTGTGCTGTGGCCCACGGGGTCCACGGGTCGCAGGACGTCCGCCTACCCCACTGTTGTGGTGTCAGCCGCGACCAGTGGCCACCCGGGTTTCCCTTTGGTGATCAGCAAGCATGTTGTGGGGAGAGACGGGGAGACTCTCCCGCCGCCCAGTGGGAGCAGTGTCACGGCTGCCTCACGGCGACTTTGTCGGTTCCGTTTTTATTTAGTTTCTTGATGGATTTATGAATTTGTGATATAATCGCAGTAAATTCAAATTATAATAATCCGGTTTATAATCTGATATTTAGCCATCTGTTCTTATCATTATTTTGATCTTTAAATTGTCTCACATTTGGCCCTGGCTGGGGTGGTTCAGTGGATTGAGCACTGACCTGTGACTCAAGGGGTCACCGATTCGGTTCCCAGTCAGGGCACAGGCCTGGGTTACAGCCTGGGTCCCCACTTGGGGTGGGTGAGAGGCAACCACACATGGATGTTTCTCTCCCCCTCTTTCTCCCTCCCTTCCCCTCTCTCTGAAAATAAATAAATAGAATCTTAAAAAACAAAAACACTAAAACAAACCTCATCCTTGTATAAAAATAGTCTCACATTTGACCACTGGAGTCCCTTCAAGCTGGCTCCTGTGTCCTTGTCACATGTCCCCATCACTTTTGAGCACTGGTTCACTTCCTTGCACAACAGAGTATTCCAGGTTCATTTTCTTCCCGCCCTGCCGAACCCTGGAGGACTGCAGGGCGCCGGTCTGCTAGGTGGAGAGCAGCCCTGAGGGGTCTGGGTGACGAGTGTCCGGAGCCCAGCGTCCAGGGCCGGAGCTGCCATACCGTCCCTTCCTCCTGAGACACGTGGCTCTGAGGAGGCCACCAAGTTATCTTTCTAAAACAGATAGATGAGTGTGTAGTAGTAACATTTTAATTCAGAGTCATTCCAAATGTAGTTGTAAAATACCAAGCAAGGTATCTGGCAGGGAGGTACTCAAACATTCTCCAGCTCCTACAAAACTCTGCAAGCCTGCGTCTGGATTACAAACGTGTTCCTAAGTGTCCTTCTCTTGGATTTTAGGGCACCACCAAAATCAACACCTTCAACTGGTCCAGGGTCCGGAAGCTCAGCTTCAAGAGGAAAAGATTCCTTATCAAGCTCCACCCAGAGGTCCATGTACGTGGTTTTGAGCGGTCGTTAAATTGTAAGAGCATGTGTTCTGCTGGGATAGTGAGGTATTTAGTTATTCCACAGGTCGTTCCCGTGTGAGGCACACAAGAATTTAAGGGCTGGGGTCCGCAGGGCTCCCCTCAGTCTGCCCAGCAGTTCCCTGGGCGAGTGCCGTGTGGGGTCGCGGCCCCGGCGGGGCTGGGGTGGCCTGAGAACACGCCTGTCTGACAAGCCCCCGGGGCTACTGCAGCTGCCAGACGGTAGGTTCTCAGCATCCGTTGGGGTGGGGGGGCAGAGGGGCTGTCCCCACGTTCTTAGGCATCGGTGACTCAGAAATGTGCCCTTTAGTTGCTCTAGTCATAGGAACCTTGATTTTCAGAAAATAAAGGTTCCTTTCATTTGAGATTATCAGTCAGTAAAGTAGTAATTGCACATGACTTTACTGAAAGGCGTAAAATGGGAAAAGTACATGTCTCTACAGTTCTGTTGCCAAATTCAGTACTTCCACCTGTTCAGATATTTTCCAGAGTTCCTCTGAAAAGGTAGGAAAAGCAGAGAATTAGGGCTCAAGACACCACAGCAGCTGTTCGCTGGAGAAGCATAGTATTACGTCCCCGGGCACTTAGATCCTTAAGGCTAATTCGAGGAGTCCAAGTAGTCAGATCTCTCCCGGAAGGAACATGGTGACATGTATCCCAAGGTGAACTGTGCATCATCCCTGAGCTCGGGGTGGCCTTTCCAGGAGTGACGCTGAGAGGTGACGCAGTGGCTTCTTCACGCCAGAGGCTGTGAGCGTATAGAACTACATGCCCTGCACATCCAAGGCACCCCCACCAGTCCCCAGGAAAGTGGCACCATAATAACACGCGTGTGTGCCGGCCACGTGGACGGTGCCCCGGTCTCTCTGTGGGAGTGTTCGCATTTGTGTGATGCTGGCCGGCTGCGTGTTCTCATATGTATAGAGAAGTGTGCGTGTGTACACTGCACCTTTCTTCTCTGAAATGGAGCCTTCACAGACAACTTCCAGGGAAAAAATCTTCCTTATGTTTAACTTCAGGATAGCTTGTTATCTAAGCTGCTTCCTACGTTTTATGTTTGAATTAGTTATCGGAACCTTTGTATTTGTTTCTAGGGGCCGTACCAGGACACGCTGGAATTCTTATTGGGTAGTAGAAATGAATGTAAGAACTTCTGGAAGATTTGTGTGGAGTATCACAGCTTTTTTAGACTCTTTGATCAACCGAAGCCAAAAGCGAAAGCTGTCTTCTTCAGCAGGGGCTCCTCCTTCAGATACAGGTGGGCAGCCCCACGGCCACGGGCTCCAGCTGCTGCGTGGAGCTGAGAACAGAAATACCCCTCGTCCAGAAAAATGCCGTGAGGCGCTTCAGAGGGCTGCATGCAGAAGGCAGCTGCTGTCGAAACTGGAGAAAGCATAGCAAATAAACTAGGGGGAAAGTTGATTTAATAAAAACTTTGTTTAGAAAATCGGTGATGCTATTTACAGAGCACAACTTTAAAATGTATGTGCAGGTTTATGAGGAAGGATGGGCGAGTCTTCCTGTCCTTTGCCTCTGTGGAAGATGCACGCTGCCGATTCCCGTTGATTCTTTGCTTTTAACACCGACCCTCTGTCCACAGTGGAAGGACCCAGAAACAACTGGTAGATCACATCAAAGACGGCGCAGTGAAGAGGACTCCGTATGAGAGGTAAGCTCCGCGGTCTTCAGACGTAAAGGTCGTGCTTTAAAAACTAATATTTTAACTCTTTCAACCTTTATTTGAATAGAAGTCATTTCAACTACATAAACTTGTATTTTGACACTTGAGTTCTATCTCTTGCATTTTTAAGGTAATGGATTTGTAATGTCTTTGTACCCTTAACTGTGTGCAGGTGCGGCCTTTACTTTCCCGTCCGTGCAGCTTAGAGTCTGTGCGTTCACACGCTATGGTGAACTTGGGGTCTGGACACCCACCTGTCCCTTTGCACGTGGAGTATTTCCTTCAGTGTGAGAGGACGCCTGTGCCTCTTCTCGGACGTGTGTTTCTTGTCCTCTGGTCTCGTTTCCGTCCCCCTGCCCGTTTCTTGTCAGACGCCTCTGGCGTGTTCCCCGAGCCTCGGCCACGTTTCTGTGCGAGCGCTTCTCGGGGCGCAGGGTCCACGGGGCTCACCGCTCGTTCTGTTTGCAGGCGACACAGCAGGACGCGGACGCCCGGCTGCGCTCCGACTGCAGGCGTGCCAAAGCAGGTGAGTCCATCCTGGACCTGCACTCTTTCAGGAAACAGTCGGGCAGCGTTGCATCGAGAGTCTTAAAAGTCACGCCAGCTGAGGGAAATGATTTCCCTAATCAGGCTGATTCCCTGAGTGGGGTCCTGGTGATTTTGCTACTGAAGGCTGAAAACCAGGAAACAAATTTCTCTCTCTCTCTCAGTTGGCATAATTACAACTGTATTAAAGCACAAATGTAGGTGCCACAAGCACTTCATAGAAAACACTTGGCCACAGTGTCCCAGACGTGGCAGCAACTCTGGGCCACTGCCAGGGGCGTGGCCTCCTCTTCACCGTGGTCTCCTCCTGTGTCACCTTGACCTTCATGGGCGAGTGTGTTTTTAGGGAGAACCTCGCTCTTTTCGTGGAATATAATAACCATTTGCTCATGGAGCTGCGTAGTTTCATACTTAAAGCTTCTCACCCTTGCACAGTCTTCTTTTTTGTTGACAGTTTGTCATTTATTCCGTTACAGTGTTTTCAGAAGGTTCACCGTACCTCCTGTATTAGAGCTCATGGATCCCAGACTTTTTTTTTAATTGAGTTCCTTAAATAAAAACATTCTTTAACTCTTGTAGGTATGTTTCCTATTTAGGAATTCCTTGTTAAGTCAGTTGTAATTAAACTAATTTATTTTTGTTTCTTTAACAAAATTCAAATTTATAAGTAGGTTGAATAGTCTTAACATATCAGTTTTGGTTCTCTGACAACTTTTTTCTTCTTTTTAAAAGATTTTCTTTATTTTTAGAGGAAAAGGGAGAGCGAAAGAGAGGGAGAGGAATGTCACTGTGTGGTTGCCTCTCACACGCCCCCAACTGGGGACCTGGCCCGCGCAACCCAGGCCTGTGCCCTGACTAGGAATCGAACTCGTGACCTTTTGGTTCACAGGCCAGCACTCAGTCTGCTCAGCCCCACCAGCCTGGGCTGATACTGTCTTAAAAGCCACAAGAGAATGTTGACTGTGGTTGAGTAAGAAAGCATCTGAAGCAGACTGATCTTAGGGGCGGTGGTCTCCTAAAAGCCTAGTTGCTGTGCCTTCGCCGTAACGTCCACCTCACCAAGTGTCCTGCCCCGTCACTCAGCTGTCTGGTCATTTGTGGCCCAGACACCCTCCTGCTGTGTGTGCACACGCGGTGTGGGGCATCCTGGAGGCCCAGCGAGCGCTCGCTCCGTGTCCGGGCTGCCTGGCCGCTCTGGCCCTGCCCTCAGCACCTCTGCTCACGAGCCTCTGCCCCCATTCTGGGGCTGCTCCAGCTCTTTCCTGAGGCTTTGGGCTCTGGGCCACCTCATTGCCTGTGTGACCGTCCCGCACACCTCACCCCCGGCGGGGGCGCCCGGAAACAGGAGTGCGGGGGCCACAGGTGCCACCTCTCCTGTCAGCGGCCCACTGTGGGGTCTTGTTAGCTGAGTGGCTGGCTCACTTCCTCTCAGCCGTCTTCACACCCCCGCAGGAGCGTTCTCATGGGACCTCGGGGAGACGCGGACAGCAGGCAGCCAGTTTCCAGGGAGGGCCGTTTTCTGTGCTTCCACAGAGAAGGGAATGGAGAGGTCAGGGTTATGACCAGAGGACCAGGGTCCTTCGGGAGTCCTGTCTGCGTGACAAGTCCAGCAGGAGGGGAGCGACCGAGCCCTCCTCTGTGGGCGTGGCCGGTGTGGCGATGTGAGGGCTCTGCTGCTTTCCCGTGGTGACCTGTAAAACAACGTGCCTCTCTTCTTAATTCTGGTCCCCAGAGCATCTCCTTCACCGAGGGTGTGAGGACGTCTCTGTCCCCGTCGTCAACACACGCCGCCTTCTTCTCAGCGCCTGCCTCCCCCGGGGCCCCCCCCAGCCGGCCCGAGGTCACGGACAGCTCCGGCTCCCTGACGGAGCCCCCGGCGCCCCACGCCGCGCGGCCGGCTGCAGAGAGGAGCCGCGGAGCAGTGGAAGGCCCCGACGTGCCCCAGGCCCCGCCCCCCGGGCCCCCCACGCTCCAGCCTTGTCAAGGTGTTGGGTTTTGTCATGTTGTGCGGAGTCGCAGCCCCAGCAGTCCTGGGGGTCAGGGTCGCAATGCCTTAGACCGGGGAGCAGGGGGCGCCGGCAGGGAGCACAGGGCTGCTGGGCAGGAGGGCCGTGGGGAGAGGGCCGTGAGCCAGGGCTCCTTTTCCTCCCCGGGGGGGTACCTGTGTGGCTGGCAGGGCAGTGGGGGGGCCCCCGTTTTCACATTGACAAGCATCCAGCTGCAGGTGTCCGAGGAGTTTATAGATGACGACCCGGCAGACATCTCTTTCTTTGCCGGGGGCTCTGAGGCCTTCTCTTGCCCGTACGGCGGCCTGGCCCTGCTGGCCCCTCCGCGCGGCCGCCCAGGCTCTGCCCCGTGCAGCCCAGACAGGTACCCCGCCGAGGCGGCGCCCGAGGGCCCAGGGCACGGCTTTGCGTTCGGGGGAGACGGTGGCTTTGGCGGCGTGCACCCCGCAGACACTTCGGCGCTGCTGGAGGTGAAGGCCCAGGCCAGCCTGATGCAGAGCCTGCTGAGCCCGTCGGAGAGCAGCTCGCTCAGCCACCTCCCGCCGCTCAGCCTGTCGGCACACACGCCCAGCTCCGCCCAGCGGTCTGCGGCCAGCTCCATGGCCAACTTCCCGGCCTGCTCCGTGCACTCCGAGGCCAGCTCGGCCTTTCAGTTCTCCGACCTCCTCGACCAGTTAGAGCAGCTCAGCTGCCCGCCCACGACAGCGGACGACTCCGGCAGCTCGGACACTGACTCCTGGGGCTCCGAGCCCGCGGCCCCCCTGGACGTCAGCCTGTTTTTCAGCCCTTTTGCACAGAGCAGTGGGGAGAGGGGCATTTTCGATGTGCAGAGCAGCGTGAGGAACGTGAGTCCAGGCGAGCGGGTGGATAAGAGCCCATGCTGAGTGCCCGGCCTGCGCACGCTGCCCCCACCCGCTCGGCCCTGAGCTCGGATCGTGGCCTTCGCGTCCGTAGCCAGGGGGTCTGTCTTCTCCTAATTCTCTTGATCAGTTATTCTGTTTTGAATGTCACAGACTTAAAACTTTTACTTGGAATGATGGTTAAAACTAGGCATCAAGTTTAAAATAGTGTTTTCCGCTAGTCCCTTGAGACCGGGAGAACTAGTCTCTCGGCCTTTTCTGGTTCTGCCGGGATCCAGCGGAGAGCCGGTGCTGCCACTGTGAACGTCACACAGTCTGGTGCGTGCTGATCTGTGGTGGAACGTGTGTAGTCTGCTTCCTGGGGCTGCTTTGTAAAAGGGGTCACGCCGCCCAGATCCATCAGGACAGAGGCTCCGACTGGATTGTCCAGCACTGCGCGGGGTCCCGGGGGAGCCGAGTCCTCGTGGCAGGCTCCCTGGGACTGCCCGGGCATCCCAGTGCCAGGGATATTGTCCCATTAATGACTTCAGGCTCAGAGAGGGTGCTGTTCAGATAGTGGGCTTGGAGAGGGTTGGTTTAAAATGCAGCTGAACTGTGTCCTTCTGTTGAGCTTATTTGGGGTGTCATAGGTGTTTGGTTGCAGGGAAAGAAGAGCCAAACCAGACACACGGTTGGCTTGAGAACCGTGTCCTTTGGACTGAGGGAGTGGGTTCTCTACAATGAGCAAGCACCCCAGGGACCCCGAATGCCAAGGGGCTCCCTCCTCGGGAGCGTTGTTCCCGGTGGGCTAGGGGCCGTGTGATGCGTTGCTGCCGGCCATGTCTGTGGCCCAGCACGGACACAGCTGTCCCGGGCCGTGGAGCAGCCGGGCCGAGGCGGCGGTGTGGGACCAGGTCCCCACCGCTGCTGCAGGAGGGCCGGGTGCTCCCGGCTGCCATGCCCTGCCCTCCAGCCGTTGAGTCCAGGGATTTGGTTTTGTTTTTTGGGTTTTTGTTGTTCATCCTTCCTGTTCTTGCCTAGGGCAGCAATACCACATTTAAAGGTTCAATTTCTTCGAAGTCCCCCTGTGACTGGAAGCCTCTGGCCTCCGCTCCTTGTGAGGCTGTGACTCTGTGTCTGGGTGGGTTTCTCAGCGTGACCCAGGTGCTCAGGGACTCAGTGTGGCCTGGGCCTCTTGCGAGGGACGGCCTCTCTCTCCTCAGCAGCGCCGGGCAGCACACCCAGGGCAGCTCCCGCAGCCTCGCCCCGCCCTGATCTGGGCCGGTGTCTGGGATGCGGGGCTGCTGCTCAGCCCCTCGGTCTCCGTCCCCCTTCTGTGAGCCACAGGGCGCTGGGGGCACCCGCGGGGGCCCCTGGCCTCTGAGCAGAGACGGCACGGCTCTGACGGGAAAGGTGCTGTCAGCAGCTGCTCATCGAGGAGCCTGTTCGGGGCATTTTGTTTCTGCTTCGTGTCCCCCAAAAAGCAGACCTGGGGCTGGGCTGGGGAAGACTGAATGTGCTGTGTCTGGAACGGTCCTCTTAGGCCACAGCTGTCCTGTGCGGGCTGCCCGGTGACACGGTAAACTGGCACGCTGTCCTTTTCTTCTTAGGGGACCCTCACCAGTGTCTGAGCAGGAGGACAGGCACTGCGGGCAGGGGGCCATTTGCAGAGGAGGGGACGGGAGCATGAGGACCGGACGTCCCCGAGCACCCGTGTTCCCGCAGCGTGACCGCACCCTGCCCTTTCCTTCTGTCTCTGAGCTGCAGGTGCGCGGGTCCCTGGCTTGCTGATGATATGCCTCCGAATTTCTCTGCATATCTGAGACGTAGTCCCACAGTCAGTCACGCAGACCCGGGAGCCCTCAGCAGCACCAACACCACGGTCAGGCTTAGCTCGGCCCCCATCTGAAGCGCTTGTCACCATCCAGCTTGTTCAAGTCAAGGTCCCAGTGCCACCTGCTTGTCGTACGTGGCTGGGAGCTCTCAGGTCCCCTGTCGCTAGAAGGCCCCCCTTCTGTGCCCGTGGCTTGTGGAAGACGGGGACCCTGCTGGTGACAGCTTCGTGTTCAGATCCAGGTTTAGCTTTTTTGCAAGACCTGGATGAATTTTTAAATTTTACTTTCCAGTGTGTTCATGACATTTTTAAGTTTACAGCCTTTTCTTTATAGTGAAATTATTTTAAAATCAGCTGTGGCTTCTCTGCTCACTGCTCACAACTCTGAGGGCTCATACCCCCCCACCACCGAGGACTCCTTTTAGAACAGGGCAGGGTGAGCCCAGAGGAGCGCATTTTCTGCTCACATCACAGCTTTCTCCTTGTGGCTGGTCACTCAAGCCGTGGCCCTGTTCTGTTTGATCCCAGTCAGAGACGGTTTGTGGGAAATATTCCTACATCCCCAATAGTCCAAACTGAGGGTCACTAGGCCCTGAACCCGCCAGCAGCTGCTGGTCATGAGAGACCTTGTGTCACACAGCAGTGCCACCGGGGGAGGCGGCCCCATGTGCCTGCATGATGGTAATTGCCGAGACGTGAGGAAGCGTGTAGACTCTAAACCACGCTTCTGACATCGGCAGCCCGCTGCCAAGCGTGAGGCTGAGACGCGCCCGCGAGGTGTTGGCTTTCCCTTTGGTCCGTTGTCTTCTTAGCTAAACCGGGGCCTCCCAGCTGCGGCCCAGCGTTGCACCGTCCCCGGCTGCCAGGCCCTGCAGGTGCGCCTGGGGTCCCCGCTGCATCCACCTCCAGGCGTCACCCTGCTTTAGGTAGGACCTTCCTTTATATTAACCACCAAGTCCAGTTTGTAGTTAGCTTTTAAACGCAGGTGCGGTACATAAGCAACGTGCGGACGATCAAGCCGGGCAGCGCCTCTCCCCTGAGCGCAGTCAGGTGAGGGTTCCCGTTTCCACTGAGCGCACATTTTAAAAACAGTGGGAATGACAGAGAGGCCGCAGCCCATGCAGAAGGGTTACGACGAAAGCATTTACCCTGTGGGTCATGTCAGTTCAGACACCCTCTGAGTTGCTTGGGCGCCCCGCTCAGGGCAAGCGCCCCGCCAGCAGGGCCTGGGAAGAGCCCGGGCTGCGGTGATGGCCTGTGGTGCCGTGTTCCTACGTGTGATATGTAGGTGACATTTGATGCCAAATCCTGTGTCTTCACAGTATGGTCATTCCTTCGTGGTTCGTGGAACCTAAAGAAATCCGTTACTAGCACGATCACTTTATAGACGAACATGGTAATGCTTTCTCAGGCACTTAAAATTAAGGATTTTAGCATCTGTCCCCAAGACCATGGAGTCTTACTTTGCCGGGGTTGGGCTTGGCCCTTGTCCTGAAGGTACAAAGCTTGTCACCGGTCACGGTGGGGGCCACTGTCGCCCCTCTCGTCACACGGGGCCTGGTGTGCCCCCAGGTGCTGTCTATGCACGGAGGCATCCATCCACATTCCCCTAGAAATGGAGGGAAAAGGAACTGGCATTTTGTTACACTTTGAACTTGTTCTTTCTTTAATGAGACATTATTTTGCCTAGTTTGTGGTACTTACAAAGCTTGTTTTCTATTGAAATTGCCATTTATAAATCTGCAGATATGTACTAATTCAGAACTTTTTAAATTGTTTATTCAATAAAATAAGGAAATATTTACTATGACTTTTTAAACGGGCTTTCAGCTTTCTTTCTTTCCCTCTACTTGCTTACAGTTTTAATTTACGTAATTCAAGATTATTTCACATGATAAATAAATCCCTGAAACAGCTACGGGTTTTTTACATCTTCCTAGATGTCTCTCACTTCGTAGGCTTCTGAGCAGCAAGCAGGCGCCTGGTTGCTGCACAGCATCTGTTTCAGAGGCGGGTGATGGGCCCCGGAGGCCGGCAGGGGCAGGGGCGGGGGGGCGAGGGGTGCTTTCCTACGAGTCAGCCCTCCTTCGGTGCTGCCGGCCGCGTGGCCGCGGGTCTGGACGCTCATAGGTGGCTCGTCCCCCTCCAAGCCTGAGGCTCTGGCCCAGGGCAGCCTGTTTGCAGCCGTGGGGGCAGCCACGAGCTCCCTGTGCTCATCACGTGCTCCTGGCTTCTTAATTCTGAAAAGAGACCAGTGTTGCCTGTCCCTCCCGCCCGCTAGAGCCCGCCCTGCAAACCCCCTGACCCCGCGCGGCTGCTGCTCAAACTCTGGGCGGGCCTTCCCTCCGTCCCCGAGCTTGTTTCCCACAGGCTAGCGCGCGTTCTGTGGCCTCCCTGGGGCTGACCCTGCTTTCGGCCCCAAGTGGGTCAGGGGGTTGGTGATACCCCGGCCCCACTCCCTGGGCAGTGGCCTCAGGGAACCTCGGGCCAGCAGGCCTCTCTCCGCTCCACTCCCTCTGGGCTGCTTGGAGCAGCGCACACACCTCGGGGAGCGGGGTGGCAGTTGGGGGGCGCCAGTCTCCTCCCTGGCTTTCAAGGCTCAAGGTGCCAGTGTGGCTGGAAGCACGAGGCGCTACAGCAAGGCCGGGGGCAGTGGCTTTCTAGGGGGGTCCTGCAGGCATGAGCTCCCCAGGACACTGGGTGGGCAGTCACTTCCCACACAGAGAAGAGGGTGGTGAGCCAGGAGGGTCACTTCCCTCCCACATCGGGCCGGCCCTGCTCCCTGGCTGAGGCTACCACTGCCCAGTGTCCAGCTCGGGGCCGAGGAGGTGACATAAGTGAGTGGCCTCTCAAAGGGGCTCTGTAATCAATACAGGTTCTTACAAGCTGCTCATGGGCGTGTGTCTGCTCTGCAGGTCCCCGGTTAGGAGGGTGCCGCTGACCAGCCTTGATATTTGGGGTGTGTTACTTCTGGTTACATTCAGTTTATTTTAGTTATTAGTTTGCTGTGGGGACCTTGCCAACATTGGTCCCGTCGTTCAAAGGATTCCTAAGTCACAGCTCCTCGAAGTTTGAGACAAAAAATGTCATTTATTAGACCAAAGACACCGGTCTCTGGGCCACCCGTGCACGTGTGCACGCAGAGGAGACGCCAGGCCTGCAGGCACCAAACCAGACACTCCTGTAGGTTAGGGCGCCTGTTTTTCTTCACAAGGAAAGAATCCTGACCACAAAACGAAAGGATTTGGATGGAGAAGAGGAGCAGGGAGCCGGCCGGCCCTTGAGGGGAGGCGCAGTCTGAGACGCACTGAAGGCGGGCCCGTCGGGAGCCGTTCTCTGCCTCCCACGTCTGTTTTGGAGCCACATTCTGTGAAAAGTGACTCATGGCGTTCGAGTCCAAAAATGGAGCCAAGACAGTTTTGTGCTGACTCGGCAGCAAGCTCACGTTCACCTGGACTCTGGGGCCCACTCAGCCTTTCCCTCTTCTCACGGACTGAGGAGCCGCGGTTCCAGCTGAGGAAGGAGTCTCCAGATCCCACACCAGATCCAGTCCACCTTCAAACTTAGCCTCGAATCTTGCAAACTGGAGCGGATTCTTCCTCCACCATCAGGCAGACATCTTCAAGATTATTTATTACAGGGATTTGACAAACAGGATTTAAAGGTGTGCAGTCAGTGTAAGCTTAGCTTCTGAATGTGGGACTGGGCTTTCATTGCCTAGTGAGACGAGGACAGCGACGGAAGGCACACAGGTGTGATACTGGGCTTTTTGAAATGACATTTCAGAAAACTAAGATGAATATTTAGAAATTCCTGGAAATGTCACAGAGAAAATCAGCTGACAGTTTGAAATCAAGTTTCAAGTGTAAGTGTCTTCTGTAACTTGCAGCTTTGAGAGCGGAGCCTGCCTGTGAGCAGGTGGACAGCCTGACCCCACAGAAACGCAGACGACTCCCGTTTGTGTCTGTCGCTTTCAAGTAACTTGATTGTGAAAACCGAAGACTTTCCACAAATTCCTTGTCCACAACCGAAGGACTCAGTCGTCTTTGCCGCCGCAGTGGGTGGGAAACACGCATGTGTGAGCGGTTCTGCAGCGGGGACTCCTCTGCCCCTAGGTCAGGAGAGGACCTTGGGCAGACACAGGGGTCTCTTTTTACAAATAGTGCAGATTAATTCTTCACCATGTCAGTTAGGGCTAAACACATTTTGTGATACCTAAAAAATGATGTTCGGCATTTTAAAAATTCTGAAGAATCTGCCTTTTACCCGTGCGCGCCCATGGGCCTTGCGGACGTGGGCAGGATATTCTGAGGCAGTGGGACAGCGGGGCTGGGGCCGCACCAACGTCACTTCTGGAGAGACCACGGCCCACCCTTACTTCTCGATGTGCAGTGAGTGTTAGTGACTCACGTGCAACAGAAAGACCAGCCACCCAGGACAGGAGCGGGGACAGGGGTGTGCACTCAGCCTGAATAGCAGAGAGCACGTGCTTGACAAATATCTCCCCACAGACTAGTTGGCTTTATCTTGTAGGATGTGTGTCTACAGAATTTGAAGGAGGTATGGCTTACAGCATGTGCTGTAGCTGACAGATTTAATAAAAACATTTAATGGCAGTTTGTGGTACTTTTTCATCTGTTCCCTAAACTGTGAGCTGACCGTTTTTGTGAAATAATAGGAACCAACAATGCTAGCACAGAAGGATACGTTTCACCCTTGCCAGTAGGCGTCTGTCCTGCAGGGGCTTCCTCTGTCTGAGCCTCTCACTGCAGGGCTGGTTCCGGGCGCCGTGCTCTGCAGCCCCAGTCCTGCCTGCTTCCCTCATCGAGCACCCGCCCCCTCAGGCCTCTACCTTCTGCCGAAAAAGAAAGTTTTGCAGCAGCTCTTTGGTAAACTCTCCACTAGTAAGTTGTTACAGGACCGCCCATCTCTGAGGAAGGTGCCAGAAGACACAGGACTCAGCAGTGACCTTGTACTTGTCGGTCACCAATGAGTGTAGAGCATCTTGGCTCACACATCTGGAGCAATGCAATCGTGAAGAATAAATAGATGAGTGATTCATCACTTCTAGACTTTTTTCTAAATTTTCCGTGTGTGGGGGGTATCTCATTATGCAATTTTGGGCTTATTAGGGACAGGAAGGATTTTGAGTGCAAATCCTAAGTAGCACATCTTTGGACACATGCCTCTCCATGTGCGGAGGCCGCGCTGGCTTTCAACCCTTCAGAACCAACAGAGCCGACCCAGCCTGTGGGGATGGAGGAATTTTATGTTATTTTAAGGTTGCTTCGCGTATTTTAAATGTGTAATAAAAGCAAATTCTAACGAACTGGTGGTTAGTAATTCCGTATCCTGCCCAGGGTTTCTAACGTGAGTGGGTGCTTCATTGTGCTTTAACTCGGTGGTGGTGAGGAATTCTGGAGCTCATCTTCGGAAGCACCTCAATGGCATCCGAGCTCCGGGTTTGTCAATGTGAAAACGGGGTCCCCCTCCAGCCCTCGGGCCACCTCCAAGGGCTGACTTAACTCGCGCTCACCGGCCAATGCCCATACAGGGAGCAGGAGCAGGCGCGCTGGGCGTCCACAGAACTGTGTCACCCTGCCTACGCTCTTCCGTGGGTTAGCGAAGGAAGCCGAGCTTTGGTTCATAACCCGGTCGCTGCAGGTGCCTGCGTCTGACATCCGCAGCGGTCGGTCGTATTGGAGGACCTTGCTTTGCAGCCACGTGAGGGAGAGAGCAGGCACCCCAGGCTCGAACCGAGTTACTTCTATCCCAGCATTTTGTAAGCTGACCAGATCAGCTAGAAATCACAGTAGCTTGGGTGTTAAAACACTGTACGTTTGGAAACCTGAGCTAAATTTCTGTCTTAAAGGAGCTTTTAAAAAGCAGTTAAAGTTCTTAAAACTCCGCCTTAATGGTATCTTTAAAATTTGGCACCTAATAGTTACTGGTTTCTCACAGAAAAACATTAGACATAAACCTTTGAGAATTTTAAAAAAGAATGGATAAGAGAATTTATTACAAAATGTATGATGGAATATATCTCATCAGCAGCCTCCTTAGAACAAGACCAAAATTTTGGCTTCTGACTAGTCAAGAGCAAACATTGTTTTAAGACGGGGAAAAAAAAATTAGTTACTCTTGTGGTACAGAAAACCAAAATAAATCTTTGTTAATGAAAAACTCAAGGAAGCAGAAAACAGTATAATTAGTTGTAGCTCTATATGATCCAGCTTTTTAAATGAGTGGTTTATGAGTTCGGCCTTACAATAGACATGTTGCCAGATATGTTAGCACCAGTTTGATAGGTCTCCAACGTGCATGCAGTAGGTGCCCTCCCTGACACTCCCGCCTCGTGGGCTTGTGCTGCTGACCTTATCAGTCGCCCCCTCTAGAGCAAAGAGAAAGCCCTGGGGCCACGGAGCCCTGGGGTCCAGATGCCTGTGGTTGGTGTCTGTGAAATCAGATGGGTCAGCCATCAACCTGTCTCCTGTTCCACTTCGTGTCACGTTGAGAATTGCATGTGATTGCGGCTTATTTACAGTTTCCAGAAAGTGCCCAGTGACGGTGTGAGGCCAGTGTCGGCTCACGCCTGGTAAGAAATGTGGTGTCTGGCCCGCATCCTGGCCCTTTCTCATTTCTCGCTCCGTCCCCTGCCCCGTTCAATTCCAGGCCTTTCCTCGGACAGTCCTCAGCCTTCTCCCTCCACCCGGAAGAGACCACTGAGCCTGAGCCCTGCGTTTCAGGTGACTCTGGGCCCTGCTGAGCAGGGCTCCTTCCCGCTCCTGAGCCCTGTCCTTAGTGACGCTGGTGGAACCAGGATGGATGATGAGGAGCCGAAACACAAGGTGGGCACCACCCTGAGTAAGGGCCTTGTGGCTCGGCCTGGGTTTGCAAACTTCTTTCTGGGCTGGGAAGCCCGGGGCAGGGCAGGGTGGGTCAGGGACCCAGCCCTGGACCTGCTGAGCAGCAGATGGTGGGCCAGCTTCCCTAGGGAAGTCGCGTCCTGAAATCCTCCTGTCACGTTCAGGGTCTCTTCCGCGACCTCTGTAAGAGTGCCTGGCAAGTGAGGGCTACAGGTATTGGGCTGAATCCTGGGCATGTGTCAGGAATGGGCAGGCCCTGGGGGGCCCTCACCCCAGTAACTGGGAGGGGGTCTGGGGCACAGGGAGGGTTTGCTGGGGACCCGTCTTGTCGGGGGCCAGAGGAGGCAGTAGGGCTGACGGATGAATGGGTGCTGGAGAGGTGTCCTGGAGCGTTGTTGCCGGGGGAGGGGGAACATGGGTGGATTCAGGGTGGAAAGTGGAGGTGGTCCCCCTGCAGGTTTCTGTCCAGTGTCAGGGATGGCAGTGGGGCAGGTGCTGGGAGGTCAGGTAGAGTGTGGGGCTTCAGAACAAGGTGGTGGCCAGAGGCAGTGGCAGTGTGGCTGCTCCCGCTCCCGTGGCCGTGGCCTGCAGTCAGTGCAAGGTGCTTTGGGAAGGACAGAGGATCCGGGCAGTTTGACATTTGGGGAAGGGAATGGTCATAACTGTGGGCTGTGGGCTGTGGGCCCCAGGGGCCATGGAGAGGGACACGCCAGTAACCATCCCTCTGCTGCATAGAGGACCCTGGGGTGCAGACCTGAAGGAAGCTGGGCTGGGCTGGGCCCAAATGGTGGGCCACCGCCTCGCAGGTGTCTGTCCCATGGGCAGCGGTCATCACAGACACCTTAGCACCCCCTGCATTTCCTCCTGAGCTGTCCAGAGAGTGTGCTGCGTCAGGGCCACCTGGGCTGGACTCGCCACAGTCCTCAGCAGGGGCCCTCCCCAGGACAGGGAGCCCCCGTGTAGACACCCATCCTGGTGCCGGGTCCCCAGGGACAGCAGCCCCGGATTGGAAGGCCCGCTGTTGCGTGGGCTGGGGCGGGGGGGTGCTGGCCAGCTTCCAGCTGAGGACCCCTTTGCGGTCAGAGCTTTGTGGCCAGCGGCCGTGTTGCTGTGGTGCCGTAACAAGGAGGGCTTGGAGGAGAGGTGTGTGAAACGCGGGGCTTTGGTTTGCTCCTTTCTGTGTCAATAACACAGCTGGCCTTCAGGTGGTTCTGCAGGGGGTGACCTCTGATACCTCACCCTTGAGGGGAATTGGGCTAATAGTGGTGGGTGGGTGGCCTTTATCATCCAGACCTGGCAGTCACAGTGCAGGCACCTCAGAGTGGGGCCCGTCCCCTCCCGCAGCCTCCTCACTTCCAGCCACGCAATGCTGCGATGCCGCGTGTCCCGGGCTACACGTAAAAGCTGGGGTCGAGCATGGTGGGCTCCCTGGGTGGCACTTTCTTCACCTCTGCCCCCTGCGCCAGCCCGGATGCCGGGACTGAGGTAGCAGCACGCAGGCGAGGGACCAGCTGTGCTCTGCGCTGGCTTTGTGAATCAGCGTCCCCAGGAAGGCCCCAACCCCCCAGGTTTCTGATGACTCCCCTCCACCTGGGCAGCCTCTCAGCTCCTCAGGCCCTGGGGGTACCAGGGCGTGTGTGTCCAGCTGCTCAGGTGTGGGGAGAGGCAGGGTCTGTGGCCCTCCCCTGGGAGCCCCTGTCCCGCAGGAGCATGCCTGTGGCTTGTTCCCAGAATCCCCTCGTCACCAGCGCCTCCCACTTAATGTGCTGCTTCTCCTTCCTAATAGAAATTGGTGAGACTGGCAACATTTGGAAGGTACAAAAGCTGAAGGTGGCCTGTGCTTCCCTCCAGGGGCTGGTGTGAGGCTGTGGGAAGTGGCCAGGGCACCACACTCAGGCTTTGGCTGCTTTCTTCACAGACAGGTGGCAGATTTCAGCAGAGAGCATGGTCCCCTCCCGGGCGTCCCCTCCCACCGCCCGGCCTGGCCAGGGTGGAGGTGGGGGTGGGCTGCTTTGCCTTCTCTGCACTGAGTTTCCTGAGAGTTTTCTTTGTGCTGGAAAGGAGCCAGCCCAGCCCCACAGGCAGGCCATCTAAGACCACTCTGCTCCTGGTGTCTGTCTCCCTGTCGCTACCTGGTGGCGCCTGTGACATTGCCATGATCCCATCAGTGATGCTCTAGTGGTTGTTTCCAAGCACGTCCACCCCCTGGAGGGAGGACCTGGTCTAGCACCTCTAGTGACCTCTTTCTTTCTTTTTTTTAAAGTATATTTTGTTGATTATGCTGTTACAGTTGTCCCAATTTCTCTTCTCTTTGCTCCCCTCCACCCAGTATCCCCCTTCCCTCCAGCAATCCATGGGTTGTGCATATAAGTTCTTTAGCTTCACCCTTTCCTATATTATTCTTAACTTCCCCCTGTCTATTTTGTACCAACCGATTACGCTTCTTAGTCCCTGCACCATTTCCCCATTTTCCCCTCCTCACTCCCAGCTGATGACCCTCCCAATGATCCCCATACCTATGATTCTGTTCCTGTTCTGGTTGTTTGCTTAGTTGAATTTTGTTTTTATTTTTTAGATTCAGTTGTTGATAGTTGTGAGTTTGTTGTCATTTTAATGTTCTCATAGTGTTGATCTTCTTTTTCTTAAGTAAGTCCCTTTGACATTTCATATAATAATGGCTTGGTGATGATGAGCTCCTTCAGCTTTACCTTGTCTGGGAAGCACTTCATCTGACCTTCCATTCTAAATGACAGCGTTGCTGGGTAGAGTAATCGTGGTTGTAGGTCCTTGCTTTTCATCACATTGAATACTTCTCACCTGTCCCTTCTTGCCTGGAAAGTTTCTTTTGAGAAATCAGCTGGTAGTCTTATAGGCACCCCTCTGCAGGTAACTCTCTGCTGTTCTCTTGCAGCTTTTAAGATTCTCTCTTTAGCCCTGGCTAGTGTGGCTCAGTGGATGGAGCACTGTCCTGTAAACCAAAGGGTTACTGGTTCGATTCCTAGTCTCAGGGCACATGACTCAGTTGCAGGCCAGGTCTCCAGCTGGGGGCACACAAGAGGTAACCACACATTGCTTCTCTCCCTCTCTTTCTCCCTCCCTTCCCCTCTCTCTAAAAAGAAATTTAAAAGAATTTTTTTACAAGGATTCTCTCTTTATTTTTAACCTTTGGCATTTTAATTATAACGTGTCTTGGTGTGGTCCTCCTTTTGTCTAGCTTGTCTGGGACTCTCTGTGCTTCCTGGACTTGTATGTCTATTTCCTTTGCCAAATTTTGGAATTTTTTCTTCGTTTTAGTTTCACACAAGATTTAAATTTCTTGCTCTTCCTCGTCTCCTTCTGGCACCCCTGTGATTCGGATGTTGGCATGTTTAAAATTGTCCCAGAGGTTCCTAAGCCTCTCCTCATTTTTCTCAATTCTTGTTTCCTCATTCTGCACTTTTTGACTGTTTTTTTCTTTCTTATGTTCCAAATCACTGATTTGAACCCCGGTTTTCTTTCCTTCACCATTGACTTTGTGTGAATTTTCCTTCACTTTATTTAGCATAACTTTCATTTGTTCCCTTATGAGTTTGCTATACTCAAGCATATCTGTCAAGCCTGTGAGCATCTTTATCACCAGTGTTTTGAATTCTGCATCTGTTAGGTTATCTGTCTCCTCATCTGTGAGGTTGGCTATCTCCTCGTCACTTAGTTCTCCCACTGGAACCTTGATCCATTCCCTCTTTTGGGCCATACTTCTGCCTCCTCATCTTGACAGGCTCCTGTGTTTGTTTGCCTCTGTGTCTTAGGTAGAGCTGTCACACCTGTAATGTTGCAAGGGGTGGAGCCTTAGGGATTTGTCAGTACAGGGCAGGCGACCCGTTTCACCACGTTGTGGCGCTGTGTGTGGGGGAGGGTCTGAGAGGGAACAATGCCGCTTGCCCAGCACTCACCCCTTTTCCAGGCACTTCTCCCACTTCTGTGTGGGACTGGCACCCCTCTAGCTGTTGCCCTGGCTGTTGTTCCCTGAGTGGGTGGGTCTGCAGACATTCTAGGATCGAGGGGGCCCTTTATACAAGTTGATTCTGCTGAGAGACCTGCAGTTTCTGCCTCCGCCCCAACCCCCACTGGTCTGCACAGTCAGAAGCAATGAGGCTTGATTCTCCCCGGTGCTGGAACCGTGAGCTGCTCGGTCTGGTCTGGTGCTGGGAGCGCTCCCCAGGTGTCCCTCCTGACTTTTTAAAACAGGTGACTGTGCTTTTCACCGCCACCACACCACACCCCCTCCTCCCCAGCTCTGCCCCTCCTACCTGTCTGGATGAGTATTTCTTCTTTATATCTTTGTTTGTTGGACTTCCATGCAGCTAGATTTTCTGGAACTTCTGGTTGTCTGTAGTTTTGAGGCAGTTGTATTCCTTCTTAGCTGTGGAGGGAGATGCAGTGTGTCATTTTAGGCCTCCATCTTGGCCGAAGTCTCCGGTGACGTGTTTCTTCGGCTGGCACTCAGGGTTAGAGCAGAACCCTGAGCCAGGTGTGGAGGTTAGGAAGCCCCAGGCTGACCGCTGCAGCTGTGCACCTCCCGTCAGGCTGCTTGGCCGCATGGACCTTAGCCTCCCAGACTGTGAACGTGGCCTCTCAGGGCAGCTCTGAACTCAGAGAGCTCACTGGGCAGGGTTCCACAGGGAGGACCACCAGACGTGGGCTCTGAAGGACGCTGGGCACGTGGACTGTCCCTGGGGCCAGAGAGGGCCATGCCCAACAGCAGGCCAGTCACATCACCGGCTCCAGGTCTCATGGGAAGAATGTGTCTTTGTTGTCACACCTCTCCCAAACTTCTCTAGGGGAGGGGTCACAGGGAAGAGGTTGTGGCCCCAGATGTCAGCTGCAGGCGTAGCCTTCCCTTCTCGGTTGCAGACCTCACACCAGCTTGCTCCCCCCTGGCGTCTAAAATAAAGCACATAAAACTCCAAGGGCCAACGAGACCCCTGACGTTCCTCCCCAGGGCTGTCCCCTGCAGAGTTCAGCAGCTCTTTCCTGTGGCGTGGGCCCAAAACCAGTCATCCTTGCCTCCTTCATCCCTCGAGCCTCTGCCCGCACCAGAACTTGACCCTTGGCGTGTACCCAGGGTCACAGCCCTCCTCCTGCCACTCCCGTCCCCTGTTACTGGGCCAGGGTGGGAAGAGGCCTCCTGAGGATCTGGGCCCACCCAGCCTGCATCACCCATGGCCTCTGAGTTCCTACCAGTGACTGGCTCACCCACTTCCTACCCTGCTTTGTCCTTGGCCTCTCACTTCCCACTACACAGGCCCCAGCCTCGCCCTCTCCACAGGCAGCCCGTCTCCTCTCTAGAGGTTGGGGCTTCTCTGCTTCGTGTCCGGAGCCCTTCCCTGCTCTGCGGGGCAACCTTCCCGTTGGCCTGTGCCGTGCTGCTCGCCGTCGGCTCAAGGACAGGGACCTAGGCTCCTGGGCCCATTCCAGGTGCCTGTTTGGGGCTGGCAGGTGCCTCGTAGGTGTCTGCATGGCAGACATGGGGACAGTCGGCCTCTGAAGTCCTCAGCCCGGTGGAGCAGCGGTCACGTGAGCGTGCTCAGATAGAGCAGGGCTAGTGTCTTCCAGCTGCAGAGGGATGGAGACGGGGCCATCGAGCCAGAACTGAGCGCCGGGTGTGGTGGCGCCCAGGTGCCGAGGGGCGCAGTGCGGCCGTTCCTGCTCCTGAGGGCCCCGTCCTTGCTGACTTGCCTGCCAGCATCAGCGAGTCAGGCCGAGGTCCTGATGCGGATTTAAGAGCTCCAGAGCCCGACCCTCTGTGGTGCTCTAAGTGTGTCGACAGCTAGTGCCCTAAGATAGGGCCCAGCTAGACTGTACACTGACAATTTTAATGACTTTTTGTGAATTACACTTAATTGTTTCCAACAGCATTTATACACACTCAATTGTCTGTGTGCTAACACCTACACTCCTGGCAGTGATATCTGAATAGTAATTTTATCACAAAACTGATAATCGTCGGCAGCCGTCCGTCTCGAGAGACGATGGTGTAGCTTCTTAAGAGTCTATCTGCACCGCCGAGAATGGCTGTGCAGTCCGACTCGGGAGTGACACGGTATCTGTCTCCTCCCGTGTTGAATCGACATCTTGCGATGACGCTGGAGTGTCCTCTCCAGTGAAGCTGAAGCTACAGAGCCTGGGCAGGGTGATATGGAGGGTCTGCTGTTGCCCATGCAGCAGACCCCCCCTCTCTTCGCAGCTGAAGGGTCCAAGGGAAAGATGGAGTCAATACAGCTTGGCTTCAGGTGCGCCGCAGGAGTTGCCGGTGTTGACTACAACGTCGAACCGCCGTAGGGACTCCGGCTCCGGATTTTCTGTCGGGGTTTACTCCCTTAGCCTTTCCCCTGAAGAGGTATGCCGCAAGGCAGCGGAGGTTTTTTGGAGTCAGAGTTTTCCTTCTCTGAAAACTGATAATAAACTTTGATATATGTTGATGTTTGAACAGCAATTCTTTTCTCAAATAACATAAAATGAGAAAAAACATGTGAAGGAGTTACAACTGGACTTATATTTTTACTCAGAAGGAAATCTTTTCAGAAACTCTGGGTGAAAACCACACAACAGTGTTAACTTGAGCAGAAGAAAGCAAGTGTTCTGAATGTCAGTGACGTGACCGACCGACACGTGCTCACTGTCTGTGCTTCTTGCAGGGCCCAGGAGCAGACGAGGCCTATTTCATAGCAAAGGAGATTCTTGCTACGGAACGAACATACCTGAAGGATTTAGAAGTTATTACCGTGGTATGAAAACTAAGTTCTGTATTACTTTGATTTTCTTAACACTTCTTAATTCTAAACCAGAGACAGAAGAGCCCTCCTAAGAAAGAGCTCTCAGCCATCGTGAGAACTACATGTATTTGTTCTACGAAACATATTTGTGTTAAAGAGTGTCTAAGTCAGCTTAGAATATTGGATAAAACTGGGAATGTATCCATTTGAAGCTTTTCATCCAGAATTATCCTCTTAGATTGTGAAAACTTGGTGGCCAGTCAAGAGGACAACCACAGCACTTATTGGAGTTGTCGTCGCAGGGACTCGGGTCAGGGCGGGTGTGCTGTGGCCGCGGACCCTCGGGGGCGCGGCCCCTCAGTCACAGCGAGCTCTTCCCGCAGTGGTTCCGCAGCGCAGTGGTCAAGGAGGACGCCATGCCTGCAGAGCTGATGGCCCTGCTCTTCTCCAACATAGACCCCATCTACGAGTTCCACAGAGGCTTCCTGCGCGAGGTGGAGCAGCGGCTGGCACTCTGGTAACGCCCGGCCCCGCGTCCCCCACCGCAGCCCCGCCCCTGCGCCACCACCGCTTCCAGGAGCTTGCCACTGTCAGAAACTGAAGTCACAAGAGCCATTATTTCACTGAAGTATGTGTTTAAAACTTGGGGGGAGGGGTAGACACAACAGTCACTTTATTCCCCCCATTCACAGGAATGAAACAGGTTAAAAGTGTGAGATTCTGTCTTTGCCTGATGACCGTCTGATAGAGGATGGCCAGTGTGTGACGATGGTTGCTGTCACGTGTGGGCCCTCTACCATGAAGGATCTTGTCGCTGTTCCGGCTGTGACTGTGACAGCTGCTCACCTTCTATCCTTTAAAGGGAGCCTCCTTAGCTTCCTCCGGTTCTGATCGTATTTGTCCATCTCTGTTCCAGGGAAGGACCTTCCAGTGCCCTTGCCACTGGCGATAATCAGCGAATTGGGGACATCCTGCTCAGGAACATGCGTCAGTTAAAGGTAGCGCGGGTTTCTGTGGTAACTCCAGGCCCAGCAACAGACTGTGCCACACAGCGCTCCCCTCAGGACAGCGCTCCCCTCAGGGCAGCGTTCCCCTCAGGACAGCGCTCCCCTCAGGGCAGCGTTCCCCTCAGGACAGCGCTCCCCTCAGGACAGCGTTCCCCTCAGGACAGCGCTCCCCTCAGGGCAGCGTTCCCCTCAGGACAGCGTTCCCCTCAGGACATTTCCCTCAGGACAGCGTTCCCCTCAGGACAGCGTTCCCCTCAGGACAGCGCTCCCCTCAGGACCGCGCTCCCCTCAGGACATTTCCCTCAGGACCGCGTTCCCCTCAGGACAGCGTTCCCCTCAGGACAGCGCTCCCCTCAGGACAGCGTTCCCCTCAGGACAGCGCTCCCCTCAGGACAGCGTTCCCCTCAGGACAGCGCTCCCCTCAGGGCAGCGCTCCCCTCAGGGCAGCGTTCCCCTCAGGACAGCGTTCCCCTCAGGACAGCGTTCCCCTCAGGACAGCGCTCCCCTCAGGACCGCGCTCCCCTCAGGACATTTCCCTCAGGACCGCGTTCCCCTCAGGACAGCGCTCCCCTCAGGACAGCGTTCCCCTCAGGACAGCGCTCCCCTCAGGACAGCGTTCCCCTCAGGACAGCGCTCCCCTCAGGACAGCGCTCCCCTCAGGACAGCGTTTCTCTCAGGACAGCGTTCCCCTCAGGGCAGCGCTCCCCTCAGGACAGTGCTCCCCTCAGGACAGCGCTCCCCTCAGGACCGCGTTCCCCTCAGGACAGCGCTCCCCTCAGGACCGCGTTCCCCTCAGGACAGCGTTCCCCTCAGGACAGCGCTCCCCTCAGGACAGGGTTCCCCTCAGGGGAGGGTTCCCCTCAGCACAGGGCTCCCCTCAGGGGAGGGTTCCCCTCAGCACAGGGCTCCCCTCTCTCTGGTACCCCAGGCAGTGTCCGCTGGGCCCCGCTCGGGAGCGGAGTTGAGCAGCATCTCCAAGGCACAGAGGCAGAGGCGGCTCAGGATTGGGGTTAGGACGTGTTTGCTCCCCGAGCTCCCTCGCTGGCCGCCGCCTCCTCGGGTCACCGTGCAAAGTGGAGGGGCCCCGGGGCCCGTGGGCCGGGCCCCACCCCACAGACACCCCATAACCGGGGTCCGTTCCCAGCCAGGGCACACGCGAGAGGCAGCTAATGGATGTCCCCTGCCGTCAGCCGCCCCCCGCGCGCCCTCCCTGACGTGCTCTCTGACCCTGAGAGGGTGATGAGGGGATTACGTGAGGGGCGGCCCTTCCCACGCTCAGCAGCGGGGACAGCCTGGGCGGGCAGGGCCGCGCCGTGGGGGTGGGGACCGGCGCTCCCTGCGGCCCCCGCCTGAAGGGCCCCCTGCTGCCCCCACAGCAGTTTACCGGCTGCTTCCAGCGGCATGACGAGGTCCTGACGGAGCTGGAGAAGGCCGCCCGGCGCTGCAAGAAGCTGGAGGCGGCGTGCAGGGAGTTTGAGCTCCAGAAAGTCTGCTACCTGCCGCTCAACGCCTTCCTGCTGAAGCCCGCGCAGCGGCTGGGGCACTACCGCCTGCTGCTGGGGCGGCTGTGCGCGCACTACGCGCCGGGGCACCGCGACTACGCCGACTGCCGCGGTGCGTGCGCTGCGGGCGTGGGGCCGCCCCGGGCCGGCCCTTCTCGGCCTCAGACCTGGGGAGCTCAGTGAGGGGCTGTGCTTGTCCTGCAGGGTCACGGGGAGCGGGCCCTGCGGCCGCGGCCGAGCCCCCACCGCCGCGCTGGGGTCACAGGCCTCCCTTCCCCAGACACACGGAGTTGGAGCTGAGAAGGCGCGCAGCTGGGAGGGGTGGGCGTCTCCTGTGGTCCTTGGGGCCTGGAGGGGTGGCCAGGCAGTCGGTGGCAGGGTCCCCGTGAGTGTTTGTGCCAAGGAGATGAGATGTGGCCGCTGCACCCAGAGGATGGGGCCGGGTCTGGTCAGAGCTGCGAGGACCACGCTCAGCAACTGATTTCGTTTTCATCTGAATACGTTTTCCTTCCGGATTCTGAAGTTTCATAACTTGGCTTGAACTGTAAGATTAGCATCTGCTCCTCCATTCAAGGAGAAAATTACAGATGCTTTGGAGGTGCAAATTATTTAGACTTTAAACTGTAGTGAAGGATTTTTCCTAAAGAACAACTACCGCTTTGCCCGTGACATTAAATAGTTATGTACGTAGACTGCCCTCTCGCCCACACCCCAGTGTCGGACAGTCAGCACCTGGGCTGAACAAATCCAAGCTTTGGCTCATCTGCGAGACCCGCACCTGCTGTGCCTGGCGGGCGGAAGCCAAGGGTGGACTTGGAGTAGAATGTGGCTTGAATTAAAATTGACTTTTTAGATGCCCATTGCTGTCACAAAGGGGGGTGGGTGGCGAGCCTGCACCACCTCCCCCCAGCTGCCTGTACTGAGGGTCTCTTCACACAGATGCCCTCGAGGTCATCATGGAGGTGACCTCCACGCTCCAACACAGCCTCGTCCGGCTGGAGAACCTGCAGAAGCTGACGGAGCTGCAGCGGGACTTGGTCGGCATAGAGAGCCTCATCGCCCCGGGCAGGGTGAGCGACGGGCCGTTTCCGAGCTGGTACTTCCTCGTTTTGGTTGAGACATAATTCCCGCACCACCGGCCCCTCCCTCTCAGGGTGTGCACTTCAGGGGTCTTTATAGTTCAGGGTTGTGCAGCAACCACCACTGCTGACTCCAGAGCACCTCATCCCACTTCAGACCCCTAGACGTGTTAGCAGGCGCTCCCGTCCTGGTCCCTGTCCTGGTCCTTGGTCCCAGGCAGCTGCCGATCTACTTTCTGTCTTTTTGGGTTTACCCGCTGCAGACATTTCTTACAGAATCTTACAGGGTGTGGCCTTCAGGTCTGCCTTCCACTCAGCGCCGTGTTTTCAGGGTTCGCCACATGGTAGCATGGCACCCTGTTCTCTGGACACCCCACGGTCTGTTTGTCTTTCATCTGCTGATGGACATCTGGTAGCTGTCCCTTGCTGGCAGTTGGGATTAATGCTGCCATGAACACATGTGGACAGGTGCTCCCGGCTCTCCTGGGAGCGGGAGTGGAGCCCCCACATTCCGGGGCAGGCCTGTGTTTAACATTTGGTGGGACTGTCCTAGTTTCCGACAGGAACTGTATCATTTTTTGTTCCCAGCAGGAGTTAGGAGGGTCCCAGTGTCCACACGTTCTGTGTCTTCAGTTCTGGCCATCGGAGGGTGCGCATGGCATCTCATCGCAGCTGTGACTGCGTTGCTGAGAGCTGGGGTCAGGCATTCGCCACGTGTCCCTGGCCGCACGTGGGCCTCCTTCAGAAGAAGGCCTGCTCAGACCCTTTGCTCACGTTTTAATTGGGCTGTTTGCCTCTTTCCTTGGAGTTGGGAGATTCTTCATCTACCGTGGATGCAGACCCTGAGCAGAATATGGTCTGCAGACACACCCTCCTGTTTTGTGGGCTGCCTTTCCACGTTCCTGATAATATCATTTACAACACGAAGGGTTTTAATTTGGGTGAAGCTCAATTTATCTCTTTTGGGGGGGGGCGTGGCTGTGCTGTAGGTGTCATAGCTGAAAAACCGTTGCCTGATCCGAGGTATGAAGGTTTACCCCTGTTTTCTTCTCGAAGTTTTCTATGTGTTAGCTTTTACGTTCACATTTGATCCATTCTGAGCTCACTTTTGTGTGTGGCACGAGGTAGGGGCCCACGTTGTCCTCTCCAGGTGGGTGTCTAGCTGTCCCCGCACCTTGGGGTTGGTTCTGGACTCTCTAGTCTGTCCCATGTGCCCACGTCTCCTGGGCCGCCTTCTTCTGCCACGCACGCCTGTTCCTTTGGACCCAGTACTGTCAGTGTAAGAAAAGTGTCTTATTGGTCGCGTGGGGATGCTTCCTGTCTCAGCAGAAACATGCATGTAATGGAGTGTTGGTGTGCAAATTATGTTCTGCATTAGCCTTGTGACAAGAAGGTACCAAGAACATGGGGCCTCATGATCAAAGAAATTAACTGGGACTAAAGTATCCGAGAGGATCTGCCCTCCTGAAGTTGGGGCCTCTGGGGCCACGACAGGTCCAGCTCCACTTCCTGTCACCCCTTGATGGGTGCTGCTGGCTGGGGACTCCTGGAGGTCAGCAGGGCTCTGGTTACACATTGTTGTTTCTCCCAGTGCCCCACAGTGACTGAGGTGGTGGCCCCAGGGAATCGCCATTAAAGGGACCAATAAACAAGAGTAGCTGCAGGGGTCAGGGGCCCGTGGACTCTGGAGCCAAGGCTGGAACTCAGGCTGCCCACTGCCGTGGCCTGCCCCCACCCCCCCACCCGGAGCTGGAGGGTCCCGGGGGTTGACAAGGCGACCGATGTCAGCTGCTTGGCCAGTGCCTTGCACACAGTAGGTGCTGTGCAGGTGCCTGCCTCCCTGATAGTCGTTGTTAGATCCTCCAGTCCTGACCTTATAACCAAGGGTCCTAGTCTCCTGAGTTAACAGTGGATCAGTCAGAGGCAGAACCCACTCCAGTATTTCAACAGAGGAATTTCAGAGCAAGGGTTGTTAACTAGGTAGAAAGTGCGTGACCAGCTGCAAAGCAAAGAAAAATGTCAAGTACCCAGGGGGCAAACTATGAAGCAGGTCCCACGTGGGTCGGGGTGCGCTGCCCTGGGCAGGGGCTCTGGGGAGGGGCTGCTGCACGGGGCAGCCACCCTGCCCCACGCTGCCTGCGGAGGTGGTCCTGGGCCGGCACAGAGGGACTGCATTGCTGTCTTTCAGGAGTTCATCCGGGAGGGCTGCCTTCACAAGCTCACCAGGAGGGGCCTGCAGCAGAGAATGTTCTTCCTGGTAGGTGAGGGCGGCAGCTCTGTTGGGGGCTGTGAGGGGGTCAGCCTCAGGCAGACAGGAGCCAAGTGAGGGTCGCAGAACACACTCTGGGCCAGCTGCCTTCCTTACCCTGGGCTGTGGGCACCTGCCTGCAGCGTGAGCAAAGCCAGCAGAGAAAAGCCCGCAGACCTGGGGCCGTGGGGACTCCTGCTCCAGCTTTGACTCTGGGGGCTGAGGCCTCTCAGCAAGTCTGCTGCCACCTGCTCTCCTGTCCCCTCCCAGGCGTGGATCCAGACCTCGTTCTCCTGCGTGAGGGTGACTGGCCCAACACAGCCACTGCTTCCTGTGGTTGCCAGTTACCTCTGCTCAAAAACAATTGTAGGAATGAAATAAAAATCCCTTTTTTGCCAGAGATCCCCAGCAAGCTGAACAGATCTGATAGCCCCATGGGCCTGGGGAGTGGGAGTTGGTCTGACAGGACGTTGAAGCCCTGCTCCTTGTTTTAAGTTGCTTTTGCGCTGCGTTTATCTAAAGCTGCCCCGCTCAGTTCTCAGATATGCTGCTGTACACAAGCAGAGGGGTCTCGGGGACCAGCCACTTCCGGATCCGGGGCCTCCTCCCGCTGCGCGGCATGCTGGTGAGTGGCCCCCCGTGGCCTTACACGTGCCTGCTGGGTGTTGGTGCTGCTCCCACTTGCTGTGCTTATTGTTCCTGGTGCTCAAGCAGCTCCCCCCACGGCCCCTCCAGACTCAGCACTGGGGTCACCACCAGCACCTGTGGGACAGGCCCCCAACTCACCCGGTCCACCTGCCCCCGGGAGCCGTTGGGGGGGGTGCGAGGAAAGACCCTAAGTAGGCTGCTGCGGGGGCGGGGGGCTGACACAGGTTTTGAAAGAGGAAAGCGAACCCCCAAATCTTGCAACGGTGGGGTTTTCACTTTTTTGATTTGTGTATCTCTTCTCTCGACGCCAGTGACGTTGGTCCTTCACACACGCGGGCGCCACCACCGCTGGTCACGTGGCCGCTCACGATGGCTGGAGTAGCTCCCCGCACGCTGGCGCCCGGCTTCTTCCCTCCACGTCCCTTGTGCCGTCCCTCAGGGGGGCTTTTGTGTGACCCCCAGTTTGCCCTTTCACCCCCGCCTCCACTGGGCCGTCGCCGTCCTGCTGCTCTGGGGGGCTCCGTCCACCACACTTCTGTCCAGCGGGTCCCTGTCCCCCGCTGCCACAGCTCCAACATGACACTGACGTCTCTGAGGAGCAGAAATTCTTCATTTTAATGTGACCCAGGTGTTGGCGTGTCCTCTGTGGCCAGTGCTTCCTGCCGCCCGATGGGGGCGCTGCAGAGGCCCCGCTCACACAGCCGCGTGCCCCCGGCTGCCCTCCCCTGGGGGTCTGCGCTCAGCCGGGGCCCCGTGTGTGGGTCCAGCACATGCGACGGCAGCCTCCCGCCCCCGGGGTCTGTGGGTGGGTCTGGCTGTGCTCCGCTCTGTCGCTCTGTCGTGTGTGGCCCGCCGTCTTCCTCCAGGGTGTCGCCCTCCCGGCCCTCCGCCCTGCTCCGAGCTTCTGGAGCTCCCAGCAAGGAGGACGCGTTTGAAAGAGCTCACCTGCCATCACGGGAAGCAGATGCCCCCCTGTTTTAAAAATTGCGCTTTCACTGTAGAAAAAAACCCGAAAATGGAAAATGAACACCAATCGCAACTTTACCCAGGGCCCCACGTGGGGGTCGGTCCTTTTTGCCGCTGCAGTGGGTCACCTTTACAAGCCGTTCTGTGACCTGCCCGGGTTTTGCCCAGCAAGGCGTCAGAACGTCTCCCCCGGCCCGAGCCTCCACCGCCTCGCCGCGTGGAGGTGAGAGGAGCAGCCATTGACGCGACTGACACCCCACACGGGACACCCAGCGGCACCTGGGGTCCCCGAATCAGAAGTAGCACCCCTGCGTGCCTGTCCCCACGTCCTCCACCATGTTCTTGAAGCAGATTCCAAAATGCGTTGTTTGGGTGCCGTGGGCCGTGTCGGTGGCCGGGGTGTGGCTGCTCCGTGGCTCTCGGGCTCCGCACTAGCGGCCCGTCCCACTAAGCGCGTGGACGCTGCGCCTGCCGCTGCCCCGGAAGGCGCTGGGGCTGCACCCTCGTCCTCTCTGATGTGGCGCGTGGCCGGGTGCTCGTCTCCCGGCCCCCCGGTCTCCACAGATGTGCTTCTCGTACACATCTGGGAGCTGTTTACAGAGACGACAGCCAAGCCTCAGTTAGCGACTGTTTTTACTTTGCCTGCGATTTGGTTTTACCTTGTGGAATTGAATCCGCCCTGACGGGGACTGCGTTTGCCTTGTTCCAGAACAGCATCTGGCACATTCTTGTTGAGGGAGTGACTTTAGACATTTTAACAGTCACATCTGTCCATCTTTTTCCTTTAGGTCTCTGTCCTTGGTGCGGGCTCAGAAGGTCCTTCCCGTGCCAAGATTCTACTGGCATCTCATTTTCTAGTGCATTCATGGTTTCATTTTTCTCATTCAATTAATCTACCTAAAATGTTTCACTGAACGTTACTAGATGACCCATTTCCTCCCCAGTCAGTTGTTACTGGGGAGAGACCCGAGTCAGGGGGCCCTTTTCCCTTGCGCTTGTTCCTCAGTTCTCGTCTCGCTCTGAAGACACAAATTCAAGCGAGAGACACACACAGGGCGGGAGTCCGACAGCAGGTGTGTTTGGGAAACACAGGAGCACGAAGCTGCCAGTGGGCACCGGCTAGTCTGCGTGCCCCACACGTGGGGGACATACAGCTGCTGTCAGCTCGTCAGTAAGTGTGTTCTGTGCCCTTGAGCCAAGGCTACAAGCGGGCGCTTAGCTAATCTAGAGAGGGCTAACTGTTGGGGTACCTCCATCAGCTTCTCAATTCCTCCTCCTTCTCCCCCTCCTGAACCTTGGGAACGTAGAGCTGCAAAGGCTCTTTCTCAGCCAGTAAAGGCTCTTTGTCTTCGTTACTGAAATTGCTACAGAGCCTCCCTTTCCCAGTCCAGTCTCAGGGACTCCCCTCCCGGACGCCGTCCCTGCTGTGCCTTTCGGAACCCCCTGAAATCTCATCAGACCGGGCTCAGGACTGCTCAGTCACCGGGCGTGACACGTCTCTTCCTGCCCCCGTTCACTGCAGCCCTGACAGGTGTCCCTGTTATTTGCTGGACCCTTCATTTCCTCACGACCCCGGGGTTGCCTTTGCCACATCAAAGCCTTGTTTTCACACGTGGGCTCTTCCGGGGCGTTCGGCGGTGTCCCTGTCCCGGCATCCGTCCACACCCTCCAACTCGTGGTGTTACATGGGCGTCACCGCCTGGGGCATGAATTTCATCCCTCATCTGTCCTTTCCAAAAAGCTTTCTGCTGTTCTCAGATGTTTCTTCCCATGAACGGAAAGGCACCCCCACAAACCCACCGCGCAGCTGGGCAGGGCTGCACCGGAGCCGTCGGCGGCTGTCACACAGCGCTGTTTGTGCACCCAAACACAAGGCACGGCACAAACATGTATAAATGATACAAATGGGGGAAAGGTCACAAAGTGGTCCCGCTGAATAGTGGACGGGGTTTGCTGGGCTGGAAGTTGCCCTGGGTGAGTCACGCATGAGTGTCGAGGGGATGTGGCTGCACACGCCTGGGGACTGAGCCCTGTGCACTGAGGCCGCACAAAACGCACAAAACAGCCTGAGACCAAGGGCGCGGTAAACACGAGATGTGAGGCTGCTGCCAGCGGAGCACGGCTGCCGTTTTACAGTAAACGGAGTTTAATCACAGAAGGAATGCTCCCCCCCTAAAATAAGTACAGTAGATCCGCACACCAGTGGCGGAATCTGTTATCGGTCATGCGTCCTGTGCTGCTGCGCTTTCCCCCGACTGCCCAGCACGTTCACACCAGCAGCACCACAAGCTCCTGCGTGACATGGTATGCTGACCACGTGGTCACTAGACAGTACGACTTTTTCAGCTGCATGATAATTTCACGGGACCCGCATATGTCATGCACCACTTAAATGTAAAATTACTTATTAACGTGGGGGAAGCCTAACCCTTGACAGTCCCCTCCTGCCGGCAGTGGCTCGTGCTGATTTTAGGTCTTCCACGCCCAGCGTCAGGCTCGGTGGCTGGCGTCCCGTTGGTCTGCACAGGGGAGTGGTCCCTTCTGCGAGGTGGCCCGTCACTGGCTGTCCGGGGGAGGACGGCAGCTCTTGGCTTGAGAAAGATGACCTTTACCATGTTAACACTTTCCTTCCAATTCTGAGATATCGGAAATAACACTTTGGATTTTGGCGAAGTTGTTTTCAGGATTTAGAGAAATGATCGCTGTTTTTCCTTTGACTTTGTGGAAGGTTTATTTCTAGTATCAGCTTCTGAATGTCCAACTGTCCTTGCCTTGCAAGAACAAACTTACCTGGTCACAGGACAACTTCCGGTCTTTCGGGTTTGACTGGGTAATATTTTGTTCACTTGGTCATTTTTAACTGAGATTACACGGTGCCCGTTTGAGTCTGTTAGGTTTTGGTACCACTTCTTTGGAATGAACTGTTCAGCTCCCTTTTCAGTAATGATAATGCTCAACAGTTTTTCCTGTGCTTGATTTTCAGCTAATAGTGCTGGACCCACCGGTGAGTAGCTGGGTGCCGTGGCCCACAGCTCGCCCGCCTGAGTGGCTGGTGCCGTGGCGTGGGGACCCCTTGCGCCTCCCCTAGCCCCTCGTAGAACCAGCGTAGACGTGGGCCGCACAGAGCTTTCGTGTCGCGGTGCTGTGCTTCAAGCTGGGTGTGAGCCAGCCCTGCTCCGGGTCCAGACTCCTGCCTCTCCCCACTCCCCCCCTCCAGGTGGAAGACAGTGAGAGTGAGTGGTCTGTCCCACACTGCTTCACTATTTATGCAGCTCAGAAAACAATCGTGGTGGCAGCCAGGTAAGATCCTTCCATTTCTGCATCCCAGGCGTGGGGGCTTCCAAGTGGTGGGGAGCTAGGGGGAAGCAGGACGTTTGAGAATGTCCCCAGACTGGCTGTGGCGCTGTGAGGCTGCTCCCTGCACGGCAGGGTCGGAGCACTCGACAGAAAGGGGCCTGCAGGGTGGCTGGTGTGCACGGCCACACGTGCTCTGGCCCAGCTCTTCCCGCACCCAGGCCCCCAGCTGTGTGGCAGGAGACTGGCCAGCCGGGCTCAGGAGCAAACGGCCGCTTTCCCGGGTTCCCACATCAGCCCACAGGCAGCAGGGCAGCCGCGCCTCGGTCGTCAGCGCTGCGCTGTGCTCAGGGCGCCCCGGAGGAGCCAGGGGTCCCAGTGACTCCCTCCTCTCGGGCAGGCGCCTGGCCCGGCGCAGGGCAGATGACTCCCAGCAGGAAGCCCTGGCAGCTGAGGAGCCCCCGGGAACCAACCAGTCTCATCCTGAGACTTAAAACAGCTTGTTTCAGGAACAAACTACCCTGTAGAGAACCCCAATTACCCCAAGGTGCTGCCCTCCCTCCTCCTGCCCCTTGAAGCTCCTGGGGGGATGCAGTCTAGATCCACAAGGCAGGCACCCCAACCTCCTGCCCCCTCTGAGGCTGTGTGGGCCCCATGAGCCGGCTGAGCCTCGCCCACCCCTGCCCCTGCCCCGCAGCACTCGGCTGGAGAAGGAGAAGTGGACGTGTGACCTGAGCAGCGCCATCGAAGCGGCCAAGGGCAGCAGCGGAGACGCGACCCTGGCTCTGCCAGGCAGCGCGGTGTGCACTCCTCCCCACAGTGAGTTCTGGCGGAGACCCCTGGCGACCCCCGGGAACTGGTTTCCTGCTGTTTCGTGAGGAGCAGTCCAGGTCGCGCCCGGGCGAGAAGGGGTGAGCTCTCGCCCCAGAAGCCACGCGCATGGTTCTGCTCTCTGCCTGCTCAACCTGGGCACGAAGGGACAGCTCCCTGCTCCCAGGGCCCCACTCGCCAGGGTGGCCGAGTCCATCCCTGAGCAGAGGGCGGGCTCCCCCCCAGGACCCTCCGAGGAGGCCTCTCTGGAGCAGGAGTCAGAAGAAGATGCCCGCAGTGCCCACGGCTCCGCGGAGGCTCAGGGCCCGCACCGGGCCAACACCACGGTGCACGTGTGCTGGTACCGGAACACCAGCGTCTCCCGAGCAGACCACAGCGCGGCAGTTGAGGTGCGAGGGGGGCTGGCACGAGCACCCTCTGCTTGTGCGGGCTGCTGGGGAGGGGACCCCGGGGACAGCCAGGGGGGCACTGCCCGAGTGCTAACAGGTCATGGACTCTGGCTGCTGGCTCCTCAGGTCGCCTCCTGTGTGCTGTGGGTTTTGAGCTTTGGGGGTGAAACAGCAGAGCCCCAAGCTCACCGTTAGGTGGGGCCTAACACCCGGGTGCATGTGACAGCAGTGTCCCCTGTGAGCTGCCCGTCAGGCACACACCTGGGTGTGGAGAGGTCCACAGATGGGGCGCCCCAGGGGGAGGGCTCCCGCCTCATCTCCGCATGGAGGGCGGCTCAGCCCTAACTGGGGAGTGAGCACCCTGCTTGGGCCGAGGTTCCACGCCTGCCCCTCCCCCACGTGAAAGCAGCCTCCAGACTTGGCTCCGGGAGGCTCACAGCATCCTGTCCTCACGCCAGGCATTTGTGGTGGTTTTAAGGGGGAAACAAACTTGTTAGGTCGCAGAGGGGGAAGCCTGTGTTCTTGGGGATCACACCTGCTCCCAGGAGGCCCAGGAGGGTGCAGCCAGGAGGGCTGCTCTGGGGGGCTGGGCTCTCAGGACCCTGCCTGACGCACTTCTTTTCTTTCAGAACCAGCTTTCGGGGTATCTGCTAAGGAAGTTCAAAAACAGTAATGGCTGGCAGAAGCTCTGGGTGGTCTTCACCAATTTCTGCTTGTTCTTCTACAAAACCCACCAGGTAGGGGTGCTGACAGGGGCTGGCAGTCCCGGCCTCGGGTGGCCGGGGCGCCCACAGAGCTGTGCTGCCCGCCTTCCAGGACGACCACCCGCTAGCCAGCCTCCCGCTGCTGGGCTACAGCGTGAGCATCCCCAGGGAGGCCGACGGCATCCGCAAGGAGCACGTCTTCAAGCTGCAGTTCAAGTCCCACGTCTACTTCTTCCGGGCCGAGAGCAAGTACACGTTTGGGAGGTACCAGCGCGGCTGCCCATCCTCCTGCCCTGGTCCTGGGAAGAAGGGCTGCCCTGGTCCTGTCCCATTCACTCCATGTTCTGGGTCACCCTTGGGAAACAGTGGAGCCCAAGCCCACTGGTCAGATGGCCAAAAAGTGCCCTGCTTCCCAAGCGAGCGTCCTGGGTGTCCTGAGAGCCACCCCTCCTGCAGGTGGATGGAGGTGATCAAGAGCGCCAGCAGCTCGCCCGGGCGGGCTGGGGCCCCCAAGGAGGTGTGACGCCCATCCTGCCTCAGTGAGGACGGAGCAGGAAGCCACGGTCAGCACAGGCCCCATGACTGCTTGTCCAGTCTTCCCAGCAGTGTGGTGGCCTCACAGGGACACCTGGCAGGGATGGTGTACCCCTGAAGACCCAGTGCTGTCCCTGGCCCTGGGGCCCTGGGAAGACCACACATGCAGGAGGGAATGCGGACCCAGCCCCAGGATGGCCACCAAGCCCTGGCCCCTCTCCCGGTGCAGGGCCAGGGGTGGCCCCACTCCCACTCACGGCCACTGTGAGCGCGCCTGGATGCCCCGCCCTTCAGTCTGGGTCAGCCAGGGCTGGAGCACCAAAGTCCAGCACAGGCCGCTCTGGTGCCCACCCCACATACCTCTGGAGAAGCGGAAACCAAAGCCCCGTGTGCCCTGGGAGGTTGAGGGCCTCTAACTTATTAGTTCCTGCTGTTGCTTAACGAGTGGGAGCCCACGCACACGCCTTCCTGTGCTCGCATGTGCGCAGCTGAAATAAAGGGCATCTTTCTGCACCTGTCTGCAGTCTCCGTGTTCTGCCTCGGGTCCCTCTGAGGTCACCGTGTGCTGTGATGACTCAGAAACCAGGTCCTAAGTCAGGTCTTTATTGAAAGTGGCAGGAACCTCTCCATGTTCTAGGAAAACTAATACTGTCACCTCAGAGCAGACAGGGAAGCACGCAGGTTCAGTTCTCTGAAACACACACGTCTGGCTGACACGCGTACTCACGAGAAGCCACAGTACCCGACCCACCACCAGGCAAGGCTACGACCACGGCAGGCCGTCGCGGGCCCTGGGTGGCGAGAAGGCCGATCCGCTCCACAGGCTCTGCGCCTCCGTTCTGGTGGCTGCCACCCGAGCCCAAGGAGGGGACAGCCTGCCGAGGGGCGGAGGAGGGGCTGCCCCTGCTGCCCCCAGGCCGCACGGTTCGCAGGGAGTCTTGCTGCTGGGGGGCCACAGCCCAGTGGGAGGGGAAAGGAGGCAGATGGCCCACGGCACAGGGACGGGCCTGTCCCACAGGGGTTCCAAGTCAGCGCGGTCCTCACAGAGCTTCAGAACGAGACCCTTCTCGCCCCGCTCCACAAACAGCAGCGTTAGCGGGTGGACGTCAGGTGGTTTCTGTTGTGGGAAAACCTGGAGGGGACAGGTCCTGTCACTGCCCCCGGCTCTGGTGCAGGCCCCGCAGGAAGCCCCCTGGGGGCGCCCGCTGAGGCCAGCAGCACAGAGCAGCCTGGGGCGGTGGGGGCACCTCCCAGTGCAGCCCACTGTGGGCCGGAAAGGCTGAGCGCCTCCTCCAGAGACGACCACGGAGAACCCCCAAAGCTGCACTGGCTGGTGCGGCTCAGTGGACTGAGCACCGGCCTGCGAACCAAAGGGTCACTGGTTCAATTCCCAGTCAGGGCACAGGCCTGGGCTATGGGCCAGGACCCCAGTTGGAGATGCAGGAGAAGCAACCACACGTTGATGCTTCTCTCTCTCTTTCTCCCTCCCTCCCCCTCTAAAAGTAAATTAAAAAAAAAAAAACCCTCAAAGCCACCCCGGGCCCCTGGCCAGCTGCCTCACCTCTGCACGCGGTCCACCAGGTGAGCCATCAGCTTGTCCGAGATGCCGGGGCAGGACTCCTCGGCCAGGCTGAAGGCGTTCTCCAGCTCCTCCAGCGCCCCCACGCCGCCGCCGCTCTGCCTGTGCTTCTCTTTGAGCTGCGGACAGACCACCATGCGCCTGGTCAGAGCCCCGCGCCTGTGACTGGCATCTGGGGCCCTGCATCACTGGCCTGGCAAGGAGGAGGGATCAGGGACAGGGCACCCAGCCCTCCCTGCCACACCCCTTACAACCGACACAAATGGGGGGAGCCTGCGCACCTGCCAGGACACCTCAGCTGCCCCAGGCGGGGCTCTGCCTCCCCACGGGGCTCACTGTGGGGGTTGCAGGGGTCTACAGCCCCCCCCCCCCATACACACACACTGGCAGCCAGATCCACCGTCCAACACTGACCGCCTCCCCAGGCCTCGGACCCACGTGCTCAAACTGCGCCCACACGCGCCCAGTGCGCAGCCCCTGCTCCAGCGAACAACCTCCTCCCAGCTCCAGGCTCCCGGGGTCGGGGTCAAAGCATGCCTGCCCTGCCAGGCGCCCATCTTCCTCGGGAAGGCTCTTCTGCACCCTGCCCCCCTTCCTGGACTCCAGGTGCTGCTCTCGGGGGTGGGAGTTGGTCCCATGGCCTGCTGCTGCCTGGAGTGCGGGGTGTGGGGGCTCCCGGCTGCACCATCCTCCCAGGGTGTTACTGCCCACCCGTCAGCAGGTGACACAGACATTGGGGTAAGTCAGCCTGCAGTGTCCCTGCCCCAGGCCTGACGCCAAGAATGAGGCCTCTAGGGCACTTCTGGTCACCGTGTGTGCAGTTCAAAGCCATCCATGGCCGCAGAAGACACGGGCAGGCCAGGGAACCCCAGAGGGTCACGTCTCGGCCCTTTCTAGTTCTTCTGCTACGAAGCCCACCCCCGGGTCAAAGCGCCATCCACTCCGAGGGAGCTGGAAACCCTGTGTACGGGGCGCCACAACCCCCTGCCCCACAGGACCCCAGCCTGGCCCTCACCTCTCCGAAGACGGGCCGCACGAGCGTGGACAGGCACTGGGATCGCGGCTGCCTCTTGACGGGCTCTGCAGACTGCAGAAGCCAGGCCACAGTGGGTTAGCGGGGCAGAGGCCGGGGGCGCTGTGGCTGGGGTGCCGCTCCCTCAGCTGACAGGCCCCCCCCACCCCCCGCTGCATGAGTGGGGTTGGGGCTCAGGGGACCACACCTTCTGGGGGCCGTGCAGGGCCGTGCCCTTGTGCAGCTTGCTGTGTGGACTCGGCCGGATGGTGGGGGGAAACGTCCAGATGGGGCCCTGCTCTCCGTCCTCAGCATCTCCGTCACTGCCGAGGAGGGGAAAGGGTCATGAGAGCCCTGAGGGCCCGGACTCGGGGGGTCCCGAGCACACACCCCTCAGCACCGCCCCCTCACTACTGTCCGAGGTGGCCTCAGGCCCGGTCCAGGCTGCAGGAGCCAGGTGACCCACAGGCCCCAGCTACCAGCACCCAAGTCCCTGCCGGGGAGTGGGGACCCTCGCATGTCACCGCCCCGCGGGAGCCCCGCGGGACGAGCAGGCCTACATGTCGGAGTCCTCGGAGCTGGACTCCTCGCCGTGCCCCTCAGACTTCCAGCGCTTGTAGCGGTCGATGAGCTCCGTGAGGAAGGAGGTCTTCCGGGTGTAGCGTGTGATGAACTTGTGCTTCAGGAGCTCTTTGGCAGTGGGCCGCTGCCAGGGAACGGACACACGTCACCGGGCGGGTGCGGGCCCGGCCCCCGGCCTCTCCGGCAAGCCCCGGGCGCTGTCCGCCCCAGCCAGACCCTCTGTGAGCCTGCCCAGCCCCGGGACTAGCAAGGCCCAGGGCGCGGTGGGAGCCGGCAGGAAGGGGCCGCGAGCCCCGCCTAGAAAAGCTTACGAATCGGGGGTCCTTGTTGAGGCACGCCTCCACGAACTCCTTGAAGGGCTTGCTGTGGTGGCCCTCCAGGGTGGGCGGGCTGTTCTTGGGGATCAGGAACAGGACGCGCATGGGGTGGAGGTCTGAGTTCGGAGGCTCGCCCTTGGCCAGCTCGATGGCCGTGATCCCCAGCGACCAGATGTCGGCCTGCGCAGAGCCACACGGGACGTTGACCACTGGGGGCGCCCGAGCCAGGCCGAGCCCCCCGCACGCCGGCCGTGCCCACCTTGAAGTCGTAGGCTGACTGCTTGATGACCTCAGGAGCCATCCAGAAGGGGGTGCCCACAAACGTGTTCCTCTTGATCTGCGTGTCCGTGAGCTGCCCCGCCACCCCGAAGTCCGCCAGCTTCACGTCCCCCTGCTCCGACAGCAGCACGTTGGCGGCTGCACGCAGGGTGAGGGTGATAGGGCGTCACGCTCGGGGCCACGCAGACCCCCGCCCTGCGTGCAGCCGCCCGCCTCCTGGGGACACCAGCACAGCTGTCCCCAGGGCCTCAGCATCTCTGATCTGGCAGGCCCGAGACAGGGCCCCACGGCCAAGGGCAGCGCCAGCAGCCGCCAGCAAGCAGGGGGGGCCCACCCTGTGCGCCCCCAGCCCCAGGGCCAGCCCACACCTGACACAGGCGAGAACGTGCCCTTTCAGCTTAAATAAGGTCCCTCTCACCCCAGGCGCGCAGGTGTTTTCACACACGGGGACATGCGCCAAGAAAACTCCCCATCACTGGCTGTCTTCTGGCAACAGCTGATGATCACGCCCACATCCCAGATGCCTACCACCCCATGCCCTGGCCTTTCTAGGGTCACGGGGCTCAGGGGCCCAGTGCAAGAGCCGCGCCTCGAGGGACCTTTGATGTCTCTGTGGATCTTGCGTTCCGAGTGCAGGTAATCCAGGCCCTTGAGGATCTCCCGCAGGATGGTGGCTATGTACGTCTCCTCCAGGGGGCCAGGTTTCAGCTGCACACGGGGACGAACAGCAGGGCCTCAGGGCCCGTCCACCAAGGCCGACCACCCTTCCTGCCGCACCACCCGGACCGTCACCAGGGCCTGAGTTTGGCCGCCTCTCCACCGTGGTGGGGGGGACCCTGTGGATGGCGGGGCTTCCTGCTGTTAGCCACTTAGGAAGTGAGATAAGAGTTTCAGGTTCGGATCAGGTGGGTGGGGGGCGGCTGTTCATAGAGAACAAACCCTGGCTTTACCTTCGCTATGAAGGTAGCAGATGAAAATGGGGTCCCAACCATACTCCTGAGCCTGGATGTCTGGGGACACTAAGCCTCCTGCCCCCCCCCCCTCCATGGGCCAGCAGAGGCCCAGGACCCTCAGCGCCCACCAGGGGATCTAAAACCAGCACTTGGATTGGGGCTTAGCCGGCTCCTGACTGACACCTTAGGCACCAGACAGCCGAGGAGAGCAGGCCCGGGAGCCCAGGGCACAGCACGGCGGCCCCACGGCCACCGCCAGTCGGGCCCTGCCCCCAGCACGCAGCCCACTGTTACGGCCTCCACCTCACCAGGTCCAGCGCGGAGCCGCCGCCCAGGTACTCCATGATAATCCACAGCTTCGTGCTCTGCGCCCAGAAATGCCTGTCAGCCCGCGGCAGCGAGCCAAGGCCCCCCAGCCCCATCACACATGCTGCCTGGCAGGGCTCCATCCCTTGGAAACGGCTCCCGCAGCCTCACCCAGCTCCCCTCCCGTCACACCCGTGACAGCAGCTCTGCAGACAGACCCAGTGGCCGAGTCCACTCTGTGACACCCCATCAGAAACCAGCAGGGGAGATGGCCGTCCGGCCGGCTCTCAGCCCCGATGCCCCGCCCACCGCATGCCCAGGCAGTCCCGAGTGGGCGCTGGTGTCCACGGCAGGGGGCTGTCCCAGCTGGCGGGTCACATGGCCAATTCAGACCCTGCAGGCCCCACTCACGCCCTGCCCCTCCCAGGGCTCCCCCTCAGGCTGTGGTTTGGGGGCTGCTCCCCTGTGAAGCCGTGTTGTGCTCAGCTGCTGGGGCCCCTGGCATCCACCCGAGCACAGGCCCCACCCCCAGGCACCTTCAGGTAGGAGCCGAAGTAGCGGGTGATGTAGGGGCTGTCGCACTGGCTGAGCACGGTGATCTCCTGCTGGATGTCCTCGATCTCGTCCTCGGCCTCCTCCAGGTCGATGATCTTGATGGCCACCACCTCCTTGGTGCGGTTGTCAATGCCCTTGAACACCTCCCCAAAGGAGCCCTTGCCGATGCGGTCCAGCTTGGTGAACAGCTCCTCGGGGTCCACGCGCGGATGCTGGGGACACAGGGCGGCGGCCCCGTCAGGGACACAGGGTCCTGAGCGCCGGGAGCTCACCCAGGTCCTCTTCATGTTTCTTGCCTCCTCCCTTTTCCTGCAGGAAACCTGAATGTCCCCTCCCCAGCCGGGGACACCCTCAGGGGGCACAGAGGCACGGCCCCTGCCAGGCGGGGGGCTGCGGAGCGGACGGGAGCCACGCAGGGCAGGTTGTGCCTGCTGCCCAGCCCCCGGCAGGGAGGGCCCGGGAGGCGCACGGACGGGCTAAAGGGACGAGCGCGGAGGTTTAGGCAGCGAGACCGCCCTGTGACGTATCCACCCGACTCATCAACAGCCACAACCCTAACACACCACAGGTTAGCACCTGGGACAAAGGACGAGCTGCCTCTTGCCACAGCCTGAGCTCCCTTCCTATAACCCCAGGGCTGCCACGTCTCCGACCCGAGGCTCAGGGGCAGACCGTCGTCCCGCAAAGCCAAAGGTCACCCATTCAAGGCCCGGCGGGGCAGCCGAGAGCCACGGATCGCTGTTCCTCTCACACACGGATGTTTCTCTCCCTCCCTTCCCCTCTCTGAAAGTAAAATCTTTTCTTAACTGCTCTAAAAAGTCTCTTCCTTAAAGACAACCGGCCAGCAGGCACGAACACACCTGGCAGCCACACCCCTCCCAAAGGGCATCCCCCCCAGCCCCATCCTCAGCACGCTGGACCCTCGCGCCAGCGCGGAGCTGACCCTGGACACCGGGTAGCACAGAAAACTGCCCTCACAAGGCCCTCGGGTTTGAACACAGACACGGTGCCCAGGCGGAGGGAGAGGACGCCCAGGCGTGGGCCATGTGAGGACAGCAGCACCCGAGCGCTGCCAGGCCACCTCGGTGTCCCCAAGCCCGGCCCACGTGGCCTCCAGGCTCCTGAGGACTCCGTATTCCAGCCCCAGCATGGAAGGCGTTCTCAGAAAGCCACGGCCGGGCCTCGCAGGCCCGGTGACACCGGAGCCGACGCCCGGGCCCCCGTGTGGAAAGCGGCCTCAGCAGGGCCTGGGAAGGGCTGGGGCAGGAGTCCAGCTTCTTGTCTGGACAGAAGCAGAAAAGTTTCCACGCCCCACAGGCTTCAAACCCCCCAGGGCACCCCTGCCTCTGAAGAGCTCCCCTCCCACCCCCGCCGCCAGCCAAGCCCCTACGCCAGGGCCAGTGTGAAGGGACAAAACCACGCCTGCCACACCGGGCGCGGGGGCATCAGCCCACGGAGGGAGTGCGCCCCGAAGAGCTCGGCACGCCACGCCCACGCCACGCCCCCCTGGGCAGAGCACCCTGCTCCACACTGACACTACGTGTCAGTCAGAAACCGCCCGTTCCCTGCCTTCCTGGGGCTTCTGACCTGGAGGGAGGCAGGGGACGCCGGAAGGTCCACCCTTGCGAACACACCGAGGCGGAGTCTGGGCGCCGGGCAAGCGGGGGCTGCGGCCACAGCAGGTGCCCCGCACAGGCCAGTGAGCCTGGCTCGGCCAGTTAAGGAGCGTGGCCCCTCTCCCTCCCTCCCCAGGACTGGCAGCCCAGTGCACATGGAGAAGAGACAGCCGTGACGCGTGCAGTCAACTCTGCCCGAAGGCCCCAAAGCCAAGGTCGAGGGCAGGACAGGGAAAGCAGGGCGCGGCCACCCCGAGAGAAGAACTGCCTCTCACCAGTGCACGGCCCACAGCGCTGACCACGGAGCCATCAGCACCTTCCTGCTGGAGACAGAGCCGGCTCTGACCGGGGTGGGAACCTCACTGCTCCCTGCTCAGGCTCAGCCACGTGTGAACCGCGGTCTGGAAAGGGGCCCTCTCTGCCCGCTCCTCTCCCAGTGGCCCAGAGAGTGCGTTCCCTCCGTGCTGAACAAATGGGGGCCCACAGGCTGCCCCCCACCCTGCAGACACCCGGCCACCCAGTGACTCCAGGCCAGTCGGTGCCCTCACCTGCGTCCTCTGTCACTGGCAAGGACAGTCCCTCTCTTTCTAAGGTGGCTTAAGAGAAGCCCCAGAGGGGCTGAGGCCCAGCAGCACCCTTCCCAGCTCTTAGGCCTCTGCTGACGACACGTCCTTCCACCCGGCTCTGCTGAGGACACTGCGTCCCCCGCTCTGCACACAGGGCCAGAGCCGCATCGGGTCCACGGTGGCCACTGAAGGGACCCCCAGGCAGCACACTCAGACCCCACTGCCTAGAGCAGAACACAGAGCACCCCTAAGCCAGAGTCCGGGCTTGACAGGGAAGAGAGACCCCAACCCTCACCTCTCTGCATCCCCACCTCTGCAGGTCAGGGGGTGACGGGGACAGTCCTGGCCACGATGCTGCCACTACTAGCAATCCCACAGACAGCCCAGTCCCACCCTCCCGGGGGAAGGGAAGGCGGACAGCCCCTGCCCTGGGGGCCCGGCTGCCCTCCTGGCAACACACGTGGTCTGGGCCCTCGCTCCACTGGCTCTGGTGATCGAGACCCTTGTCCTCTGAGTCAGTCCCAGTGCTGCCAGATCTGGGGCAACCGCATGGCAGTGTGCCTGCCATTAGTGTCACCCCACAAAACAAGAGGAACCACGCCGTCCCCACCCACCATACGACAGGTGGCAGCCAGTGAGCACCCGCAGCCAGTCAGGCCCTGCAGGCAGGGCAGGACTAGTAAGGAGGAGGGGAAAGGCAGGGCTGGGCACAGGCTGGGGGGACCACCCCACAGGGCTGGGACAACATCTTGACAAAAAGTAGTCTTGTCAGGCCTCTGGCCACCACAAAGGCTGAGTCTCCCCACCCCTGAAAGGACTAAGGGGGCTTCCCGCCTCTGGGGTCCCTTCCCCAGCTCCCCCAGACCTCCCCAGGTCTGACTGGACACCCAGACCAAGCACCATCGCACACGGGTCCTGGGGCGGCCCACAGCTATTTCTCATTCTGGGACCCTCGGGAGCTGCTCCTTAAAGATCGGCTGAAGACAGACCTTTCCCCAGTGCCTGAGTCACGTAATTTACCAGATTCCCAACAACAGACACAAACAAAAACCGGCCAGCATCAGCCAGCATCCGAGAGCATCCGTCAGCACGCCCTGCCCCAAGCCCCTGCCCGTCTGTGGCCACAGCTGGTCCCCGAGGCCCCGCCCAACGGCTGCGCGTGGCCTTCGGGCTTCTCCTAGGAGCCGGCGGGGTCGGGAGGTGAACCCTGCCCCCCGCACCCCGGCCCCCATGGGCACACGCGCCTGCACGCGGTCCCTGCTGATCCTGCGCATCGTGGCTCGCGGTCGCAGAGGGCCCCCCACCTCGCACAGCCGCCTAGGTCGGCCCGAGCGGCGCGCCAAGGGGCACACCTGCCACCGGCCGGGCTCACTGCACCGCAGGTGGGCCCCGCGTCACACCTGCTTTGAAATAACAGAAGGAGACAGACCACGAGCCCCCCACACGCGCCCCCCTTCCCGGCGCAGCAGGTCCTCATTCCGGGCAAACTCAGGGCGCGCTGCAGAGGGTCCCCCAGGGCCACCACCCAGAGAAGACAGCGGACGGCGCGTCACCCGGGTAAGCACACCCGCCCTCCCCAACCCCGGCCACGGCAGGCACCGCCGCGCCCTCCGCTCTCCCCGCACACGCGCTCCCAGCCGCTCTCACTGCCTGCGGAAGGGGTCCCCCAGCGCTCCTGCCCCGGCCGGGCCCCCAGGGTGGACTCCGACCTCCCAGGCCCCGCACAGACGCAGGTCCAGGCTCCCGCCCCCCTGACACTGACCTCCGACGATGGCTCCGCGGGGAGAGGCCCGTGGGCTTCAGCCCACAAAACGCTGCACCGGCGACCCTGCGTCGGCCCAGAGCTGCCCCCACTCTGCCCAGAGGGGCGACACGAGGCTCCTCTTGGAGACCCCTGGGGGCTCCTCTGAAGCCCCGGGATCACGTTCAGAAGGTGTCCCCTCACGACCCTGCAGCCGGGGGGCCCGCCCCAGGGGCCCCGCACGCGCGCGCTCACCTGGTTGGCAAATCCCCGGAGGTGAGCCATGTCTGCGCCGCCCTCAGACCATCCGGCGCAGCCCCGGGAGGTCCCTGGATCCCGCCTGGAGGCTCCGGAAGCCGGCCGCTCGCTTCAGTCAACTGCAGGGAGAGCAGGCCGGCTCGGTGCCCCGATCGGAGCACCCGGGCTCCCGGGCCCGGCGGCCGACCCCTCCTCCGGCCGTCAGGGCACCAGCTGGGGATGGGGGCGGGGCGGGCGGGCGGGAGTCAGGAGAGCCCCCAGCCCCGGGGGGGGAAACCCACCGCAGCGCGCCCGCCCGGGCCCAACGGTCCCCGAGGCCGCCGCCCGTCCTGGGCCTCCCCGAGGCCCCGCCCACCGCGGCCCCCGGCCCGCAGGCCTGCTCCGCGCACCGGCCCGCCCCCAGCTCTGCTCCCCCGCCCCACTCGCCCACCCCTCGGCCCCTCCCCAAACGCCCCAGGCGCGGGCTCGCCCGGCAGCGCGCCCACCTCCGGGGCGCGCCATCCCGGCCTCCCCCGGCCCGCTCCGCAGGGCCCGCGCAGGCTCCCACCCGCAGTCTCCGCTCGCCCCCGGACGCCCGGGCCCTCCAACCCGCGAAGCAACGGTAGTGACGGCGTCGGCCGAAGAAAGGCCGGCGGCGGTAGAGACGGCGAGGGCGGTGCGCGGCGTCGTGGCCCAGCGCGGAGCTCTCTGGGACACCGAGTCCCGCCGCTCGCCCCGCGTCTGGGCCTTCGCCTGCACTGGACTACAAGTCCCGGCAGGCCATGGGGCGGGGCGGTGTCACGGGCCGCAGGCGCGCCGCGGAGCTCCCTGGGACTCCGAGTCCGGCTTCCTGAAAGGCTTCGGACTACGTCTCCCGGCACGCCGCGGGGCGGCGACCGGTCCTGGAGGCGGGGCCAGGCGGGGCACTGGGGCGGTTCTGCGCTGCTCTTCTCTCTCTGCTCGCGTGCGCTTCCTCCGTCCTTAACCCGCCCCCCTCCCTCCTGTCCCGCATCCCACCCCCACGCAACCCCCGCCCTGGTGGGCCCCGCGGTGGCAGCAGCCCGGTGTCCGCGGAGGGATGAAAGGGCCGACGAACGGGTCAGTCCACACCCGGAAAGGGAGCGCCGCCTGTCCCCTGCTCAGCAGGGCGGGGCCCGCAGGACCGACGCCCCGTGCACCCCGCCAGCCTCGGAAGGACACACACTGCGTGGCTCCGTGGCCCGGGGTCCCTGGGGCAGCCAGGTTCACAGAGGCGGAGCGGACGGCGGGGGCGGGGAGCGAGCGTTGATGGGCCGGGCCCCGGGGCGGGTGCGAGAACGTGCCCTGACCGGAGGCGAAGGGCAGGTTGTGGGTGTTCATCGCACTTGCTACGTAAGGGGAGATGCAGAAGGACGCGGGCCCAGCACGGAAGAGCCGTGAAAGCATCAGTGCCGAGAGAAGTCCGCCGTCACGGAGACAGACTGTACGAGCTCCCCCGCAGACGGCGTCCGCAGCACGCCCGTCCACGGGACGGCAGAGGTTTCCAGGCGCCGGGGAGCGGGAGGCGGAGGCACTACTCAGCGGGTGCGGCGTGTCTGTTTGGGGCGACAACCCCTGGAAATAGAGAGCGGTGGATACACTCAATGCCACTGAACCACACACTTAAAAGTGGTTCATTCGGCCCCGGCGCGCGTGGCTCGGCGGACTGCGCGCCGGCCCGCGGACCGAAGGGTCTCCGGTTGGATCCCCGGTCAGGGCGCAGCCTGGGCTGCGGGCCAGGTCCCCAGCTCGGGCGTGCGAGAGGCAGCCACACATCGCTGTTTCTTTCCCTCTCTCTAAAAATAAATGAAGTCTTAAAAAAAACACAACACACCCAACAGTGAAAAGACAACCCAAAAAGAAAAATGGAGTTAAACAGGACAGCTCACCGAAGGGTACACGGATGGCGAGCGGCGTGTGAACAGACGCTCAGACATCACCAGCCTGCAGGAACACGCAAACGTAAGTGATGGGACACTGCTCACGTACTAGAACGGCTAAACTAAACAATGCCGACACTGCCAGAGGCTGGCAAGGGTAGGGTGGCCAGCCATCCTAGTTTTCCTAAGTTTCCCACTTGTAACACTGAAGGTCCTGCACCCCAGGAAGCACCCTGCACCCCCAGTCAGTCCTGGGCTACGCAGGGGCGTGTCACCTGGTTGCTGGGGGTGAGGAGGCAGAGCCCCGGACTCCTGTGTGTGGCAAATTGCGTGAATGCTGAATGGTGTGGCCACTCTAAACTCCAGCTGAGCAGTTTTCAAAAAGTCAACTACACACTTAACACAGGAGCCAGCATCCCCACTCCTGGGTAATCACTCCCGAGAACACAAAACTGGTCTTCACACAATAGCCTGTACTTAAATGTCCACAGCATGTTTAGTCATCAGAGCCGCCAGCCAGGGACCTCCTGGAGGTCCTTCAGCTGCCGCTGGGTGAGCTGTGGTCCATCTGCAGGTGTATTATCTTAAAAAAAATTTAATAATTCCTCAATATCAAAGATGGAGTCAGCATTCAGCTTTCACACATATGTACGTCTACACAGACCTGCAGTTTCACATGCATGACTGCGCGCAGTTTGTTCAAGATCCCAATAAGGTCCATGTGATTTATGGTTAGTGGGCTTGTCTCTTTTCCCTAATCATTTAGGTGCTGAAGAAACCCACCAGCTGCCCTGTGGAGGGCCTCAGCCTGCACTCTGCAGACCGACCCCCACTGCCCCAAGCCGTCTCCCCCTCCCCGTGCCAGTCCACCTCTGTCTCTCTGTCCGGTGACGCCAAGTTGGACGCCAGCCTCCACTGTTCCTGTGTGGAGGCCCAGGTCCCTGTACTGGACAGCTCGCATACCCCAGGTCAGGGGACAGCAGCATGTCTTCCTGGAAAGCCCTGGAACCCGGGTTGTGAGGATGCCCCAGCAGGCTGCACTGCCCAGGGTGAGCCCGGCTCTGTGCTCGGGGACACTGCTCTGAGGTCGTGCCCAAGTGGGGCTGGGCAGGCCCTGCAGGAGGGCGCAGCCCCCAGGGACTGCAGCACCCCTCTCCTCAGGAGGGACGGGGCATCTTAGAGAAGAGAGATTTGGGCACAGAGTCAAAGCCAGGGGAGGCTGGGGGGCCCAGGATGCCAGATGACCCTGGAACCTCAGCCCTAGCTCCACTGCGGGGCCCGGAGGCACCAGCCCCTGAGTGTAAGCTTTCCACGTCAGAAGAGCCCCGGTGTCAGGGACGGGACAGCACACCTCGCGGCCCTGGGCCTGGCCCACTGGGTGCAGGACACACGGCCTCACATCTCGGTGAGCCAGAAACCAACCAGGAAAGCCGGCTCTCGAGCTAGCTGTCACCCGCAGAACGAGTAAGTACAAAAGATGCAAGAATTGAATCCTTATGGGTGTTTTAGTCCGACGGCCGGTGATCTGAGGGGACGGAGGGTTGTGTACCCCGACAGACTATCCTGATATCGCAAACGGACCCATTTTGTAAGAAGAAAAGGGTGCGTAAGGGGCTTGGAATTCAGGGTAAAGGTCAATCAGATAAGGGCTGCAGCCCGGCCATTTTTCTAGCGTCCCTTCGTCTGCTGAATCGGCATTCTGGGTGCAAAGTCTCTCCCTGGAGGACACGGTTCCAATACCATCTTGATGGCTTGCAGTCCTCCTGGGGCACAGAGGTCACCTCGCTTGCAGGTCTCCTGGAGTCAGGGTGGCTCCGATCATGCACTCTGGCTCCTGGAACAACAATTTTCTACCTGCATTAGTCACTCAGCTAATTAACTAGAAGCTAAAGCTAAAGATGTTTTAACTCTTGAGTTTCCCTGTCAAGCCCAGTATTCCGAGCCAAAGCCCAGGGCGTGACCGCAGCCAGGTGTTGTGGCCCAGGGCTCCGGTGGCCCCCCCGCCACTCCACACGGACGCTCATGGCTGCACGTGTGCAGTGGGATGTCGGCCGTGTCAGCTCACTTCTCCCCTCAGAGCCGCTGCCATCTGGGACAGAAACCCCACGTGAAGCTCGGAGACCCCGCGAGGCCTCTCAGGGCACGGGGCCAGGAATGCAGAGCCAACCCGTCACATCTACCTGAGGGCCACCACAGGCTGGCGGAGGCCAGCGCCCTCTCTGGGGTTGCTGCCATATCCTTCCTCCTGGTTGTGCGGTCTCATCTTCTCTCCAGGGACCCAGATCCGTGAAGTGACCGGGCCTGGGCATTGGGGAAGGGGCTGGCCCCCTGACATACCGACCAGCACCTCTGTGGCTGTCCCTTTGCTCTGCTCCACTGCCAGACTTCCGTCATTCTCTGTGTCAACTGCTGGAATCTGGTGATCCCCTTCCGCCCTCAACCAACTGGTCCAGGTGGTGGCCCTGGGGGAGAGAGAGACAGAGTCAGAGACAGTCAGAAAGACAGAGAGACAGAGAGACAAACAGGCAGGTAATCAGTACTCAAAACATGTCACGTCCCAACTATGTGAGCCCATTTCTTTACCATACCTGTGTCCCCGAGGTTATTCTTGGAGGCATCGGCCCGGGGGAAAGTCCTGCACACTGTTGTGCTGGAAGGGGGCAGTCAGCCCCACGGGCCGTCTGCACTACAGGAATCACAAACACTACAAGTCCCTGTCCCAGCCGGCTGTCGATCTGACAGTGAGCCCCACCTGTGGGCGGGGGTTCAGCCGCCAGGGGAGTGTGGGGACAGCCAGAGAATGTGGGTGCTTGAGTGACAGAGGAACCATGACTGGACATGAGATTCACATCAGGGGGCTGGGGTGGCCGTGACAGACGCCACAGACAGGGGCTGGGCAACAGACACTCATTTCTGACCATCTGGAGGCGGGGGGTCTGAGGCCGGGCCGCGGGCCAGCAGGGCCACTTTCTGGGAGAGCCCTCTGCTTGGCCACAGGGCCACCTCTTTGCTGTTCTTTAACATGAGGCGCAGAGAGTGACCAGCCTGCAGTGTCTCTTCTCCGGGTCACTGGCCTGTCGTGGGGCCCGCTCTCACGGCCTCGTCAGACCGTTACGCCCGAAGGCCCCGCTAGTGGGGTCCAGCATGTGAATTTGGGGGCCCCGTCCAGTCCGCAGCAGTCCTGTGGGAATTGCTCTAAAAGGAAATGTCGGGGCCAGAAGCAAAGCAGGAGGGAAGCAGCTGCGGCCGCCCACCCGCCCATGGGGGCCGCGGAGCCGGCGGGAGTCCCACCCCCTTCCGCCTGACCTCTTCTCCTTTCTGTCCTTTGGATTCAAACCGGCCTCCCCCCCATCTGACTCACGGGCGCCTTCGGCCTTGCCGTCCACGCCCTTCATCATTAAGCCGTCAGGGCAGCGAGGTTTTGCTCGCTGTCACAGAATCTCAGGAGCAGGGGCTGGGTCTGTTGACCGCAGAGAGAGACTCGGTGGAACTGGAGACAATGTCTAGGCCCCCTCGCAGTCTCGGCTCCAGACGCCCACCCACCACAGTCTGGAGAACCAGACGGAGTTACTCAACGCTGACCTCAGGGCCAGATGCCATGGTCAGCGCCCCTCACCCTGGCCCCAGCCACGACCCCGACCATGGCCCTCACTTCCTCGGTCACCACGACTCGTGATTCTCCCTGTGTGACCCGTCCCCTAGAAGCCGTGGGGGAGCCAGGTCCCTGAGCAGGCACACCTGGCCCGCTGCGGGCCTTTGCTTTCGGGCTGCAGGCTCCTCGTGGAGTTTGACTGGGCTTTGGTGTGCTCGGGCGAGCAGACCCTGTGACACCTGTGGGGAAGGCAAGGCAGGGAAGACAGCCCTCCTACCGCCTTCAGCGGGGACACCAGGTCAGAGGTGAGGACACGCGTCAGGGGTTGGGGGCGCAAGTCCTGAGGAGGGGCCAGCAGCAGACCCAGGCTGGGGTGGGGGCTGCAGCACTGGAGGCCCACGTGAGCCTTCTGAACCTCAGAGGCTGGGGTCCCCCAGGCCCCTCTCCACCTGAGACCCCGTTTGTGGGGGAGGGGCCCCAATGGGCAGAGGGTTGCTGCCCACCCCCTCAGAGGGGCTTCTCTGCCACACCTGCTCCAGGCCTGTCCGGCTCTCTGTGGCCTTTAATGACCCCACCTGCACGGTGACCCAGTGCTGGCGTCAGAACTCGGTTGCGACCCTGGTTCGGGGCCTGCGGTTGGGGTGAGGCTGCCTGGAACCTCTACCCCAAGTGTGGGCTCTTCCAGTCGAACCGACTCGCCTCCTCAGGGGTCAGGAGCGCACCGGGGGGTTGGGGGGCAGATTGGGACAGGATGGCACCACCCCAGACTGCGGCTTCCTCCTGGGAGCGCGCGTCCCAGAGGGACCACCCCAGGCCTCCGAGACCCTGACCAGGCAGGGGTGGGTGGGGTGTCAGGCAGTCAGCAGCGTCCTGAATGTGTGTCTCGTGGGCACAGACAGACAGTCCAGGAGGGAAGAGACTCTCGTTACAGGACTGAACACGCTCAGCCACTGGGGGTCCCCGGGTCCAGAGACTCGCTCAGGGCCAAGTGCTGCGTAAAACCGGGTCGCAGCTCGAATTCTGTGTAAACGTGCAAATTGTTTGAACTGGAGGGAATGGGCCAAGGGACTCACGGTCCTTATCTCTACACAGCGCCAGCCACTGCTCAAGAATTTTCCTTCTGTGCTTTTCTAGTTTTGCAAGTATACTTTACTGACCAGGTTTCACTGTTATAGTCACAAAAATATGCTGCCTTTGGCCGCGGGCCATGACTTTGAAATCTCTGAACAATGCAGAGTGTTTCAAAACAACATATTTGTGCATAAAGAGGCCTGCCGATCTCAGGAGGAGGGAAAGGCGCGAGAGAAAGAACTGTCAGGGGTGAAACAAACGTCTGGTGGGCGGGAGGGGCCCAGGGGCCCACTTGCGGCCGGTCCCTGTGGTGCCTGAATCAGGCCTGCTCCTGTCCCACGGGGGCTGCAGGTTGGGGGCCCCCAGCATCCCAGGAGGGGAGTCTTGGGCTTCCAGTTCAGCCTTGGGTGGGCCATCATGCTTCCACCATGGGGACCAGAGCTTGGTGAGCCTGGGACACAGAGATACAGGCTGCCACCGCTCTGTGTCCCCTGCTGCAGGTACCTGGCTGCCGTGGTTGCCTCTCACATGCCCCCAACTGGGGACCCGGCCCACATCCCAGGCCTGTGCTCTGACTGGGAATCAAGCCGGTGACCCCTTGGTTAGCAGACCAGCACTCAATCCACTGAGCCAAACCAGCCAGGGCAACAAATTCTAATATCAGAAATGAAAAAGAGGACATCAGAAGTACTACAATACAAATATTAAAAGGATAATAAAAGGGTAGTATAAACAACTTTGACAGTAAATTTGAAACAAATGAAATGCACTTTATCAAAACTGACACTAGAAGAAATAGAAAATCTGGGTAATCCTATACCACCTAAATACATTTAATACATCATTTAAGTTTTCCCACAAAGAAAATCCTAGGTTCAGATGGTTTCATTGGGGGATTCTTCTAAACAGCTGAAGAAATATCACCGTGTATGCCAGCCTGTCCAAAGAATCAAAAATGAGGGAGCCCCCCAACCCGTTTTGTGAGGCCAGCACAGCCCTGATCGGCAAGCCCAGCAGGAACATGATGAGACTCCAGGGCAGCTCCTGCCCTGGCACCCCACCCACAGGGGAGGAGCAACACCTACCTCCTGCGGTTGCTGAGAGGACTGAATTAGTTAATCCATGTAAAAAACTGCCTATTCTGTGGTAAGTGCTCAGTAAGTTCTAGCTGATCTTGCAGCACAGCCACAGAACTCTCAAATGTGAGCGTGCGCCCCATGTTCTCTTTAACGCAGAGCCTGGCGCCCCAGGACAGAGTCTGCCTCTGGCATTTCTGAGGAGCATGCAGCCGTGCCCTGGCTGGGTAGCTCAGCTGCATCATCAGGATGCACCCACATTGTGGGTTCAATCCCCAGTGAGGGCACATACCAGAATCAATGAATAAATGCATAAATGAGTGGAACAGCAAATTGATGTTTTTCTAAGATCAATCAATCAATCAATGAAGAGCACACCCAGGCTTGGGGTTCCCTGTGTTTTATAGATGGAAATATGGGTGCTCCGAGTGGGAAAGGGACTTGTCTGGGGAGTGGCTGCAGTATCAGGTGCAGCCAGGTCGTCAGCTCGAGTCTGACCCAGGGCCCCTGGAATGCACCTCTGGCAGGGGAAGGATCCACATGCCTGTGGACCCCAGGTAACCCCACCCTCACCCATCCCCTGGGAAGTGTGGCCTCAGGGAACTTCCAGCCCCGCTCACAGCCAGTTTCCTCCTATACAAATGAGATCTGACTCTCTGCTTCCTGTGTCCTGGGGCGTGGGTGGGTGCAGAAAGCCTTCCTGGGTCCTTGCGTCCAAGTGACAGATCGCTGGGTGAAACCCGCCGTGGCAGGGCCCCTTCAATCAGGCCCTGCCTGGACCCAGTGGGCCTCTTCCTCTTCCAGATCAGAGGAAGCCCACTGTCTCAGGATATTCGATACTGAATACTGACAGCAGTGAGGAGCTGCGTGGGGCCCCAGTGTTCACGGCACGAGGCATTAAACTCGCCTGCAGTACCCAGACCTCTAAAAGCCCAGGCGTGCTGGGATCCGCAGAGGCCCTCCTCCCCTGGAGCCCCGAGGGGGCTTCCACCTTCCTGGCCCTGACTCTCCGGCTGATGAAATTCTTGGTTTCCCTCTCCTCTAGCGTCTGACCCCTGCGACCGCCCGACCGACCCAGAGATTAGTGAGGAGCTTCCAAGTGCCCGCAGCCCAAACTGCCTTGAGCACAGGGAGGTTTGTGAATCGTGGGACTAAAGCGTCTGGGAGAGGCCCCTGGTTTCAGGGGTCTGTGTTTCTCCGTCCTGGCTTTGCTCCCAGGCAGCTTGTCCCCAGGTGCTTACAGGCGACCGCCCCCAACCCCCCTTCAGACTTTCCCAGTGGAAAACAGCCACACTCTAGGCAACTCGTAGGGGTGCCCTGGGGCTGGCAGCCTCTGTCCCGTGCCCACCGCTCAATCAACTGTGTTGGAAGTGGGGAAGGGACTCTGCTGTCAGGCCTGGTCACAAACCCAGCCCTGGGTGGGGTGCAGGGGCCCTTCGCTGCCAGGGTCAGCACAGACGGGGGTGTGTGTGTGTGTGTGTGTGTGAGACGATGAAGGGTTCTGGCTTCTGTATAAACCTGCTCAGGGCTATCGTGTGGGTCACAGTTTGGGGAGCCAGTGAGTGGGAATCCCTACCTCGGGTGTGGTCAGGGGTCCCTGCCTGGACTCCCTGTGGCCATTCAGGGGCACAGACACATGCAGGTAGCAGCCGGCGCTGCCCCCTCAGGAGAGCTGTGGGGGGCAGAGGCTTGGGGGCAGGAGCTCCTGGGGTGGGGGCTTTGCTCCTGAAGCTGGGCGTCCCCTTCCCGCTGTTCCAGCAGGGACAGGACATGGGGACAAGGCAGCACCTGGGCGCTTTCTGGGGCCGAGGCCTGGGGGGTGTCCCCCCACTTGCTCAGACCGCTCCCCAGGCCTCAGCCCTTGCTTGCAGTCTTCGCCAGACGCTCCTCCTTCTTCAGGATGGATCCGAGCTCAGACCAGGCGGTCTTGTATCATTTCGGCTGAGCGCTTGACAAGCTGGGAGCCCACAGGCCTGGAAGGCAGGGGGGCCACGGGGGGCCCCCCATGTACCCTCCCTCCTGCTACTCACCCCAGAGGGTCTGGAAGGGTGGGCTCCTGCCTGCGCCCCACCGTGGCCTCACACCCAGGGGCAGCTGGAGCAGTCACATTTCCAGCCCCACCTTCGATGACCCCTGTCCCTGCCTGGGGCAGCACTCCCGGCACTGTAAACTGGAAGTGTTTAAAGTATTGTCCACCTGATGGGTGAGCAATGACAGAGATCTCCCTTTACTGGGCCCACCTGTCTCTGATCCCCACTGCAGCCGGGCAGCTTCCTGTCCACCCAACGCCAGTGAACTCCTGAGATTTTGGGGGGTGTAGAATTTGCCCATTTTCTCTGGGTTATTTCTATTTCTCAATGACTTGCTCATCTTTGTACATTCTGAGGATCAGACCTTCTGTTCAATGTTGCGCGTCCTTTCCCCAGGCTGTTGCTGCAAGCCTGGCCTCTTCCTGCTCAGAACCGGTGGGTTCCAGCCCCGTGACGCGGCTCCTCCCGCGGCCCCATGCCACTGCCCAGGCTGGTTCCTGACCCTCCCAGAGCTGCTGAGACGCATCACTGCGAACGTTAGTAAGGAAGATTTCACTCTCCTTCCCCAAGGCAGCCTGGCCACGGTCTAGCACGTCCTGCTGCGAGGCCTGTGCCTCCCAGGGATGGAGGCTCAGCCACACCTGGGTTCGAGTCTACCTGGACCTGGTCCGTGGGCCACCCCGCTGCCATTCCTAAGCTTCATCACAGGCACCAACCCCCACTCAGGGAATCCCACTGCCACTCACTTTTTTGTGCAAAATGATGTGTGTTCATGATTTAAAGAATCCACTGGTTGTACGAGGTTATCGATGAAAAGCAGTCCTGACAACCCCCTTCCCCAGCGGCACCAAGGCGGCATTTATGAACTTTCTGCTACGAGGTTCATTCTTGGTTCTGGTTTCTGGAGAGTCCCTGAAGGTTATCCTCTGACTTTCCCTATGAGCTAGAAGGCCTCTTTCTTATGCCTTGATCCAGGCCTTGCCAGACTGCCTGCTCTCTGCTTTATGGACACGGTGGCTCGCCTCTCTGAGGACAGAGATTTGAAGGGACTTTATGGGGTGGCATTCCCAAGCCTCTTGCTTCCCCATCTCCCCAGCTGTTCTGGACGATTTGGCCCCTCCTTTGTGGGAGGTGCTCTGTGGCTCTCCCTCTGTGTGGACAAGAAGTCTTTAGCTCCTTGGGGGTGTCCGGGTAGAGCCTGGTAACTAGCCTGCCTTTCTTGGGGACCCTGGAAAGGAGGCGCTCCTCGTGGGCAGTCTGGCTTCTCCTGAGAGGGCGGCCAGGTCTCCTATAGGGGTGGGGGTCAGGGGTCAGACCCTCCTAACAGCCTGTGTGCTGGCTGTGGCAGGGACGGGCTGGGACATGCCTGGGGTGGTGGTGATTTGCACCCCCTCAGAGTCATCACACCGGCCTGTGTAGGGGGACACTCCCAGTCCCGTGGGTTTTCGCCTGTAGAAAGGGCCCAGGCTCCCCCTCACAAGGCCATGAAAGCCACACAGGTTTTTCCTCTTGGCCACAATCACCAAACCCCCATTAATCTGAGGAGGGCCACTAGCACTCTCTGCTCTGTTACAGGAGTGCTGGCAGTGTTGCTGTTTCTCTCCCTCTCTTTCTCCCTCCCTTTCCCCTCTCTCTAAAAATAAGTAAATAAAATCTTTTAAAAAAGAATTTGTGTGTGTGTGGTTTATCAATTCTATTATTCTCTTCAAAGAACCAATATTGCTTTGATTTTTCTCTACTTTGTGCTTTGTTTTATTAATTTCTGCTTTCATTTTTTTCACTTTTGTGTTGAATTGGTTGTTTTTCTAGCTTCTTGGGTTGGAGTTTAGAGCATTAATATATTTTTTTACAGAATTAAATTTTAACCTTTTTGTAAAGCTATAGATTTCCCTCCAAGCATTGCTTTACCTGCATCCCACAGCATTTGATACCATATTTGCACTATTGTTCATGTCAAAATATTTTACAACTTCCCTTGTGATTTACTGTTTGCCCCATTGATTAGCTACAATTGCGATGATTTTTAAAATTTTTATTTATTTACTTTTGGAAAAAAAGGGAAGGGAAGGAACAAAGGAGGGGAACATCCATGTGTGAGAGATGCTGATCAGTTGCCTCTCGCACCTCCACCTGGGGACCTAGCCTGCAACCCAGGAACGGGCCCTGATTGGGAGTCAAACCTGCAGCCCTTAGGTTGGCAGGCCGCACTCAACCCATTGAGCCGCACCAGCCAGGGCTACAACTGTGATGTGTAATTGAGGGCTTTCTATTAGCTTTACTATTACCGAGTTCTAAATTAATTCAGAGAGAACACACTTGCATGATTTCAATTCTTTGAAAATTGGTGCCACTTTATGGCCCAGGATTAGGTTTATTTGGGTAACACCCTTTGCACGAGGGAAAGAACATGTATTCTCTTGGCTGTATAGGTGTGAACTGGGGCAAGTGGGTCAATCCTGTGGTTTGAACTGTGCTGTGTTGGTTCAAGACATAACCAGTGGATAGAAAAGTCCAGAACAGGTCCTCACAGAGACGTCCCTTGATTTACGATGGGGATTCTTTTCCAATTCAGTGGGAAAGTGATGGCCTTTTCATTAAATAGCGCTGGGTCAGCTGGATAGGGGCATGGGAAACACACAAGCTCTGACCCTCCTGCACCTCTCGCAGGAATTAATCTGTGATCCATCACCATGTGAACGCTAAACCAATTACACACGTCTTCTAAAATAAAGCACAGACTATCATTGTGAACAAGCACTAACCATAAGAGAAAGTACTGATAAACTGGACTTCATTGAAAATTACTCCTGTTTGTCATAAGCAGTGGCAACCACAGAGTGGCCCAAAGTATTCGCAGTCTCTTCAATACAATGCAAACCCACGAATCCACCTCTAACACAGACCCATGTGTCCGACCAGAAACATACCCAGAATATATAAAGAACCTCCAGGAATCAATAAGAAAATGGAGCCGGGTGTGGCCCCAGGCGGCGGGTGCTCCAGCTGGGTCCTAAACACGGGGGCATGCGAGGACAGCGCCTGCCCCCGGCCTCCCTGAGCGCATCCCCGGGAACTCGCTCGGACCTCCTTAAGTGGGGAGGCGGGGAGGCAGCGGGGAAGCTCCGGCATGGCTCCGCCCCGGGGGTTGCCTTTCCCTTAGAAGGAGAAGCCCCAAGCCTCGCCTCTCCCCCGAGAAGAGTCACCCTGCAGCCAGCGGCTCTCCTCGCCCAGGACGCTCCACCGCTCCACCGTCGGAGCCGCGGGAGTGCGCGAGGCCCCAGCGTCCTCGTGGGTTTGAATGGAAGGATCGAGATCGGCGGAGACGGCGGCGAGCAGATCCTGAAGCCAGAGCTCCTCCCCGGCCCCCGCGCCCGCGACATGCAGCGGGAGAGGTGAGCAGGGCGCGCGCGGCGTCCCTCCCCTGGCAGCCGCGCCATGGGAACGGCTTGGCGGGGGACCAACCCCGAGGACCGTGCGGCGAGGAGGTCGTGGCCCGGGAGTGCGGGGCCTGGCCGGGGTCCTCACTGGCGCGGAGCAGGCTGGGCTGTGCCCCTCCGTGCGCCTCTGCCGCCCGCGCACTGGTCTTCCAGCGCGGGCACGGCGGCTACAGAGCAAGTCGTTATTTCCCCGCGGTCCTTCCTGCTGCCGGCAGCCGCGGGGATATTTGTTACTAAACCGGAATCTAGCAGAATGTAACTCCATGTTTTTATAAAGACTTGGGTCACAGAAACGTACGGTTACTCGCAACTGGCCGCGGCCCTTCCCTGGAGCCGCGCTCCACCCGGCCTCTCCGTGCGCCCCAGCTCGGCCCGCGGACGCGATCTGGGCGCACGCCGCGCCCCTTTCGGCCCCACTTGCGCAGCCGGCCTCCCCCTCCGCCAGCCAGGCGGGCGGCGGGGCGACGGCGCTGAGCTCAGTCTGTCCGCAGGTGCGGCGCCCCTCGCGCGCGTCCCCGCAATGGAGGTGCTGCGGCGCTCCTCGGTTTTCGCCGCCGAGATCATGGACGCCTTTGACCGCTCGCCCACCGACAAGGAGCTGGTGGCCCAGGCCAAGGCCCTGGGCCGGGAGTTCGTGCACGCGCGGCTGCTGCGCGCCGGCCTCCTCTGGAACGCGCCTGAGCGCGCCGCGCCCGCCCCAGGCGGCCGCCTGGCAGAGGTGTGTGAGGTGCTGCTGCGCTTGGGTGAGTGTGGGCCCGCGAGGGCGGGGTCCCCAAACTGCCCCTCCCGACCTGGTCGGCTGGGCGGGCCCTGCTGCACCTCGGGGTGAGGCTATCTCGGCTCCGACCTGTCCGGGGTGACCTGGCCAGCGCCCTGACTTTGGGGCCTCAGTACCCCTGTGGGGCAGAGGGGCCAGGCCTGGGGGTGGCTGGCGCGCAGGGCAGGCCACCCAGGCGGAGCTCCTGCCTCCCGCTCTTGGGCGGCCCTTGGGCCACAGACCTGCCGGACTGGCCTGCTCAGCCCAGATTTCAAGAGCACTGGCCACCGTGGATGGAAAGCTGTGGGGAGAATGTTTGGGTGGCTCATTTCCAGAGTGACCCTTGTCCTCAGCTGGGCACAAAATCCTTTGTTAGACCACGTGTTCCGATGTTTGTTTTGGAAAATGGGTCCTTTCTGTTACTGGCTGAAGTTCTTCCCTCAGCTGCTCTTTCCTCCTGATTTGGGGGCCACCACAGACCCCCGGCAGAACTGGGTGCCCAGGGCAGCTGTCTCCACTGCGGGGCTGGTGCGGACTTGTTCTGGGGTCACACACAGCCCAGTAGCGATCCCCACCTTCCCCAGGGTCTGGAGCCCTCAGCTCAGTCAGGCAGTCCACCTCACCATGGGGACCGAGGTCCTGCCCTCCAGCGAGTGTCAGGCCTGGAAGCAGGCACTCGGGGAGCAGAAGGCAGCCGAGATGGGCCCTGCCCCGTCCCGACCCGGCAGAGTGTGGGGACAGGCTCTGTGTCCCTGACATCCCGAGAGCGTATGAGAGACAGATTCCTTGGGCTGCGGGACGGGGTGTCCCTCCTGGGCCCTGGAGGAGGGGAGAGGTTTCTAGGTGGGGAGAACAAGTGGGGCTCGGGGATCAGCCAGCGGTCAGAGCACCTGGACTCCCACGAGGGGAGCTGCCCACTGCTGTTTCTCCCAGCTGGGCTTGGGGACGTGCTGGGGGGCACCTTCTAAAGGACCCCTGGAGCGGCCTCCACGGAGGAAGCCCTGCCTGTCCAGGCCTGCTCTGCGACCCGGTCCCAGCCTCCATCTTGTTTGTGACCAGGGGCGTGGGGCTGCCTCCTCCCTGGGCCCAGTGTCCCTGATGCGCCTGCTTCTGGCCCCTCAGGACTGTTTCACCTGAGAGCCCCAACGCGTCCGCGCTCACATCCTGGCCCTTTCCCAGTGTGCATCAGCCATGTCGAGTCCCTGGGGCTGAGGGAGCCCTGGAGGGCGCTGTCTTGGGTCCCCAGAGCGAGTGTGGAGGTCAGGTCCCCTGCAGCCCACCCTGGGGCTGTTCCAGTGAGCCCCTCAGCCTGGTGCTGCTGCCCTGCCCCCAGCCTGGCCCAGCCCCTCCGCAGCAGAAGCCCAGCTCCCCGGACAGCACACACAGGAAGAAGCTGGGTCACGTCCTGGTTGGTCTCTCAGGGCCAGTCCCCAGCAGCCCCCGAGGTCTGTTTGGGAACAGCCAGGCCAGTCCTGGGAATTTCCATGCCCCACGCCGCCCCGCCACTGTACCTCGGTTCTGCTCCTTCCCAGATCTTAACTAGATGCTGTGCAGCTGGCCCCAGGGATGCCTCGGGGGCCCTTCTCGGCATTTCCGTTTGCTTTGGCTGGAGCGGTGCCTGGGTGGGGGGACACCCAGTCCCAGGGCTGTGGGGTTCCCATCCATCACTGCCAGGGGCGCCGTGGGGAGCACGGGCCATAGGCAGGGCCGGTGACAGGGCCTGTCCTCTCCGGTGTGGCTGCCCTGTGCACACACCCACTTGGTGCAGAGCACAGGCTGGAGCCTGGGAGGTGCTGGGACCCCAGCCGGTGGCTCAGTCGTTCGGTCACCGAGCAGTGCTGGGGCCTGCGTGAGGCCGTGGCCAGGGCTGCCCACTCGTGTGGGTTGCAGGCCTGCCCCTGTTGGGTCTGGCTGCCTTCCCTGGCTGCCTGCCGCCCAGGCAGCTCCTGTGGGCTGTGAGTCACCCGTCAGGCACGGGCCAGGCTCCTCCCGGGATTCCCGCCCCACCGGCCCAGCCGGCTTGCCCCTGGGGAGGGGGGCGCCCCCGTCAGAAGGGGCAGGCTGCAGAGGCAGGTCTGGGGGTGCTCAGCACCCCTTTCTGGGCTCCTGGTCCTCAAGAGACATGGTCAGGGGGGGTGGGCGGTGTCGGGTGATAGGCCAGATGGCGCGAGAAGGGTCTCCAAGCCTGTGGGGCTGGAGCGAGCTGGTCCCAGGACTGTGGGGCAGGCTGAGGTCAGGCAGGTGTGGACCCTCTGACCCTCCCGTGTGACTGCAGGGGACGAGCTGGAGCTGATTCGGCCCAGTGTCTACCGCAACGTGGCGCGCCAGCTGAGCATCTCCCTGCACTCTGAGACTGTGGTGACCGACGCCTTCCTGGCCGTGGCGACCCAGATCTTTGCCACAGGTAGGCCTGTCGTCCACCCCAGGAAGCCCACAGTGCCGCGTGGCCCGGGGCCTGGCATTGGGGGCAGGCAGCTGGCACAGAGCCTCACGTGGTTCTTGTTCAAGCATCTGGGGCTGCAGTGACCTGAAGTGGTGGCCGGGCTGCGTATGTCGGGCCGCTGGCTGGAGTGGGGCGGGGTGTCCTGCATGCGGCCCGTGGCCCGTGGGGCTCAGGCTTCTCACGGCCAGACAAATGGGGACGGAGCAGGGCCTATGTCAGGAGGCCTGTCGGTTGTGGCCAGTGTGGCAGCGGGACATGGGACTGGCCAACTGGCTAGGACTCGGGGCTGCTGGCTGCAGAATCCAGCCTCCTCCAGGGCCACCACTGCGCTCCCTGGGCAGAAGTCACCCTGGCAAAGACGTCCGGAGGAGGAGCCCGGGAGGGCTGGGGCTGGGGCATGCTCCTCCAGAATGTTCTCCAGTGCTGACCCAGGTCCTGGGGAGGCGGAGGGGCTATGGCCCATTGGGCAGCTTGTGGAGGAGGCGGTGGGGGGTGTCCCGGGCTGACGCCTGCCCTCGGCCAGTCCTAGACACCCACGTCCTGACGCCGGCGCGTGGGTGGCCGCCTGTGTCTGTCTCCAGGCTGCCAGACAGCTGGTTTACGAGCCTGAGGCTTTAAAAGGAAGTTCATCTGTGAGAAGGCAGCTCTGGCCTGCTGGTGGCTGGGACGGCATGGGGAGGAGGGGGCCTGGTGGGGTGTGTGTGCAGGGGACAGAGGATGAGAACCGGTACCGAGCAGCCTGCTCAGTGGGGGGACGGGCCTGAGAGGCGCCCTCCTGCTTGTCGCCCTGTGGGCTCCCTGCCGCCCCTGGTCCATCCAAGCCCTGGGGGTCCTTGGGCCCTTTCTCCACAGGGGACCTGACCATCGTTGCGGGCCCTGGTCCCTCTGCCTGAGGCCCCTCCCATGCCGCTGTGGGCTGTGCACATGCTGACCCTGGGGCTGGACCTTTGTACCCTCGCCTGCTGCCTGTCCTGGCCTCCTGTGGCAGCTCCAGGACCATAGGACAGGGTCCCGTGGTGGTCCCCGCGGTGGCCAAGCCACCTCCGAGACTGCGTTTGCACTTTGGGCTTCTCGGTTCCCCTCAGCGGAGGAACTAATTTTTCCCTCCCTGGTTAAAAGTTGGCAAGAATTTTCATTTTTTTCCTTATCACAAGAGCAAATTATTTTACCACAGAAAGATCAGAAACGTAGAAAATAAAAAGTCTTAGAAACAATACTAAAAAGACAGCTCAGTCAGACGCGTGAAGGATCCGAACAGGCACTTTTCCAGGGAAGACGCACACACGGCCAGTGGCCCCGGGGAAGACCTGTCACCGTCAGCTGTCGGGGGACGTGCCCCTGAAGCACCGAGACCCCCGCCTGGCCGGCTGAGGTCACAGGGAGGGAGCCCCACAGCTGACAACGGACAGACGTGTCCGCTGCTTGGAAAGTGCCAGCGTCCGTAAGGCAGCCACCGTGAGAGCCACCAGACGAGCGCATTCTGGGGAACTGGCCCGCGGGGCTCGGAGCAGCGAGACTCCTCCGGCCCGAGCGTGCACCCCCGAGCTGTGGACAGCGGGCAGAGGCGGTCTGTCCGCAGGTGGGATGTTGCTCGGCCGTGAAAGGGGCAGACACGCTGGGGCGCGCCGTGGTTCCCCACGTGACGTGTGCACAGCAGGCGAGTCCACAGAGCAGCTGCCTAGAGCTGGGGGCGCTGGGGACAGGGTAACGAGAGTGTTCTGGAACTCCACAGTCATGATGGTTGCCCACTGTGCTGAATGTGCTGGAACTCAGACATCTCACTTTAGGATGAACTTAAGCGCAGGAGATGGCGTCTCCATGAACCATAAAACAGACCCCAGGCAGGTCGCCCGGTGGCAGGCTCCCGCCCCGCCCCCCCATCAAGCCCTCACCTGCCCTGTCCGCATCGGGCCCCTGTGGGTGCCAAGCACAGCAGTGAGCAGGACGGGGCCAGCCCGGTGCCCGCAGCAGCTAGTGAAAGGGGAGCGTGGCCCGGGGGCCTGGGTGGCACTTGGAGAGGCGACCTTGGCCAGAGCCCTGGGGCCGGCTGCTGGCGGGGTCTGAGGGTGGCGGTCTGGTGGCCTATTTGACAGAGGAAGTCACGCTGAACGGGGGTGGGGGGGACGGTTTAAGCAAGGGAGTGACATGGTCGTGTTTATGGGGATTCAATGGTTTCTTTTTATCGAGGTGAAATCCAGGTAACATACGATTAACCGTGTTCAAGTTCGCAGTCCCGCGGCTACACTGTTCGCCTGCCCAGAACCCAGCCGTGAGCCGTCCCTCCCCTCCCCAGTCCCCGATGACCACGGACCTGCTGCTTCCTGGGCGTCATGGAGATGGACCCACTGACCTGTGGCCATCATGTCACCGCTCTTACTGAGCGGGTGGCCAGGTCGCAGCGAGTGTCCACGGCCGTGTGAGAACGCGCGCCCTCGGGCCGGCTCCTGCTCTCCCACCAGCGCCCTGCTGCCGAGCGAGGGGGTGTGAGGGGCTCGCCTCTGCCGCCCGTCCCTTCGCGGCCGGCTGTCCCGTCAGCTCCCTGGGGCTCCCATTGCCGTCTGAGGCCTTACTCTGCACCCCATTTCGGTGCACCCTCTGCTTATCAGGGCGCGTTTTCGTGTCTCATATCTCTCTTTTCCCTTTGTGAATCAGCCGCCACGTTCTGTGCTCAGCTCTTTGGAAAGGTTCGCTCTTTCTCACTGGTTTAGAAAGTGTTTCTATCCGTTAAGGGAATTCATGCCATGTGGCTCGTTCCCCTCAGCTCTGCCCCCACAGCTGGGGGTCTGGCAAGGCCCTTCCTCCTGTGGGATGACCTGCTGCCCCACAGGGGACAGCTGGACAGCTGCACCTCGAAGCTGCTTACTGTTCATGTGACCAGTTCCAAGTCAGACAGCACCCCGACCCCCTCGTTTTCCTCCTTGCCGGCTGCCTCCTCCGGGAGGTGGGGGCTGGGCAGGCGCACAGGGGTGTAATGGAGGCCCCAGAAACCTTGGCCTGAGAACCCATGCAGGTGGGCAGGATGGACCTGTCGCAGGTGACCACTGAGCACCATGCGGTGGGGCCATGCCCAAGTTCTGTCCCCAGCATCAGCAGAATGCCAGGCGGCTCGGCCTCCACACGTGACCCACGGGTGGGACTGGAGCGGGTTTGGCAGCGCCTGCTGACCGGTGTCTTCTCCTGCAGGCATCACGTGGGGCAAGGTGGTGTCCCTGTACTTGGTGGCTGCGGGGCTGGCCGTGGACTGCGTGCGGCAGGCCCAGCCCGCCACGGTGCACACCCTGGTGGATTGCCTTGGGGAGTTCGTGCGCAAGACCCTGGCAACCTGGCTGCGGAGGCGCGGAGGATGGGTGAGTGGGGTCTGGGGACGCAGGGGCGCCAAGAAGGGGGGCGGTGCCAGGGATGGGAGGAGGGGCTGAGGCTGCTGCGCCCCACCTGCCCCACCTCCATCACTGCCCCCCACAACTCAACACCAAAGACCTGCCCCGAGCCCCGGCTCTGCAGGCGCCCGGGGAGGGGAAGTCAGCCCCTGAAAGGGAAAGGCCGGAGCTGCTCTGCCCTCCCCGCTGGGCCCTGGTGCCCAGTGAGTGCTGCGTCAGTCCCACCCCAACACGCTCTCTGGGCCGCCAGCTGCCCACCTTGGGGGCCCCTGGCTCTGGCATGGGCTGTCTCCACCCTAGATCTGTCTCCCTGAAGACTGAGCAGTGGGAAGGGTGGCTGAGCTGAAGCCAAGGGCTGCAGCCTCATCGGAGGCCAGACTGGGCAGGGAGGTGATCACCTCCAGGGGACTCAGGTGGCTGTGGCCCCTCCCCGGACAGACCCTGAGGCCTCTGAGCCACCCTCACCCTCCCATGGCGCCCCCCTGGGGCTGGACAGGGTGGCCGCATCCTGGCGTAGGTGTCCGGCTGCCTCCTCTCCCACCTCCCTTCTCACCATCTGACTCCTCATGGGGGTTTGGTCCCTGCCGGAGCCTCAGTCCCAACCAGACCCCAGACCTTCCGAGTGTCCGTGTGTGTCCTGCCAGCTCGGCTGACACAGGTGGGGGGCTGGGTGTCTGCTGTCCCACCCTGCTGACTGTCCCTCCTCCTTCCAGACCGACGTCCTCAAGTGCGTGGTCAGCAGCGACCCCGGCTTCCGCTCCCACTGGCTCGTGGCTGCGCTCTGTGGCTTCGGCCGCTTCCTGAAGGCTGTCATCTTTGTGCTGCTGCCAGAGAGATGAGCCCAGGTCCTGGATCCCTGGACCCGCGGGCCCTCGGCTGCAGCACCGCCCTCTTCCCACTGAGTCCCTCCACGCACACCCGGGCCCTCAGGAAGCGGGAGTCGGGGTTCCCCTGGGCCTGGAGCCGGGCCTTCGATGCCCTGTGGCCCGGCCCTGTGCACCCCACAGGGTCAGTGTCACCTTCCAGGTCCAAAGGAAGGCAGCTGAGAGCACCAACCTCTCCCTGGACGCAGGTCCTGCCCACAAAGGGTGACCGTGTCAGACATCAGCCAGAAGGTGGTCTGGGCACGGGTTCGCGTGCTGCTGCTAGGACAGTGTCCCCAACTGTGGCCGGGTCCTGGATGGCACACCTGACCTGAGAGTGCACCAGCCCTGGCCGACAAGGACGGGCGTGTATTCAAGTCCAATAAAGTGTCATGGCCACGGAGGGCGGCCCCCTGTGTTCCTTGTGCAGCTGCTGGGACCGGGCGGGAGGCAGGTGAATCCCACTGTCTGCCCTCGGCTCCTGTGGCCCACGCGGGACTCAGATGCTCACTTGTGGGCGCACGCACGCCCAGGCGAGGGAGAGCAGGGTGCCCGTCTGTCCCGGCCGTTCCCATCCCTTTGCTTGGCCCGCACGGCCTGTTTCCCCACCGCAGGCCGCCCCTGGGCCCCGAGCCCGGCCCTGGCCTGTCCTCATTGGGGCCTGTCGCCTGCAGCCCATTCGGCTCCAGCTCGGACCACAGGCACAGGGCAGAGGCTGGTGATGGGGCCTCGGTTTCCCTTTCTGTGAGGCAGAGTTGGGCAAGACAGCTGCTAAGGTCCAGCCCTGCATCCCACGTAGCTTCTGGGGGCAGCATGAGTCCTGACCATGCAGCTGCCCCATCGCCCCCAACGGACCCCCAGGCGTCCCTTCAGCCTCTGCCTGTCACCCCTTCCCAGTGCGAGGTGTGGCCAGTGGAGAGAAGGAAGGGAGTGGACCGGAGAAAGGGAGGGGGAGGGGCAGCCCTCAGGCGGCTGCTGCGCTGGTCTGGTCGGTACCAGCCTGTCCTCTCGGATCAAACGCTCTGGGTATTTCAGACCCGAGCGCACGCTGAAGAGCAGCGGGGTGTAAGCACGTACGTACGTGCAGGTGGAAGGTACCATGGGAGACGTGGCCCGTCTCCAACAGCACCCAAAGCATCAAGTTCTAGGCGTGAACCAGACGAGAGCTGTGAAGCCACCAGGAGGGCAACTTGGGGCGAACAGACAGCAACATCAGCTTTTGGGAGGAAAACTCGCTTCTCCAGCAGTTTATACATTTAATGCAATCCTTACCAAAAATGCCAGAATTTATTTTCCCGGATCTAAACTAGCTAATTTAAAAGTCCACACGAGAGAAACAAAAGCAAAAACAGCCAGAAAAACCCTGACAACGAGGAGCGAGGAGGGCTGCCAGGCCGGACACGGACAGGCAGGGACACGGCTGTCAGGCCCAGGCCGGGCCAAGAGCAGCAGGGACGAGACGGGCTGTCACCACACATGGACACTCTGAGACACTTGGGGAAAGTCAGTCAGACCCTTTGTCCCACTCTGCACCAGACAAACTCCAGATGCATCAAAGGGCTAAAGATTTTTTTAAAAAAGTGAATTTCTTTGGAACTAAAGAGTGGGAAAAACCTTCCCAAATAAGATATAAAATCCAGGAATGATAAAAGACAAAATATGTACTGGGAGAAGTGTAACATTTACTATCTGCTGGGTGGGTGCGGGGTTTTATTTATTTTTTATTATTTTCTTCATCCTCACCCAAGGAGAGGCTTAGAGAGGGGGAGGGAGGGGGAGAGAAGCATCAGTATGAGAAGCACTGATCGCTGTACGATCCCTGACCGGGCACGGAACACGCAACCTAGGCATCTGCCCTGACTGGGACTCGAACCAATGACCCTTTTGTTTAAGGGATGGTGCTCCAACCCACTGAGCACCCAGCCAAGGTGAGGGCGCGGGGTTTGCTTTGGGTGACAGGATGTGATGGACGTAGGCAGTGGCAGTACAACACAGTGAACCTGCCAATGACCCTGAACTGTTGTGGATACTTCAAAACGGTTGACATGACAAACTTCGTTATAACTGCATTTTTTCTCAATAAAAACTACAATTTAAGTTAGGCATATTAGGGTTGATATTTCTAATTCTAAAGAGCTCAGAGCTCCAAAAACCAAGAAGAAACAGATGAAAGAAAAGGAATGGAAACCAAAATTAACCCAAGGCGCCGTATCTCACAAGACTGGCCCGGCACAGACTGCTAGGCTGGGGAGCCGGCGACCCCCCCACATCCCGCGGGCCACGTCAGATACGCTTTTACCCTGCGACGGGCCGTCCCGCTTCTGGAAGTCTATCCCACAGGCACACTGGCAAAGCTGCCGAACCAGCCTCTTCACCGTGACGTGCTGGGAGCACAGGCATGGGAACGGCGCGCGTGCCCGCAGGAGGGGACCGCTGGGTAAACGCGCGACGGGGGCTTCACGGGGGGCACCGGCCGCTGAGCTGTGCACCTGCCGGGGCAGAATCTGCCTCCACTTGCAGCTCTGCAGGGAGCTCAGCTGACCTGAAACAACATCCCGTTTGCAGAAGCTGAAATCAATGAGCCTGGACATTGAGCTGGCGACAGAAGCAAACGCAGGAGCTGGTTATTCCGGGAATATTTTAACCACATCTTTCCTTTTCTAAAAGGTTTTATTTATTTACTTGTAGAGGGAGGGAGGGAGAAAGAGAGGGAGAAACATCCATGTGTGGTTGCCTCTCACACGCCCCCAGCTGGGGGCCTGGCCCTCAACCCAGGCCTGTGCCCTGACCGGGAATCGAACCGGTGACATCTTCATTTGCAGGCTGGTGCTCAATCCACAGAGCCACACCAGCCAGGGCTAAGTAAAAAAACGTATAACCTTAAAATTCAAATTGGAAACAGTGCGGACACAAACCTTTCCCCCTTCAGAAATGTGCTTTCCCCGTGTGAAGCAGCCAGAGGAGGGGCCGTGACCTCACACCTGAGGGAAATAAGTCGCTAACACAACTTCCCGGCTCTGCCCGTGGAAAAGGCCTGGCAGCCAGCAGCGCAGCTGCCTGCAGTCACTGAGTCCCATCCCCAGTAAAGAGCGGCTCAGGGTAGGAGACAGGCAGTGGCGTTGCTGGACCTCCGAGCCATTGGGACTTGGGATGACTGACGGGGCTCCGTCAAGCCAACTGTGGGCTCCTTGGAGCCCCTCCTGTCTGTGAAAGAGGAAAAGGCTGCATGGGACCAGAATGCACCAAATGAGCACAGGTCCCAGGTCCTAAGAGGAGCAGGGGGAACTGAAGGGCGGTGTGGGTGTGCAAAGCCAGCCCCAGGGTCAGGACATCAGTGCAGAGGGGGCCGTGGGGACCTAACAAGCCTCGCGAGTGAAAGGAGCCACCCAGGAGGGTCCCCTGCCTGGCAGGTCGTGGTGGTGGCTGCACCGCAGGCCCACGGCTTCCTCAGTGACAGGTCTGCTCCCTGAGCGAGCCCTGACCCGTTTTGGTGCGTCTAGGGGGACGTCTCTGGAATATAACGTTCACTTCCAGACCCTCAGGACCGGCCCATGTGGAGGCTCCCTGTGTGGCCGGCCTTCAGCCTGCGCTCAGTGCTACCCATCCCGCAGCCCCAAGAAAAACCAGGCTTCGTCTCCCTTCCCCGCACACACCCCGCCTCCGCTCAGGTGACCTTTCTTAGGTCTCCCCTTTGAAGCCAAATACATGAGCAGAACTGCGGAAGCGCGTGTTCCCTGGAGCCTGGTCTCAGTGCACTGAGATCTTACTTCCGGGCGTGTCCTCACGGTCCTGGTTCAAATACATCCTCATTAAGGCTTTTTGCAGGTTTGAATATTTCTTTCATCAGCAATTTAAAGTGATGCTTTTACGCCGGCTTTCTTGTGCAAACGTTTCAGGGAAACCAAACTCAGCCTGACGGGCGCAAGGATGTTCTTCCGAGGGTCCCCGCCCCCGGGGACGACAGCGCAGCCACCGCTGTCCAGGGGAGCCACGCAGGCAGCGTCACCGCAGCGGGCAACGCTATCACGTGAAAGGCTGTCACCGTCTGAGCCTGTCACCTTTAGTATCAGCAAAGCAGCCTGCGAGGATGGGCAGCTGCAAGGGACCGTGTCCAACTAGGACTTTCCATTCAGCCTCCAGACCACAGGAAAGGGGCTAGTCAGACGGACAGGAAACTCAGTGAACCCGGGGTGCCCTCCAGCAGTAGGGACCAGCTTCCTGGCAAGTCAGTGACAGGTGCTGGGGGGCGAGACGGCCAGGTGACTGGTCAGCTGTTGGCTCTGCTCTGGGGGCTGCCTTCCCAGTGCCCCTTCCAGCTCAGCGCAGGCGGGATGTGGGGGCAGGGGAGGGGCTTCCTTGCTGTTCCCGGCTCCTCCCAGGGGCTCTGGCTGCAGAGGCAGCGAACACCAGCCTCCAGGCTCCCTCGGTGCTGTGGTCTGAATGTCTGTCTTCCACATTCATGTTGACCCCAGCCCCCAGATGGTATGAAGAGGTGGGGCCTTTGGCGGGGTCAGGACAAATGGCACCAGAGACCCCAGAGGGCTGCCCGCTGCACCGGCAGCAAGGCTGCACGAAGACAGGCTGGGAGGAAGGGGCGCTCACCAGACCCGGGCACCGGGGGCTGGGGGCTGGGGCTTCCAGCCTGCGGACTGAGAGATAATTTGCTGCTCATAAGACCCCGCCCGTCTGCGGTGTTTCTGCTGTAGTGGCCCGACGACAACAGAAGTTGTTACTGGGAAGCGGGTGCTGCTGTCGCGTGTGGCGACCACGTGGATGCGGCTTTGGCACTGACGATGGGTGGGAATTCGGGTTGGGAGTGTTGAGGTCCATGCCGGCAAGAGCCCCCAGTGTGGGAATGGACTGTTCAGGGCGACTCCAGGGCCTCAGAGAGGAAGGAGGCCGTGGGGAGAAAGCCCGCTGTTCTCAGAGAAACCTCAGCCACCACGAGCGTGTTATACAGAGGACGGTCGGTCGGGGCCATGCCCAGGACGCCTCCGCCGGGAGCCGGAGGGGCGGCGCTCGCTGGGCCGTGTCCGCGTCCACCAGCCCCGTGTGGCAGGTGGAACCTGGGAGGCGGGAGCTGAGGATTGGGCAGGAAGTCTCCAAGCCGAGGGCCAGTGCCGAAGGAGCAGCCCAGTGTTGCAGACGCTCACAGAGCAACACAGCGAGAAGCGGCCCACGGAACCCTTCACCGCACAGGAAGCAGACCTTAAAAATCTGGAAAATGCTCAGCCTACCCACTTTGAAGGCAGCGAGAAAGCTTGTCCTGACAGGTCAGTACTGGCTGGCCATCTCAGGGCAGCGGGGGCCACCCGAGACCAGGAGGTGACAGGCATTTTTGAGCACGACCGCTTTCCCCCACAGCCCAGAGCAACAGCCTGAGCCACCCCACTGGGGGCCACAGGCATGCACAGTGGCGTGCGCCCATGAGCCGTGGGGGCGCATGACCCAGAGCCCCCACTAGGGCGACCCCAGGCGGGTGGAGGCCCTGGTGCGTGAGTGTGGCCGGGAGGGCCCTCGATCCCAGAGGGTTGTTCTGCAGCCTACGGTCTGGGTCTTGCTCAGGACCTGTCACTTCCTGCCTGTCCCACCATCGGGTTCTGGAGGCGCATCCTCACCTGGTTTTGGAGGCTCACAGCTGGGGGGCTGTGGCTCAGGACCAGCTGTCCCCCAGTCTCTCCTGTCTCTGATCTACTCGGGGTGCCTGGCACCAGCGCCACCAGCCAAGTGCCCCTTGGAGCTCCCAGGTGCCCCCCTGCCCCCGGGACAGATGGAGCAGCTGCTCCTGCAGGTGCCCGCCCCCCGCTGTGTGGTGTCCTTGTTTTTCAATGCAGACAGAAGCGTTTAGGGGTAAATGACATTAGGTGTGGAATTCGCTTAAAAACACTCCAAGGAAAAGAAGGGGGAAGAACTGGGCCAGAAATGCTGCAGGGGTTAAAGGTGGCTGGCAGGGGTGCAGGTCCGCAAACTCTTAGCCAAGAGAGAGACCAGAGTGGTCACAGCAGCAAACAGAAGCTGTCAGGACACCGCCTCACAACCACCCTCTCGCCTCGGCAACGTCCTTTGTCAACAGGAACGGGGTCCTCGGTCTCCTTCAGTTAGAAATCACAACCGTTTCTGTCCTGTCTTTGTCGCCAGCTTATTAGTGACCATTCCACTTAAGGGTTATAAATATTTCAGATCTTGTCAAAAATGCAGGAAGAAGGAGAGAAAGTCACTCCTTCTCAGATTTTTAGGGAAAAAACTAGAACAGTCACCAGCAGATGAGGAGACGCACAGTCTGCACACATGATAATGTCAAATGCTCAGCCGTAAAAATAAAGGCCTTTTATTTGGTTTTTCTATGCCGTTACAGGAACACAGCGCATGGGACCTGCAGCCTCACCCAGACCCGCTGCTGCGGTGTCTGGGAGGAGCCGAGGGCCACGCCACGACACACACACCCACACACACCCACACACACGGCTGGGAGGAAGCTCTGCTCTGGGTCACGGGGTCACCTTCTTGTAGGTGATGTGAAGATGCTGAGTCATGGGCTGGGTAGTGGTTGCCATGGAGACTGTCTGTTCAAGTTTGCCTTCAGAATTCAGCCTGAATTTTCGGGTAATCTGAGCAGAACAAAACAAATACGAACACCTTAGTTTTATCTTTTAAAGATTCAGCAAAGGCCTGAGGTCCTGCCCCAGGCCAAGTGTTCCTGCAGAGGTAACAACATGTCACCCTAGCAGCGAGCCTGATGACAGACACCCTGTGCACAGAGCTGTGGCAGTGCCAAGGTCCAGGGGCCCGGTGGCCGGCGCCTCTCGCTGCCCCTGAGCCGGCCCCAGACCAGCAGACAGACAGCAACTCTGTGCTCCCGTCGCAGGGCATTTAGAGGCCACCTTCTTCTTTCTGCCTGTAAATTACACACTTAGCAGACCAATCGGACGGTCCCACGTCACTCTAAGCCAGACCTGGTGTCACACGGGTCCGTGGAGTGTCTGTGGGAACGAACAATGGCGGCGGCCGGCCACAGGGGCCCTTGCAGCAGGCGCCGGGGACGTCTGCAAAGGGGGCGAGGAAGCACGACAAGGGCTGAGGGGCCTCAGCCCGGCATCCTTTCTAGTGTTGCAGAACATTCTGGGGGCTCCAGAAGCACCTGAAATAGGAGTGGTGCTTCGGGCCACAGCCACCTGCTTTGTAACTGACCAGCCCCTTGCAGAGACAAAGCCAGAAAGGCCGGATTTCAAGAGTCTGCTTAGAGGCATCAGAGTCACCAAGGCTGCAAGGACCAAGGTCCCAGAGAGAAACCTGATGGGGCTCATCAGCTGCCCGTCACAGCCCTGCCTGCCCTGCTGGAGTGGCTCCTGGACACGCCCCATGCGCTCGCAGCCCTTCACGGCTCAGGGACCCCTGTGCGCCTGCCCCTCAGCCTTCAGCCCCGCCCACTGGGCCAAAACCTGTGCACACAGCAAGGCAGCCGTCTTGCCCCAGAACAAGCGACTTGGCAGCAAGGAGCAGGCGAGAAGGGCGCAGGGAGACGGCCGGGGAGAGGGCAACACAGCTGGGACCCGGAGGCCCCGGCCGGGAAGAGCAGGGGAGGGCTGCCCTGTGCCACCGCCCCGGGCGAGGGCGGCGCTGTGCACGGCTCCCTGGGGCCGCCCCCGCGGACGCTTCCGCGCTGATCTCCTGCCCGGGGGTCGGCCCTGTGTGTGGAAAGGCTTCGGGCTGGGGCAGAGGGCGCCGCGGCTCAGGCTCAGCAGACGTCCCCGGTGCCAGCAGCCTCTGGGGCAACTAGCGACCCTGTGGGGCCCCCAACAGCAACTGTGGGCGTCCGCGGCTGCCAGAGACCCACCTGAGCCACAGGCTGGTCCTCGTTTCAATGAGGGGTGCTGGAAGCCAGCGCTGGCCGGGCCCACGGCAAAGCGGGGCTCGCTCCGGCACGGCTAGCCCATGCTCTGGAGAGGCCCCCTCGGCGGGGCTCCACTCCCCAGGCCCACGCGGCTCCGGGCCGCTGCCTGGAGGGGCAGCCACACCCCCACAATACACGGGATTCGCCGGCACGCTCAAGTGCGAGGTCTGGTACGAGTGACGAGCAGTCAGTTTGCTTAAAGTGTGGCTTTCAATACACAAGCCAAAGGGCGCGTCTGTAGGTCCCTGGGAGGAGCAATGAAAACGGTGTCTAAAAACTGCGTCAGGCGAGAGACGGAGGCTGTGGCCGCAGGACCCTGGCCGAGGCCGGCAGTGTGGGTGTGGCCGGTACCGCCGAGGCCGGCGGGCAGTTCTCTGTGACACATGGAGTGTGGAAGCTCACGGGGGGCAAGAGGGCAAAGCAATTCAAGGCTGGGAGCCCTCGGCCCTTCGGCTCTAACTGTGCGCTCCAGACCCCAGGTGGGCGCTGCTGGGTAATGACACGCAGGCGTTCCTGGCTGACCTAACTGGTTTTCACCGCGGTTGCCAAGACCATTCAATGGGGAGAGGACAGTCTTTCAACTAACGGTGCTGGGAACACGCAGAGGAATGAAGCTGGACTCTACAGCAGACACAAAACAATAACTAAAAATAGATCAGAGACATAAATGTAAAAGCTCTTAGAAGAAAACATGGGGCAAAAGCTTCATGACATTGGACTTGGTGACGATTTCTTGGCTATAACACCAAACACACAGCCAACAAAAGAAAAAAAGAGACAAACTGGACCTCATGAATATTTTTAAAATTTGTACATCCAAAGACATGACCCACAAAGTGAAAAGGCACATTTGCCGATCGGAGAATCAACGTCCACAACACATCAAGAACTCTTACAACCCAACAGCAAAAACCAAACAACCCCTTTCAAGCACGGCCCAAGGGCTGGAACAGACATTTCTCCAAAGAGGACCCATGCGTGGCCGCAGCCCCCGACACGATGCTAACAGCCCTGACCACCAGGGACACGCACATCCCATCTGGGGAGGCCACCTCCCCCGCCAGGATGGCTGCTGTCAGCTCCCCAGAAAACACCCAGTGCTGGCGGGGACGCTGAGAAACGGGCCCTGTGCACAGTGACGGGATGGAAAATGGGGCAATGTCTGCGGAAAACAGGATAGAGGTTCCTCAAAAATTAAATGAAGAACTACCTTGTGACCCAACATTTCTGCTCCCGGATACAGGCCGAAAGAACCAACACCAGGGTCTGGAAGAGACGGCTGCTCACCCGAGTTCACAGCAGCATCAGAAACAACAGCTAAAGCTCGAGGACCCAGGCGTCTGCGGGCGGATGGACGGGACGGTGTGGTCCGTCCCCGGGAGGGAGCGCGACTCACCTGGACGAGGAGAAGCTCCGACACAGACTACAGAGCATGGGTGGCCCTTGAGGACATCACGCTACGTAAAATGAGCCAGGCCGCAGCAGACACGTACTGTAGGGCCCGCTTCTGTGAGGCACAGGGGCCGTCAGAACCAGAGATGGCAGGGAGCCGGGGGCTGGGGGGGTGGGGGGGGGCGGAGAGCAGGGCCCGCCAGGGTCTGTCAGACACAGTCTCCGATTTGCCAGAGCTCGGGGGGAGGGGGGTGGCGGTGGAGGGGGGCGTTCACAGCACTGTGAACGGGTTAAAAAACACTGAGGCGGACCCTTGGAAAGGGTGAAGATAGTCAATCGCTTGTTATATGTATTTTCACTGAATATGAAAAGAAGAAAAGTTGGGGGTGAAACAAAGTCAAGGGCGCTGTTGCCCGCAGACCTGTCCCACGAAGACGACCGGCGGGCCGGCGTTCAGGACGGGGGCAGGGCTGCCACCGGAAGCTCCAACTGCCAGGAAGGAGACACAAGTATGGACAGAACGCAAGGGACCAGATCACCTTCCCCGCAGTGAAAACTCCGGAAGCCAACGATGCAGAGCAGAAGCGACAGCCCTCGGGAGGCCTCTAGTGTCCGTGGCGTGTGCGCCCCCTTCCCTGGACGAGCTGTGGGGACCGGGGCACAGGACGGGGCTGGAGTCCCAGAGCTGTGAGGTCAGGACGCAGCAGAGGTGGGCCACGTTCAGCTGTGAAGCGAACCCCGAATTACCCAAAGCCGGGCAGAGGTGGGACTGTAATTGTGCCACACTGAGTTTAGGATGCGGTCAGTCTTAAAGCAACCATTAAGAAAAGAGATACAGTTATAAAGCTAATAAAAGAAATAAAAACAGAAAGCTAATATATTTAATTAACCCAAGAGCACATAGTAAAGGTCAACCCGGGGGAAGGTCAAGCAGACGTGGGACTCCAGCCGTTGGTCAGCCAGGTCACTGCAGAGCGCAGGCCCTCCCCTACAGCCCCTACACCCCCTCTGCCGGCCTCACCTCTGCCTACTCCGTCTTTTGGTGGAAGAGGCACTTTTCGCTTATTAACACCGTTAGTTCTCTGGCAAACAAAAACAATCATCACCCAAACAAACCCTGATGAAACAGGCAGCCCCTGGCAAGTGTGAACAAGAAAGAAAGGCACGTGTGTCGCTTCTTCCTGACTCTGAAGTCCCGGGAAGCGAGGGGAGGCTGGGGCCAGAGCCGAGCAGGCGTGGAGGCAGCAGCAGAGCCCAGGCCCGGGCGCCGTCCTGAGGCGTCCCCCACTGCGTCCTGTGGGGGCCCTGAGCCAGGAGGCAGGTGCAGCTAAAGGGCTCCCAGCTCATTCTGTGCACAGCTGACCCCAAAGGACATCAGAAGACACTTCTCTGACCACAAGGTGGACAACAGCCGTGACCTTCAGAAAACAAACACGACTCGGGGTCTGGTTATGAACACAGTTCAGCGTGGGGCAGCTTCAAGCGGAGAAAACAGAGCCCTCCCCAGAGAGGCAGCAAGGGCATTTGATGAAACTCAAAACGCTTCCCAGAAAACAGTTCTTGGCGCCTGAGAAACAGGATCCTCTTGACCTGGCAGCACGGTGGCCGCCTACGGCGAGCGCCCCGCAGCGCCGAGACCCCGCAGCCCGCCGGCACCGTGCCGAGACCGTGCCGAGACGCAGGGGACAGGAACAGGCTGACCCAGCCCAGGCGGCAGACGCACACAGGAACCGGAAGTCTCCCCATCACCGCCACCAGCCAATTAGAAGATGAGATGGAAACGTTGTGCGCGCGGAGCAACAAAAGCTGCAGCACTCACGGCTTCCCCTGACCAGACCCGAGCGTGACCTCGCTGGACACTCCACCACGTGCGGATCCCACCGCCAACGGAAAGATGCCGATTCTCCCCCATCGGCTCGCGTGTTCTCGCAATCCTGGCGTACATTTTAGGCACCTGGACAAGTTCAAAGGACAGTTCATCTAGATGAGGAAACACTTAAGAATCAACCAAGAAAGTTTAGAGAAAAGAATCAAGAACCTCCCTAGACGTTAACATACAAGGTAATGCTAAGACGACCTCCCGCTGTTAGATGGTTTTAAATCGCTAACGACGCAGACAGACGAACAGGAACAGGCCCCTCCCCCTATTTCTGGGGACGTGCCTTGACCCGGGCATGACATTTCAGATCTGTGGGGCCCCTGGTCACCTTCTGGGGAGTCAGACATGTACGTGGCATCCTGTAAAAACAAATCTAAAGGTCTGGGTGTGAAAAGAAAAGCTCCAAGAACACAAGAAAGTGGAAGAACATTTTATCCTGTCCGAGAACACGCCTTTCCGAGCGGGAACCCAACCCCACACGCCACAAAGGAAAAGACCCCTGAGGCAGCCACCGAACAGCTGACCAAACGGGGAAACAGCTGTCCCACGTCCAGCAGACAACAGATGAATACCCACAGCACAGAAAAGCTCCCAGACACCAGTAAGAAAATGAAAACCACAGGGAAACAGGCTATGGCCTTGAACGTCAAGTACGCAGAACAAGGAATGCCAGGGGTCCCTCTCACTCACGAGTTAGATTTGAAACACGAACAAGACGCCTCCCTCATCTGTCAGACCCGACAGCACCACGGGGCCCGCGAGAACACACGCCGGCAAGGGCGCCGGGAGCCAGGCACTCGCGCAGCGCCGGCGGGAACGCCTCGGCTGAGAAGAGGAACTTCCCGGTATCGATCAGCATTAGAATGTACCTGCCCTTAGATCCAGCAAGTCCACTGGGAGAAACCTACCCAGCAGACACGGGTGTATCTGCAAAGGCGGACGACACGCACGTAAAAGGGTGTGTGCGACAGAAGAGCGACCAGGAACCAGCCAGGCAGGTGAAAGAAGTGAGGGGAGCGACGTGCCAGAGGCAGCCCCCCACGGTGCGGGGGGACTCCGGAATGATGTGCCGGCGTGGGGAGTCACCAGCCCCCCAACACGGCGCCTGTGGGGGACGGCTGCGTGGGGGCTCACCTGCTCCACGTGGGGCTCCTTGGCGAAGGAGATCCTGGCAATGGAGTGGGACGCGATGCACAGCTCCTGCCCGTTCACCTCGCCCTCCTCCACCTCCACGATGCCTGCAAGGCAGGGGGGCCCGTCAGTCCGCAGCAGCCCGCCCTGGGCTCTCGGCCGCCCAGCTCCTACTACCTTTGCACCCATGGACTCAACAGAGCTGACCTCTACAGCCATCAGGGTGCCCCCTTGCCTGCAATGAGCCTCCTAGGTGTCAAAAGGGAAAAGACACACCCCTCTTACAGCTGCGGCAGGTGAGCTCTCACTCCAAACCCCTGCCCCCCATCCAGCATGTCCCCTGAGGTCTGAGAGGAGGGAGAAGTGGTCAGGGGAATGGACACCCCTCTGGCTACCCTTTGACTCCCAGCCCACCAATGCCCTGGGCAGCCCCACTCCAGATGGGGCTGGTCCTAACCATCCACCTACTTCCAGGAAGTGAGACTCACCTGGGCCAGTGAGCAGGTGAAGGTCAACAGGTGGGTCTGAGTAATTTCTAACCGACCAACTTGGGAAGCTACTTTGGGATGACCTCCCTCTGGGGACAGAGCACTTCCAGACAGAACTGTGAGCGGGACAGTGTGCCTCTAGCTCTGCCCCCACGGGACACACCTGCACGCAGCATGGGGGAGGGAGCCAGGGGCCACTGTCACTGCAGGAACTCAGGCCAAAACAAGCAGCCCGCCCTCACAGGATGCTCCCACAGCACCCTTACCTCCTGGAGACCCCCAGAGACTGCAGACAGGGCCCCCCCTGCTGGCCCCACTGCACTGACCTGACGGCTCCCACCGTGAAAGGCAGCCTGAGGACCAGTGAGCGTGGACACTGAGTGACCGGGAGCACAGGGCAAAGGCAGCCTCACCCAGGGGCCAGCGGGCCGCTGGCAGGACGTACCTGTGTTCTGGGCACTGATGAAGGCCACCTTGTTGGTGTCAGGCTCCAGCCGGATGAAGCCGCACTCCCTGTGCATGGGCTTCCGCGTGTCCGGGTGGAAGGCGTTGAACCTGCACGGGGACCGGGGGGTGAGGGCAGGGTGGGCAGAGGTGAGCGCAGGCCTCGTGGCTGCGCCCTCACTTTATAAGGCCCCACCGAGCACAGGGGAACACGCTCTCACGCTGTGGAAACAGCGTACGAAGGACACGACAGACACCTGGGCTGCAGCTGCTGTAGAGGTGTCAGGGCTTCCGCCTGCCCTGGAGCCCGCCCTCCCGCCCCCGGCCACCCCGCTGTGCTCGACTGCACCTCCAGGAGAGCGGCTTGTCCCTTACAGCTCACGGCCCCTGCTAGCCCCTGCCCGACAGGCTTCAGGCCTCAGCACCAGCGGGTAAAATCCTACCCCGACCCCAGGCCTGCCCTCCTGTGAGCTCCCGTCTTGCCTCGGACCCCCACTCCTCCCCAGGGTGGGGAGCAGAACAGGCCCCAATCAGGACCAGCTTCTCATCAGCCCACCCACGTCGTGACGCCAGCGTGCAGTGGTGAGTGACAGAGAGCTGCACCAGCAGGGCCCAGCCTCTCACAGGGCCCCCAGCACACGTGGCCACCGGAGCCCATCCCTAACCAGGGAGCTCCTGATGGCTCAGCGGCAGCACACGCCCTGTCTCCCATGGTCCCTGGTGAGAAATACACTCTAGACCATAACCTCACACCCCCCCACCCCCATTATATTTACCAAAATACATATTTCCTACTACAGTCTATTTTTTAAGGCTAGCCACACAATTCCCCAATGTGTTGTACCCACTGTTAAAAGACTGCTTTACATTGTGGGTTGTTTGTGCTATCCAGAATTTCCTTCTTTGGCATTATGTGCAGAATATTACTTTGTCTTCATGCATTCAGTAAAGAATACAGCCTGGCTGGTGTGGCTCAGTGGACTGAGCATCAGCCTGCAAACCAAAGGGTCGCTGGTTCGATTCCCAGTCAGGGCACATGACTAGGTTGCAGGCCAGGTCCCCGGTTGGGGGCACATAAGAGGCAACCACACTTTGATGTTTCTTTCCTTTTCCTCCTCCGTTCCCCTCTCTCTAACAGTAAATGAATAAAATCGTAAAAAAAAACAAACAAAAACGGAAAACAATAATACAAAAGCCCTGGCAGAGTGGCTCGGCTGGTTGGAGAGTTGTCCTGGGCACCAAAAGGTTGAGGGTTCGATCCCTGTAAGAGGCAGCCAATCGATGTCTCTCCGTCTCTCTCCCTCTTTCCCCATCTCTAAAATCAATAAACATATCTTCAGGTGATGATTTAAAAAATAAAAAATATAAAGAGGTATGAGATAATATTTTAATTTAAAAAAAATATCCTCACCTGAGAATTTGTTTATTGATTTTGGGGCTGGGGGAGGGAAACACTGACGTGAGACAGAGACACTGGTCAGTTGCCTCCCACACGTGCCCCGGCCGGGAATCGAACCTGCACCCTTTGGTGTCTGGGACGACACTCCAACCAGCTGAGCTACTAGGCCAGAGCAAGATAATATTTTTAAAAACAAGATCTTCTAAATCCTTCTGAAGTTGCTAGGCACGACACAAATAGTATCAAGTTAATTTAATGAGATCCTAAATATGTAATTAATCGTAAAATGGAGATTAGGGAGATTAGGGAGAGTTTTACTTTTCATTTTATGTATTTCTTTATGCTTTGAACTGAAAACTGTGTTAATTCTGTAATTTAAAATAAAAATACTCAGCCAAATAGCCTTGGCTGGTGCGGCTCAGTGGTCTGAGTGCCAGCATGTGAACCAAAGTGTCTCTGGTCCAATCCCCAGTCAGGGCACAGGCCTGGGTTGTGGGCCAGGTCCCCAGTTTTAGGGGCACAAGAGGTGACCAGACATGGATGTTTCTCTCCCTCTTTCTCCCTCCCTCCCCCTCCCTTCAAAAATAAATAAAATCTTTAAAAATATGAACAATAAAAATAAATAAAAACGAAAGTACTCTCAGCCCCTACCTCGCACCCCGCCTCCTAAAGGCTGCACTGCTTGCCTGCGAGGGGCCGGGGGTGACACGCACACCCCTGTGGGCCTCAGGGGACTTCGGCTTCGCTGACTGGGGAGAATCGGAGACCCACACACTAACAGCTCCTTGAGACTTCGACTAGCTCGGGGTGAGTCTGCAACAGCCAAGCCCTCTCACTTTCAGTGACGCTGGGGAGAAGCATGAAGCGGAGCCCGAGCACTGATTTCTGTGTTTGGGGTACAGGCCCACACACAGGAGAGCTGGGGCGCCCTGTTGGCCCTCTGCGTGTCACTGCGGGTGCGGGGGAGGAGGGCGGGGCGCCTCTGGGACGCAGCCTCCCCACCAGGTGTCCTCCCGAGACTCGGCGCACTTACGAGAAGTTGAGCACAGGCTGGCCCACGTGGGAGATGTGCACCTCCTCCAGGTACTGGAAGGGCTGCAGCGTCGGGAAGGTCCCAGCCCCCGGCGGGTCTGACAGCCAGGTGCCCAGCATCCAGGACAGCGGCTCCACCACCGGGCTCATCTTGGGGGGCTCTGAGGACAAACGGGAGAGGCGGTCAGTGGCCCCGTGGTCACCGGTCTTCTGACAGGGCCCTGCTGAGCTGTGTGTGAAAACACACTGTCGGCACAGGCCGCATCATTACAGCCGATCCCGCAGTCCATGAACACGCCACCAGCCACCTGTCGGGAGGAGGAGGAGGAGGAGGCCAAACGATGAGCACACGCCGTCCTGCAGATGGAGCGTGAGAACGCGGCAGCTCCTGTGCAGAAGGGAGAACGAGACACACCAAAGAGCATGAGTTCTGGAGGCGTCTTGGCCTCTGAAATGACACAACCTTCGGCTGTAAACAGGAAGCAGTCTGGGAGAATAGCGCCCGGGAGGAGGGGAAGTCAAGGGCCTCTGGAGGTGGCGCAGTGTCCGACCTGGGCTGAGACGGCGGGGACAAGGAGGAAGCCGGGCGGCTAGGCCGGCGACAGCCCCGGGCCACGGTGAGAAGGCCCAGGCAGACGGCAGGCCCGCACGGGCAAGCTGGCAGCCTGGGCAGGAGTGGGGCGAGGGGCCCTCCCCGCCCTTTCAGTGCTGCCTTTTCAACTCGCCTGCAGAGGGAGTGAGGCGGCGGCAGCAGACGTGGTCCCTGTCAGACAACAGAAACGTAAATCAGGGTGTCACTCACAGTCTGATTCAGGTAAGAACAGAAGCCTCAGAATCGAGTCTGAACTAGAAGAAGCTGCTGCCCTTGTCTGTGAGCTGCCGGCCGTCTCTCCCCTTGACTCCATCCACTCCTGCCCAGGAGGCAAACGTCCCTGCCCACCCTGCGGCGTCCGCTCCCGTGAGGGGAGACACACAGCACGCAAAGAAGGAAGGAGAAGAGGCAGAATCTGTGGTGCACCAGGCGATAAGGCAGCAAGGGAAGCAGGGCAGCCGGCAAGGCCGCGCTGGAGGAGCGCAGACCCGGCAGGAGAGCCGCGGCACAAGGGTGCTGGGCAGGCGGGCCTGGCTGGGGAGGGCTCTGGCCTTGACTCTGAGCACACAGAGCCCTGGAGCGGCCTGAGTGGGGCTGAGATCTGGCCGCGCAGAGAGGGCGCCGCTGCAGGAAGCACCTGGTGGTGGAGGAGGGCAGCAGGCAGGAGGCGGGGGACGTGGGAGGGAGGGAGGGAGGTGACAGGGAGGTTTACGGCCTGAATGACTGGGAAAGAGGCTGCCACCGACCGATGTGCGAGACAGAGGAGCTCAGTGGTCTGCAGCAGGACAGCCGAGCCCCACGCTTCTCAGGGTAAACAGAGACCACCGTTGTGCAGACAGACAGCGACAGCCTCCAAGCCTCCCACCCGGCAGACGTCTGTCAGGCGTAGGGCAGCGCTCTCTGCAATCCTCGGGCTCTCCGGGGTCAGGCCCGCTGAGGGTGCGTGCAGTGCACTGTTGCTGACGCTGGGTCCTGGCCTCCACACAGGGAGCCCGGCCTGGTCTGTGACCAGGAGCCAGGAGCCAGGCGCGGGGCAGCCCCAGACCCCAGCCCAGCAGCAGGTCCTTCGAGCTGACCTGCAGCTCGGGTGGGAGCTCAGCCAGGGCGGGGCCGGCACGAGCCAGGCCAGCTCAGCACCCGGGGGACGGGGGATGACGCGGAGGGCCCCGAATCCCACCTGTGGCTGCACATGCAGCTGCGATGCGAACCCCCCTTGAGCTTCGACACACACACCCTCGCCCTTCGGGGCCCTCGTTAGAGCTGCTCCCTCTGAGAGGGCCCCTTGCAGAGAACATCCAGGGCCCCGTCCCTGGGTCCAGGGTAGTAAGGGAAGGGGCGTCACAAGCAGGTGGGGTGGCTACACGGATCTCCTGTCTCTAGGTCTCAGGGTGGGGATGGCCATCCGGGCCCGAGGGTCTGTGACCGCTCCGAAAAAAGTCCTCCTGTCCCCAGGGTGCCGCGTCCACCCTGCCTCCTTCATTCCCTCGAGGGTGCCTGAGGGTGCGTGTGCTCTCCCCTGAGCCGAGCCGCCCCTGGCAGACCCCAGTCACGAGTGCCGGAAGCGGGAGCAGCTGCAGGACCCCCCAAGAAGTGGAGGAAAAAGCAGTGATGGCAGCACCACCAAAGGGGGGCCGCAGGGGCAGCGGCACAGGGGCCCCGAGCAGCACCTCACGGACACAGGGCGGAAGCGAGTCCAAGAGGAAAGAAGGTAAAAGACATGAAAACAAAGCAAAGATGAGACTCTCTCACACCCGCCAGGACCCCACAGCAAGCCCAAGAGACCCAAAAACACACGTCCACACACAGCACTGCACATGCGTGTTCACAGCAGCATCCCAGTAGCCAAGACATGGGAACCACCCACAGCCCTTCCCTGGAAGGAGGAACCCACGGGGCCGTCCAGAGCAGGTGCTCCTCGGCCACAGACGCTCACCGCCACGTGGGTGAGCTCCGAGGCGCCCTGCTCAGGGAGGGAGGCCACGCTGTGACAGGCCGGCCCGGGCCGAGGCGCAGAGGCAGGAAGGGGGCCTTCTCCGCAGCGACTTCAGCAGCGGGAGGACAGGGAGCGAGCCACAGACTCCAGGGCCAGCAGAGCTTCCTCGGACAGGCAGGCCACCGAGCGGTGCGGCCCGACACGGCAGCTGGTGGACACACGTGAGCCCTGGCAACGTGGCAGGTCCGCTGGGGTGGGCTTTCGTGTGTGGCACGCGGCGTTTCAAAGAAAAAACTCCAAGTACCTTAGCGACCCTAGGTGTTGCTGGGGTGCGTGTGGAAATGATGTTTTAGATCCTACTGGGCTAAAGGAAGGATATTACTAACGTTAGCTTGGCCTGCTTCTCGCTACCTTTCTGATGCGGCTAGGTTATGTGAGCTCCGTCCTGCACGGCCTCAGCCCTTAGGGAACAGTGGTCCTGTGAACTGTCCCCAGGGTGTGAGTAGAAGGCAGGCTTCGCGGGCAGAAGGAACCACAGTAGGTACTGAGCACAATCCTCAGCAACACACACGTGGGCCTGGTTCCCGGGGGGTGGACTCCCCGACTGTGCAGGGGCCGCGTCGGCCATGGGGAGCGGGGCGGGGAGCAGCAGGCTCGTGGCCCGTCACGAGTCACGTCGCCAAGGCCGACAAGCCAAGAAACAACGCACAGCGGAGACCTCACTTTGCAAACAAACACAGCAGGCACCACGTAAATAAAAAGGCAGAACGAGGACCGGCCACACCTGAACGCACAGTGAGAGAGAGCTTTCAGGGGGGTCGCTGAGCAAGACCCTCAGCTCCTCTGCTATGAACGAGAGGCACCAGAGAGCGACTCAGGAGGGCGTTTCAGAAAGCGGGGCCGACGCACTAGGAAGAAAGCAGGGTCAGGCCCCCGCTATCAGGTAAAATGAAGTTCAAACCAAAATGCACTGACCACTCACAGAACCGCCCCTTAGAGGCAAAGGCGCAAGTCACAACGAAGGGACCGTGACGGGAATGCTCCCGCCCGACACAGCAGCAATGCCCATGAAGCAGAAATCACTGCTGTAGAGACACAGATGTTCGTAGAAAGAACCTACAGGCAGTATCAACGCGTGTCTCTCTGTCCGAGCGAATGAAACACAAACGACGGAACAGACAACGTGGTAAACGAGGCGCTTCTGACTGAGACACACTGAACCTCGTAGCTGAATATTACAGGACCCTCCTCCTTTTCAGGTTCCTCCAGAAGACTCATGAAAACGGACCTTAAATGTTTAAATGGTCAAAGGAAGCCTGTAAGTTCCAGAGCAGAGGACCCACTGCAACAAGAGTAGCAATTAAAACCCCAGCAGCCCTGGCTGGTGCGGCTCAGTGGATTGAACACCAGCTGCGAACCAAAGGGTCATGGGTTCGATTCCCAGTCATGGCACAGGCCTGGGTTGCAGGCCAGGTCCCTAGTTGAGGGCATGTGAGAGGCAACCATGGGTGTTTCTCTCCGTCTCTTTCTCCCTCCCTTTCCCTCTCTCTACAAATAAATAAATAAAGTCTTTATATTAAAAAGCAAACACTATTACGTCCCTTCTGCCCTGGCTGGTTTAGCTCAGTGGATTGAGCGTCGGCCTGCGAGCTAAGTGTCGCTGGTTCGATCTTCCAGTCAGGGCACATCAGAGAAGGAAAACTCTGACTCCAAAAAACCTCCGCTGCCTTGCGGCATACCTCTTCAGGGGAAAGGCTAAGGGAGTAAACCCCGACAGAAAATCCGGAGCCGGAGTCCCTAAGGCGGTTTGACGTTGTAGTCAACACCGGCAACTCCTGCGGCGCACCTGAAGCCAAGCTGTATTGACTCCGTCTTTCCCTTGGACCCTTCAGCTGCGAAGAGAGGGGGGGGTCTGCTGCATGGGCAACAGCAGACCCTCCATATCACCCTGCCCAGGCTCTGTAGCTTCAGCTTCACTGGAGAGGACACTCCAGCGTCATCGCAAGATGTCGATTCAACACAGGAGGAGACAGATACCGTGTCACTCCCGAGTCGGACTGCACAGCCATTCTCGGCGGTGCAGATAGACGCTTAAGAAGCTACACCATCGTCTCTCGAGACGGACGGCTGCCGACGACGATTACGTCCCTTGGAAGCGCTATGGTGTGAAAAAGAAGCCGCCCAAAAACGTACGTGTTCCAATCCCACTGGGATGAGACCTGAGAACAGGGACGCCGCCGTGGGGACCCGCAGAACTGCAGGGTAGTGTGTGCGCACCCACGGGCAGGATGTTTCACCTACGTAAATCACGGCTCAGTAAAAACGTTAAGAGGCAAAACTCCCACAAAACCAACCAACCAATGTCAAAACCAAACCCAACCCAACCCAGCCAGCGCCTGAAATGCCCTTTCCCTGGGCCTGTGTGCTCTGCCCCACCGTATGGGGTCACAGGGGCCGGGTGCCACCGGCCCCTCAGTGGGCACGTCAGGGAGCGGCCCAGCCCCAGCCAACAGAGCCCCGCAGGGACGAGGGCCCTCTGCGGCCGGTCCTCTGGTGTTTTAAGAAAAGCCAGAAACCCTGATTTGGGGCCAACCCCCCAATTCCTGTGGGTGCGTTCAATGGGAGCAGCGGCAGCCTGCAGGGCGAGGCCCACCCCCGTCCCCAGCTCTCCTGCCCCGGAGCTGCCACAGCCTTGGCCTCACAGCACAGGCCGTCCGGAGGGCCTGGCGGGGGCTAGGGGCCCCCATGTGGCCCCGTGCACTCTGGTCCTTCATCTGGTCCGGCCTGTGCTCTGCTCCCTGCCCCCGGCCAACACTCTCAGAGCCGGGAGAGAGGGCAGGTGCCCCCAGTAAAGCCCCCATGTTTTGGACCAGTGGCTCCCAGCACGTTGAGAGGAACTAGCTGTGTGCAGTGAGCAAGTGTCTGTCTGTCCGAGGCACACAGGGACACCTGCGTGTGGCGTGCAGACGGGGGGCTGGCCACCGCCGTCCACGGGAAATCAGTAGCCCACGAGCAGCTGGTGGAACGAGGCTTTAGCGTCTGCGGAGAAGGGCCCGAGGACTGGGCTTCCAGGAGGGAGTCAGGGTAAAGTCTGCCGGACTGAGCCCCACCTCCGGGGACCCAGGGACGCACGGGAACTCCTTCACCGAAGACAGCCCCGAGGGGCTTCCACCCTGGCCTTCGCCTGCAAGTCAGCGAGAGACGTTTGTACAATGCCCCCAAACGATGTCACAGGGCAGAGAGAAGCGAGGCGGTGCAGGACGGAGGCGGCGCTCAGGGAGGGTTTGCGGGGACAGGTGCCGCGGCCCCTGGAGAATGAGTGGGACGGCACGGGGGCTGCGGCAGAGCCGGGCCTGACGAGGGCAGGGCCACCGCGGGAGCGCCGAGCCGTGGGTCTGGGGCGGCCTGGTCCGCACCTCTTACACCGCAGCAGGGCTCACGCAGGGTCCCGGGGCGGGACAGCAGGGCTGGCCTGCGGTCTGCTAGCACTGGTCACACCTGTCCCTTCTTTGTTCCGTGACCATGGCGCCAGCCCCGTCTGAGCGAAGGCCCACCCAACGGGCACTGCTCTGTGGGCGGCTCGGCGGGGCAGAGCAGGGCTGGCTGCAGTAGCTGTGTGTGCGGACCACACCCAGGCCGCCTGGGCTGCGACACCACCAGGCCGGGGACGGGCCCCAGAGGACAGTGACCGGGACTGGAACACGGGGCGTGAGGCCCAGGAAACACTGTGGGTGAGGGGTGCACGCGGGCAGAAGGAGGGTGGGGGGAGCGGGGAGAGCTGCAGCATCACGGACGGGCGAGCGGCCCGAGAGGCGCCTGAGCAGGGGCGGGCGGGTGTTTGCAGAAGAACAGGCGGGGCGCGGCTGGGGGCCTGGTCTCCTGCCCCCGACACATCCGTCCGGAGCCCACTTAGTCACACGCGGGCCTGTGAACGGACGGCAGCAAGTGCAGCCCGCGCCTCCGGACGCGGGGCCGCCGTTAGGTGCCGTCTGCCTCTGAGGCCACAGCGCGCACCGGCTGGACCCTGCACACACCCTGCCATGTTACACGGAAGAAATAAAGGGAAAAAAAGAAAGGCAAGAAGCAGTGTTTACTAGGCGGTAAGTTATCACAGACTAGGAGGCCCTGAAGTGACTCCCTTTAAAGGCCAGGAGAGACTCTGTGTGCAGAAAGACAGGCGCCTGACTGGAAACGCAGGTCGGGAGACGCCGCGCGGCCGTGGGTAACAACCGGCACACAGGTGCCAGGTCCGCACCGGGGCCCCGGCTGCTCTGGGCAGCAAGGACTTCTCATCTGGGCAGGACTCCCGGGCGGGCGGGCGGGTTCCATGCGCCCAGCCGGCAGCGCCCCCAGTTCCCCCACTGACCAGCCTGCCCGGCTGCCGGCTCCGCGGTCTCACTGAACCCTTGGGTGGGAGGAGGCCCCGCAAGGTAATTCTGAAATCGCCCGTCAGGTCACGGGAGCCGTCCAGGCTCACTAAACGAAATCCTTAAGGTCTGTGCGTTTTACTCTACGTAAATTGTACTTCATTAGGAAAATAAAAATAAAGTGAACTTAAAAGTCGAACAAATAAAAAGTATAATAATAAGGGATCAAGCTTATTTGCCACTTTCAATCTCTTCAAGTAAGTCTGACAGGCTTTTTCATGCATTTTTTCCGATTTCATTTTTCTTTTATTAAAACCTTAACCAAAATGCAAAAACAATAAATTTTTTGCAGGAAATTTAAATTTTCATTTTTTGGCCCAAGACAGCAAAAGAAGGCTTACCCATCCCTAAATTTTCTAAACTCCGGCACCGTCAAGGTTCTTCAAGGTTGTTTTCTGCCAATTGACGGGAAATGTTTGCACCTGGCTGCTAAGAGCTGGGCAGGAAGTGAATGCCAAACCTGCAGAATGCATTCTGGGACCTGTAGTTCCCTACAAAAGACGCCTCGGAGAAAAGTAGGAGACAAAGACAGACCTGGAGCTGACGAGTCTTAGCGGTGGGAGGAGAGAGCAAGTTGAATTTTATGAGGCCCATCAGGCCAGAGAGAGGTCACATGTCTCGCGGGGCGCAAGGTGGGGGACTGCCCCCTCAGCTGCTTCCACCGACAGGCAGAACAGCCAGGCACCACCCAGCAAAGCTGCTCCTTTCCCGACAGTCGCTCTGGAAACTCGTCCCTTTGCAACCGTCTCCCAGAGCACTAGCCGCCCCCTCCTCCTGGCTTTAGACGCCAACGCTCAGAGACTGCGCTGGTCTCTTGGCAAACGTGTCAGCAGGTGGGCCCTGGACCCCAAATGACAGGAAACACTTGCTGGGACCTAGAGACAGACGCCTTCCTGGCACCTCCCACCCTCACATCGCTCTGTGTTAGTGACAAGTGTCCCCGCGCGGCACACTGGAAATGACGCTGACAGCACAGCACAGCAGGGGAGGCAGAGCCGGCTGCCCGCCCGCCCGGTGCTGGCTGTCCCAGGCGAGGCGGACACGGGCCGGCACTGGCGGTCTGTCTGAGTCCCACTGGCACACCGGGGAAGCTGTTCTTTCAGAGATGGCAAGGCCCCCGCTGTGTCACCCGTGGAAGAGGGCATCACGCACACACGGGACAGTGAGACCGCAGAAAACAGCAAACACAAAAGGAGACCAACCCAGTGATCTTTACTGCAGACACTATGGTTGATCACCTAGTGAGTCCTGAAGTCTAGCTGAAAACTATCAGAATTCAGTGAACTTGGTAAGATGGTTAGTTACTAAAATTGATACCAATGATCAAATTAAAAAACAGGGAGGGGCTCCCAGTTTCCATGCTGACATGTAAAGAGCATACAAGCCATAACCCTGCCTTTACAAGAAAAACACTGAGAAAACTGGAAATCAATGATTCTGAAAAATGGGGTCACAGACATCTCCCTGAAATCTGGGGAGACATGCTAACGCAGAACCGGCCAGGACGTGCTCCCTCAGAGCAGAAATTTCTGGACACACAAACAGGTTAGAACTCCTGATGGCAAAGTGGCTGAGCGTAGACCAGAGGAGTGAGACTCCTGGGGACCACAGTCCGGGGACTCCAGGAGCCCACGGGGAAGCCGATGAGAAATCAGCCCCTGCTTCTGCAGGGGGAGGGGAAGAGGGCATTTTGAAACCAGCCCACAGCATTCTCCAAAACAAAGGGCCGCTCTGCAGAGAAGAGGCCACCAGAGCTGCATCTCCTCCAGGCGAGGGCAGCCCCCCACTCCTGCTCCTCTCGTTTTCTTGTCTCCCCCCAGGGGGGAAGAGAAAGGAAAGAAATACTTGCCAAAGTCGCAGCCTAGGAACACTGGCCAATAAGAGGCCAAAGCTTAATCCTAAGATTACAGAGCCCTCCCCACCCCCACACCACTCCTCAGCGTCCAGCACAGGAGGTTACAGCAGAAAAGCCCCAGGTGCAGAGCACAGACACAGAAAACCGAAAGAATGGGGAGAGCGAAAAAGGGGCCTTGGCGGGTCTGAAGCCCCTGGCAACTGAGCTACAGCCACAGCCAGCAGCTGGCCCAGTTAACGTGTTACCTCAAGCTAGAGGCCCACTGACCTGAGCGTTTCTGTTATCAGATAATCAAGCACATCTTTCCAAAATATTATGAAGCTAAAATTAGGCAAGAAAAGTGGTCTGAAGAGACAGAGCAAGCATCAGAACCTGACTCAGACCCGCAGACTCTGAAAGGATCAGAGCTGGAGCCTAAAATAACTACAGCTGCCGGGAGCAGCGGACGTCACACAAGGACAGGTGAGCAGTGTCGGGGGTGGGGGTGGGACACCACAGGGGACACACGGCAGCAGCAGCGAGGAAGGCCTGGCGGGCAGGGCCGAGGGGAGAACTGGCGGACTTGAAGGTCTGTCCACAGAAAACCCCCCCACGGAAATGCAGAGAGAGTGACAACCCCAATACCTGAGAATCGCAGGGCACCTACAAAAGCCACGCACCACGGAGCGACAGGGAGGAGGGGAGATGTGAAGCGATGATAGCTGAGAGGTTTTCAAAATGATGACAGACACCAAAGGACACATCTAGGAAGCTCAGAAAACACTCTGCACAACAAAGACCGAAAAGTCTCCCCCTGAGCATTTGTATTCGAACTGCAGAAAACCCGAGACAAAAAGGAAGGAGCGGAGGAGAGAAACAGCCTACCAAGGCGCAAACGCTCAGAACTGCAGTGGGCCTCTCCTTGGGAGACACATGCGCGGGGAAAGAGTGGAATTCTGTATCCAGTGACCCTACCCTTCGAACGCCGAAGTTAAGGCTCTTTCACACAAAAACGGAGGGAATTCACTGCCAGTAGATAGGACCAGCAACAAATATTGGAAGAGGTTCTTCAGGGAGAAGGAAGATGACACAGGTCAGAAATGCAAATCCACATGAAGAGCATCAGAGAAGAAAAACTGAAGTTACAATAAAATCTTTTCTTTTTCTGATTCTTAATTGACCTAATCAATGTTTGTTCAGATTAATAATAGTAACGGTGGGCTTATAGCTTGTGTGTAAGGGAAATGAATGACCGCAATTTCACAATGGACAAGAGGGAGGAACTGGAAATACTGTTATAACAGACTGTCACTACAAACAAAGCGGCACAGTGACCGTGGACTCAGAGAGCCCTGGCTGGTGGTGTGGCTCAGTGGGTTGCGCATGGTCCTGTGAACCAAAAGGTCGCGGGTTCTACTCCCCTGGGTTGTGGGTTGCGGACCAGGTCCCCGGTTGGGGGGTGTGTGAGACGCAACTGATCGATGTTTCTCTCCCTTTCTTTCTCCCTCCCTTCCTCTCTCTCTAAAAATAAAAAAAATAAAAATAAATAAAAAAGAAAGTGGACTCAGATTAGTTGTAAATGTTTAGTGCAAACTCTAAGACAACCACAAGAAGTTTTAAAAAGAGTAATTAATATGCTAAGGGGAAAAACAAAATCAAATAAAATGCTCAATTAAAACCAGAGAAGGCAGACAGGACAGGGAAAAAGCAAAAGCAAACAGAAAGCAGTTACCAGCACGACAGACACGAATCCCGCTGCGGCAGTGACCACTTTAAAGTGGACGGTCCAAGTGCACCGGCGGGAGGACGGAGGCTGCCAGAGAAGATCAGGAAACAAGACCCGTCCCTCCGCTGTCTGTAAGAAACCCATTGCAGCTATACAGACACAGAGTGAAGTAAAGTACAGAGAAAGAAGTTTCCCTGCGAACTTGAAGAAAGAAGCTGGAGGAGCCAGGTTAGTCTCAGAGGAAGCAACTATCAGGACAAGAAACAAAGGTGTCAATTTTCCAAGAAGACACATGATCCTTGACGTCCATGTACCGAACACAGGGCATCAAAACACGGGAGATGCAACTGAGAGGACTCCAGGAGGAGCAGACCCGTCTGCTGCCACAGGGGGGACGGCACAGCACGGCTACGAGCGCAGACGGGGCCAGGGGGCGGGGCAGCCGCCAGGACACGGCTGAGCTCTGCAGCACCGTCAGTCAAATGGATGTAACTGACTCCCGCAGATGCTGCGGTTAATTTCACGTTCAACCTGACTGGGCGAAGAGGCTGCCCAGACAGCTGGCAAAACACTGTTTCTGGGTGTGTGCCCGTGGGGGTGCTTCCAGGGGCGTCAGGATCTGACCTGGAGGCGCGCGCAGAGCAGCGGCTCCCCTGTGCGTGGGTGGGCACTGAGGGCCGGCACAGAACGAGGGAGGGAGAACCTGCTCTCTGTTAGGACAGCCGTCCTTGTGGCTCTCGGGCCTTCGGACTCAGACCAGGACCTGCCCCCACTCTAGTCCTCAGGCCTCTGGCGAGGGGTAAACTGATCCACAGCTCTCTAGCTTGCCATCCATAATCGCAAGAGCCAGCTCCTACAGCAAATCTCTTCTTCTTACGTGTAAGTCTCTCGGCACAGACACATGTGTCCCGTCGGCTGTTTCCCTGGAGACCCCCGACAGCTACTTCCCTCCAACAGCAGAAGCACACAACTTCTCAAGCTCGCATGGAACATTCACCCAGACAGACCGCATTCTGGGCCCTCAAACATGCTCTCACGCATTTAACAGACTACGAACCATACAAAGTGCGCGCTCAGACCACAATGGAATTAAACTAGAAACACCTAACAGCCAGACAGGTGACAAAAACACCCAAGTATGTGGAGATTGAACATGACACTTCAAAGTAACAAGTGAGTCGAGGAGGAAATCTCAAGAGAAATAAAAAAAGAAATACCTAAAATTAATAATCTAAGTTTTCACCTTAGGACAGTAGACAAAGAAGAATAATTAAGTTGAAAGCAAACAGAATAAAGAAAAATTAGATTAGAAACCAATGAAACTGAAAACAGGAAACTGAAGAAAATCAACGAAATTAAAAGTTGGTTTTCTGAGGGCAAAAGATCAATAAAATTGATAAACCTCTAGCCTAGTTAACTAAGTAAAAAAAAAAAAAAGATCACCAATATTATAAATAAAAGAGGGTTACCACTAATTCTGTGGATGATAAAAGGTTAATAAAGGGACCCGATGAACAACTGCCCACAAATTCGATAATTTAGGTTAAAGTGACTAATTCCTTGACAGGCAGGCGTCTGTGTGGGGTGGGGGTGGGGCCAGTCTGCAGGCTGAGGTTCCAGGTCGGGGTGCCAGGTGTCTGGTGTCTGGGGAGGCCCTGGTCCCGACCCAGAGGGCTGTCATCCGTGTCCTGGCTCGAAGGAAGGACAGGCCTCCCGTATGGAAGGAGTGGAACCAATTCCCAGTTCTCCACACTCTCTTCCAGGAGGTAGCAGCAGAGAATACGTCCCACCTCGTCTGTGAGGCCAGCATTGTCCTAATGCCAAAACCAGACAGAGGCCATCCAGGAGAGGAGAGCGGCACACTCAGAAACTTCTCATGAGCACAGATGCAAAAATCCCCAACAAGCATCAGCAAAGTGAACCCAACAACGTGGAAAAGAGAATTAATTCTACACCGTGACCAGGTGGGTGCACTCCAGGTCTGCAAGGCTACTTCGGCGCTCTGCAGTCAACTAATTCAATGCACCGTGTCAAAAGGCCACAGGAGAAAATTCTCACGATCACCTCAACAGATGGAGAAAACGTTTTTAACAAAATCCAACACCATTTATGATAAAAGGTCTCAATAAATTAGGAGTAAAGGGGAACCCCTCAACTGATGAAGAACACGACCAAGGCACCGATGCCACTCACGCCTGGCGGTGTGCTGGGGTCCTCGTTAAAGGGTGTAAAAAGTATACAGATTTGGACTGGAAGAAAAGTCCTGTCAAAAAACAGCACAAAACTTCTTAAAGAAACTAGAGGACTTCCTGCCAAGATGGAGGCTTAGGCAGACATGCTTCGCCTCCCTCCACAACCATAAGAAGGAACACAACTACCTCAAAACCAAAAATAACCAGAAGTTCCAGAAAATCAAACTGCATGGAAGTCCAACAAACAAAGACATAATGAACAAATACTCATCCAGGCAGGTAGGCGGTTTGGAGAGGACGGGGTGTGGTGGCAGTGGGGGTAGCAGCTAGGCAGTGGCAGTGGCTGGCCACTGTAGACAGCAGTCACACATTACAGAAGTCGGGAGGGACACCTGAGGTGTAATACCAGTCCCAGGCCAGACCCGCAGCTCACGGTTCCAGCGCCGGGGAAAAGAAAGCCTCATCGCTTCTGAGTGTGAAAACCAGCGGGGGCTGGGGCGGAGGCAGAAACTGCCAGTCTCTCAGCAGAGTCTGTTTAGAGGCCCCCATGGTCCTAGAACATCCATAGACCCACCCACCCTGGGGACCACACCAGGGCAACAGCTAGAGGGGTGCTAGTCCCATTTGGAAGTGGGAGAACTGCCTGGAAAAGGGGTGAGTGCTGAGCAGGCAGCACTGTTCCCTCAGTCCCCTCCCCCGCCCCAGCACCACAATGTGGTGAAACGGGTGGCCCTGTACTGACAATCCCTAAGGCTCCGCCCCTTACAACGTAACAGGTGTGACAGCTCTGCCTAAGACACAGAGGCAAACACATATAAGAGCCTGTCAAGATGAGGAGACAGAGAAGTATGGCCCAGAAGGGGGAATGGATCAAGGTTCCAGTGGGAGAAATAAGTGATAAGGAGATAGCCAACCTCACAGATGCAGAGTTCAAAACACTGGTGATAAATATTCTCACAGATTTGACAGATATGCTTGAGTATGGCAAACCATAAGGGAAGAAGTGAAGGCTATGCTAAGTGAAACAAAGGAAAATCCACACAAAACCAATGGTGAAGGGAAGGAAACCGGGGTTCAAATCAATGATTTAGAACATAAGGAAGAAAAAAACAAGTCAACCAGTACAAAATGAGGAAACAAGAATTGAAAAAAATGAGGAGAGGCTTAGGAACCTCTGGGACAACTTTAAACATGCCAACATCCCAGTCTTAGGGGTGCCAGAAGGAGAAGAGGAAGACCAAGAAATCAAAAACTTATGTGGAACAATAATGAAGGAAAACTTCCCAAATTTGGTGAAGGAAATAATCATACAAGTCCAGGAAGCACAGAGTCCCAAATAAGCCAGACCCAAAGAGGACCACACAAAGACACATAATTAAAATGCCAAAGATTCAAGATAAAGAGAATCCTAAAAGCAGCAAGAGAAAAGCAGAGAGTTACCTACAAAGGGGTGCCTACGAGACTATCAGCTGATTTCTCAAAAGATACTTTGCAGGCAAGAAGGGACTGGCAAGAAGTATTCAAGGTGATGAAAGGCAAGGACCTACAACCAAGATTACTCTATCTGGCAAAGCTCTCATTTAGAATGAAAGGGCAGATAAAAGTGCTTCCCAGACAAGGTAAAGCTAAAGGAGTTCATCGTCTCCAAGTCCTTATTATATGAAATGTTAAAGGGATTTATTTTAAAAAAAGAAGATCAGAGTTATGGACAATAAAATGACAAAAAATGCAACTGTAACAGCATAATCAATAAAATATAGTTTTATAAAGTTTTACATCAAAAGGCACTATCCACAGACAAAAGACAACCCACAGAATGGCATAGTCATATTTCTGATAATAGACTGATATCTAGAATGTAAAGAAAACTCATAAAACTAAGAGAAAAACAAACGTGATTCAAAAATTGGCAAAGAACTTGAAACAGACATTTCCCCGAAGAGCAGGTGCCCTACAGCGCGGATCAGGGAAATGCACATCACAGCCACGGGGAGGCAGCACCTCACACTCACGGCGACAGCTCTTTCGAAACACCAGAAAACGCATGAGGGCGAGGACGCTGGGTGGGAAACCGGACCCTGTGCAGTGACGGGAGTAGAAGGTGGTGTGGCCACCATGGAAAACAGGATGGAGATTCCTCAAAAAATTAAACATAAAATTCTCAACTGATTCAGCAATTCCACTTCTGGGTCTACCCCCAAAAGAATTAAAACCAGGGTCTGGAAGAGACGGCTGCTCACCCGAGTTCACAGCAGCATCAGAAACAACAGCTAAAGCTCGAGGAGCCAGGTGTCTGCGGGCCGATGGACGGGGACAGTGTGGTCCGTCCCCGGGAGGGAGCGCGACTCACCTGGACGAGGAGAAGCTCCGACACAGACTACAGAGCACGGGTGGCCCTTGAGGACATCACGCTACGTAAAATGAGCCAGGCCGCAGCAGACACGTACTGTAGGGCCCGCTTCTGTGAGGCACAGGGGCCGTCAGAACCAGAGATGGCAGGGAGCCGGGGGCTGGGAGGCGGAGGGGCGGGGGGGGCGGGGAGCAGGGCCAGCCAGGGTCTGTCAGACACAGTCTCCGATTTGCAAGAGGTTGGGGGGGGGGGGCAGGGAGCGGTGGTGACGGCGCACAGCACTGTGAACGCGTTAAAGACGGCTGAGGCGGACCCTTGAAAAGGGTGAAGATAGTCAACTTCTCGTTATATGTATTTTCACTGAATATAAAACAAGAAGAAAAATGCAATGAGCTATCACCTCACAAAAACAGACAGAGGAGCCTTAAATACGTGTCGCTCAGCGAAAGGGGCCAACCTGGAAAGCTGCACGCTCAGGTCCACCTTGTGTGTGGGCTCCCACTGCATGACCTTCGAGGGAGGGCACGACTGTAGGAACAGTGGGACGGTCCCTGGGTGTGGAGGGCGAGATGCCTGGGTGGGGCACAGGGACTTGGGGGGCGAGCCAACTGTCCTGTTGACCCAGTAGGAATGGTGGACACGTAAGGGACGCACCTGCCAAAGCACAAGTACGAGACAGTGGCCCTTACCGTACACAACGGGCTCAGGTAGTGACAAGGTACCCACATCGGTTCACACCCGTAACGAATGAACCCCCAGCCCAGGCGGTGAGTGAGGTGTGAACAACAGGGCAGACTCTGGGGTGTGCTCTGCACTGTTTGCTGAATTTTTCTGGAGATCTAAAATTTTCCTAGGAAAACATTTGTAGGAAAATGGAAAGTAGAGATTAAGTAGAAATACAGACAAAACAAGAATATCAAATAGTGATATATGTTGAAACTTGGGGTTATTATACTTTTCTGTTTAAGTTTAAGACTTTCCACAATGAAGTTTTAAAACTCCAGATTAATTCAAGAATTACACGGCCCTGGCTGGTGTGGCTCAGTTGGCTGGAGTGTCCGCCCACAGACCGGGGACTGGGTGTGTAGGGGAAGGCAATCAGTAGATGTTTCTTATTATTATACACCGATGGACGTGTGTCTCTCTCTCTCCTTTCCTCTCCCTAAAAAGCAACAACAACAAAAAATCCTTGGGTGAAGATTTAAAAAAAAAGGATGGTATGTATAAAACAAGAGAAATAAACAGATTCTTTTGGAAGCAAGTGGGAGATTACTAATCGGAAGGAATGGCTGGCCCACAGTCCACAGGTGAGTACGACGGTCACCTCAGAGCGCCCGTCCCGCGGTCAGCAAGGTGGGCGGTGGCGCAGGCGGGGACGGGACGAAGAAATAGCGGAGAGGGAAATACACTCAGCCTCAGCGGGTTAGAAATACCGGCGTACCCTGATGCAACTGTCCCAGGCTGTACAATATCGTGACGCCCGGGGGTAGCGCACCCTAGAGGACAGATCGCCACGTCCTACGAGAACAACAATCAGCCCCAGCTTTCCAGAGGGCAGGTGGGACCAACCCCTGAACCGCAGAACCCGGGGCCCACTGGCCCCGCTGCTCTGTTCAAACACAAAGGGACTGGCTAGGGATCCCTGAATACACGCACGCATGACCCCTTCGCCATGAAACCTGTACACAAAGATCAAAAGATTCCCTCATGATAACAAAGTCCTAACAGCACTGGGAGCACCAAGAGAGCAGACGTTTTGAGGAAACAAAGACAGACAGCAGGTGGTGGCCAGAGATCCAGGGGGAGCCCTGGGCTGGCCGCAGCGACCACGCTGGGCGCCCCCTCCCACCACTGCCACCCGCACCTCCCCTGCTCTCCAGCCGGCGCCTCGCCCACCCGCTGCCTTGGGGCCCAGCACGCTCCTGCCTGGCCTCCCCGTCCATCCCACACCCCACAGCACAGACACCTGCCGGCTTTCTCCACGTTAAGATACAATCCGCCACTGCAGCCACGCTCCCTGTTGGCCACCGTCCACTTTTGCAACTCCCCTTCATGGCTAAACCTCTTAAAAGTGCCTTGTCCCTGCCCCCCTTCAGCTCCATTCCCATCACCCCAAGGAGACTGCGGTCACCAGTGACCCCATGTGGCTGAGCACAGCCATCTTTTTCGTGTCTGATTGAAGCTACACCCAGCCCAGCCCAGCGCACCTGCTGTCTGGACGCCATCTTCCCATGGCTCCCCTGCCCCCGAGCACCCTCCTGTCTGGAACACGCCCCCCCGCCGCCTGTGGCCGCATGCTCCCCCTTTCCCAGATCCTCTGACTGCACGCCTATAAACACGGCCTGCTCCGGGGGTGCCCGGCCCCCTCTTCAGCCATGGTTGCTCCAGGGCACCCCCCTCAATTCCGTGGCTGTGAACACCTCTGCCCTCACAGCCACAGCAGACACACGGACTCGGGCTGGCTGCGGCTGCCTGGCACCAGCACCTCAGGGGGGCCTGGTCCTCAGTTCCTCTCAAAACTGTCCTGTCACATGTGTTCCGTGAAAACCATTCAGTGTCTCCCCCCAAAAGGGAAACATTTGGATACGATAAGTAGTGGTGACTAAAATAACCAGTAAAATGTCCACTTACAACCAATTACGGCTGCCTGGAGGGGCGATGGGGATAGGCACCAAGACCCCGGAGCACCTGCCCTGGGGAGCCTACGGGGAGAGGCTCCATGGAGGCATCTAAAAGCAGAGAGACACCCACCAGAACAAGGGAACGAGGAAGCTCACTCTAAGTTAAGAAGTAAAATAGAGCATCAGGCCCAGATTCCAACTTACTAATAACTTTATAAAATGACAAAGGCTCTCAGGCTGAGTTAAAACATAACTATATTATAAAACAACATAAAAGGGTTGAAAATAAGGAGATAAAGAATTAAGACTTTAAATGAGGCAAAAAGGGGTTTTCTGGGTTGGTAACAGAGACATGCACCTCTAACAACGTGGTCTTGAAATAAAAAGCAAAAGTGGGCAGAGAAAGAAACAGATCTGCTGACTAATACAAGGATACATTCTTCTCAAACCACAATGAAACGAAAAAACACTGGATTAAGCCACAGAGAAATCTCTGAAGATCCGAAAAAGCAGCTCCCTTTAGGATCAAGAGGCCATGTAACTAGAACTTTAAAGCAATAAAAATTGTGAACAATTACAAGTAAATTAGCTTCTCTCCTCCAATCTGCCCACTTGAAAAACTGTCACCCCCTTAGGACCGACCCAGGGCAGAGGCCTCCAGGCCGGGGCAGGAGCGGCGCAGGGGTGCGCAGCCGCGGGAGCGGGGCGGCCCGAGAGTTCCCACGCTGAGGGGCTCAGGGGCTCAGGTGGGCGCACCAGGAAACAGACACGTACAAGGACAAACTGAGCCACTCCCTCCAGGAGCCAGAACTCCCGCAAAATGAAACTGAAGACAAAACTGAAACTGAAAAAAGGAGGAAGAAGTGAGGGTTAACGAGGCAGAAACAACGCAGACCCGTCCACAGAGGGGAGGCTGTTTGGGAAGAGTGGCGATGGTGACCAACTTGGGACATCTGACCAAGAGGAACAGAAAAAGTGACTAAAAGGTACTTGGAGAAACTATAAAACACAGCTTAAAAATGACGGGAGACGCAGCGGTCCTGCTGCCCAGGACGCCTGCCCGCTCCCAGAGCGCAGGCCCCTCCAGAGCGCACCTGCAACACCACGGTGGCCGCCGTCCGGGGCCCAGGAAGCCCTGAGCAGCCTGGCACACGGGAGCCTCTCCCTCCTGAAGTCTTAGCTACATCCCCAAAGACAAACGGATCCAGATTAAATGAACAATGTGGCCGGAAAATGTTTTCCATGTATCTATAACAGGCAAAACATCCTATCCTCGCCCTGGCCTGGTGGCTCAGCTGGTTGAAGGGTCGTCCCAGAACCGAAAGGTTGTGGGTTCGATCCCCAGTCCAGGCGTGTATGGGAGGGAACTAATCAATGTTTCTCTCTCACACCGATTTTTCTCTCTCTCCCTTCTTCTCTCTAAAAACAACGAAAAAATGTCCTCAGGTGAGGCTTTAAAAAAGGGGGGGGGGGGTTCTGGCTTCTGAGCTGGCTCTCTCTCTCTAGCTCTGGCTCCAGCTCTGAGTGTCTTCTTCCTTGAGGACGCCTGGGTGATGGGGCTGCAGCTGCTTGCGCTTCCCAGTGGATGCTATTTTGGATAGGAAGGAACTCTGGGCACAGCCTAGGATCAGGCTGGGATGGCAGAGGGTGGCAGGTGTATTATTTGGGTGTTCTAGAAGGAACAGGCTTTGAGGCAGAAGCCAGCCGTTGTTCTGGAATTGTGTAACTTTTCTGTATTATAGTTTTGGTTTGTAAACTAACCTTATAGAAACTAACAAGAGAAAAGCTAGAAGAACCCAGGAGTTAGAGTTTAGCCTTCACTGACAGGCTTAAATGATTAAAGCTGTGACTTCACAGGCTTAAGTGACTGCTTTTGAATGAAGACTCCTTCCCTTTATCATCAAGAAAGAAACAAAAGGCCCCATCCTCAATACGTAAAGACGACCTAGACACCAGTTTCTGTGAGTGTCAAACACACCCAGCCTATCTGCACAGGTGCGAAGATGTGCAGGATAAAGCCCAGAAAATAATCTGAAAGATCACACTCCAAATTTTAGTATCAAGAGGAATAAAAGTTGGGAGGCTAGTGAAAAGAGTTTTCACCTATATATTTCTGTAGTGTTTTAATTTCTACAGAAAAGAATAGATTCTACTTGACGAGATGTCTAAAATCTCGTTATTGTTCATGTTCACAGTGAGTTAACGCCAAGTACATTTATGAAAACGTGACTTGAAGGAACCTCCCCCTGACTGAGTCTCCCGTCACCTCCCTAGTTTTCTATGTCTTCTTGATTTTGCATGCAGAGCCTAACCCGTCTGGAACCTGCGTCTGTGAGGTTTGCCGCAGACACTGACCCTGCCCCGTCTAAGGGGCAAACTAAGTGTTGGGGCCCCATTCACTGAATAGCTGACCCCACAGCAAGAGGCCTTCCGGCTGCTGGGGGGGAAGCTCTCTGACCTGGGCCCCACCTATGGGGTCCAGCTACTACCCCAGCCTCGGCGGAGCAAGACCCCTAAGGAACAGGCAGCGGGAGCCCGAGGCAGGTACTGACCGCGGCCGGGGGCCGGCAGGCTGCTGGGGCGCGGCGCACTCCCTCTCTGCAGCTCGTCCAGCTTCTCCTGCAGCTTGCGCACCTGGCTGTCGGAGCGGCTGACACGCTGGCGCAGGCTCCTGAGCTCCCCGTTCTTCTTCTCCACCTGCTCCCGCAGGCAGCACGCCCGGCTCCGGTTCTGCCGCGCCGAGAAGCAGTAGGAGTGCAGCGAGTCGATGAGCCTGCAGGCCCCTGACGCCGACAGGATGACCTCGTTGATGGACATGGGGCTGGCGTCGCTGTGCTCGCTCTGCACAGCCTCTGCAGCTGGCTTTGGGGTGACGTCTGCCGGGGGGGCAGAGGGGCTCTGGGAGGGCTTCTGTGGTGTTGCTGTCAGAGATGAACTTGGGGGGCTCTGGGCCAGGCCCTTGTCGGGCCCCAAGCTGGTCCCGCTGCAGCCAGGCTCCATGTCTCTCTTCGGCCTCTTCCGGTCCACAGGCTCGCGGGGGACAGACGGCCGCTCCCGACTGTGCCTGGAGGAGAAGCTGTAAGAGTGAAGCGAGCCAATGAACTTGCAGGCCCCGGATCCGGGGGGCGTAAAGTCATCCACGGAGATGCCGCTCTTATCCACCAGGCCCTCGCCGGGGGCGGCACCGCTCTCTTCGCCAGCGTCACATGCAGGCCCGTTGGCTCCTGCCCGGCTGCCAGACGCCGTTGTGGCCAGAGCGTCGCCCGGAGGTCCCTGCGTAGCCTGCCGCGCCCGCTTCAACTTGCGGGACTCTGACTTGGCCATCAGGTTCTCGCTCGAGGATGACGGGGAACCTGCCATTCCTTTCCCATCGGCTTCACCTGCGTGTCCCCTCAGGCCCCCCGAGGCCTTTCTGGTGTCCTTTCTCCTGCTGCGGCCATGGCCCCCAGGCCCCCTCTTCTTCTCAGGCAGGTGGAAGATGGAGGGCACGGCCGTGGGCTTGAGCAGGCGGTGCTGATCCTCCAGCCTTTTGGAGAAGCTGTCTTTGGTGAAATGTTCACTACAAAGGAAGGAATACTTGGTGGGCGTCCAGTTATCCCTCTGAACAGCTTTCAACCACTGGATCAGACGCTTTGAGTCCTTTAGAGGAAACCTGCAGGACAAATGGCAAAGCAGTTGGGAAGAAATAACTACATGTCTGCCCCTAAAATGATCAGTCATAAAAGGAAAACAAGTGTTTCTGCAAACACCCAAACCTGGATTGACTTGGCCCATTTAAACATTTGATAAACACTGAACAGAAGTCTATCGCAAGTCAGTTCTGGAGTGGGAAGGCGGAAGGCCTGCTGTTCGCCCGGAAGGGGCTTACAGTCGCGGGGCGGACAGGGGTGAAGGCAGGTCACTCCTCCCAGAAAGTTCGAGAAGCACGGCTGGCGTCCGGACAGCAGGAAGAGCTCCAGGAAGCCCCGGAAATAGTCCCTAGAAGGTCACGGCCGCGCACCGCCCCCCCAGGGTGTCTGGGATGCGTGACCCGGGGTTGGAATCGAGATGGCGCCGCCCCGTTTAGAAGCCAGGCCAGGGGTCCGGTCGGCCAGCAGAGACGGGAGCATCCCCAGGCTGGCGGGGACTCCAGCGACGTGAGGGCGGAGGGCGGACGCAAAGGTGCCGTTCTGTCACCGCTACACTCCCGGCCCCTGGGAGACACTGAGCACGGCCCTTAAGGCTCCTTCCTGCTCGTTAAGGCAAGACCTGCACTTACAGGACCCCGACCCAACTGGGCGCAAGGGGCCGTGTGCCGCCTCGAGGTCGGCCGGGAGCCCCTGCGGCGCCGAGGTGCGGGCCCGCGGGTGCAGGCCGGGCTCCCAAGGCCCCTGAAGACCCGCACTCCCCGCTCCCCGCGCCCACACCGGGGCAGGCCCGGACGGAGGCGGCAGCGCTGCGCCCCGCTCTCGCTCGGGGGACAAACGCTCCGAAGGGGGCTCCCAGGCCGTCCAGGGTCGGGACAGCTGAAGGCGGCGAGCACCCCAGCGCACCCCGCTACGACCACAGATAACGTCGTCCCTCGGGTCTTTGAGAATCAAACGCTGACGCCCTTCGGTTCGCTGTGGCCGGCCTCCCGCGTCTACGCGGGCTCCGCAGGCCTCCGGGCCGGGACCCTCGGCAGGGCCACGCGCCACCGCAGCCTCCAGGGGGAGCCTCCGGGGCGGGAGGCGGTCCGGCCCCTCCGGGGACTCACCTGCCCGCCGGCGCACCACTACCCTTCCGCCCGCGGGACCCGGGACCCTCCCCGAAACAGCGCCCGGGGCGCGTGTTCCTCCACGAGGCGCGAGCGCGTTAGCTCCGCCACACTCGCGATGGCAGAGCTCAAGGCAGCCTCCCCCGCGACCAACGCGGGAGCGAAGTCGCAGCCGCCGCGAAGGGCAGCTGACCCGAGGAAGAGGCTTCCAGAGTGCGCCGCTGCTGGGACCCGGCGGCGCCACCCCGAATCAATGGAGCGCGGCGGCCGCAGGGCACGGGCGACGAGAGTGAGGCCGCGGGGTGGCCTCCCAGGGCCCGGAGGGTGCGCGAGCGATGGGCGCCGCTGGCCGACGAGCGGTGCGCGGCGGGCGCTGGTGGCCGTGCGGTGGCCGCGAAGAGAACACCGCTGGCCGCGGGGGCCGGGCCGTCCGGTTCAGAGACGGCGGCCCCGGCCAAGGTCACACAGCGCCCGGCGCTGACTCAGTCGCAGGACAGGCCCTGAGGCCCGGCGCGTTAGGTGCCCCCTCGGGCCGGGCCGCGCGGCCTCAGTTTCCCCGGCGCGGGACCGGGCCGGACGGGGGCGTGGCCGGGCCGAGCGGGCGGAGGGCCGGGCCCGGTTACCTGTGGAAGGAGACGGCGCGCTTCTCCCCTTTGCCCTGCCGGTTGGAGCAGTTCGCGGCCGCGCAGCAGATCACCATCTCGGGCCTCGGGCCGCCGCGCCGCCGCCAGGCTCCGGCCCTTGCCTCGTCGCGCCGAGCCCGGAGCGGGACCGCCCCGAGGGGAGGTGCGCGGCGACACGGCTGCGGGACGTGGGAGCCGGCCCCCGCGGCGCCGTACGGCAAGATGGCGGCGCCCGCCTCCCCGCCGCCCGTCGCAGCCGTCGGGCCTCGGCGCGCCCGTGGTCGCAGGCACCTGGCGGGCCGCTGTCCGCCGCTCGCGGCGTCGGGGGTGGGCAGGGGCGCCCAGACTGGCCGCTCCGTACGGCGACATGGCGCGCCGAGCCCGTCCGTACGGCAAGATGGCCGCCCCTGCGAGCGCAGGTGCGCGGCTGGCTGACGCGCTCGCCCCGAGGCTTCGCTGCCCGCCTGCGTCGGTTTCTGCCGCCCCGGCGGGTCGCTGCTGGGGTCCTCGGGGCGCGCGCCGGAGGTCGCCGGGATGCCGAGCGCGCAAGTCAGATCCTCCGTGCCTGGCCCCGCCGTACGTCAAGATGGCGCCCGGCGCACTTCCGCGCGCACTTCCGGCCCCGCCGGCGCCCCGGATTGGCCCTGACGGCGGCCCGTCGCGTCGTGCTGCGGCCCCCGTCGGAGCGACGCGGCGCTCAGTGGACGGCCGGAGAGGGAAGATGGACGCAGGTAAGGGCCTGCCGGCGCGCCGGGGACCCGCGGACGGTGCTCGCCTGGCTCCTTGGGCCTGGGGATTCTCCTGGAGCGGCCGGGGCGCGGGGCGGAGGGTGGGCGGGGTGCGGCCCCGGGCGGAGCGGGCAGGGGCGGTGTCCGCGGGGAGGCCGCCCTGGGTCTGACAGCCCCGCGTTTGCGGGTCTCGGCGCTTGTCCAGCCCACTGCAGCGCCCGGGTCACCGCCCCGGCAGGCCCAAGGCCGGCTGGACGAGAAGGGGCCGCGCGGCGGGAGGGAGGGGGCTGGTGCGGAGCTGGGTCCGGAGACATCGGCGGTGGGAAGCTGTTGCCTCCGCCCCGCTAGGAGTTACGAAGTGGGAGCTGTTGGAACTTTTTCGAGTGACATCGGGAGGTCGGGCGCGGGAAGCAGCCCTCCGCACTCGCGGCGCGCGCCTTGTTTCGGTTTTCAGTCCAGCAGCCGATAGGTGACTTTGTGATGGAGAACAGAAGCTGAAGCCGTGCCCCATCGTCTCGTTCGGGGGTTCTGATACAGAGTGCGGGTGTGCACCCATGTACATACTGGAACATACGTGCGTGTGTTTCCGCCCAGCTCATCGTGCTTCTGTCCCGTAATTTTTGTTGGCAGGGTAGCCTTGACAGCGTTTCTGCCGCGGCGCTCTCCCACCCCACAGCGGTTCCGGTGCGTTCGTGCTCGGCCTTCCAGTACCGCCCCCCCCCGCCCCCCATAAGGGAAGGCTTCACCTGGGTTACTGCCGCCTGTCACAGCGTTTCTGCTTCGTTTTCCTTTTCCTGGCACCCGCAACATGTACTTACTGAAATCTCGGTCTGGAAACCGACAAGTGGACGTATTTCTATGATTTGTGGCGTTTCTTCACTTACATGTTGGGTGGCTGGAGGAAACGAGGCCTGACTCGCAACCTGTGAGCCACATGTATTTTTTGGGAAGTTCCTTTAAAAAATAAGAAGTGTCAGACACTGTTGCACTGTTTGCTGGGGCATGGGGTGGTGAAGGAATAGAATTATTTGCGGGTCCACTTTTACTTTTTTCCACTTCCTTTTAAGTTATTACTGTATGATACCTAAAGTCGATCATTTGTGAGACTCGGTTAAGGGGGAAAACAGTTTAAGGTCCGTCCTGTTACCTTGGATGTGACGATTGTCCTTAGGAGCAGCTACCTGATGATACTCTAATGGGACACTCAAGGCTGCTTCCAAGTAGAGGAGGTGTTTGCTCTGCAGGCCTGTGTTGATGCTGATAAAAGCACAGGCAGTGTTTGTAGGGTGTGGTGGGGAGTTTTCTTCTGGCCTGACACATCTTTTTAGGGATGATTTGCAACCCATCTGGCCCTGATCCCTGCGGTCTTTACCAAGTCTGCTTCCTTGGCCAAGTGTGAGATTCCTGGTTGTTTTTCTTGTCTCCATCCAGTGAACTACATTTGTTACTGTGCGGGAGGTTTATGTTGGGCATTGTTCTAGACCCTGGGACTAGAGAAGCAAGCAAAAGAGACAAAAACCCTGCTCTGCGTTCCAGACGGGACACCGGCGGCGTGGCTCCTATGAAAGTGATGTGGGCTAAGCCGGCCGGTGTGGGGGGCCTGGAGCCAGGATGTCCAGGGAAGGTGTCACTGCAAAGGTAAGTTTGAGCAAGACCCAGAAGCAGTTCAGAAGGAGGAGCAGGTGTCGTACCAGCAGCAGCCAGCAGGCCGTGTGGCCAGGGTGCGTGGGTGGGCCGGGAGAAGCCCGAGCTGGAGGCAGGGAGGCATCTCAGGCCGCGCATGGGGCGTTCCCGTGTCAGGCTGAGGGCTTGGGCGCATGTTCATCCTGGAAGAGATGGTGTGTGTGGCAGCCTCGCTCTGGCTGCCCAGCTGAGTCTGTGCTGCAGCAGGAGGCCACTGAGGAGGCTGATGGAGTAAGCCAGGCGAGAGCGTGGGAGGCGGGTCGGGGTCGGGAGAGGAGGCCGAGTGCCGGCTGCGCTGAAGGCTGAGACAAAAGGACTTTGAACAGATGCGGAGTGGTGAGTGTGCGGCTGGAGAGGAAGGGGTTAAGTTGGTGCCGGGGTGTGTGGCCTGAGCTCAGAAGCTACAGGGGGAGCACTGGGGGATGCCCTCATTGCTGGGGAGCTGGTTTTGTACATGCTGACAGTGAGGTGTCTGCCAGACACTCGTGCTGTGATGTCTGGAGAGCCCTGAGCCCAGAGGCCTGGAGCCGCAGGAGTAGGTCTGGTCCGGAGGTACAGGTTTGCAGAAGGCCACTTGGGTGAGGCCACTGAGGGTCTGAGTGTGGGAGGAAAGAGAAGGCGCCAGGAAGGGGGTGGCCCGGGCCTCCGGCGTGTCCAGGCCCCGTAAGTGCCGACTGCAGGCCGGCTGTCCATCGGAACACACCCCTGGTTCCAGGCCCTGGCAGGCCCAGCCTTCAGCGGCCACGTCCTCCATGCCCTGAAGGCAGAGGGTGTCCTATGCTTGCATCTCCGGTGCTTCTCGTTGTGTCTGGCGTGGACGCGGCTGGTGACTGAAGGAGCAGCACTGGAGCTGGCAACGTGTGCGATCCTGGACCGGAAGAGCTTCGTAGAGTTTGTGTCCGGGACACAGCCGTCTGCTAGTGTCGGTGTCGGCAAGTGAGAAGCACTGCTCGGGCCGGGCCGTGTGTTCAAGCGGACGTCTGTCCCCTGTGTTCACTTGAGGCATGTTTTCCAGTTTCCTGGTGTCACTTAAGTTCCAAGTTCTGTTCTTTGTCATCCCTCCTTCCTCCCTCCCTCCCTTCCTTTTTCTTTTCATTCAGAACTCAACCACCAGCATCTTCACATAAAGAATTTGGGTTAAAAAAACAGCTGCTTGCGAACCTGTTACCTTAAACAAGTGTTTCCTGACCCTGACAGGTTTGCTCAGGGGGTTGGAGCCTTGTCCCGCGAAGCGAGGAGTTGCCGGTTTGATTCCTGCGCCGTGGTGGGGAGAGCTTCATGTGCTTTTTGGTCGGAGCTGCTGCAGGTGCTTGGGCTCCTCGTGCTTCTTTTCCAGGGTGAAGGCTCGCAGAGGCTACAATACCCGTGGGGCGGCACGGGCTGCTGCCCTCTGCTCCCGGGGCCGTCCTGCGTGTGCGCGGCAGTGTGGTGCCGTGGGCTTGGTGGGTTTCCTGTTGTCGTAGGAGGCGTTGCAGCTCAGTTTGGTCACAAGGCGTGGAGAGTGTCTCACTTGTCCCCCCATTCACGGAGTCCCGGCGGTCCACGTGGAGCGTGCTTCCTGTCGCCCAGCACAGGGCACAGGTTTTCACGTGTCTTAACTTGTCTCTCCTCACGCCAGCCTTGAGGAGCACAGCTGTCCCCCTTGTGCCAGTGAGAAAACTGAGGCGCAGAAAGGCCACTTGCTGGCGGCGTCACAGGACTGGGAGGGGGGCCCCGCACCGGAAGCCCACAGTCCACAGGGGCGATATTGGACACTCCCTGCATGTGGATCCTCAGGGCACAGGGGCAGCAGTGGCCCCGTTGTGTGGAGGCTGCCTGCAGGGTTCATGGGCACGTCCAGTTCTAGAGGCGGACGTGGGCCGCGTGCTTGGGGTGGGCAGAGGGACACCCAGGTGTGTGTGTTCCTGCCGCGTGGCCCCTGCCCGGCCGGCGAGAGCCGGCGTTGCCTCCTGGCCGCTGACGCGCTGCCAGCGCTCCTCTCCCTGCTGGCATCTGGCTCCCTCAGTAAAGAATCGAGGCCCCGCAGCCTGTAATTGTCTTAGTTGTGGCAGGACACCTGGTGACGTGTTTTAACTTAATAGGACGCCTCTCGCTGCCCTCCCTCTGAAGTTGGCTTGGTCGCCTATAAGGTTCGCTAATAAACCTGGGAGAAGTGTCTGCCTTGCATTTTGTCCCTCCTGTGATAAAAACTGCCCAGGCCTTGTCTCCTGTCATGCCCCCTTCCAGAACAAACCTTTCCCTTCCGTACTGTCGTTTTCTTCATGTGGGAAGCCAGAGATCTGAGGAGGGTCTCAGTGTCTAGAGTGACGCTGCCCACTCGTTGAGAGGCCGCGATCCCTGGACGTGCCCCACCGGGGAGGCCCCAGTCCCAGCAGGGTGGGCATGGCAGTCAGTGGAGATCAGACGGGTGTTGTGAGCGTCCTCCCTGAGAGCAGACAGGCCTGCGGGGAAGGCCCGAGGCCACAGAAGACTGCGATGGCTGGCCACACGGAGGCGGAGGTGCCTAGCGACAGCACAGACTTGGGTGTTGTCAGCTCCTCGAGAAGACGGACTTTGCATTCCTCGCATCTCAGTGTTTGCGATCACACACAGGAACGAGCAGTCTTAGGTAGGAAGAGAGGAGTGAGCATGATGTTAGCTGTGCGTTCCTGTCATTGAGCCTGGCTGACGCTGCCCGTGGACACAGACACCGGAGGCAGGCGAGCGCGGGGCTGTGAGGCCTGCGCCTGCCGTCGTGCCGGGCCCCCTGGGCCGCCGGCCTTGCTCTGGAAGCACAGGACTCCTGGGGCCCTGAGCAGGCAGAGCTGGGCCTGGGGTCCCGACGGCCGGAGAACTCACGTTGTGCACACCGCCCTTTGTGGCCGTGGACCTGATGGTCAGCACGCGGCTCCCCCAGCCCTGTGATGGGGACTCAGCTGTGCGTTGGTCCAGTTGTGGTGGAGCAAAGTGCTTGCCTTTGAGCCCCTAGTCCCCATCCTTGCTGACCCCGCCGACCTGGGAGCAGTTCTGTCTGCGGTGCCTGGGGAGGGTCCCTGCGGGGGTGTGCAGTGAGGGCGTCCTATTATTGTCCCCATTTTATGGGCAAGGGAATCGCCACCCCAAGGTATCCGTAAGTGGCTCAGGAAGCTGTAGCCTGCGAGCGCCCGGCTGCCAGGGCCCAAGCCAGCGCTCTGTCCTGCCTCCCGCTGGGGCTGTGCACAGCACAGAAAGACAGGCGAGGTGCTGGCAGGAGACAGGTGGGCCCACCAGGGCCTCGAGTCCCCTGTGGCGTGGGCGCCCATGCCGCAGAACTGGTGAGACATGAGACAGCGACAGAGCTGTGGCTCAGAACTGGCCTTCCCATTGAGGAGAATAGGTGAGGTGTGCTGTGGCCCCATTCACGGGTCTGTGCGGGAGGACATCTGGGAGGACAGTCATTGCTGGCTGTGAGGCTGCAGATGACTTCTTACAGTATTTTTATAGGTTTCTTTTTTTCTCTTTTTTAAAAAAAATAATAGCATATGTTATTTTTATGAAAAGGTGAAGCTATTATGAAAAGGTAAAGTAAGACGTAGGAGTAACTTATCTAATACATTGATTTCCCAAGACGTGTGTGAAGCTGCAGGTGGAGGATGCGATGGCTGGGCCTGGTGGGCGCTGGAGGGGCAGCAGGGAGGGGTGGGTGTTGGGGTTCCCTGAGCTGCAGCGCCGGGGCGCCCAGACCGCGCTGCTTGGGGGCCGGACGCAAGGCTGCGTTCCCTCAGACAGGAGGGACCCTGGAAGCAGTGCAGAACTGGTGGGGTTCAGGTCTCGCCAGTGTGGTAGATAGACCTGGTGCTCCGCACGCTTCCTTTGAAAGTGGGGTGCTCTGTGGCAGCTGGTGGCATCGCCCAGGTGACAGCAGGCTCCGGGCCTTGACTCCAGGCCCCTGGGCCCCCAGGGTTTCAGGGATTTACCCCTCCACTCCTGGAGCCCAGTTCCGCCCCCGCCCCTGCTGCTAACTGCGCCTCACCAGGAAATCCAGGGTGGCCTGGAGCCCCCCGTCATTGGGGGTGGGGGGTTAGGGTTTCTTGCCCCTGAAGCATCTGCCTTCAGCCCAGCTCTGGGCATGTGCTCCCAGGTGAGGTCTGGGGGACAGGGATGCAGGGGAGGCTGACCCTGCTGCCGCCCGTCTGAGTCCTGCACACAGAGGGGAGGAGGGGCTTTGCTGCCCTTCTGCCCATTAAAGTGTGAACAGGCGTTTAAATGGGGTGGCTTTGTTTTCTGTTTGTTTTCACTTTCTCCCCGGGCCTGGCCTGGGTTGGTCTCCCGCCCTCGTTTCCTCGGGCCCTGGCTCTGGCTTGGAACCCGAAAGGCGCCGGCAGCGGGTGACAGGCTCGCTGCCTTGTCTCCGCACGCCACAAAGCACCGCTCGGGCACCCGCATCTGCTCCGGCAGCGGTGGTTGTTGGGCGGCCCTGAGACGCAGACTCCCCGCGGGTCTTTTATCCAGAAACGCAGTAAGTGATCCTGATACTGTTTTATTAAATTATAACAATTTGATCAGTGTGTGTCTTTGGTTTCAATAGCTACCCTGACCTATGACACCCTCCGATTTGCCGAGTTTGAAGATTTTCCGGAGACCTCGGAGCCAGTCTGGATACTAGGCAGGAAGTACAGCGTTTTCACAGGTGCCGACCGTCCTCTCGCGCCCGGGCCCCAGAACTGTCCTGCGGGGATCATAGTCACCCGCTCGCTTTCTGTAGCGCACGACGTGGTACTAAAGGCTGTGTGTGTGTTTTCTTCTTTCAAACATTCTCTAGAAAAGGACGAGATCTTGTCCGATGTGGCATCTAGACTTTGGTTTACGTACAGAAAGAACTTCCCTGCCATTGGTGAGTAGTTTGTTCCCACGCATGACACGTTTTAGAAGGAGGACAACAGACTGACGAGGTGGGTGACTTGGACACACCCAGTACTTGTCCCTATGTGTTCACGTGCCCGGGAAGCATGCAACTCCCCCCGCCCCTCGCCCCCGCCCTGCCCCACGCCATGCAGAGCCCGATTTCACACCTAGGCTCCTGGCAGCGCCTCTCCATCCGCCAGTCGCCATCCCTCACTGCGGCCTGAGGTCGGGGTCAGGGGCCACAACTGGCAAGGACACGTGGGAGACATGGCCACGGGGTGCCTTGGTATCACAGAGGCTGCCACTGGAGTGTGTGTGAACCGTCCTGGTCAGGGCGGCTGGAGGCCATAGCTCTGCCACCGTCTTCTCCGGTGTCCCGGCTGAGTAATGGCAGAGCTGCAGACGGGGCGGGTGGAACTCAAGTGTCTCTCCATGGCACTCAAGTACTTTCCATTAAAAGTGATTCTTCATCGTTGTGCCCGGAGGCAGACAGAGGTTGGGGACCAGCGTGGCCTGGCCTTCGCCAGTCAGGAGACCAGAGACCAGAGGTCCGGGGCCGGGAGGCTCCACCGCCTCAGCACCTGGTCTCTGTTCGGTTCGCCTCCAAGATGTAGTTTCCTTTTCTCCAGTAGTGAGGTGGGCGTGAAGTAGCTATAGTGTCTGACGTTTGGGACACTGAAACGTGGGGAGGCGCGCCCGGTGTCCCCACGGGACAGTGTTTACTGACGTGGTCTGTCAGGTGCGCTCTGCTCTGGGTGTGCACCTGCTCTGATGCTGCTGCACTGGGCCCTGGGGGCAGGGGCAGAGTTGAGGTGCTATGTGGGGCCAGGAGGGACAGCACTGTCCCGCAGGTTAGCCGACTGGACGCAGGAAAGGGGGACGGGCTGCCGAGGAGCCTTGTGTTGTCTAATCCGGTCGTGGGGCAGGGGGGGTGGGGGGGCTTCTGGGTCTGAAGGCCAGTGCGGTGTGTCCTCCCTGAGCCCAGGACATGGCTGGTTGCTGTGGGAGGTTGGGTGGGGCTGACAGGCACGTGCTGAGCACCTGCCTCAAGAGCTGGGCTGGGTCCCGGGGCTGAAGACGAGACCAGCCCCTGCGGTCCGGCCCTGCGTCTGCTGGGTCACTGCCAGCGAGCCTGGACCTTGCTGCTGGCCAGGACGTCAGGGCATTGCTTGTGTGACTGGGCCTGTGTCACCTTACAGGCGATAGCACGTGTCTGGAGTCAGAGTCTATGGATGGGCCACGACGGGCCGAGGGCGGGCTGAGGGCGCCTTCACTGCTGGCCCTGCTGCACGGGCGCAGGGTCTGCCCTGGTTTCCCGGACACTGTGCTTCTCTGTGACCTGCCCATGTGGTGTGCTATTTCAGAGGGTTGTGAGGACATTTCGCGTCCCAGCAGGGGGTTCCCTGTGCAACCGGGTCCTGGGTGAGGGTTGTTGCCGAGACAACGCTGCGGCCTGCTGCGTGGGGCAACCGGCGTGGTCTGATTGCTGCCACCTGACAGTGAGTCTGCTCTCTGCCGCCACCACAGGGGGGACCGGCCCCACCTCCGACACGGGCTGGGGCTGCATGCTCCGCTGCGGGCAGATGATCTTCGCCCAGGCCCTGCTGTGCCGGCACCTGGGCCGAGGTGAGTCACACCGGGACAGTGTGAGTGAGGAGTTGGGCTTCTTCAGAGACACCCACTGGCTTTCTTCGACTTAAAGAGTGACTTTAAAGAAGGCTGATCAATGTTTGTCAGAAACTCTCTTTAAACCCGAGGCCATTGTCTGCTTTCTGCATGGATTTGTGTTGATGGGGTTGGCATCTTTGGAATCCGGGGGAGCCTGAATTTTAACCTGAGCCAGGTTCAGAGCAGCTGGGGTGCTATTCAGCCTTGGGTGTTTGGCAGTGCGCGGGGGGCTCTGTCACATCGGGCAAAGCTTGCACTTCTGCCCCCGTCTCTGCTAGATTGGAGGTGGACGCAGCGGAGGAGGCAACCGGACAGCTATTTCCATGTTCTGAACGCGTTCATCGACAGGAAGGACAGTTACTACTCCATCCACCAGATAGGTGGGCGGGGGCGGGTGCCGTGGGCGGCAGGTCACGCCCAGGGTGTCCCGATTGCTCCGCCGTGCTGTGCTGTGGGCCGCGGGAAGCCTGTCCCCACGCAGGCGGCCAGGGGTGGACCCGGCTGCTTGTTCCAGCCTCTGGGGAGCGGACTCAAGGTGGGAAGCGGAACGCTCCTTCATTCAGGAAGTCACCCCAGGAGCATCCTGCTCGCACTCGTAGGAGGAAGTAAGAGCAGAGTCCAGTGGGCCATTGAAGGGCTGCATCCTGGCTCGTAGCGAAGCACAGACCCCAGAGGCCCCACGTGTCCGCCTGTCAGCACAGGCTGGGGCGGGCCTGTCCTGCTCCCTAGAACGGGCTCCTCCTGCCGCAGGCGGCCAGGACCGGCCTCTTCTGAGGGGTGGAGGGCTGTTGGGGTCGGGATGTGCGTGTCGCTAACCGGCTCTGTTTTCCTGCAGCGCAAATGGGAGTGGGCGAGGGCAAGTCCATCGGCCAGTGGTACGGGCCCAACACGGTCGCCCAGGTTCTCAAGTACGTGCCCAGCTCATGCCTCCTGTCTGTGGGGAGCAGGGTGGGACAGGTATACCTGGGGGGCTCGGAGGTCTGTAGCTGAAGGACATTCGGGGCCTTCAGGAGGGTCCTCTGCGGTAACCCACCTGTGTGGTTTTGTGAATTGGAACTTAGTTTTTTGATAGGATGATTCCTTTCATCTGGGTTGTGCCCAGCAGCGGGAGCCTTAATTCTTGGTCATCACAGGAGTCTGTTGGTCTGCTGGTCAGGGAGGCCGAAGCTGGTCTGGTGGGGAGGGCGGCCCTCCATGCAGGTGCCGTGGGGCTCCGCCTCTATTCTGGCCCAGTTCCCCCTTCCCTGGAACCTCTGCCTCTGCCCTGGCCTCCCCTCTGCCGCCCTGCCTGCCCCCGGTCCCCAGGGACGCTGCCACAGGCACCCCTGGGCGGCCTTCCTGGGGTTACCCTTCTCGCCCTTCCTTGTGGGTGGCCGCCCTCTCCACCCACCTGCCTTGTCCTGTTCTTTGGGATCATTCAGGACACCCCTCCTCTTAATGTGTCCCACGTCTGGTGGGTCCCCAGCCTGCCACTGTCTCTGTCTCTTTGCTGGCCCCTTGATGACTCGGGGCCCCATGTGCCCTATAGAGCCCAGGCCGTGTGCGTGTCCCTCTGTGTGGTCTGCGTGAGGCCTTTGTCACACGGTCACTGTCAAGCCTGTCACATCCAAGGGCTGCGTTCCTGCCCCCCCCCCCCCCCAGCCCTCTGGGAGGCAACCCTTGGCACAGGCATGTGCTGCCTTCGGGAGCCTGGGCCACAGAGCCATGCTCTCCAGCCCTTGTGTCGCTCTGGCCACCTCGGCCTCTGCTGCTGGCCCTCCTTCCCACCTGTGGACACTGCGCGCCTTGTCCTGGGCCTGTGCCCCTTCTCTTTGCGCTGTCCACGCCCGGCTTTCGCTGTCACCTGCTCTCTCTCAGCTCCCAGAGTCATATCCCAGGGCTGACTGGTCACGTCAGGACGGTCACCTGGCACCTGACAGCCAGAACCCACCGTGGCCCCTGCCCCACCCAGCCTGTCCCCCACAGTGGGGAGCCGCACGCGGGGGTCCTGCTGGACTCTCCACACCAGCCCAGCCGTCGGGTCCTCCTGGCCACCTGCCTGCCTCGCGGCCGCCCCGGCCCAGGCCCATCCTGCCCCTGCTGGGCTTCCTTCTCGCTGCCATCCTGGGGCTTTTCTAACAGCAGCCGGCGCTGTCTTCAGAGTGAGGAGTCAGCCCCCCATCTCCCTTCTGCTCCAAACACCCGGGTTCCCCAGGCTCGGCGGGGAGGCTGCAGGTGCGGCCCGTCTGCCCTGCGCACCCCGGCACGTGGCACCTTTGCTTCCACCTCGGCCCCCTGCCCCGGTCACGCCCGCCTGCCCCCGTTCTGATAGGTGGGGCGCTGACCGCCTCGCACGGCTACTTCGTTCCTGCCTGCCCACCCCCGGAACACAGGCCTCCCGCACGCTGTCTAATGTGCTGGCGTGTCCATGGCTCGGCGCCTGGTCCTCAGCGTGGGTGGCAGGCGGCGGGTGGCGCCGCTCTCCTGGTGCCCATCTGGCCTTCCCCCCAAAGGGGCTCTGCGTGATCACCTGACACCCCTCCCTGCGCCCCATGACCCAGTGTGGGAGCCACCTCCCCTGTGCCCTGGAGAAGCTCACAGGCCTCCCTTCCCGTTACACTTCCGGTGGCAGAACCTGCTCTCCTCCTGGACCCAGAATCCTGGGGCCACCGCTCAGTCACTTACAGCCGGGAACCTCAGCTCAGTGTGTCGTGGGGGGTGGGGGCAGGGAGGAGGTGCTGGGGTGAGTGAGGTGGGGCTGGGCCCGGTGCCGCTCGCAAGCCTGTGGTCTCCAGCCCTGCTCGTGTGACTCCCCCCTCCACGCACCCTCAGGATGCGGTGCCACGAGAGGCTCCTCTCTGAGACGGCAGCTGGGGGTCCTGGGAGGGGCTCTGGGCCTGGGGAAGGGGCGGGTTCCAGCCTAGGCCTTATTCCTGCCTGCGGCACTGGCGTCTTAGAGTCTCAGTTTTCCTCCCTGAGAAACGCTGTTTCCTGGGTGCGCCTGCTCACCCCATGTCCCCCCTTTGTGGCAGGAAACTCGCCGTCTTCGACGCGTGGAGTGCTGTGGCCGTCCACGTTGCCATGGACAACACCGTGGTGATGGATGACGTCAGTAAGTGCGAGGGGGGGGCAGGGGGCGGGGAGCAGCCACTGAGCCCTCATCCCCGCCAGGCTCACAGGGCCTCGCCTGGAGGGGGCGCCTGTGAGTTCTGCACAGCAGCTGGGCACCCCGAGCAGCGGCCGGGGACCCCACCTTTCCTGACAAAGACGACCCAGCCAAGGGAAGGGGCCTGCATTCCCTCCAGGGCAGGGTCACCTGGGGCCGCACGTGGTTCTCGTACCTGGCCTGCTGCTCACCTGTGCGCGATGCAGCTCTGAGGGATGGGAGCGGCGTTGCAGCTGCACCCCCAGGCCGAGGTGTAACAGGAAGCAGGGACACAGCTCTGCCCCTTCCCTGAAGGAATCGGGCACACGTGGACGTTTAGAAGCAGGCCTTGCCCGTGCGACTGCGGCGTGGCGTGCGGCCGCAAGTGCGTGTGGTGGCTCACAGGAGCATTGCTTCCCCGCCAGGCCCCTAGGCCCCAGGCCGGGGACACTGTCAGGACTGGGGAGCTGGGGATGGCACTTCTTAGTTAGAAGCAGTGCTGCCCAGGCTGGTGTGGCTCCGTGGAGTGAGCACCCGCCTGCGCACCAAAGGGTCGCCAGTTCTGTTCCCGGTCAGAGCACAGCCTGGGTTATGGACCGGGTCCCCGGTTGGGGGGCGCGCAAGAGGCAACCACACACTGATGTTCTTCTCTCTCCCTCCGTTCTCCTCACTCTAAAAATAAATAAATAAAATCTTCAAAAAAATGAAAATAAGAAGCAGTGCTGGTTTCTGCAGCCCTGAAGGCTCCGGCAGAGCCCTGGTCCCTTCGCAGTTTTGATGCCCGTGGGGTCTGCCTTCCTCCTGCCCTTTCTCCTCGCTCTGGCTCCTGAATTTTTTCTGAAACGTTGGGAAGTTAGGAGATGCAAAGAAGGGGGGAAATCACTTGATCTTATTGCTCAGAAACAGTTGTTTAGACACATGTCCTTCCAGTGTATTTGTTTTTGTTTTCCAAAACAACACATAGTATCATCAGCGTTTTTCTCCTGTCTCTGGAAACTGCCTTACTCTCTGGCTGCACAAGGCTCCCTGACACCTTGATTTCTTTTTCCCCAGTATTGGGGGGTCATCCTTCACCCTCTTCGGGGCCTAGTCCAACCTCTGGCCTCAGACAACAGGCTGGTGGCTCCAGGGCAGTGGCCCGGAAGGGGCAGGGGACACGCAGCTTTCCAGACCCTCCACCCCTTATCGGGTGGTGCTGGCGGGGGCCCTTCCCAGTCTCTCCTGGGGTCTCGGCTGTTGAGGCCGGCAATGCTGGAACTGGAACGAGACGTGAACCGCGTTTGTTCCAGGAGCTTGTGGGTCTGGCTCTGGGGAGGGGTCTGACCCTGCTTTAAAAAAAAATTTTTTTTTACTTATTTTTAGAGAGAGGGGAGGGGAGGGAGAAAGAGAGGGAGAGAAACATCAATGTGTGGTTGCCTCTCCCATGTCCCCAACTGGGAACCTGGCCCACAACCCAGGCCTGTGCCCTGACTGGGAATTGAACCGGTGACCCTCTGGTTCACAGGCTGGCGCTCAATCCACTGACCCACACCAGCCAGGGTGCTGACCCTGCATTTTTAACAGGCTCCCGAGTGGGATGTGTGTGGCCGTCCAGCCACAGTTAAGGAGGGCCTAGTCTCTGCATCAGCTGCCCTCCCTTGGGTCAGAAGTTAGGCATGCACATCACAGGGACAGGGGGAGGACGTTCAGTCCCTGAATTTAGAGAGTAGCGTCAGCACATGACTGGCAGGGACATGAGGATGACTTACTGAGGTCGGTGTGAGCAGAGGTGATTCGGAATGGCCTGTGCTGAGTGCTGCTGGCGTCAGGACTCCAGGAGAGGAGCGCGCAGGCTGCGGTGAAGACGGGCCGCTGCTGCCTAGTGCACAGCTCAGAGTCCCCCAGGGCAGCGGGCTGGCGCGGAGGCACAGGGTCCGTCCGCACAGCAGGAGGCGGAGAAGCAGTGCCCGGTTTCTGAGCGAAGCAGCTGGTGTCAGAAACCCCGCGAAGCCCCTCCAGGGAAGAGGTGGCTTAAATGCTCCTCAGAATGTACGGGAAGCGTGCCAGGCAAGGGGCCGCTTGGCCGCTTGCGTGTGTCCCTGTGCACCCGCCCTTCCAGCCTCTGGGACGTCCCGAACAGGCCCCGGCAGCGCCGAGTGTTGACCAGGTCAGCGCGTGCATGAGCACAGTAGCTGGTGGGAGTCACCGGGTCCGGGGAGAAAGGGCAGGTTGAAGAAGATAGTCTGGCGGTGCGCACAGGTGACATGGGTGAACGCAGAGAGAACACAAGCCTAATCAGAAACGGTGTGGACGGGGAGCCCGACCGCGGAAATAAAAGCGGAGCGAAGTAGCGGTGATGGTGTGGGCGGACAGCAGCCGGAGACACGGGGCAGTGAAGGAGCCGGAGGTCGAAGGAGAGTTGGGTCTTTAGAGCTGAAGACCCCAAAGTTTAGAAATCAAGAATCTGTAAAATGTGCGTGTTCCTGGCGACGCTTCTAGATTGCAAAACTAAAGAGACTGTTACAAGCGTCTGAATGCTAGTGGTGACAGTAACCTGCCTGTGAAGGAAGGCCGTTCCCTGCTCTGCAGCCTCACCTTCCAGCCACCAGCCACCGGAAATGCTCAGATTTCTGAGAGAGACCTCTATGCAGAAGGTCAGGAAGGCACACATATTGCTTAGTTGTCATTGAAAGAAAAACAGAGAATTTAAACAAGTTAAAAGTGTTAAGGGAGCCCTAGGAAATTACAGCCAGGTCCCTGGGACAAAGGACCTGTGGCCTCGCCTGCTTTGAGCCGATCCAGGAGTCTGGTTTGACTCCCGAGTGGAAATCGAGTCACCAAGAGGATGTTCTCCCAAAGCACAGCCTTGGACGCCGGGAAGCCAAACCTGCGTAAATATAGACCCTGACAGATCAAATGGATAAAATGTCAGTTACGGAGAAACAAAGTAATGTAAGGAGAGTTTAATGCATGTCCGAGCTTAGCTTGGTGGCAGAACGGACCCCTTAAAGTGCCCAGAGAACACATAAGTGAGCTGATGCTGAGTGAGCAGGAAAAAGGGTGAAACTGCTGACTCAGAGTGTCAAACCTTGGATTTGGGTTAAAGGAAGGCAGGCTAATGGACCGCCTCTGAGAACTGACGCCTGCTGCTCCGAGGAAAGCCTGCCCCTGCACGGCCGCGGTTGGGCAGCGTGCGGTGAAGGGAACGAGCGTGCACTGGCGACTTTAGGAAGGGGACCACAAAGTGGGCAGAGACCCCCAAGGGCGCAGCGGGGGCGGCAGGTGCAGAGACGGCGATCCGAGGGAAGAGGTGGTAGAAAAACCCCAGACGGGCTCTTCGGGGCAACGGCAGGCAGAGCGCCGGTCGCAGGGCGAGGGGAAGAGGCGCAGCCACCTGTTCAGAAATTGGAAGGGGAGGCGCTGACGCCCGTTTGGACGTGTGGGTCTACCCCATGGACACCACTGACCTCCTGGTGAAGGGCTCAGCCTCAGCAGGTTGCACCCGCTCCCCCACCTCAGATGAAGCTGATACCAAGTCCAGATGTCACCCATGCTCCTCCCCCGAGGCTGTGGATCGGAAGGTCCCACCCCACAAAACAGGTGTTACGAGGTGACAGGGTTATTATGCAGGATCCAGTGCAGGAGCCGCCGGATAGAGGAGCCTCCCTGCACTCACCAGGCGCCACACTCCCAGGGTCTCCACATGTCCACCCACCCAGAGGTTCCTTGGGGTTCATTGAGGCCGGGCTACATGGATGCAATGGATGGAGTCACCGATGGTTGAGCTCCGTCAGCTCCTCCCCGGGCTGGGTGGGGCTGGGAGGTCTCGCCCCATTAGGGGGGTTGGTTCCTGTGGCAGCTCCCACCCTTGGGGTTTCCCAGCATCTCGTGAACAGAAGACACTTTATGCTCCTGTCGCTTAGGAAATTCCAAAGGCCAGAGCTCTGCAGCAGTGGGAGGCGGACCAATATGTATTTCTTGTAAATCTCAATATCACAGAAAGATGAAGTAGCCAGAGATGTTTGAGCAGTCAGGTCTCGCTCCCAGCTCCTGCTCTGCCCAGGCGTCCGCGCTGGGGTTCCAGTCTTCCACAGAGTCCAGCGAGGGCTCACCGGCTGTAGGCGCTTTGTGCAAACCCCAAGGCCACCAGCCCAAGTCACAGGCTGAGCTGCTCCTGCCATCGCCCCCAGAACCGCCGTGACCAGGGGCCGGGCCCTGTAGTCTTCTTTGGCCCGGGAAGTGCTGTCTGTTCCCTGGTTCTTCGCAGCATTGGCACATGGGAGGCGCCCAGGCCAGCGCCGTAGAGGGTCCTGCGCCCATCGTTCCTCACGCTGCATCCAGACTAAACATCCTCACCCTGCTAGCTGCGTCCCGGGCTGTGCAGCGGGAGGTCGCTCCCGGTCCCTAGTGAGGGCGGCGCTCCGCCCCCGGGGCAGTCTGGGTGGTCTGAGGGGTCACACTTGTCTGCGGTTTCTTTAAGGCAGCCCTTCCTGCAGACTGGGGGGCAACGTGCTGCCTCATAGTCATTACTCACTGCCCCAGGTCTGGCCAGGGGGCACCCCTGCGGGCCAGCGCTGTCTTCTGTCTGTCCCTGTTGATCGGTCCTTCAGCACCATTCAGGCAGTAATGAGATCCTGGCTCTTGTGGCACCTGCCCTCCCCGCCCTGACGTGGCCTTCCCCGCGGGCCTGGCCCTCCCAGGGGCAGCGGGGCTGAGGGATCAGGCGGAGCCGGGGGAGCTTGAGGCCCTGTTGTGTCTTGTCTTCCTGCCACCAAGCCCCCAGTTCATGCGCTTTTTGAATATCACCCAGCGCACTCAGAAGTAAGTTACCTAAACGTGTAAAAGGGGGACAGTTACTCCTTGGTGGAGTTGCTGGGGGTGGGTCACAGGAGTTTAGAGGCCCCTCCTCCTTTCCAGGAAGGTTGTGCAGGGGCAGCCCTCCGTGCGTGGGGGCCGCTGCGTGTCCGGCAGATTCCGGCGGGCACTGTAATGGCTTCCCTGCGGGGGCCGAGGCCTCCAACAGGCCGTCTCCGTGGAGACCCCTGGTGCTGCTCATCCCCCTGCGCCTGGGGCTCACGGACATCAACGAGGCCTACGTGGAGACGCTGAAGGTGGGTCTGTGCCGGCTCTGGGGTGCAGCGGGGTGGGGATCGAAATACTGCTTTGCGCCAGAACCCTTCCCTGACACCGCCGTGGCCCCGGGCTCGCCCTCTGACTGCCCAGTGGCCTCCGGGCCTCCGCCTGGGCTGCCCCCTCGCCGGGCCTGTGCTCCTCCCTGGCTCCTGGCTCCACTGGCCTTGCCTGTGGAGTCAGACCAACCCCTGCTCCGTGTGCGGGCCTCCCCTACGCACCCGTCTGCCCTTCTCGACTCCCGATGACTCGTCTGCCCCCGCCAGGGCCCGCATGCCCCCCTTCCTCAGCCCACCTCCTGTACGTGCTGCTTGTCCGCCCTCCTGACTGAACTCATGGGGGCTCCTCCTCGGGCCCCCTGTTGGGGTGCAGGCCCCCTGCTCCCGCGCGCTCAGCAGCCCTCCCGCCCGCAGGGCTGCTTCATGATGCCTCAGTCCCTGGGAGTGATCGGAGGGAAGCCCAACAGTGCCCACTACTTCATCGGCCACGTGGGTGAGTGGGGTCCCCAGTGGTGCCCCAGTCGCTGGAAGCCCAGGGAGGGGCGGTGGTCTTCAGGGAAGGCCCCTCATGCCTAGAGGCAGCCTGACCCAGGGCACGGTGGACAAGCAGCGTGCCCGCTGCCTCCCAGCCTGGCTCATCCGGCCGGCTGGGGTGCGGCGTGGCAGGTCTGAGGCGGGACCCCATCTGCTGACTCCACGCTGCCGTGCCCAGGTGAGGAGCTCATCTATCTGGACCCCCACACGACGCAGCCGGCCGTGGAGCTCACCGACAGCGGCCTGATCCCAGACGAGAGCTTCCACTGCCAGCACCCCCCGAGCAGGATGAGCATCGGGGAGCTCGACCCGTCCATCGCAGTGGTGCGTCCCCTGTCCCGTGACCGCGGGAGCTTGTGGGCACCTGGTCCTGGGAGCCTCTGCTGCTGAGCTTTTGGGAGATGCTGGTCAAGGCCACCTGAAACCTGGCAGGCTGGCCCCAGGGACACAGCCTCCATGACTGAGGTCAGAGGGCCGAGGGCCTAGCTATGGGCAGAGCCAGTGGAGAGAGGCAGGGGCTGGAGAAGAGAGGATGGCGGGACTGCCCTGGGGCCCCTACAGTGGCCCTGGGAACGAAAGGCCAGCCTGGCGGTCACGCGGCCACATGGCCGAGTGCGGCCTGGTGCCCCCCGTGCTGCTCCCTGCTCACCATGGGTTCATTTCAGGGGTTTTTCTGTCAGACTGAGGACGACTTTAATGACTGGTGCCAGCAAGTCAGAAAGGTTTGTGGTGACTCCCCTGCCTGGGTGGACAGGGTCTCCGGTGCATCACCTGTCCCCCGACTCGTCCCTCCGCCAGCACCCTGTGCACTGCCCAGCAGTGTCCTGTGGCCCCCACACGGGCTGCTTCATTGTCCCCGTGGGCAGGAGTGGGTGTGGGGCCTGACACTGTGCAGGGACTTCAGGGTGCGGTTTCTGTTCATCAGCCTTCAGTTGACGGGGCAGAGGGTGGGGCTGCCCCAGGGCGGCCTGTGGACGGGAGCCGGGTCCCACCCCAGCCCAGGGCACCGCCACCCTTGTCAGCGCTGTCCTGCTCACAGTGGCGATTGGGCGGAGTGGGGCCGCGCCCCTCAGGCCACCTCCAACGCTCTGTCTGTCCGGCCGACAGCTGTCACTGCTGGGAGGCGCCCTGCCCATGTTTGAGCTGGTGGAGCAGCAGCCTTCCCACCTGGCCTGCCCCGACGTCCTGAACCTGTCCTTAGGTGAGCCTGGGGCCGCGGGGCCGGCGGGCATGGTGCTGCCTGTTCTGCTCGCTGTGTCTGTGCGGCGCTTCTGCCCTCCCCTCCTGGCTCCCCCACGTTCTGCTCCCGTTGCTTTTGCCCTTCAAGATGTGCATGAGCCCCAGATGCGGACACTGGGTGGTTTGTGTGCAGTGTGGGACCAGGACGCTGCTGAGCCTCCCCCTTCTGTCGTCCCGAGCGCGGCGGCAGCAGTCCGAGCCTCGTTCTTCACCCCACGTGTGGGCACCTGGCCCCGTGCACAGGCCCCCAGGCTCTGTGACCCAGAATGTGCTGGGCTTCCTGTGCGACACCTCGCCCCCACTGCTGCGTGGCTCTGGGCCCAGGGCTCTTCGAGGGAACCCTCAGGTCCCCTGAAGTGAGCTGAGCATGTGGCACCCGGCAGGGGAGACCACAGTGAGGACCAGGGTGAGCCTGTGTGCTGAGGACAATGACAGGGGAGCCCCTGACTCCCGTGTCTGTGAAGATTCCTGAGGCCGATGCCTGACGGAAACCGTGGGGCTCGGGGGTTGGTGCTGAGACTCCGCACAGATGCCCCATCTGTCCCAGGTGGTACAGTGCCAGCACTGCTTTTGGGACTGGTGGCCTTGCCCTTGGCCATGGGAGGCCCCCCGGGGCTCTGGTGAGAGGAGCGTCTGCTCCGCCCCCTCCTGCTACCATCCCTGCCAGCGGGCTCAGACCTGGAGGCCACGCCCTCCCCTGGGCAGTCCTGGTGTCCTCCAGCCGCCTGCCACCCCCAGTGAGTGCCCTCACCCTCCGGACGCAGGGGCAGGGTCGGCCCCAGGGTGAGCAGGCCAGAGGTGTAGTTGGTGCGCACACAGCCGCCTTTCCCATCCACACCCAGGTGACCCACGCAGGCATCTGAGGGGGTTTCGTCTTATTTCTTCCAGATTCTTCTGATGTAGAGCGACTGGAAAGGTTCTTTGACTCAGAAGATGAGGACTTTGAAATCTTGTCCCTTTGAAAGTCCTGGAGTCGGGGGGGATAGCTCAGTGGGCCCTTGCTGGAGGCGCCTTCAGAACCCAGCCCAGCCTGTGGGCACTCTGTGCCCCCGTGTTCCACCCACCCTGCCCGCCACCCCCGTGCCCGGCAGGGACCGCACTGCGCTCGAGGCCTCCCTACAGGAGAGATGCGGGGCCGCGGGCCCAGGAGAGCAGGGGGCAGCAAGCAGCGCTGGGCTCCGGGCATCCGCATCGCCTGCGCCCCGCTTCCTGCAGGCTCTCGGTTCTGGGGTTGCTTTGGAATTAAAGTCCTGTTGAAGTCACTCCACAGACACGCATTTCTGTTGGGCCTGCCCTGGATCCAAGACGACTGGCAACTGAGCGTGGCACGGCCCTGGGACTGGGCCTCTGCGCCCTCCACGCCCTCCACCCTCCGCCCTGCCCATGGCTCCGCCAGGGCTGCCCAGTGGGAGATGGGTGACCGGGCGTCTCCGGGCTTTGGCGAGAGAAGCAGCAGAATGGCGGGGCCTGTGCAGAGCTGAGGTGCCCCCACACGCGTGAAGACAGCTGCAGGCAAAGCCCACGTGGGTTCGCCTTCCGTGCCGCCTCCTGGCCCCGCCATTGTGAGATGCCCACCTGCTGCTGCTTGCTTGTCGCGCCGGCTTCCCCTGGGTGGGCAGTGGTAGCGGCCCGGCAGGGAGCTGCCCTGGACTGTGCCCTTCGGCTCACGTGGGACGTGGGGGGTCACAGAACTGCCCTCCTGGTCACTGAGGCTTCAGATGGTTTGGGGCTACAGGGTGAAACCCTGCTTATGGTGCAAGACAGGCATCCCGTCGCTCATCACGCCACTGAGAGGCACTTCCAGACCCTTCTCAGCACTGACTGACGGCAGCACCTGCCACCCTGCACCCTGGTGTGGGGCCCAGAGCGCACGGCTCCCCCACAGGCTCTGTCCCCAAGAGTGGCCTCCGTGGGACGTGCAAACCAGGGCCTGGGGCTCAGAGGTGGCCGTCCACCTTCTTCCCGGGGACCTTCCTTGTGGAGGTCCCTCCCTCCCTTGGTGTCTGCACTTGTAGGGACAGCGGGTGGCTCCCACCTGGTAGCAGAGGACACCCCAGCCCCTTAAGTTATTTTTCTCTTCGTTTCCCTCCTGCCCTGGGGGAAGGAGGAAGGCTGGGTGGTCTCCATTCCTTCCGCTGTCTTGCAAATGTGCCACCCAGCCTGCTGGGCCAGGTCTTGCTGCAGCCCCTGCTGGGGCGCAAACGCTGGGAATGGGTGACAGCTTGACCAAAAGGGAGCTTTGTCCTAGTGGTTTGAAAAGGCTCACTGAACAGTGTTGTCTGTCCTAGTCTAGTTTGCGGTTCTTTGAGGCAAATAATAAGTTTCACTAGAAAAGCCTGTTGTCTGTGTGTCTTCACTTTTCCTTGCGTCGGTCGTCTGTGATGGGACGAGTGAGTGTTCTCTGAGCTCGGTGAGGACCCGTGGGCCCTGGCAAGCCATCGCCCTCACCCGACAGGTGCAGCCGCTTCAGGCACGGCTCTGCCCCGTGGTGCTGACCTGTGATCCTGAAGCAAAAGGCGCAAGGAAACCAGGTTGAGGAAGACAAGGGGCCTGCATGGTTTGCTGCCCCTCCACTGAGCGAGAGCGCTGGCCGTGGGCAGGTGCTGGTGCTTCACTGTGCCCCAGACCTGAGGGGTGACCGGCCTGCCCTCAGGTGTCGGTGTGAGGGAGCCCAAGCCAGACGAGGAAGCAGGAAGCACTCTGCTGGTCCCCAAGTCCAGGGGCCCAGGCACCCAAGTCCAGGCCTCTGGAAAGTGCTGTTAGTGACCACTGGGACCCCTCCACACCCAGAGGCTTCAAACAAGACACTGTCAGGGTCCTGAGGGCAGAAGTCAAACTGAGATGTGGGCACAGCAGGTTCCTCCTGTCCCCCTCTGCCCATTGGAGACCCTTCCTAGACAGCTGAGGACGGCCACCCACCTCGGGTCCCTTTGCTGTGCAGCTGCCATTCGCCGATATGGAGACAAGGCCATGGGTATCTTTGGGGGCCATTACCTGGCTTCTCTATGGTGCTCAGGGGCACACAGCCCCTCAGCCACGCCTACCGTAGTAGCCCTGGCTGGGACATTTGCTGGGTTTTTCAAAGAAAGTGTCATTGGCTGTGACACGGGAGTCGGCCTGTTTCTGCCGCCACCAGGCCCACTGCTGAGGCACTGAGGGGGAGACTGAGCAACCGCGCACTCCTGGCGTTCAAGGCCGCAATGTAAAGGACAGTCACTTTCAGATGAGAGAAGATGTCACCCCCTTTGGACATGGCCGACCTGGCCAGGGCCCGAGGCCAGCGCACGAGGCACTCGGGGCCCAGGGCAAGCTGACCCATCAGAGACCCAGCAGGAGCCCAGACAGGGAAGGGGCCCAGAGGCCTTCCACAATACACTTCCCCGTTAATTTTTATTTGTGCCTCTAAGAAATTCTATTTCAAACTGATCACCACTTCCACGACCCTGAAACCTCTTGGATGTGGTTACTGCTGAGTTCAGTCAGCAGTGCAGTCACTTATCAGCGTGCCCAGGGCGCAGGCGGGCAGGGGGCCCCGGGGACCACAGGCTGACTGGCTGCTCTGCTTGTCACTGGCTCGTGCGCAGCCCCCCGCGCTGTGCGGCGCGAACACCCGGTCCACACAGCTCCCGCCTCAGGACACGGGGCGGGGACAGTCCCTCCTCGTCTACGTCCACAGCTGCTCCAGCGGCCTCTGCACAGTGGCCTGGATGGTGTCCTCAGACAGCGAGCGGATCTCCTTATGGACGTCTTCGATGCTTCTAGAAGCGTCCACTGTCTGTCCCCATGGAGGTGTCAGAAGGAAAAGGGGGTGGTTAGTGCTCCTCACCGCGCTCAGTGCGTGTGGGGACGTCGGTCGGGGCCGGCTCAGCGAGGACACAGGGCAGGCCCCTCGGGACCCTTCACCGCACACCCTCTGACCAGCAGCCCCGGCCACGGAGCCGTCCCCGTGCCTGCGGCAGCCCAGGAGCAACAGCCCACCCTGCTCCCGACCCCTCCCCTCCCTGCAACCCCAGGTCCCTGCAGTGCCCACACCATGGGCGGTGAGACGGGTCTGGCTGGGGAGGCGGAGCGGGCCACGCCTGCCCCAGCCACACTCCTGCTCCTCCCCGGCCACCACACTGAGTGCCGCGCCCCAACGCGGGAAGCCCGAGGGCCTGGGGTACGGAGGGAGCCAGTCCACCAGGCCCTGGACTCCACCAGGAGTCCCCTGCCCGCCACCAATCTAGGTCTGGGCCCAAGCTCCTGTGGATACTTGTCAGCTTTCTTGGCTTGTTCCTTGCAGGTGTGGGAACGTGCACTGAGGGAGAGTCACTGAAGCCTGGTGGCCCTGACTCCGGGTTTGGTGAGGGACACTCACTGCTGCGCTGCCTCTTGGGGAGGGAGGGCTCTGCCCACCCCAGACGGAACATGCAGCTCGGCTCGGAGCAGGCAAGTGGGGAAGCACACGCGCCAGGCGAGAGGGACAACAGCCTAACCCTCTGCAGAGCGGCACGCACACATGTGACAGGCAGTGGACCTGGTCAACGGAAGAGAAACGCGCTTTCTCAAGCCTGGGGTGGCGCCCGCAGCACGGCCTGACCCGGGTGCTCAGGTGCCAGACGGCAGCACTGGGATCCGCTCTGGCCTCGCTGGCAGGACCGGGGCGCGTCTGCAGGGAGGGAGGAGGGGGGCTGACGCCTGGGACTGAGGCCAGGGTACGGGCTGACGAGCACTGAGATGGGGGAGGGGCCGCAGGGGGGCGTCGGGGCTCGAGCCCCCAGCCCAGACCGGCAGAGTAAGGAGCAGTCTCGTGTCCAGGAGCTCCTGTGGACCCGGGCGCCCCTGCCATGCGATGCAGGGATGCCCTGGGCTAGAACTGCAGGACGAGGGTCGGGAGGGAGGCAGCCCTGACCTCTGACGTGAGGCCATAAGCAACAGACCACGGGCTCAAGTGTCGCTCTTCCAGCAAGTGTGGAGGGGCAGAGGGCAGTGACTTGGGGACGTCATGTTCTGGACGACAAGGGCACTTGGCTAGTGCCCAGCAGAAGACAGGCACCCACGGGTGGCCAACTCCAGACAGGGCCCACCACAGGGGACGGCTGCTGTGGGGCTGGTCTCTTGTCAAACTGTCCCGACCCAACCACATGGCACCCAACCTGCATGCCATGAAAAGCCACCGAGGATTAGGATTTGCTGGCACTGGGCACCAGGCGCCCTGCGCTCCCACATGCAGCTCTGGCTCCGTGGGAACTCTCACCTTCCAGTTCAGGGTCGTGTCTCCCATGAGCTGGTGGAAGCGGTGCAGCACCTGCTCCTGGAAGGCCCTGTTCTCGTAGCGCTCGCGGCCGAACCCGCCCCGCTCCACAGCCCCTGCCAGCTGCAGCTGAAGGAACACGACCAGGTCCGGTTTGGGGAGCCCCACGTCCGGCTGCTTGCACCAGTGCAGGGAGAAATTCTGCAACAAAGGAGCCAACAGTCAGAGAAAGAAGCCGAGTGGCGTCTAACGTGTGGTTTTAAAATTCTCAAGAAAAGGAGCCCCGGCTGGTGTGGCTCAGTGGACTGAGCGCCGGCCTGCGAACCGAAAGGTGGCCGGTTTGAGGAAGGCGTGTGAAAGGCAACCTATCGACGTACCTATCATGCATCGATGTCTCTCTCCCTCCTTTTCCCTCTAAAAAGTAAATAAGTACATCAACAGTGTGTTTTAAATGCCTAAAAAAGGGGAAAAATAAGCTACCATTTTTTGAGACACCAAGCGATGAGGGTTGCGAGCGTTTTGCTGCCCCCAGGCTGCCTCCCTCTGGCCGACCCCTGGCTCCCGCCGAAGTGGACAGAAAGCGCTGTGACCCCGGCACACCCCCGCAGCCCATGCTGAGACGGTCGGGCGCAGGCCGCCCCGCACCCTCTGCCAGGCAGACAGCGAGGCCGCGTGGTACTGACCCTTGAGGCCCACCAGCCCCAGAGTGGGGCCCCCCGGGGGCGGGGGGGCAGGAGTGGGCACAAGGCCTTCAGTCGTGTCCTCCCCCCTGCCAGGGTGCCGTCCCCCTTCCAAAGACGGGCAGGGAGAGCGGCGCTCCTGGACACCTGCCACGCACACGTCCCCTTGCTCCTACCACCAGCTCTGAAGCGTCCCACCACCGGAGGAAAAGGCCGTGACTCACAGCCGCAGGCCCAGAAGCCTTAGGCTAGAACCCTGGGGCAGCCTGTGCCGTGCCCGTACGCAGCAGCCCACCAGAGGGCCGTGAGGGACCCAACAGCACGGTGCAGTGGTTGGGCGCCACCCCACGGAGCGAACGGCTGGCGCTTCCACTTCTGGTCAGCACAGGCCTGGGCTGCAGGCTGGCAACCGACCGATGCGTCTCTCTGACGTGGATGCCCCCCCATCTCTCTCCCTTCCTCTCTCTCTAAAAATAATAAAAAACTTTTTTAAGGTAAAAAGAATTGGAGCAGCCTGTGCTTCACAGGAAACTGTCCACGAAAGGAGCATCCCAGTCAGCTGGCAAGGGCTGGCAGAATTACAGGGCTGTCACTTTGCGGCCCCTGTGACTTCACTATCACAGGCTGTCCACACGGGAGGACACCATGCTCCCTAAGGGGCCTGTGACAGGAAGCAGATGCAGGACCTGTCTTTGGGAAGAGGCGGGAGGGACGTTTCGAGGACGGGCTGCCACGGGACTGCGGCGCAACCCCAGCCTCGAGGGACAAAGGGCCGTGAGCACCGACTGCACGGGGCCTCGCGGGACGACCACCGGAGCTCCTCTGGGGTGAAGTTAAGTTTTTAAGTTACTCTGGGGATGCACACCAAAACACTCGGGAAGGAAAGGATGTGTCTGCTGGGCCAGTGCTGGGTGGCTTCCCTTCTTCTCTGCGGGAACATGACACCGTCTGAATGGAAAGCAGGAGGACGGGGCAGCGCAGCTGCTGCCGCTGCACCGGAAGGTCCGGGAGCGGAAGCCTGGGACGCGCCGCCTCTGGCGATGTGACGGGAACGCGAGCTGCAGCTGCACAGATGTTCACCCTTCCGAGGCCCAGGAACGAGTGGGGGACCACAGGGCCCGTGCTGGGCCTCACGGCCCGCATGCTCTGGCCAAACCCCACAGTCATGCCCAGCAACGTCCTGCAGGGCCGGGCAGCACTCACCTCTTTGGCGCTGGTGAAGGCGACACCGGAAAACGCGTATCTGTCCACAACAAGGGTGACGCCCTGACGCAGCTTCTCCTTAATTAATGGCCTAAAAAACAGAAAACACTTCTGAGCCACAGCCCTGGCTCCACAGCCCGCGAGGACTCGGTCCAGTCACCAGAGATTATGGGCCAGTAACTTGTGAGTTTATTCTTATTTAAAAAACTCTGGATCTTCTCTTAGAAGATGCCAGCAAAGCCAAATGTAAAAAACAAGTCCCCTAATGAAGCTCCAGTGTCGCTGACAGATGTATCGCGCTCGCAAGAAGGCCCAGGGAGGAGAGTGGAGGGGTGGACACAGCCAGGGGTGAGGGGATGCCAGACCTTCTCACCCGGTGACAGCAGCTTAGAAAGATGTACAGAGACAGGGGCTGACACCACACTCGGGAATCAAAAGGACGTCTGACACCTGCGACCTGGAGAAGCTCACAGACGAGTACAGGAGGGGAGCCCCACCTGCAACCGCACAGTGCAGTTCTCGTCCCAGCTCATGTGTGATCAAACCATTAAAACATGACCTGCCCCAGCTGGTGCGGCTCAGTGCACTGAGCACCGGCCTGCGAACCAAAAGGTCACTGGTTTGATTCCCAGTCAGCGCACGTGCCTGGGCTGCAGGCCAGGTCCCCAGCTGGGGGTGTGCAAGAGGCAAGCGATCAATGTATCTCTTGCACATTGATGTTTCTCTCCCTCCCTTCCCCTCTCTCTAAAAAAGAAATAAAATCTAAAAAAAAAAAAAAGACCTAATCCACGAACAGGACACTTGGCACCTGCGCACCAGAGGTGATGCAATTGTATAAAGAATGAGACAGACGTCCGTAAAGAGAAGTCAGGCAGTCTCCTGACAGGTCACTAATAAAGCAAGTACAAAGAACCACATGTGGCCAGCGACCTTTTCCCTAAGAAGAGTGAATCGGGACATGTATGTATCTGCCCTTTTTTTTTTGGTAAAAATAAATCAGGAGGCGACACTGTTCCCCACGGGATAGAACAGGTGTTAGAAAGAAGGAACAGGCAGGACAGTGACCTATTTTATATGGTTTCCTTTCAGAACCATTTGTTTTGCGTATTCAAACTAAAGGATGGAAGAAACCTACAGTTGCTGTCCCACATGAACACAGTACGCCGTGCCCTCCAGCCAAGGACAGAGCTGCGCACCAGCCCCGACCACCACGCAGGCTGAGCTGTGGGCTGCAGGCGAGACACTGGGGCCAGGAGCTTGGGGTGCTGGGCTGGGATGGCAGGTGTCAGTGCAAACCCCTGAGCTGTTCCTCTTAGGTACAGGGGACACGTCCCAGGACCCGCAGTGGATTCCTGAAATTGCAGACAGTACCAACCCCCATAGATGCTGGGTTTTTTCCCTATACTTTTAACTTAATGACGTTTAATTTATAACAGGCAATTTCACGGACAGCCTTGCTCCTACCGCAGGTTTACCTCAGCATGTACCATTCCCTTTCCTTGAGTGGAGAGCTTTCCCTTTTCCCTTAAAGGAAGCCCTTTCCGGCTTCTCTCTGGCATATCCGATTCGCCGGCATCACCCTCGTGAGCCCTGGGGCCTCTGTGAGGCAGGGTAAGGGCGACATGGACGCAGGAAGCGCGACACCCGGCAGCAGGTCTGATGGCTGAGACAGCCCCTGAGTGACTCGCAGGCAGACGGCATCTGTGCCCTGGAGACGCTGGGCCAAGGGCGAGTCACGTCCCAGGAGGGACAGAGGACAGTTTAGGATTTCATCCTGTTACTCAGAACAGTGCACAATTTTAAAATTCTGAATTATTTCTGCAATTTTTCATTTAATATTTTCAGACCACGGTTGACCCTGGGTAACTGAAACTGTGAAAAGTAGCCACACAGGTACAGATGCAAGAGATGCATGTGTGTAGGTCTGTCCACACAAGCCCAAGGGACCCACGTAGTTTCTAAACACCGTTCTCCACTGCTGGTTCCTGGGCTGAGGGAGAAAACACAAGAAGGCTGAACACCTTGTTACACCAAAAATAAGTTCTTAAGAAATGAGGGCTGTGGACACAAGCCAGTTTGGAGAGGCTTCTACCAGCCACACGTGAAGCACCTCAACAGCAGGTGACAGAAGCAGCGTGTGGCCCAGTGAGCGAAAAAGAATGTGTGTCCACACCGACGACAATGGACAGGAAGCTGGGGAAGCCCTTCCTTACACAGAAAGCCGACGCGCACACATGTGAAGAACAGAGTCAGAAAGTTACCATTTGCCCTCGCGATGGTTCCCTCCGCAGAGGGTCAGTTTGCTGAGGAAGGGGATTTACAGTTTTGTAGCATTTCCCGAGTACAGCCAGAGAGACGGTCGAAGGGCCCGCCGGCCCCCCTCACAGATGACCCAGGGGACCTGCCCGTGGCGGCCAGACGCCTCTCCTCCCTCCTGCCCAATATGCCCTCGGGATGTAAAGTCCCTTCGCTTCTGTGGACTCCCTGCCAGCACTGCAAAGCAAAGTCTGCTTGTAAGGGAACATCTTTACAATTAATGCCCTGAAATTTCTTGAGTAAGAGAATGATAAATGTGGCAAAAGTTAATTGCAGGTGAAGGCTGGTGAACAGAATATGGGAATTGTTGGCACTATTCTTGCAACTTTTCCAATTGACTGAAATTATTTCAAAATAAGGAGTTTAAAAATAGGTAGAATGAGAGAAATCACGTATTTCTAGGAACGAGTTCCTGCGCAGAGGTGGTTAGGGCCATAGAGGGTGGGCAGGTTTTGGTAAAAGGGGGCGCGGATCTGGAAGGTGCTGCCCCCACCTGAGTGAGAGATCTGCAGGGACCACCGCCAGCCCAGTTCCGATGCAGCAAAGCTCAGGGTAAAGATTAAATGGCTGGAGGAAAGAACCAGTGTCCTCAGAAAGTGCATCACGTGCCAGGGCGAATTCCACACAGCCGAGGCTCACGAGCACCTGCTCCCAGCCTACCTGGCCAACTGCACGTGACCCCACACCAGACCGACGAGGGGCACCAGTGTGCCTATGACAGAGCTGTGGTTGAGGGCTGCACAAGACCAAGGTCACACAGATGGTGGGCAGCGGTGCCCCTTGTGAATTCGGGCATCTGACCAAGGACTTTCAAGTTTCAGGAACACTAACCTGACAGTAGGGGGAGTTGTGGGCACCGTGGCAGAACAGGGAGAGAAACCCACCATCTTTCGCACCCGGGACAGGGCCACTGTTTAGGAAGTAGTTACCATTAATTCTCATTTTTGAATTGGGTTTATATATATATTCTTAAATATTTTATTTATTTTTAGAGAAAGAGGAAGGGAAAGAAACATCAATTGGCTGCTTCTCGCACTCCCCCCAACCAGGGACCTGGCCTGAAACATAGGCATGTGCCCTGACTGGGACTTGCATCAGGCACCTTTCGGTTCACAGGCCAGCACTCAACCTCAGGGCTATACTGCTTTTTTACAGAGCCACGAAAAGCAAAATCCGAACAATTATGCCTATAAACTGCAGATGTGAAATTATAAAAATGGTCTCAGTCTTAGATTGGGGAAGGCCTTTCCAAGCAAGACAGCAAGCTCAGCATAGGAGAGAAGAGCAGGCTTGCCCGTAGAGGGATGCCGCAAAACCCCCGACTGTCCACCAGCATCTGCTGCGAACGCCCTTCCGGCGAGCAGGCCCCAGCGCTGGGGAAGAGGGCGGAAGGGCGGCCTCCCCTGGACAGCAGTCTGCGAGGCAATTAGGAGGCAGCTGCAAGAAGCCTTCTACCGTAGGACCCTGCTCACTCAGAACAACTCCCATGACGTGCCTTCCACGTCCGAGTAAGTGGAAACAAGAGCCTCTGGAAACACACACCACACCATTCAGCAGAGTTCAGTGTTGAGAGGACTCTACGAAGATGATGCGGAACAGAAAGGCGCGGACAGGGTGAAGTACCAACTTCAGCTACCTGAAGACACAAACAAGGAAGCTGTGCGGCCAGGAGCAAGGGCCAGAGTTCCTTCTGATCAGCTTCTCTGTGTAGCTAAAGCATCTAAAGAGAACTAGCCCGCAGGAGAGACAGCGTCATCAGGGCCCTCAGGTCCCGGGACTGGAGAGAAGGAGAATCTGGCAAAGGCGCCGCCGCAGGCCGCGCTGTCACCACCACTGAGGAGAGCTGCGCCCACCCCCTCGCGAAGGCCGAGAAGGAGCGAAGCCCTGGGGAGGGACGAGGGTTTACACGTGCTCCCAGCGGTTCGCGGAGAAAAGCAGGTGCACTGAGTGGTCCTCCACCTCGCTCCTCTTCTCCAAGTAGGAATTCAGGAGTTTGCCAATTTCAGTTGATCTTTCTAAAAAGAAAGAGAAACACACACAAGTGAGTGAGGCTTTCCATCTAAATTAGAGTAGTTTGCGCTGAACCTCTGGTCCGGGACGCCAGCCCAGCTCACGTCTCTCCGCGTCTCTAACAGGCTCCCACCTTCCCCTGAAGCCCCGGAGCTCCCCGGAGGCGGACAGGGGCACGGGCGCGGGGGGCCACGCCTCGGGGAAGGGCCGCGGCTGCCGCGGGGGCTGCGTCTCACTAGCGCCTGCAGACCAGCCGGCCTCGGCACAGCGTCTCCGCACTAAGCCGTCTCTCGATCACCCAACAGCGGCGTTCGCAAGCACTCTGAGGCCGATACTGTACTTGGGAAACTAAAAGCGCGCCCCAAAAGCCCTCACGGGGCAAACGGCAAACGAAAGCGAACCCTGAGGCACGGGCTGCAAAGCGGGGCCGGCGAACTCGGGACGGACGACAGGCTGCGAAGGCGCGGCGCCCCGCCGCAGCTCCGGCCCCACTCCCGCCCCGCGCCCGACGGCACAGACGCAGAGGCTTGGCGGCGGGGCACAGCGACCACAGGCGCAACGGACCAGACACCAGACGGCGGCCGCGGGCCTCCGCCAAAGCCCCTCCGCCCGGGCCGAGAAGGCCCGAGGAGGCCGGCAAGCCTCGATGTCCCCGTTCCCAGACCGCTTCCGACGAGGCGACCCCCCGACCCGTCCTCAGCCACAGACGCTGCCGGCTCGGCGAGCGGGACGGGACGAGCCTGGCAGACGCCTTCGGTCCCCGGCCCGGGTTCCCGCGCTTCCCCCGGGCCCCGTCGCCCGAACTTTCCCGCCAGCCAGGTCCTCCCGCGCGCCCCACCCACCCGGGAAGCGCAGCAGCTCGGCCCGGTGGCCGGCGGCGCACAACGCGGCCACGAGCTTGCGGCTCTGCGTGGTCTTCCCGGCGCGGTCCACGCCTTCCAGCACGATAAGCGCCCCGCGCCGGCCCGCCATCGCGCGCCGCCCGCAGCCCGCCACGACCCCGCGGCGCCAGGCTTGGGGCCGCAGCCCGGAGATCCTATTAGCGGCCGCCGGCGGCGCGCGCGCGCGCGCGGGGACTGGCTGAAATGGGCGGGCGTCTGCGGCGCGCGCTGGGATTGGCGGCCGTTTCCAGGCGTTGGTCGCATTGGCTGGAGCTGACCGCCTCTTCCGGCGGAATCCCCGCCTCCCGGACCGGAAGTCGGGCGCTCAGACCCGCGCGCCGGCCTGGGTCCTGGTTCGCACGCGGAGGGCGAGCGGCTGTGGCGGTGCGCGGGTTGCAGGCCGGGGCCGGAGATTCTAGCGGCGAGTCCGCGTCCAGTTGCCCTGGAAGGGCGGCGCGGACCGCCGGCGGAGCTCCCGAGCAGGCCGCGTAGTTGTAGCGCGCGCCGGGCCGCGGCGGCTCCGACGGCGTCCTGCAGCGCGAGCAGGGGCTGTCTGCACGGGGCCACGCGGCCGCCCTGGCGAAACACGCGTGGTCACCGTCGGTCCTAACGCTCGGGCCTGCAAAGTTCCGAGACTCCCGTTTGTAAGGACGGCTGTGCAGGTCCGCAGGGAGAGAGGAGGGAAGGGGTCGTTTCGTCTGTGTCCCACTCTGTCATGTGGGCACCGACCGGGGGGGGGGGGGCGGTCACTGTCGTGGGGAGGCGAAACGTCCAGTCTGGGATGAGCCCGGCCCCTAGAGAGCGCTCAGTAGTGCCCGCTCTTCTCGTCTCGGGGACACCAGGCTGCGGGGGCGTCTTCCAGGTGGCACGGCGCACTTGGGGGGCTGACTTCCTCTCCCAGCACGGGCGCCGTTCCCACGGGAGAGCCCTGCTTTCCGACCTGAACCCAGCCCCCCGCAGGCCCGTCCCCGATAATCCCATCCCGTTGCGGGGGCACAAGCAGACCCGAACAAGCCAGGCGCTACGCTTCCCAGAGTTTCTGTGTCGCTCTGGGTTAGGTCGCCGGTGAGAGGCGCAGGTACAGACTTCGGCGGCTACTGATCTGGGGGAGGTGGACGTGAGATTCCGGGCGGGTCCGTAGTGAGCTGTTGGAACCTCCTGCCTCCCCGCCGCAGGGCGAGAGGGCCTTGGGTTGAGGGCGGCAGAGGCTTCCCGCCAGCCCGAGACTGCCCGCCGCTCTGCGTGCGCCCAGGCCCTCGGAGCGTTTCCGACTTCTTCTCCGGTTCCCGCACTGGTTGTGCAAGTTCCTGACGAGTGTCACCCAAGACACGATGTTTTCCTGATTGACTCCCTCCCTGGATTGGTCCCGAGTTTCGGAAGGTGATAGGTTCTGTTGTTTCCAATGATTGGCTTCCTTTCCTCGATGTTGACCTTGGCCACGGAGCTTCCAAACGCTGCTGTGAAGTGACCACGCACTGGTTCAGCCAGAAGCTGTAACCGCGTTTGTGTGGTCGGCTCGTCCCTCCCGACCCCAGCCTGGGAGCAGCAGGTGCACAGTTAGGGCTGCTTCTGCACCTGGGTTCTAGGACAAAGACATACAGCCACGGCCACAGTAGCACCAGCAGGAAAGAAACCGTTGTGAATCGAGTCACATGTATTCTGGGTGAGCAGTGACCCCTTATCTGGTCGCTGTCTTCTAAAACGCCCATCTCCTTGCCTTCAAAGGGATTGACGGGATTAGTTGAGATCAGAAGAGAACCACAACACCCTGTACCACATCTGTTGGACCAGCTCACGGGGCAGACAGGGACATTGAATGCACAGCCTTTCTGGTCACTCATGAAAACGGAGGGGACCTGTCCGCTGGGGCCTTGCATGTGGGTGGGGGTTGGGTGCCCCTTTGCAGAAATTGCTAAACTAGCGCAACGGTTACTAAGCTACAACAAGCAACTTTGCTTCCATCTCTTCCAACATGTCATGCCTCTTTAAAAAAAAAAGGTTTTTATTTATTTTTAGAGAGAGGGCAAAGGAGGGAGAGAGATAGCAATGTGTGAGCGAAACAGTGATAGGTTGGTTGTCAACCACAGACCCGGTCTGCAACCCAGGCCTGTGTCCCGACCAGGAGTCAAACCAGCCACCCTCTGGTTCACAGACTGGTGCCACACTAGCTAGGGTTTTTTTGTTTTTAAATCGGGATGCCTTTACCTGCATACATCAATACCAGCCTACTGGGTAGTTAATGATCTCACGGGACACAAAGTCCAAGTGGGGCAGCTGAGAACGGCTGCTGCTGCTCAGTGACGTCAGCAACTTAGCAGTTCTCTTGGCCCTTCCTGGTCACTGTGACTGCAGCGTCTGCAGGCCGCCAGGCCCAACCTTGTGGCCCTTGTGGGCATGAGCCCTCACACCCGGACTGTCTCCTTTGTGCCTGGCAGCCTGCACACCTGTCCGACCTGATGCAGCACAGTCAGGGTCTGTTCCCACTGCATCCTGATAGGCCAGCAGACACAAGGCTGCCCACTCTGGAAGACATGACAGGACGCTGGGTCTGAGTGCTTGCAGGCAGGTGAGACAAAATCGGCCCTGAGTTGATCATCGCTGAACCTGGCTGTGGCACCTGGTGTTCAGTAGTTCTCTCTACTACTGTGTGTGAGATCTTCCCTTAAGGAAGGAAAGGACTCAAGCCCTCGTGCTGTTCCTTCCACCTCACAAGGGTTGTTGGACGTGGCGGCCATCCGCCCATCACTCCCTTGGCTGGGCTGATGTAACTCAAGACAGTCTGGAGCCTAGAAGGTCGGTGTTGGTCAGAGCTTTCCCTCTGGGTCGCAGACTGTCCTCATGTACAGGTGTGTGGGGAGAGAGAAAGAAATCTCTCTGATGTCTCTTCATTTCCTCTCCAAATACAATCACGTTGGGCGTTAGGATTCAGCCTGTGAACTTTGGGGGGATAGGCCATGGCACTCACCTACTTTCAGAAGAAGAGATGGTGCTGGGCACATCACTGCCCTGCCAGAAGCCATTTCCCAGCCTCCCATGCAGTTGGATATGGCTGGGTGACTAAGCTGTCACCAGTGTAGCGTGAGAAGCGGCATGAGCGCCTTCACACAGCAGACTGGACACTGACCCTCTTCCCCACACTGCCCTCCTTGCAACCCAGCGTTGACCATCAGGACAATGGTGAGACCCTATGGGAGCAGGTACCATGTGGAAAGGTATCTGGGTTCCCGTGACCCCATGGGCATGGCTGGCTGTCCTGGACTATTACATAAGAAATAAAATTCTCTTTTCTAAGCCACTGGATTTGGCTGGGTTTCTTGGTAAGAGTAGCTTAGCCTTCCCCTAAAGCTCTGGTTCTCAGTTGGGGGACATTTTGATTGTCACAACTTTGGTGGGGTTTCTCACAGCCTCTACTGGGTGGCGGCCAGAGGTGCTGCTAAACAGCCTGAAAGGCACAGGACAGTCCCGCAAAGCAGAGTATGGCCCCCAAATATCAGTAGTGCCTGCTCTAGAGTATATAGCAATGAAAAGAAAAACAGAGTCATCTCATTTTGGCAGCTTCTACAACAATATGAGAATTCATCTGTTTTATGTGAGTGAAAAACTATCTGGGAGGAGTTGTTTTCAATATAATATGTGAAGGGCATGATGTGATTTATTCTCTATAATAAGAAATTATATTTTTAGATGAAAGGCATGAAGACCAGTTTCCCCACGGATGACGGGGAAAGGACTTACAGAAAATGACAGAACAGCTCTGAGTGGTGTGGCTCCATGGGTTGGGCATCGTCCTGCAAATTGAGGTCACCAGTTAAGGATTCTCAGGGCACATGCCTGGGTTGCAGGCCAGGTCCGCCGTTGGGGGTGTGCAAGGGGCAACCAAATGATGTTTCTCTTCTCTTTGTTCCGCCCTTCCTGTCTCTTTAAAAATAAATAGGTAATCTTAAGAAGAAAATGGTAGAACAAATAGTCAATGTGTAAAAATATGTTTAGCCTCCCTTGAAATCAAAGAAATACAAATGAAAACACTGAGGTGTCTTTTGGTTATTTTTCTGCCACGTTAGCACAGATAAAGTCTGATGAAAGCAAGGGTTAACAACAGTGTAGGAACATATTCAGTGGAGTGTCAGTTCATTTAAAAGTATCAGTACTTAGAATGTACAATACTCTGAGCCAGCAATAATATTTTCGTTTTCTTAAATTTTATTTGATTTTAGAGATATAGAGAAACATCAGTATGTTGTCCCATTTATTGATGCATTCATTGGTTGATTCGTGTATGTGCCCTGATCAGGGATCAAACCCACAACTTGGTGTACTGGGACAATGCCCTAAACAATTGGCGCTGCCCGGCCAGGGCAGCAATACCATTTCTCAGCATTTATCCTAAAGAACTAATAAGACAATGTGGGAGATTAAAAATGGCCACAACCCTTTCTACCCCTCCTGTTGAGAAGTGGGGTCTGATTTCCCCTCCCCTCAAATCTAGGTTGGCCCCAAAGACTTGCTTGACCAATAGAAGTCGTGAGATGATGTCTTGGGACAACCAAGATGAGGTCCCAAGAGTCTTGTAACTTCCACTGGGGCCTCCCAGAGCTCTTCAAAAGTGGAGCTGCTACCTGGGACCCCTCCCTGGCCTAGGGAGGCCACATGTGGGTGCTCTGACCCATGGCGCCAGTTGAATGAGGCCTTCCAGCCATGCCAGTAATCTCTATGGCACCACAGAGAGCAGAAGAATCACCCGCTGAGCTCTGCTGGAACGCTTGATTCATGAACATTGTGGGCTGTAATAAAGTGGTGCTTTTAAAACACTACGTTTTGAGGTAGTTTCCTATGCACAGCAGATAATGGAAAAACAGACACCTACAGCTGTATGAACCAATCAATGTTCACCAGGGCATTATTTATAGTAACATCATACATCTGTAAGGAGCTTGTTAAAATGTGGCACACCAACACAATGAAGTGCATCTAGTAAACAGGATGATGTAGAGGTGAGCAAAATGTGACTAGAACTCATGAGGCATATTAAGTGAAAAATGTACATAGTGGGAAGGTGGATAGTGTGACCAAGAAAAAAAAAAAATGGCCCCATTGAAAAGTGGGCAAAAGGTCTGAACAGACGCCTCATCGAAGAGGAAATACACCTGGCAAATATTCATGTGAAAGGGTTGGTGGTCATCGTGTTGTTAGGGAGTTGGAAATGAAAGATACCTACACACACCTATTAGAACGACAGTCCGGAACACTGACACATGCTGGTGAGGATGCGGAGGAGCAGAAACTCACTCGTGGCTAGTGGGAATGCAAAGTGGTTCAGCCATTTTGAAAGGTGGTTTTCAGTTTCTTATGAAACTAAGTGTAATATTACAGTATTTTCCAGCATCACAGAAAAATAAGTCCGAACAAAAACCTGAACACTAATGACTACAGCAGCTTTATTCATAATTGACAAAACTTGGAAGCGACCTATATGTCCTTCAGTAGGTAAATGGATAAACTGGGAAATGTAGTATTTGGCCATTAAGAACAAAGCTGCCCTCGTTGGTTAGTGTTTCCCCAATATACCATGGTTGCGAGTTCGATCCCTGGTCAGGGCATGTGTAAGAAGCAACCAATGGATGCATAAATAAGTGGAACAACAAACCAATGTTTTTCTCTCTCTGCCTTCCTCTCTCTTTCTAAAAATCAATACATTAGAAAAAAAGAAAAAGAAAGAAGCTATCAAGCCAGGAAAGGGCACGGAGGAAATTTAAATGCATATTACCAAGTGAAAGAAGCTAATATGAAATGGTTCCATACGGTATAATTCCAACTATATGACATTCTGGAAAAGGCAAAACTATAGGGACAGTAGAAAGATCTATGTTTCTCAGAGGTTGTGGGGGAATGAGGGATGAACAAGTGAAGAGGGTACTGTTAGATTCTGTTTGATACTGTAATGGTGGATACTTAACATAATTGTACAAGAGTGAACCATAATATAAACTACAGACTTCAGTTCATTACAGTGTATTGCCCCGGCTGGTGTGGCTTAGTGGGCTGAGCCTTGGCCCATGAACTAAGAAGTCACAGGTTCAATTCCCACTCAGGGCTCATGCCTGGGTTATGGGCCCAGTCCCCAGTTGGAGATGTGCAAGAGGTAACCAAGCAACGTTTTTCTCGCACATCTGTTTCCCTCCTTCTTCCTCCCTTTCCCTCTCTCTGAAAAATCTTTTTAAAAAATAATGTTCCAATGTAGTTTCATAAATTGTAATAAATGTACTAAATCAATACATGTTTATAATAGGGGCAACTTTATGTGTGGAAGGGGTATACAGGAACTATTTTCTTATCAATTTTTCTCTGAACCCAAAACTGATCATAAAAAAGCCTATTAAAAAAATTTAGCCACTTAAAACAATAAACAGATGGGTAGTACTTTGTATGCGTGCGGGTGTTTTCTCATCAAGCATTACATGGAGCCATGAAGAACGCACCAAAACGTTTCCATTTTTAAAAATTTGGGGATGAGGGAAGAGTTTAGGAACGGAGGTACACCTTTAAACTTGCTCATTTGTCAGAGGGTACTATTTGTGGACCAGCCATCTGAATCCCAGGGGACAAGGAGGAGTGCGGTTCGGGGCCCAGGCTGCTCCCATCTAGCAGTCAGCTGTCCCATGGGCAGGCTGGGCGGGCGGAGGTCGCGCAGAGGCCCTCTCCCAAGACGCCCCGGGAGAGACCAGCGCTGGGCCCAGCACCTCCCCGATCCCCATAGACACGTGCTGACTCCTTCACCCCGTGTCTCTGCGCGCACCCTGTGCACTCCGGGGACGCTTTTATCCGCTGGACCACGTTCGTCACTCCTCGCAGGCACCTGCTCTGCGCCAGGAGCGGGCGGCGGGGACCCCAGGCCCAGTGCCGGCGCCGCTCAGGCCGAGAGAGCGTCCAGGCAGTTAGGAACCACACCTCCACACCCCTAAAGGGACCGCCGCCCAGCCTAGCGCCCTCTCCCGCGCCACTGCAAACACACCCAGCCGACAGGAAGCCAGGGGGCGAACCCGATCGTCGGCGCTCCCGCCTGCTGGCCAATCCACGCCCGCGGCTTATTAATAGTGAACGCGCCGGCTCCGCCCTCCATCTATCGCCGCTCCGCCCTCCCGCGCAGACCCAGAGCGCGGCCGCGGACGAAGATGGCGACCGCCATGTACTTGGAGCACTACCTGGACAGTAAGTGCCCCTCGTGTCCCTCGGGCCGCCGCCCGCGCGGGGCCCTCGCCGCAGTTTCCTCCCCGCACACCAGGACCCGCGCGCGGAACCCGGCGTTCGTGGGGGCTGCAGGGCGGCCCGGGGGTGGCAAGGGCGCGCGCGAGGCGAGGCGGGTACGAGGATGGGGCGCGCGGGGGGAGCGGCACTGGACCCGCCGTCACGGCAGCGCCAATTCTAGGTGCGTCACGGCGGGGCGGGGCCAGCGCGCGGCTGGGCCGGGCTCTCCCCGGTGGACCCCGCCCCTCACCAGCCAGGCCCCGCCTCTCCGGTAGGCCTCGCCCTGTTAGGCCCCGCCCATCCCTTATTTAGGCCCCGCCCACCCCGGCTCGACACCCCCCCCCCCCCGCCCCTCTGCAGTCTGGGTCTCAGGCCTCGCCCTTATTGGATTTGGGCCCGGCTCCCACCACTCAAGTCCAAGAAAGTGGTCCAGTCCCAACCCCCTCGGACGCTGGGGCAGACCTGGGGGCTCCGGGCCTGGGGTCCCTGGAGTCGCTTCTGTGTGCGGAGCATCAACCTGTGCATCGGGAAGATGGGGAGGTGATGCTGGAGTGGGGGCTCTCCCAGGGTGCCTGCCTTTTCGCGGGGCTACTTTCGAGGCTGATTCAGGGGCTCAGGGGCTGCCCCAGCAGCCGTCTTTCTGTCTAGCTGTAGCTCAGGGTGGACCCTTCTGACCACACCTGAGCAGATGGTTCTTCTGCATTTCTCGGAGGCTGAGGACCTTGTCAAGGTCAGGCACATTTTAGGCGTGGCTCCCGCTGGGGCGTGGAGCACTGTGCTGCGCCCACTTGGGCCTGGGCGCCCCTCCTGAGGCTGCTGAGTAGGGAGTGAGTCCTGCTCTGCGGGAGACAGTGGGTATCAGCTCCCCGCAAGGGGGTCACCCAATCCTGGCCATTTATTCTGCTCTCCTGGCACATCCTGAGTACCACGTGGAGGGGAGCCCTTTCCCACTGTCACTTAGAGGCCTGCACCCAGGGGTCTGCTGGAAAGCACTGGGGTTTGCCCTTCATCCAGTCGCCTGCCCAGTGGGCCCTGTGGGAGGGTCTGAGGACCGTGAGTGTGAAAGCTCTGGAATGGAGGCACCTGCTTGCTCCTCGAGCACCTCCTGTGTTCCAGAAAGCAGACACGATCCCCGTTTTCCTGGAACTTACTATCCCATGGGCAGATGGATTTTTTAGAAGTTTATAGAAGTTTAAAGGTGTGAAGAACCCAGCAGGTCTGGAGAGCTGGTGGTGGCCCTAGACTTCAGGTTTCAAGCCTAGCATGCAGATTTGTGGGTTCCTACTAAGAAACCCATGTCCTTGTGTTTCAGGTATCGAGAACCTTCCTTGTGAACTTCAGAGGAATTTCCAGCTGATGCGAGAGCTGGACCAGAGGACGGAAGGTGGGCTCAGGCCTTCAGTACGGCCGAGGAGAGGCAGTGCCAGGACCCTGACATGGCACTGGGTGACCAGGGGACCTGGGGCAGTGGGGCCACAGCCCAGCCCTAGGCTCTGGCTTCGGATGGTGTCTTAGGGAGTGTGCTGACACTTTACACCAAAATTAGTTCCTTGGCTTCTTGCACCTCTTCTAATCGCATCTCTAAGCCTCATCCTCTCCTTACAGTCACGTGATTTGTTACCTTTTCTTTCTTTTAAAAGACTCTAACTTCAAATTATATATGCATAGACAGTTAGATGGTACTTTTTGATCTCTTAGTATTTAACTCCCTACTTCTAAGCATCACATTTTGCTGCTATTTCTTATTTTGCTCCCATTCAGCTTTAGACTATCCTTTCAGTTCCTGTGAGGCTTCTCCAGTTGCAACCCACCCAGCTCATGCACCCCCCACCCCGTGTCCTGGGTGGCGTGGCCTGGGACAGGCACTGTGCTGGACCCGTGACAGCGTCCCACCACTCTGCCACCCCACACGCTGTGCGTATATGACCTGTTTTGAATAACTGAGCTTTTCTTAGAGCTCCTGGTAGCTTTGTGTGTTGGCTCTTTTCCACATTCTGTGTTTTTGGTGTGTCTGCTGCACCAGGTCCTTTTCTGACTCTGCCTGCTCTGCGTGGAGAACTCTCCAGACCCCCCCGCCCTGCAGGTCCATCTGGGCCACTGGTTTCCGGGCCTGCTGCACAGGCAGGCGCTGTGTTTTTCTGGGCTCTCCCTTTGCTCCTCTTTGGTTGGGACCCCATTTCCTGGGTTGTAAAATTCCTTTGTCTTGACTTGCTCCCTTTGTTTCAGAGGAGCTTTTCCCCAACAGCCTCCTGGGAAAGGGTACTTAGGATGGTCAATTTCTTCTAACATCGTGGGTCTAAAAGCGTGTCTGTTCTGGCCTTGCAGTTGATTTCTGGGGTGTGTGTAGCCTTCCAGGTTGACAGCCATCGCCCCAGGACACGACAGGCGTTGCTGACTGGCTCCTGGCTTCCCTGTTGCTGTTGAGAAATCTGAGGCTATTTGGATCTTTCATTCTTTTACATGTGATCTTTTTACTCGTCCTGTTTTGAAGTTCTGGGCTGTCTTTATGCCTGAGGTTTTACATTTTGTGATGATGAGCTTGGTTGTGGGTGATGTTCATGTTTTCATTCCGTTTTCTTTATTGGAGTAGTTGTGGTTTTTCTTTTTTTAAAAAAATTGTTTATTTATTTTTAGAGAGAGGGGAAAGGAGAAAGAGAGGGAGAGAAACATCACTGTGTGGTTGCCTCTCACTTGCGCCCCCAACTGGGGACCTGGCCCACAACCCAGGCCTGTGCCCTGACTGGGAATCAAACCAGCGACATTTGGCACACAGGCCGACGCTCAATCCACTGAGCCACAGCAGCCAGGGCTTTAGTTGTGGTTTTTCACTAAGGCAGAGACTTCTTTTATGATGAAAAACAGGTTTACATTAAAAAATAAGCACAAACATTTATTAAGTCATGAGCTGGTGAAACTGTCTCCAGGGGAGGTGGGGCTTCTGGGGCCTGTGTGACCCACCCCCTCAGGGCCCCCACCCTGAGGCCCGCCTGCACAGGCGCCTTCTCACCTCTGCACCAGAGCTGAAGCTGTGTCTGCCCCACTGTGACGTCGAAGACCCACACAGGCGTCTTCGTGTGCCCTTTTGTGCACTAACAGATGCTGCTCCGTGTAGTGGCCGCTTGGTGGTTTTTGTTGGGAAGCCGCAGCTCATTCATCTGTTCGAGTGAGGCTTGGATACGTGGGCCGCCTCTCATGTCCTGCAGTTGCGGGTGTTTCCTACCTGCATCTTGGCATCTGACTCTTAGGGCGGACACCCCAGGGTGGGATGGCAGGTGTTGGGTGAGGTGAGCGCATGCTTCATTGTTCAAACGGGCTCCTGAGAGTCAGAGCGGCACCATGCGTGCTCCTGGGACAGTGGTCGGTCCTGGGCACCTGCCCGGGCTGGAGCGTCTGCCCAGCTCTGGGACGCCGCACTGCCCGTGGCCCTGCCGCTGAGGGGGGCTGTGCCCACCTGTCCCCACGGCGGTGCTTCAGGCTGCGTGTCAGTCACTTTGTCGACGCTCGGGGTTGTCAGGCTTCATTTGTTGCCGGTCCGGTGAGCGAGTCCTGGCACCTCGTGCAGGGACTAACTTTCCACCGTTTCTCTCTCAGATAAGAAGGCGGAGATCGACATGCTGGCCGCGGAGTACATCGCCACGGTGAAGACGCTGTCCGCGGAGCAGCGGGTGCAGCATCTGCAGAAGATCCAGAGCGCCTACAGCAAGTGCAAGGAGTACAGCGACGACAAGGTGCAGCTGGCGATGCAGACCTACGAGATGGTGAGGCGCGGGGACGCTGCGGGCGGCTGTGGGCGTGTGCGGGGCTGCCGTGTGGGCGGGGCTGCCGTGCGGGCGGCTGTGGGCGTGGGCGGGGCTGCCGTGCGGGCCGCTGTGGGCGTGGGCGGGGCTGCCGTGCGGGCCGCTGTGGGCGTGGGCGGGGCTGCCGTGTGGGCGGGGCTGCCGTGTGGGCGGGGCTGCCGTGTGGGCGGGGCTGTCGTTCGCCCGGGGCGCGGCTGCCTCCCATTTTCTCTGCTCTTTGCTTATGTGTCTGGGTGGGAGAGGCATCCTTTTTTTTGTTTGTTTAAATCCTCACCCAACGACACACTCAGAGAGATGGGAGGGGAGCGAGAGAGGGAGAGAAACGCCGACCAGCTGCCGCTCATGCGCCCCCGACCGGGTCCGAAGCCTAGGAACGTGCCCAGACCGCAGATCAGACCCGTGACCCTCGGATCCGTGGGACGACGCTCCAACCAACTGAGCCACACCAGCCAGGGCTTATTTTTCTGTTTAAGAACCTATACGTTCCTGAGGTGTTTTGTTTTTGTTTTTTAAAGATTTTTAAAATTTATTTTTAGAGAGAGGTGAAGTGAGAGGGAAAGAGGGAGACAGATCCATGTGTGGTTCGCTCCCATACACCCCCACCTGGGACCCGGCCCACAACCCAGGCCTGTGCCCTGACTGGGAATCGACCCCGCAACCCTTTGGTTCTCAGGCTGGCGCTCAATCCACTGGGCCACACCTGCCAGGGCCGTTCCTCAGGTTTTTAAGTTAGGACCCCCAGGCCATTGCGTTTCACAGCTCTGTCTCGGTCCTGCTGACCCATGGTTTGTCCCGAGCTGGACTTACTTGGTTGAGGTATCAGAGACGACCCTCTTACACACTTGGACACGGTGGCCTCATCTTTGGGAGCTTTGTGAGTGGGAGGCTCAGCATGGCACAGCCGACTGGTTCTGGGCTGTGACTCCTTTCATGTTAAACGCGACGTGCGAGGTGCTTCTGTGCAGGTGGACAAACACATTCGGAGGCTTGACGCGGACCTGGCGCGCTTCGAGGCAGACCTGAAGGACAAGCTGGAGGGCAGCGACTTCGAGAGCTCTGGAGGACGAGGGTTAAAAAGCAAGTCTGTCCATTTCTCTGTGTTCCGTTACTTGTGACTGTGATAAACGTGTCAGGACCTTTATGGTAAATGTCACATCTGGGTAAGTCTCGTCCTGCTTCAGTGCCGCTGCGACAGTAATTGGGTCTTCCCTGTCTTTCAGAAGGTCGAAGCCAGAAGGAGAAGAGAAGCTCCCGGGGCCGGGGCAGGAGGGCCTCAGAAGAAGACACTCCCAAGAAGAAGAAGCACAAAGGAGGGTGAGAAGCCTTTCTCTTCTCTTTCTCCCCAAGCAACGCCGTTGGCAGCGGCTAGATCTAAACGCCAGTGGTCGCAAGGATGTGCTCATTGCGCCCCATGGCTGTAGCTCTGCAGGCTTCTCCTGGGTCCGTCGGTCAGTCCTGGAGGCAGCGGCGGTGTGCAGCATGGTAGGCGCTGGTGCTCAGGGACGGTCCTGACCCCGCCGGGCGGCCGGGCGGCACTGCAGCCCCTTCTCTGAGCCCAGGTCTGCTTCTCGGGTGACGTAACTGTGACTCTCGATTCACGCTTTAGTCACTGCCTATGAGTCAATTGATTGTTTCATATATAAGTATATTTTGTATATATTTATTATTGTGTGGCTGCATGTATTAAACACACATGTCATGTAACTCGACCTGGAGGATTCATTTAAAGCCCTCTCCCGCCTGCCCCGCCCCCTACTGCAGCCTTGCTTCTCAGGAGCAACGTGGAGACAGAAGAGGACGTGGGGAAGGGCCCTCTGGCTTCTTTGGGGATGGTTCTGACAGTGACGGGGAGAGGCCAGGGGAGTTGGACCTTGACAAGAAAGGGAGAGGTTTTGGTTATTAAGCCTAGTGTTTAAACTTCCATCTTTTAAGAGCACCCAGATGCCAGCCTTTGTGTTGTAAAGCGGTGCAGGGATGCAGACACCACACGACAAGCGTGCCGTTTGGTCAGCTGCTGGGAGAGGCACATCCGTGTAGCCGGGGCCTCGCAGGAGCCCTTGGACCTGCTGTCGGAATGTCACCTCTGCCCTCTGCCCAGCGTGACCCGCACCTCACGACGTGTGTGCCCACGCCTGGTTCCGTTCCCACTGGGGCCCTCCTGGACTGTAACCTTTCAGATGGGCTCTAGCAAGGAGTAATTTACAGACAGTAAGATGTCCTCACGTTAAGTAGATGGTGTGATGCTGTATTCAGTTTCTTTAAAGTTGTGGAACTACTCGGGCTTTCTGTGTTTTCTTAGTCTTTGTAACGTGTCTTTCAGAGTTGCTGTTTCATGTCAGTTGTCTGATTTGTTGACATCAGGTTGTTGATAATGTCACACGATCCTTTGGATGTTGTAGGATCTGCACAGGCTCTGACGTTGTTAATTTATGTCTTCTCTCAATTTGTTTTCATTATTTTAGAGAAGTAGCTGTTGGTTTCATTGGTTTTCCCCTCTTTTTTCTGTTGCATTTATTTCTGTTCTTAATTTTATTATTTCCTTCCTACTACTTGACTTGCTTTTTAAGATAGAAGTAGCTTAGATCATTAAGTTTCATACCTTCTTTTTCTAACAGGTATTTAAAGCTGTAAATGTTCTTCTAATTTTCGGTTTTAGCTACATCCTACAAACTTTGATATGTTCTTTTTTATTCCATTCAGAATATTTTAAAATCTCCTTTGTGATTTTTCTTTGTCACATAGGTCATTATTATTAGTTTTTTTTTTTAGAGAGAGGGGAAGGGAGGGAGGAAGCGTGAGGGAGAGATTGATGTGCAAGTGAAACACTGGCCAGTTGCCCCCAGCTGGGGACCCGGCCCACAGCCCGGGCATGTGCCCTGCCTGGGAATCGAACCGGCGACCCTTCGGTCTACGGGCTGGCGTTCAATCCTCGGAGCCACACCAGCCAGGGCAGACCCTTAGCTTATACATAAATATACATATATAAGTAATTTTGGGTTTTTCGTGTAACTTTTTTATTTCAATTTTTATTCTAATTTTGTTGAGATCAGAGAATATTCTGTAATTGAAATCCTCTAATCGATTAAGACTTGTGACCTGGTTTATGGTCTGTCCTGCTGAACGTTCCCTACGCATTCGAAAAGAATGCAGTCTGTGTTTTCCTGTTGTCGGGTGGCGTGTTCTAGAAATGTCAGTGTGAGGGCTGGCTTGGCAGGACGCAGTCTTCTGTACTCGTACTGGTTTTCTGTTCAGTTCTGGAAGCTGTCGAGAGACGGTGGTTGCAGTCTCCAACTCGAGTGACGGATCTGCCTGTTGCTCTGTTCTGTTCCATCAGGTGTTGCTTCCGGCATTTCAGAGCCCTGTTATTTGCTTCTACACACGCACTTAGTTTTCTTAGGAAACGTCATTGTCTGTATCATTGTGGCGTTTGTTTGTTTGTTCCTGTGGTAATCTTTGTTTTGGAGTCTACCTCGTCCGATACCAGTCTAGTCCGTCCGCCGCCGCCGCAGAGTCCTTGTACGTGTCCTCCTTCGTGCCTTCACCGCCAGCGTGTCTTATCTCTTTGTGTTTCGAGTGGGTTTCTTGAGCCTTGCCTTCATCTCGTCCGACAGTCTGCCTTTTCCTTCCGTGTCTAGACTGTTCCGATGGTGAGCGCAGGAGCCCGCATGCGTGCTCTTCCTCCCTGCGCCTTCCTCGGGGCCGTTGTCAGAAGCTTTACTTCCCCGTGTGAGGAGCCTCACAGTAGGTCAGCGTTATTAGTTTAGGTCTAAACTGTTCATTATCTTAAGTGGATTTTTAAATGTGACAGAGCTTTATAGTCAGGCCACATCGTTCCCATTTCCAGGGCCTTTTACTACTTTTTTTTTTTTTTTAAGATTTTATTTATTTATTTTTAGAGAGGGGAAGGGAGGGGGAAAGAGAGGGAGAGAAACATCCATGTGTGATTGTCTTTCTCATGCCCCCAACTAGGGACCTGGCCTGGAACCCAGGCCTGTGCCCTGACTGGGAATCGAACCGGTGATGCTGTGGTTCACAGGCCGGTGCTCAGTCCACTGAGCCACACCAGCCAGGGTAGGGCCCTTTACTTCTTTATGTCAATGCAAGTTCCCATCCGGTGTCATTTTACATCGGCCTGGAGAACTCTCTTTAACATTTTCACAGTGCAGGTGAATTTTCTCGGTTTTGTTTCCCTGAGAATGTCTTTATTTACCTCTGATTTTGAAGGGTATATTTGCAGGCTACTGGAGTTAGGTGGACTTTTTTTCCGTAAGCACTGAGGATGCTGTCCTCTGTCTTCCATCTCACCTTGATTGTGATAAGAAGTTAGTGGTGATCCTTGTCTTTGATTTTTATGTAAGTGGCTTTATTCGGTTTTGCTGCTTCTAAGATTTTTCTTTAGCAGGTTGATTAAAATTTTTTAAATTAATTGATTTTAGAGAGGAAGGAGTGGGAGAGAGAAAAACCTACATTTGTTGTTCCACTTACCTGTGCAAACAGGGGTTGATTCTTGCACGTGCCCTGACTGGGGCCCAGACCCGCAGCCTGGACCTACGGAGCTGCCGGCCAGGTAGCAATTGGATTTTTAACAACTTAATTATGACGTGTCCTGGTGTGGACTTTTTGTGTATATTCTACTTAGAGCTTATTGAGCTTTTTGGAACTGTTGATTTCCAGTTTGTACCAAATTTGGAAAATTTTCAGGCAATTCTTCAAATTATTATTATTTTTTTCTTTTTATGGGGCTCCAGTCACGTGCATGTCAGTTAGCTTGATATTATCCCACAGATCACTGGGGCTCTGCCTTATTATTATTTTTTAAATTATATTTTATTGATTCTGCTATTACAATTGTTGTGATTTTACCTCCTTTGGCCCCCTCTACCCAGCACCTCCCACTCCATCAGGCAGTTCCCCACCATTGTTCATGTCCAAGAGTCATGAGTAAAAGTTCTTTGGCTTCTCCATTTCCCATACTGTACTTCACATCCCAGTCGCTCGTCTGTGACTACCTATTTGTACTTCTTAACCCCTTCACCTCTTCACCCATCCCCTACACCCCTTCCATCTGGCAGTGATCAAAATGCTCTCCATATCCACGATTCTGTGTCTGTTCTTGTTTGCTTAGATTGTCTTTTAGATTCAGTTGTTGATAGATATGTGTTTTTTGCCATTTTATTGTTCACAGTTTTGATCTTTTTCTTAATTAAGTCCCCTTCACATTTCATGTAATGATGGCTTGGTGATGATGAGCTCCTTTAGCTTTACCTTGTCTGGGAAGCACTCCATCTGCCCTTCCATTCTATATGAGAGCTTTGCTGGATAGAGTAATCTTGGTTGGAGGTCCTTGCTTTTCATCAAATTGAATACTTCTTGCCAGTCTCTTCTTGCCTGCAAAGATTGTTTTGAGAAATCAGCTGACAGTCTTATGGACACTACTTTGTAGGTAACTATCTTCTTTTCTCTTGTTGCTTTTTAAATTCTTTATCTTTCACCTTTGGCATTTTAATTATGATGTGTCTTGGTGTGGTCCTCTTTGGGTCTAGCTTGTTTGGGACTCTCTGTGCTTCCTGCATTTGTATGTCTTATTTCCTTCTCCAAATTAGAGCATTTTTTCTTTATTTAATTTTTTCACATGAGTTTTCTATTTCTTGTTCTTCTTCTTCTCCTTCTGGCACCCCTAATGGTTCAGATGTTGACATGTTTAAAGTTGTTTAAAGTTGTCCCAGAGGTTCCTAAGCCTCTCTTCATTTTTCTCAATTCTTGTTTCCTCATTCTGTACTGGTTGACTGTTTATTTCTTCCTTATATTTCAAATCATTGACTTGAACCCTGGTTTCCTTCCCTTCACCAGTGGTTTTGTGTGTATTTTCCTTCATTTCACTTAGCATAGTCTTCACTTCCCTTATGCGTTTGGTGTACTTAAGCATATCTGTCAAGCCTGTGAGCATCTTTATCACCAGTGTTTTGAATTCTGTGTCTGTTAGGTTGTCTATCTCCTCGTCTGTGAGGTTGGCTCTCCTCATCACTTAGTTCTCCCACTGGAACCTTGATTCGTTCTCCCTTTTGGGCTGTACTTCTGTGTCTCCTCATCTTGACAGGCTCTTGTGTGTGTTTGCCCCTGTGTCTTAGGTAGAGCTGTCGCTCCTGTTACATTGAAAGGGGCAGAGCCTTAGGGATTCATCAGTATAGGGTGACCCGTTTCACCACGTTGTGGTGCTGTGTGGGGGGGAGGTGTCTCAGAGGGAACAATGCCGCTTGCTCAGCACTCGCCCCTTTTGAAGGCACTTCTCCCACTTAGTATGGGACTGGCACCCCTTTAGCTGCTACCCTGCCATCGTTCCCAGAGTATATGGGTCTGTGGATGTTCTAGGACCGTGGGGGCTCTTTAAACAAGCGGACTCTGCTGAGAGACTGGCAGTTTCTGCCTCCGCCCCAACCCCCACTGGTTTGCACACAGAAGCAACGAGGCTTTTTTGTCCTTGGCATTGGAACCATGAGCTGCGCGGTCTGGTCTGCTGCTGGGAGCGCTCCCCAGGTGTCCCTCCTTACTTTTATAATGTGTGACTGCGCTTTCTGCCAGCCAGTCACAGTCACTGCGCTGCCGCCACCATGCCGTGTCCTCTCCGCCCCGGCTCCGCCCCTCCTACCTGTCTGGGTGAGTATTTCTTCTTTATATTTTTGTTTGTTGGACTTCTATGCAGCTTGACTTTCTGGAACTTCTGGTTGTCTCTAGTTCTGAGGTAGCTGTGTTCCTTCTTAGCTGTGGAGGGAGACGCAGCGTGTCTGTCTACACCTCCATCTTGGCTTGTTTTTAAACTTCGTAAAACTCTTCTTAAGGGGCCAGGTAGTAAATATTTTAGGCTACAGGCCATATTTATGTTGTGACCACTCAACTTGCTGTTTTATAGCAAATTGTCTTTCCAAGGAGCTTTACTTACAGAAACAGGCAGCCAATTGCAGGCTATGTTCTGCTAACCCCCAGGTTAGGGTTGCCTTGCCTCTAGTGCTGGTTAAGCCCTATGGCTGAGGTGTGACCCTTCTTAGGTCTCTTCTGAATGCCCTTGGTGCTTCCAGGCCTCTGCATCCTGCCTGCATGTGAGCTCTGGGAATTGTCTGGACCCCAGCAGCCTGCTGCTCTCTGCCTGGCCTCGGGCATTCTCAGCCTGTGCACAGAGAGCTTAGTTTATAGCTCAGAACTCAAAACCAGTTCCTTTGCAGATTTCTGGGGTGTATCCTCTCTTGCTCCTGCTTTCCAGCACCCCGACCCCAAAGTCCAGCAGCCTCGCCCTCCCTGAACTTTGATTTTTCCTCCCAGCTTCTTGATTCCATGCTCTTTGGTCTCTTCCTGGTGGACAGGAGCGGGGAAGGACCCGCAGGCAGGAAGCCGGGATGAGCACAGTCTCCGCCTCTCAGGAGCGCAGTGCTGTGCCGCCGTTTGTCCGGGGTCTGGAGACGGTGGTTCTGTATATTTTGTCTGGTTTTCTGGTTGCTCACAGTGGGCAACAGCGTCAGGACCTGTTACTGTGTCAGAAGGAGAGGTCTTTCTCGCTTCTTGCTTTAGGTGAGTTCTGTAAGTCTGTTTCGTACGTAAGTTTTCCCCCTTCCCTCTCTTTTCTTCGCAGTTTTCCATTTGGAGGACTGTGACCGGCAGGGTTTCCCAGAGTCCGGGTCTCGCTGGTAAGATGGAGTGCGAGAACAGTGCGTCTTCAGGAGGTTCCGGCCTCTTGTTCCCCTGGTGCTCCGGGGATTTCAGTTTGACCTTTGGCTGGAAACACGCCACCTGTGGCTGTTCTGGTTGGAGCCACATTTTTGTAGATCTGACAGGACGTTCACGGGGCCATAAAACCTGCGTCAGAGGGAATGAAAGCGCCCCTGCCTCGGAGTGGGTGCTTTTGTCCTTCATGCGTCAGTTACAGGGGTAGGGTCATAACGTTAATTTCGTACATCATGTTTTTTATTAGAACACCCATTTGATTCCTTTTTGGGGGTAGATTTTAATTCCTTTTTGAAAAGTCTTCAGATCTGCATCCATCTTATTCATATTTTCTCTCTGATAGCTACTTCACGACCCTGTCTGCTCGTGTGTCTGCGCGCAGCCAGCTTTCCTTGTGCTCCTCGGTCATGTTTTCCCGCTTCCTTCACCTCGTGCGGTTTTCTCTCGTCCGTCTGACTTTAGACATGAAGGAGCCTGGATAGGGGGCCCTTTGCTCTTTGGTCCAGGCTACCTGCGCAGGGTGCAGGCGGGACGCTGTGCATGGAGACCCAGTCTCCTCTGGTGTCCAGGGTTGTGAGGGGAGGCCCCTGCGTCTCCGTGTGGCCCCCGGCCCTGGGGCATCTGGCCCTGTCATCCCTCAAGTTTTCCATTGATTTAAACTGCGGTTTTAGAAGTTGGTCAAGTTTTTCAGTCTGTAGTGGCAGCAGCTGCCCAGACCCTGAAGGCGCCCTGTGCCTCTGCTGGGGAAGGGCAGCTTTTCCCGTCTGCCTCTTTGTCACCTGAGGGCCCCGCGGCGGGGACCAGACCCCAGCTGCTTGATGGGGCCTGCCAGGGTGCACACCCGACTGTGCCTCAGGGACCTCAGGGGTGGCCCCCACGTCTGCTGGTGCCGCAGGTGGCCACGGCATGCAGCCGCTTCTTCAGAGCTGGGACGGGGTGTGTGATGGTGACCACCACCTAGTGGCACTGAGGCGGCGGGAGCTCGGCCTGTGCTGGGCTGGCTGCCCCCGTGCCGACAGGCGGAGACGCTGGCGGAGCGACCTGGCGCCCGTGTGCATCCGTTTCCTCTCCACGCCACCCTGAGTGGAGGTGCTATTACCATCTCACTCTGTAGATGTCGAAACAGGCCCAAGAGGCGGCTGAAGTGAGGGCGCAGGGGGTGCTGGGGCTGCCCGAGACCCGGCTCTTACCCCAAGCTCGCACGCACGGTCAGAGCGGGCGTCTCGAGTGAAGGGCTCCCAGGGCGGGCGCAGCGTGTCGTGGCTCCGAGGGCGCCCACTGTGTCCTTGCGTGTCTGGCACTCGGGTGCACTTCCCGTGTCCTCGTGGGCACAGGGGCTCAGCAGCCTCCTCTTGGGCAGGGCTGTGGCTTCAGACGGCCGTGGTCTGTCACAGGTCTGTCTTCCCTGTTGGGGGCATCCTGTAGGGTTCCCACGGGACGGGCGGGCATTCCGAGAGTGGCATGCTCCCTGACCTCACAGACGCCTTTCTTTCCCATCTGTGGGGAAAGGAAGGCCACCACCCCGCGACCTGCCCAGTTGATGCTGTCTCCTGGCAGGAGCTGCGTGTGGGCTCGGGACAGTTCCTCCCGCAGTCCTGAACCCCAAAGCTTGGATGAGCAGGAGGGGCCCCCGCACTGCCTGGGGTGGGATGTCCTCTGTGTCCAGAGGAGGGAGCCCTGTCAGGCCAGGGCAAGCACCGCAGACGGGCATGCTTGGCAGCCCGGGTTGCCCCCCTCTGGGGCAGCGTGAGCACTCACCACCCTGCGGCCCTTCTGCTGAGACTGGGGAGAATGTGGCTCAGGAGGACTCCCCAGGCCTCCTTACTGGGCGGTCCCCTAAGCTCCTCCAGCCTGGAACACAGGGCAACAGGCAGGAGCCAGGTGGCAGCCAAAACAAAGTCAGTGCAGTGTGGACAGTGCCCCAGAGGGGGTGGTGAGCAGCTGGGGGCGGGGCGGAGCCCCCAGGTGGGTGGGACAGTGTCATGGCCCTGGTGACAAACGCAGGTTTGGGTGTAGCCTGAGCACTGCCGTGAGGGCTGCTTGGAGCGGCATTGACATGGACGGGCCTTGCTACCTTTGTGGTTTTCAGACAGAGAAGATCCTGTCTCTTCCCAGAGACACAGCAGAGAGCCGAGACGCAGCCAGACCAGAGCCCACGTGGGCGGCATGCAGGGCGGGGTGGGGCGGGCGATGCCTCCCGCGCTGGGGCTGTGCAGTGGCCAGGGACATTGTGGAACCTGGTATGTGACCACAGAGGCGCAGGACCTCCCCAGGCAGGAGAAGGTGAGGGGCGACCCCCTTTGGGAAGCAGATTCTTCGTGTCCCCTCACGTGATGCTGGCCTTGTCCTGGCCGGCCGCTGACACCTAGCCTGCCCTCGGCCTGTTGCTCTGAGGGGCAGGGGACACAGCGCAGGTGCGGCCGGTGCGCATGGCTGGTCCCAGGCTCTGCGCTGATGGGGGCACACTGTGTGCCCTGCAGCTTGCCGCTTTATCTCAAAATGACTGACACCCGTTCAGAGTAAGTGCCCGGTCTTCCCTGTGACAGGCGGGTGTCTGTCTCCCCCACCCGCTGCAGAGCTGTGGGCGGCGGCTGGAGGCAGGAGTGGGTGCAGCGGGGTGCTGGCTGGGCCGAGGGTCGGAGACCCTGAGGGAGCAGGGGTGGACGGCACTGGGCCTGCTTCCCAGGTGGGTGGGCAGCGGGGTGGGTGGAGGGGGCTCCCGAGATTTAGATCTCCAGAGAGGGTGAGGGGAGCTGGTGGGCTTCGGGGTGAAGAGCGTGCGTGGGGCCCAGGCTGGGAGGTAAGTGCTTTTGCCTTCACAGGTCTCTGCGCCTTTGCCCCCCACCCTTTGTCTGACGCCGTGGGGACCCTGCGGCCCCACCGACCTGCTGCTCAGCGTTGCTGTGTCCCTGCAGGTCTGAGTTCAGTGACACCATCCTCTCCGTGCACCCCTCTGATGTGCTGGACATGCCCGTGGACCCCAATGAGCCCACCTACTGCCTCTGCCACCAGGTGTCCTACGGGGAGATGATTGGCTGTGACAACCCGGACGTGAGTGTTGGGGACGCTGCCGCCGGGCTCTGCCTCAGGGTGCGGGGCCTGGAGCTGGGAGGCCAGAGGCCGGGGTTGGGGGGCTGCCTCTGTGTCTGGCGGGCAGCGAGCTCACCGTGCACCTTCCCCCCCCCCCCCCCCCCCCCCCGCCCCGCAGTGCCCCATCGAGTGGTTTCACTTCGCCTGCGTGGACCTGACCACCAAGCCTAAAGGAAAATGGTCAGTAGGGGCTCTGCTCTGTCTCCTTCCTGAGAACAGCGGGGGTCGGGGAGGGGGGGCCTTGTGCTGCCTTCCCCGCGGAGGCCACGGGTGCTGTGGGGGTGGCTGTGCGGACCTGGCTGGGTCACACGCTGGTCCTCGGTCTCCGGCCACCTGCTGCCCACCTCACGTGGGACTCTTTCTTATCTTTGCGTCACACGTGCGTTTCTGTTGGTCTGACCAGTGAGGTAGCAACAGCCCCAAATGAAAGTGGGAAGTGGGCTCTCTTCTCCGCTGGGGGAGTTTCCAGAGGTGAGGGGCGCCGCTCGAGCAGGCGGGCGCTCCGCCCGGTCAGGGGTGTCCGTGCCCAGGACTGAGCGCCTCGTGTCCTTGGTCCTGGCGTTCAGCTGTCCTCATGATGTCCTTTAAATCGGCGCCGGGTCTGTTCCTCGTGCTGGAGCCTTCGCGGCGTCGCCCTCCTTGCCTGTGTGGGCACGGGGACTAGAAGCCCTGAGAACGGTCGCCTCGCCCGGGGCCTCAGCAAGTGACAGCGAGGTGGCACAGTGTCGCAGCCTGTACAACCGCCTGGCAGCTCCCGGCGCCCCGGGACGTGCTGGCGAGTCTGAGAAGTGGCGCGGCAGCCCTGACAGTGGCCTTTGGTGTGGGCGAAGGGACTGTGACGGGGCTACAGGTGGGGCGCTGGCAGATCTGCGCAGCCCGCTGGGCTGAGGCGGCCGAGCAGGGGGCAGGCGCGGCCGTGGTGGGGGCGCCTGAGCCGGCAGAAGGGGTGCGAGGCGGGGGCTGTTGGTTAGAGTCTGAGTCTGGGTGTGCCGGCTCTGAGCTGTTTGTGGGGCTCTTGGGGGAAGAGTCTAGCCGGCCTTGGCAAACCGTTTCGCCCGTGGGAGGACAAGCAGAGCCAGGAGGCAGGGAGGCAGCATGGAATGTCCCTCGTGTCCCTGCGGCTGCCGTGGTCCTCGAGTGGCCAAGAGAGCACTCAGTGTCTGAGGCTCCGGAACTTGGTTGCACAGGGGCACTGGCTGCGCAGCCTGCAGGGCGGGCCGGGGGTCTGGGCGGCCTGGGTCAGCGTGCGCGCCGTCCTGCGCCCACGCCACGCCTGCCGCTCGACGGTGGTGTCGTCTCCGTTTTGGTCACTGGTGACCCATGAGCTTGATGGGGAGGAACACTCGTGCCTGAAAGCAGTTTTGCTGATAGATTTGTATTTATTGACTGCAAAACAGACGTGCTAAATAGAGCGACTTGCTCAGGAGATTTTTCTGGCAGGAGAGCTGTGCACTGTGTTTGTGGGTGTCTCTGCCATTTCACCGGGGGGCAGGGTCTTGGCCTCCTGATGCTGGGGGGAAGCGGCCCAGGGCTGATGCTGTGCCTGTCATCACAGGTTCTGTCCGCGGTGCGTCCAGGAGCGGCGGAAGAAGAAGTGAGGAGGAGGATGTGCTGGGGTCGGAGAGCAAGTTGACACACTCCTTCATTCACGTTGCAATATTTTATCTTCATCTTAAAACTACCTTGTTTCGAATGATATTTAATAACTCAATGGCCAGTTGTAATTCTGGGTGTTCCCTAAAACCAGCAAGAGCCCACCGGAGCCCTGTTTGCACAGAGGAGGGATCTTGCCACATGATTTTGTTCTCGTGACTTTTTGTACAGACCCCGTCACAGAGCATGGCCGTCCCACAGGGAGCCCGAGCGACACCACGGGGTGCGCGTGCAGCGTGCTGGGTGCGGTGGGACGTGCCGGCTGGGAGCACACGCCGCCATCACTTTGCAGCTGGAGGTGTGAGCCTTGCGTGGTCTGCCATTTCCCACTGAGGGCGCACGGGTGACATCTGACGGGCAACGCCGGAAGGCGCCCTCCTGACTCAGGTGTGCGTGGAGCTCGCAGCTGCACAGGACGCGCCACCTCCTCCCAGCAGCAGCTCTGCTCGGCTGTGCGCTGCCTTTTCCTCGGGACCACTGGCTCCTCCTGAGCTGTCCCTGCTGGGAGTAGACGGTGCGCGATCGGCGGGCGGTCGTGGTGCCCACGACCAGCGCAGATGAGAGACAGCAGAGCAGACTGGCCGATGCTCTGTTTCTCCGGGGAAGAGAAACGTTTTTACTGTGAAGATGAAGTTGTTGTAATCGCATGAAGTCAGTGGGTCTGTGTGAAGTGAGTCCAGTCCACTGAGAGCCGATCTGAACTGTTTCTGTTGCACTCTGGGTCCGCAGCTCGTGTCCCGGGACGACAACTATGTTGTGTGATTTGTGAATTTCTTGTGCCCAATAGCAGCTCAGAAATGAAGTTAGGAAACTATTGTGTACTTTCTGTTTGATCAGCATTCACCAAACCAGTTTGAATGCCTCTCTGGTACTAGTTGGGGATATCCCAGACCTTTGGGGTGCTGAGAGCCACTTACAACGGTACCTGGAGTGGGGCTTCTGGGAGTCTGGATTCTCTGGGACCGCTCCCATGTAATTCAGACCAGCCGGGGTTCCTCTTGCCAGAAAAAGGAGCCCAGGAGGTAGCGTCAAGGCGTGAAGTGCCCAGCGTCAGAAGACTCCCATTCTCTCTGTCAGGAGGGCCCTGGAGTGGCCCCTGCTCCCTCCCATGGCCTCTTCACCACGTCCTCTCCTAGCTTCCCGTGTTTCCCCAGGGAGAAGGGAGAAGGCCGAGGAACCGGCAAAGCTGTGTCCTAGAGCGGCCGCTCCCTACAAACGAGCTAACACTCAGCCGACTAGAGCGGACGTCAGAGGGCGGCCAGGGTCCAGCTGGAATCTGCGGTTCTCAGTGGGTCTTAGCCTGCGCTGGGCGTGTCCGGACTACTGTCCTCCTAGAGCGACCTCAGGGAGCAGGACTTGCTTCCCAGTGACTGTGGGCAGGTCACCTCAGCCTGTGCGACCCTTTCAGCCTTGGGCTGGTGGTCGGGGGCGGGGTGGACAGCTCCCCGATGCACCGTCTGAGAAGTACAGCGGTCCTGCTGGGGTAGAGGTGGGCGCGCAGGAGCGGGAGGCCCGCCTGTGTCTAGTAGCTTCGCTTCGCATGACAAGCGTTGAAAAATCGTGGGGAATCAGTTGTGGGATGTTTTCTCCTCCAGCCCTTGACCAGTTTCTGCGGAGAGGGTAGGTAAGTGCCGTAAGCCTATGATGATGCTCTGGAAGCTGATGCCATATGCACACTTCATCTCTGAACACGCCTGCTGCTGCCGTGGGAGCACCATGCCTGGGGGTGCGGGTGGATGGCCGGCTAGTTCCGACTGTCAGCTGGTTTCCCGAGGCCACGCTCATTTCCCAGGGAAGCCGGCTTCTGTTTAAAGTTAGACTTGTCGTCCCGCTTGTCACTGTGCAGCGTGCTCTACGTTGACCTTTCTTAAGTTTCTGTGCTTATCTGTTTCCAGTGCTCACTTTCTCCGGTTACAGTAATATCACCAAAATAATACAGCTTTGACGGAAGTGGAAAATGTGAGCGTGATAGGAAGGTGCCCTGGAATGTCATTTGCATGATGACTGAATGCTGCTCCCCACTGTTAATACCGTCTGAGTCGGAAAGACACCAGAGTGGCTGTCTGGATGGGAAAGAATGTCCTGCCACCTGGCCCAGCTCTGGCCCTGGGGGGACGGCTGGAGTGCCACAGAGCTTTGCTCCCCACTGCCTGGCCACCCTCGTCTGGGTGGTGATTCCAGCCAGAGCCCTGTCTGTGCCTGCTGGCCCACATCTGATCCTGGGCACAGCTGTGGAGCCAACCTCGTCCCCCGGGCTGCAGGATCTGGGCTGGGCCCTGTGGGTGAGGGTGTGGCCTCCCTGGCTAGGAGCTTCCTGGTGAGGGAAGCAGTGTCTTGTTCAGAGAAACAGAACTATTTTCCACGCTCTCAGCCAGCAATTTGCGAAACCGCATTCTCCGACAGGACACCTGCACTAGCGAGCAGTTTGTGAAGCTGAGCCCCCGCATCTGGCTGCGCTGAGGCCTGAGTGACTATCCCTACTCTGCAGGCTGGGCCCCCGGGCAGGTGAACGTGTGACCGGGACTGGCCAGGGCCCTGGGAGCCAGGTGCACAGCTGTGTGGACCCATAACAGCAGGGTGTGCTGGGAGGCGTGGGGACAGCAGCCAGCCATGTGTCGGTGCTGTCCTGATGGCCACGCTGCACCGCCTCCTGCTGTCCCTGGCAGCCCTTGGGCGGGGCTGCTTTGAGCAAGGACGCTGTCTGTGGGCCACAGCCAGGGCCTGCCCGTCATTGGATTTGGACACTTGTCATGGGCATTGCCGAGTTGAGGTGTCCTCTGTTTAGTGAATAGTAAGTGGTCGTCATTACTTACGCTGAGAGGCATTTAAAATGGGAGGTCTAAGAAATGCTCTTATTCAGGAGACAGTCCTGTGAAGTTTCTCTCTTCCTACATATGTGTTTTGTGGTCACCTTCACCACATTTCATCCAAAAAGATGATGCAGCTTTAACATGAATGTTACATTTTATTTCCAAGGAGTTACTATCTATGTTCCCTTTGTAAAAGAAAGATAATATTGTAAATCTTTTTATTAAATAATGTAAAGATGTATATCTGTATTTTTGGATCATGTCATAGATTATGGATATATTGTTTAATAAATGAAGTATTTTTTGGAACAAACATTGGAGCGTGCATCATTTTGGGAAATGATAGAACTTCATCGTTGTGTCCAGAGGTGGCAAGTAGACCTTGCGTTGAATTTCAAAGGGGACGTGAGGCAAACTGGAGGAGGGTTGTTTTTTGGGCCGTGGGCCTCACCTCGGTCCGTGGCCAGCGCTGGCCCCCGCTCTGTTGCAGCATCAGAAGTCGGTTCCCAGGCTAACGAGGAAGACGTGTGTGGGAGGTGCTCTGAGTTGCCATACGGAGACCTAAAGTGCTTTGTCTGGAACAGGTTTGCTGTCAAGACCCCCTTTGGGACTAACCAGTTCTTAGGACAGTCCTTGGGGGTTAATGGTCAGGGTCCAAAACCCCAGTGTCCTCACCAGGATGGAGAGGCACAGCCCTCCCCGTTTTCCAGATGGAAACCATTCACAGACTGGGGGTCCCCCAAGGCTGGCCCCTCCAAGCACTCCAAGGCCACCTGCAGCCATTTCTTTGGGTGACTGCTTGGGAAAAGGATACACCCTTTGTTTTGGGATGGGGATGGTCACCCTCACTGGTTCTGGACTGTTGCCTATCCCCAGAGGTCCCAGATGCCACTGGTCAAATACCAGCCAGTGTTGGCCTCTGGCATCAGGTAGGAAGCCACGCATGTCTGAGTGGCTGCCTTCCTTGGGCCTGACCACCAGGACTGCTGTGTGACCGACCCGTAGAGCCAGGGTCATTAAGGCTGGAAGGGCTGGTGGAAGTCTCTGGGCCATCCTGTCCTCCCTGCCACGACAGCGGTGTGCTCTGTTGGGCATCGTCCTGCAAAGTGTGGGGTCTCTGGTTCGACTCCCCGTCAGGGCACACGCCTGGGTTTGCAGGTTTGGTCCCTGGGTGGGGCGCATACGGGAGGCAATGGATCAGTGTTTTTCTTGCACATCAATGTTTCTCTCCCTCTTTCTCCTTTCCCCTCTCTAAAAATAAATAAAATCTAAAACAAAACCAAACCAAGGCAAACACATCCTTGACAGGAAGGTGCAGCGGGATGTACCTAACACCCCCAATGTACCTGCGGGGAGGCAGTTCACGAAGAAGTGGACTCGGCTGCAGCATTGTTACCGGAGCACTCTTGGCACCGGGCACACAGCCAGCGGTCTGGCAAGGACCCGTCTGTTCTACTTGGCAAAGCCATCAGGGGGTCTGAGTCTTAAGTCAGGGTTGCTGTCTGTAGTCATCTGGCCACAGGCCCTCCTCATTGGGACATCGTCGGAGTGGATGAGCTGGAGATGCTTCAGTAGGGCCCGCGGGTGCCACAGGGTGGGAGTTGCACCCTACTCCCGTGCCAGGAGCTGTGTCGGTCAGGAAGGTAGAAGTCACGTGTTACTGCAGCAGTTTAACTTAGGGTACTGGAGGGCCCCGGGAACAGTAATCTCAGGAAGCAGCTACCACCCCTGAGCCTGGGGGCCCAAGGAGGAAGCTGCAGCTTCTGGACCTGGCGGCGTGCGGGAGGGGACTGAGTAGGACTCCACAACTGGTGGGGAAGGTGCCTTTCGGCCGGGATTCAGCCACCTGGGAAGCAGGTGTGACCTGGCTGATGCTGCAGGAGCTCTGGGAGGGGGTGCCCTGTGCAGCTGGGACTCAGACGTCTGGGGTGAGGGTGCTCCTCGGCTGCTGTGGCACCCTGGGGGAACGGGGTGAGGCTGGGACCTGGCACGGTTGCTGCTGAGGTGAGGGCCATCCCTGGGATGACAGCAGACCGTCCAGCAGGCCAGAGGTTCCTTCCCCGCCCCCGCTGTGTCTCCCAGGGCCGCCGGAGGAGCCTAGCAGGCCCCACAGAGCAGAGGCCGGGCTGGAGCAGAGCGCGCAGCTAGTCAGGGGCAGGGGGACACCTGGGGGTGCTGGAAAAAGCCGCTGCCCTGCTGTGGCCTCCAGCAACCCGGTCCCAGGCCAGGGCCTCTGTTCAGGAAAATGTGCCCGCTGCGTGGCAGGCAGCTTTGGGACCTAGCTCGGGTCCTGCCTGCAGAACACTCCCGACCCGCAGGGATGTCTCCCTTTTGGCCTGAACAGGATCCAGGTCTCAGGGATCCTGGAGCCAAAGCCCGCCCCGCCCCCCCCCCCCCGGGGCCCGCAGTGGGAGGGAGTGGGCAGTTACCCTGTGAGGCCCGTCGGGGCGGACCACGATGGGGCCGACCCTTGGGAGGGGGAGTGTGTGCTACGGCCCCAGATGGGCGGTACGGAACGCGGGTCGAGGCCGGCGGTCCCCGCAGTGGGGCGTTGCGGACGGCGCCGCGCACTAGGGCTTAGGGGCTGGTTCTCTGGGATGGAGGCGGGGCCTGGAGGGCAGGGGCGGAGCCAAGGGGGTGGAGGGCGGGGCCCAGGGGAAGGAGGGCGGGGCCCGAGGGCGGGCGGGGAGGAGCCGGGAGGGCGGCCGTGCGCAGGCTCAGTCCTGCCCGCCCCGCCCGCTCTGGCTCTGGTCGCTCTAGGACGACAACGGCCGCTGGGGCCGGGACAGGGACGCGGACGTGAGTGCGCGCGCGCGGTCACCGGGTTTTTGAGCGAAGGAGCCACGGGCTGCGGGGCGGAGCGGCGGCCGTGGTCGCAGAGGCCGAGGGCAGCGAGCGCAGGCGCCCTCCGCGGGTGCGACCCCGTCCTGCGGCGTCTGTCACGTGACCGCCCAGGCCGCGCGCGCCCGGCGTTTCTCGCGGGGACAAGCCTGAGGCGCCCTCCCTGCGGGTCCCGGGTGGGCTGGCCTGATGTGCGCGGCCGGGTGCCAGCGCCGGGCGGGGGCCTGGGGCGGGGTCCTGGCCGAGCTCTCCGTGCGCGCCGCGTCCGTCCTGACGCGAAGGGCCGCGGCGGGGCCACCGGTCCCCAGCGCACAGGTGCAGCGGGCTCGGGGGGTCCCGAGCGGTTTCCCGAGGTCCCCCCGCGGCGACAGCGCCGCCCAGGTGCTGCTCGGGTTGTCCGAGCGGCGGGTGAGGGGAGGTATCCGCCTGTCGCCTGTCCCCTCTCACCGGTGCGGGTCTACGTGCGAACGCCCGCGAGCGGACAGAGACGCTCCCCCACCCCCCACCCCTTTCGGGTTCTGCGCTCTTTAAACTTGTGGTAACGTACATAAAACAGAGTTTACCATTTTAACCATTTTTTAAGTGTCCAACTGAGTGGCATCCGCCCCTTTCCTTTGAACGCCTTGAATCCTGGTCCTGTTCTGAGAAAGGGCTGAAACCGGGGACGGCTGAGCCCGGCGGGCAGCGCAGGGAGGGCGCAGGCGGGGGTTCCTGCGCCCCCCCCCCCCCCCGGCGGTGCCAGGGCAGAGCCTCCTGCCCGCTGCGCTCTCGGCCCGCCTGCCCCGCGTGCAACGCTCCCTTTCCCACCGTCCCCGCGTCCGCCGCGCCGGGCCGTGACTTCCTTCCGCACAGCTAGTGTCCCCGAGTTACACGTGCCACCACCTGTTTTGCAGGCAAGAATATGGCGCCCCGCCTGGCGCCCAGGTGGCCTGCGTGGCTCCTCCGGGGGCGAGGGGCCCCCGTGCAGCCGAGGACCTGGGCCGCGGCGTCCGGCACTGCCCCGTGCAGCAGCCCCCGGGGCTCCGTGCGCACCGGGCCCCTGGTCCGCAGAGGCAGCTCCGGCCCCTCGTCCCAGGCCCCGGAGGTGGTGCCGCCGACCTCCCAGCGCTACCCCGTGCGGCGGCTGCCCTTCTCCGTGGTGTCCGAGGACGACCTGACCGCCTTGGAGCGCCTCGTCCCCGGGAGGGTGGTCACAGACCCAGAGCAGCTGGAGGCTTCCAACGTGGACTGGCTGAGAACCATGCGAGGTGAGCGTGTCGTACCCCCCGTCTTGTGCCCACGGAAGGCTGCACGCAGGTGGTTGTGCAGCGCTTCCCGGGCACAAGTTGTAGGAGCGTATCCGTGGTGCTGGACACCTTTGATTCCACGGAGGAGAGGTCCCTGGCCGCTCCGGGGCCCGTGTGTTTACCGTTCACTCCCTCTCAGCTCCTGGGTGGGGTCCTGGGGCCACTGTGACGGAGCATCGGACACTGACCCTGTGGGTTCTGGAGGCGACACGTCCGGGAGCCCCGCGTCTGCAGGGCTGCCCCCCCTGCGGAGTCCCCGGGCAGCCTCCTGCCTGCCTCCCCAGCTTCTGGGGGCACCTGGGCTCACGGCTGCATCGCCCTGGGCTCTGCCTCAGTCAGCACATGGCCGTCGCCACATGGGACGCAAGGAATGCCTAAATAAATAGAGAACTTTTATCCATTTATTTGAGCCAAACTGAGGACATAATCCTGGGCAGCAAGATTCCAAATGCTCCAGAAAAGAACAGTTTTCAGCTTTTATGCATTTGAGGTTAAGGAGGGACCATAATGAAGATCACAGGACGGGGGAGAGAGCCAGGTGGGGGTCGGATGACAGGACAGCTAACAAGACTGCGTCCTCACCTGAGGGTGGCTGTGCTCTTTCAAAGGTGTGTTAACACAGATGCTCAAGAACAAGGGCGCGGCTTGAGGCAAAGACAGACCTTCAGCGAGAAGGTTACAGGCCCCGGGGGGGCGGCCCACCATGACCTGCCCAGTTAGGGATTTATGATCATACCACCTGGCAGGTCATGTTCCATAGAACCCCCCCCCCTTTCTTTTTTTGTCTCCATTCCCTGCATCTTTCTGTGTCTCAGCTCCCTGCTCCTTTCTCTTCCACTGGATTTGCTGTCCCCCCAGCCCAGCAGGGTCTCAGCTCAAGGTCCTGAATTTAGATCTGCTGTAAAGACCCTTTATCCAAATCAGGTCACATTCCCAGGCTCTGAGGGCAGCATGGGGCACAGGGCTGCTGGCCTGGCTAACCCCTATCTTCTTCTCTCACCGCACCCGTCCCCTGTCCCACCCTCAAGGCCTCCTAGGCCCGGCAAGCCCTTCTTTTTTTGTGTGTATCAATCTTTTTCCTTTGCAGTTTCTAGGTATTTTAAATTTTTTAAAAGATTCTATTCCTTTAGTTTTAGGGAGAAAGGAAGGGAGGGAGAAAGACAGGGAGAGAAACATCAATGTGTGGTTGCCTCTCTCGTGCCCTGAACTGGGGACCTGTCCTGCAATCCAGGCACATGCCCTGACCAGGAATCGAACCAGCAGCCTTTTGGTTTGCAGGCTGGTGCCCAATCCACTTAGCCACACCAGCCAGGACTCGGCAAGCCCTTCTGATAACAAGGATTGTATAATGCAGTGGTCTCCACTGAAGTGATTTCAGAGATAATATAACCTATCCAGTCACACAATTGAAGAAACCAGCATTACGTTCTTGCTGTGACACTGAGGAGAGCGGGGAGGTGAGCAGGTCACAACAATGTGATGTGCGTGAGCCTGTAACGGTGGGCTGGGCCTGGACCCAGGGTTCATGGACGTGGGAGGCGGGCAAGCAGGCGAGAGGCATGCCTAGCCATGGACGCAGAGAGCGCTGTGCAGTCGGCAGGGCTCCCAGCCAGAGCGCAGGCTCAGCAAGTGGAATGGGGGTGCAGGCTCAGGAACAGAAGCAGCTCTTCCCTTTGGGGAGGCTGTGACTTTGGGGGTCATTGGGTTCTTCTTCAGTGCCAGCAGTGCCCAAGAGCCCCCCCCCTGCCCACCCTGTAAGGGCCCCATCGGGGGGCACCACTGCGCTGCTGAGAGCTGTCACGCAGCCCAGGGCCTGCAGGCTCACGTGTGGCGCCCTGGAGGCAGGAGCGGATGACGCCACCCTGGGCTCAGCCAAGCCAGGTCCCAGCCCTGGCTTCTCATGTGGTCTGGTGGCCCTGGGCAGATGGACCACAAAGTGGGGATGGGTCTCACCATGAGGCAAGACCCCAGCACGCCTGGTGCTCAAGGTGTGGGTTCTCCTGCCCTGGGGGCTTCCAGAGCCTTTGGAGTGGTAGCTGGGAGGGGCTGCCTGCCTCCTCACCTGAGCGTGGCTGGCTGTCTCCTGGGGACCTCTCTCTGGGCAGCGCCCTCCCTGGGAAGCCTGGCAGTGGGCGGCCCTTCCAGCTCAGGCTGCCTCTCGTGTCTGTGCGCCAGTGTGGGCGCCGCCCCAGGGCCGCGCTGGGGCTCAGTCAGCCCTGAGCCCACAGGACTCGGTGCAGGGCGTCCGCCCAGGGCCTGTCTGGGAAATGAGCTGCCGGTTTGTGTAGAAAAGGCCCTTTACCAGATTTTCTGTGGAGAGAAAACGTGTCTTAAACTTCTGACCGTGTAAAATCTTTATCTCAGAGTTCCATAGAAAATACAGGCTAGTAAAGGCTGATTAGGGTCTCATAATTTTTAAACTGAGGTTTTATTTGAAATGGATGCTGTTATTAAGCATCTCCCTTAAAAACTAGACCATGTGCTCATGGGTGGACTGCACAGACGTTAGTGAGCACCCCACTGTGCACCTGCCCTGGGTGGAAGGTCGGGGTCCTGGACGGGAGATGGACAGGGGGTTCGAGAGCAGGGTGGGCTGCACAGCAGGTTGTCCCGAGCGCTGAGGAGGCCGTTGTCTCCGAGCCTGGGGAAGCCGCCTGGAAGGGTGTTGCTGGAGCAGGAACGGCTAGCACAAAGCCTCTGAGCAGGGCCGCACTCGGCCTGTGAGAGGAGCCATGAGACCCTGCGGGGCTGGAGTGGGGAGAGGAGGGAGGAGGTAAGAGAGTGGGGGGGCCGGGCCATCAAGGCCTCAGGGCTGCGTGAATCCTGGCTTCCCCTGTGCGCTGATGGGGAGCCACCTGAGGGCTGTGAGTGGGGAGGAGCCTGTCCCTCGGGCTGGTGGTGGCAGCGGGAGGAGGTTGTGAGCCTGCAGGGGACAGGGGCCTGGCGGTGGTGAGGCGTGGGGAAGCCAGACCCGCCCGGGGGAGGGCCCTGTGCCCGGGTGCGGCTGCAGTGTTGGGCACTTGGAAATGTGGGGGGGGGGGGGGTGCTTGCATTTCGGGGTTGTCACCAAAACCAGAGGGTGCAGCTGCAGGCAGTGGGCAGGATGCTGAATGTGCAGGAATTGAGGACAGTCCAGCCACAGGGACAGGTCCCCAGAGCACGCCAGGATGTTCATGGGGGACAGCACAGGGCGGGGCGTGCCCCGTCCCCGTGGGGCAGGCTTTTCTCTGTTGCTCACTGGCTGGCGGGCTCTGTTCTCTGTGGGCTCCCGCTGTGACTATACCAGAGCTTTCGGAGCGGCCCCGTCACTCGCCTGACCTGCTGTCCTCGGAAGGTGAAGTTCCGGAGAGCAGGCGGTCCTGTCCGCCCTTCCTCTCTGTGCCTGCGACAGGGCCCTGCACGGGGCAGGGTGCGCAGGTGTCGGGAACCCTGCAGCGAGCGAGGAAACTGCAGGAACCTCCCTGGTGACCAAGGTCCCTGGACAGGGCCTGACAGCCAGTCCTCTGGGCAGACTTGGCTATTTGATGAGGAGCAAATGAAAGATGGTTTTCAGAACCAAAAAAGTAAGATGAAAGCTACAGCCTGGCCTCACGGGTCCAGGACAGGGCAGTGACAGGGAGACCTTGTGCTCGGTGCTCCTGCCCCCGCAGCCTCCGCTCACCAGTCCAGGTTCTTTCAGCCACACAAACGGGCAGAAAGGCACCCCGACGGCTGAGTTTGGGGCGCTCCCACCAGCCACATCTGGAACTGAGATCACAACAGAAGAATATTGTAACCCAGTGGGTAAAAGAAGAGCCAGTCGCGCTGATACTATTGAATTGCGAGCTGGAAGGCAGGCCCCTCCTCACAGTATGAGGTCGGCTGATCAGTGTAGAAGGGCGGGTGAGGGTCACCGCTTGGCGACCGTCCTGAGAACCGCTTCAGGCTGCAAAGGCAACAGACACCAAATTCGTGGGTGAACTTGGAGGAGCAACTGGGTGTCTACCTAGTGTCAAGTGTCTGTGCATGAGATGGAAACCTGCAGCCGGGGAGCCAGGCAGGCGCCCCTCCCTCGCGTCAGCCCCCTTCACTGTTACTGTAGCCGGTGCCCTCTGCCCGCCCCCACCGCCCCCCAGTGCATAGACTGACGCGCTTGTCCTCGAGCTTTGCAGTGGCCCTGGTTGTGCAGTCCCCTCACTGAGGAACAAGAACCTTCTTTTCCCTGAGCACAGACCCAGGAGGTCTCCTCCCCGGACATAACAGTCTTTTCCATCTCAGGCTGTAGCAAGGTGCTGCTGAAGCCCCGGACGTCGGAGGAGGTGTCCCACATCCTCAGGTGAGACGCCCACCTTGCCTCCCTCTGGTCGGCAAACGGCTTCCTCGGAAAGACACACAGATGCAGACCCCAGGGAAATGCACCTTTCCCTGAAATACATGTTCCCTGATTTTTTTATATTGATGAACTATCATGTTTATTATGGAGAAATTGGAAAACATAGAAAACCATAAAGAAGAAAATGCAAAAGTAGCCACTACTTTCTCCTCAAAGGTAACGATGGATGGCCTTTGGTTTGCTAGCTCGTGTCTTTGCTGTGGGTGACTTTACGGTTATCACATTGTAAGATGTTATAGTTTTTTTTTCCCTATTTGGCAAATCTCTTTTTGTTTATTGGTGCAAATTATTCTTCTTTCTGTGCCATTTAAAAAAAATATTTTATTTATTTTTAGAGAGAGGGGGAAGGAGGAAGAAAGAGAGGGAGAGGTAACATCAACTGGTTGCCTCTCATACACCCCCACTGGGGACCTGGCCTGCAACCCAGGCCTGTGCCCTGACTGGGAATCGAACCTGCAACCATTTGGTTCATTGGCCGGTGTTCAATCCACTGAGCCACACAGGCCAGGGCTTCTGTTCCATTTTGACCCGTGAAAGGTGCCCAGCCCACAAGTGCCCTACAATTTCCAGCCCCCCCCCCCCAAAGTTACAAGACCATACCGAAGTTTCACGTGATTATACAGCATGCTTCCACGGGCATCTGCTCTCAGAGGCCATCGCTGGAGGCTGGCACCTCGAAGGGCGGGTTATCTTGATGCACATGGCACACTGCCTCCCAGGGGTGGGCACGCCCGTGTCTCCAAATCCTTACCCTTTGGGGCCCTCGACTGATCACCATCGCTGCCCTGGTAGCCAGGCATTGGCCTAGGCTGTGTCTCGAGGGACGTGGCGAGGGCCTGGGAAGAGCGCCTGACACCCCTCCTGTGCTTGTCCCAGGTACTGTCACAAGAGGAACCTGGCTGTGACCCCGCAGGGGGGCAACACGGGCCTGGTGGGGGGCAGCATCCCTATCTTTGATGAGATCATCCTGTCTACCACCCTCATGAACCAGGTCATCAGCTTCCACGATGTGTCTGGTGAGCCTGGCTGCCTGTAGGTGCCGCCCTCGCCAGCTGCTGGGCCCGGCCAAGGACCCGGGCCTGGGATGTCCTCACAGGGGTGCTACTTAGTTGGTCACTTAGTGGCTTATCCTGTGGGCTTGAGGTGAAGGGGGCGGGGTGCCACTGTGGCCCCTGTGGACGCTGATGCTTTCTGGCCACGGCCCCCTTGGATGTGTGAGGGCTTCCTGCTCAGGGTGCACAGCATCATAGTGCTGGGTCTTCTGTGTGGTGGGAGCACCGGGCCCATGGGGTGTCGGTCAGAATGCCTGGCCTTCACCAACATGACTCAGAACACTAAAAACATCCCCAGACTTGTCACATGTGTCCTGGGGAGGCCACTGCCAGGTGGGGGCCACTGCTTCACAGCAGCCCTCTCTCCTGCTCCCTTCCGTAAGCACGCACGTACATGCGTTTGTGCACATGTGTCTGTTTCTTCTCAGTTTTGCCTTCCAGGTGCTTCGTCTCACGGACTCACAGAGGTGGCCTTGGGGAGGGGTGGGGCACACACTCCTTTTCTGGGTTTTTGGTCGGGTCCAAGGTGGCTGCTCTGCTTGCTCGACAGGGACCCTGGTGTGCCAGGCGGGGTGCATCCTGGAGGAGCTGAGCCGGTACGTGGAGGAGCGGGGCTTCATTGTGCCGCTGGATTTGGGAGCGAAGGGCAGCTGCCACATTGGGGGGAACCTGGCGACCAACGCCGGTGGCCTGCGGTTGCTGAGATACGGCTCGCTGCGTGGGACCGTGCTGGGCCTGGAAGCGGTGAGCCGGGAGCCACTGCTGAGCGTCCAGCTGCGGCCTGGCTTCCCGGGACACCACACCCGGCCCGTGTCCTGCCCGTCTCGGGGCAGGGCTGCTTCGCCGTCTCCCAGTCCTCAAGGTGCTCACGAGGCCTCTGAGGGGGCACGTCGGCCTGGGCTGTCGGGCCTGCCCTGTGCCCTGGGGTAGGTGCGTCCCTCTTGTGTGGACACTGGGGTGCTTCCAGCGCTGCCCTCGGTCCCAGGCGGCACAGATGATTGGACTCCCACTGGGGGAGGAGAAGTCCTTCCTTCAGCCTGATTGGGTGACTCCCAGCCCCACCTTGGGGCTCCTGCTTTCCTGGCCAGTGGGCTGGTGCATAAAATGCCCTGTTTCTTTTCTCTCGCCAGGTGCTTGCCGATGGCACCATCCTGAACTGCCTGACCTCCCTACGGAAGGACAACACAGGCTACGACCTGAAGCAGCTCTTCATCGGGTCGGAGGGCACCCTGGGGGTCATTACCGCTGCGTCCATCCTGTGTCCGCCCAAGCCCAGGGCCGTGAACGTGGCCTTCCTTGGTAGGTGTGGCTCCAGCAGTCGGTCCTCCAGGCTGCCCTGCCACAGCGAGGGGGTGGGGAAGAGGGAGGGGACGGATGAGCCCCCACAGGATGGCCTTTTTCTCCAGGCTTCTTGCTCATTCCAAAGGGATCCAGGTCCTGGCCTTGGTGGTCAGGCAGGTCTGCGTGAAGCCTACGGGGCACCTCATCTCACCCACTTGGTTGTTTAAGGAGTGTTTGCCCACGGTTCTGTGGGAAGTGGTGTCATTTGGCATAAGGGCAAGGACACGGGTCTTCATATGAGGGGTGATCAGACAGACGCCCCCCTTGCGCCTCGGTCTTCTGGAGGCTCCCGTGGGCCGACTCTCAGTGCAGCCAGCCAGTCCCGCCAGTGTCTTCCTGCTGGGACAGTCGGGGTTGCGGGGACGTGAGCTGTTTCTTCCCCTCCCGACCTGCCTGTTCTTGTCAATCTTGATCCTTTTTTGTCTTAACCTCCTGGGTCATAATTACTATTGTTTGACAAACGTCCATTTTCCTTCCTCCTCATTCGTTCTTCGTTAGGCTTCTGCTCGTCTCCTTGCAGACGTGTCCCGAGCTTCCTGCGGGGCGGGTCCACGGGGCTGAGCTCTCACCCTCCGTTTGCCTGAAGGGCCGCGATTCACACTCATTCCCGAGAGGCCCCCGCTGGGCACGCAGGTTCCACCTGCTGGAGATGCTACCCTTGGGCAGCCCCATGGCTGCTCTGGAGGGTCCGTCTCTTTTTTTGGACCCGTTACAGATGGTTTCCTCGCCTTGGGTCCTGTGTGCTTCTCAGTCCGTTCCCCTGGGTCCCCAGCCGGTGTCTCGTCAGCTGCAGCGTTGCCCGTTTCCTCGCCTGGCCCGCGGCTAAGCGGGCGGCGGGGTCCCTCTTCCCTCCCGCCTGTCAGCCGCTCCCTCCCTTCCGTCCCTTTCGCTGTCTGTGCGGCTTCCTGTCTGCCCAGTCACCGACGCTCCCTCCCCCGGGCGGCCGAGCCCCTCTGTGCAGCTCTGGCTGCAGGGCCGCATGCTCCTCGGACATGCACGGCGGGCTCCCTCAGGCCTCTGCTGTCCTGGGCTCTTCTGTCCGGGACACGCTTCCCGACGTCTCTGTGACCTCTGATCCCTGACCCCTCCCCACCACTGGGTGTCTCGGACCTTCCCATCTTCAGCAACCCACCTGGGCCCTCCTGCCTCTGGCCGCTGGGCAGTCAGCTCCCCCTGCCCTGGGCCCCCGTATTCATCCCCGAGTCCCGCGATGTGCTTGCTGGCTGCTCAGTGGTGCTTCCCTCGGTGGTGCTTCTGCCACTGCGCGGTCGCCTCGCTCGCCCACGGGGTGTCTAGCTGGCAGGCTGCTTCACCGGGGCCCTGGGTCGCCCTGGCATGTGCCTGAGACGCTGTGCGCTGTGCCCTGTGCAGGTTGCCCGGGCTTTGGCGAGGTTCTGCAGACGTTCAGCACCTGCAAGGGACTGCTGGGAGAGATCCTGTCGGCGTTTGAGTTCATGGATGCCGAGTGTATGCGGCTGGTCGGGCAGCACCTCCTCCTCGCCAGCCCAGTGCGAGGTACTGACCCCGCCCGCCCGCCACCCTGTTTATGCCACCCGCCGCACCGGTGGCCCGGGCCAGCAGGCCTTCGCCCTGTGCACGGGGGAGGTGGGAAGGAGGACGGAACCCCTTCTGGAGGCCTGCTGTCCCATGACCCGCTCACCCTCGGACCTCAGCGAGCGTGTAGGGAGTGCAGCGCCCCCTTCCGGGCCCTGCGGTGCTGACTCAGGCAGGGTCTCAGATGGCAGTTTGCATTAGGAGCCTGGAGGTTAAAGGTGCCCAGCGGGAGGTCTTGGTGCTTCACTTCTGAGATCTCCCTGGAGAAAGAGTCATTGTCTGAGCTGCCCCAGCAGAACCCCACAGACTGGGCGACTATAAACAAAATTAGTTTATTCATGACGGTTCTGGAGGCTGGAAGTCCAAGGTCAAGGTTGGTTTGTGGTGAGCCCTGCTCCCTGGCGTGCTGATAGCCACCTTCTCACGGAGTCTTCTCTGTGTCCCCTCCGCTGCCACCTCCCATACGAGGGCATCAGCCCCCCCTGCCCCCCACCCCCAGATCGGGATCGGGGCCCCACCGTCTGACCTCACTTAACCTGCCACACTTCCTTAAAGGCCTGCTCTGCAAATGGTCACATTGGAGGTGGGTTAGGGCGTCACCGTGGGGACTTGGGGGGAGGGGAAGGACACACTACAGCCTCTAACAATCATAAGTATGGAAAGATCTAAGTTTTAAATGAGATGCTACTTTTACTGTAAAATGGGAAACAACGTGAATGTCCAGTGGTAGATGGCAGTCCCTGGGCACATGGCAGGTCTCCTGGGGGTTGGTTAGAGTGGCCGCCTGCAGTCTGCCGCTCCCCTGGCCCACCCACGGTGTCTCTGGGCTGTTCCTGTGTTTGCAGTGAGTGTGGTCGGTCACAGTGAAAGGCCCGTCTAAACCTCAGCAGGGAGCCCTGCTCGGCGGGCTGCCTGGGTCCCGCGGGCACCACAACGGCTGTCAGACACGCTTCAGCCGCACTGACCCAGAGCCCTCCCAACCTGGCTTGGCCGCCCCTGTCCCTGCCACTCTCTGTCCTCCAGAAAGTCCGTTCTACGTCCTGGTCGAGACCTCAGGCTCCAGAGCGGAGCATGACGCCGAGAAGCTGAGCAGCTTCCTGGAACAGGCGCTGGGCTCCGGCCTGGTGACTGACGGGGCCCTGGCCACTGACCAGAGGAAGGTCAAAGTGAGTGTGGTGCCCTCGGCCTCTGGGCTGTGTGGGAAGCCTCCTGTCCTGCTGCTTGTGGGCGTGGCTGGACGTGAGCAGCCGTCCCGGCTTCGGTGGGAGAACACCTTTGGAAATGCCCTGCTGGTGTCCAGGTCGCGTGGGCAGCGTTTCACAGAGGCAGAGAGAGCTGTGTGGCTGTGGGAGCCTAGGGGGGCTGTGGGGGGCTGTGGGAGCCAGTGCGACACTGAGCCCGTCGTGGGTGAGACAGCTTCCCAAGGACAACTTGGCACCAAGAACCACAGGGAGTCTCAGGCCAAGGAAGGAGAGGTTCCTGGGCCAGGGGAGCGGTCGTCACTGGGAGCAGGGGGGGCCGGAGGAGGCTGAGACAGGAGCGCAGTCACCATCACGGGGCCTTCGTCCCATTTCCCCCGTGGTCCCCCCTGCAGTGTGGGGGTGGGAGCAGGACAGTGGGGTCTCACTGCCTCTCAGTGGTCGGTTACTGACTATTTCTTTGCTTGATTATTAAACCCCTTTCTCTACAATTACTGGTGCTTTTAGTTAGATATTACATGTAAGGAGTTACCACAATGCTGTGGCCAGGCCCACCTTAGCCGCCACTCAGCCCATGAGCGTCCCCACCTCCCTCGCCCCTCCCCCGCCGAGGCAGAGCCCGAGCTGGGGGGGACACCATGTGCTATGCCACAGGCGTCTGCAGGTCACAGCAGCCTGGGTGGGGGCAGGAATGCGCTGATCCTGGCTCCACAGCCCTGTCCTCAGCAGGTGGTGCCCAGAGGCCCAGTAATGTAGGGGGCGGGGCAGGAAGATGGGGGTCCGGCTTCTCTCCCAGATGGGCAGGAATGGGGGAGCATCCAGACAGGAGGTGGGCAGGGGTAGCGTCCCCAAGGGGCACTGAGCTAAAGCAGGATGGAGGGAGTGCCCCAGGAGGCCTGAGCTGGTGGGACAGGAAGAGGTGGCAGGGGCTGGGCCAGTAGGTAGTGGTCGGGGTGCTGCGTGACCCCTGGGGCTGTGAAAGTCAATGTGGGAATCAGGGAACTCCGTTATTTTTAGGGATACTCATGACACTGTGCTTACGTTAAAAACAAAAGGAGCGTCCTTACCTTGCAGAGGTTTCACCGTGACATTTCCTGGGATGGTGGGGTACGTGAGGCGGGAGGGGGGATGAGACCCAGGGGGGACCGTGGGGCCCAATGATGGCACAGCACACTATTCTGCTCCCTCACAAGGGCTTCAAATGTCCGCAGTGACAGGTTAACCGGAACAAGTAAACCCCAGCTGGGTTTGTGTGCCAGAACCCCCAGCCCCATCCGCAGGCCCCTCACCCCACACTGTCAGTGCTCCAGCCACCAGTGCCCCTGTTACCCCCCCCCCCCCCCCGCCGTGTCCTGCAGGATATGCCCCAGTGTCCTCAGTCACTGCCAGCCCTCTTCCAGCAGGAGGCCCTTGGTGCCTCTGTCTCGGACACTCGGCACTGTCTTGGGGCTGCGCCAAGTACGGACTCTCGGATGGGAGCCCGTGCCCACCACGACACAGCAGTGTCACCCCCAAAGCCACCGCCATCCTAATGCCTGTCGCCAGCGGGTGCTAACCTGGCATGTGTCCTCCCATCCACCCAGGCGCTGTGGGCCCTGCGGGAGAGGATCACAGAGGCGCTGAGCCGGGATGGCTACGTGTACAAGTATGACATCTCTCTGCCTGTGGACAGGCTCTACGACCTCGTGGTGGACCTGCGTGCCCGCCTTGGCCCACGGGCCAAGCACGTGGTGGGCTACGGCCACCTGGGTGAGCAGAGCTGGCAGGGACGGGGAACCGCGGCCACACTCTCAACAGTGGTGGGGAAAGCCAGGGGTCAAGGGACTCCTAACCGTTTCCCTGGGTGTCCTGGGTATGTTGGGGAAGAGCCATTGGGCGTGGGGAGCCCTGAAGGTGTGGTAGGGAACGGGCCCTGAACCCGGGGACAGAAGCTGCCACGCAGTCACAGTGGCCCTGGGTGCCTGTGTCATCGTAAACGGAGCTGGGCTTCCTGTGGACCTCAGCAGGCAGGCAGAGCGTCCCTGTGTGCGGTGCTGGTAGCCCACTTGCTGGGCCCCTGTCTCCGGGCCTTTCTGCCGCTGGCCTCACTCAGCCCTGGCTCAGCCCCCTGTCCCCCAAGGTGGCCAAGCCCGAGCCCTGGGGGTGGGGGGCTGGTGCCTGAGAGCGCCCACCTCCGTGCAGTCCCACCATCGTGATGGGCGTGCGTTAGCTCTCAGTTCTAAGTATTTTCTCATCTCCATTGTCATTTCTTTGACCCTTGTGTTACGCAGGAATGTGTTCTTTTAATTTGCAAACACATGGGAGTTTTCTAGCTCTTTTAATTGTTGACTTGCTCTTCATTGAGCTGGGACTGGAAAACGGCCCCATTCGGAGAGCAGTCAGCACGTGGGCCTGGTGTGGTCCAACCCCATCACAGTGGGGGCTCCCCCATGTGTCTGTGGGTGGCACCTGGGTGTGGACTCTTGACGTGAGACTGGTGACAGCCGTCAGTGTGGTTAGACCTCAGGGCTGTGAGTCAGGAGCCCTCAGATGGGGCCTGGGTGGGGGTGGGGGCCGTGCAGGGGCGCGCGGGGCGGGGAGAATGGAAAGGGAAGCGAGCGAGAGCCCAGGGCTGCAGCCCCCAGAAGCAGCTGCTCCCGTGACTGCAGGTCCGTGGCCAGCGGCTGGAAGGGCGGGGACCAGACAGAGGGCTGTGAGGACAGGAGCAGCTCTTGAGGGCCCTGCCCAGCCTGACCCAGTCCCTGTCCCTCCAGGGGACGGCAACCTGCACCTCAACGTGACGGCAGAGGCCTTCAGCACGTCGCTGCTGGGCGACCTGGAGCCCTACGTGTACGCGTGGACGGCAGGCCAGCGCGGCAGTGTCAGCGCTGAGCACGGTGTCGGCTTCAGGAAGCGGGGCGCCCTCGGCTACAGCAAGCCGCCCGAGGCCCTGCGGCTGATGCGGCAGCTCAAGGCCCTCCTGGACCCCAAGGGCATCCTGAACCCCTACAAGATGCTGCCTTCCCAGGCCTGAAGGGGCCTTGTGGTCAGCAGGAGTGGCCCTGGCCCAGTCCTGGTTTTTCCCGTCGGGGTAGGCTCACAGGGCTGGTGGGGGCCCGGGTCTCTGTCCTGTGGAGCCACCTGGTTGGAGGGGCCCGTGAGCAGAGAGGACAGAGTCGCCCCTGCTGCCCTGGCTGCTCTGCCCGGCCTCTAGGGGGACGTTCCCTGTCCTTTTGCAGGTGGCGAGCGGGGCGTCCTGCGGGCGCTCAGGAATAGACCAGGTGGCATCTGCCTTGCTGGTGGTCACCTGGGAGGGGTATGGTGGTTCTGCACCCCTGTCCCCCGCCCCCCGGCAGGGTGAGCCCCACGCCCGGGCAGCAGTGACGAACTCATGAACAGCCCAGAAGACAGGCTCCAACCGTCAGAGCCCCAGTGACGGGGAGTGGGTGGGGGTGGGGCCCTGGAGTGATGGTCTCCCCTGGCAGCCGTCAGAGCCCAGTTTTGTTTCTCACACTTGGCGGTTTGCTGTGATAAGTCCATGCAGATCAGGCACATGCCCCAGCGAAGCCCCCACAGGCACACACACGTGCTCACTGCACATGGCCCTCTGTGTTCCTGTTGTCCTGTGTCTCTAGGGCAGCTGCTGGGGCTCCTGAGACTGGGAGGTGGGACACACATTCTCTTTCTGGCTGTTGTGAACTCCCTGTAAAAACAACTAATCTCTTACTAGGAAAACCTCGTAAAAGCCCACCGTGAAGTGGCCATGTGCTGCCATGTTCCCTCAGCACCCGAGCATTGGGGCTGCCAGGGTGACTGGGCTGGGCTGCCTTGGGGGGTGGCCGTGCCCCCCAGACCCTGTCCTGTCCCCACTGTGTGACTTGGAGCCCTCTCTTGGGCTTTTCCAAAGTTGTCAGAAGCGGGTCATTTCATGTTTGTAATGACTTTCAATAACTTGTATGATGAAGCAAGTTTATTATGGAGAATTAAAATAACATGAAATATTAAAAGGCTAAGAATTTTGAGGCGTTTTCTGCTAGAATAGCAGCAGTGCTCCGAGGAGGTGGCCCCAGGATTGGGGTTCTGGGAGCAAGTGTTGGAGGAACCTCTATTTCTCTGGGTCCAAGTGGTCCCGAAAAGGTAAAAATGTGAAGTGCCCTGCGGTTTACTCCTGGGTTCGCCCCATAGAATCCACCTGTGCACACACATATACATGCAGAGACATGCAGTGCACACAGGCAGTACATGGGCACACTGCATACATAGGCACAATACACACAGGTGCACTATACATACATAGGCTACACATGCATGCATAGAGGCACATTACACATGGACTACATATATGTACACAGGCACACTGCCCACAGGCTACACGAGTCACTACACACTGCATATACACAAGGCACATGTGTAGTACGCGTGGACTAATGTATACCACACATGGACTGAATATGCATACATATGCACACTGCACAGACTACACGTGAGTCACTACACTGCATATATACACATAGGCACATGCACACTGCTCATGGACTAATACAGGCACAGGCATACTACGCATTGACTACATGTGTGCACAGGCACTATACATGGACTACATGCATACACATAGATGAGGCACACTACATGCATATACACATGTGGGCACAGGCACACATGCAGGTTTCTTCCCAGGACACACTCAAAGCACTGTCTGCATGTGCTGTCAGCTGCTGGCCAGGCTGGGGCTGGCCTCTTAGAAGAAAAGGCGGTGACGTGTCTGAGACGCTCAGAGGGACGGTGAGGACAGTAGAAGGGGCAGCCACCTGCTCTGGGGCGCAGACGCTGGCTCGAGGAAGCCATCCCGCACAGACCCCTCCTGTGTGTCGAGACCAGCTGGGCTCGTTTGGGAGGGCGCCTGGCGGTCAGGGCAGGAAGTTGTTATTTTGTGTATTTTTTGGCTGCCTTGCACTTTCTTCTGCCAAGGCCACGTACACTTTTTTAAAAACCAGGACAAACCAGGCGACAAGTTGATTCAGGGATCCGGTTGGGGGAGCCGGCTGCCTCTGGGCTGGTGGCAAGGCCTAAGGGAGGTGCCTTCATGGTCCCCTCGCCCCGTTACCCGTTATCTAGGGAGTCCTGTCTGAGAGCCCCTGCTCCCTGCTTGGCCCCATTCCACCCACCTGGTCAGGGTCCTGGGCTGGGAACCGGCCACACCCTGGCGGAGGTGTGTGTCCTCCTGGGGGTGTCCTGGCCCAGCAGCGGGGGCCTCATGACATCAGTGCCTGCCTTCCTGGGCCGAGTGGCTGACCTCCTCTCTGTCCCAAATCTGTCTCCTCTCCCTCCTGCTCTCTGTCAGGACTTAAAACGAGGGCCCCTCCTCCTCACTGGGTGCCAGGGACCCCTCCCTGTGGCACAGTGATGGTGGGGCTGCTGCTGCGGCCCCCTGGGTCCTCCTGCCCCACTGGCGGCTGCCCCCCCCCAGCCCTGCTGGGTGCCATGGGTAGCCCCAGGGCGACCACAGCACAGGACAGACCCTGTGGCGCCTGACACTCAGCCTGGCAGCTGGCCTCTGTCTGTCCTCTGTGCTTCCGAGGTGGGCAGATGGCTCCTGGCTCTTTGCATCTGACCCCTTGGAAGCCAGGTCTGAGGCCCCGTTTTCCCAGCTGCTGCTGGGTTTCAGGTGGCCGTGGGACGCAGGCACGGGCCGGGCATTTCCTGCCAGTGTGACCTGAGCGGGTGGGGGCCTCTGGGAGCTTACAGCTGGGGAGGGGAGGGGTTCGAGATCTGCTTTCCCTGCTCTCCGGACATTTACCCGACACAGGGGGGCTGGGAGTCTCTTAGACCCCCGTCCCCCTGCGTTGCTTCTGTGCTCAGAGTCAGTGAAACATAACCTGGCCAGGCAAAGCAGACGCCACACGGAACGAGCGGCAAACCAGGTTCATGATCATGAAGTGTGTGCCCCGAGGACGAGGAGAGCTTGGTTTCCACGCACCCAGAAAGCCCCATGGGAACCAGCAGAATCACCTGACTATGCAGCTGTGTGGACAACACCGCAGACCCCCTGGGCCCAGGCTGCACGCCCTCGTACCCACGGGGATGCACTGCGCGGCCCGGGGCCCGCAACGCCGTGGAGCGTCCGGCAAAGCAAAGCGCAGCGGCTTCCACAGCCGTCCGGTGCCCCACACAGAGCGTCACGTGAAGACAGGAGCCAGCAGCCGGGAACGTCAGCAGAGCAAAACCTGCCTCCCTGTCCCTGAGCCCTGAACCCCAAGGCCCGCGCCATGCACCCTGAACCCCCGGACCTGCGTCTGGACCCCGAGCCTTTGGGAATAGGGACAAGTTCCCCGGAAGCCGCCGCCGCCGCCAGGTGGGGAGAGGTGGCTATTGTGTTTGGATGAGGAAAAGCTTATGATTTTTGCTTTAAAGTCTCTGGACTGTGCAATGTGAGAGGAGGTTACATAAGAGGGGCCCCGGGGGTGAGGGAGGGGAAGGGCGGTCTCAGCCCCTGGGGCAGGTGGGGGACGTGCGGGGGACGTGGCTGGGCGATGGGCAGCCCCACCCAGGCCTGCAGGGAGCAGTCAGCCCCTGGGAACAGCAGGCTTCCTGTAAGCCCGGGACTGGGGATGTCCCGCGATTGTGGACCCAGAGGGCTCAGAGGAAGAGTCTGGGGATTGTGTGGCCCGTGGGGCTCCTGAGAACAGCCCCCAGGATGCTGCGCTGTGGAGGAGGGGAGATGACAGGTCACTGCCATGTGCAGCCCCTTGACCTTGACCCCACCTCCCCTCCTCCCTGCTCCCAGCTTCTTCCTGCACAGGCCGGCCCCGCAGGCCACGCCTGCTCCCGGGTGGCGAGGAGGTGCGCTGGCCGCACCCGCAGGTGGCCTCGCCCTCATGGGGTCCCTGGGGTGAACCCCGTGCGGGTGTCTCGCCTCTCACTGTGGGGACGAGTCAGTCGCTGTGAAGTTTCTGGAGTGGCTCCTGGTGCAGGGCTCCTTGAGGGAGGGGCTTCCCTGTGGGCCTTGCGGGCCCCGGTCCCGACGTGAGCAGGTGCGTGCTCTGCCGGACGTGGTCTGGGAAGGCAGGTGATGTGTCCTGGCTTCTGGGAGGAGTCTGCAGCCGCCGCAGGCCTCAGGACAGCGCGCTGAGGGCACTGGTGGGTTCGTGGGGCCCACTCGCTTTCCAGCTCGCGGGCTCTGAGGCCTCCAGGGGGCTGGGCTCTGGCCCTGCTCCTGACTCAGGCCATGGTCCGGGCTCGCTCCCCCGGCAGACAGGGGGAGCTCCTGAGTCTGCGGATGGGGGCCCCTCCTACCCGTGTGCCCTGCTGTCGCTGACCTCTGCGCCCCACCTCCCTTCCCTGTCCCACCCGCCCTCCCTGCTCGGGGGGCTCAGGGGAGCAGAGCCTGGAAAGGAGGCCTCCCCTCCCGCCCCAGAGGCACCGAGGGCTGAAGGGAGGCTGATCTGGTGGAGGCAGCAAGGCCCTCACAGGAGGCAGACGGCAGAGTGGGCTTGGAGGTGACCCTGCGCCCTCTGACCTCACTCTGCCGGCAGGGGGACCGCCTCTCGTGGCTCCTCTGTGCTCCATCTATGCTTGGGCCCTGGTTTCACGGGGGCTCCAACTGAGACCCACAGGTCAGAGAGGGCCCCTCCCTCCTTCTGCAGGTCCCCTGGCAGCTGACCTCAGAAATCCACGTTCTGGGCCTTGTCCCATGTGCTCCCCCAGCCCCGGTCTCAGCTCGTGGCAGCGAAGGGCCCTGGGCCTCCACCTCGGCACACTCTTCCTGCCCGGATCCCAGGAGCTGGGACCCAACTGGAGTGACGTGTCCCTGGGCCCCGTCACTTGCAAGGGACCTGAGTGGTGACGCCACTCGAGGTGTGGGCGGCTGGATGGAAACAGCGCGTTCCCTTTAAAGGTGGAGCAAGGCGGCCCCTGACCTTCACAGAGGCGGGGGTGCAGGGAGCGTCTGGTGGAGAGCTGCCTGGCTCATGTCTGCACCGCGGCCTGGGGGCAGGCGGGGGCCAGCAGGGGCAACGACCTCCCACCACACTCAGATGCTCTGGACGAGCGGGAGGGGCTGTGTGCAGTCCAAGGGTCTCAGAGGCCAGGGACGCCGCCAAGTGCCTCCCTGAGCCCGCGCCCCTCGGCCCCAGTGGTGGGTGCATCTGTCCAGACCCCTCCTCTGCACGATGCCCGGGCCCAGGGCTGCTCCGCAGGCGGGTGTCAGCGGGCCTCCTGCCTAGTGTGGCCATCCGCCCCGGTTGCAAGCTCACCCCTCCTCCTGCCCCCCACAGGGCAGAGGAAACGGAGACATGTGCCCCATGTGGGGCCTGCACAGGAAGTTCCCTGCCCTCTCACAGAGCCCAGCAGCCTCTGCAGGGGAGTCCAGGTCCCAGGCCACCCGAGGACCCCCCATCCTCCCTCTTCTCCCCGGCCCCCTCCCCGGCCTTGGAGGGTCAGAGCAGGGACATTGATAGGTAAGAGCTGACTGGAGCCCCACAGCCTTGGGGTGGGAGGGATGGAGGTGGGGTTCAGGGTGTCTGAGTTGGGCTCTTGATGGGGGTAGAAGGATGGGGAGGGGCCGACGTGGTTCCTGGCTCTCCATTCCTCGGCACCCCATCCCAGCTCTGTGGAAGGGGGTCAGCAGGGAGAGCCTCAGGGGACGGCCCAGCCGCTGGGGCTTTGGAGGGAGTGAGCCAGGCCTCCTGGGCGCACAGCCTGGGGGGGGCGGGGAGATGGACCATCCAGGGCTGTGTTCCCCCTGATACAGACTGGGCAGCAGGTGGCTGCGCCCCAGCCCTGGTCACCATGGGGATGCCATTTGCTTGGGAGAAATAAGGGCAAAGTCCCCACCTCCATCCGTGGCACGCAGGTCCCCTCCCTGCCTGCGGATCGTCTGTCTGGGCTCCTCCCGCACAGACCAGCTGTGGGTGGTGCCCCTGTCACCCTCCGCCTGCTCCTCCCCCTACGTCCTGGGGCTCCTGGGCCGCACACCAGGGGCCACGGCTGCGGCCTCCACCCAGACCCGGCCCCGGGCCCGGCTCGCAGCTGCTTCTCTGGCCACACGCCCTGCCGCCACCGTCACCGCCTGCGCCCACACCTCAGGACGTGGGTCACCTTCAGGGCTGGCAGTTCTGAGGTTCCCCTGTCCCCTTGGGATGGGCCCTCGGACATTTCTCACAGGTGTCCACACAGCTGCCCCGTCTCCAGGATCCCCTCCCGAGTGTCCTGAGAACTCGGTCTGCTGCGACGCGGGCGCCGTCCACACCGGGGCGTTGGTTAGGGTCGGGGTTATGGAGAAACACAACGGAGTTGGGAGAAAGTAAACATTTGTCGCAACAACAAAATCTGAGTCCCAGCGGATGCCTGTGACGTCCCCACACGTGGCACTTAATGTCCCTCCCCCTACACAAGGGGCTTCTTTCTGTCTGTGAATGTGTGCGGAGTTGGGTGCCCACAGTCCGTTCGGCTGGCCGGTCAGTCGGTCAGAATGACTGCCTCTCCCCCCGCCCAGTGCCCGGCCTGTGCCCGGTGACTCAGAGAAACGGCATTTTGAGGCGTAACCATGGCGATTTCTCCCAGCTCATTTCCCTCGGTGCCTCCCCCCGGCTGATGCCTGCACCGGGCCAGATAAAGCAGCGGGAACCCTGCACCCTGCACGATGGGGCTCCTGTCTCGGGGAGGGGACAAGGGAGGTGGGCACCGGGGCTGAGACTGGACATTGGACGGAGACCTGGAGACAAAGGGGAAGACCACTCACAGACTGCCCAGGGCCTGGGGCCCCCCTCTCCCCGCCACTCGTCAGTGGCGTCCTCCCTGGGGCTACGGGCGGCCCGTGTCTCAGGCACCCTGTCTCCCCCTGAGGGCCATGTCTCTCACCAGGGCTGGAGCCGGGGGCTCAGGCAGTGGCTCAGACCCAGCAGCCTCTTGGGGTGGCCGCCGTTACTCAGTGGGCGTCTGAATGTTCCACAAGGATGTGACGCCCCAGCGAAGGGCTCCCTGTAGGGGAGTGGACGTGGCTTCAGCCTTTCCCTTGGCCTCTGGGAGGGGAGGGGCTGCAGCGCTGCCGAGTGAGGTGTGCACCTGCCCCCACCGCCACTGCCATCCTCCATGACAAGAGTGTGTCCTGGTGGCTGCTCAAGCCCAGGACGAACACGGGGCCACCGCTGCCCCACGGGGTGGACGCCTGCTGCTGAGCCCCGGGGCCACGGTTTGTCACGCAGCATCGGCGAGGGGCCTGCTGACTGATACACCAGCATCCAAACAGTTTCACTTTGCCAGCCTGCTGGTCAAAGTGGAACCCGCTTGGCGTCCGAGCCTCTCGGACTCCTGGCGGGTAGGTGCTGACCATACGCCACCTGTCTCTCCTGGCAGTATTCCTGTTTCTCTTTTCAACTCCTGCTCCCATTTTAGGGGTGAAACGCAGGGTGCTTGGCTCCAGCTCCCCTCCAAGGATGGAGGCAGGGCCCCCTGCTTCTCCCCACCCCCTTAGTCAACGGCTGCCCCAGAGCTCGGACTCCTTGCCCCCCAGCTGTGGCCACCGGAACTCCTGCCTCGTGCCGCAGCGTGTGTAGCAGAGAGACGCCATGGTGGAGGAGGCGGAGGTCCCAGCACTGGCGGGTGGCCTCTCGTGCCAGGCTCCACGAGGGTGTCTCCCCAAGCCTGGCCTCTTCCACGGTGCCTCTCTCCTGCCCTAGCCCCTCAGCTACCCCCTGCATTTCTACTTCACCCACTGCACCCGTCTCCGGCCAGGGCAGGGGGCCACCAACGGACTCAGACCAATCTGGGTGCTGAAAGGGGGCCAGGGGCAGGCAGCCTGCAGCTGCCGGGCAGCGGGGGGTGGGAGGGGCCGCCACGGGGCAGCCCGTGGGCTGCAGCCTGTTGTTTCTTTTCCGTGGACTTTACATGTGGCCAGGCACTGCACACATGGTCCCGTTTGTCTTTTAATCAGATTTGTTTATTTCCTGAAGAGAGAAATGAACTTTCATGCTGCAAAATCCCCTGATATTTTTGTTGCTTACCTATGATACCCTCATTGAAAGTTTTTTTTTCAACCCAAGATATAAGAAATAGTAAATTTCCTCCTCGTACAAAGCACACGTTTCAGAAAGAAAGGAGAGGCAGAAGAGCTTCTGGCCTTGGTCTCCAAGTTCCCTTACTCCTCCTCAGAGCTGTTGATTCTCCAGTTCCCACACAAATATTTGCACCTCCTGGGTTTGGATCCGGAGGCCTGGAGGCTCCCCACGGCTCAGTCCAAGCTCACTCTGCTCTGATTGACCCTGGGTTGGGCCCGTGAGCAGGTGTGGCCAGAGAGGCAGCCAAGAGGGTGCTGAGCTCTGTACCCAGCTCCATACCCAGCTCCACGCCCTGCTCCACACCCAGGGACCTTCTGGTTCTCTTTCGAAAACCCTTCCTTTAGGGGTGGGGGTGGGGGGCGTGGTCTCATACCTGATCTGGCAGGTGAGCGTCTTGGGGAGTAGAATTAATCAGCAAGGTGCCACATCCAGCCTGTGTCCTGGGGTGGGAGCCAGCAGGGAGCCTCGAACCCCCCCGCCCCGCAGTCTGTGGCCCAGCATGCCGCCCCTGGCGCAGAGGTAAGGTAGGCCGCTGGTTCTCAAGGGGAGACGAAGCACTTCTTTAACCCTTGGATATTCTGAGAAGCTGGCAGAAAGGAGCCGTTCTGTGCTTGTCCTTAAAAGGATGTCCCTGGGGTCTGGGGCTCTTTCCCACTAACACTTCCCTGAACTCACCCCCAGACCTGAGCCTCCCGGGGACAAGGGATCAGGGTCGAGGAGAAGATGAGGGTTTGGTGTCTGGGATGAAGGCCTGGGTGGGCAGCAGCTGGGGGCCTGAGGCCTCCTGGCCCGGATCTAGCTGTCACCTTCCGGGGGCCGGGCCCCTGTATTTGTAGTGACCCTCGGCCGCCTCCAGCGAGCTGCTTCTCACGCTGGCAGTTCCCTGCATCTGCCCTCCAGGGTGCTTGCCGGGGGTCCCGAGTGACTGGGAGGGAGCCCAGCTCTGAGCAACAGGTGGCTGTTCCCGTTCCAAACAGAGGAATTAGATTCTCCGACACACTGGGATCGGGAGGCAGGCAGGTGTGGTCTGGAAATGCTTCACATTTTCCTTCTCTGTCTCACCGCACATGTCTTTGGTAGATTCCAGTGTCTCTGGGTGCCCTCCCCACCACCTGTCCCCACCCCTCCCTGGGGGCCCTGGAGCCAGCAGAGGTGGGGGAGCGTCCCGGGTGCCACCCCCCCTCCCCCACTGTGAGGAGAAGACATGAAGGCTGGGGGTGGGGCTGCTCCTTCAGCAGGGGGCCCCACTGCCCATAGCAGGCCGGAGGCAGCATGGGAGCCCCAGGGCACAGGCTGCCTGATGGGGTGGGGGTTCTGTCAGGAGGCTGGGGGTCTCTCTGAGCATCCCAGGTCCTTGAAGGAGGGGGCTCCCGAATCACCATGCCACCAGAGGAAACCTCACCAACGTAACCATCTAGTTCTGATGAGAAGTCAGTTCAGCCAAGTGCTAAGTCTCATTTCAGGACGTGGCAATGCAGGTGGGCTTCCAGAGGGAGGCCGATCTTGCATAAACAAGCAACGGGGGATTTAATAAGGAGCATGCCTGTGAAATCAGAAGGGAAAGCACAGGCTGCTGGTTACAGCAAACGATAAACCAGCTTCCGAGTCTGTAAATAGAACTGCCAGTCAAGGGTACTTCCAGAAGGAAGGCTGGAAGGTCTTCTGCTGGAGGGAGAGCCTGTGAGCAGGTGCTTGCTCAGGGGCCTTCTGCGTCGTGTGCAGAGCCATAGGAAGGAAAGTTTCCGTTCGAGTATGGGAGAAGGGTGAAGCGTTCGTGTGGAGGGCTGAAGAAAACTAGAAGTCAGGGTCCCGCTCAGGTGATGAGTGAAAAATAAAACTTGGAAGACAATTACCTAAACTAGAGCATAATGTCCACAAGTGGGTATCATGACTTTTACTAAAACACAATTTTGTAAGAGCCCACAGGCTGTCCCGACTGAAGCGGAGCCCACGGGCTGCTCGGTGATGAGGGACCCGCCAGCCGCTGCTGGCAGCTCTTAATAGAAGAGCGTGGTGCAAAGAAAAGGCTTTGTTTATTTAAAGGTTATGCAGACTTAGGTTAATGACGGGTCTCTGCCGTTAAGCCTCATTCTCTTTAGAACCCCCGCAAACACACAGTGCTGCTTCCCCGGCCAAACCAGGCTGGTTTTAGAGAAGTCAGGGATTCCGTTCTCCTGCTTCCCAGGCAGTCAGCTTTCCCGGCAGCTCCCAGTCACTCGAGCCTGACTGGGGAGGTTCTGCCCGAGGCCCGGGGCCCTCCAGCTCTTAGTGCAGAGCCACGAGGGGCTCCCGGCCTCCCTGCAAACCGCACGGAGTTCTCCTTTCCTGTCCAAAGCTGCGTGTTCTCCCCTGCAAATGGTTGCTGCCTTATTTTTAAGTCCCTGGCTGCGACCTGTGACGCTGCAGGCAGGGTGACTAATTGCGGCCACGTGTAGAATTTTGCGCAGGCCCCTCCCCTCTCCTTGGGGACCCTGCTCTGTAACAATTTCTCCCCCTAAAATCACCCTCATTTTTATCAAAGGGCTAATTAAGAGCAATTTATTTACTGCATTAAGTCTGGTCTCAATTTGGCCTGATTATCTGCAGGAATAGCAACTGATCAGATTGACTCTCTTAACTCTGCGTTGCTGGAATTTCCTGAGGGTTCTCCAGACTGAGCTTTAATCAGCCTCTCAGGGCAGAGACGCCACACCACAGAGTAGCCATCAGGCTTTGCCTGCAACACCTGCAGATTTGGGTAAATTCCTCAAGTTCTCGAGGTCCCCAAAATGCCTTGAAATTCTTTCTTGCCACCTCCAAGAAAAGCAGCCTTACCTGGAAAGACTTCCGTGAACCACATGAGTAAGCAACGTACCAGGCCATTTCTTCAAGGGTCTTTTACCAGCTCCAAAGTCCATCTTTATTCCTTAAAGCTGTTTGCTGACATGCACACTCCAGGCATGTCTCTCAGACATATTCCAGTCAGTCTTGGTTAATAAATCCACAATTGGAAACTGGTCTTATGTGTCCTGTTATAAAGAGAACAGATTCTTACTGGATTCACGCACACAAACATAGTGCCATGAAAATAATATTCACTCGTTAAAAATTGCCAAATTCTGCAGGGATCAGATATAAATAAAAATATAAAGCAAGAGGAAAATCCTTGTCCACTTAACACAGTGAAAAGGACCAAACTCCAACTCTGTATTAGACAATGAAAAGCAAACAATCATCATTCTTTAGATTGGCAAACACACTTATGCCTTGAAGAGACACACTTCTAATAAGGTATAAGACATTTATTGACTGCTCCAAATTCATTTTCTAGCTTCTGTGTAATGAAAAGCCAAAAGCAGGCAAACTGAATACTTGTCTAGCAATTCCTGTTTCAGAATTACTTCCCAGGAATTTGCATTTTAAAAGGTGGCCCTTACAAGAGTCTGGAAGACGGCTGGATACGTGCACCTCAAAGGTGCTGAGGAGAAACACACGCCCCTCTTAGAAGGACTTTGGTTTCCTAAAGCGAGTTCTCTACAGCCTCTCTCCCTTAGTCTGGGACCAGCAAGATAGCATTAAAATTCACAGTGCCATCAACTAGCCAAGCCTCTCCACTGAGTATGCACCCCAGAAGGTGTCTTTCGAGGCCCTGTGGATGGAGGTGGCCTTGCCCATCATTGTAGGGAGGAGAAGGTCATTGGTCAGCAAAGGAAGTCACGGGCATCCCCAGGTCACCCCGCCCCAGGTCGCCAGAACCTAGGACGGCGTGTGACTCCCTTGCTGGCCTTGCACCTCAAGGCCTGAGACTCACTCTTACACTGATGAGGCGGGTGGGAAGGGCAGGAGCCTTCCCTAAGGCTGCGTTAGGGCTCACTCCCCCGGCGTGAAGCCTCACAAACAGGCACTGCCTTACTGCAGCTGTTGCTCAATCAGGTGCACCGACTTTCACACGGACAGTAAGTAGGGAGCCCCGGGCCTTCTCGTAGGGAGAAGACAGCCTCCCCTAGAAAGGAAGGGAGGGCCCCAGTTAAGCCATACCTGAGGCTGGTTGGAGAAGGGGTTTATTAATTAATTAATTTATTTATATTTTAAAGTATAGTTTGTGGATTATATTGTTACAGCTGTCCCAATTTCTTCTCCCTTTGCTCCCCTCTGCCCAGTACCCCTCTTCCCCCCAGCAATCCCACCCCCCTTAGTTCATGTCCATGGGTTGTGCATATATGTTCTTTGGCTTCACCCTTTCCTATGTTATTCTTAACTTCCCCCTGTCTGTTTTGTACCAACTGATTATGCTTCTCAGTCCCTGCACCATTTCCCCATTTCTCCCCCTCCCCCTCCCCCTCCCAGCTGATAACCCTCCAAATGATCCCCACACCTGTGATTCTGTTCCTGTTCTGGTTTGCTTAGTTGGGTTTTGTTTTTATTTTTTAGATTCAGTTGTTGATAGTTGTGAGTGTGTTGTCATTTTAGTGTTCATAGTTTTGATCTTCTTTTTCTTAAGTAAGTCCCTTTAACATTTCATACAATAATGGCTTGGTGATGATGAGCTCCTTTAGCTTCACATTGTCTGGGAAGCACTTCATCTGCCCTTCCATTCTAAATGATAGCTTTGCTGGATAGAGGAATCTTGGTTGTGGGTCCTTGCTTTTCATCACATTGAATACTTCTTGCCAGTCCCTTCTTGCCTGCAAAGTTTCTTTTGAGAAATCAGCTTATAGTCTTATAGGCACTGTTTTGTAGGTTTCTCTTGCTGCTTTTAGGATTCTCTCTTTATTTTTCACCTTTGGCATTTTAATGATGATGTGTCTTGGTGTAGTCCTTTTTGGGTCTAGCTTGTTTGGGACTCTCTGTGCTTCCTGGACTTGTATGATTATTTCCTTTGCCAAATTTGGGAAGTTTTCCTTCATTATTTTCTCACGTAAGCTTTCAATTTCTTGCTCTTCCTCTTCTCCTTCTGGCACCCTCGTGATTCGGATGTTGGCATGTTTAAAGTTGTCCCAGAGGTTCCTAAGCTGCTCCTCATTTTTTTCAATTCTTGTTTCCTCATTCTGTACTGGTTGACTGTTTTTTTTCTTCATTATGTTCCAAATCGTTGATTTGAACCCTGGTTTCCTTCCCTTCACCATTGGTTTTGTGTGGGTTTTCCTTTGTTTCATTTAGCACAGCCTTCACTTCTTCCCTTATGTGTTTGCCATACTTAAGTACATCTGTCAAGCCTGTGAGCTTCTTTATCACCAGTGTTTTGAACTCTTCATCTCTTAGGTTAACTATCTCCTCGTCGCTTAGCTCTCCCACTGGAACCTTGATCCATTCCTCCTTTTGGGCCATACCTCTCTGTCTCCTTATCTTTACAGGCTCCTGTGTTTGCCTGTTAGTCTTAGGTAGAGCTGTTGCACCTGTTACATTGTAAGGTGTGGAGCCTTAGGTATTTATCATTACAGGGCGACCCGTTTCACCATGTTGTGGTGCTGTGTGTGGGAGAGGGGTTTGAGAAGGAACAATGCAACTTGCTCAGCACTCACTCATTTTCCAGGCACTTCTCCCACTTCCATATGGGATGGGTGCCCCTCTTGCTGTTACCTTGGCTGTCATTCCCAGAGCGGGTAGGTTTGTGGACGTTCTAAAACCATGTGGGCCCTTTAAATAAGCCGACTCTACTGAGAGACCAGCAGTTTCTTCCTCCGCCCCAACCCCCACTGGTTTGCACAGTCAGGAGTAATGAGGCTTGATTTTTCCCAGGCGCTGGAACCATAGCTGCACGGTCTGGTCTGGTGCTGGGAGCGCTCCCCAAGTGTCCCTCCTGACTTTTTAAGAAATGCAACTGTGCTTTCCACTGGTCTGTTGCTGCTGCTGCAGCTGCTGCTACTGCTACCACAACACCGTAACCTCTCCACTCCAGCTCCGCCCCTCCTACCTGTCTGGATGAGTATTTCTTCTTTATATCTTTGTTTGTTTGACTTCCATGCAGCTCGATTTTCTGGAACTTCTGGTTGCCTCTAGTTTTGAGGTAGTTGTATTCCTTCTTCATTGTGGAGGGAGACGTAGCATGTCTACCTACGCCTCCTTCTTGACTGGAAGTCTAGATAGAGTAATCGTTGTTGTATGTCCTTGCTTTTCATCACATTGAATACTCCTTGCCAGTCCCTTCTTGCTGGCAAAGTTTCTTTTGAGAAATCAGCTGATAGTCTTACAGGAACTCCTTTGTAGGTAAATCTCTGCCTTTCCCTTGTTGCTTTTAAGATTTTCTCTTATCTTTAACCTTTGGCATATTAATTAGGATGTGTCTTGGTGTGGGCCTCTTTGGGTCTAGCCTGCCCGGGACTCTCTGTGCCTCCTGGACTTGTATGTCTATTTCCTTCGCCAAATTTGGGAAGTTTTCCTTCATTATTTTTTTCATATAAGTTTTCAATTTCTTGGTCTTTCTCTTTTCCTTCTGGCACCCTATGATTCAAATGTTGGCACATTTAAAGTTGTCCCAGAGGTTCCTAAGCCTCTCCTCATTTTTTTCAATTCTTGTTTCCTCATTCTGTACTGGTTGACTGTTTATTTCTTCCTTAAGTTCCAAATAATTGATCTAAACCCCAGTTTCCTTCCCTTCACCATTGGTTTTCTGTAGATTATTCTGTATATCAGTTAGTGTAACCTAATCTGCATTTCTTCCTTATTTTTGTGCCATACTCAGTTCTCTGAGCATCCTGATCACCAGTGTTTTGAACTCTACATCTGATAGGTTGGCTGTCTCTGTTTTGCTTAGTTCTTTTTCTTGGGTTTTGTTCTGTTCTTTGATTTGAGACATATTTCTTTGTCTCCTCAACTTATCAGCCTCCCTGTGTTTGTTTCTGTGTATAAAGTAGAGCTGCTTTTACTCCCTGTCTTAGTAGCATGGCCTATAAATTATGTAGGGTGGAGCCTTAGGTAATTGCCAGGGTGGGGCCACCAGCTTTACCACTTTGTGGTTGTGCGGTGAGGGCTCAGAGAGGGGACAGTGCCGCTACCTGGCTTCTTGCAGTTTGCCCAGTGCTCGTCCTGTTTCCAGCCACTTTACCCACTTCCTGTGTGTGACTGGCGCCCTTCCAGCTGCTGCCCCAGTAGTGAAGCCTGGTGTGGGTGGGTTTGCGTATGTTCTAAGACCATAAGTGGCCCTTTAAGTGGTGAAAATCTGGTGGTTTCTTCTGCCACCCAAACCCCCACTGCCTTTTACAGCCAGAGGTAATGGGGGCTCTATCTTCCTGGTGCTGGAACCCGGGCTGCACAGTCTAGCCTGGGGCTGGGATTGCTTGCTCCCAAGGTATCCCTCCATCCATTCCACCGCTGCCCCTCCACACCATGCCACCTCTCCACCTGTCTCCACTACTCCACCCCTCCTACCCATCTGGATGAATGTGTCTTCTTCAAATCCTTGGTTGTCAGACTTCCATACAGCTCGATTTTCTGACAGTTCTGGGGGTTATTAGTTCTGAGACTGGGTTGTAAGTCTTTCCATGGTTGCACAAGGAGGCAAAATGAGTCTTCCTGCGCCTCCGTTGGGGCCAGAAGTTCTCTCTCTTTAATATCTTTAGCTGCCTATGCCAACAACTGTAACCACACCAAGTCCCTGTCCCCACAGCCCTGGCACTTACCACCCAGAGCCTCTTATTGATTTTCCTTGAATTGTGTGAATGTAGGCTTTTCTTGCTTGGCCCAGCACGCTTACTTATTGAGGGGTAGGGAGGGGACAACCTGGGCACGAGGGCTGGCCAGGTGACCCAGTGGCCCTGGGAGGTCAGCGGAATTGGGGAGAGCCAAGACTTTGCGCTGGGTAGGCTCTGGCATCTCTGCAAGTCCCCTGCTTTGTGGTGGATTTAGGCAGAAACCCTCCTCAGCAGCGTTAAGGTTCTAGTCAATCCCCATTTTGGGGCATCTTCTCAGGCTCTCACTGCTGCTGGGGACCCCACGCAAGGCCATGGACTCACTGACTGCATGGCAGTGTGGATGGCTCACCGGCTCTCCGCGGCGGCTCCTCAGTCCCTGGCATGTGACCTTTCTCCTCCAGAGGTACAACGGTTTCCTTGGGGAGCCGTCCTGAGCCATGTCTCAGGGGAGCAGAAGCAGACATGTCAGGAATCTTAAGGCCAAGCTCAGACTTATGCGGCATCACTGCCAGCACCTTCTATGGCTCCAGGCTGTGCCCTGTCCTTCCCGATTCAGTGGCAGTGAACTGGACAGCGTGTTGATGGGAGGGTGGCAGGTGGGCGGTGGCTGTGGGAGAGGCGTGGCCACACTGCTCTTCTGCCACATCCTGCAGGTGGTAACAAGGTGGCCTTTTGTTTCTCTGGAAGAAGCCCCTGGTGCAGGGCGGCCTACACCCCTCCCCTCTGTTATTCAGGGGTTGTTAAATCTGGATGCCCAGCCCCCATCCCTGTTTCCGCTCGGTCTGGCCTTCACACAGACGGCTCCATGCTCTGCACATGCTGCCCCGGCCTCCACGCTATACTGGGAGCTGCCCTGCCTCAGACAGACCTGCATCTAACCTCACGCTGGTCGGTCTGGGGGCACCAGAGGCCGCTCCTCAATGCGCTTTCTCAGGCCACTGAGTTGGGAAGGGGTCTGGGCTGCTTTTTCCTGAGGGTGCAGCCTTCCCTGCCCAGTGCTGTGTGTATGGGGCGGGGGGCTGAGTAACTGTTCAGACCCTCCTTGGCCCCTGCTGATTAAATGCTCCCTCTGCACTCACACCTGTGGTATGTCCCCGAGCCCCCAAATCCACCTGGGGCTCAATAAGGACCAGGGGGAGGGACAACAGACAATGGGAGAGCAGTGACCGCTGTTGGAGGGACGGCTTTATGTGACAATTTAGGGTCCTGCGCAGGAGCCCTGCATCAGCTGAGGGAGAATGTGTTCTAAAAAAGCCTGCAGTTGGGAGGCGATTCCTACGGGCCCACGTGGGTGACCAGGAGTCTTCCTTCCCCCTTCCTTCCCCTTCCCTTGCTCCTACGGGCCCTGGAGTTGGTCCGGGAGCCTCCCCTAACCTCTAACCTCTTTCCCTCCCTTTCCTTCAGTAAACCTGGTGTAAAACCTTTTTTTAAAAAAAGCCCGTAGTTGGCTCCAGACTCCAGAGGACAGCCTTGTAATGCTTGACCGTTGTGCGTGTGTGTTGGGGGGGGGGGGCAGTAGCCCTTTCCAGTCCATTTTGCTTCCCTCCAGCCGTGGGACCCTGGCAGGAGAGAGAGGGTGGGGTGGGTGACCAGGGTGGCCCGTGGCCTCCTGGGTCCTTCTGCCTGCACTGCTGGGTTTTCCAGGGTAGACTGTAAACTCCAGAGATTAGGCCCAGTGTTGTTTTTTAGATTCCGGCTAAAGCCGGCTGACCACTGAGTGAGGGTCAGACCTTTGGGTCTGTCTCCTTTTATAACCGCGCAGAAGCGAAGGTGCGTCCACGTCTGATGAGCTGGTCAGTGGGCCTGTGTGGTGCGTGTCATCCTGGACGTGAAGCTGCTGGGAGTTCTGCTCACTGAAGCCAGCAACTCCTACGCCGCACGCAGCTGTCTTCACTCTCCATTGCTCTCAGGTTTTGACCTTTCACTGGTTGTTGCCAGGACCTCTTCCTGAATGACCTGGGAATGGCCTCACCGGCAGGCACTTGCCCATCAGCCCACAGCTTGCCAGGGCCTGGGCCTTAGGCTCTCCCCAGCGGCCGCGAGGGGAGCAGGACCAAGGCCTCATCCGGATCTTGGTTCCAAATGCAGGGGGTCTGAGGCTCCTGAGTGATGTGGGCCACCCCCAAAGGGAAGGGGCGCCACACGAAATGTTTGAGCACCGAGGTCCTTGGGGATTGCCATGGCCTCTTCCAGCTACAAGCTCTTGGAAGCACGGCTACCTGGTCTATACTGTTCAACCGTAGTTCATAATTTTTTTCTCACAATTACTGGTCTTCAAATTTCTTTAGCAGCTGAAGTCTTTTAAAATATATTTACAGTTAACTGTTTAAAACAGCTTTATCTACCTGTAATTCACATAAAAAACAATTCATCCACTTAACCTTGTACAAGCTCTGGGTTCTTGTTAAAGACAGACTGCCTGCCCTGGCTGGTGTGGCTCAGTGGACTCAGTGCCCAACTGTGAATCAAAGGGTCGCTGGTTCGATCCCCAGTCAGGGCACAGGCCTGGGTTGTGGGCCAGGTCCCCAGTTTGGGGCGTGTGAAACAGCCACACATTGATGTTTCTCTCTGTCTCTTCCTCCCTCCCTTCTTCTCTCTCTAAAATTAAACGAAAAAAAAAAAAAAAAAAACACTGCCCATGAATAACTGCTGGTGTCAGAGCAAGCCTAAGTGGGGGATGCCCCGCCTCAGACCCAAGGGGCCACCACGCACACCGGCCCCACTGGGCTGACCACCAGTCCCTACACGGCCACCACCTTCCTTGGTTGCTCCAACCCCCACAGCCCTACTGATCCCAAAGGTGGGCACTGGGACCAGAGGGTGTTTTGGCAAAGGAAGAGCCTCCCTTTAGAAATGGGGATTTCTCTCTTCGTGGTTCTCACTGGGCAGCTGGGAAGAGCTGAGATGCATTCACGTAGCCTCAAGGCCAAAGGGGTTATTGTAAGTTTCAAACAGATGGTCAGTGTGGGCAGAATCTCATTCAACTGCTCTGCAAGGAGCCCGTGTGTGGGAGGGAGTTTTAGGGGTTTTACGGTGGATGGTAATGGAGAACAGTGTGACAGCAGCACCAGCTGTTAAACCCAGCAGGGCTGGGACCACTCCGGTGCCAGGGGACAGCACACCACTTCCCTGGGAGACTGCAGCACCTGAACCTGGTGACCCTGTGGCCACAGTGTGGCCTTCTAGAAGACCAACCTTTGGGGTTTGGAAACGTGTCCCTTCTCACCCTCACACTGGCGACTGGGCCCCTGGAAACGTGCACCCTGCGGGGGCCCCGTTCCTCCACTGTCCCAGCCTGCTCCTCCTGGTCATTCCTCTTTCGCCATCTCAAGGGGCCTGTGCTGCAGCCCGCAGGCCGCCGTGGACGCGGGCCGGCTCGGCCGCCTTCCCCGTCAGCCCCCACATTGCTGCTCTGTCGCTGGTTCCCACTTGTCACAAGGACTGGGGGAGACCAGGGAGAGAATCACTTGGAAAAGGAAGGTGAGGTGAGGGTGGCAAAAGCTTATCTAGTGTCCACGTTGTGTGCAGCATCTGCAGTGTGCATGTTGTGTGTTTGTGTGTGCACTGTGCGTGCAATGTCTGCCGTGTGCAGCATGTGTGCGGTGCATGCAGCACCCGTGGTATGTGTTGTGCGCATGGTCCTCAGTGGGTGGTATGCACTGTGTGTACAATGTCTGTAGTGTGCAGTGTGTGTAATATATTTGCGTGAGTGTGCACTGTGCGTGCAATGTCCGCAGTGTGCCTTGTGTACTGTGTGTATTTGTGTGTGCATCATGTGTGCGATGTCCGCAGTGTGCCGTGTGCCGTGTGCTGCGTGTGCAGGAGGCAGGGGTAACTACGGGCGCTCTGTGTCTCTGGGACCACTCTCCCATGGAAGAAAGGAAGCAGTAGGATGCAGTCGGAAGAAGTTCATTGAAGCAGCCGCGGTCTTGAGTGAAAAAGGTGACAGGATTAAGAAACACAAACCGGCGGTTACCGAATAGTCACAGGATGTGGAGTACAGCACGGAGAACGTGCTGAGCTGAGGCGGCTGGAGCGGGTGGCACTGCCCCCCACCCCCGTGCCCCTGCCTGGGGACTCACTGGTGCCCCTGCCCACAGGTGCTTCTGGACCCTCCTCCTCCTGACCCTGCCCACGTTACTGCTGGTCGGCCTCCTGCGTGTGGACGTGGAAATGCTCACACAGTGAGTGCTATATGTTGGGTGCTCCGTGGTCTGGGTGCTGCTCCCTCCCAGACCAGTGCAAGGGCCCCGCCTGCTCACCTCTGAGCACTGGCTGCGACCGTGGCGGGTCACCCCTCCTGGCTAGGCCTGTCTTCCTTCCATAAGGGGAGGGGGGTGGGTCCTTCCTTTTGGGGACCCATTACCTTCCCAAGGCCTGCCCAGTGAGTCTTGTGGGCAGGGAAGAGGGCTCTGGGAAGGTGGGGGCTGGGCCCGGGCTGGGGGTCTTGGGGAGAGCTGCTGTGTGCAGAGGGTGACCGGGTGCTGGGAGGCAGGACTGGGGCCCATGGTGGGCCTAGGGAGATCAGGACCCCTACTCCCTGTCTGCCAGTGGTAGCTCCTCTGTGAAGGGGCCCACGTGGGTGGCCACACGGACCCAGTAGTTCCGCCCGGCTGCTGGGAGGGTTTGGAGGCCCCAGGCCACCTTCCCCTGCCCCCACCCCTACAGTGTTGGGGGCTCTCTAGGTTAGGGGACCACAGTGATGGGACTGGGGGTATGGGGTTGCGGTGTCAACAGTATGGGGAGTGCGGGTTTAGGAGTTTGCTGCGTTAGGGGTCATGCAGTTGAGGGGAGCAGGTTGGAGGGCCACTGGGTCGAGGTCTTTCCAAGTGGGGTTTCCAGTGGGGAGTGCGGGGTGGGGTGTCCCTCCCTAACGGCAGCATGCTCTCCTCCCAGCCTGCTTGGGGACCAGGCCGAGGGGCCCCCCATCACCAACGTCATGTTTCTCAAAACGCACAAGACAGCCAGCAGCACGGTGCTCAACATGCTCTTCCGCTTCGCCGAGACGTACAACCTGTCGGTGGCGCTGCCGGCCGGCTCGCGCTTCCACCTGGGCTACCCCTGGAGCTTCGTGGCGCGCTACGTGGAGGGCGCGGGGCAGGATGGCCCGCAGCAGCACTTCAACATCATGTGCAACCACCTGCGGTTCAACCTGCCCGAGGTGCGGCGGGTGGGCCCTCTGCAGGGGGCCGCGGGGTGCGGTGCGGGGGCAGGACTCAGCCCCAGGCCTGGGGGGTGTGAGCACACAGGCAAGTGTCAGGGCCTGGCCACTGGAGGGACTAAGGGTCCAGGGGCCTGGCCAAAGGGGAGGGGGCTGGTAGAGGTCCCTCCCACCCCCACCCCCCTCTTCCAGTCACCTGCAATTGCTCTTGGAATCAGACCCAGGTGCCCCCAGAGCCTGCTGCCCCTCCTTCTCCAGCTTTCTCATGGTTCCCAACCTCCCAGTCTTCCCCGCAAGACCTGTGCATGCGCTGCCTCCTTTGGCACGATGCTCTTCACACGTCCTCCGTTGGGTCATTTGAGTCTCAGCTTAGGGCCACCTCCTCCTTCCAGGAAGGAGGGGGAAAGTGGAGGGAATTGGGGAGAAGGGCATGGCCAGGTTCAGGTGTTTTAGGATCATTCTGGACACTCATGGAAAGTCCAGCCAGGGAAGCAAGGCAGCGGGAGAGGCGGCAGGCAGGGGTGTGGGGGTGGAGGCCACCTGCACGCTGGGCCTCTGGAAGAAGCCCGGAGGGTCACCAGCCCGTGCTGTGTCCCCACGCAGGTGCAGAAAGTTATGCCCAACGACACTTTCTACTTCACCATCCTCAGAAACCCCGTCCGCCAGCTGGAGTCCTCCTTCACCTATTACAGAGACTACGCGCCCGCCTTCCGGGCCGCGCCGAGCCTGGACGCCTTCCTGGCCGCCCCGCACGCCTACTACAACCAGAGCCTGGGCCTGCGCAACGCCTACGCCAGGAACCTGATGTGGTTCGACCTGGGCTTCGACCCCAACGCGCCGGCCGAGGAGAGCTACGTGCGCGCGCGCCTAGCGGACGTGGAGCGGCTCTTCCCGCTGGTGCTCATCGCCGACCACTTCGACGAGTCCATGGTGCTCCTGCGCCACCGGCTGCGCTGGCAGATGGACGACGTCATCTCCTTCAGGCTCAACGCACGCAGCCAGCGCAGCGTCACCAGCCTGACGCCTGAGGGCCAGGAGCGCGCCAAGCGCTGGTGCGCCCTGGACTGGCGCCTCTACCAGCACTTCAACCGCACCTTCTGGGCCTCGGTGCGCGCCACGCTGGGCCCGCGGCAGCTGCGCGCGGAGGTGGCGCGCCTGCGGCAGCGGCGGCATGAGCTCACAGCCCTGTGCTTGCAGGACGGCGCGCCCAAGAACAAGACGCAGCTCACTGACCTGCTGCTGCGCCCCTACCAGGCGGGCGAGGCCGACATCCTGGGCTACAACCTCAGGCAGGGCCTGGACAACGAGACGCTGCGCCTGTGCCAGAGGATAGTCATGCCCGAGCTCCAGTACACGGCCCACCTGTACTCCCTGCAGTTCCCCGCAAAGCCCCCCAAGGACATCACCTTCCTGGGGGCGTAGCCTGTCCATCTGACACCAGACCCCCCGCTCTGCGTCACCTGGGCAGCCCTGGGCCCGGCCTCTGGCACTGGGAAACCCCACCCTGTGGGACGCCTGACCATCTGGGGAGACCCTATGAAGAGGGTCACCAGTGACCCACCCTCTTGGTGAGGATCCCAAGTTTGGACAAAAGGCACACATGATGTGTGAGGGTGTGAACCTGTTCATCGGATAAGAAAGTCTTGCCTGCGAACCAAGTGTTGCAGGTTCGATTCCCAGTCAGGGCACATGACTAGGTTGCACGTCAGGTCCCCAGTTGGGGGCACGTGAGAGGCAACTGCACAGTGATGTTTCTCTCCCTCTCTTTCTCCTCTCCCCTCTCTAAAAATAAATAAACAAACAAACAAATAAATAAAAATTTAAAAAAGAAAGTCTTGCAACGGAGGAAAGTGAGGGATGATTAACCCCATGTCAGCAGGATCCCCAGCAGAGGGACCACGAGTGGACACACCTCCCGTCTGAAGGACAAGCCCAGGGGGGTTGGAGGGGTCCCTGGTGGCGTTCGGAGCCGCCCCCCCCCCCCCCCCACATCTGCCAGCCATGGGCACAGGGGCTGGTCGCTGAGATGCCGGGGCAGTGCCCCTGGCAGCTCTGAAGGCAGAGCGGGGATAGGGGGCTGGGGGCTGGAATGCTCCCCTCCCCTCCTCTGGCTTCACCAGAGGATGGCTTCAGGCTGAGAAACGTTCAAATTGCCAACAAGACCACTGGTGAGGGGCAGTGCTGCAGGCCTGCTGGGCTGGCCACCCTCCGCGTGCTCAGTGAAGGGACACACGGTGGAAGGAGCTGACCTCGGTGCTGTGGAGACCACGTGGGACATGGTCGCAGAAGAGGGCAGCCTGCAGGCTCCCCTGGTGTTGTTGCAGGGAAAGCCCTGGGGACGCCCTGCTTGGGGGCGCAGTGGTTGGAGTGGGGTGCACAAGTCAGTGCCATGTGCCCTGTACCCCTCAAAAAGCGGGGCTCCTGGAGAAGCAGTGCTCTCGCATGCTCAGCCTCGAGACTAAGCTGGGCTTGCCTGCCTGGTGCTGGGGCCCCCTTCCTTTCACATCAGGGCCCCCCACTTGGCAGACCCTGGCCGCTGGGCCGGCCTCTGCTGTGGGTACCCCTGCAGGCAGGCGTGGCCACATTGGCCCGGTGAATCAGCCTTTCAAAGAAGGGGACACCCCCCAAAGATCAGAACAGGCAGCAGCTCTCTCAGACGCTGGTTTATGGAAGGAACTTTAAAAAGAAGGAGTTTTTAATGAAATTAGAGGACATGTTGCAATGAATTTGAAAATAAAAATATTTGGAAACTGAGCAAGTGGCTTCCAGAAAACTGAATAGAGGCAGTGAAGGCGCCGCTGCAGAGAGCAGCGAGGGTGAGTGGGGGCCCTCGAAGGGCTGCGCACCCCAGCCCAGAGGGCAAGGCACAGCGCAGTCCCTCGGAGCACAGAGAAGGGACTCAGACCCCAGGAGAGCCGGCCTGTGGGGGAAGGGCAGTAAGAGCCACAGATAAGAAGCTGCAGTCCAACAAGGAAGACAGATCAAGTTCGGCGCCCTGAGCGTCACACAGGCCCCGCCGACCTCCGGAGAAAGGCGGACCCACACCTGGGCTAACGTGGGCTAAGGAGGAAACGCTGCAGCTTCGGAGCACAGAGTGGGCTCCGTCAGGGGAGAGGACCTCATGCTCCCCGCAGGCACAGAATCAGGATGACAGGGATCCCATGGGCATCCCGCGCTTGTGTCGTGGCGGGGGGTGTGGGGGGTGGTCGGCAGGAATATGAACTGGTTTTGGAGGCAAATCTTGGGGTCAAGTGCATGTAATGGGAACTCAGACACAACCAGGCCAGGCCGCCCACCCAGGAGGTTTGCACGCGCAGGCGTCCTGCTCAGCCATTGAGAGCTGGGAGCAGACTCTGCCTGCAGCGCCTTTGGGGGTGGGCGGGGGGCGGCTGGACGGCATGTGCGTGTGTTGGGGTGGGGGGAGGTCCAGGAGGCAGACCCGCTGATTTTTCAGAGAAGCTGGAAATGCAGGTCTTTATGTGAAATCTCCGTGTTTAAATAAAATTGGCTCCAACTAAAACATCAACACCCTGAGTGGTATGTGGGCCACCTCCTGCTGGGCTCTGGGGGATACCCTAGTTGGACAGCCCTGCCTGGACGTGGGGAGCTTTGCACAGGTCCTTTGGGGACTTGCAGCTCCAATTCTCCCGAGCCCCATCAGACTGCACCAGCCTGGACTTGGGGGATGGGGGAAGAGATGGGGCCTCTCCTCCTGGTCTAGGTGGGGCTCCTGAGGGAGGGTTGGGTTACCTGTTCCCCTCTCCCTTCATGGCAAACACCTGGGCTGTTGTCTGGGTGCCAGCTGCTGGCTAGGGATGGTCCCGGGGTCCATGGAGGCAGACAGAGGCAGTGGGTGCCTGTCCGAGCTGCCCCAGGAATGGAGGGCGGTCCCGGGGCCGTACCTGTGTTTGGTGGAGTGGCCGGTGGCATCAGGTAAAATGGCAACCCGTTTGCTCCTCTCCACCTCGTGGCCCTGAGGACCAGAAGGGACACGGGAGCCTTGTCATTTCGGTGTGGACAGCGTGTGATGTCTTAATTTTCCCAGAGGGCATTTCTCCCTTGAAAGTCCTGGCACGTTGCAGGAAGGCGGCAGGAGGAGAGGCTAGGCCCAGGGGCAAACCTCTTCCATTGGCGGCGCCTCCTCTGAGACCGGGCCCGGGCAGTGGTCCCCTGGGCAGTGGCCACACCTGAAGCCACCTTAGAGACAGCAGCAGGGGAGCAGACAAGGGTGAATGGGGTCGGTTGGCAGGAGGGAGTCCTCAGGCGGCTGGTACTGGGGAGGCGGCAGGATGCTGGCCTGCCTGGTCTGAGCCAGGGTCCCGGGCACAGGCAGGGGCTGCAGCCAATTAGGGCCCAAGAGGCCCCATCCTGGGGGTGAAGGGAAGGGTCACAGAGTGTCATGTAGTCTGAGGCGTCTCTGCAGGTCCCCGGCACCCCAGGGTGGGGTGGGTCGGCCAGAAGAAAGGAGCCCTGTCCAGACACTCGCCCCACCCCGGGTGCCTTCTGCACCCCTGACTGCTCAGCTGCTCCACACGGCGCAGCTGGCAGGGGGGTCGTGGTCCTGACGCAGCCCTGGGACAAGCCCAGCTCCCGCCTCCCTGCCACAGAGCGGGCCTTGTCTCTGCACAGCTCACTGCGTCCGCGAGGCAGACAGGCCACTCCGCGGCTTCCCTTCGTGCCCGGTGAGTCCCCTCCCTGCTTGCCAGCGGCCCAGGGCCAGGACCCGGCTCCTGTGGTCCCCCTGACTGCCCCTCTTTGGGCTGAGGGCCATGGACCCCCAATGGGACCATTTCATGGCTGGAGGGGGGCAGGTGTGATACTGAAGGGTCCTGGGGTGAATTCAGAGGGTTGGATGGGTGCAGACCAGGTGCCTGGGTCCCCGTCCACGGACTCAGATGCGTTATGGGTGATGCTTCGCCAGGCCAAAGGGTATGTAATTGAGTCGCTGTCGGGACAGAGCCCAGGGCACTCTGGTTGGACAGGAACCCCAGTGGCGGTGACACCCCTCTGCCTGGTTCCTGTGCAGGGGTCTGGGCTCCTCCCTGCAGCGTCTCAGCTGGCCCTGCAGGAACAAGTCCAGAGGACGAAAGAGAGCTGACTCAGGAGGGTGTGGGGCAGTGGCCTGGGCTGGCCCCAGTGCTCCGAGTCAGAGCCCAGATGGGACAGGCTGCAGGAAGGTCTGGGACAGGCCCCTGGCGAGGCAGGGTGGTCCCCAACAACCTGCCCCGGGCCCAGGGTCGGGGACCAGATTCTCTTGGAGATCCCGTGGCCTCCCTGGGCCTCAGTTTCCCCTGCTGTGATGTGCTGCCCCTGAGAAGGATCGCGCTGGGGAGGGTAGATGAGCACCCAGCTAAAGGTGCTGGTTCCAGTTAACATTCAGACAGGGCTGCTGGGTCAAAGCCAAAGCCCCAGAACCTGCTGAACTGGCCATACTGGGTGGGGCTGGCTGCCCTGGAGTCCCTGGTTCTCCTCCTACGAGGGGGCCTCCCAGGAACTTTGGGGCTCTGGCCCAGGGAAGGGTGCTCTACGGGCTTGGGGGCCCTGTCCTGCTCTGTGTAGCCAGCGGAGAGCAGCTGGCCTTAGGAGCCTCCCTCTCTGCCACTCTGTACCCAGGCTGGGGGTGGGCCTGGGCCCCTGCTTCTGTGGACACCAGCTCCCGGCGGTGGTCCCAGGTCCTGGGGAGCGAGCCAAGTGGAGAGAATGTCCTGCTGTGTCCTTTCAGTCTGGAGGGACACGTGGCCCCCACAGCTGCTTCCTTCTTGGGCACAACTGCCTGTGGACACAGACAGGGGGCATCCAGGACATGGGAAGTTGCTCCTAGGAGGCCCAGAGGCCGTGGTAGGGTGGGCAGACCTGCAGTTTGGCAGGCGGTCTGCTGGGCAGGTGCTCCCTGGGCAGAGGTGGCCCGAGGCTGAGGTGTCTGTGTTGGGGACCTCAGTTCTGGAGGTACGCCCCCGCATGCATCTGAGCAAGGCCCCTCCGGTCTAGGGGGATGTTTATCCTGCCACCCTGATCTCCACCCTGACTTCTCCTCGCTGTGCCATGTGCGGCCTCCACGTGACTGCGCCCCGCGCCACCTGCTCAGACTCTCTGCAGCCCCTGGCCCTTTACTGCCCGGCCCAGCCTGCCCTGCATGTCCCTCCATGGGGCCGCTCAGCCCACAGACCAGGGGAAGAGGCCCCCTGCCCACTGTGCCCAGACTCACCCCCCCCCCGAAGCCCTGCCCTCTGAGCTGCCCTCGGGACCCCTCTCCAAGGAGCAGGTTGCCCCCAGAGAGGCTGCCCAGGCCCAAGCTGTCCTCCCTGCTGGTCCAGGGAGCTGGGCTGTGCGGGGCGGGGCCCAGGGGCAGGGGTAGGTGGGGTGGGGGCGACGCTGGGAGGAGGCACCCCCCTGAACCTTGCCGCTTCTCTCAGCCCTCCCTCCCACCAGGGCTCAGGGTGCCTGGAAAGTGGCTCCCCTTCCACTCCTCAGTCTTGACCCTCCCAGCCCACCCAGCCTCCCCCACCCTCCCCAGCTGGGCTCCTCTCCTCTGTGTGCACCTCAGCCAGGGGAGGGCTCAGACTCAGAGGGTGCTCATCTTCCTTCCTGCGCTGTAGGGGGGCAGCTGCTTTCAAGTTCAAAATGCTGTGCATCGGTGCACCCCCTTCTCCTGTGGCCTCTCTGGCCTACTTGGGGTCCCTCACACTGCCCTCTGGCCGACACCATTCCTGGGTCTCTGGAGGCACACCTGGGAGCTATTGGGAGCACCTAGACCTCCCCACAATCCCCAGGGGGCCAGGGTGGCAGGTCCCTTGCCCCTGCAGATGTCTCACTGGGGCCTGGGGTTCAGGCTCCTTTTCTGCAGACCTGCTGGGGACACGTTGGTTGCAGCAGGGGGTCCCCCGCCCATCCTGGCTACGGCCCAGAACCGCCTGAGCCGGGTGCCTCTGCAGGTCTGAGGAGGGTGGTGGCAGCAGCCAGGTGCCTTCCTCCCGTGTGCGGAACGTGAGCGAGTCTGCGTCCGAGGCGTGTCTGAGTGTGCGCATCTGCGCGTGTCTCTGTTTCGTGTCTCAGCCTCTTCGTTTGTTTCTGTGCCGGGTTTGTCTGTTTCTGGGTCTCTCCGTTGGCATGGCTGGCTTCTGAGGTCATGGGGCCCCTATTTGAGGAACCCCTTATTGTCCAAAACGTTGGGTGTTGATGGTGCACTTGGTTGGCCTCCTTCCGGGCAGGCTGGGCTGACCTGCCCCAGGCGCACGGTGGGTAGGGTCAGGGGGCTCTGTCTAGGATTCCTGCTCTCCTTCCATGCGCTGTGTTGACAGGAGGAAAGGAACAATTCCAGACGTCTGGGGGTGCAGTGGCCGTGAAGAAGGGGTGGGACAGGGCACTGGGAGGTGGGCGCAGGGGGACGGCTGGGTGTGGGTGCGCCTATCCGTGCCTACAGAGCCCTTGCCCCATCGGACAGGAGAGGGGAGCGCTCCCGGACCCCGCCCGCTGACCCCCTTGCCCTGGGCCCGCAGAGCATGGGGACCCCACGAGTCCCCACGCGGACCGTGCTGTTCCAGAGCGAGAGGAGCGGCCTGACCTACCGCGTGCCCGCGCTGCTGCCCGTGCCTCCCGGGCCCAGCCTGCTGGCCTTCGCGGAGCAGCGGCTCAGCCCCAACGACGCGCACGCCCACCGCCTGGTGCAGAGGCGGGGCACGCTGGCTGGGGGCGCCGTGCGGGTGAGTGGCCGGGAGGGGACCGGGAGGGGTGCACGCCCAGGGCAGACGCGAAGCTGAGGCCGCGCGCCCCCCACCCCCTTCCCGACAGTGGGGCCCCGCGCTGGTGCTGGGCACGGCAGCCCTGGAGCAGCACCGGTCCATGAACCCCTGTCCCGTGCACGACGCGCGCACCGGCACCGTCTTCCTCTTCTTCGTGGCCGTGCGCGGGCAAACCCCCGAGGCTGCGCAGATCGCTGCAGGCAGGAACGCCGCGCGCCTCTGCTGCGTGACCAGCCGGGACGCGGGGCGCACCTGGGGCGGTGCGCGGGACCTCACGGTGGAGGCGGTGGGCGATGCCGAGCGAGGTAGGCGGGGCACGGGGCGGCGCGCAGGCGTCCACACCTGAAGTGGGGTGGGGGGTTCTGCACAGGGTGGGGTGTATCCTCACCGCGGTGAGGGGTCCGAACCGCTGGTGGGAGCGGGTCAGGCTTGAGGTCCCTGCGCTGCCCGCCCCGCCCCCAGCCTAAGGGCCATGGACACAGTTGGTGGGACCGTCCCATCCCTGACCCCTGAGCTGGCAGGGGAGGGTGATGGTCACGCCCACAGGGCCAAGCTCTTCATCTTCCTGAGCTGTGTCTGAATCTGAGCCCCCAAACCCCCAAGGCCTCCCTCCTTAACCACTTCCTCCTCACACCCAGCCCAGGGTTTCAGGCAAGCCAACCTCACCTCAGAGCTTCTCCGCCACTCCGGGTGCCCCTCCCCAAGGGCCTCACCACCCACTGCCCCTAGGGGTCACCCCACCCCTGGCAGGTGGCTGGCTCTGAGACCCCAGCAATTAAAGAGCTACCTTTTGGTGTGGACCTCACCCCCGGGGACTCAGTCAGGAGGGGCTGCCGAGACCCAGTCCCAAAGCTCCTCACACCCCACCCCCCTCAGCTGGCCCTGTCTGGACAGTGCTCACACTGGGCACAGTTGTCTGCTGTCCACCTGTGTTTGGGGACTGGCCACCTGCTCACCTGTTGAGAACCTGGCCAAGGGGGCCTGCCTGAGCTCCTTGCTCCCACTAATGTCCCACTTGTCCATCGCTGGAGGACTCAGGGTGGTTGGAAGCAGTGGAGGGCGGAGGCAGGGTCAACAGGTGGCTCCCTAGTCTGAGGGCCCCCATCCTCACCACCCCCTGTGGCCCTGGCTGTCCCCTCCCATCTGCAGACTGGGCCACGTTTGCCGTAGGCCCTGGCCACGGCATCCAGCTGAGCTCGGGACGCCTGCTGGTGCCAGCCTACACCTACCATGTGGACCGGCGTGAGTGCTTTGGCAAGATCTGCAGGACCAGCCCCCACGCCTTCGCCTTCTACAGTGACGACCATGGCGAGACCTGGCACCACGGCGACCTTGTGCCCAACCTGCGCTCGGGCGAGTGCCAGCTGGCTGTGGTAGATGCAGGGCAGGCGGGCAGTGTCCTCTACTGCAACGCCCGGAGCCCCCTGGGCAGCCGCATGCAGGCCCTCAGCACAGATGAGGGCACCTCCTTCTTGCCAGGGGAGCTGGTGCCCACCCTGGCTGAGACTGCCCGGGGCTGCCAAGGCAGCATCCTGGGCTTCCCAGCCCCGGCCTCTAGCAGGCCTGGCGATGAGCATTGGGCCTCCAGGAAGACCCCCTTTCCTCCAAATCTCTGTTCTGGAGCCCAGGAATCCTCAGAGGAGGGCTCTGGAGACACCCAAGAGGGTGGGGGGCTGGGCAGGACAGAGGGATGTGGGGGTGGCCCAGGGGACCCTGGCCTCAGGGAGCCGAGCCCAGGGCCTGGGCGGGGTGGGGACAGGAGGGCCTGGACCCCACCACCCCCCAGATCCCCTGCCACCCTGACTCAGAGCCCCACGTGGCTGCTGTATTCCCACCCAGCAGGGCGCAGGGCTCGGCTCCATATGGGTGTCCATCTGAATAGGTCCCCCCTGGACCCCCACAGCTGGACAGAGCCCTGGGTGATCTACCAGGGCCCCAGCGGCTACTCTGACCTGGCATCCATCGGGTCGAGCCCGGAGGGCCCCATGACCTTCGCCTGTGTGTATGAGAGCGGGGCCAGGGTGTCCTATGAGGAGATCTCCTTCTGCACGTTCTCCCTGAGGGAGGTCCTGGAGAACGTGCTTCCGGGCCCTGAGCCCTGTGGCCTGGGGGGCAAGCCTCGGGCCCCGTGCTGGCTCTCCTGAAGGGCCCTCTCTCCAGGCCTGGCCGGGCGCCCGGAGAAGGAGGGAGGGATCGGGAGCCTGGACAGAGCTCTGGGGCAGCCCCCGCCCTGAGGCACCTTCGCCCCGGGTTTCTTCATGGAGAGTCCGAGGCTGCAGTGACGCAGAAGGTCAGTTTGAAGACTTTCAGATACACAGGGCGGGTCTATGAGCAGGGGCGTGCCGCCGGAAGCCGAGGGCGTCGGCTCGGAGCCCGTAGGGGCATCTCCCTGTCCTGCCACCGGCTCTCAGTCTTGCTCTGCCTTCTGGCTTCCGGGCGGGAAATAAAGGGGTTGTGATTTACATCCAGGGACGTTCATTTTTCTTGAGTTCTTTCCCCACCAGAGCCCTGCAGTGGGCCCCAGTTCTCTAGTCCATTTCTCAGACCGCGGGGCCCGCAATCTCACTGCATCAGCGCCCTCACCCCCTTGGCCAGGCACCCCAGAGCCGGGGCGTCAGAGGTGGGGCAGGATGAGGGCAGAGAACGCCGGCCTCTGGGGCAGCCCCCGGATCTCTCTGGTGTCTGTCTGGGGTCTGCAGCGGGCTGCCCGTCCTGTCCCTGCATTTCCTGCTGGAGGGTGGCGAGCAGGGTCCCGGGGCCTGCACCCTGCGCCTTCACAGAACCTCCCTTTCATTTCTTCTTCATTTCTGGTTATAAAAGAAAATATGCTCATTGTAGAAATTTTGGGATCTCTAGGAAACTATAAAGAAAAAATAAAAATAACTGCACCCGGATCCCTTCCCTGGCCACAACCATGGCAATCCTTTTGGTGCTTCTTTCTGACCGTCTCTTCTTTTAAACACATTCGCCTGTGTTTTAGCACAGGTGCTTTCCTGACCATCGCACTCTGGTCAGCTGCCATTGGTGGCGCATCCCCATGAACCTGGATGTGACCCTTCACAAGGCCCCTGCTGGGTGACCTGCCCAAAATGTGGCATCCAGGGCCCACGGCTGCCCAGGGAACTCAGGCAGCCAGTCTCCATGGGAGCAGGGTGACCCCTTGTCACTCACCATCATTCTCAGTCCCTTGCGAGGGCGGCCACCTTTGTGGAGTCCTGAGCCTGCCTGATTCACCCGGCGCTCCCCCTCAGGCCGCCTCACCCCTCGCCCCTACCCCCGGGGCACAGCTCCTCTGCAATAGCTCAGCTCTTCCATTTTAAAGTCTCAACCCAGTGAAGTCAGCAAAGATGGAGCAGGGTAGGGACAAGGGTGGGGGCTTTCTGGAGGTACAGCCCACATCCTGCCATCCAGGCCTGGACGGGGTGAGTAATGTCCCCCAAGTCCGTGTCCACCCAGAGCCTCAGGCTGTGAGTCATTTGGAAATAAGCTCTTTGCAGATGTGATGAAGATAAGGACTGAGATGAGATCACCCTAGGAAAGGGTGGATCCTGTCAGATAGGGGCGTCCTTATAAGAGACACTTGTCCGAAGGCCCTGAAGGTGGAGGCAGAGGCCTGGAGGAGCACCTGGGGCCCCAGAGACCGAAGCAGCAGGAGTGACCGGCCCTGGGTGACGCTGGGAGCAGGCGCTGGCCACACCCTGGCGTCAGGCTTCTGGCCGCCAGAGCTGGAGAGAGTGACCCCTTGTGTTGAAGCGCCTGGCTTGTGGCAACATTTAGATGGAATTTGACTTCTCACCGGAAACTGGGAACAGTGATGCGATCCCTTCAAAAAGTGCTGAGAGAAAATAGCCACCAGGCTAGAATTCTATGTCTGGCAGGACTGTTCTTCTCGGATGAGGGGAAAATAGCGACATTCTCACATAAACAAAAAGGACAGGCTGCCACCAGCAGGCTCGCTAAAGGAAGCGTGGAAACTTGTTCTGATGGAAGGACGGTGATCCCGCTGTGGGAAACAGTATGAAATTTCCTCAAAAACAAAACCAACCTAAAAATGGAGCTGCCTTTTGATCTAGAGCTTCCATTGCTATGATTATACCCAAAGAATCCTGACACCCCAATTCAAAAGAACCTATGCATCCCTATGTTCATATCTGTGCTGTTTACAATAGCCAAGTGCTGGAAAGAGCCTAAGTGCCCATCTGTAGATGAGTGGATTAAAAAACTGTGGTGGATTTACACAATGGAGTACTATGCAGCAGAGAGAAAGAAGGGACTCCTACCTTTTTTAAAAGTATATTTTATTGGTTATGTTGTTACAGTAGCCCCAATTTCTTTTCCCTTTGCTCCCCTCTGCCTAGTACCCCACTTTCCCCCAGCAATTTCACCCCCCTTAGTTCATGTCCATGGGTCATGCATATAAGTTCTTTGGCTTCACCCTTCCCTATATTATTCTTAACTTCCCCCTGTGTGTTTTGTACCAACCGATTATGCTTCTCAGTCCCTGCACCATTTCCCCATTTCTCCCCCTCCCTCCTCCCAGCTGATAACCCTCCAAATGATCCCCATACCTGATTCTGTTCCTGTTCTGGTTGTTTGCTTAGTTTGTTTTCTTTCTTTTTAGATTCAGTTGTTGATAATTGTGAGTTTGTTGTCATTTTAATGTTCATAATGTTGATCTTCTTTTTCTTAAATAAATCCCTTTAACATTTCATATAATAATGGCTTGGTGATGATGAGCTCCTTTAGCTTTACCTTGTCTGGGAAGCACTTCATCTGCCCTTCCATTCTAAATGATAACTTTGCTGGACAGAGTAATCTTGGTTGTAGGTCCTTGCTTTTCATCACATTGAATGCTTCTTGCCAGTCCCTTCTTGCCTGCAAAGTTTCTTTTGAGAAATTAGCTGATAGTCCTATAGGCAATCCTTTGTAGTTTTCTCTTGCTGCTTTTAAGATTCTTTATCTTGAACCCTTGGCATTTTAATGATGATGTGTCTTGGTGTGGTCCTCCTTGGGTCTAGCTTGTTTGGGACTCTCTGTGCTTCCTGGACTTGTATGTCTATTTCCTTTGCCAAACTTGGGAAGTTTTCCTTCATTATTCTCTCACATAAGCTTTCAATTTCTTGCTCTTCCTCTTCTCCTTCTGGCACCCCTATGATTTGGATGTTGGCACGTTTAAAGTTGTCCCAGAGGTTCCTACGCCTCTCCTCATTTTTTTCAATTCTTGTTTCCTCATTCTGCACTGGTTGATTGTTTTTTTATTCCTTATGTTCCAAATCATTGATTTGAACCCTGGTTTCCTTCCCTTCACCATTGGTTTCATATGGATTTTCCTTCATTTCACTTAGCACAGCCTTCACTTCTTCCCTTATGCATTTGCCATATGTAAGCATATCTGTCAGGCCTGTGAGCATCTTTATCACCAGTGTTTTGAACTCTGCATCTGTTAGGTTGGCTATCTCCTCATCTGTTAGGTTGGCTGTTTCCTCGTCGCTTAGCTCTCCCGCTGGAACCTTGATCCGTTCCCCCTTTGGGGCCATACCTCTGTTTCCTTATCTTCACAGGCTCCTGTGTTTGTTTGCATCTGTGTCTTAGGTAGAGCTGTCATACCTGTTACGTTGTAAGGGTCGGAGCCTTAGGGATTCATCAGTACAGAGGGACCGGTTTCACCACGTTGTGGCGCTGTATGTGGGGAAGGGGTCTGAGAGGGAACAATGCCACTTGCTCAGCACTCACACCTTTCCAGGCACCTCTCCCATTCCGTATGAGACTGGCACCCCTCTAGCTGTTGCCCTGGCAGTCGTTCCCATAGTGGGTGGGTCTGCAAACATTCTAGGACCATGGGGGCCCTTTAAACAAGCGGACTCTGCTGAGAGACTGGTAGTTTCTGCCTCTGCCCCAACCCCCACTGGTTTGCACAGTCAGAAGCAATGAGGCTTGATTTTCCCCAGTGCTGGGACCATAAGGTGCGCAATCTGGTCTCGTGCTGGGAGCGCTCCCCAGGTGTCCCTCTCTAGCTTTTAAAATATTTGCCTGTACTTTCTGCCGACCTGCCACTGCCGCTGCTGCCTCCGCCATCACACTGTGTCCTCTCCACCCTGACTCTGCCCCTCCTTCCTGTCTGGATAAGTATTTCTTCTTTATATTTTTGTTTGTTGGACTTCCATGCAGCTCGAGTTTCTGGAACTTCTGGTTGTCTCTAGTTTTGAGGTAGTTGTATGAACTCCTACCTTTAAAAAATATATATTTTATTGATTTATTTCTAGAGAAAGTGGAAGGGAGGGAGAGAGAGAAAAACATCAATGTGTGCTTGCCTCTCATTTGCTCCCCCAACTGGGTACCTGGCCCACAACCCAGGCATGTACCCTAGCTGGGAATCAAACTGGCAACCCTTTGGCTCGCAGGCTGGTGCTCACTCTACTGAGCCACACCAGCCAGGGTAGGAGCTCCTATCTTTTGCAACAGCACGGATAGAACTGGAGAGAATCATGCTCAGTGAAATAAGCCAGGCAGGGAAAGACAAATACCATATGATCTCACCTTACACAGGAAGCTAATGAACCAAACAAACAAAAGAGCAAAGTAGAACCAGAGGCATGGAAACAAGGGACAGACTGACAGTGACCAGAGGGGAAGGGGGAGGGGGAGAAACGGGGAAAGAAGGAGAAGGGGCTAGTCAAGGAGCTGGTGTGAATGACCCCTGGACAAGGACAGTGGGGTGGGGACTGGGTGTGGGTGGGGCAGGGGAGAGCAATGGGGAAAAATGGGACAACTGTAATAACAATAAAAATTAATAAATAGATACAAAAAAAGAAAAAGAAAGAACAACAGCCTGTGAGCATGCGGGCGAACAGCAGGTGGCGATGTGTTCCTATCAGGCAAGGACCCTGTGGCCAAAGCAGGGCTGGTGATACGGGGATACACTTCAGAATCACAGACGTTTGACAATGGGACATTGTAACACTTTTAAATCTGTGTGTGTCTGGTAGCACACCTCAACACACAAACAGAGTGGACAGACCTCCTGGGGAGGACACACCCACTGTTACAGCAGCAAGTTTTAGACCTGGGCCTCTCAGGACGACGGAGCCAGCAGACACACACAAACCCGGGAGGGACAGGGCCGCTGTGGCCCACTGGCCTCACAAGTCAGCAGCATCAACACCTGCAGAGATGGCACAATGCACTTGCAGGAGGCACCGGCTTTCTAAACACACCTGGGTGCCAAGATTGACTTATGTGGATCTTAAAACCAAGTCTCCATAGATGTCAAAGGCTTGAAAACAAGAGTGAAATTGAGCCAGAAAAAAAAACAAAGGATAATTAGACATCTTCATATGTTCAAGAATTAAGAAACACTGTTCCAAATAATTCACAGTCCAAAGAAGCCATGGTGGAAAATAGAAAAAATTTTGAAATTAGTTGTGCAAACACTACATAAAAGGCCAAAGGTGATGCTGAAGCCGGGAGTAGCGGGAAGCGCACAGGTTAGGACAGAAGGAACGTGACGGTCGCCGCCCTCCCGAGAAAAGGACAGCAAAGTGGGCCCAGAGAAAGCAGAAGGCAGAGAGTAACAAAGAGCAGAATCGGCGGGACAGGAAGGTCCCACAGGAGAGGGAATAAAGGCAAAAGTTGAGTTTTAAGAAAACATTAAAATCGATAACCCCCTGATGAGGAGGCTGATCATGAAGAAAAGAAAGAAACACAAACTCCCAAGGCCAGCAGCGAGGAGGGACACAGAGCCACACAGGCACTCACAGACTTCATGGGGACTCGAGGGGCAACTTTATGCCACTAAATGTGAACACGTAGATAAGTGGAAAAAATTTTGGAAAAATACGACTTACTAGAACTAGCACAAGATGAAAGAGAAAATCTGGAGAATCCTGTGAAAGAAATGGAACCCATAATGTAAAACCTGCACCCTGGGAACACTCCAGATGTCTGTCTGTGGCTCTGTCTGTGGCTCTGCCAGTGACATCTGTCAACCACTCAGGCTGGACTAGCACACGCCATCCGGGTGTGTCCCTGCAGAGGCGTGGGGCTGATGGTGGGGGTTGCACGCCCCCCTTCTGGGAGGAGAAACCGTCAAAGAGCTGAGGGAATAGGCAGGTTTTCAGAATTAATTTCGGCCCTGGCGGGTGGCTAAGCTGGTTGGAACATTGTCCTGTGCACCGAAAGTTTTCAGATTTGATTCCTCGTCAGGGCACAGGCCTAGGTTGTGGATTTGATCCCCTGTCAGGGTGCGTCCAGGAGGCAACCAATCAATGTTTCTCGCATCGATCTCTCTCTCTCTCTCTCTCTAATCAGTGACTACTTCCTCATGTGAGGATTAAAAAAAAGAAATACAGTTCAAAAAGTACACTAATAAAACATCAAAAGCACAGTCGGCGAAAGGAAAGTTGGATGAGGAAAGCTGACACAACACCGTAGGAGAATTAAAAGACAAGCCACAGACTGGGAGAACATCATTGCAAAATTTGTTTATGAGAGTTTCACTTTGTAAGAAATTGCCAAACTGTCTTCTACATCAGCTGTTCCATCTGTGGACCTTCTTCGGTGAGGTGTCTGTTCAGATTGTTCAGATCTTTGCCTATTTTCTAACTGGGTCGCTTGCTTTCCATAGTGTTGAGTTTTTAAATAATTTGCATATTACGGCAAGTAAGTACATGAAAAGGTGCTCCACATCCTATGTCATCAGGGAAATGTGAAATAAAACAGCACCCAAACCCAGTCAGCTGACACCAAGCATGGGGAGGAGTCTCAGTGCCGATGGGGACACAGACGGCGCAGCCACCTGGGAGGCAGTGTGGTGGTTTCTTACAAAACTGAACTTACTTGCTCCTATCCTAGGATCTAGCATATGCTCCTCAGTTTCCCTGAAGGCATTGGAGACTTATGTTCACTCGGAAACCTGCCCACGATGTTTATAGAAGCTTCATTTATAATTGCCAAAACTCAGAAGGAACCAAGATGTCATGTCCTTCAGTCTGTGGCCCTGGTATCGACTACCAAGCTGGACCTCCAGGTCCTGGAGGGAGCCCTGGCGCCCTGCTTAGGCTGTGGGAGGCCCAACTGCCCCCACAAGCCTGCGGGTTTGGGGATGCGTGGCAGCCTGGGTTTCACTCTCTTCTGCCCACGCTCACCATGACCTGTAGATGCTGTGGGGGTTAATTTTGTGTGTCAACTTGGCTAGGCCACAGTACCCACATATTTGGTCAAAAGCTAGTGTAGGTGTTTTTATGAAGGGTGTTTTTTAAAAATGAGATTTACATTTAAACCAGCAAACTTTGAGTAAAGCAAATGACCCTCCATGACATGGTGGGCCACGTCCACGCAGGTGAGACTTCAGAGAAGAGACTGAGGACCCTGAGGGAGAGGAAGGAGCTGCAACCTCAGCTCTTCCCTGGGTCTCCAGCTGCTGATTTCCCACGATCGCGTGAGCCAATTCCTTAAATAAACCGCTGTGCACACATTCTGCACTCGGCTTCCCTGGAGAGCACTGAGTGACACAGGGACCTCTCCCAGGGTCTGTGTCCCGTTCTGCACATCAGTCCCTTTCTGAACTGCCAGCCCTCCTCAGGCCGTCCCACCGCGGCACCTCGTCCAGGGGCCAGCCTCCTGGGGGCAGACAGGTGCCCTGGCCGGTCCCTGCTGCTCAGGGCTGACCTCCTAGCCCAGATGTTGTCATCCTCCCAAAGTGACGCGCTGCCCATTCAACACTCACTCCCCATCCCCCGCCCCGCCCCGCCCCCGCCGTCCGCTCCGCCTCTGTGAACCTGGCTGCCCCAGGGACCCCGGGCCACGGAGCCACGCAGTGTGTGTCCTTCCGAGGCTGGCGGGGTGCACGGGGCGTCAGTCCTGCGGGCCCCGCCCTGCTGAGCAGGGGACAGGTGGCGCTCCCTTTCCGGGTGTGGACTGACCCGTTTGTCGGCCCTTTCATCCCTCCGCGGACACCGGGCTGCTGCCACCGCGGGGCCCACGGCCCCTGCAGACTCTGGGGTGGCAGGCATTGATGTACAAACTTAAAAAATTAACTATTTTAACAGCTGAATAGTATTTCGTATAATAACATTTTTTGGAATTTAGATTGAGATAAAAACATAAAAAACAACCATGAATCTGTGCCCAAGGCAGGGGTCCCCAACACTTGAGCCCCCCAGCAGCTCCTGCCATCTCGGCCACCCGCCCAGGCTGGGTCCATTCTGGCCGAGGACCAACAAGAGCTGAGTCCTGGGGGGATCCGTGGCCAGCCCAGGACCCCAGGCTTGGAGGAGCCGAAGGGGTGGGGGAGGCTGGGATGTGGCTCCTGGGGTGGGGGGGAATGGCCACTCCATGGTGGACATGTGGCCGCTTCTGCCCAGAGTCTCTTCCTGCCCGGTGGCCTCACAGCCCTACAGCCCTATCACTCATCCTCCACTGAGTGGCTCCAAGGCGCCCCGACATCTGGTGAGCTTAGGGCACCTCACGTCGTGGGAGCCGAGGGCAGAGGAGAGCCCCAGTACACACAGGGCCCCACATGCAGGTAAGGCAGCGTGACTGGGGTCAGAGGGTACAGGGCCCCTGAAGAAGGGCCCAATGGATCCCCAGTCAGGAGGCTCCAGTGTTCGGGTGAACACTGCACTGGCCACACTGCCCTGATCACCCTCAGGAGGACCCCCCATATCCTGACGTCTGCACAATTGGGAAGCTGCCCCCACATGCAAAGGAGATCCCTTCACACTGGACAACTGACCTGCCAGGGCTGAGACCCCAGGGCCCCCACACTGGCCAGGAGCCTGGCCTCCAAGACCCTGAGGGCGAGTTCCCTTCGAGATCCCAGTCTCCCCCCTTCCAGGAGACTTTGGCCAGAGCCCCACTGGGTCCTGCAGACATAACCTTGGATTTCCTGTCCTTCCTATCGGGTGGGACGTGGGACTCCTAAACCAAGGTGTCCAGCCGCGCTCCCCGCGCCCGCAGATGGGAGACAGGGAGGGCCCAGGGGCCAGTGGGCGTGTCCTCCTGGGCAGAGGGGCTGCGGGGTTGGCGTAGACCCGAGCCTGGCGGGACCCAGGCTGCTGGCGCTGACACTCCGCCTCCGGCTCTGGACCCCCTGCCCGCCAGGGACCTGGGGCCTCATTCCGGAAGCCCAGGCCCGGGAAGAGGCAGGGACAGACCCACCGGGGCGCGTGGGCGGCGGTGGGCGAGAAGCCCCAGCCGGCCGTGACACAGGCCGCCGGGGCAGAGCGGGGAGCGGAAAAAGTGAGTGGCGGCAGGCGCGTCCGGGAAGGCAAAGTGCTGACGGTGGCGGCACCCACTTCTTATCTGAGCCGCCGCGCCAGCCCCACGGCCGCTTCCTCCCTCCCCCCGCGCGCGCTTCTGTCTTTTTGCCTCCGGGCGATCTCGGCTCTTTCAAACGCACTCAAAGTGTGTTAATCAATTAGATCTTTAGTTTTCATTCTGGGCGTTTTGATTCTCAAATGGTTTCTCTGGCCTCACAGAACCCAGCTTGATTCCTTGCCTTTGGGGTACCGGCCCCAACGCCGGCACTGTCCTTGCTCCGAGGAGCGCGGGGCCGCTGGTTCCAGCCAGGCGGGCGCTTCCATAGCGATGACGCGGACGTGCAGGGGCCCCAGCGCCGGCCGCTGGCAGCCCACCGGTCACAGGTGCAGTGTAACCTGCACGTTTTTTCACTCTGAGTGAAATCGAACATGCTTTTGTTGTTTAAGGAACGTGCAATGACACACACATGCAATACAGGGGTGCATGTGTGCACCTGTGTGCACATGGCATGTGCATGCACGATATACTCCCGTGTATGTGCTCATGTGTGCCTGTGTGTGCTGTGTGCATGTGTGGTGGGTGCTTGTGTGTGTGTGCATGTGTGCGTGTGTGTGCGGACTGTCTGGACACCCCTCCTGCCCGCCTTCCCGTCACCCCTGGAAGCTGCTCTCCAAATTCGCTCTCCTGTCTGATAGGACATCACACTGACGTCCCCGCTGCGTTGGGGAGTTCTGCAAGGGCGCAGCGTGAGGGAGTCTACCTGGCTGCTTCTCCAGGCAGCAGTGAGGTCCCTGCATCACTCCGCCAGGAGTCTGCCTTCTGTCCCTGGTCAGGCCCACTCCCGTCTCTTAGGAGCTGATTCCCCTGCTTCAATCTGGGTGGGTGTAGGCCTGACAAAGCGCCTTTCACTTCCCCTCCACAGCCTTCTTGGCTGTTCCTCACTCACTTTTCCACGTGAACGTCACAGGTCAGGTATGTGGGTTTTTGTTGGGATCCTATAGGTTTATAAATTAGCCAGGATGACCTGATGTGCCAGGTCACCCTAACCAGGGTGCGAGTCAGCCGGGCATGGAGCTCTCCTGCGGGTCCGCACGTGTCTCCCGAAGTGCAAACCTCACACGCTGATCTTCTCTGTTCTGTTGTAGCCGGAGCCACTCGCTCCCACATCTTCTGCTAACCAGTTAGCGTTTGAATATACCACAGCCCCATATTTCAGGATGTTAATTTTACATCTGCTCCTTGCCTGGATTTCCTTGCTGCCGCAGTATTTTCCCACAGAACCTACTGGGTTTTCCAGGCTCATGAGTCACTGCGGACTTCCCGGAAGGGGCTCCCTATGACTCGAAACCTTGTCTGGCACCCTTGCCTCCTCCCGGATGGGTGGCTCCACCTCTTGTCCCACCCAGGACAGGACCCCAGGGTGCAGGCACAGGCCAGTGGGGCCTAGACAGGGCTCCCTGGGACGGGCAGGTTGAGGGCATCTGTCATTGCAGGCAGGGACCCAGTATGGTGGTGCACCTTCCCCTCCGGAGGACGGACCAGGCAGTCTCTCCACTGCTTCCCGAACCTGCCCACCTGAAGCCTGGTGCAGCCCACCTACCACCTGGCCTGGCCTCAGCCTGGGGCACTGGCCCTGCGCAGGAGGGACCACAAGGGGTGGGGATGTCTAAGGGCCGCAACGGGGTAGATACAGGCACAAGCACCCAGGGTGCCTGCTGCCAGGTGGAGGTGGTCTGGGGCCAGGGTGCTGTGGGACTGTGTGGCATGGGGTCTGGGAAAGGCTTCCGGGGGGTAGGGCCCAGAGGCCCCCTGAAGTTGGAGGCTGAGGGTGTGAGTTTGAGGGGATCAGAGATGAGGGGCCACAGGGGGCCTGTGTGTTTCTGGAACAGTGACCGTGAGGGTCAGAGCCCTCCACCTGCCTGGCACCAGCAGGAACCCCTGCCCCTGCCCCCCACCCTCCACTGTGAGCAGGAAAGCACCAGGGGCTTTCTCTGAGCTTCTGTCATTATTTAATTATAATATAACAGAAAGGGAGAGGGCCTCTCAAGTGCGCGCATCCGAGCCCCTGTGCCCGAATGCCCACCACTGCCCTGCCAGACAGCCAATGCTCTGTGTGAGGCGGGCAAAGGGCGGTGGGCCTGGCTAGAGGGCACCCACCCAGCACCCTGGGTGGGAGCCTCTGGGGTGCCTTTAAATAGCAGCGTGAGTGGACACCAAGGAGTAGGCCACTCCAGGGTGCTGCCCACCCACTGCGGCCAGGAGCTCTTTCCCCGGCCTGGGAAGCACCAGGCTCACGTGCGCCCGCGTGTGCCCCTCGAGGTGTGTGCTGGAGCTCTTCACCGTGGGGCACCTCACCAGCCCCCCCGAGGCAGAGTCTCCAACCAGGACCCCGCACTCCATGTCCAGGCACTGGCTCTCCTGGGAGGCAGCAGGACCACAGCAGCTCCTGAAGCCCCCCGACACCAGGGAGGGCGTGTAGGAGGCACAGGGCAGCAGTTCAGGAGAGACCTCAGTGGGGTCGATGCCTGCAGTCCTGGTGCATCCCCTCTCCTCTCCCAGTCTTGTGAGGACTCCGAGGAGAGCCAGGCAGGGGTGTGACCCTAACAGGGCTCAGCCCCAGATGGCTCCCACTGCTGTGTGCTCCTCTAGGGGGTCACCACACCCTGCTCACGCTTGGTCTGAGGGCCAGGGGCTGGCAAGGAGCCATCAGAGGGGCCAAGAGCAGTGTCCGTCCTCGATTCTCAGCAGCCAGGGCCCCTGCAGGTTATCGGCCGAGGCCCTGCGGCCGAGGGAGCCCGATCTGCCGGGGAAGACAATAGTGGCATACTCCGTCTCTTGTGGGACCGAGGGGACAGAGGGCTCGGGGGTCTTCTGCCACTGGAAGTCCAGCTCCTCATAGTCCACAGAAAACACAGGCCCTGCAGAAGGCCCCTCCTTCTTAGGAGAGAGGGAGAAAGGAGTCAGTGTTCTCCGAGCGGCTGGTGTGCTGTGCACACACACCTGCCCACATGCGCACTCACGCCTGCGCACTTGCACACAATGCACATGTGCACACATGCATACATGCATACATGCACAAGCCTGTGCACACGCACACACACACATACTTTGGCCAGGCCTAAGCCCCACCCCCAAGGTCAAATAAGCCCATCTGGTGGTGTACAGGTGTGGCTATTCCCGAGGCCACTCGCCCCTGGGGCAGAGTTGCCGGCCCCTCCCCCTTCCCCACGAGCCCCCAGCACCACGGCCAGAAGAAGCAGGAAACTCACCAGAGGTGGGTCCTCCCGCCAGCAGGCACAGGGCCCTGCAAAGAAACACAGGGGGAGTCAGGGAGCCACACAGGGGAAAGCCTCAGTGGGGGTCTCGTTGGGAGGGGTGGAGTGTTGGGAAGGCCTCTGGCTGCAGGAAGGGCCCTAAGCATCTGCCCTGCCTGCCCCCCTCTCCATGAAAGCCCCTGAGCCCTTGGTCACCCCCCAGGGTCCTGTCTGAATGTGAGTTGCCTGGGTTCATGGCCATGGAGGACGGTCGGCTTCTAGGCCCAGTGCTCTTGCTGCCTCTGGTTGCAAGCCTGGCTGGGCCTGGCGCTCCCCTGGGTCCCCAGCTGGCGCCACAGAGCACGCAGCAGACACACGATCAGTGATGCTGTGGCAGCATCCCCCGGACGGATGCTGCACGGGCATGCCATGTGCGTTCCCACCCGTGACCAGCGCCCGGGACACAGAGCACACTTCAGAACATCTGCAGGAGGACAATGTGACCCCTGGATCGCAGGTCAGTGTGGTTGCTGTCCCCAACCACTCAGGGACCAGTGTGCAGGCCTGTGGCTGCCCTTGTCTGGACCACTGTGGGGCCTCTTTCTGTTGGCTACGTCGTGACCCCTAGGTGTCCGTCGGAGAGAGCACAGCCAGAGCCTCTGGTGGGGTGGGACCTGCAGAAGGGCTGGCCCAACCCGGGGCTGGGCCCCTCTGGGCAGTGGCCCCTTCCAGCCCCAGAGACGTCCACTGATCATCAGAGTGACTCAGTGAGGACCACCCCATCAGGATGTGTGGGGGAGGTGGACAGCCACAGCCTTCCCCTGGTGGTCAGAGGTGTCTGTGGCTCTCACCACAGGTGCCTAGTGGCTGTTAGAGGCACGGTCACCCTGTCCTGTGGCCTGAGGTGCTGCTGGAGGTTTGGTAATGGCTCAGCCTGGGGGACTCTCCTTGCCTTCCTGAGTGACTGTGACAGCTGCTTTCCCCTCAAGTGCCTCCTGAGAGCGGGGAACATGGCTGGGGTCTCTAAGGGGACCCCAGACCCTGACCGGGCCGGTCCACTCCCTCCCTGGGTGTTCACAGTGGAGGGCAGGGTTGGCAGACAAGGCCGCAGGCAGTGCCTTGGGCTCCATCTGGGTGGGGCGTTACCTCGAGTGGCCCTGGGAAAGGTGGTGGTCAGGACCCAGGTCAGCAGCAGCAGCAGCAGGACGGCCACCAGGACGCTTGAGACCCCGATGACCAGGCCCTGTAGTTTGCCCGTGGGCCTCGTTGGGTGGCTGGGGCTCTCAGTGGGCAGTTCTAGGGCTCTCTCTGCAGACAAAGAGGAGAGAGACTCAGGGGTGGGTGCACAGGCAGGGGTTTAGGGCTCTGTCCTGCCCTGACCTCTTCAGGTCCTGAGGGGACGCGGTCCTGCACCTGCGCTGACCAATTGCCCCGAGGCCTGCACACCACAGCCTGAGAGGCCCCTGCCCCCCGCCCCCCCCCAGGACAAGTGGGTCTGGGGTGCTTCCAGGCACAGAGTCACTGTGGTCCTGGATGTGGGACGTGTCCTGGAGTGAAACGTGGAGGGTCCCTGCCACTGGGCCCAGCAGGCCACCCGCCCCGCCCTGCGCAGCCCCTGCACCTGTCACCGTGAGCTCGACGGGGAGGCTCTCATGGATCTGCGTCTTGGGGGGCAGATAGATGACACCACAGAGGTAGATGCCACTGTCATTGCGCTGGGCAGTGAGGACGCTCATTTCGAAGTCCCGCCTGTTGGGCAGCCAAGTCACGCGGAAGCGCGGGTCCCTGTGGGCCTGGCTGCTGTCCTCAGGAAAGGCGGCCAGCTTGTCCGTCTGGTTGCTGGGGCTCATGCGATACCAGTTGAGCACAAATTGGTCAGACATGTTGGAGAAGCTGCAGGTGAAGGTGGCGGTCTCCCCTTCGGCCACGGTGAGCTGGGGCGGCTGGAAGGTGAGGAACCTGTGCGGGGTTTCTGGGGCGCGGAGGGAGGACCAGCGGGTCCTGAGGAAGGGCAGGCGGCAGCCCACCAAGAACCCCTTCCCGCCTGCCCGTACACCCTGTGAGATAGGAAGGTTCTGGAAAGCCCAGCCCACGCTGGAACCCCCTGTGCAGAGCCTGTGCCAGAGTCCCGCAGCTTCTCCTCGCACACCTCCGGGGACGGGGCACGCGCCTCCCAGCAGGCGACTCCATGACAGGATCCAGGGATTCTCCAGAGACCGGGGACTGGGCTGCCTCTGGCTCTGACGCTAGGCCCCCCGAGAGGTGATTGTGGGGCCTTCACGCTCCCTCATTGACTCCAGATCCCCAGCTCTGCACCCCAGGTCCCCGACCTGTGTGCACTGTGCTGGTAGGTGGGGTGGGTAACCGGGCTCTGGGCTGAGCTGGGCTGGTGGGGGCTTCCATGGAGAGCCCATGGCCTCAGAAGCCAGCCTTTGCCCCCATCTCAGGACAAGCTCAGAGCTGGGACCCCCAAGTGGGTACTGCTGACCTGGCACATCTTCTGCCATGGCCATGGGGGTTGAAGGTCAGAGGCCAGCTGCACCATTGACCCTGAGGTGGACAGACACGGAGGCCCCGATGACCTGGGCTCCAGCCCACGCTCCCCAAAGCAAGGACGTGCAGGAGGTCTGGGGACGCCCCCATGGGAGGGGGCTCTGGGCTCTGACACAGGAATGCACGCACAGGCTTGGCTATGCTCCGCCCTCCCCCCACTCACACACACGTGCACACGCCTGCTCTCCCGGCCGTGTGTCCCTCCTAAGCCGGGACTGGTTCCCACGCTGGACACCTCTGGCCCCAAGGCCAGGCTGGCTGCCACGGGCCCGCCCTGCCTTGTGGGAGGCCCGCTCCGCGCGCCGGCGGTGGCTCCGAGGAGAACATGACGGTGCTGAGACCCAGCGCCCCTTCTGTCTGAGCCACATCAGTGCACGTGTGACCAGGATGCCCCCAACACCCCACCCCATCCGCACTGAGTGTCTGACGTGGGACAAAACCACAGAAATGCAGAGAGGGCAGGTGGGCCTGCGTGCAGTGAGACCCGAGGGGCCTGCGGTGTTCCCGATGCCCTTGCATTTGTGGAGCCCTGCTCAGGGGCACACAGGACCTTCTCTACCCCCCGCCCCCCCATCTGTACTGAGGACACTGGCTTGGAGAGGCCATGGCCCCTCCCCTGGCGCCTCTCCTGGCCGTTGACACATGGTCAAGGCTGGCACAGGGACAGTCCTGCAGCTGCTGGTGCTGTCCCTAAGGATCCCATCAAGTGCCAGCTGGACGTGAGCCTGAGCCAGGAGACCCCCACCCCCACCACCCGGCTCTGCAGAGGGCAGGTCCCATGGGCTGGGAGGGGCATGAGCGTCATGGAGGCCAGTGGGGCCTGGAGGGGGCTAGGTCTGGGCTGGGGGTGGCCGGGACAGATGGAGGCCTTGTGGGGGCTGGGGGAGGTGGCACAAACATCAGTGGGGACACAGCCAGACCTCTTCTCCTTTGTGCGCCCAAACCTCCAGAACACCAGCCCCGCCCCCTTGGCACTGCTGACGCCCATCCTCCTCATGCATTTTTTCGGAAAGCACCCAAGTCCTTTCAGAGAAAGTGTCACGTGAGTGATGGTCCGAGGTGGACACAGACTTGGCCATGCCATGCGGTAACTGTGCAGCAACGGAGCGCAGAGCGTGGGTTCCGTGGCCCCCGTGCCCGTGGGTCAACCACTAATGCCCAGTGCTGCGAGCCAGTGCCCCTCACCGATGCCCCGGGAAGGCCCATCTGGATGGCACCCCCGAGGGTGCTCTCCTACCTGCTCTCCAGGTCTGTGCCTCCACCCATAGGCAGCCTGCCGGGGCCTCCACACAGACCCCCACTCAGGAAGCTCCCCTGGGGGCCACGGAACGCATGAAGCCCCCTCTCCTTCCTTCACAGGCCCCCTCCACAGAGCCCAGCGTGGGCCCTGCTGACAGGCCCTGGGACCCTGTTCTCACCCTGTGCGGAAGAGGGGACCCTTCTTCTCTGCAGTTTAGAACTTCAGCTGCCCCCCAACCTTGATCTGGGACCAAGTGAGTCCCTCGTCTGTTGGCTCTTTTTGGCACCTCTCACAGAATCCGGACTCGACAAGGTGGGTCCCTCCCTGGGCACCTGCCCCCGTGAGTCTCTTACTCATGACAAAAGGGAAGGAAGCCCAGAGAGAACGACCCCATTGTGGAGTCCCCGATGAGTGCCCCAAGAAGGACCAACACCTCTGTGATCCTCCACAACCAAGCATCAGAAACACCCTGGTTGTGGGCACCTGCGCACCTGGCCTGGGGCCTTCCAGAAGGCAGGGCGGGCACCCAAAGCAGAAACAGCCCAGTGGGGCCACAAGGCTTTTGCACAGCAAGAAACCATCAACAAAATGGAAATGCAGCCTACAGAAAGGGAGGAAACGTCTGTAAGTCATACGTCTGATAAGGGGTTGAGGTACAGAATACATAAAGAACCCAAATAACTCAAAAGAAAAAAAAATCTAATTACAAATGGGCAAAGCAGCTGAACAGGCGTTTTTCCAAGGAGGACATAGAGAGGGCCCACAGGCACATGAAAGGATGCTCAACACCACTAATCTTCAGAGAAATGCAAATAAAAACCACAATGAGATGCCACCTCACACCTGTCAGAACGGCACCATCAACAAATCAACAAACAACATGTGCTGGCGAGGATGCGGAGAAAGGGAAACCCTAGTGCCCTGCTGGCGGGAATGCAGACTGGGGCAGCCGCTGTGGAAACAGTGCGAACACTCCTCAAAAAGTTAAAAATAGAACCACCATATGACCCAGCAATTCCATGTCTGGGTAACTATCTGAAAAAAACACACAACACTCCCAGAAAAGACAAGTGACGGCCACAGTCATGCAGCGTTTTCTGTGGCCAAGACAGGAAACAGCCTAAGTGCCCGTCAACAGACAACTGGAGGACAGTGTGGCACACACACAGTGGACTGTTACTCAGCGTAGAAGGAATGCGGCCTGGCCGTCGTTGACAGCCGGGACAGACCTGGGGGACACGCGCGGAGTGGGGTAAGTCAGGCAGAGCACGAGAAAGTGCATGTAACCTCCTGATGCGCGAGCTCTGAAGCAGAAACAGCAAAACAGAGCAAAGAGCGACTTCACGAACACAGAGAGCGGGCCTCTGGTTGCCAGGGGTCGGGGTGGGTGGCGAAGGGGGTCAGAAGGTGGGAACCGCCAGTTATAAGATGAGTAAGTCTCGGCGGTGCAGATAGACTCTCAAGAAGCTACGCCATCGTCTCTCGAGACGGACGGCTGCCGACGACGAAGTCCCGGGGGCATCGTGTGAGCGACTACACTCAGTAATTCTAAACCCCCAGCCCCTCGCATCCGTGGGTGCTGCATCCACGGACTCAACCCCTCTTGGGTCGAAATACTGGAAAGAACCCAAAACCCCAGGAAATTCCAAAATGCAAAACTTGGATTTGCCATTTGCTGGGCATTTGCTGAATCCACGCGAGGCAAGAGATTGCGGGCGCATCTGCTGATGTTCTGTTCAAACACCACATCCTTTTATAACATAAGGGCCCTGGGCAGCCTTGCATTTCGGCACACAGACCCCCGGAACGCCAAGGGGTGACTGTAGTTATTTATTTAAATGTCATCTGTTCTCATAAGCTTTTGGCCAGGACTCACAAAATGGCTATGGTGGGTACATTTGACCTTAAAATACATTTTTTCCCCTTTACCCTCACAGAGAACTTAAAAAAAAAAAAAAACAACTAGAATTTATTAACACATAAAACAGAAGATGTCACATAAACATTTGGATTTCTCTCCTAAAAGGTCAGAAAACCTGCAACACCAGGTGCAAGTCCCCGTACCTGGGGCTGTGCCCAGGCTGCCCCTCCCACGGGAGTGCGCGCTCGCTGGGACACCCCTTCTGCACCCCGCGGTCTGCCCACCTCTGATGCTTTTACTGCCTCTGGAAACCTTGAGACTGGTTGGGAAAATACGACCATGCATTAGATGTGAGTCAGTAAGAGCACTCCAGGCGGCGGCTGTGAGGAAAGGAAAGGACACAGGATTTCAGGGTTCAGCGACCGTCCGGTGCTGCTGGGCAGGAGTAGCAGTGGGACCCTGGGGGCAGTGACGCCGTCCCGGCAGGGCGGCTGCTGTGAGAGTCTGCCAGAAGCCCAGAGTTCAAGCTCCAATCCAATGCCAGCCTGATGCCACAGGGTTTTCTTCTTTCTCTGACAGTGAGAAACCCGCACCTCAGGTTTTGCAATATGGGATTATTTTTGTTCAGTCTTGGTACATGCAAGTAGGTTCAAAACTGCGCACCCCTATCTCAGTGGGAAATACCTTTACTGACCGACTCCAGTGCACCGTGCGAGGGGAGAGGCCGGTCCAGAATTCCAGGGCAGAGACTGGGGCCCAACTACTGAACGTTTGAAAGTAGGCAGGAGAGTGATCTTGACAATTTTCATTAGAAGAAAAAAACTGCGTGACTACGTTTGGCGATGGCTGTTACCCAGGCCATCACTTCACATCGCGGACAAATATCGGGTCATTACATTGTGCACTGAAAACTAACAGGACATGGTGTCAGCTGTTCTCCAGTCAAAACAGCACTGGTTCTGAGGCTTCACGTATGTGAAAGAAAATTGAGATTTGATATATATTTTTTTTAACAGAAAAGAATCCCGGGGCGGCGAAGACAAGGCGCGGGGCCTGCTCTGGTCAGAGGAAGCTGGGCTCAGTGGCCTCCAAACCCGCAGGCAGCGCTGGGCTTGGCTCTGGGGGCATGGGTGGCTGTAGGGGCATCTGAACTCAGGCTACGGGAGCTACTGTCCTGGGGCGAGGGGGTGTGTGCTGCACTCTCAGGGGCTCAGCCCAGATCTTGGTGACGTACAGAGACGGGATGTGGACCCAGACTCACGTGCTGAGTCCTGACCCAGCGCTTCAGGGAGGCCATTGTGGGGAACAGGCTGCGTGGGTCATTATTCCGGTGAGGTCCCGAGGGCGGCCCTAATACACATGACTGTGTCCTGATAAGAAGAAGGGCATCTGGACAGACACACACAGGAGAGGCCACGTGAAGACGGAGCAGAGATGGGGTGACGAGTCTACCAGCCCAGCCCCGAGAAGGACTGACCACACCACCAGGGGCCGGAGAGGCCTGGGCCCGACCCTCCCTCGGACCTTTGATGAGCCTGCCAGGCCGACACCTCGATCTCGGCTTCCAGCTGCCGAGCTGGGCAACCACAACCTTCTGGGGTGAAGCCAACCAGTCTGCGGTGTGTCTCACCGCTGCTGAGACACACAGCAAACGTGCCAATGTCGGCCAGTGGCGACTCTGGGTGAAGGGCATTCACTGTTGTTCTAGTAACTATTCCGTATGTTTCAAATATTTTTCAAAATTGTAAGTTGAAAAATGAATAAAGCAACCTGACTTAAACAGTGTGTCACAGGCTGCGCCGGCCAGCGTTACCAAGGGGTCTGCATGGCCCCAGGACCCTGCGGCTGGGCGCTGTCCGGGGCTCATGGGCTCACTTACCCGCCTCGGCAGCATGGCACACCCCCCTGGGTTTGGGATATTTCATAAAGTGCAAGAAAAACGTGCATATAAGGAGGGGGTTTCCATGAGAATGAATAACATCATAAATATAGTGAATGAATTAGCAAGGAAAGATGTCATTGAATAAAAAGCCCCCTAAGGCCTGAGCCCTGTGTCCGGGGTGAGAGCAGGAGGAGGACCCCGCATGCCACACGGCAGCGCTGTACTCGGTGCTGAGCGGGGCCACCCCTGAAGCCCAGGTCAGAGATGGGGAAACGAGGCACGCTGAGTTTGAAAATCTCAGGACACAGGCTAATGCTCTGAAACAGAGGGTCTGAGAGAGGAAGCACATCCTCATTTTTCCCTGCTTTGGGAGGGGTCCGGTTGGGGACCAGGCCACGGGGGGGCAGGTCACAGCTGCCTTGACACCTCGAGTCCTCCTCCCAGGTGACACACACCCACGCTGCCCCTATGTCTGGGCTCCCCACCAGGCCTTCCACTGGGCACCTTTCGGCTACAGGCCCCCGGACTACTGGCCTCAACTTTGAGTTTTTCCATGGCCCTGAGGTCTTCCTGGAGGCAAAGACCATGTCGAGGAGGGGAGGCCGCTGCCTGGTGCCCCATTGTCACCAAGCAGACGTGGAGGGGCAGAGTGACGGAGGGTCCTTGGGCACCAGGATCCACAGCCAGGGCTGCCCTATCTCACCTTGGTCCCCCCAGGGGCCCTCTCCTCCCACCCCATCCCCCAGAGGACCAGAGCAAAGGCCCTGGGCTGGGTATGAGGGATCCACTTTACCCAGTTCCCATCTGGGCAGGGCTGGCTGAGGAGGGGGCAGCGGGGGGCCCTGCTCCCTGACTGTCAGACTGAGACATGGGCCTGCCAGGCCTGCTGGGGGGCAGGGGGCTTGCACAGGGGCTCAGGGCCGGGCCCCTCTCCAGAACCCACTATGGACGCTGTGAGCTGTGCCTAGGCTCTTACCTGGGACTCTCATCCAGAGACCCCAGGTCCCCAAGGGGGTTGGGGGGACAGTCTTTATTCACAGTTACTTTTGATGTAACTAGAGTAAGACTCTGGACCAAACTGCCTATCACCTCAGGAGCCAGTCAGCTCCCTGGGAAGCTGGTCCATCCCAGGAAAACACAGTGGGGGCCGCTGGGCCCAGGTTTGGGGTTCTGGCCAGTGCAGGCCTGTCATCCTACAGAGAAGGGTACAGGCTTGCCAGCCCACTGGACACTGCAGAGGGGCTGGGACAGTTCGGCCTCACCACCAGGGGAGCTGGGAGAGCCGTCCCCCGGCTCAGAGCGCGCAGCCCCCTGCCAGGGCCACTGCAGGCCTCAGGGGCCTGGGCCACCACAGCGTCACCCACCAGCCCCCGCTCCCCCACCAGGCAGAGGGCCTGAGGCTGTTCCCAGCCTGACCCTCACCACCCAGTCCTGACCCACCTACCTAGAAGCCATCCTGGCCGCCAGCCTAGCTGTAGCACGGCCCAGAGGAGCGGCCAGGGCGCCCACGGGGTCCCCATGCCCCGAGCGAGCCCGCGCCGGCCGCTGACGATCTCCTCCTCTCGGCTCTAGCAGAGGCGCCGGCAGAAAGGAAACTGTCCCAGTCAAGCTAAAGGAACCCGCCCCGAGCTTCCTCCTCCTCCATTGAGGCGGGGAATGGGGTGGGTGGAGAGAGCAGTGGGTGCAGAGACAGGGCAGGGGAAGACAGCGGGGAGGGGGGGAGGGAGAGAAAAGAGAGAGAGAGAGAAATGGGGAGACAGGCAGGTGGAGGAGGGGGTGTCCTGGTGCTCCTCCCCCACCACCGGGGCTCCCCATCCCAGGAAAACTTGTTCTCTCTATTTTGGTCGCCTCTTTCCCTTTCCACAGGATGGAGGGGTGACTCTCTCCTCCCCTCCCCAGCCACCCTCCTGTCCGGGGGAAGGTGGGTCACCCTCTTTGGGCCCGGGTGCCCCAGGCAGCAGTGAAGGGGGGGCTCGATCCCATGCCCACGGCCTAACTGTGCCCCTGGTTGGGGAGTGTTCAGGCAAGTCCCTGGCCAGCCCGCTGCGGCCCCTGCCCAGCTGAGCGACTAAAGCAGATAGAAAGCTGGCGTTCCAGGAACTAGAGGTATGACCCCCCCTGACTCCAGGAGACCTGCAAGCAGTTCGACCTTTGTGCCCCAGGAGGAAGCGAGACTTCTGACCCAGATGGTATCGGAGCCCCGGTGCCCAGGGGAGGGACTTCGCGCCCAGGACACAGGTTCAGCAGATGGTCAGGCTGCAGCCCTTATCTGATGAACCTTTTCCCTGTATTTCAAGCCCCCTGTGCACCTTTTTCTTCTCCTTATAAAATGGGTCGGTTCGAGATGACATGTCAGGACGGTCTCTCAGGGTGCATAACCCTCCGTCCCCTCAGATCACCTGCATCCACACAAATCCTTGTCTCTACTTAATCAGCTCTGGTGGTGACAGGCAGCGTGAAGGCCGCCTTTCTCGGTTTGCCAGCCACCCCTCCGGGCAGTGGGCAGTAGGGACTGCTCTTGCCAAGGGCTTGCCTGGCCCTCCCGCTGCTGGAGAGAAGCTTTCCTTCCCGGGGGCCACCAGGCCCTTCTAGTGGGTCAGCTGAGGGTCTGCCTGACCCGTGGCCTGGTTGGGGTCTTTTCCCCAGGCTCACCTGAGACTCTAACCCTTACTCTCTCCCTTGTTCTCCCGCTTCCGCCACCTCTGGGGGCCCTGTGGTTGGCCCCTGCTGGAGGGCAGCAGGTGCCAAGCAGTCTTCTCTCAGCTCCAGGCTTTCAGGAGACCCCAGGCCAGGCTGGGGCGGCCCATTTTCAGATCTTTCCACTGTCAGCAGCCTCCTGACGGCCGGCAGGGCCTGTCTTCCAGGCCTGACCTTGTCGCAACCCCCTCAGGCCCCCAGCACTTTCTCAGGTTGGGGGTGGGGATGGGCCAGGCCATTTCTGAGATAGTTCAGTTCGTTCATTGCATTTTTCTCTAAGCATTTTATGATAATGAATGGAAAACAGGGGGAAAAATCTGCTGCTATTAGTGATGCTGTAACAGTGGAAAATTTTAATGGTGGGAAATTGCAACCCGCCCCACCGTTCTTTTGACATTGTTTGTGTAAGTGTGGACTCTGACTAATATGTGGCTCGTGGATGAACAGCATGTTTGTAGAAGAATCTTAGGAACTAACTTCAAAAAATACAGACCCTGACCGTGTGGCATCCCAGCTCTGGGACATTTGCTGACCTTCATCCTTGGAGCCAGGATGACATGAAGCCGGGATGACGTGGAGCTGGGATGACATGGAGCCAGGACGATGCACCCAGACCATCCCTGGCCTTATCGGAAAGGACTGTGCCCCTCTGCTCGTAGAGAACTCTGCAGCCCCTGCCCTGACCTCTCTGTTCTGATCCCCTCTCCCTCCTTAGAAAGCCTCGGCCTCCACTGAGAGGTGCAGATGGGCTTAGAGACGTGAGTCCCCATCTTCCAGGTGGCCAGCATCTGCAACTAAGCCGCTTTATTAGCATCAGCACCTGCCCCTCAAGTACTGGCTTTTGTACCTGCTTCCGGTTACAGGTTTTGGCTACTCCAGAGGGGGCCATGGAGACCCCGGTGAGTCCCGGGGCCTGAGCTACGGGGTGTGGTCCCGGCTGCTTGTGGGGGGCTGACCCCGCGGCAGGGACTGCAGGGCGATCCCAGCAGCCGCCCAGAGCTCTCCGTCTCAGGGGTTCTCCCCATGCTCCCTCTTGAGGCATCAGGTGCCTTTCACGCTTCGCTGCTGAAAGGAAGCAGGCGGTTGGTGGGTTGGGTGCCCAGGCCGGGTAAGTCCCTCGTGCGCGGGACCAGGAGCCCCTGCCACGCCCCTGGGGTTCTTTGAACTGTCCGGGACTCTGTAGGAGTCAGTAGGTGCCCTTCAGCAGCAGGCACGGCTCGGTGTCCAGAAAAGCCCCAATTCCCCAGTGTGGGATTTGGTGGGAGTCCTTTTCTGGTTTTGGTTTTGGTTTAGATACTGTTTGCTTTTCTTCCTTAATTGCCTGTTGGTTCTGTTTCTCTGCTCCTGCCTGAGAAGAAGTCTGTTTCTGTTTAAGAGCTCTCATCTGTGTCTCCTCTGACATGCAGTTTTGGTTACAGTTTTTTGCTTGTTTTCTTGTCTTTTGGAGACTTGGTTTGATTGTTGAGGGTTTAGTTTGAGAGTCTTCATCTGTTTAAACTTCATCTTTGCTTCAGATATTGTTCTTGTTTCTGTTTTGAAAAGAACGGCTTGGTCTCAACCTTGAATTGTTTTGCCAAAAGTCTGGTGACTGGGATAAGATCTCTAATGTGCAAGCTCTCATACTGTTACCTTGTAAGGATTCTAGTCAGGGTTCAGATCGATGGTTTGAAGAGGGAGAAGATCTCACCCCCCTCTTAGACAGTAAAGCTCAGAGAAGGAAAAGGGGCAAAAACAGGCACTCCAAACTTAAGCCGCTCACGGTGCCAGGTCTGATATCTGCCACCCCATTCTCCAGCCTCATCGAAGGTGTCAAGGATGATATATAATGAAATGGCTCATTTCTCACGCACTAAAGGAATGCAGGAATCACCACGAAAAAAATTATAAGTGTATTTGCAAATGCAAAAAAAAAAAAAAACACTTTCTGAAAGTTATAAAATGGATTCAGAAATTCACCAACCTAAAGGATGCTAATTACTTATTTTTAGTTGTCAGTAAATGGAAAATTCTAGTTAAGCTGGGAAAGAATACATGGTTTTTATAATAGAAGGTGTAAATTATGGCAACATATTCTGAGGAAAGTGTAATTGAAAGTGGGTTATTCTAGATTTGGTTATTTCTCGATGAGTTAAAATGGCAAACTGAGAGGGACTAGGGAAGTCACAGAGGGTCATTAGAGCTGAAGAAAGGTTGCCTAGAGGAAAGGAGCCGAAAGAAGGCAGGAGGGCGTGAGAAGCGTGAGAAACACTAAAGGAAAGGGGGCACAGGAAGGAAAGGCCGTGGGGGATGGGACTCGAGAAGGGACGTGGAAATGGGGGAAAGGGAATAAGAAGGAAGAGGACAGGCACACAGGTAGGTGACAAGCAAAGTGATGGTTTTAACGACAAGCGGAAAAGCCAAAAGCCCCCTTTGACTCCCCAGAACCAATTGTCATTTCCTCACAAAGACCCCAGGCACCACCGGACAGGAACAAATTACTCGGCCTCTTGGCCTGACAGACATTTATTTGTATTCTGAATGTTATCTTAAAATGCTGCTGTACACAAAAAAAGCGAATTCTTTCGTCAACTGCATGGTAATCTGATCTATAATCATGTCATTTTAAATATGTTTTTGTCACCTAGAGACAGGCACTGTTTTACTCTGATGCATTTGCAAAAATATTACATCTTCAAAGATTCACAGAAAGAATTTCGACTTTTTCTAAACTATAAGTTTCTCAATAAATTTTCAGATCATACTTTTGAAATAGATGGAGATTTTTTAGGGCCCTGGAAAAATGACTGGGTCATAGAGATGCTGGTGGATAATCAGGGTAAACAGTAACCAATTGTGGACTGAGGGAACTGAGGGTAACGATTGTCCTTATAACTTTGTCCAGAATATTACTGATTAAAAAAAACTTGTTTGTTTTCTTAGAGAGATTTGGTAAATTGTAGCAATTTTGAATCGTTAATATTTTTCTCCCTACCTGATCCCTCCAGAGTTTGGAAATCTTAATGAGTACCATTATTTTCATGGGCAATATGTTTCTTTGCATGAATTCAATAAGAATATTACTTTTTCCAGTTTCCAGTTGTGGATTTATTAACCAAGACTTATACTGGAATATCATGTCTGAGAGACGTGCCTGGAGTGTGCATGTCAGCAAACAGCTTTAAGGAATAAAGATGGACTTTGGAGCAGATAAAAGACCCTTGAAGAAATGGCCTGGTATGTTGCTTACTCATGTGGTTCACAGAAGTCTTTCCAGGTAAGGAGTGAAGGTTGCTTCCCTGGGAGGTGGCAAGGAAGAACCTCAGGACATTTTGGGGACCTCGAGAACTTGAGGAATTTACCTAAATCTGCAGGTGTTGCAGGCAAAGCCTGATGGCTACCCTGTGGTGTGGCGTCTCTGCCCTGAGAGGCTGATTAAAACTCCATCTAGAAATTCCTTGTAACATTCCAGCAAAGTAGATTTAAGAGAGTGGGTCTGATCAATTGCTATTCATGTTGTGTTCATGCAAATAATCAGGCCAACTTGAAACTGGACTTAATGCAGTAAAGGAATTGGTTTTGATTTGGCTCTTTGATGAAAATAAGGGTGATTTTTTAGGATGAAAATTATGTTTCAGTAGACTCTCTTATACACATTTATGAATATTAAACTCTAATTCAGTGAACGTCTGTAAAATTTCCCTTTTCCCCTATGAACTAAACTGGGTCCTGACTTCTTCTAGTTTCCTGAAATGCTTTGGCTACAACCATCTAACTTCAATAGAAATGGACGGAAAATTGCCGGTGGTGATTTGTAACAGTGGGAATTGTAACCCACCCACCATTCTCTTGACATTGTTTCTGTAAGTGTGGATTCTGACTAATATTTAGCTTGTGCATGAACAGCATGTTTACATAAGAATCCTAGGAACTAACTTCAAAAGATACAGACCCTGACCTTCAAGCCCCCAGGTCCAGGAGCTTTGCTGACCCTCGGCTGTGGAGCCAGGATGACACAACCGCCATCGCTGGCCTCGCCAGAAAACTGTGCCCCTCTGCGTGCAGAGAACTCCGCAGCCCCTGCCCTGCCCTCTTTGATCTGTTCCCCTCTCCCTCCTTACAAAGCCTCTGCCTCCACTGAGAGGTGGAGATGGGCTTTGAGATGTGAGTCTCCATCTTCCAGGTGGCCAGCAACTGCAACTAAACGGCTTTTCTTTATTTACGCCAGCACCTGCTCCAAGCATCGGCTTCTGTAGCGGCGGCGGCCGGACCTGCCTTCAGTTGCAGTGCAGTGCGTAGGCCTCACCAGCTTAAAATAACCGAGACAGAAACCCAAAGGCCGCCTGCAGCCCCGCTCCGAGCTGCGAAGGGAAAGCACTAAAGAACAGAAGCGGTGGAAACAGCATCAAAGACGCGTCTGCAAGCAGAGTGAGCGAGGGAGGCTTCAGTTCAGAACAAAGGGCCGCTCCCCCTGTGGGAGGCTGGAGGGCTGAAGGGCCCCGCCGGCCAGGGTAGCTCCCCCGTGGCCCCGCTGTGGCCAGGTGCGCCGCCGCAGGAAACTGGGTGCTTTAGCTCAGTCTGCGCTCCGTGCGAGGACTCAGCAGTTCCTCCTGGTCCGGACTGCTATCCTCTGAGGCCCCGCGCCGAGGGGGCCGTAGGGGAGGGGGGGTCTGTGCTCAGCCCTGCCCTGTGTCCTGTGACTATGTTCACAGAGGGGCCAGAAGTCCGGGACCATTACGCCCCTCCCGTCCACCTCCCTCTTCTTTGTTCTCTCTTTCCCATCCCCCCTTCTTGTCCCCTTCCCCCTTACTCTCCTCCCTCCTACCCCGCTCTTCCCCTCCCCCAACTTCCTCCTGATTTACCCCTTCCCCTTCCCTGTGACCCTCCTCCCGGTGGGGTGCTGGGCTGGGCAGGTTGGTGTCCCCAGACAGGAAGGTTAAAGGGCTACTTGGGTTCTGGGAAGTTCTGAGCTGGCAGGGGGGTAAATAGAGGCAAATGGAGGGGGTCTTAGATACTGTGGCAGGAAGTAGGGACACATGGCCTTGAAGAGCTTCACACCCACCAGGGGCCAGCAGGACCTGCAAGATTACTGGTCAGAGCCCAGGGAGGGGCCGGCGCAGGCGAGATGGGGGCAAGGGTCCCAGTGCTTTTCGGGGTGCTGCATGCACAAGGCGAGCTACTCACTGCTTATCAGCTCACTGTCCCCCCAAAACACATGGTCCCCATCACATTCACTGTCCCCACACACACACTGTCCCTGCCACACACACTGTCCCTGCCACACACACTGTCCCCATCACACACACTGTCCCCGTCATACACAGTCCCCATCACACACACTGTCCCCATCACACACACTGTCCCCGTCACATATGGTCCCCATCACACACACTGTCCTCATCACACACACTGTCCCTGGCATGCACAGTGTCCCCATCACACTGTCCTCTTCCCTCACCATCCCTCATTAGAGACGGGACAGGATCCCCTGTTGTAGAAAGATGGGAAGGTCAGGGCTCCTTCTGCCTCTGTCCTGTGTCCACGGCAGGCTGGGCCTCTCCTCCTTGCCCTCTGTCCTGGTTTCACCCCGCAGGTTTGGAAGGTGACATCAGAGAAAACCAAAGGTCCCGTTCTGTGGAGTCTCCATGGAGAAGGGTGCATGCTGCTGTCAGGCCGCCGCGGGGCACGTGAGTGTGAGCACTTGGCTGGGTTTTCTCAGAGGCCCGTGTGCACAATCAGTGTCCACATCACTGCCAGGACGCTGGCACAGGCGTGACCCGTGATGGCGCTCAGTGCCCCTGTGTGTGTTTGCTACACAGTGTCGGCCATGTGCAGGCCTCCGCCCCCCCGGGTCCCGTGAGTCTGCTGTCCCGGAGCTTCCCCCCTCTTGCCCAGTGTCCCCGCGGCCTCCGTCCGCCCTCCATCTCTGTGGTTTGTGTTTCTGTGATGCATAACAATGAACGGCACACAGGTGGCCTGCTGGGATGGGCCCCGTGGCTCGAGGGCCTCATTCGCGAGCTCGTGTTCCTGTGGGGTCCTTTCAGGAGAGCAGAGCTCCGGGCATCTGTCGGGTTTTGGTGATTTGGGGGACCGTGCTGAGGGGCACATGGGTATGTGACCGTCGGCCTTTGTCCCGGGAGTGGTCCGCCGTGGCACTGGGTCCGTGGCGTGCGTGTTCCTGCACTCGTGGCGCCCCCGCTCTATCCGGTAACTGTGGCTGCCATCTGCTTCCTGGGGGACCCACTGATGAAGTAAAGGAAGCGAAGGACGCACAGGGCCGAGGCTCTTCGCAGGGTGCCCCCCACGCCCCGTGCAGCGGGGTCCCCTGTGGGTCTCCCATCCTTCTGGTTTGGGGACAGACACTCTAGAGCTTCCAAGGCGCTAACCTCACGTGACTCACTTATACGCAGCGGGCGGAGGGGAACATGAACCAGCACAAATGGAAAGTGGGGGAGAGGGGACCCCGGCGCTCTCCAGAGGGAGTTTCCATTCACAGAGAAACACAGGAAGCAGGAGGATCATCCTGAAACTGCTTCTGAGGAAGCTAAGCTGGCGGGTGATGTCAGTGACCCTGCCCCCGACCCGTCCCTATCTGTCCCCATCAGGTGGGGTGGCTGGCCAGCAGATTCACAGCTACTTCTGAGGTTGGAACAGGAAATGGTTAATAGTGTTTGCAAATAAAAACTTTCTGTTCTATCCTGTTTTTGAAGCACTTCTCGGAAGTTAAAAAAGAGTGCCTAACTTATCTGCCCAATTCAAGAACCAAATTTTTAAAAACTTAACCTAATATTTCCACCAGTTACTACGCACAAGAATGAAGACAGCTGGTGGCCTATTTAGTGGGTGGTGGGGGTCTCAGTAGATTCTCACTCTTCTTTTCTTTTTTTACAGTAGAAAACACAGCGCCCTCTTTATTTTTTTGGATGAAGAAATTCAGGCTCAGGACCATTAATGTTGCTTTTCTAAGGGGGTAAAACTGGAATGAGCACCTTCCTCCATTCTCTGCTGCTTTCCTTGTTGGCTGGGCCCTGTACCTCTTGAACGGCCAGAGCTGGTTTTTTTAAAGCTTTTATTCATTTATTTTTAGAGAGAGGGGAAGGGAGGGAGAGAGAAAGGGAGACAAACATCACTGTGGAAGAGATACACTCATTGGTTGCCTCTCACGTGCCCCCACCTGGGGACCCGGCCCACAACCCAGGCCTGTGCCCTGACCGGGAATCGAACCGGCGACCCTTTGGTTCACGGGCTGGCACTCAGTCCACTGAGCCACACCAGCCAGAGCTGAATGGCCATAATTTTGAGATTTTTATACTCTTTGTGGCATATCTTCCAAGGGGGACAGTTTTCTCTACAGAGTAAAAGGGAAACTATCCTTACACCTCAGAGGGACCACAGTCGCTTAGATGATAATCTTCACAGGACTTGACATCCAGAAAGACAGTGGCATGGCTCTTCTCTGGCTCAGGTAACCACGCAACGGTGCCGCTGGGACAGCCAGTGCGGTGCTGCTGTTCTTTCTTCTCAGACTGCCCGCACGGTGCGTGTGCCGTGGCACGGGGGTCACGTCGCTCCAGAAAGGCAGAGTCATGGAAAGGGAACGAAATCTGAACGAAGGCAAGCACTAGACCTTTTGAAGATAAGCTCACTTGGATTCGCTGAGTGGGGTCAGGAGCTAACACATCGGAAGATGGAGGTCAGAGGACACCAGTGCCTTGGTTGCAGGGGCCCCGTGCTGGTGATGGGACCGTGGCGTGTCCGTGCCATCTGGACGATGTGGGTGTGCCAGAGGCATTTCTCATGCATTTGGAGACACAGCTTTAAGATGGCCTGGTGGAGAAAGCACCAGGGTGAGTGAGTTTAGCTTCTTGGGGTCCCAGACCTACAGGCTCTCCTCTTCCTAACAAACACTCTCATCTGGGTCTTCACTCCCGTGGGAGACCTTGGCGGGACCACGTTAATTCTGTCGGATGCGTGTCCGCACTCCCACGTGTTCTTGCCTCAGTGTCCGCACCCCGGTGGGCGCGCTTGCCCCTTGGCTGCCAGGCCCACGCTGATGGCTGAGGCCCTCACAGGAGCCAAGTCAGACGTCCTTCGTTGCGGCTTTTGCCAGAGCAGACGCTCCCCTCTGGTTGTCAGGGTGTACGAGGGCCACGCAGTGGTGTGGGACCCTTACGCTACTCCGGTACTGTGGCCGTGGGGCTGTGCCCCGGAACCGCCGGCGGCTGCCACGTCTGGGGCTTCGCTGAATGGCCGCCACACTGGGTTTACTGTCTGCCTCCCTTCGTGCCCCTCGCATGTGCTCCAACATCTTTCTCACTCACTTAGTTTACAAAATTCTAGAATGACATTAGTCTTTTAAATGTGAGTTTACAGTTTAAATTTCCAAATATGTGTGTTTGTGTGTATATGTGTTCATGCATAAGCGTGTAGGTGTTGCATGTGTGTATTCATGTGTAAGCATGTGTATGTGGTACAGAAACCCAGGACTTGAGGCACAGCCCCAGGGTATCAGTGTTGCTACGATTGGCTGGGTGATAACCCCAAACCCCAGAAAACAGTGCCCTAAAAATGAGTGGAGCTGGAAGTTCCTTTTCCTCTTGAACAAGATAACCAGAGGGAGGCGATGTGGAGGGGGTACAGTGACTGCGATTGTCCTCAAGGATCCAGGGTCTTACCTTTCTGCTTCCTCGGCCCCTGGCCTGCATCTGCAAGGGGGGCTCGAGGTCCATGCTGGCTGCGGGGGTCGCCATCTTCTCTGTGTGGCTGTGCATAAGGCAGCGAAGTGGCATGGAGTGGACTAGGCCCAGCCAGCTCATCTCCATGGAAACTTCTGGAAGCCCAGCCCAACACTTTTCTCTTCTGTCTTCCTGTCACACTTGGCTGCAAGGCAAAGATGTCACAGGGTTGGAAGAGTCAAAAGAAAGTTCCAGGAATAAAAAATATGGTGAAAACATCAGCGCACTTGTCTGAACTAGCTGCAGACGGGTAAGAATGGGGGGGCGGGGGCAGGTGGAGAAACGAGAATCTGCTGTTGGGAGTGCAGCCGAGGGAGATGGGATCGCGGAGACATCTGTCTGGGCTGCACGTGGAGGCTGTCCTTCTGAGGTCTCGGTTCACTTCAAGTGATGGGTGTGTGGGTCTGTGTGTTGGAATTCGAGAGCCACCCACAAAATAATAGACACGAGAGTGAGGCCCCGGGACTCGTGGGAGGATGAGGCAGGAGGGGCATCGCAGGGGCAGGACAGGCTTGGGCTGGTGGTTCCAGGAACTGGGTGAGGGGCCACTGTCTCAGGGCCAGGCAGGCTGTAGGGGGTCACCGGGGGGCCCTGCGCGCATCTGTCCCCTGTCAGAGGGGTGGAGGCTGTGATCCTGGAGACTGGGGATGACGGCCACGCAGGCGCCCTGACTCTTGGCTGGGGTCACAGCGCACACCCTACCCCTGCGGGTGCTGAGGATGCCTGGCTGTGGGGGGAGTGTCCACCTGCCACCCACAGGAGAGGGTGGAGTCGGTGTGGCCCCGACGACGCACAGGTGTGGCAGGGCCCCTGTGTGGGCATCGCTCCCTTGTGCGCCCAGCTCTGTGCTGGGACAGGGTGCCCTTCCCCACACCCCCGGCCACTGTGGACATGGGGACCCAGACGGGGCCTGCAGGCCGCTGAGCTTGCAGTGGGTTCTCAGGGGCCCTCGGGCAGACATGGTTATCTCGCCGGCACAGAGCGGGTGTGTTATGGCTTCCTGCCCACTTGACTTCCTGTCAACTGCCCAGCAGAGAGGCTGCACTGGCACCACCTCTGGCAATGTGGGGGCTTTAATGTGAGTGTGACAGCCCCGCCTCCAGGTGGCCCTTGTCCTGAGGACACTTCTTCAGCTATGGGTCCCCACAAGGTGGCCTTCCTTTGCTTCTCATTTGCGACCTCCGGCCCCTTCCGTTCGACAAAGCACTGCTACCTGAGGCCATGCTCCAGAAGCTCAGACAAAACCCCGACAGGCAGGAGAGGCCGGGTGCACGGCGCAGGAAGCCCAGAGCAGCACACTCGCCTCTCAGACGCCGCGGGCGCGGGCTCAAGGTGGTCCCCGCCGCAGGCGCAGGGATCGGGGTGCTGGCTCCTCCCAGGTGCCTACCCGAGGCTTTATGAAAGTTCATGAAGCTGTGCGTTTATGCTTCAGGCATTTTTATGTGAATGCTGTACATTCTACACAATAAGAAGTGAAAAAAATGTGCACTCTATCTGTCCAATAAAGCTCTTCTCAGCTTTGTAATGACAGCAAGAGGGGGGCAGATCAAGTTACAACAGAGACCGGAGGCAGCAAGTGTTTATCCGAGGAGAGAGCAGGACACTATCCAGGACACGGGCTGAGTGAAGCCCCAGGCACGGGGTGACCCGGACAGTGTGGTTCCCATTGGGGAAGATTACAGACAGAAATCTACATGTGCATATGCAGGGGCCCCCACGTGGGTCAGCACAGGGGAGCTTGGGGGGCAGGGATGATGGGGCGTTTCGTTGCATTGGGTTGTTTTTCCTTTTTATTTATTTGTTTGTTTCTAATTTTCCCTAAAAATGAACATGGGTGGCTTGCATAATGAAAAATATTCAAAAGGGTGAGACAAATAGGCCTGCATCTGGGCCAAAACGGTTGCCGTAGAGACTGGACGGTTGCCTGGGCAGCAGGTGGCTGGGCAGGAGGGGCTGTGGGTGTTTCCCGGGAGCCGGAGCTGGTGCAGCCCGCAGCCCGCACTGCCGGACCCGCGTCAGCATGGACGGGGTGGGCGTGTGGGCCAGCCCCCTAGCCTCGCTGACGGCCAAGAGGAAACGGGGGACACTGGGAGCTGGTCCCGGAGGGGGTTTTTGAGGTGCGGTGGAGGGTAGGGGCCTCCTGGGAAGGAAGGGGGCCGAAGGCTGCCTGGTCCCTGGCCCTGAGTCCCGAGGCCAGGCTGGGTGTGTCCGGACCCCTGAGGGGTGAGCACAGGGGCACGTGGGTGCTTGTGTTCCCCCCTTTTCAGCCGCAAGCTCGTGCCCTGCCTGACAGTGCAGGACCCGGTGCCCGGCCAGGGCCGGTGGGACGCTGCGTGTCTGCCCAGACAGGGGGGGCTCTGTCTGCTCGCCGCAGCTTCTCCTGGTCTCCGTGGCAGCGCTGACAGATCAGGGGGTGGGCAGGGCCATGGCCACCGCCCAGCCCTGCAGTGAGCCAGGCATGAGGGACTAGAAAGGGGTACAACCCAGTGGGAGGCCGGGGGGGACCTGCACCTTCATCATCATGACAGCAGCAGGGTCCCACCCAGCTGGGCACCCGAGGCCGGGGGGCAGGCTGGGAGGGGGCTCCATGGGGACCCGTGGGCCGAGTGGACGCTGGATCGCTGGTTCTCTCAGGTCTGAGATGCACCTTTCCACACGTGCTATTCCCACAGCCCAAGTGAAGGGCTGCTGCGGGCGGGGGAGGGCTGGGACACGGGGAGCTGGTGTCCCCTTTTCCTGTAGGGTCAGCAGGTGGAGGAAGAGTCACACACACGGACCGCAGCCACCGCCCATGTGCGGCCTGGGAAGTGATCTCTCCTGAAATTTGAATAAAGGTGGACGTCTGGCTCCTCAGGGCACTTTCCACGTGCAGCTGTCCCTGACCATGTATGACACACATGCAGAACCATGCCACCATCATGGAAACTTCCACCCATGCCCGAGGCCTTCCGGGGCAACACACAGGGAGATCTGATGCGCCTCGCAGGGTTGCTCTTCTGGGACCTAAGCACCCCCAGCACCTTCAGCATCCAGGGAGCCTTGCGGCGGCCCTCCTCTTCCCTGCGGGGGGTGGGGCAGGGCCCCTGCTCCATGCTCCAAGGCAGCGGCACGGGGCTCGGGGTGTACCCCATCGACCCAAACCCCCTTCCCCACTCTCCCCACTTCTCTGTCTCCTGCGCTGTCCCTATCACCCAGCCCCCACCCCAATTTCATTTCCTCCTCACCTGCTCCTCCCTCCCAGCATCCACTGCTGAGACGCCGCAGACACCTGCCCTCACAGGGACCCACAGGGCTGTCTTCGGCTTTTGGTGACATTTTCCTCAGGAAAGCAGCAGGGTTACCCCTCATGTGTCAGGCCAGGCTTGGCCACCCAGCGCAGTTTTGGTGCCAATCTGATGAAAAGGTGTTTGCTTTTCAGATCGTGGGTTTCAGGGAAGGGCCCTGCACCTGAGTCTGGTCCCCGTACGGACAGGCTCAGGGTCACGGAGCTTGTGCTGGGTCCCCTCTGCACCCACCAGGCCAAGGAGCGTGGGATGAGGGGGCAGGTTGCTCATCACCTCCACTCACTGCCACCTCCTCCCCGGGGTCCAGTGAAGCTGCTGCCAGTGGGCTGGTCCTTCGCCACAGGCACATCCCTTTGCACACGTGGAGGGCGAGGACAGCTGTCCGGGGCTGGTGAGGACGCACACGTGGGCCTGGGGTGAAAGCTAGGCCTGCCAGACACCGGGTGAGTCTGCCAGGTGAGCTTGCTGGAGACGCCCCTCTTCCTCAGCAAGGTGGCTCTGTCCATCCTGCAGAAGGGCTACCAGGCAGGCGTCAGTTTCAATCAACATCCCGAGGTCTGCTTCTGACACCTCTGGGACCTCGTGTCGCCTTCTCCCAGGAGCCCCCAGACCCTGCCAGGGGCCCCAGCATCATCCAGGACAGCAGCCCCTGGTCAATCGTGCCCAGGGCTCCACCCCCTCTCTGAGAGCAGCCGCTCCTTCATCAAGGCCATGGACATAGGACACCGTCACCGTCCCCTTCACCCTGGTGCGTGCGGGCAGGGACCAGGGCTGTGTCAGCGAGGCCAGCGCCAGCGCTGCTGATCCAGACAGGGGCTGTGGTCTCAGGGTCTCGCCCACCAGCATGGGCACCCTGGTCAACAGCAAGGCCCTCACCCTCCATGGCAAAGGCCACCTGCTCAGCAGCATAAGGTCCTTCCCGTCAAAGGCTTCACCTTCAAGTGCTGCGGCTCCCTTTCCGACCAAGGCAATGCCGCCCCGCTGGGGAGGGACCCCAGCAGCAGCTGAAGACCCACTGGAGATGCCGCCCTGCCCGCGTCTTGCATCTGCGGCCTCACGGAAAGGAGGGAGGGCTCCATCACCTTCCCCTCATCCATGGCCAACATCACCCAGGGCCGCGCTGGACTCCCTCCCTGACCTCAGCTGCTCGGTGACCTTCCCTTTCACCACTGACAGGCTCGCGGGTGGGGCAGAGGGCGGTACCGACAGGCCCCGGTCCCCCTCGGTGAGCCGGGCTCCCTCACTATCCCCTTCTCTGTCTCCAGCATCACAGGGCATGGGCCCCGCATGGCAGCAGCTATGACCGGACCGTCGGTGGGCAAGGGTTATGGTTAGGGTGCCCAGTTGGGGGAGATGAAGGCACTGAGTGGGGGCAGATCTTAGGGGAGCTGCCGAACAACTCTGCCTTGTTCCTTCCCTTTCCAGAGAGAGAAACCCCAGAAAAATGAGATGACAATGAGCATGAGGAAGAGGTGCCTGGATGGGTAATTTATGTTTCTGTTTTCCCCATTTTAGGGTCCACTTTACTAATGTGTATTTTCAATAGGAAATGCTCTGCTGTCATCTTGTTGGCAGAGTGGGAATAACATCTGGCTGGAGGGAACCAGAAAGGGCCCTTTTTGTGCTCTCATCAACTGTGCCACCAGTGAATACCACCTGAGTGTGTCGTCATGAAAAGCAATTCTCTGAAGCCATCTGGTGTGCACCCTGTAAAGAACACCTGAGCGGAGCTCAGGGGGAAAAGCTCTTATCTTCTGCCATCTAGTGTTGAACTAGGGAATAACGGCTGCACGTCGGCCATGAATAGCACTTCTCTGCTGTCACCTGGCGTGCAAACCAGCAATCACTAGTGAAGGTCATCAAAGCCTCACTGCTCTGTTGCCATCTAGTGTGCAAGCGATGAATAACACCCGAGTGTACTTGATCATAAAGTTTCTCTCAGCTGCCATCTAGTGTGAATTTCATTAATATCAAATGACTTTGCCACCAAGAAAACCGGTCTTCTTTGCTGCTTAATATTGTTCGCCTTGGGAATGAATCCTGAGTGCAGGTCATAAAGAAAAGCACTTTTCTGGTGCCACCTAGTGTGGATATTAGAAATAAAATAGTGAAGGTAACCAGGAAAAACACTACTTTGCTGACATTCGGTGTGCATCATGGCATCCAGACCCCTCAAGATAACAAAAAGTTACTCAGCCCTGATAGCTGACTGGCCCGTGCAGGTCTTGGGCACGTTCACTGTGCTCATCGTGGCCTGTGCCTTGACTGGAGTATTAGTGACAGTGCTCCCTGGCATCTCTGATCTACGGCTGGGTTTTGAAGCAAGAGGGTCTACAATAGGCCAAAGACTGGTCCTGTGGAATGGCTCAGTGAAAAACACTGACTACAAAGGAACATTAACCAACTGTCTCTTTAAATATGCAGAAAAGCAAACCAAAAACCATGGGGATGATACAGTCAGATGACCATTATGAAAGAAAAAAAGAGAAATTGACTAAAACTTCCACAAATGCAGCTTTTCCTGTGACTTTCCAAGCCACTAACTCACACTTAAAGAGAAGAGAATTAACTCAGTTGGGACATCTTAGGTTTTCGTTCTTTAGGTTAAGAACCAGATGTCCTTGTGGACATAAACTTTAATGAAAGTATATGAGCAGGTGATACAATACAGAGGCTGGTTGAACAGAAGTGACATCTGAAACCACGGCCTTAGAAGATGGACCAAGAAACTGAAAGAAGGGTTGTTGCATTTTTAATTTTTTTATTGATTTTTTGTGAGAAACATAAATGTTTATGCATTTATTGGTTGTTTCTTGTATGTGCCCTGACCAGAGATCAAATCTGCAACCTTGGCATATGGGGACGATGCTCTAACCAACTGAGTAACACAGTCAGGACAAGAGAGATTATTTTTATTTTTATTTATTTTTTAAAATATTTTTTATTTATTTTTAGAGAGAGGGGAAGACAGGGAGAAAGAGAGGGAAAGAAACATTGCTGTACAAGAAAAACATCAATCTGGCTGCCTCTCACCTGTACCATGACAGGGGATTGAACCTGCAACCCAGGCATGTGCCCTGACTGGGACTCAAACCAGTGACCTTTTGTTTTGCTGGGTGACACTGAATCAACTGAGTCACACCGGTCAGGGCAAGAGAGGGGTGTGTGTGTGTGTGTGTGTGTGTTTAACGATAGAAAGTTAAATCAAGACCAATCCTGCCTACTGTGTGTGCACTGGTGTCGGGCAGGGAGGTGCCTGTAACAGAAGAGCAGCCTAATTCTGGGGACTAATGAGGAAAGTTTAGTTGGTGTGGCATCCAGGAAGCAGAGAACTTCAAGGAGAGGAGATGATCAGCTATAACAGTGGTTCTCAGTCTGTGGGTCACGACCCCTCTGGGGGTCAAACGACCCTTTCACAGGGGTCGCCTAAGACCATTGGAAAACACATATATAATTACATATTGTTTTTGTGATTAATCACTATGTTTTATTATGGCTGGGGGTCACAACATGAGGAAGTGTGTTAAAGGGTCGCGGTGTTAGGAAGGTGCAGAACCGCTGAGCTATAATGACCACTACAGGGAGATGAGGACAAGCGGCCTGTGGAGATGCTGCCACGGTGCGGTTTTCGTTGAGTGACAAGTACAGACAACGGCTTACACCGAGTTAATTAGAGGATGTGTTGTGAAGAAGTGAAGACATTTAAGAATAGGGTCATTTCCAAAGTGGGAAATCTGGTGGTGGAATACAAATGGACAATAAACTGAGAAGATGGTCAAAAGAAAGACGCTACTTCAGTGAGGGAGAGGTGAACATGCTGTGAACACGAGAAGAAGAGCTGGTACTGAGCACACACGCGGAGAGGAGGCGACGCGCTGGCCGAAGTGCCTGCGGAGGGAAAGGCGATGAGAGCCAAACCGGGAAGAGTCTGTTACTCCCGAAGACAAGATAGTGGGATAGAGTACGAGCTCAGTTTACCTTCTAACAAAGGACAGCGAACCATACGACTGCCATCTCCCCGGCCAGCACGCAGCCCCACAGTGAAGTCTCGGGCGGAGAGAGGAAGGGAATGGATTTTAAAAGTTTAATCTTTATTGTATTTTTTCTCCATTACCGTTAGTGCCCTTATACCCCCTCCCCCAGCAACCACCGCGCTGTGTCCCTGTGCGTGGGAACGGATTCCGAAAGGCGGCGTGGAGGCCGCACACAGCCCTGTGGGCAGCTCCCCGCGGTGGGGGCGGGGGGGACACTCAAGGCACTGGCCGTGCCCAGGCCACACCCAAGAGCTGGAAACCTGGACAGAGAAGGAGGCCCTCAGGCCGCCTTTGCTCCATGGAGCCTGGTGCTCCCCTGGGCCCCTCCGAACCGTCCCCCAGCCTGGGCCCGGGACAGTCCGGAGGCCTGGGGGGCGGCCCTCCCACGTGCGCCGCTGTGCCGCCTCCTTCCCGCGCCCGGCTCCGCTCACCGCGCGGCCCTGCTGCCCTGCCGAGCGCAGGCGGCCTCTGCCCGAGCAGGGGGCCTGCGGGTGACGCGCGCGGCTGCGTGGAGCCGGGCGGGGCGCAGGTGCCAGGCCGCTGGGGCACCGAAGCTCCGCGCGCAGCTGCCCGAGGCGTCTGAGTCAGTCCACGGGAAAGACCCGGCGCACGCGAAGTTCTCGGTGAATGCAGTCGCCCCTCGGACCTCGGTCCCTGGAGGGGGGCGGGGCTCGGAGGTCCCAGTTGGCTGGGCTCCGTGTGATTGAGCCACGCGAGGGTCCCCGCCGCCACGCTCCGGAGCTCAGACGCCCTGCGCGTCGCCATGCGTGTCCCTGGAAAGGTGGTTTTATGTCCCTTGGCTGTGCACTGCAAACAGATCCCTCTTGTTTTTCTGGATAAAACACGGTTTAGCCGTGTATCCCGGCTCAGTGTTCTCTCCTCTCTGCTCGTTAAAACTAACCCTTCCCAATGACTTGCCTTCCGCGGGAGCAAACAGAGCATCTCTGGAGGGACTCTGACGGAGTTCCTACCTGAGTTTAAAAACAGTGTCGCAGGACGGCCGCGGAGCTGGTACCGACGGGTTTGCTGCTGTCGCCGGGCCTCTCAGCTGCCCCCCCACCTTGTATTTTGTCCAACCGCATCCCGCCGCGGAGCCAAGTGAGAAGCGCGCTCAGGAGTCACCTGCGAGCCAGGCACGGGCCGTCTCTCCGCGCAGGTGGGCGGGACACGGGGGCGCCCACGGCAGCCTGGGGCCCGAGGGTCTCTGGGCTTGCAGGACGCGCAGGGCACGAGGCGCAGGACCCCGGCGACGCGGCGGAGGGCGGAGGGCGCCGGGAGGTCAGGGGAGGGGAGCAGAACAGGGGGATCCCGTGTCCCCCCTTTCCTGCGCCCCGTCTGGACGGTGGGGTGACAGATGCCACACGACGAAACCCCGCGGGGAGCAGGCGCAGCAGTCCCTAGGTTCCCCGTCTCGCGGCGAGCGTCTCCTGCCTTCCACCCCCAGGCTCACTACCGACCCCGCGCGGAGGGGGCGGGGGGCGGAACACGGAGGCGCCGGAGGCGCGCAGGCGCAGCGTCGTGTCGGCGCACGTGCGTCCACCCGGCCCCCGGCCCCGCCCCTTCCGGCGCGGGCACAGGAAGCCGAGCGCGGCCCACGATGCCCTGCGGCAAGCGCCGCTGCGCTGACACGACGCGGAAGGGAGCCCGTGGGCAGCACAGTCACCGGAGGCCGGCGCCGCGGACCCCGCCCTGCTCCCCTCGCTGCTCCGAGGGCCCGGCGCCCGGGTCACGCATCGAGGTCACGGAGCGGACCGCAGGCACAGGAGGCCGCGGGGTCCGCCCGCGCCGCCGGCGCGCATGCGCCGAGCACCTGTCGCCCTGCAGGGCCGTTGACACCCGCCAGCGCGGCCTGGGACTCACAGACCCGCACGAGCCTCACACGGCAGGTAAGGGGGGTCCACACTCGGCGGGCGGTTTCCAGCGTGGAGCCCACAAAACTGAGTCCGTTCGGACCCGTGGGCGGGAGAAGACTTAGAGATGGGCGGCCGGTAACGTGGGTGCGGGAGTCCGCCGGAGCCCCAGACGGGGCGTGGCAGGTCCCCGGGGTGCTGTCTCCACGGCCCGCCGCTGCGCTGCAGAGGAGCCCGATTCCAGGGCCGCGGACGAGCCGCCCCCTTCGGAAGGGGTCGCTGAGACGCACCCGTGTGAGGGGTCTTCTGCCCCCAGAGGGCGTCCCGTGTTCCTCAGCCCCCGCGCCGCGGGGCACGCCCGCTGGTGCGACAGCCCCTGGGACCGAGCCGGCCTGGGCCCGCCGGCTCCCTGGTCTCGGGGGCGGAGCAGGCGCTCCAGGCTGACCCTGCTCGGCCTTTCCTGCGGGGCTGCTGGGAGCCGGCCCCTGAGCCCCTCGGGGCCTCACCCCTTCGTCTGCGGGATGGGGGTGTCAGTAATCGCGCATCTCCTACGAATGTGGTGCGAACACAGGCGTGGAGTGCGCTTGCCGCGCTTAGCGCGTCCCGGCGCGTGGTGTTCGCTGACCCGGAGCTGCTGGGGCGAGGCAGGTGCTCAGTCTGTGACCCAAAGCAGAGGGACAGGGTGCGTGGGACGGAGCTCCAGGGAGATGCTCCAGCTGCGTTACGGAGCTGGCCACGGAGGGAAGCAGAGTGAGTTCCTCCTCGGAGGGGTGTCCCGGCCCACGGGAGGCAGCACGAGTGACAGGGAGACCACCGGTCAGCTGAGGACGGGCTGCCAGGACCTCTAAGCGCCTCCCTGCCAGAGGCCTAGGAGACACCGGGCCGTGGTCTCCCAGGAGCTTTGAAACAGATACATTGGACTCAGTCCTCCCCCCACCCCCACCCCACGGGGAAACCCACTGTTAGGGCTTGAGTTGTTTCTGTCCCCCCACATTCAGGTGAAACCCTGACCCCTAGGACCTCAGGATGTGCCCACCTTTAGAAACGGCCGTTGCAGGTGTGGTCAGTTAGGATGCGGTCACACCGGGGAAGGGCCCCTAATTCACTGAGACAGGTGTCCTTACAAAAGAAGCAGATGAGGACACAGACATGTGCACAGGGAGGGCTCCGTGTCCACATGAAGGCAGGGATCGGGGTGCTGTGTCTATAAGCCAAGGAACTCCAAGGGAGCCGGGAGCCGCCAGGAGCCGGGAGGGGCTGGAGCGGAGCGTCCCTCGACCTCAGAGGGCGCAGCCCTGCGGGTGCCTGAGCCTCAAAGCGCCAGCCTCCAGGGCTGAGACCGCCTCTGCGTGTGAGTCCCCAGCGTGAGGTGCTTTGTCCCAGCAGCCTGAGCAGAACAAAGTGTCACCTCAGAGCTGCTTTCCTTGCCAGCAGCAGGACAACCACGTTATCTTCTCTGTGGGCAATGGCAGACTCTGCCACCTTGTGCCTGATGTGCGCAGGTGCCCGGCAGCCCGGGGCTGCTGCTGCGGGCAGCGCCGTTCTCAGAGTGTTCGGACGCGGGGCAGCTGCCTCTCCAGGCCCCAGTGCTCTGGGCGCAGGGAGCTCCGGCTCCGGGGCAGCTTCAGTCACTGCCGCGCAGGAGGAGCGCGGCCTGTCCCGGCCAGCGGCCTCTGCCCCTCTGCTCAGACAGACGCACCCGCGGGCCACAGGACACGTGGAGGAAGTGGAGACCAGGCTCCCCGGCTGGCCAGGAGGCCCGGAAAGGCCCCGGCTCCGCCAGCCTCCCGATGAGCAGCTTTGAGAACGGCGCTGCCCTGCAGCCAATGGTTGAATTCAGGCCCCTGGGGCTCGTTCCGGTGCCCCCAGTGTGGAGGCCGAACGCACCCTTGAAAAGCAGAGCCTGTGTCTAGCGTCCTGCTTCTGAGCTGCAGGGAGCACTCTGAGGACGAGGGGCCGGAAACTAGGGCTCCCATGTCAGTTTGCTAACCACCCTTCAGGCCAGCGCCATCTTCCCAGCACTGACGGCGCATCAGGTGCCGGGACAGGCACTTCGTGGCGCTGAGCCTTCCGCGCTGTCTGCTCTAGGAGGAGGTCCCTTTCATCGTCCCATCTCATGCATGAGGGAGCTGAGCACAGAGGGGTTAAGGAACTCGCCCAGGGCCAAAGGGCTGGAAACCTCATGCTGAAGCTTCCACCTTGGGGTGCGCCCCTGGGGAAGGCCTCGGGCAGACAGCCGGCAGAGCAGGACTGGTGGAGGCCCCTGCGGAGCGAGGGACAAGGTCGAGGGTCTGCTCCAGGCCTTGTGTCCCTGACTCTGCTGCCCAGCAGATCGCAAAGTCGTACCGGGGGGAGCTGAATGGGGCCTTGACATTCGTATGGTCCCCATTTCTGTCACAAAGAGGCCGAGGGCCAGGGAGGTGAAGGGACTGTCCCCAAATCCCAGCGCAAATCAGTGGCAGAACCAGGTCAGGAGCAGATGTCCTGGTTTACAGCCCAGTGGCCTTTGTTGTTACCACGTTCTGGCTCAGCAAGAGGAGTCATTTTCTTCCACAGCCTGAGAGCGTCTTTCACGGTGAGAAGCCCTTTCCTGTCCCCCAGGTCGTGGCGCGCGGGCTGTCCTGTCCCCCAGGTCGTGGCGCGCGGGCTGTCCTGTCCCCCAGGTCGTGGCGCGCGGGCTGTCCTGTCCCCCAGGTCGTGGCGCACGGGCTGTCCTGTCCCCCAGGTCGTGGCGCGCGGGCTGTCCTGTCCCCCAGGTCGTGGCGCGCGGGCTGTCCTGTCCCCCAGGTCGTGGTGCGTGGGCTGCCTGTGCCTCCGCAGACCTCCCACGGGAGTTTGAAAAGTGGGGAAGTGGGCTAGGTACGGTGACTCCCGGCGGGGACAGGCGCCCCTCCCCGCCCCCGCTGCCGCCCTGGTGTAGGAGGAAGTCCTGCACGTGAACTGTGGGCGAGAATTAGCCCACACAGCCCGCTCAGATGGTTAGCTTTGGGGAAGGAGCAGATTGCAGTGAGATCCTGCTCTTCAGCCAAGACTCAGATTAATTCCAGACGCTCAGAGAATTCGATGGAAGGCACAGGGCCGTCAACAAGGACACTTCCAAGGGGCTGCGGCTGGGGGGTGGCCCGGCAGGTGCAGGTGCCCAGCCAGCGAGGGAGGTCGCGAAGGAAAGGCGGGCTGGGGGCGCGTACACAACGCTGCTCCACATGCAAAGACACCCCGAGTGCAGAGGACAAGTCACAGAATGTTTGCAGCACACACAGTAGGGCTACCAGTGCCCACGGCTGAAGAGCTCTCACAAAGCAGTGCAAAGTGAAAAAGAGCAAAAACGTCAAGGAATGTGAAGACGTTTTCACAGAAAAACAGAAATGGATAATGTACACAGGGGAGCAGCAAAGGTAGCTAGAAACCGAATAGCATTTAAACCAACAAAATATCATTTCAGCTGTCATGCCTAGCAAATATTCTGAAAATTAGTTTCTTTCAGGGATGCGATTTTGATCACACACGCACAGTGCCATAAACCAGTGCAACTTTGCTGGCAAAGGAAATGACAACGTGTATAAAAAATGTTAAATACACGCCTGCTCTGTGAAAGGGTCAGGCTTAGGGTTAGGGGGCAGGGGTCGGGGTTGGAGTTAGGGGGTCGGGGTTAGGGTTTTAGGGTGACAATGAGGGTTTTAGGGTCAGAGCAAGGGTTTTACGTGTACCCTTCAGATAAAAAATTGAGTCACACAGGAAACATAGGAAACGACTAAAAAGGCAAAAGAAAAATAGTTTTATTTGTAAAAATGAACCTGTTCTCGGAAATAGAATCGAGGGCGCGGTGGGTCTGCAGGCTGGTGCCCGGAGCTCCGGCCCCTCCCACGGAGCCCTGTGCCCGTTCCAGTCCCGGGACTTTCTCCCTCCAGACTTGGGATGATGCTACCGATGGATGTGCCGCCCCGACTCCCTTACTCAACGGGGTTCCATGGTCTGTCTTCCCACTGCCGGGCGGCAGAGGTCGGGAGACTGCCGGTTAAGTCCATGATGACACCGGCGCAGGTCTGTCTCGGTGTCTGTGGGGGTTACCTCGGCGCCAGCGTGGCGGAGAGCCCACGGTGGCCCCCGCGGTGAGCTCCGTGCGGGCCCAGCTCCCCCTCCGGGCGTCTTCTCCTGGACTCCCCACCAGTTCTCTGGTCCTTCGGATGGTGCTCTGGTTTCCCTCAGGACCTCAGTGAGACTCCTCTCCCTCCGTGCGCCGCGTGGAAGCTTCACGTAACTGGGTGGTTTTCAGGGCAAACTGGCGGGAGGAAAAAGAGAAAGAATAAGCAGGATTTCCACAGCTGGTGGAACACAGGGGTTAATTTTCCAGCTTTGCCTGGGCATTTCAGGAGCTGACCCTGGCTCTGGGTGTAGCTTCAGGGCGGGAGCAGGGCCAGGAGAGGAGCCGAGGGAAGGGTCCCTGGCAGCCCCGACGCTGGCTCCGACCGGCACCTGTCCAGTCCTCTCTGCTTCCATCCCGTCCTGCCCGTGGAGCTGTGCCGAGGCTCACCGCCTTCAGCACAGAGCTGACATCCAGGCAGGAGACCCGTTGGGTCACCGCCGTGCCGGTCAGTCATCCAGTCATGAATTCTGTCCGCAGTTGGCTGGCTACTGCTTCCTTCCAAAATCCACAGGCACTGGCTTCTCTGTTCTGTCTCAAGATCGTGGTCGTCATCAGTGCGGGGACGGCTGGCCGCTGGACGTTGGCTCCAGAATGACGCGTTCCCTGTCGTCAAGAAGAAATAAAGGGGCGGGGGTGGGGGGGTGGAGAAAGTGAGTCTGGACAGCGAGCCGACCGTCTCTGGAAACGCGTGGACAGTGTCGTCTTTACTCACGGGCCTCGGAGGGGCTGCGTTGGTTGGCGTGACGTCCCGTTCTTTCAGTCCTCTCCCCGGTCACTCCTCTTGGAGACGGTGGGCAGAGTCGGCTGCACATGCTGGGGACAGGGAGGCGGGCGGCCGTCCCGGGTGCGCAATGCACGGGGGTCGCGCTGTCCTGCGTCTCCCAGCCCTCCCGCCCTGCGGTCCAGGTCCAGCCAGAGGCGGGACCGGAGGGAGCGGCCCTCCCGGGCCCTCCTCCCACTGCCGGTCCGTGGGTCCTGCGTGCCGCTGGTCCGTGGGCCTCGCCAGCTGAGCGTGGAGGGGCAGCCGGCCTCCGGGGCCCTCGGTGCAGCCGCAGAGCCGAGAAGCCCCGGGTCCCCGAGTCACTGTGTGGAGAGAGAGAGGATGAGCCGCGGGGGCTCCCTGGCCCGCATCGTGGGACACGAGGAGCAGGGAGGTTTCACTGGGTTCGGACACTGAAAGCCCGCCGTCACGGCCTGGCGTTGTCACCCTCACCCATGAAGCCTCGGATGGGAAGCGAGACTCCCTCTGGCTTGACGGCTGAGTAAGTGTTGGACTTTGGACGAGTCACGTTCTGTCTCTCAGGTTCGTCTCGCCCCCGCCTGACGCGGCTTGTTGGTTTCACTCTCTGGCCTTCGTCATCCTTCTCGCCGCCCAGTGGAGAGAGGAACCGGAGCGTCTCTGGAAGGAGGGCGCGTATGGAGATGAGGCGTTATGACCACAGTTTTGAGCACCGTTCCGCCCAGTACACAGAGAGAAGTCATGAACCGTCTCTCACCTTAGACCGAGCGTAAGTACCGTCCGTGTGGCTGTGACGTGCAGGTGGTGCCGCTCCCGTCGGAGGACCGCGAGCCCCGGAGCAGCGCCGCTCACGGGCTCGGTGCCCGGAGCCGCCGGGACCCGGCCTTGGCGCCGACAAGGCCTTCTGCGTCCTTGGTGAGGTTTCTTCCTGGGTTTGCTGTTGTCTTTTGACGCAGTTGTCAGTGGGGTCGTTCTCTCGGTTTCCCTTTCTGGTAGTTCGTCGTTGGTGCCTAGAGATGCGACCGATTTCCGTCCGGCCCTTTGGTTCGTGTCCGGCTCCTGTACTGGATGCGTCCGTCAGCCCCGGCAGTGTTGGGAGACGTGTCGCGGCTCTCTGTGCACAGAATCTGCGAATAGCGACCGCGTCACCTCCTCCCGCCCAATGCGGGTGCCTTTGGTCTCTTCTCCTCGCCCGGTCGCTGCGGCCAGGACGGCCGGTGCCGTGTCGGATGGGAGCGGTGAGAGCGGACACCCCCGTCCTGTTCCCGCTCTGCAGGGAGACGCTTCGGGTTGTCGCCACCGAGTGTGTTACTGGTTGTGAGCTGGTCACGTGTGGCCTTCATGCTGAGGTGTGTTCCCTTTCGTAGCCCTTTGCTGAGACGTGTTCTCCTCACCGGGCGCTGCGTTTTATTAGACGCTTTTCAAAGCCTTCACCTGTTGATGGGATCATGTGATTTCACACTTGATGCTGTTTCTGTGGCGCATCGCGTTTGTTGGTTTGCAGCTCCTGTACCGACCTTGCATCCCTGGGATAGTGAGATAATAACGCCCCGCTGTCTCATTATGGTGCATGACCTTTTTTTTTTTTTGTTGTTGTTGTTGTTGTTGTTGTTGTTGTTGTTGTTGATAATCTCTTCAAGGTATTGCTGGGTCTGGTTTGCTAAAATTTTGCTGAGGATTGTAGCATCTACGTTCCTCAGGGCTATTGCCTCTAATCGTCTTCCTTTCTAGTGTCTTTATGTGGTTTGGGAAGGAGGATGATTCCAGACTTGTGAGAGGAGCTTGGGAGACTTCTTGTCTCTTGATTTTTTGGACGAGTTCGAGAAAGATGAGTGTTAGTTCTTCTTTGAATGTTTGGTAAAATTCACCTGTGAGCCATCCGGTTCGGGACTTTTGTTTCTTGGGAGTTTTTGATGACCGCTTCAATTTCATTCGTCGTGATCGGTCTCTTCAGGTTTTCTGCTTCTTCCTGGTGGAGTCTGGAAGGCGGCGCGTGTCTAGGAACGTGTCCGTGGCGTCCAGACCGTCCAGCGTGTCGGCGTGTGGTCGTTGGCGATGTGTTCTTACCGTCCCTAGCGCTTCCGTGGGGTTCGTTGTTACTGCTCCTCTCGTTTCTGATTTTAATGATGGGGGGGATCCTGTCTCTTTATTTATTATTTCATTGCCTTTTAGATAGAGAATGGGGGGGGGGAGGGGGAAACATCAATTTACTGTTGCACTCTCTTACACATTCACAGGCCGCCTCTCGTCCGTGCCCTGACCCGAGGTAGAACCCGCGACCTTGGAGGACTGGGACGCCGCTCTCACCGATGGGCTCTCTGGCCAGGGCTCCCTTCTTCTCCGGATGAGCCTGGAGAAAGGTTGGTCGCTTTTGTCTGTTTTTTCAAAGGGCCACCTTTGGGTTGCAGGTGCTTTGTATTGTACTTTTCTTTCTTTTTTTTTTTTTTAAGACCATCTATCTGTTTCTGGCCTGATCCTGATGATTTCCTTTCCTCTACTCCTCTGGGCTTGTTTGTTGTTCTTTTTTTGAGATCCTTTCCGTAGAGAGTTAGAGTGTTTCTTGGAGATTTCTCTTGTTCTCTGAGGTCGGCCTGCTGTGCGCATGTCTCTCCAAGACCCTCCCTGAGCTCTCTGAGCAAACCCCCGTCGGTGGGGCCGCCAGAGCCCGTGGCGGTTCTTGTTTCTGTCTGTTCCATGGTTTGTTTTCCTGAGGAATCGCGCACTCTTTGTCTCAGCCGCTGCGGCAGCAGTCCTACGAGGGTCCCAGACCTGGCTTTCTTGTCAAGGTGAAACTAAGAACTCAAAACAGACCGCATCCCGGGACCTGAGGTGTCGTGTGTCCGCAGGCTGAGACGAGCCGCGTGAGCTGAAGGGCTCCGCAGAGGGCCCGTGGGTCCTCAGAAGCCGGGGAGCTGCTTGCTTCCTGCCGTGGGCGATTCACGGGTCCCCGGGAGGTGGCGATGGAGTTCTGAGAGCGTGGTGGGGGTCACGCGGCTGCCAATGCACCCCTGCGTGGTGAAAGATCAGTCCCCCCGGCTCGTGGCCGATCCTAGCCTTGGCCTCCCTCCGTTGCCTTCTGCGAGCGCTGCAGTTCTGTTCAGACGCGCGACCGGGTGCCCGTTGACCGGCCGCTTGGGCAGCACCGCCCTGGCCCTCTGCCCCCAGGGCTGGGTGAGCCAGGCTGGCGGGGGCGCCGGGGAGGGTGGGCGTTGGGGGCGCATGAAGCTTTCTCGGGTGGGTTGAAAATGCTACCGCAACCATGAAGGCTTTAAAAAAAAAAAAAATGCACGTGTGTGTCTTCTCCCACGCGAGAACTAAGCCGCCAAAGCGAATGCTTAGCCCACTGTCAAGGAAGCCGGGGTCTGTCCTGCAGCACTGCCAGGTGCCACCAGAGCAGTGACGGAGGCCCCTGGAGGAGGAGACAGGTCGCTCCCCTCCCGGCAGTGTGACTCCTCCCGGGCCGGGCGTGTGCCCAGCGGACCGCTGCCGGGCCCGGGAAGGCCTTTGGACGCGAGAATGACATGATGTGATTTGTGTGTTTTAAAGATCAGCCCGAGTTACCTCTTTTATTTATGGATTTTAAATGTTATTTATCTCACTTAGGTTTCTGATATTAATAATGTTTTCAAATTTTGCGTTAGAGTTGACCTTCAATATTAGTCTCAGGCGTACGGCCTAGTGGTTAGACATTGGTGTCACTGACAAAGCGGCCCCCCCGAAAAGTCTGGGACGGGGTCTCCTTTAAAAGGGTATTCATCCCGTTCAAGAGGGCCCCCCACCCCTTATCTAATTGTCTTTGAATTTATTGGCACCCTACCGGTTGACCCGGTTCTCTAGGTGGCAGGGGCACAGCCCCGTCCCGCGTCGTCTGTGTGCTGTGAGTTCGCCACCCGACCCTCTTCCGTCCCCATTCATCGCCCCTCCCCCCACCCCCGACCCCCCTGAGACCCCTCTGTGATTTGACCTTGGAAATGACACGTGAGGTGTGTCCCGAGAGCGCGTAGGACTCAGACCTGCGATTTTCACCCGGGGGCCGCGCCTCGCCGGTGGGCTGCGAGGACTCGGAGAACACGCGGCCTGTGACCGTTCAGTCAGGGGCGCTGGTCTGTCTTCAAGGCCGTCCTCGCTTTCTTTTCCCGATTCCTCCTTTTTCTCTCCCTGTTTTCTGTTTTCTCAGATGTTTCCCGTGAATTGACCGTCCCGTCGGCTGTGCCGACACGGCCGACAGACCGAGGAGAGCCCTCTGTCTGGGCTCCTGCTTGAAACGAGGTGGTCGGTTTTTAAATGGGACCACCTAAGGGAAGGGGTCGGTCCCCTGACTGAACGGGCAGGTGTTGCGTGTTCTAAACATCCGCGTGGCGCCCCGGGTGAAAATGGCCCCTCGCGTCCCATGAAGAGGGCGAGGTGTGCTTCAGGCCCAGAGGGCGGCCGCGCAGCCGAGGAGGCGGGAGACACGAAGGCCGCAGACCGGGGCCACCCGCCCCTCCGAGGCCCGTGAGTGAGTGGACAGGGTGGGGGACCCGAAGGCCCTCTGGGAAGAAGGACGGTGCGGGGGCCAGGGGCACGTCCACAGAGGAGGCGGGGCAGAAGGCCCAGATGGAGCGGAGCGGAGAGGACGGGGGACCCTGCGAAGGGCAGGGCAGGGCGAGCCGTGGGGACAGGGAGGACGGGGGACCCAGGAGAGAAGCAGGGAAGGGGAATAAGGGGACGGTCCATAGAGGGGGCGCAGTACCCCCGTCACCTGTCCCTCATGGAAGGTCCCCTGCCCCCCGCCCTGCCTCCTCCATGGAGAGTTCCCCTCCCCCTCTGCCCTGCCCCCCCTCAGTGGAGGGGGTCCCACCCTCCTCTCGGGTGCTCCCTCAGTACGGGGTGCCCACTGCGCCTGCCCTCCCCCTTCCACGGAAAGTCCGAATCGCCCTCTCCCCGGGCCCCCTCCACTGAGGGTCCCCTCCCCCACCTGCCTCGTTCCGCCCACGGGGGGTCCCCTAACCTCTCTGTCTTCTCCCTCCACGGCGGGTCCCCTACGCCCTCTGTCCTAACACCCATAGGAAGGGTCCCTTACCCCCTCTCTTCTGACCCCGCTATGGAGGGTCCCCAATGCCCTCTGCCCTGCCCCCTCTCTAAAGGGCCCCTTCTAATCTCTGCCCTGTTCCCTCTATGGAGGGTCCCCTCCCCGCTCTGCCCTGTTCCCTCTATGGAGGGTCCCCTCCCCGCTCTGCCCTGTTCCCTCTATGGAGGGTCCCCTCCCCGCTCTGCCCTGTTCCCTCCATGGAGGGTCCCCTCCCCCTTCTGCCCTGACCCTCCATGGAGGGTCCCCTCCCCGCTCTGCCCTGTTCCCTCCATGGAGGGTCTCCTCCCCGCTCTGCCCTGTTCCCTCTATGGAGGGTCCCCTCCCCGCTCTGCCCTGACCTTCCATGGAGGGTCCCCTCCCCGCTCTGCCCTGACCTTACATGGAGGGTCCCCTCCCCGCTCTGCCCTGACCTTCCATGGAGGGTCCCCTCCCCGCTCGGCCTTGACCCTCTATGGAGGGTCCCCTCCCTGCTCTGTCCTGACCCTCCATGGAGGGTCCCCTCCCAGCTCTGCCCTGACCTTCCATGGAGGGTCCCCTCCACGCTCGGCCTTGACCCTCTATGGAGGGTCCCCTCCCCTCTCTGCCCTGACCCTCTATGGAGGGTCCCCTCCCCCTTCTGCCCTGACCCTCTGTGGAGGGTCCCCTCCCCCTTCTGCCCTGACCCTCTATGGAGGGTCCCCGCCCCCTTCTGCCCTGACCCTCCATGGAGGGTCCCCTCCCCCTTCTGCCCTTCCCGCTCCATGGAGGGTCCCCTCCCCCCTCTGCCCTGACCCTCCATGGAGGGTCCCCTCCCCCTTCTGCCCTGACCCTCCATGGAGGGTCCCCTCCCCGCTCTGCCCTGACCCCCCATGGAGGGTCCCCTCCCCGCTCTGCCCTATTCCCTTCATGGAGGGGCCCTAGGTTTCCCCTTTCCTGCTTCCCAGTGTCTCCTGTCCCCCCTCTTCCCATGACTCCGCCTGCTTGTCCCCTGTCCCCTCTGCTCTGAACTGCTCCATCTGGGTCTTCTGTGCCCCATGCCAAGGTTCCTCTGCGGAGGGTCCCCCTCCCCGCTGTCCCGTCTGTTTTTCCGCAGAGGGTCTCCTGCCCCCCTTGCCCCGTCCCGTCACTCACTGGCCTCTTCGGGGCGTGCGTCCCGGCCCCGCCTTCACGTCTCCCGCCTCCGGGCCGCGTGCCCGCGTCTCTGTACCTGAATCACATGTCTCTCCCTCTTCATAGGTCTGAATCCTACCTGTGCTCTCGGGCCCCGTGTCAGATGTGATTTCCAATGTCAAATCACAGCGGGATCTTTAAAAACTATCCATCACATCATGCCATTCTCGTGCCCACCCGAGGGCCCTGTGTCTGCCCACTGGCCCTGCCCTGCCCCCCAGCCAGCCCGGCGGTCTGTGCCCTGGGGGAACTTGCTGTCCTTTGGAGGTGGCTTCCCCCCCGTCCTCCGTGGGGCCAGTTGTGTCCCAACAGCCAAGTCTGTGTTTCATTAGGACAAGATCTTGGGGAGCCCTTCCCTGCCCCTGCTGGGGAGTGCCTGCGGAGGTCCCAACCCGGCGCTGTGAGCACGGGTCACAGATCTAAGACTCTTAAGACGGGTCATAGAGGTATCATGGCAACCATTGCAGGTGAGCCGGGGGTGGGCGTGGGGCGGGGGGGGGGCAAAGGTCAGCCGTTGAGGCTGAATGGAGGGACCGGGAGCTGAGGTTTTGGGTGGCCCCTGGAAGCCAGGAGTGGCTTTGGCAGGGACCTGGGAGGGAACTCTCCCGTCAGTGTGCCTCCGGGGCGGAGCGCACCCGATGAGCCCGCCTCGGCTCTCTGACCCGTCACGGCACCTGCGATCCGGCGCACGCTCTGTGGTGTGGCTGCTGTGTCTGAGGCCCTGTGTTGGGGCCGCAGTAGAAAACCAGTGTGGTCCCCCTCACTGCCTAGTCACGTCGCCTGAGCCTGTTGTTTTCATGGCTCTCGGCATCTCCCGAAACACAATGGTGCTGTCGTTTGCCCCTCTGTCCGCCAGCCGCTCTCAGCCCCTGAAAGGTGGGCTGTGCGGACCCCGCCCCCGAGACCCCCCAGGCCCAGCCAGGGCCACAGAGGAGCGGAGGAGAGCACACGCTTCTGATATCATGACATTTCATTTGGTTGTTAAAACTGATTCATCCGCACAGGCTTCCCCAAACCGCTTTACAGTATCTCCAATCAATGAACGCCCCAAGGAAAACCACCCTTTGACTCTTTCGTCCCACCCACGTGTCAGTATCCGGTGGAGTCGCGCAGGGGCCGCTCTGTGAGCGGCCTCATGGAGGGGGAGGGTCCTGACCGCAGATCGGTTCCCACCGGGACGGGCTTCCTGTGCCCCGTGCCCTTGTGCCAGCCCTGTGGCCTCTGGTGGCCAGTTGACCCTGCTTGCTTGATGTCGCTTCTGGCGGGGCCCGGGGACCTCCACCTCCAGGCCGTGATGGCCCTGGTGGTCTCAGCTCCTCGCGTTTGAGTTTTTGCTCATTTCTTTCTTGGGGACCAGGAATTGTGGTCTTTGGAAGTGGAGGCAGCTCAGATGCTATGTGCTGCCAGCGGGCAGGGCTCAGGTAGTGTGGGGTGCTCCTCCTGAATACCCCACTTCCTGTCCCTCTGCCAGCCACCCCCTCGATAGCAGCTGCCCTCTGGTTCTGTTCGGGGTCCCCAGAAACAGTTCCAGGGACACAGGGTCATCAGTTCACCGTGGGACAGCCTGTGCCCTCCAGCCACAGGGGTTGCTGAGTTGAGGTTGCCTTCCTCAGCTGTAGTCCCGGTGGAGAAGCCTGAGCTGGGGTGTGAGGGCCTCCGAGCTGGCTGAACTCAGGGCGCTGTGGCTGGGCTGAGGTGCAGAGTCTGTGGGCACGCGGGGCAGCTCCGCCTGGGGGGCCATGGGCCCTCACCCAGGGCAGGCCAGGGGCTGGAGGGGCCGATCCCAGGCTGGACAAGTAGGGCTGCCAGAGACAGCAAGTGAAACACAAAACATTGCCTGAGACATGTGAAAAACCGAGAGAGTACTTGTTGTTTTTCTGAAATTCAAATGTAGTCGTGCACCCTATTGGCAGGGCCTCTGAGTCCAGGGTCCCAGGAACCCAGCCTCAGAGTCTGTAGCCTGGGGGGCCCTCGGAAAGGTAGGTGCCCCTGCCGGCCTCGGCACAGGACAGGCAGCTCCTGTATAAGTCAGGCCCCAGGTGCCCGTAAACCAGCTTCAGGACACCTTCGGGGATCCAGACCTCCAAGCCCAGGAGGGTCCTCCTGGCCACAGCCACCAGGGGGCAGCAGCGTCCAGGACTTGAGGTTCCTCTGTCGGGTGGGGGCCCTGACCCAGTTATTGGGTCACGTGGTCAATCAACAAACACCGACGGAGGCCATGGGGACAGGAGCACTGTGGGGACAAGAGTGTGGCCTGACTCAGGGAGATCCAGTGCCTGCCGCGTCAGGGTACCCAGGGCTTCGAGGAAGGGGCTCCGGTAGCCTTGTTCCCACACCAGGCTGCTCCCCCAAATCCTCCCTGAGCCTCCGCAGGGAAGCCCACCCCAAGCCCAGGGCGCAGCTGGTGGGGCTCCGGAGCCTGTCTCTCTGCTGCCCCCTGCTGTCGGGTGTGGGGAATGCCCACCCTGTCACCTGCTGAGGTGCCCTCAGAGCCCTGCAGCCCCAGGCTCTGCTCACAGCTGCTCCGCCCTGGCTGCACAGCAGGTGAGCGTTGCAGGAAGCAGAGGGCGCTGCCCTCTCCCACCCCCAGCCCCTGAGCTGGCCCTGCAGCCAGGGTCCAGGTTTCTGTTTCCACCCACCAGTCCCACCTCTGCATGGGTCCCTCTGAGCTCTTCGCACGCTGGGGCCACCCGGTAGGGGTGCCTGGTCCCAGTCCGGCTCTGGCCCCACCTCTGGAGGAGCCAGGGGCCACCCCCAGTGCTTGCTCTGAGCCAGAGAGCCGGGCAGACCCTGGCCCATGGGGGGCGGCTCGCATCCCCCACCTCTGCCAGCTGACATGCTAAGTCAAGGTCAGTGACCCAGACTCTCTGAGTCCTGTCTCACTGGTGGGATGGAGAGGGCCCTATCCAGAGTCATGCAGGCGAGCTGGGACTTGTGTGCCAGGTCCCATGTGGGTGCGTATCCAGGCAGTGGGGGCGGGTGGGCCGCACACCGGCTCATTCATTTTTCACTCGCTCCTTGCTGAGCAGCTCATTCTAAGCCAAGCCCGGCACTGGCTCTGGGGGTGAAGGTCAATGTGAGCAGAGCAGCAGCAGTGACGGAGCTTGGGGAGTGCGGGGAGTATGCAGGGAGGAGTGGGGGCCGCTCCCAGAGCAGGGGGTCTTAAGAATGGACTGGCGTGTGAGAGGGGGGTGGGAGGAGGTAGAAGAGGGTGACGGGGGGTACATGGTAGTGGAAGGAGACTTGACTTGGGGTGCTGCACACACAGTACAATATACAGGTGATGTGCTATAGAATTATGCACCTGAGACCTACACATACCATTTTATTAACCAGTGTCAGCCTATTAAATTCAATAATAAAATACGTCAGCTTTCTCGCATCAAGCTCTAGTCTGCAAAGGACAGAAACTTGTGGGCAAGTCGAAATGGGGAAACATCCCTTCAGAGTCCACAGACTTGACCCTCCAAGCTGCTGTCAAGTACACGGACGGGCCCTGTTGTCTGGCCTCTGCGTCCGTCTGTATGCTTCAGGTAAAAGGACTCCGACAGGGTTTCTCTGCGGTGCTCGGGGTCCCAGGAGGGCTGCCACTACGAGGCGCTCTCAGCCACCTCCAGGTGTGTGGGAAGGACCAGTAACTGTGGTCACCCGGTTTCTACCCTGGGTCTCCAGTGCTTCCTCGTCCCGCACAACTGAGGCTTCGCCCTGACCGACGTCCCCCCTCCCTTGCTCCAGCCCCCGGTCACTGCCGTTTTGCTCTGCTTCTCTGTCAACTGTTGCTGAGTCCTGTTGCGTGAATATTTGTGGAAAGAGACGCAGAGATAATTCCAGCAAGCAGGATGAGTGGCCAGCTATGCACGGAGGGCTGTGGCTCGCTCAGGCCATCAGCGATTATTCACAGCCCTCCGTTTCTTTTATTGGGTGCAGAAAAAAAAATTATTTTAAGTAAAACTAAATAGAAACTAAAAAGACTTACATGGTAACAAACATTCTTCCCACTAAAAGGAATAAACATTAACCTATAGAGGTACAGAACTAAAAGGCTTACGCTGTCCCACTAAGAGGGATAAACATTGACCTGTGGAGCTACAGAGCAAAGTGGTAAATCACAAAGGTCCAAGGGTCTGTTCCACATCCCGTGTTATCACTATGGGAAGGAGGCTTAGGTCTTCAGCCCGCTTTGTTCCCTGGATTCCGTGACTTAGCCATCAGGAGCCGCGTGCGGCCGCTGGCTTCAGCAAGACTCGCAAGTTCTTGCAGGCTGAGGTCACAGGACACCTGGGGGGGGGGGCGCTTGCAGGCCCCCCAGCAGAGGGCTTGTGACTTTCGCCTACAGAGTCCACAGAAAGGCGGGATCACACAGTATTTCCGAGTCTGGCTTCTGTTATCTATGATAACGTCCTCGGGTTTATCCACGTCCAAGGTGGAAGGATCTGGTCATCCACTGAGCGGCACTCAGCCTGTCCCCGCGTCTCGGCTCCTGTGAGTAACGCTGACACGAACCGAGTGTGCGGATGTGCTGGCGGCACTGATCCCACTTCTTCTGCAGAAACACTCGGAAGGGCACTCGCTGGGTCGCACGGCAGATCTAGTTTTGACTTTGGAGGAGCCTCCAGACTGTCCGCCCCGGGCCGCACTCATGCTCGTTCCTGCCAACAGCGGGTGGGAGGCCCTTTTCTCTGAAGTGAGCCTGTCGTTCTCAATGTGGGGAGACTGGCGACGCCTCCACAAGCCTCCCTGTCGGCTCCTCCTGGGTGTGAGCACCTGGCCTCCCAGCATCGCTGCGCCCGAGAGCCTTGTGGGCAGCAGGGCTTCAGCCTTCGGAGGGAGCAGAGGCTGAGCGGGTCTGACACAGCCTAGGGGCCGGGGCCGGGAGGGGCCCGCACCTCCACGGCAGCTCCACCCGGCCCTGGAAGATGCAGGCAGCCTGGCTCTGTCTCCAGAACCGCATCGGAGGGGTCTGGCTTGAGGGGTTGGCTGCAGGCTGGCGGTCTTGGTCTCTGAGGTCTCAGGGGCCTCGCTGCAGGCCTGTGAGAGACCAGCCGTTTCCTTCCCGTCCTGCACCTGGTTCCCTGACGCTGCTCTGCTCAGACGCACCCCTCGGCGAAGACACCTGCCTCACGTGCTTTCCGAGCGGGAAACACCTGCATCGGGTATTTCTGGTTAAATCCGTTTAAATTGCTCTCATCGTCACCCACCTTGTCATTTCGGCCGAGCGTCCCCTACGTATGGAGGGCCGAGTTCTCTAAGAAGAATTTGCGGTGGTTTGAGCTTTTTTCTCTTTTTTTCCCCACTCCCTTCCCCTGGTCATGATCTAGAGATAAATTGGAAACTCACTTGTATCTCCTGCTGCATCCAGTGAGATGGTTAAACCCACCACGAGCATGTAAATCAGTTTTTATGCCTGGAACGGTAGTTCCAGTTGTCACGTGCTGACAGTGGAGATGCGGCCGGTAGGAAGCAGCTTTCCATCAAGCAGCTGCATTGCGCACCAGTCGGTCTGCACGACGAAGAATGTGACGGGTTGTGTATGTTCTTTACAAAGGCAACCCTTTGCACTGCATTTAAAAATAAATTCGTGAACTTTCATAATCAACGCGTGCCTTGCGGGCAGGCTGGCATTTTAGGCGATTACCCTGTGAAGGGCAGTGAGACACCCCCGGCCCCTCCCAGCCCCGCAGAGCAGCAGCTGCAGGGGTGCGGCTGTTCTCCACGAGCACCTGCCGTGCGTGAGCCTCTGAGTGTGGCCGCGGCCCCGAGGGGCTGCCCAGAGTGAGACGCTCACGTCTCCTGGTGGAGGACCTGCAGCCCTCGGCACGATCTCTTGTCTGCTGCACAACCCTCTGTGTTCACTGCTCTCAGAAGCCCGTCCAGGTCTGGGGGAGACACCATGTCCACAGCAGCCTGGCCCCGTTGGATGTCACGGGATTCTGGGCCAGTCCCGCCTTGTCCCACAACCCTCCAGTCACTCGTCTTGCCTGTCCTCATCACACCGAGTCACATCTGTTCTACAATTTTCACATTCTTAATTTGGCATATGCTATTATGAAAGCATATTCCCATCCCAGTAAGTGGTGTGCAAAGGTCCCAGAGTGTCCAGTACTCACTTAATTGGAGTAAAAGGAGAGAAAGAACTCAGAGGACAAGGAGAGGACAGAGAAAATGCAGGAAACAAGAAGTGCTAACAGCCCTGGCTGGTGTGGCTCAGTGGATTGAGTGCCGGCCTGCAAACTAAAGTGTCACTGGTTCTTTTCCCAGCCAGGGCACGTGCCTGGGTTCCGGGCCAGGCCCCCATTTGGGGGGGTGTGAGAGGCAACCACACATTTACGTTTCTCTCCCTCTCTCCATCTCTTCCCCTCTCTCTAAAAATAAATAAAATCTTCTAAAAAAATTTATATTTTCACTAGGACAGCACTAATTTTCTCTAGTTTCTCAGTTTGAGGTGGTAGGTTTTTCTTATTTACTCTTAATTTATTTTTATTTAATTTTTAATATTTTTATTTTTAAGTATATTTTATTATGTTGTTACAGTTGTCCCAAATTTTTCCCCCTTTGCTCCCCTCTGCCCAGTACCCCCTTTCCTCCAGCAACCCCACCCCTCTTAGTTCATGTCCATGGGTTGTGCATATAAGTTCTTTGGCTTCACCCTGTCTTATATTATTATTAACATCCCCCTGTCTATTTTGTACCAACCAATTATGCTTCTGCATCACTGCATCATTTCCCTATTTTTCCTCCTTTCTCCTCCAAGCTGATAACCCTTCAAATGATCCCCATACCTATGATTCTGTTCCTATTCTTGTTTGCTTAGTTTGTTTTCTAGATTCTGTTGTTGATAGATGCAAGTTTCTTGTCATTTTAATGTTCATAGTTTTGATCTTCTTTTTCTTAAGTCTCTTTGACATTTCATATAATAATGGCTTGGTGATGATGAGCTCCTTTAGCTTTACCTTGTCTGGGAAGCACTTTATCTGCCTTTCCATTCAAAATGATAGCTTTGCTGGATAGAGTAATTTTGGTTGTAGGTCCTTGCTTTTCATCACATTGAATACTTCTTGCCAGTCCCTTCTTGCCTGAAAAGTTTCTTTTGAGAAATCAGCTGAGAGTCTCATAGGCACCCCTTTGTAGGTAACTCTCTGCTTTATTCTTTCTGCTTTTAAGATTCTCTCTTTATCTTGAACCTTTGGCATTTTAATAATGATGTGTCTTGGTGTGGTCCTCTTTGGGTCTAGCTTGTTTGGGACTCTGTGCTTCCTGAACTTGTATGTCTATTTTCTTTGCCAAACTGGGGAAGTTTTCCTTCATTATTTTTTCACATAAGCTTTTGATTTCTTGCTCTTCCTCTTCTCCTTCTGGCACCCCTATGATTCGGATGTTGGCATGTTTAAACTTGTCTCAGAGGTTCCTAAGCCTCTCCTCATTTTTCTCAATTCTTGTTTCTTCATTCTGTACTTCTTGACTGTTTTTTTTTCTTCCTTATGTTCCAAATCATTGATCTGAACCCCGGTTTCCTTCCCTTAACAATTAGTTTTGTGTGGATTTTCCTTCATTTCATTTAGCATAGCCTTCACTTCTTCCTTTCTGCATTTGCTGTACTAAAACATATCTGTCAATTCTGTGAGCATCTTTATCACTAGTGTTTAGAACTCTGCATCTGTGAGGTTGGCTATCTCATTTGTTAGGTTGACTGTCTCCTTGTTGCTTAGTTCTCCCATTGGAACTTTGATCCATTCCCTCTTTTGTGCCATACTTCTCTTGTCTCCTTATCTTGACAGGGTCCTGTGTTTGTTTGCCTCTGTCTGTTAGGTAGAGGTGTCACACCTGTTACGTTTTAAGGGGTGTAGTCTTAGGTATTTATCACTACCTGGTGATCTGTTTCACCACGTTGTGGTGCTGTATGTGGAGGAGGGGTTTGAGAGGAGACAGTGCCACTTGCTCCATGCTTGCCCTTTTTCCAGGCACTTCTCCCACTTCCCATATGGGACTGGCACCTCTCTAGCTGTTGCCCTGGGTGTCGTCCCCAGAGTGGGTGGGTCTGTGGACATTCTAGGGCCATTGTGGCCTCTAAATGGACTCTGCTGAGACTGGCAATTTCTTCCTCTGTCCCACCCCCCTGGTTTTCACAGTCAGAAGCAATGAGGCTTTATTTTCCCCAGCACTGGAACCATGAGCTGCCAGCCTGCCACTGCTGCTGCTGCTGCCACTGTGGCCACACTGCTTCCTCTCTGCCCTGGCTCCATCCTTACCTGTCTGGGTGAATATTTCTTCTTTATTTATTCGCTTCTTGGACTTCCATGCAGCTCGGTTTTCTGGAACTTCTGGTTGTGTCTAGTTTTGACATAGTTTATTCCTTCTTAGTTGTGGAGGAAGAAGAGCATGTCTACTCTTAATTTCATTCTATTTTTTAACAGAGTTGTTATAATTATTACACAATTATTGATACATTATTATTAACTAAAGTCTATATTTCATTCAGTTCCCCACATTCAAGGCTCAGTCTCAGTGCTGGCACCTCCTTCTGTTAAAGCCCTCACTGATCTTCCAACCAGAGAGGCTCATGCTGATGTCTGGGGTTCCTGGTGACTGAATTGGGTGGTGTGGTATGACATAAAACCAGGGAAAGAAGGTGGGGTCTGATAAGAGTCTCAACACTGTCCTGATGATGGAGACTTTAATTTCTAGGCTAGGGCAGAGAAGCTGTTGGCAGTTCTTATGCGTGGGAAGTGACAGGATTAGATCCCTGATTTAGAAAGGTCATGGTGGTCAGTGAGGCAGTTGGGCTGGATGACAAGGAGAGAGGAAGCAGGGAGACCAGTGAGAAGACTGGTGAGAGGCGGTGCTGGCCTGAGCTGAGGTGGGGACCAGGAGTCTGCAGAGGAGCAGGGGTACGAGGACCAGAGAGAGGCTGCGTTTAATACTAATATGAGGGTAAAGCCAGATAGTTGCGAAAGTTCGTGCCCATGGGGAGCTTGGCTCCCTGGACACCAACAGGAGAGTCATTCTGCTAAAAGGAGACTATTTGCCAAACTCTTGATTTATCCAGCCCGTAGAAGATAAAGAAAGGACCAGGAAGGGAAGATGGAGAGTAAGTGGCTATCACAAGTTGGGCAGGAGCTAGATGCCCCACCTCACTGAATCCTCACGGCCACCCCGAGAGGGAGTGTCATCATATCTGACAGAGGAGGAGACTGAGTTTTCCTTTCTTCGCCTGAAGTCACACAGCTTGTGAGTGGTGGAGGCAGGACTCAGCTCTGCACCTGTCTGGGACTCAGGCACTTTCCCATAAGGAAGCTGCCACCCTAGACTCCATTCTGAGCAGCCAGGAAGCTGTTGTCAGGTGAAGCCTCCGGGGAAGGGAACATGGACAGAGTATATCAGTGCTTTGGATCCAAAAACAGATTTTCAATGACTGGAAGACAGGCAGAGTGTAGAAGTGGGAAAGCCATTGTTATAGGCATTTGGTGGTGGTTCTGCTCCTGTGAAAGGCCAGGACACTTCCTCTATCTCCACCTGTTCCCATCTCTAGCTGCCTGGACAAGTCCTGCCCCAAACACCAGCTGGGGTGAGTGAGTGGCAAGCTGCACCATTAGGTTATGTGCAGACTTTCTTCAAATAGAAAGACCAAGATTTAACGCAAAGCTGCAAGGACTGTCGGAGTACTGTATTTGTCCAGGTTATCGTGTCTGCGTGCTTTTCTGGCTCATCTTGGCCCATTTAGGCCTGATTTCTGGACTTTGAACCATGTTAGAATGAGTCTTCGGTATAAATAGGTGTGAAATGCTGTTAACAAATGTTCCTGCCTCATCTAGCAAATGGGAGCAACGTAAGATGAGGCATCTGATGGGCTTAAAATAGGAATTATATGAAAGTGAGCTTATTATCAAGTCTGGATTCTCTCTCTTTTAAATTCTTATTTTAATGCATAGGCAGAGCCCTTAAGGTAGGACAATGTGGTCTTTGCTGCCACCTCATGGGAATTTTATGAAAAACACTCCAGTCAATGTGGGGAAAAATTCTCTGCTGCCATCTCGTGTGCAATTTGTGAATAACACCTTAATGGAAGTAATCAGGAAATGCTCTTTGCTGCCAGCGTGCACCTTGGGAATGAAAGTGGAGGAAAAGCTCTGCTATTTCCTGTGACTCTTTTGAACAACACCTGAGAGGAAATTGGCAGGAAAGGTTTTTCTCTGCTGCCACCTTGTGTGTATCTTGGGAATAACACCTGAGTGTTCACACGGAAAAGCCCTTCTTGCTGCCATATCCCGTGCAACTAGTGAATCAAATATCGTCGGCAGCCGTCCGTCTCGAGAGACGATGGTGTAGCTTCTTAAGAGTCTATCTGCACCACCGAGAATGGCTGTGCAGTCCGACTCGGGAGTGACACGGTATCTGTCTCCTCCCGTGTTGAATCGACATCTTACGATGACGCTGGAGTGTCCTCTCCAGTGAAGCTGAAGCTACAGAGCCTGGGCAGGGTGATATGGAGGGTCTGCTGTTGCCCATGCAGCAGACCCCCCCTCTCTTCGCAGCTGAAGGGTCCAAGGGAAAGACGGAGTCAATACAGCTTGGCTTCAGGTGCGCCGCAGGAGTTGCCGGTGTTGACTACAACGTCAAACCGCCTTAGGGACTCCGGCTCCGGATTTTCTGTCAGGGTTTACTCCCTTAGCCTTTCCCCTGAAGAGGTATGCCGCAAGGCAGCGGAGGTTTTTTGGAGTCAGAGTTTTCCTTCTCTGATGTGCCCTGACTGGAAGATCGAACCAGCGACACTTAGCTCGCAGGCCGACACTCAATCCACTGAGCCAAACCAGCCAGGGTGTTAGGGATGACACCTAATAATTAAGCCCTTATTGTTAATGCATAAATTTTTTTGTGTTGAAATTATTCTTTAACTTCCCATTGTGATTTATTTTGAGGGTTATTTAGAAATGTATTTTATAACTTTTATTTTTTTTAAGATTTTTAGTTTATTTTATTTTTAGAGAGAGGGGAAGGGAGGGAGAAAGAAAAGGAGAGAAACATCCATGTGTGGTTGCCTCTCGCTCATCCCCAATTGGGGACCTGGCCCACAACCCAGGCATGTTTCCTGAGTGGGAATTGAATCGGCAACCCTTTGGTTCACAGGCTGGCTACTCAATCCACTGAGCCACACCAGCCAGGGCCCAAAACTGTTTTGAGCAGTGGAAAAAACATCTGGATAGGTGTATGGCAGCAAATGGAGAGCACTTTGAAGGTGACTGAAGGTTAAATATGTAAGAATAAATACACAACTTTTTATAAATACATCTTGGGGTTTTTTTTGCCACCCCACCCCCCATATTCTTCTCCCTGGGTGGTAGCCTAACCAGATTGACTCCGGACTCAGGCCTTGCAGCAGCTGAGTCTCTGTGGCTTGGAGCACTAGCTCTGTGAGGTCCTCCTGGAAGGCTCTGCTTTCAGTGATGGGGGGAGTAAGGCAAGTGGGATTCAAAGTTGTATGGAGACAACATGTTTCAAAACAAGAGGCCAAAAAACAGGGAGGAGGTTGGTGTTGACATCTCCATAGCATTTAAGGAGCTGTTTGTCTATCTCATCTCTTGTTATGAAAGTAGAGGATTTGTTTAACCAGTTACTTCTTTACAAATGACACTCTTGGGGAAAGTCAAGGGCCAGTATACTTATCTGAAGTGCCCTCAGGGCTGGGGTGTAAAGTGCGTGGAGGCTGCATTTGCACTATGGCTATCAAGGTGCTAATGACTTACCCTCCCTGCAAACATAGGGCTTCTCCCCTGAGTCTGTCCTCTGGTGTGAGATGAGATGTGACTTACGTGCAAAGCCTCGCTCACACTCCCTGCAAACATAGGGCTTCTCCCCTGAGTGTGTCCTCTGGTGTGAGATGAGATGGGACTTACGTGCAAAGCCTCGCTCACACTCCCTGCAAACATAGGGCTTCTCCCCTGAGTGTGTCCTCTGGTGTGAGATGAGAACTGACTTCTGTGCAAAGCCTCGCTCACACTCCCTGCAAACATAGGGCTTCTCCCCTGAGTGTGTCCTCTGGTGTGAGATGAGATGGGACTTACGTGCAAAGCCTCGCTCACACTCCCTGCAAACATAGGGCTTCTCCCCTGAGTGTGTCCTCTGGTGTGAGATGAGAACTGACTTCTGTGCAAAGCCTCGCTCACACTCCCTGCAAACATAGGGCTTCTCCCCTGAGTGTGTCCTCTGGTGTGAGATGAGAACTGACTTCTGTGCAAAGCCTCGCTCACACTCCCTGCAAACATAGGGCTTCTCCCCTGAGTGTGTCCTCTGGTGTGAGATGAGAACTGACTTCTGTGCAAAGCCTCGCTCACACTCCCTGCAAACATAGGGCTTCTCCCCTGAGTGTGTCCTCTGGTGTCTGATGAGAGCTGACTTATGTGCAAAGCCTCGCTCACACTCCCTGCAAACATAGGGCTTCTCCCCTGAGTGTATCTTCTGGTGTCTGCTGAGCTGTAACCTGTCATTGAAGCCTTGCCCACACCCTCCATATTTGATTGTTACAATTCTTGACGCTCCTACTTCCATGAATAATTTCTCTGTGTCCTCTGGATTCACCTTCTGGCCTGTGCTGAGCTCTTCCTCCATCATCCCCTCATGCTCACTCAAGCTTCCCATTTGTTTATCGGGAGGTTTCAACAAGGCCCCTGAAACCCTACTCTGCCTGATCCTTTTAAGCAAAGGTTTGGACCTTTCTTTGGCCTCTCGACCTTCCCCTGTGTCCTTCCAGCTGTGTGTAACGGCATGGTGCTGCTGCTGCTGCTGCTGCTGCTGACTCTGCTCCGCTGGGCAGCAGTCCTCTGACGGAAGGTGTTTTCTTGCTGATGTTCCCGGGAGAATCTGAGAGGGGTGACTGCGTTTCACATGTTGGCTGAGGAATTTCTCACTGGAGAAGGCGAGAGAGCAGGAGGGACATGGGTGGACCTCTGGCTTTGGTTCTGCTGAAAGAGAAGGTTTTGGTCAGCAGTGACATGGACAAGGCTGCCTCAGCTGCACACTTGGTCTCCTGAGAAGACCTGTCTCGCCAAGCATTCTTATAGTGTTGACAACGCAAGCTCTGTCCCCCACACCGTTCCTATTTTTCTTTTTATTTGTATGCACTGCAATGTTTTCAGAAAGCAGAAAGCCCGTATCATGGGTCGTGCCTGCACATAGGCCAGACTAGGGACTTTCAAGTAGCGTCAGAGGCTGTTCCACTCCCTGTGTGGATGGAACTGCAGTGACCTTTTCCATATACGTGTATCTTCTAAGTAAGTCATAGTAAAGAGAGAAACCACGGGCCCCACCTAGCAATTGCTTCTCTCAGTTCTCTGAAATTATAAAATAAAAACATGTCCTTCCTCAGCCTCACACCAAGTATTCACACTTTATTTCATTCAGTGTTAGCCCATTTCAAATACACTAGGAAGTCCTGTTTTAAAATAGTTATCCAACCACAGTTCCAACACACCCGACTCCCATACTCCTGCAGCCCATCCGCATCTTCTCTCACTTGTAAATGAAGTCATCACTGTGGGATTCCACTGAAGTTGATTTTCCAAAATTTAACAAAGCCTAATTTTAGAACAGAGTCACGCCCTGGCCTCTGCAGGGCTTTCCGGCCATCACTCTCTCATGCTCACGCTGCAGCTGAAAACAGCAGAGTTGTCCCATCTTGCCAAGGAACGTCCAAGTAGCTCAGCTTGGATCATGGACCCTGTGTTTCCAGCTGCTGGACCTGTATCTGATTTGCATTGTTACCCTCCATGTTGAGGTCGAGACCGAGTGTCCCTCAGACAGCTCAAACCCCCCCTCTCCTTCTCTGCACTAGCTGCCCCTCTACCTGGGACCCTTTGCCCACAGGTATTGTTCTAAGTGTTCTCCATGGAAAGGACCCTCCCTGAGCACCAGCCACACTGCACCCTCCGTTCGCAGTGATCCCCAGGTACTTGGTTGTGGATTCCTTTTCCCTACAGCACTAATTGTTGTGTGATATTGTGCACATGCAAGCATCCATCCCTGAGTTTCCCTCCTTCGCCCGTCAGCTGCTCAAGAGCAGCGATTCTCATCTTTATGCTAATCAGTATCTCCAGTTCCCAGAACTCTGTGTGGCACAGAGTAAGAACTCACAGGACAACTACCTGAAATAATGAATAAGTGCATATTAACATGCACATTTCATCTAGAAATACAGAGGAAAGTAAGAAGAAACCGCTATAAAAAGGTTAGAAAAATCTGCCTTGGTGAGAGAGTTGGTTAGTGTTTAAAAACTTTTTTTTGCTCTGTCCATGGTGGTTCAGTTGGTCGGGTGTTGTCCCACAAATTTAAAGGTCACGGGTTTGATCGCTGGTCAGGGCTCATGGATGGGTTGAGTGTTTAGTCCCCAGTCAGGTCAGGGTGCGTACAAGAGTCAATGAGAGACGTTTTTCTCACACATCGATGTTTTTCTCTCTCTCTCTCCCCCCTTCCCTTCTCTCTAAAAATAATTAAAATCTTCTTTAAAACTTGGGTTTTTTGGCCTCTAAGCCTTTCAGCACTATATGCTGTTGTGTATTTAGTGCATGAAGCATTTTAAAAATAGGAACAGAAAGAAAATAAAAATTGTTCCTAGGAGTCAAATGCATATGAAATGACTCCTTGATTTCTGAAGCATCTGACTTGAAATTGTACTGACTTTAGAGTGGAGTTGGACTGTGAACATTTCTATGAGAGTTCTCTCTTTTACTTCTGTCTTGAAGGAGAACAGCGGTGCCCACCTCTCCTGGCCGCGAGCTCTGTCTTCCACTTGCTGCCCCACTTGATGCCCAGCTCCTGGCCGTACTCATCCCCGTACCAGACCAGCAGTTCACAGCCTGGCCTGATGACCTGGCAGGTTCGGTAGAAAATCTGCCTGTGATACTGAAAGGCCACCAGGTTCTGTTCTTCATCATCCCGGGCACAGTTCACATACCTGTGATTGAGGGAGAGGAAGGGAAAGAAAAACACACCAGTGAGTTCCCGCTACCTGTCACATCCACGTCCAGCTCCTCACTGATGCTTAAGACCCTTGGGCTTTGATGTCACCCACTCCCCCCAGTGCTCCCGGGGAGCCTTCTGTTCAACATCTGAGCCTCTGTCAGATGTCATATGAATATCTGTCTCCAAGTCCTGCTCACGGGGCTCATCTTGCCTAAGACCATTTCCCAAAGCCCAGTTCCAGACTTAAGATCCACCCCTATTGGCCATGAAACGCTGCTCCCTCTAGCTTCTCTAAACGCTAAGTCGAGTTCTGTTTCACACCAGAGAACCTGGTGCTTGATCTAGACTCTGCTTCTAGATTATCTCACATCATTCAATACTCATCCCAAGTCTATCTTCTCTTGAGAGGTCTTTCTCCAATCATTGCATACTTTTCTTAGGGTAAAATTAACTTGTCTCCCCCAAGGTTCCCATAGAAACCTGGAGGCCTCTCTGTCTCAGCAAGATAACAGAGCAATGATAGTTGATTCACATTCTCTTTTCCCTGATTAAAAAAAAAAAAAAAAAGAGCCGCTCGTGCAAGGGGCTCATGACCACTCATCTGCAGGCCTGAGAATGCAGCTCTAGTTAGAGGTGATGCTGGGCTGCTTTGCTGGGCTGTCCTTGGTTTAGCCTATCCTGGCACTGTGCACTTCTGTAAAGTTAGGAAAAGTGTACTCATATACTTCTAAAAGCAATGACTTAATGTCTGTCTGCAGTAAGTCCTTCATAAGGACACGGGTTGTGTGATCTCTTTAAGTAATAAATAACTTGGTCTAAACTGGAACCATAGTAAGTGCTTAATTAATGTTAGATGAAGTAAAGCATAATCCAGTATTCCAGTACATCTAGGCTCTTCAAGGTTTCTTTTCCCCATTGTCCAAAGTTTGTCTAGCATACATCTTTATATTTTGAGGATGTACACTGTATTTTTATCTCCTTTTTTCCTAAATGTCTCCTGATACGAAAGAATCCCATGTGGAGAACAAAAGAAACAGGATTGAGGGAGGCCACCAAGGGGGCAGGATAACAGGGAAAGCCTGTGGCAGACGAGAGTCCTCTCGGGCACCCAGAAATTGATCGACCGTACCTCATCCAGTTGGCCCAGGATTCATCCTTCCCATCCACATACTCATAGCAGTTTCTGCCTTTGGTGATCTGCGTTTCAGGAGAAGAAGTTAAAGGCTTTTTTTGGTGGGGAGGTAACAGAAGAATTATTTCACTATACTGTCATCGAAGCTCTTTCAGCTCACACGGGGATTCAACCGCCAATTGCGACCACAGGATACTTTTCTTACTCATCAGGATATTTTTCTTACTCATCACGTACACATATGAGTCTGTCCCATCAGAGCAGGAGCCTATAAGGGAGGAGCCAGTGCCTTGTGTGTGTACCACTTTGCTCCCAGTTACCCTCTGGTCCTTTTGTTTTTAAAGAATTTATTTATTTTTAGAGAGAGGGGAAGGGAGGGAGAAAGAGAAGGAGAGAAACATCCACGTGTGGTTACCCCTCACGTGCTGACTGGGAATCGAACCGGCAACACTTCGGTTCACAGGCCGGCACTCAGTCCACTGAGTCACAACAGCCAGGGGTACCTTCTGATCCTTAAACAGGAGGAGCTTCCCGTTCATGCAAAGCCCTTTCAGTACACAGAGCTAACCATATTATTTATCCCCATCCATGTCTAGCATGTAGAAGGTGAGGTCCCACCAGGCCTCAGGAAGGATGTTGGAAGCCAAAGGGCAGGGTAGGAGGCAAACACTTCTCTCACCAGCCAGGAGTACCCGCCGTTGGCTGCCTCTTCATCGTCTGTGATGCGACCCTCATAAGGGCCAAAGTGCAGACCCACAGGCAGATCAGAAGCCTCGTTCCACACTCCAAGCCCAGCCTCAGGGATGCCTGATGTTGCAATTCTCAGCCCAGGGGGCAGAGTGAGGGCTGAGCGGTCGGGATGCCCCTTGTCCACTGCATGATCTTTTATAAACGTAGGGGACCCGTGCACATCACAGCTGCCAGTGAAGAACTTCTGACACTTCTCACAATCTGGAGGCGAGAGGAACAGGGGTTAGAAGTTTCTGAATACAGAGAGCTTCAAAGAGCGTGCAGGCCCTCACCTCACTGAGGTTCCATCCTGCTCTCCTGGACAGTGGAGGAAGGGAATGATTTGGGGACCAAGTGGCTAGATGAAATTATGTAGCCAGACATAATGTGCCCCTTTGGGAGGGTCACTCACAGAGGAAGTCATCATCCTGGGGCTCGCTGACCTCTCGGTACACATGGCCCTTTCTTTCTCGTAGGCTGTACATCTTCACGTGAACCTCCTTTCTCTTGGGGTCTGAGTTTGAGGAAGAAGAGCAGGCGAGCTGGGTTGGTGGGGTCTGGAGTGTCAGTCTCTGTTTTGTCAGAAGGCACACAATCTCCTCCCCAGAAAGCATCACCCGTCCTTTCTACGTACTCTGGTATTTTCCTCCATTCACTACTGGTTCAGAGAGACTATGAGTCCACACTGACTAGAGATGGAGGATTCAATGTCAGTTTCTAGATCGTCCCATGATCAGGTGTAACTTCCTAACCTTCACTCGGTTATACAATATTGATTGAGGGCACATTACGTGTCAGCATTAAGCAAAGGCCTGAGCATACTACACCAGGGATGTACGGTCGGGTCGCTATTATCACAGGTGGGTTTATTGGACAACTCACACATGTCAATAGTTTTAAATTTAATGTAATGCTTTCAAACAACATATGAATGATGTGTCCTTATCTTGACTTTACACATCAGCATTCAGGAGCTAAGAGAATTTATAAGATCAGCCCAAAGCTCCAGTGCTAACTTCAGTCTCAGCTTCGTCCAGCTTAAACCCAGGACTATCCCAAGTGCGCCCCACACACCTAGGCCATGCTTATCATCCATTCCAGAGGACTTAGAGGAGCTGTAGTGTCCAAGTGATTCTATCTTACCCAATTTTCGTCTAGAGCGCTCTCCAGAGGTCCTTGCTTGTCCAGGAGGGGCCACGGGTTTCTGGGCGTGCTCTGAGCCACTTGCAGTCAGCAAACTAGTCATTGTGGACAAGTCCTTCAAACTAGATTCATTGCTTACTGGTGGTCTGGAGATTGCCTTCAATGTGAGAGTCACATATTAAAAGATAAGATGCATTTATTTAATTTTAAGGGCTTTGATATATTTCCACATGCATGAATTTAACTAACACTTCAACAGCCCCTGGAAATTTTGGAGGAGTGTGGATATCAGAGGGAGAAGAAAAGGCCTGTATGGATACTGAATTCAAGACCAAACCGATGCGTTAGGATCTTTTATTTCAGGTTTTTCTATGATAGTGAGAGTAAGGGGCATTGGGAAGAGAGTAAAAAAATAGTTGGCAGAAACATGTCTAGACACTAGTGAAAATGATGCTCAAATTTTCAAATTGCTATATTTTGGGAAGTACATCTGTAATTAATTAGATTAGCTGGTTCCCGTTCCCACCAATTTTGTTTGAATAAGGTTGTACCACTAGCTAGTTCTCTTCATCTTCTGGATCTATAACACACTCATTGTTAACGTCATGGCAAAGATGAAATACAACAACGTTCACCAAAGTGTTGTGTGAGCTGTGTAACACAGTCTGAATGTGAAATCATGGTCCTCCTATCAACTTACCCCTCAGCTATCTCCATATTGAAATCTAACAGAAATTATCTTCAGCGTTTGCGGATCCGTGGTAGTTTAATTTGTAATTGTGAAATCATTCATTCAGCAAAAGTTCAGGGGCTCTCAGGGTCCCTGGGACTCCTGAGAAGAATCAGGTATGGACCGGCCTCCTCTCAGTGCAGAGGTAGGCAGGCTGAGCCCATGAGTCCGAACAGGATGAGAGTGGCCAGGTTAGTGCTCAGAGGAAGAAGCTGTTACTTCTTCCTACACAGATGGGCATTTGAAGTCAGTTCAAGGGGACAAGTGTCTGTCAAATAATGAGTAACCTGTGTGACGTCCTTAAGCCATTGTATTACTTGTTGTTTTACAATTATCCAACCTGAAGCTCCTCATGGTTGGGGGACAGGGGGTGCTCTGGTTCCAGGGAGCCTATATCCTCCTTCACCTGGGACCATCTGCTGTGCAAACCGCCTATGCATCAGTACGCTTCCCTCCGTCAGAGGGTCTCAGCGCACCTTTCACTTCAGTGCAGAAGAAAAGGAGTGCGGTGGAAACCATTAGTTGGACGTATGATGTAACAGTATATGGCTAAGAGAGTGTAAACTTGGTACCACTGGGAAAGTTTCAGTGTAAGAGGTGTGGAGTAGGAGCTGTGGGTCAGATTGCACCACTGCCGATACTGTGATCTCAGGCATCTAATGAAGCATTTCTACATCTCTGAAACTCTGCATTTTCCTACTCTTACCTGCATTGTATCCATGTGGAAGAGTTTCTTGTTAACAGGATATGGGAAATACTCACCTTTGGGTGTTTACTGTGTTCCCCTCTGAAGGCCACCAAAGGTTTGACTAAAAGATGAGGAGAAATCAGTGCTTTGGTTGGCAAATGTTTCCAAAATCTGGAGATGCTCATTAGGTGCAGGGAATTTGGAACCAGAGAGCAGTCCAAGGGCGATCCAAGGACTGCTGGGAATGTTTTCTGAGCTATCGTTAAGGCCCGTGTTGCTACGGGGGGGCACCAACTAATATTCTTAAGAAGTTGTAAAAAACTAGACAAAGTGTCATCTGTGCTTAACGCTACCATTCGAAATTAGCTATTACATTTATTAATAAATAAACTGGCCTTTCACGGCAGAAATAAAAGAAAGGCCATGTAACTGTGCAGGAACTCCATTTAGGCAACACGACCCGTTGCCCTTTCTGTTGTCTTCACCCCGACAGCCTAAGGGCCCCACGGCCGCCTCGCCTCCTTCCTATCTAATGCTCCACGTGTCACACTCTGGCCGTCCACCCGCTCCCTCAATCATCAGATTCTGGTCAGCAGCGACCAGTCCGGGGATGGAGCCTCAGGTCTGTTGACCTCAGAAACGGACTTTCCATCAAGGCAAAGGTAACATGTTGCCTTCAGCTGTTTCAAGCTCAGACCCCTGAAAGCAGACCGTCCCTGCCCACGATGGGCTCAAGGAAACTAGACCGGGCGAGTCGGTGGCCGACACCAGAGGCCGATGCAAAGCTGAGCTGCTCCCTACCCCGGCCCAGGACCCAGCTCCCTTCATCGCGGGGATCAGGAATCTTCCCGCGTGCCCCGCGCGGGCCGTCGGCACTGGGGTCTCGCGGCCCTGCCCACCCGGCCGACCTGCCTCCTCTCTTGTGATGGCCACTCTTCTGAATCGGTCGTTTCTTATCCGCTTTTACATCTTTATGCAGTCCCCGCTTACTCACGCATGTACACATACATGTAATCAACCCCACATTCGGAGAGTTCCCACGAACGCGCCGGCCGCACAAAGCGCCGTTCTGCGCCCCGCTGGCCGCTGACGCTCGTCAGCTCCTGAGACGCAGCCGCGGCCCCGGCGCTCACCTGGCCGCCGGGGGGTCCACTCCTCGTCGGAACCCTCGCTGTCCTGCGCCCGGGGCCCGGCGGTCCGCCTGCGGTGGCACATGAAGGCTGGTCGCGGCGCTCGGAGACCTGGGGAGGAGCAAGATGTCCGGGTGAAAGCAGCAGCCCGAGGGGGACCAAGCACCGCAGAGCCAGTGCGACCCACTCCCGCGGGGCGGGGGAAGGGGGGTCCGGAACGAGGCGCCGCGGTCCCCGGCCCGGGGTGCGTGGTGTGTGCGCGCGCGTGTGCGTGTGTGCGCGCGCGTGTGCGCAGTCCGCCCCCGTCGGCGTCTGCCTGGACGTTACCGAGGCCGACGAGCACTTCGTAGTTGCTCTTCACGTTCCGGTAGCGGCTCTTCTCCCAGTCCCCCATCGCCGCCCAGTCTTCCCGGGAGAAGTAGACGGAAATGTCCTTGAAGGCGTCTCCGGCCTGTGGAAACGGGATCGCTCAGGGCTCGTCGCGGCGACCGAGAACGGCAGCCGGCCTCCCCCGCCACCCCCGCCCTGGGTGCAGGGGGCGCGCCGGGTCCCTCCCGGCCGTGCCCGGGGCGCCGACACAGCGGGGTCCGCACGGGCGCAGGCGGGGCCTCCCCAGGCCAGCGGCCGCGGAGCTCTGGGGCCCCGCCCCCCGCCGACGCCGGAGCTCACCTTTGGCTTGCGCCCGGTTCTCCCCGCTTCTCCCTCAGGGCACCCCCGCGGCCCGGAGTCGGGGTTCATGGTCTCCCAGCCCCGAGGCCCAGGCGCCTGTGGAAGGAGAAGGTGCCGAGCGGGCTGAACGCCTTTTCCGCCGTCGGCGGGGCGTCCGGAGAGGGAAGACGTGGGGACCCAAGGGGACGAGGGGATGGGTGGGGCGCAGGCCGGGCGGTTACGGAGATGCGCCCGCGGGGGGTGCACTGTGCCCGCGAACCCCCGGCCCGCGCGGCCGTCTCAGCAGAAGCGCCGGCTCCCGAGCGCCCGCGCGCGGCGGCCCCGACGGCGACAGGTTCTGGGGAAACCCGCGCGTGACGCAGGCGCGGCCTGCAGCGGACGGGAGTGTCTGAGGCGCCGGGCCTCGCGGTCCCTCAGGATAAGCTCGGGGGCGTCTCAGGCCGAGGGCATTTGCAGCGCCCGGGGGGAGAGGCTCCGAGACCGCTGAGGCTGAGGAGAGTTTGGGTCAGCCATTGCGGTTCCCCAACATTGCGTTCCCCGGCCGACGGCACTTCGGGTGTCAGGGTTTGGGGCCATTCGGTCTTTCCGGGCCAGCTGTATCAGGCTGCCCCGAGCCGAGGGGAGTTGGGGTTCTCAGGGCATTTTGGGGTGTAAGCCTTGAGGGATTGTTTGGGCGAGACTTGGGGCCCTCCGCGTTGCCCGCCGTGGGCCCCTGGAGGCTGAAGGGATTTGGAGCCTGTCAGGTGAGAGCACCGGGGCTCTTACGCTGGACTTGGAAGGTCTCGGGCTAAGGGTTTCGCACGGCAACGTCCCCCGTTTTCCTGCCAGTCTCCCGGACCCCCTGCCGCGCCGCCCACCCTGGCTGTGGTTTCCAAGTTGCAGCGCGCTTCCCGCCCTCAGCAGGTCTGAGGCCCCGACAGCGAGGTTCCAGGTAATATAGTGGCGTGGGCGCGAGCGGCCAATCAGTGCCGAGATCGCAGCGCCCTGCCCGCCAACGGGTGGTGAGAAGAAGCTGAAAGGGCGGGGCAGGGGGTGGAGCGTGACCGTCGGCGGAAGACCCGCCCCACTCCCCGGGGATTGGCTGCTCCGTGTCTGTCACGCAGCCTTCAGCGAGGAGCGCAGCGCGGCGGTGTCCGGTTTTCGTGGTGGCGGGTGTACCAGCGGTTGCCGAGGGACACGCCCCGCAGGAGCTGGGGGCCTCGAGCCCTGCAGGTGTTTAGCGTGGACGTGGCCTTCCTGCCGCCTGGTGACAAAGCGTCCTCGTTCCACCAGGCTGTAGTGGGGAACCCCAACTTCCGTCTAGGCCCTTCTGTGCTCTTGCTTGTCAAACCCGCCTTCGGCAGGACCCGCGTAGCCCAGTGAGGATGCGGGCAAGGCTGCATCGCCGTCCGGGGAAACGGCAAGTCCGTGGATTCGGACCACCCGGTTCATAGGCACAAAATAAGTTGCAGAGGGGTCATAGATTCGCACACAACACACGCAGCGATAAGCATCCTGGAAAAACCATGGGGAAGCAACGCAGGTCTCCGAAGGCTTCAGAAACGGGAAGACAAGATAGAAACAAACTGAGGCGAAAACAAAGCAACCGAAAACCCGAGACAACCTACAAGTATTTTACATAAAAAACAAGGCATCCACTTTAAGGATCTAAGGCCGGGGTCCACAGAGCAGGGTCAGTTTAGCTGCCACCGGCTTTCAAGGGATAACATGGGCAGAGGGTCTCTGGCCCTTGCCTGGTTCTGAGCACAGAAATATAAGTTGATTCACGTGGATTGGAAGTAAGCCAACTAACTAATTACTACTGTGAAATTGCATAAAGGGAAACGTCAGTATAGTGGAGTCTGCGGGTCTGGTCACGGGGGTCTTCCCAGGTAGCACCACCCGAGGTCAACGACAGGAAAAAGTGTCAATCACGGGACCCAACACGACGGGATGTACAGGTGCCTCCCTCGAGAAACCGACTCCCCAGGCACTCATCCAGTGAGAAACCACCATCACCCAGAATTATTCTTTTCTCCAATGGACTTTTCTTCAAAACGACCCCTCCCGACCGGCTGGTCCCACACCCCGCGTTTGCATCAAGGTGGGCTGGGAGGAGAGCAGATCTGTTTTAGCAGCATCCCGACTCTGCAGTCACTGCGATTTGCACACCGTGTGATGTCTGTGCCTCCTGTTGGGAAGTAGGGGACACACCCAGGTCTTTGTCCTTCTGAGGCCACCCAACCCTGGGACAGATGTTTCACCCCCCCACCCCCCGGGCACACAGTCGAGGTGCCTGGGGAAGGAAGGCGGCTGTCCTCCACTGGGCAGTGACTTTGGGCCTTGGGTCTGAATGGCTGGAACCTCACCCACCTGGCCCTTGCTGCAGAGCTTCACCTCCCTTCTGTTTAGTGTCTCTTCCTGCTTCAACCCAGGAAGTTCCTGGGGTGCTGGTAGCGTGAAGCTCTTCATTTTTGCTCATTTCGGTTTAGTTGTAAAAGAAGTCCAGTCGAGCCACGACCCCACCGTAGACTAAGCCAAACAAGTTGCTTTAGTTTTCTTTATTTGGCTGTATTTGAGACCACTGTTCAATAAACACATGGGTGTTACTCTGTGTCAGACAGTGCATGTGGCCACCACTCCCGACCACAGGAGGCTCTTGTTCCTAACCCCTTTCCTGTCTGTCAGCAGCGCTTGGCCTTATCATGGCACCTGTGACCTAGGAATCTGTGTTTCCTTAGTGACTCTTGACAGCAGCCTCCTTTCATGGGCTTATGGGCCACTGGAATGCCTTTGTTTCTGAAACGTCTTCAGTCTTGGGAGATGTTGCTTGTGCATTTCGAAATTGTATTTGCCGTTCGTCTTCTAAAACCATCATATTTTTTGCAACTCTGTCCTTATTTTCCTCTGTGCACAAGAATAATACCCTGTTAATGGATTTCCTGCAATGCGCCTCTGACCCCATTGCTCCTGAATCGTGGGCCCTGCCAATTTGCATGTGACACATGTGCTTTACTGGGCACAAAGCGTATTCCAGAGAGCAAGGGGCACCGGAGATCCAGGACAGCGGCCAATTTGGTGCGGGTCTCGACATCCAGACCGGTTCGGCTGCATGGTGGTGTGTGCCACAGAAGCAGCTTGGGCCCCTGCTCCTTTTTTTCTGGGTGGACAGAGGGTGCCACCCCTCCATCGCTCTCCAGGGCATGACTGTTCAGTTTCTGCAGTCATATTATTTAAATTCTGTCCCACTCTTTCCACCATGGGGAATTTAACTGGCTTTCCCCTGTGGGGTTCATGTGAGTGAATTAGTTGGTACGGGTATCAGTTTCTGTGGCTTCTGTAAGAAATCAGCCTAAATCAGGTTACTCAAGCAACAGAAACCGATCACCCGTGGCTCTGGCCTAGGAGGGGGGGGCCGGGTCTCCCGAGTCAACGCCACTTTCTCCACAGGGTGCTTCCCTCCGAGGCTCCGGAGAGCATCCATTTCTTGCTTTTTCCAGACTCGTGGCCTGTGGACCTCATTTCCACTTCACATCTTCCCTGACCCTGACCCTCCTACCTCTCCTTTCCTAGGAGAGACCGTATTGAGACCGATTGGCAGGTAACACTGTAAGTTTAAGATGTGCGATGTGACAATCTGATAGTCGAACGTGCAGCAAAGATCCCGCGTCCTTCACCTCCCAGTTACCGGTTTTCTGTGGTGACAGCATTTAATATCTACTGTTACAGTGACCTTCCAGTATGTACATGGTGTTGTCACCATGCAGCAGTCACTCATCAGTAAGTGGCAGTTTGTACCTGGGACAGACCTCTGCCCTCCCCTCCCCTGGCCCCACAGCCACTATTCCTTTCTCTGTCCCTATGAGGCTGTGTTCTCAGCTTCCACATGTAAGTGTGATCAAGCCTACGTGTCTTCCTCCAGCTTATCTCAGCACAACTCCCTCACGGTCCCTCCACACTGCTGCAAGCGGCATGATTCTGTCCTTATTTGCGGCTGCACAGTGTCCATCACACACGCAGAGACAGCTCACGTTCTAATGTGTCCATTGCTCACACACAGCCCATGCCCTCGGCATCTAGCTAGTGTGGATCGTGTCGCAGCAAAGGTGGGGGTGCAGATGCATCTCAGAGGGCGAGACCTGCCTCCCTATCCTAAGGAGCCCCATCATGACACCAGGATAATTGAGGGTAACCTTTCATCTTAAAGAGAATGCGGAACAGTTTGTTTTTTGTTTTAAAGCACCATACTTTGAATTTCTAGCAACGGAGTCTATGAAGAGCACCGTGGCAGGAGGAACTGCACACTGGTGGTGCTGCAGGCAACACAAGTCCAAAGCAGGAGGTGAGGCAGAGCTGGCTGGCCTCAGATGGCACTGTTGGTGAATACCTTCCGCCACGCTTCCGGGACGCGTCCGCCCTCCTGGTCCCACCCCAAAGGACTTCCGGGTGACTTCTGCTTCCGGCATACCCGCCATCTTGTTCCCGCCCTAGAAGGTCTTCCGGGTGTTCGGCCTCGCCCCGCTTCCGGGAGTCCTCTGCCACCCTGTCCCCGCCCCCGAAGAACTGCCGCGTCCTCTTCCATGTCCCCGTGGGACTTCGGGGTCCTCTGTCCTGCTCCCGAAGGTCTTACACATCCTCCGATAGGGTTCCGGCACCTCGTCCCCGCCCCTGGAGGACTTAGAAGCCGCTTCCGTGAAGTCTGACCTTCCGCCACACTTCCGCCCTCCTGGTCCCACCCAAAGGACTTCCGGGTGACTTCCGCTTCCGGCATACCCGCCATCTTGTTCCCGCCCTAGAAGGTCCCACGCAGCCGAGGCCCGACCCCCGAAGGTCTACACACCCATCCCGCTTCCGGTAGGCCCGCCATCTTGGTCCCACCCCCGAAGGTCTTCCGGGTGTTCCGCCGCGCCCGCTTCCGGGAGTGTTCCGCCACCCTGTCCCCGCCCCCGAAGAACCGCCGAGTCTTCTTCCCTCTCCCCGTGGGACTTCGGGGTCCTCTGTCCTGCTCCCGAAGGTCTTATACATCCTCTGCCCCGCTTCTGATAGGCTTCTGGCACCTCGTCCCCGCCCCCAGAGGACTTAGAAGCCGCGTCTGGGAAGTCTGACCTTCCGCCACACTTCCGGTACACTTCCGCCCTCCTGGTCCCACCCCAAAGGACTTCCCGGTGTTCGGCCTCGCCCCGCTTCCGGTAGTCTTCCGCCACCTTGTCTCCGCCCCCGAAGGGCTTCCTTGTCCTTGGCCCCACCCCCGGAGGGCTTCCGTATCTTCGGCCCGTTCTCCCCTCGCCCCCCACCCCGCGAGATCGTTTTGCGCACACGCGTGGGCCACATGGGCAGCGGACACTCGGCGGGGTGATAGTGGATTTTTCCTGTGGCGTGAAGCCCTCCGTGTAGCCCTCAATTCCAGTTTTTCTGCTCCGGTTAGTACCTGCCTTCGGGCGCCGCGGGGGTGCCGGCTGCGCCGGCGTGGAGCATGCAGGTCACCGCCTCCCAAAGTGCCAGGCAGGCCCCGAGGCCCGGCCCACCTTTAAGAAATCTCGTGGGGGCGCGCCGGTCCTGCGGCCTTAGTCTGGTGTTCCGCTATTTGGGACATGTGCTCTGGGGGCCGAGGTCGCCCCACGCCCCCACCCCCAACCGCCCGCCTCCTTCCGCGTGCAGGACCCCAGCCCTCCGGGGAGAAGCCTCTGCCCCTCTTCACGTGTCCGTCCTCCTGGACTCCGTGGTCGGGATACTGGCTTAGCTTTCGAGCGGCTGCGATTCTTCTTTTTTAGCTTCGGCCGTTTGTCTCTTGCCCGTGAGGCGTCTGACTGTTTTCTGGTGAAGCTTCCTGCTCCGCCTGGACGCCCCGTTCTTTCTCCTTCCCCAGTTCTTCCTCTTGCACCTGCAGGGTCTCATCCCTCTTTCTGCCTCTACCGTGTCCCATTTGGGCTCCTTTTCTGTGTTGGTTTTTTTCAAAAAAGGGCTTTTTCGATTTTCCCCTCCAGCCCTGGTGCCTCGGTCTCCACCTGTGTCAAGTCGCGTGTGCGTCCCTCACCTGACCACCAGGCGGCGGTGTCGCAGCGGCTACAGAGCCTGCTGCGCTCAGTAGCTGCGCCGCAGAGTCAGCCAAAGAAGGGGGTTGACGGAACGGTTTTAAGTCGTGGAAATGCTTTTTCAGTTGTAACTTTCATTTTAGTAAGGATCTTACTTTCTTTTGACAGGAGCTGTAAAGTTCAGAAGACACGGTAAGTCACGCACACGTCCGTAAGCTGTCGCCTGACAGAGGGTCTGGTACTCAGCTTACAGACCCGCGTGAGAAAACCGGAGTGGGAAGAAATGATCGGTTCCCTGCCACACACTGGACTCTGGATGCCAGGATGTGTTTTATGCAGGAGTTACCTTCAGTGGACGGGAGTCATGGGTATATTTTTCCTTTGCGGTCTCGAAGATATGACTCCAGGACCACTCTATTTTCTCCAGGAGGTAAAGTAGGAATTGTATAATCTGTCTCAAAAGTATTTTTAAGTGCTTGACGTTTTTGGGGGGTGGGGGGTGGGGGGGCGGAAATCAAGACACTTTTTTTATAGTCCATGCTCTCTTGTGTTTTGATGTAATTATGGTCACCAGGTTGATCGCGCACAGCACGAGAGAATGAGAGAGGGACGCGAGGGTAGAGCCTGTCAGGGTTGCTGCTGACTCTCTTGGCCCAGTGGTGCAAGCACCCGGAAAGGAGTCTCGGTTTCTCACCGCTTGTGTTTTGCAGGTCGCTTGTACCAGGTTGAATACGCCATGGAGGCCATCGGACCTGCGGGCACCTGTCCAGGAACGTTAGCGAACGGTGGTGTCTGGCTTGCAGCAGAGCGACGCAACACCCACAAGCTGCTTGATGACGTTTTTCTTCTCTGAAAAAATGTATAAGGTCAGTGAGTGAGTGAGCTCACAGGGGAGAGGGTTTCAATACCTCACGTGCTCACATACGTAGGATCTCACGTATTTCGGGAGGGCTGGCCCGTGTGCCGTAGTAAACTTGAAGTGAACGCTTGTTATTGTGCCTTTACTGGTGGACATTTTTGATTTGTACTTGAAACTTCCTTGAGGCTTAGGACGATGCGTTATTCTTTTGATGTGCAGGGCCAAGCCGTAGGTGGAGAAACTATTTTATACCGTTCGGAGTACAGGCGTGGTAGGTGTGCAGATCTGGGTTAAGTCTGTGTGGCCTCGCACCCGTTGCTTTCCTTCTCTGGGCTTCGGTGCCGCCTCGAGTGCTGGTGGCCGTTTAACAAACTGGAGTAAAACGAGTGAAATACACTGGCGCAGGGTCTGACATGTAGCAGGCTCCCCAAGTGTTCAGAATGGCTACTCGGGAATTCTGTGGAAGTGTCCTGAATCTTACCCCGGGAGGTCTGGGAACAGTTTAGATGAGCCCTGTCAGTTTCACGTCGTTGGGTGTGCAGGACTCCTAGCTGGCGGGGCACTGGGTTTGCCTGTCAGAGACTTCCCCCCTGAGTGGGGGACGAGGCAGGTGCCGGTTATAGGGCCTTTGGATGCGTGTCCAAGGAAGCGTCATCCCTCCAGAGTCACTGCCGGGCCACGGGCCGCTTGGCAGCTGGCAGGCTTGCAGAGGTGTAGTGACAGCAGGTGACAGAGGGTGTCAGCTCTAGGGGAGCCAGCGCAGCCCTCGGGGAATGGCAGCAAAGAAAGGAAAGGCGCCTTTCCTGGGAGCCTAGCCCCTGAGCCCCCTCCCTCGGCCCCGGCCAGCCAGGCCTTTGGAGGTGAGAATACCGATGACCCAGGAGTGGGGGTAGTTTTTCTTCCTCTCTGGCAAAACCTCTGTCTTGCTTCTGGACCTTCTCGGGACTTGCTTTAGCTTCCTAGTGCTCCTTCTCTCGCCCTGCTCGGCGTAGTGGTGCTAAATACGCCTATCGAAGAACTGGAGGGGGCGCTGTGTATCTTTCATGTTAAACGTCAGGTTTGTCCTGCAAAGATAAACCTTCTGTAGTTTCTGTCTGTTCAGAAGAAAACCAGAGCATTGAAGCGAGCATGGTAAACTTATCATGGAACTTGGGGCTTTGCAAATACTTCTTAAAGGCCCTCTCAGACACCTGCTCTGCTTACAGACACATGAATACATTTTTTTTCTCCAGGGACATGGCTTGCAGTGTGGCCGGCATAACTTCTGACGCTAACGTTCTGACCAATGAACTGAGGCTCATGGCCCAAAGGTGTGGTCAGAAAGAGTGTGACTGATGATCTCTAAGTTAGTTTGTTTGGTATCTCTAAGGAGAACTCGTTTTTGCAAAGATGAGAGTCATTACAGATCTGTTAATTGAAAATTGTTTTTTTTTAACCTGAACTTCTAAAGTGTTGTGGTAATAAGATTGTTAGGATGTTGACATTCCCCTGCTCCCCTCTCAAATGACAGGTGACTGTTAATGTCCCCATGGCGCAGGTTTATGTCCAGAATATGTTTTGCTTAGATTTTTGTGTTTTAGGACAAAATGATGACTATGCCAGTGTTTTCATCCTAGGTCTTTATTTATTACAGTATCGGGAGCCAATTCCTCGTGAGCAGTTGGTGACAGCACTCTGCGATATCAAACAAGCGTACGCGCAGTTTGGAGGTAGGAAATCTGGGGCGTATTTATTCCAGAAAGGGAACACATTTTCTAGGTAATAATTTTTGTACGAGGTGATAAAAAGAAATTGAAAAGTAAGTAAAAAACTTTTTGTACATTTCCGCTTCGTGGTTTCCGCGATATGTATTGATCATATGTTTTATTAATAGACCATCGAGAGGCAGAAATAGCCTTTTTACATCTGGAAACGGGTTGCTTTTTTTTACCTAATAATTAAACTCAGCACGGAGTAGCGGTCCTCTGGGCCTTAACTCCGTCCTCCTGGCTGTGCCCATCTCCCGGAAGCAAGTGGACGTTTCGGTGGGCCTTAGTCTGTGGTGGCCAGAACAGAGCCACTTAGGAATGCTCAGCTTCACAGAAAGGTGCTGCGGCTACGTTCGGGGAGCTCGAGTGAGTGTAGTGATACTGCCTTTGGGTGGCTGATATGCTTGACGGTCCTCTTTCTTGGTTAAAGGGAAAAACGTCCCTGTGGTGTCTCGCTGCTGTCCATTGGCTGGGATAAGCGTTACGGCTTTCAGCTCTTATCGGAGCAACCCAAGCGGAAATTACGGGGGATGGAAGGCCGCATGCATTGGAAATAACGGCGCCGTGAGTATTTCTGTGTTGCCGTAAGACCTAGCAATAGGTACCTAACGTGATTTTGCAACGGCGATGAATGTAAACGGTATTTTAAGGTAGCTGCAACAACTTTAGCATCTGTGATTGCTATAACGCAGCCGTGCGTGTGTTTGCCCCCAGTGGAAATTGCCACGCCGACCAGAGAGAATGGAAAGACGGTCATCGGAGTCCTCGGACAGAAGGAAGTGGAACAGCTGATCAGAAGACACGAGGAAGAAGAAGCTAAGGCTGAGCGTGAGAAGAAAGAAAAAGAACAAAAAGAAAAGGATACGTGGAAGACAGAACTGGGGGTCTTATAAATCTTTTGAGCCCCATTTCAGCCGCCCTCTTCCACAGTGAGCACGTGTTGGCTTTTGAACCCGGACGGTGGGAAAGAGGGATGGTAGCCTCTGATCGGGGCCTCGCCTTTCTGTAAGTTGAGCGGTGACTGCTCTTCATGGGCCTTTCTACCCCCCTCCCCCCTTTTCTGGGAATAAAACTCGGTAAGAATGGAAACGGTGAAGGAGAATTGTCTGTAGCAGTCACTGTTGTTCACCGGGGTTAGTGGGTCTGTGATCCTTCATGCTTCAGTGTCCTGGGGCAGCCCTGGAGGTGCCGGGACACAAGAGGCTAAAGTTGGTGGGTGCGAGTGTCATAAGCAGGGAAAGATGGGACTTGTGCCCTGAAGGCCTCCCTTGCTGTGTCCCTACCGTCTTGGAGAACCCGTGGCCCTCGGCCTCTGTGGGAATCACATTCTTGTACCTGTTGCCAGCCATCGACATCGATGGCTCTTCCTAGGACCGGAAGTGTGTGCGTGCACATGTATACACACACGCGTTCACGCAAACCGCTCCGAAAACACGTGAAAGGCCCGTTTACAGTGCAAGCCCTGCACCCGCTACAGTAATCGGTCATCAGTGCTTCTGAGCACCTCTGGATCCCTCAGATCCCATTTCCCTCTCCCCCTCTACTCCCGAGAGAGAACTCGAGTTTACCTTTCCCCTTACCTACAATGCGTTTGTCTGTTCCTCTGACCCAGGTGGCACATCCCTCGGGGTAGCCGGGTGTGCCCTCTCTCCGTCTCCAGCGGTTGGTTTAAGAACGACCGTGGGCTGAGCCGACCCAGACCAGACGGGCGGGGGGATGACAGCTGCGGACGCCGCAGCAGGCCCATGGCGGGCGCGTGGCAGGTCCTGTGCAGGAGAGATTATGGCCACAGAGGAAAAGGGGCCGCAGACGAGAGCAGTCGGTCTTGGCTGAGGCGGGGCGGTGGGTGGGGGGTGGGGGGCCCTGGTCTCAGCCCAGGAAGGCTCCAGGGCCACCGCCGCAGTGCCGGCCTCCCACACTTGTCCCCTCCAGCTCTCCTCAGAGCACATTGAACCCTTCCGTCAGTTCCCCATGCGAGACTTTCAAAGATCTGCTGCGAAGTGAGCGAAGCTTAAGCTTCAGGACCCCTCGCTTCCGAGGCCTGGGAAGGGACCCTCACAATGTGTTCCGTGCTCGTGCTTTTTGTAAAGTCTGCAAAAGTAAGGTCTTCTACCTGCGGTTAATAAGCGCTACCGTCTGTTTCTGCAGCGGAACATACTTGTCCGCAGATACTTCCATGCGTAGTGAGGTTATTGTTACTCACCTCAGGGTCGAAATGGCTCTCGGGACGTGTTCCTCACCCACCCGATGAGCCTGCATACCCAGTATAGTGACAGGAAGGCACAGGAACAGAAGTTGTCACCGTCGTTGGAAGTTCCTGGACAGTGGGAGAGGAACAGGGCTTGACATGGGCCAAGTCAGAAGCAAAGTTCATCCTTAAGGTGTGTGCAGTTACCATCTGGGGATTCAGGTCCCGTGATGCCGGAAACACCGGGGGGGGCGGAGGGGTGCCTTACGGGTATGTCGGCTCATCGAACCACTGCGGTAATTTGGTGAGGTTTCTCATTCTGATTTTCAGTTTGATACCCAATTTTGTATTTGTACTGCCGTATTCTTTTGCTTTAAGAGGACACCCCCCCCACTCCGCTACACACACACACACACACACACACACACAGATAGTATCTTCTATATAAACCCGAATCAGCCCCTGCTTTCCCTCGTCCTGAGAATAAAGTCCACTTTCTTCATTCTGACCTGCAACTCGCCACTGCCTTATTCCTGATGCTCTGTCCTGGACCCCCGCCCCCCTCTGGACCGCCCTCTGTCTGTCCCTCACCCTCTCTGGAATGCTCTTCTCTCTGCACTCTGTGTCTCCCGCCCCCGAAGAACTACCCCGTCCTCTTCCCTGTCCCCGTGGGACTTCGGGGCCCTCTATCCTGCTCCTGAAGGTCTTATACACCCTCCGCCACGCTTCCGGTAGGCTGCCGGCACCTCGGCCCCGCCCCTGGAGGACTTAGGAGCCGCCTCCGGGAAGTATGACCTTCTGCCGCACTTCCGGGACACTTCCATTCTCCCGGTCCCACCCCAGAGGACTTCCGGGCGTCTTGTTCCCGCCCTAGGAGGTCTCACGCAGCTGAGGCCCAACCCCCGAAAGTCTATGCAGCCTGCGCCGCCATCTTGGTCTCACCCAGAAGGTCTTCCGGGTGTTCGGCCTCGCCCCGCTTCCGGGAGTCTTCCGCCACCCTGTCCCCGCCCCCGAAGAACTAGAACTACCGCGTCCCCTTCCCTGCCCCGCACTGGCACTTCGGGGTCCTCTATCCTGCTCCCGAAGGCCTTACACATCCTCCGATAGCGTTCCGGCACCTCGCCCCCGCCCCTGGAGGACTTAGGAGCCGCTTCCGGGAAATCTGACCTTCCGCCGCACTTCCGGGACACTTCCGCCCTCCCGGTCCCACCCCAGAGGACTTCCGGGCGACTTCCGCTTGCGGCGGACCCGCCATCTTGTTCCCGCCCTAGAAGGTCTGACGCAGCCGAGGCCCAACCCCCGAAGGTCCACGCAGCCTGCACCGCCATCTTGGTCCCACCCCGAAGGTCTTCCGGGTGTTCGGCCTCGCCCCGCTTCCGGGAGTCTTCCGCCACCCTGTCCCCGCCCCCGGAGAACTGCCGCGTCCCATTCCCTGCCCCACCCCCGCCCCGGGACTTCGGTGTCCTCTATCCTGCTCCCAAAGGTCTTACACATCCTCCGATAGAGTTCCGGCACCTCGCCCCCGCCCCTGGAGGACTTAGGAGCCGCTTCCTGGAAGTCTGACCTTCCGCCGCACTTCCGGGACACTTCCGCCCTCCCGGTGCCACCCCAGAGGACTTCCGGGCGACTTCCGCTTGCGGCGGACCCGCCATCTTGTTCCCGCCCTAGAAGGTCTGACGCAGCCGAGGCCCAACCCCCGAAGGTCCACGTAGCCTGCTCCGCCATCTTGGTCCCACCCCGAAGGTCTTCCGGGTGTTCGGCCTCGCCTCGCTTCCGGGAGTCTTCCGCCACCCTGTCCCCGCCCCCGGAGAACTGCCGAGTCCCCTTCCCGGCCCCCCCCCCCCCGGGACTTCGGGGTCCTCTGTCCCGCTCCCGAAGGTCTTACACGTCCTCCGCAATTCTATGGAGAGGTTTACGGTATCAAATTACAATAGTAAACTCAACATTTACTTAATCTGATGGTGCTCAGACTTTTTTAGAAAGTGCAAATCATCACCTCTCGATTCAGACGCCAGGCTCTGGGATTGCCAAGAAGCCACTGAAGTCCACTGAACTCAACGCGCTTCACCTGCTCCTGTGCGCTCCAGAGGAACTCTTCCATCAACCTGTCAGTGTGCTTGCCGGCTGTGGCTCCCCGTCTGTCTCAGTGCTGCCCTCCTGTGGGGAACTCTGGGAATTACAGCTAAGGGAAGCTCACCGAGTCCATTGTACGGATAGGGCTAGATGGCTAGGCTCAGGGTTGATAGGTTTAGCGTTAATGAGCCTAGGGTTAACAGGCTTCTATCTTTAATAGACTCAGCCTTCCTGGATGGAGCTTCAGAAGAGCTAACAGATTTCGTATGTACCCCATCATCAGGCCCAGTGCTCTTTCGGGGTGGCTGTAGGAACCCCGAAAGCGAGGAGTAAGGCCAGCGGGAGACTGTGCAGAGTGCACGTCTGTCCCAGCACACTAAGTGTGAGTAGTCGTAGCGGGGGTAAAAAGAAAAAGAATGGCAAACTACCTAGATACTACCTGACTTAGTGAGATAATATAGCTTATTTAATTATTTCTGCACAACAGTGAGGCAGCAAAGCAGAAGTTATTCTTTCTTATTAATTTTCTAGAATTAAAAAATTCAAACATACATAAAATATTCAAATATAATGACTTGAAGAGTTCTTGCCATACACTTTTAACAATTATTGACATTGTGCCAGTAGATATCCATATTGATGTAGGTTAGGATCTTGTGGCATGTGCAGGTTCACAGCTAAACGAGTGGTGGTGCCAAGTATTCAAAATAAGGTTTTCAGCTTTGCAGTCCTTCGTCCTTCCTTAATCACCAAATTTTTTTAGGTAAATCATTCTTCTAACTCCCCAAATTTGAGACAGTATTAGAGAAATGATATTCAAAGTTAAAATTGAATTTGTACAGCCAAAACTTAAGTCTCTCAGAGTGTTAATGTCATGTTTCTTATTTATACCTTTTTTGTATCCAGTTTACTTTGTCTCCTGTTATTGGCAATTTTTTGGTCTTGTTTTAAATTGTTGTTCTTTTACAGTTGTCCCAGTTTTTCTCCCGTGTTGTTTGTATTTTTAACTATCGGCCCAATACCTTCTTATTTTTGTTCTTATACTGTTTTTAGTGTGCGTCACTGCTTGAACCCCTTCACTTTTTTTTTTTTTTGAAATATGTCATCTGTGTGCTATTAGTAGGTTGCTCTTCTAATTATCATTATTAGCTTTAAAGGGTGTAGACTCTGGGAAAGCTTCTTATTGAACTGTCATTGTACTGTGCAGAGAGTGCCCAGTTCCACAGACAAGCTCTTCCCTCGTATTTTGCAAGGTTCCGTTCCTCGGGTGATCTGTAGGGAAACGACCTTTAGTGGCCCTCTGGGAGGTTTCAGGCAGAATCAGTAGCTCTGCAGGCAGTGACTGCTTTTGTTGCAGTATTTCTGTGTATTTGTGTCTTTGGAGGTCTATCGGTTACCATTACTCTAGTAGTCATTTGTGGAATAATCAGAATGACCCCGTGCTGGCACTTCCATGCACAGTTTTATTTCATCCTCACCGTGGTCAGTTTTACAGAAGGCAAAACTGATATGCAGAGAAGGAGGTAACTTGCTTTCAGGTCAGACGGCAGGTGTTAGAGGCTGGAAGGAACCCAAGCCGTCCACCTGAAAATCCTGTGTTCTTAACCAGTGTGCTGTTATCCCCTCTCTTCATACTCAAATCTGAGTAAGACTAGGTCTCCAATTTTAAGAAGCGCAGGCTAATGCCTCATCGTCCTTAATAGCAAATTTCTGCAACTAGGTGAAAGTTGTTTCGCGACCGACGATGAAACTCCGAATATTGGAAAGAAAAGGGAATTGTCAGATGGCATGGACTCATGTATTCATTCGTGTATGCATTCAACAAAGTGAGCACCTACTATGTACTTCGTATATCTTTGTATATTAAAATCATGTATGTCTGGCTGGTGTGGCTCCGTGGGTTGAGTGAACTAAAGGGTTGCTGGTTCGATTCCCAGTCAGGGCACAGGCCTGGGTTGCAGGCCAGGTCCCCAGTTAGTGTGGGTGCATGAGAAGTGACCACACACTGATGTTTCTCCCCCTCTGTTTCTCCCCACTTCCCCTCTAAAAATACATCAATAAAATCTTTTCTAAAAACATGGAAATTAAAGCACGTTTATTTTACATCTACCGTTGATACGTTTATTTTACTTCCATACATGTTTTCTAGGTTTGAAATGTTGTGTCAAGCAACCCCCTAACTGGTCATTTAAAGGCTTCTGTTACTCGGAAGTTAAATAAGTCTGTACTAAGTACCGAGTGCTTCTTAGGGAACTCTGCCTATTTCCATGAGAGTCCTCTGATTTAACTTAAAAACATACCTGAACTGGAGTGTTCCTTATTGATCACAAAGAATTGTATTAATATTTCATCTTTAAAGTACTATTAATAATAGCCTAACTAATAGTTTGGTTCACTAATGATGACGAACTTTTAAAAGTTATTTGTAGGAGAGAAGCCAGTACGTTAACTTTTAAAAATTTGTTAGACAGGATTAGCTGAACCGTTCTTTATTGCAAAACATGAAGATAGCTTGTTTAAGGATTTTTTTCGAGGCGACGAAAGATGGGTTCGTCCTGTGGAACACCCACAAATGACAAGATAAAAATCCAGTTTGGCCTCGCCATATCTCAGTTAGTGGGTGTGGTAGGTGTGCATGTCATTCTGTATTCTGTACCCCGTCCTCTTCCCTGTCCCCGTGGGACTTCGGGGCCCTCTATCCTGCTCCCGAAAGTCTTACACACCCTCCGCCCCGCTTCCGGGAGTCTTCCGCCACCCTGTCCCCGCCCCTGAAGAACTGCCGCGTCCTCCTCCCTGCCCCCGTGGGACTTCGGGGTCCTCTGTCCGGCTCCCGAAGGTCTTACACATCCTCCGAAAGGGTTCCGGCACCTCGTCCCCGCCCCCGGAGGACTTAGAAGCCGCTTCCGGGAAGTCTGACCTTCCGCTGCACTTCCGGGGCCCTTCTGCCATCTTGTTCCTGCACACTGACTGCCGCTTCCAGCAGGCCAGCCATCTTGTTCAACCCCTCTTTCCCCCCACAGTTCTCTTCCCTTTGCTCTCCACCACACTGCAAAGTAGGCAGGGAACCAGCAGTGTCCCCATCAGAAATGAGAAACCGGGACCCACTCAGCCCTGATTCCAAAATCAGCGTTTCTATGGAATCCCCAGTGATTTGCAACCATGTCTGAGACCCGCTGACAAGGAGCAAGAAGGGTGGGGGTGCTCAGATCCTGAGACTCATCTGAGCAGGATGAGCCTCTCAGTGACCGTGGAGGCAATGTGACAGAACCCCTGGGCTGCTCCAATTGAAAACAAACCTACGGGCTCTTTAGTCAGGGGCCCGATTGCCCGCCACCAAAATGATAACTCTGAATACCAGAATTTAGTGAAAAGAAAAAGAATTGTTTATTTAACAGTTATCTAGATTTAGATTATATGCGGATTTCTGCTGTTCAGTATTATGTTCTTTAAAACACCCATAAACACATATCCTTGCCTCCCCCCTACCAAACCAGGCTAGTTTTAGAAAAGTTAGAGAAACCGTTTCCCCACTTTCCAAACACAGTTCAGTTTTGGCAGCAGCTGCCAATCACTCAATTCTGATTGGGGAGGTCCTTTCTGTGCTGTGGTACCCTCCAGGTCTTAATGCAGAACCGCCTGGATTCTCAGCCTCCTTGGAAACTGCCTTCTTCCTGCAAAGCGCATGGATCTCCTCTCCTCAAAACCACATGGCGAGAGCCTCTTAAAGCAGCCTGGAGACCCCTTCTCTAAGCCACACCGAGAACTTAGCTTCTTTATTCCGCATGGAGAAGGCCCCTTCACCAAGCCGCGTGCCTTTTATAGGCACCCGTCCCACTTGCACACTGGATTGGTGCTCCTCTAGCTGCTTTCCTGGCCGTTGTTCCCAGAGTGGGTGGGTGGGTGGGTGGGTGGGTCTGTGGACATTCAAGGACCTTGGGGTCCTTTTAAACAAGCAGACTGTGGTGAGACTATCAGTTTCTGCCTCTGCTTCAACCTCCACTGGTTTGTATAGTCAGAAGCAATGAGGCTTGATTTTCCCAGGTGCTGGGACTGGGTGCTGAGAGGGCTGGTTTGGTGCTGGGACTGGGTGCTGAGAGGCCTGGTGTGGTGCTGGGAGCACTGCCCAGGTGTCTCTGCTGAGTTTTCAAAAACGTGTGGGTGTGCTTTCTCCTGGCGTGCTGCTGTTGCCAGTGCCACCACACCGTGCCGTATCTGGCCATGCCGTGCTGCTCCTACTTGGTGAGTGTTTCTTCTCTCCACGTTAGTTTGCTGGACTTCCGTGCAGCTCGATGTTGTGGAGCTTTTGGTTGTGTCTACTTTTGAGGTCGTTGTATTCTTTCTCGGTTGTGGAGGGAGATGCAGCGTGTCCGTCTAGGCCTCCATCTTTGCTGGAAGTCCCTGTGGTGTTTTTTCATGGGTCTATGGAGCGGTTCAGGAATTTGCTTGTCATTGGTTTGTAGGGGCCATGCTCACGTTCTCATCAGTGTCTGAAGTATGAAGTTGGTCTGCTTGTTTTAGGTCCCTGTGTTTTAGAAATGATTGCCTTTTCCTTTTTAGAGCAGCATGTGATCAAAAAAACAGGTGTCTGTAGGCCATATCCCAGGGAAGGGTGAAGATATGCAAGTCATGTAGGAAGCAGGGAGGGATCCTCAGGGAGGCTTGGCCAAGTCTTCGAGTGTCATAGCAGGTGAGCTACTGAGAAGGATGTGTGTCCCCGAGTGGGGCCTTTCATGCGTGCCATCTGTCTCATGGGTAGGAGGGCAGATAGGGATGGGAGGTAGTCCTGTCTCTTGTCAGTATTCCCTGATGGAGTGGGTTGTTGAGTTGGCCACTTTGGGTATGTGGTGGAGCAGGGTAGAGGATAAGTCATCGTTGTCTACTGAGGGGTTGGGTGCTTGGTGTGCTGGGGTTCATTAGATTTTCCTGTGAATATAGGGGAGGCAGCCTCCCTTGCCTACTTTTGGGAGATGGGTGCGGAAATTAGAATGGGTGTCCATTGGAATGTCACCGCCAGTTACCCAAGTGGATCTATTCTTTGGCAGAGAAGAGATGTGTCTTTTCAGAATCTCTGGCTATTGTCCTGGCCTCCAAGTAGAGTTGATGGCATCGGAGTAGGGTGCCATCATCCCTATTCTGACAGTCAGGGTATGTCCCGTTGTCCCCTACGTTGTGTGGAGGTCCATCTGTATTGTACTGCAGAAGAAAATGAGCCTCTTTGTTGTGATACTTTTGAGTGTCCAAGTTGTCCTAGTTGAGAGTAGTGAATTCCAGCTGTGATAGAGCGGGGTTGGGGTGGGAATGGAGGGCATCTCTGTTTCTTGGCTGGTGTCCTATTGAGAAAAGAAAAGAAGAGAAAAGGCAAGGCAGGGGGAGGGGAGGAGGAGGGGGAGGGAAGAGAAGGTGAGAGAAGGAATGGTCCAGGAGAAAGAGAAACATAAAGATAAGAGAGTTCTGGGCTCTGAGAGGATCCCTGTGTCCTTATTCCAGGAGTCAGCTAGTGGGATGTAGGGTGTCCCTTGGGTTTTTCAGCATAAAGCTATTGGATATCTGTGGTGAGAGGAGATAGAATGAAGGCGAGTTGCTTGTTGTATTTGGAAGTGTCCCCCTGGATCACCTGAGGGGGTGGACAGCGGTTCACGGGGTGTCCCGTCGCTCCCCACCGAAAAGCAGTGTATGTGTCTGGTGACATGATGCTGTGGTCAGGCTGCAGAGATTTGTTGTATCCATGTTGTTTTCCAGAGAGCAGGGATAGTTTTAGATGAAGGTGGATCATTTCTATCCATGTCAGTGTTTTTCTCTGTGTGGCTACTTTCCTGGAAGGAGCAGGAGAAGGAGGGAGAGGGGGAATGGTAGAAGTTTGATTGGAGATGTTATGCAAGGAATGTCGGTTGGTAGGATGCTCTTGCACTGAACCGGAGAGGTTTGTAGTGTTTTAAAACATCTGCCCCCTAGATGTCTTTGGCTTACTCCACTTTAGCTTTGGTGGGTATATTTTAGGAAAATGGAGGATGCTCTTAAAGAGGAGTCATCAAGGCATCTGTGTAAAAGCATTCCTGGTGAGAGGTGGGCTGGGATAGTAGGCTAACCTGTTTTAGAAGGATCTCCTCTACGATGGTACTTGTTGTCTGAGGGCATGGCCTGGAGAGAAACAGTGAGAGGAGAGGAAGGTTCTGGCAGGAGTTGAGAAATGGGCCGAGTTTTACCGTGACCCTGTTTTCTATGCTGTGTCGTAGAGGCAGGTATTTGTCATTTTAAGTGTAGAATTGACAGCCTTTTGTAAGAAAAAAGGAAAAGCGGTGAGTTCCAAAGCAGTGAAAAATAATTAGGAGTCAAGGGCAAATGTCATTAGAGGGTCTGTAAGTCAGAATGGACTGTATTAGCCTGTTGACCAATGAGGAAAGGGCCTTTCCACAGCTTAACTCTGATATCTTCTGAGGACCCAGGATATCGGAGATGAAAGGAGGGGAGGTCGTTGTCACCAAGGTCCTGGAGATGGGAAAATGTAATTGGACAGCCCAGCCAACCAGAAGGAGAAAAGTGAAAGAAGAATCGGTGGCAGACCTATCACCGGAGCACTGTGAGTTAATTTTCACTTTGAGGGAAGTTAGGTCATCCTGTGTGATTGCCACTGTGGAGTATCCAGCATGAAACACGGAGAAGGAGGGGGAGAGGAGAGGTGGGGCGGCTTTAGATGCTATTAGGGACAGAAGCAGCTAGCTGCATCTCTTCATTATGTACGTGGGTTTGGCTTTTTGGCTGTGGGAAGGGCTGCAAATCTGTGAATACACAACTGCCTCACTGACCGGTGAAGTCATTCCTGAAGGTGGAAGAGAACTTTCAGTAGGCTGTTATAGACTCTTGTAGAATTTCCTTCCTTGAGAAGTATGTGCAGGGGATTTAAAGTCATCATGAATCCTGAGCGGCTGAGAATGTATTTTCTGTGGTAAGAAAAAGGTGAATCGCAGAGATATCGGAAGGGCTCTTTGCAAAGTATGGGAGCCCATTGGAAGACGTTAGAGATTTAGAACCTTGTGAGCCTTGTCAGCCAAGGAACAGATGTTGTGAAATCATGTCAGACTATGGAAGGTGACCATGGAAGGTCTGTGACACCCGCACAGCCTACCCAAGCCTGGTTTTAGACTGTTGGGAAGGAGTAGAGTTTGAAGCTTAGCGCAGTAGTTCAGGAAGCAGAGGACATGTCATCGTTCTGCCAGGCATGACTGTAGCCATTTGGCAGTGGCAGTGTCACAGAATGGGGGGAGTTCAAAAAATTCCTAGAGCCTTTGGGTTGTGAGATGGGGAAAGGAGACAGCTAGGAAGGTGTCTTCCCACGTGTTTGGGTATGGGCTAGTGTCCTTGTTGTGCAAATCACTTTGGTTTTTTCACGGGCAAGGCAATGGGAGGGGGTCGGGAACCAGGAACGGTGTAGAAGAGCACTCACAGTGTGTTGAAGGTTCTGTGAATGGTGAGAACAGGTTATCATGTCGACTGCGTTCAAGGTGCAGTCAGGGATTTAGTAAGTGGCAGACGTTTTAGGGACAGAACATCATGTGGCTTGGAGGTGAGAACACCATGCGGATTTAAAGGAAAAGGAGAATTCTGTGCAGTTGACAAGAAGGCTGGGAACTGCACGTGTTTCTGGACGAAAAGCTGGAGGGCAGCACAACATAGGGAATGAGTCCCCAATCAGGGTCGAAGGATTTGGAGATGCCGGTCAAGTTAAAATGTGTCTAGAAAGTAGAGTAAACTGTATGTGTGACTTTTTAAAGAGGAGTCTGATTTCGTAGGGGAGACCAGACTGTGTTTGAGGGTGTTTTAACAGAAAATAAGACATAAATGCAGAAATTTTGCAAATCATGGAACTGTCTATAACTATGAAAGAAGGAAATTTTTTAATTGTCACTAAAGTGTGGTATGGAGAGTTATGCTTCTGGTGGTGGGCCATCGGGCACATAAGAACTGAACAGCTTGTGGGATATGTTTCCATCGTAGCATCCCGTGGGTTTTGTTACAACAGAAAAAACCATGGCCTTCTTCATGTTTCTGTTAGTCTATGCATTTCCTCTTTGTTGCTGGTTATTCCACTCTTAAAAAAAAGTGTCTGGTGTATGAAGGGAGGCATGGGATAGTTCTCTGTGCCCTTGTCTGGTGAGTGTGGGTATAGGGGGTCTGGGTTCCATTCATAGCTGAGAAGAAAGCCTAGGGTCAGTGAGGTTGTGGATGGTGTTCCCTAGTGTCAGAGGATCCTTTGGGCCGTTTGGGGGAACATGAAGCTGTTAGGGTAGCCCTGCTGTGAGAAATCACCTAGAGACTGCTGTGGGAACAGATCACGGGTTTATTGAGGGAGCCAAGGAAGGGGTAAGGGTGTTCAGGGTAAAGGAAATTCTCCGTACTGAATGAACGTCTCTTAGGAGCCAGGGAGATGGGTGGCGGAGGTGGTGGGGGTAGCTTCCGGTCCTCCCAGTGGGCCAGTAAGAATCGCCATGGTCGGTCCTGTCTTCAGATAGCTATTTTTTAGCCCTTTCGGTAAGGGGGAGTTTGCTTATTGATATGTTTAGTGTTAGTCGAATATTGACATCTCATGGGTTTCCCCCTCCCACAGCAGCTTAGTTAACATTTTGGGCTAAGTCTATGAGCATTTCCTTTTGGAAAGTTTCAGTCTCTTCACTTATGTTTTGGGAAATGCTAGATGCAGGGTCTGTTTGATCACCAAAGTTCAGGTGTCCATGACCTGACAGAACATCATTTCCAGTTGCCTCCTCTCAAGGACCCAGAAACAGAATGAAGTGATTTGTGTATATCGATCGAGTTGTCAGGTTCAACTGTCCTAGGAAGAGTAAATTTTGTTTAGGACCAGGGAAGAAACGTTCCCAGGGAAGCCTGCCACAGAGCACCCACCCTGGACCCGGTGGCCATCCAGTGGTGGGGTCCTCTGGTGAATCTTGCAGGCCGGTATTGTGTACCTCGCCAATTTTGTCACACCAGGTATTTTGTTTCCGAAAAAATGAAGGGTGTTCTGGGCTTTAGGCATGTTTCCCAATTTAGAGAATAAAGTTAGGTATGAAGTATCAGGAAGTCTGTTAGTATGCATGGAATGTTTGATTCGTGAATGGGAGCAGCAAGGGTAGGGTGGGCAAAGCTCAGGGTGGGAAGCTTGCAGTAGGTCAGCCGGGTTGCCCATGGCGTTCCAGAACCCCGGATTCACGAGTGCCAGTCCTTTGTTTTGAGGAGGGACGTATTTGTGTGTGTGTGTGGGGGGGTAGGGGTGGGGGAGTTGAATTTGTACGGAGAGGGAAAGGTGTCTGCCTCGTAAGACCTTGGTCATGGATCCTTAGAAGTGTGAGTGGGTTTTCTCCAAGGCCCTATCTGAGGTTTTCCATGTATTTTGCCCTGGAATGTGAATATGTTCTGAAATGGTCTCCTCAGGTATTATGGAAGGATGCTTAAGAGTTTCAAGAATTTTTGTTTCTGCAGTCATTTTTATTGTTGAAGTTGGAAGAGCAGGTAGTAGGACGGGAGAGGGCCCGGGAGGGTGGAACTAGGGTCGTAGGCACGAGTTTTCTATTCCATTCGTTCCCTATGAGGTGAGTGGTGGTCTCCAAAAGTCCTTGGAGTCTGCCGGTTGGGGGATGGGGAAAAGGGAACAGCTTTGAGGAACTGTTTTAAGGTACCCTTGAATGACAATGGCTATGCTAGTTTCTGAGTTCTGCCAATCGCTTAGGTCCTCCTAAGGTCTCCAGGCGATGAGCGGGGCTAAGAGCCTAGAGCCTGCGCAAAGTTCTGTGAGTGGTCAGAACTCGTTACCACGCCCATCGCGTTACAGGACTGCAGTCAGGGATTCAAGAAAAGGGGGCAACATTTTAGAGGGGGTGGATGAGATCCACGGAGTGTATCAGGAGTGCAGAGAACTTGATGGTGCTCTGATAGGGCCAAGCACACGTTTTCCTGGATTGTTATAAGGAGAGAGAGGACATCGTCCAGGAGATCCCAAAGGAGAGAGGTGACCGATCTGGGATGGGGAACTTCTGGGCCTGTTTTTGGCTTGGGGAGCAAGGGATGTGCTGGCTCCTGTGGGAGAAGAGGGCTAGTGAGCTGAAGTGCCTAATGCCTCCCCCAGGTTGGGATACTGAAAGTAAAGACCCATTTTCCTCAACACTAGTTGGGTTTTACACCTTGGGCCCACGTGAAAGAATCTGGTTTTACTCTGTCACCATTGTGACGATGACGTATGTGGCTCGTGGAGCCTGTAGTCAGGTTTGCTCTGTGTCAGTTTCAGTGCAGCGGATGTCCATGCGACGTGTGCCGTTCCTACTTTCTTTAGGACAGCCGTATTGGTTAGTACTGTTGTTAGAAACAAGGTCATAGTGACTCTCAAACCAGTAGCAAAGTCATTGGTAACAAAAGGCAAATGTAATTAAAGGATCTCTGAGAAGGGAGTGGATAACATTAGCATATTCACAAATCACAATAGGGGCATTTAGATGAACGCGTTAGATTGTACCTCCGGAGTATCCAGTCATGGAGAAACGGGGAAGGAGGAGAGGGGAGGGGAAACTAGTTGCGTTAGGGTGGGGAAGCTAAGACTATAAAACCAGGTTCCTTTGTCTACTTGGGGCGCACATTCTCCTGGCTATGAGGGTGTGCCCGGCTCTGCAGACTCCTGAATAAAGGCCTCGCTTTACTGCTCAAGTCCTGTGTCCCAGTTTTTATTGTGAGCGTTTCTCACAATTTGGGGGCTCGTCCGGGATCCTCTGCCTGTATGCGGGAAGGGCTCTGAGCCAAGGCGGGGAGACGCGTCCTACCCGCTTTTGGGTGGCCCGCTTGACCCAGGGCCCACCCGCCTCAGTGTCCGGAAACGACCCGAGACTTCTTGTTGGAACAGCAGTGGATCGACGCAGGGGGAAACAAAAGCAAACACAGCGGCAACCAGGCAACCTCGTGCACGGGCCAAGGTAGGAAAATTGGACTTAAGTACTGCCTTGGTGGTTGGGCATCCTCGGGAAGCTGATTGTGCATGTGGCTGGTACGAGTTGTGCGTGTGGCTGGTACGAGTGTGGAGTGCCTCTCCGCTGGGTCCGCTGTCCCGTGAGGGAGACGGCCGGAGTGCATCTCCGCTGGGTCCGTCCTCCCGTGAGGGAAACGGCCGGAGTGCATCTCCGCTGGGTCCGTTGTCCCGTGAGGGAAACGGCTGGAGTGCATCTCCGCTGGGTCCGTCCTCCCGTGAGGGAAACGGCTGGAGTGCTCCTCCGCTGGGTCCGTTCTCCCGTGAGGGAATGGCCGGAGTGCACCTCCGCTGGGTCCGTTGTCCCGTGAAGGAAACGGCCGGAGTGCACCTCCGCTGGGTCCGTTGTCCTGTGAGGAAATGGCCGGAGTGCCCCTCCGCTGGGTCCATTGTCCTGTGAGGGAAGCGGCCGGAGACGAACGAAGCATCTCGGTCTGTGTGCACGTAAGCGAGTGTGGAGTGGCCCCTCCGCTGGGTCCGTTAGGTTGAGAACACAGCAGGATTCAGCCACGGGAATCAGCTGAGGATGGGAAATGGAAATTTTAGGCTTAGGGGTGGGGACCAAAAGTAAGGAAGAACAGACAATGGTAAATTATTGTTGTTTCCTTTGGCCAAAGGAACCCATTTAGGGGAAATCTGTCTCCTAGCCCCGATTTGGGTCTGATGAATGTTGGGTTTGTCAAGCCCTGGTCTTATATGTGTGTTCAGCTTTTTTGGATTGTTTGTTTGTTTGTTTGTTTTTGGAGAAAGAAGAGAGGGGCATCGCTGTGTGGTTGCCTCTCGCTCGTGCCCCCAGTTGGGGACCTGGCGTGTGGCCTGGTCGTGTGCCCTGACTGGGAGTTGAACCGGCAACACTTGGTTTGCGGGCTGGTGCTTGGTCCACTGGGTCACAACAGCCAGGGCCAGGCATCAGCCTTTAAGGAAGAGAGGGAATATACTCTCTGCTGATCACCACCTACCAGCAGATCCGCAGGTCTCTTCCCTGTAAAAAAGAAAAAGATAAGGCCTGGGACCCTCTGTCCTGTCTCCCATTGCCTTATAGCCCTGGCCAGCCGGCAGCCAACTGGGCGGAGGCACCGTGGACGGACAGTACAGACGGAAGAGGCCAGGAACACCTAGCAGATACCCCACCAGTATCCGCCCCCATGACACCTACGGAGCTGGCGGCAACTTATCTAAATTATGAAAGGAATTGAAACAATGTAAGCAAGACCTAAAGAACTTCCCCGTTCCCTCAGAGCAGCCGGTTTCCCCTTAGGGAAGTCTCCAGGGGTCCAGGACATATTAGATATGTCAAATGCTCCTTCAACAAGCACTGAAGTTAGAAACTTCAAGCGCAATATGAAGCGCTTGGTAAAGGACCCCCTTGGACTGGTAGAATAATTAGATCAGTTCCCCGGACCCAGCATATACATGTGGACGGAATTAATGCCTATACTAGACATTTTCAGTGGGGAAGAGAAGGGAATGATCAGACGGGCTGCTATGAGGATATGGGAAAGGGAACATCCCCCCAGTCAGGAAATTGTTCCGGCCTAACAGAAGTTTCCCAGTATAGACCCTGATTGGGATAACAGGCCGGAGGCTAGGGCTCAAATGAAAGACCTTAGGAGCCTCGTCATCAGGGAAATCAAGGAGTCCGTTCCCCATGCACAGAATGTCTCCAAGGCATTCGAAATACAGCTCCATCAGATCCCTGCAGAAGCTCAGGGACAAAATGAGGAAGTATTCTGGTCTAAATCCAGAGAATGCTGTGGGACAGGGACTCTTAAAAGTCACCATTGTAACAGAAACTGGCCAAATATTTGTAAGAAATTGCAAAAAGTAAGTGAATGGGCCAATTAAAGCAACTGAAAAACTCTTCAGGGAAGCTCAGAAAGTGTATGTTAGAAGAGAGGAGGAGAATGAGGAAGTAGCCCTCTTTAACTCTCTAAATCCGGGAGACAAAGGAACTGTTTTGGCGCCAAACTGCGCCCAGGTAAAGGCGCCTCCCATGGCACCACCCCTTCCGCAGGTAGGGGCGGCTCCCGCGGCACAGCCCTCTCCCCAGGTGGGGGCGGTTCCCGGGGCAGCATCGGAGGCTCCTGGGGCGCAGCCCCCTCTGCAGGTGAGCGTGGCTTCTGCAGTGCCCACCCGTCTGCAGATTCAAGGGACTTCCCTCTCGGCACGCCTTTTGATTACGGCCTCTGAAGTGACTGCAAAGCCAACGACTCCACCTCTGCAGGAGGAGAAATGGGTCTCTCCCTCCAGAGCCTGCATGAAGGTTGTGATTTGGACACTAAGCCTCATAGGTATACTGCCATTTAGGGTAAGCCACGTGAGTGCTCCACCATGGTGGATAAGTCACGTGGGTTTGCCACCATCTTGTGGGTGGCACTTATGGGTGCCACCATCTTCAAAGATGCTGCGTGTAATGCTGCCGCCATATTTGAAGTGGGCAAAATGGTGGGTCAGATATGCTCTTAAGGTGATGTGCTTTGTTTGCAAAGTGGTATATGTCTAAACATTCAAGTCATTGCTGCATGACAGGTGTTTGCAAGGTCTAAGCTTCAGAAAACTGCAGAATATCTACAAATCTAGGAACTTTTAGCTGCCAGATACTGAGTTTGAGTACTGGCCTTCACCGTGTGGAAAAGAACAAGGATCGGAAGCATGTTATGGTTAAATCTAAAGCAGTAAAGGGTATTTAGAAAGTTTGTGAATGTTGCAGAAGGTCTGAGGAAAGTTGTAATTATAAAAAAAATTAAAAAAAAAAAGAGTTATGGAAGCTTTAAACCTGGGAAAAGAAAACCTCAGCTGCTTGTGTTCTGTTTATGCTCTGAAAGGAAGAATTGAGGTTTCCCAGGGAAATTTTAAAACTTCACATGAAAGAAGGGGAACCAGGAAAGGTGTAAGGCATGTAAATAAAAAGGTTGGTTAGAAATTTATAAAGGTTTTGAGAAGAAATTGTATGGTTTTTAGTAATAGAAGGTATAATGCATGGAAATGCAGTTTTGAAGGACAAGGATTTTCCTTCACGCCTTTATATTTTTCTCCCTACGGGAACCCTCCAGTATTTGGCATTGTAAAGAAGTAAGAAGTGACATAAGGTTCCTTTGCATAAAACTAATAAGACCAGTTGCTAATGGTGGTAATGTCAGCCGAGGCTTTGACTGGAATGTCATGCCTGAAGGAGGCATGCCTAGGCTAATGCAAGCCCATGAGGGAAAGGCCTAACACCTTGGGTGGTTGTGCGGTCCATGGCAATCTTTCTAGGGAAGAAACAAAGGTTGCTTCCCTGATAAATGGCTAGGAGGAAACTTTAGGCACAATGGAAAGCTTGAAGAACTTGTAAAAAGCATGGGTTTTACAGGCAAGCCCAGATGGCAGGTGTGTGACTCAGTTTCTGTGCCCTGATGGGCAGACTAAAAGTCAACATGAAGGTTCCTTGTATAAGTTCCAGCAAAGCAGACTTAAAAAATCTTATGTGGTCAATCACTGCTCTTGTTGTGTGTGTTTATGCAAATGAACAGGCTAAATTAAAACTGGACTTAATGCAGTCCCTTTAATAACAAGGAGGGTAATCTTAAGGAGAAAAATCATGATTTGAGGAAAATCACAATGCTCAGTGGTAGACTATAAACTAGTGCAGCTAACTGTGTCTATAAAGTTCATTTTAATTCAAAGTTTGTTTTCATTCAAAAGTTAAAACAGGTCTGTGATATCAACAATGCTTAATTTACAGGCAAGAAGAATATCAAATGCCTTGCAACTGGATGTCTTCCCAATAAGACAGTCTTGCAAATTTAAAGACTGGTTTGTGAATTCTGTTGTGTGAATTAACATGTGTGTGTCTTTCTGTTTTCATAGGGCATAAGCCTATGATCTCATTTCCTGAGTGGTTGTCTGTACATACAAGCCTCACTTAAGAAGCCCATCTGCATTGCTGCCTCCTGAGACTCAACAGTTTGGCTGAACTAAGTGGTTGGGTTGGCGAAGTATGGGTTGGTCAGTGGGCTTCACTTTAAACTGGTCTCTCTTTTGCTTAAAATAACTTTCACCGAGGAGCTCCTTCCCCAAACTGCCAGCCTCTCCATTGCAACTCTCTTCTTCTGACACTGAACCAGCCACAGACCTTAAGTCAGGAACCCCATGTGGCTGCCAGAGTTTATGGCCTAAAAGCTAATGTATCTGACATAAATCCAGTAGGGTGGCGAGGTCTTCACTTAGTGACAACTACTCCTTCCCTAGAAAATCTAACTTCTCTCAGCTACACCTCAGAAAAGAATCCAGAATAATCCAGCCAAGGTAAAAGTTTTTAAGGTATTAGATCTCAGACAAACCTTAGAGATAGAGACTGGATACAGGGATGCAAATGCTTGGGTAGAATGGGTCAAATTTGCTGTTAATTCCCTGAATAAAAGCAACTGTTATGCTTGTACCACAGGGAGACCCCAGGCACAGGTCGTACCATTTCCACTAGGCTGGGACTCTGACCCCTCGGGAATGGCCTGTATGCTCGATCTCTACCAGGATGAGAATGCATGGGGAAATGAGACTTGCAGAAGCTTGTCTCTCCTCTTCCCTCTATAAGGAGTAATGGGACTCAATCCCTCCCTTCATACTCAGTGGGGCCCATGAATTACTCTTCTTGCCTCTCTAGGTGGGAAGCGAATTCGGGTACCCCTGCAGAAGAACTCCGAACATGCACTCATACCAGAAATGCGAGCCACCTTCACAGTGGGGCCGGCGACTATATTCCCCTCCAAGTCCCCAGAGCAGATGTCTGGTGGTATTGTGGGCAAAGGAGTCTCTGGAAAATCCTACCTGACAGGTGGAGTGGAACCTGTGCCCTGGTTCAATTGGCTATCCCATTTACCCTAGCATTTCCAAAACCGGTCCAGACTGCCCCTGTTAGGGAAAAGAGGTCAGTGGGGCCTGGTGGATCCTTTGATCCTCATATCTATATTGACGCAATTGGGGTCCCCAGAGGAGTTCCAAATGAGTTTAAAGCTAGAAATCAAATAGCAGCAGGGTTTGAGTCAGTGCTCTTCTGTTGATTTATTTATTAAATGCCACCAGTTGAGTGATTTGGGAGAACAGGATGGCACTGGATATGATGCTGGCAGAAAAGGTAGGTGTATGTGTAATGCTTGGGGGGCAGTGTTGCACCTTTATCCCTAATAATACAGCCCCTGATGAATCTATCACTAAGGCTCTGCAGGGACTCACTACCTTAGCAAACAAGCTAGCAGAAAACTCAGGTATTGACAACCCCATAACAGAATGGTTAGAAAATTGTTTTGGCAACTGGAAAGGAATAACCTCATCAGCTCTGGTATCCCTCATAGTGGTAGCAGGCGTCCTCACAGCTTTAGGCTGCTGTATTCCAGATGCAGCAACTTTTCATAATCTCCTCCTCCGAGAGACCAAAGGGAATCCCAACCATGAGGAAGAAAGTCAAGAAATCCTCCTTAAATTTGGGTGTATGTGTGTCTCTGCGTGTCTGTGTGTCCCCACTCCTGCCTGGCTGTAGGTGTGTCCTATCCTATGGCTGAGGGAGTGCCACCCCCTTCCTGTGGGCACAGCAGTACCCTTCTGGAAGCCGTCATGGCCCTCAGCACCTTTCCACCATCCCTGGGGCAGAGCCCCCCATGGCAGGAGCGGTACTGCCACTACCCCCAGGGTGTCCTGTCCCCCTCGGCGCTCGTCAAGGCGGAGTCCCTGCAATCCCGATGGCAGAAACCACCCCACTCCGTGTTCCCTAGGTCTTCTGACATTCCAGTCGCCTTCCCCGCTGATAGCCGCCCCTTTTGTGTTATTTCCGCGGCCCAGCGAGAGCAGGGCTGTGACTCGCCCCGCCCCCGCCCCCAACTCCTCTGTGTGTGTGTGGGCGGTGGGGGTGTGGCCGGTGTAGGGCTCCTCGGGTGTCAGGCAGACAGTTGGTGGCGCAAAGGTTTGAAGAGACGGCGGGTGGAGGGGTTCCGGTGGTCGTCACAGAACTTTCAGAACGTGGCGGCGGGCGGATGTTATCTGTCCAGTGGGGGTCAGGAGGCACCGAGAGGGGGCGAAGGAGCGCGGCAGCGGTGAGCGACATTGCCCTCGTCGGAAAGCACTTGTGGCTTCCCGAGGCGAGTGTGTAGAGAGGGCGCAGCCTTTCCTCCCGTGACTAAGGTCAGAACCCGGGGAAGCGGGTCTGCCATCGGGTGCCTAGGCAGCAGCGGGGAGAGGGACACGAGCTGAGGTGGGTGGTGATTGTGCCTGGGTACCCGGGAGGCCCCCTGCCGTCCCGAGAAAGTGTCCGCCACAAGCCTCCCGGGATGCTCCCCTCTGAGCCTCGTCTGTCCTTTCCCGTTCGGATACTGGGCTCCCGCTCGGCCCGCACCCCCTCGGCTGCGCCCTACTGAGCACCTGCGGGGCCCCGGTGTGGGGCTGAGAGCTGTTTCCTCTGCCGCTGGGTTTCTGCTGATGGGTTTCCTCTTTCGCAACCCAGAAAATGATGTCTGTGTAAAAATGTTGCGATCAGCGACGCTGTGATTCGAACCCCTGCCCTTCTGTATGCAAGGCAGGCGCTCAACCCATTTGCCCATTCTCACCTGAGCTGCTTCGCTTGCTTCCACAGGTACTTGACCGTGCTGCATGGAGCGTGCTTTCACCTGGACTGAATCGCTGGGCTGTCTCGGTGCTGCCGTCTTGTGGACACGTCCATGAACTGCAGGCCTTTGCAGGTGAATAGGCAGAACTGCTTGCTGTGCCCTGTTTTCCTTTCGGTGACTCTGTGATGAGACGCGGTGTCTGTTGCTTTTGTTCCCGGCAACTGCGTTGGAGAGGTCCTGGGGAAGAGGACCGCCTGCTCTGCCCTTCCCCGCACCGTCTCCGGTGCTTGTGGTGAACGTGCTGGGTCTGATTTCCTTGTTCTCTTTCATTGCTGGCATCGTTCACGGAGGGTTGGTGGTGTGTGCAGCTTTCTTATCTGGGCAATCGAGGGCTCGGTACTCCCGGTTTCAGGGTCCCTGTGTTCTGCTTTCTGTCTGCTGTCGCTGAGCATGACTGCCCCGTGTGTGTTCCATCTGCCCTTGGCACTGCTGTACTTCCTGACCGTTTGTGTCTGTCCTTGTTGCGGGAACAAACACCGTGGCACCCTTCCACGTGTGTTCCTCTGTCCTATGATGATGAAAGGAGGCCTATTCGGTGATGCGTGCACATGTGCTCTCCAGGCTAACGCGTTCCTGCTGTGGACTTTGTCTTCCCTTCCTTGACAGCGCTCTGTTAGTGCAAGAACAGACTGTGCCTTGTGTTGTTTTCCTGTGCATGTCATGAATCTTCTGGGGGAAGATTCTAGAGCCGCCACTGTTGTTAGATCCACCGTGTGACTGCAAGGATGTCGGCCCATGAAGTTGGAATACGACGGTGGTCTAGAATGTTGGCCCACCACAGGGACTTTACCGCTGACCCTCTGGCCTGTGTCATGGCAGTTACTCCACTGAGCTGCAGTGGGATGTGTTTCTCCTGGAGCTTCCTGTTGGGGATTGCTTGCCTTCTTCTGCTGGCGCTGGGAATGAGGGCCAGCCCCTGTCTGTTTCTGCAGCTTAAGCTTCAGTGTGGTTGGTGTGTGGTTCTCCAAAGAGATACCCCTTACAGCAGCTTCCATGTCTGGATCTGCCTTCAGAGCACTGTGGTCTCTGCTACTTCAGTTCATGGAGGTGATGTGGTAGGTGTCCCCTGTGGTTGCAGCCAGGAGCACTTTCGGCTCTCCCACTGTCCTTGGCTATGGGCGCTCGATATAGTTCTGGTTCAAGGGCACTCTATTGCCTGCGCCTTGCCTCTCTATGGGAAGGAGACACTGTTCCTTCTTGTCATTGTGTCCCGGCATTCTGGCAACCTGTGGCTCTCTCTCGCATTATTACCACCCGATTGGCTCCACTTTGAATGGGACTGCTGTGTGTATCTGTCAGCTCTGGGTCCCGATGGCTTCTCTTCCTTGACTCATGGAGATGTGGGGAGCCTGGGAAAAGTGATAGGTGACGGCCATCCAATGGCTGTCTCTCCTGTGCTCCAAAAAAGGCCACCCCGGCCAAGTGCAGATGTCCCTGCTCTCGCCAAGACCCAAACTCAGGTCATCAGCGTTCCTAGGGAAGCACTTACTACACTCATCCACCGCAGCATCAACTGAGCGCACAGCTGAAATACATGCTCTTGAGTATCTGTAGCACGACCCTGTTCAGGGCGAGCACCTCTGACAGCGCCTCTGTGCTGCCGTCTTGTGGACATTTCTGGGAATTGCATCACAGCGCAGGTTGCAAGGAACGCCGCTCTGCTGCCGTCCTGTGCCTTTCCTTCCCTGGGGAGAGCCCCGTGATGCCGGCTGACGCCCGTGTCCCCTCCCCTTCGCTAGCGTTTGTCTTCCGTTTCTGCGCACAGGACTTCCGCTCCGTTCTTGTCCTGTGCCTGTCCTTTCCTCACCTGTGACTACTCTGGACAGAAAGGATTCTATGTTGCTGGATGTTGTTTTCCACTTGGTTCAGCTGAGCTAGAGTTGTCCGCGTTCCATGTCGACGTGCTTGGCAACGTTGCACTTCTGTGTCAGGCGATTGAATTTGCCTTTGTTCAATGCCTGTGAGGGCAGGGTCCTGCCCCATCGGTTTCCTGCTCTAAGACCGTTGCCCACCTTTCCTTTCTGAACCCCTGAGGATGGGATCCTCTTCGTAGGTTGGCTGTTACCTCACGTGGTTGCCGTCTGTTCTGCCATACACTGTGCTTGGGAGCAGTCCGCTTTGAATGTCCACTTCCTGGGAATTCCACCGGGAACCCTTGACGTTTCCGAATGCTGACAAAACCATACACCTGTAGGTGCGTGGCCCCATGCCATCTGCTCTTCTCTGAATGTCGCCTCATTACAATGCAAGTTGCCTTGGTAAAGGAGCTCGGGCCAGCAGGGTCCACGGCACTGTTGGTAGTGTGAAGAAATGCTGAGGGACTGTAAGAACGTTTTGGAGAGTAGTGCAGGAGGCTGGTCAGTTTCCAGAGGGGACAGTGCTCTCTGATCTAGCCTGAACACGGTTTTCACGGTTCCGTACATGTATTGCCGCCAAGACAGTTATGATTCACTGTGCCGAACCTTGCATTCTATGATTTCTACTTGCATGTCACGGGACAGACTGTCACATGTGCACGACTGAAGAGGGAAACTCCCGTTGCCACCTTCCGTTCCCCGTGAGCGCATCAGAATGGACCGCAAGACAGTGTTTTACGGTTGTGCGATCCATGCCTGCTGTTCTCACTCCAGGGTGAGGCGGTCCTTAGGAAGAACGCGAGCTGTTGTGCAACTGTGGAAACACAGGCCCGGTTTTGCGCGGGAAACCGGTCTGTTCCCGGTGGTTCCTGTAGGCTGGGATGAGCTGCAAGTACCTCTGCTACATGCCCAAGCTCAGCCTATGATAAGGTTCGGGCTGCATTTCTGACGGACCGCTTTCCTGCTGTGGGCATCCTGTAGAATGACAGCTTCGCTAAGGCTGTCTGCAGACTGGCATCATTTAGGCTCCTCGTATAACTGGAGTGTTACAGGTTGGGGTTCCGTCGCTCCCGGTTGCTGCCTCCGGGTGCTTCTGCACTTCAAGTGCGATGCCGATCGCTTCCTCTCACGGTCCCGCTTGCCTGCTTATCAGTACACGGTCATCCTGTCGCGGGTACTGTTGTTCTGAGGTGGTCATTCCCAGTTTCCATGACTTTGGTCACTCTACAGGTACCCAGTGCGCTGTCTCCTTGCCAGGTTGTCTCAGATCACAGTTTACCAGAACATGGAACCTAGGTATGTGTAACACATCAGCAGGTTGCCATTTCTTTGTCATTACGTCTGCAGGTATTGGGTCAAAGACTGCTTGTTTTCAGTTATAATCTCATGTGTTACTTGTTACCTGCTGATCTGCTGCTGTTCCTGACATACCGCTCATGGATACCAGCTTATCCCTTGTTACATACCAGGTCCTAGTGTTTCGGCTCACAGGTTACCATGAGGTGGTCAGCGTGCCGGTATATTAGGAGGCCCTGCACCCCTTGCAGCGGTTGCAACTGACGCTGTAATTACTTACCGGGTATTCTGTTCCCAGTGATGATGTCTGCAGGTTAGGGTTGTCAGCTTAGTGAATGTGCATCGTGAGGCCGCTGCGTCACATCAACCTGACTGTCCGCTAATGGGTGCCGGTGTCCGTTTCGGGTTCGTGCCGCCGTTCACCCCGTTCCCTCCGGACCGCTTCAGGGATACCTCCTGCTGGTTTCTCGTTCACCTGACAGTGCCAGGGTCTCCCGTTGTCCCGTTTCTGCTTCCTAGGTTACGGTTCTCAGCTTGTCACGTGTCTGTTACCATTTACTGTGGCACCGTAAGACTGCCGATGGTGATCAATTTTCCCCGTCACATCGATGTGGTGTCGCACTCGTTGGGATTGGGGGTCTGAAGTGTCTATTCCCTGGCTCGTGCCACGATGTCACAGAGTGCTTTTGTCCGCTTCTCTGCCTACAAGTTGCCTTGCCTGCAGTTTTCCCCTCGGTGCTGTGTATGTTGCCTGCCACTGTCAGTATGCAGTGAACCGCTGTGCCTGGTTTTGGATGACTTCTGTGGGGATAAAAGGTGGGGACACATGCCAGCCGCAGCAATCCTTTCATTCTTTTCCTTCTGTTTGACCTGAGGCAAAAGGGGCATTTAAGGCAGGCCTGGTACTCGAACCCCGGGCTCCCGTGTTAGCAGGCGGCTACTTATTCCAACGAGCCACTCCTGCACGGCTGCCTGCTGTACGGTTCAGGGGAGCTCTTCAGTGTTCATGAGGGCTGCTGCCAAGTACTGCGCACTGCGTTACTCTGTGTTGCCATCATGTGGACAACTTTGTTCATTGCTGGTAAGTCCATGTCTACGTGGATCCTGGCAGTGGTCGCCTGCAAACTTGGTATTGATGCTCAGGTAACCGCTCTGAAACCCTCTTTCTGGTTACTGGTACGCAGGTCCTCTTTCCCTGGTCAGCAGCTATTGGTGAGGAGGTTTGCAAGTTACTAGTTACTGGCTCATTTACTGCTGTATTCCCCTGCTACCGGTTCAGCACTGTGGTGTTAGGTCGTTGTTTTCCGATTTGGGTTTACCGAGGTAAGTTTACCAGGTCACTGGACACCAGTTTAATGGAGACCAATAACCGATCACCGTTAACTTGGTCAATGGTCACCGATCACAGATCACGGGTAACCGATCACCGACTACCGGTAAGCGGTCAACGACGACCGGCCATCGATTAGCGGCAATCGGCAACCGATAACCGTTCACGAGTCCCTGATGAACGGTGACCGGTTATTGGCGATCGGTTACTAGTTAAACTGGTTACCAGACAACAGATTACCGATTACCAGTTGATGCGCTGGTCCGCTGGTTGCCACTTACTAGTTAGCCCCCGTGGCCGGTTACCAGTTAACCTGTTGCCGAATGCTAGTTAGCTGGTTAATGATTAACTGGTTGCCGTTGCCTAGTTGCCAGGTGTGGGTTTCCTGTTTACCTCGTTAGGGTTGCCTCTTACAGTTGCTGTGACGGGTTGTAGCTTCATGTTGTGTGGTTACCTGGCTTGTATCGCTTGATTAGTATTGCCTGCGTGTGTCTCTTCTTTGCTGCCGTCTTGCGGACATTTCTTTGTACTGTATCTGTCCTGCACTTGACAGGACAGCTGGGTACCTACTGTTCCTTCTTCACTATAACATTGTGATCGCTTGTGGACCGGCAACCTGTTTGTCGCCTTGCTTCCGTAAAGGTTTTCTTCAAGGCCGCAATGGGACGGGAGTTCGCAGTCACCCCTGTGATCGGATTCTCGTCCCAAATGTTACGGTGCCGGCTGGTGTGACTCCTTTGGATCGCGGGCCGCCAACGAGGGAAGAGCATGCTTCGTGCAGGCTTGGCATAGCTATCACTTCCTTTTCTGTGCCGCTTCGGTGTCTGGCATCTTTGACATTCATTTCAGTGCGTTCCATCTCGCTCCGCATGCTGCGCTGGATCATGCTCGTATATGCCACTCTCCTTCTCTCTGGTCCCTGTTTGCTCGCTGGCTATGGTGAGGGCTGGGAGGGGAAGGGGTAGGGACACGATCATCCTTCTGTGCCCGCTTCTTAGGAATTGCTCCCCGGTGTGCACGTGGCCGTGGCTCACTGTCTGGCATCCTCAGGAACTGAGTCTGCGGTCCTACGGTCTGCAGGTGTGCGCTTGATCCTCGGAACTCACTGTATTTGTGGATGGCCTGGTAGCTCTCTGTGGGGGTACTGTTCGCCCTCTTCCTCCGGGAACAGCACAGGATGGCTTCTGAGTGTGACTGTCTCCAGTCCTGTGTTTGCATTCTCCGTTGACTACTTCTGAGGGTAGGTAGCCGGGAACACTGCTCACCTATGGTGTCTATTGTTAGGAGACTGCTTCTGAAAATGCCCTTGACTTCTCTGGATGTGATGTGAGAGCGTTCTGCTTTCCTTTCCTATATTCGTGCTTCTGTCTCACCCCCTCTTCTGTTCTCTTATTCCTCTGCGCCGGCTAAAGCGTGCTTCCCGGTGAAATGGCTGCACTTACCCCGACGTCTCCCAGCTTCACAGCATGTGTTGCTGCATGTTTTCGTGCTCCTGTGTTATGCACACGTTCCTTTGGTGCCTTCCATGAGAGCCCTGTGAGCAGCGAACCTCTCCTCGGGCTGTGTTTCCTTGGCTGATTTTCATGGTGGCAGAGCAGGAATGTCCCTCCCAGGGGGATAGCTAATGACATGCAGTTTCTTCTCCTCTGAGGGTCAGAGTGGGGCACGGCACTGTTCTCCGCCTCTGCCATAGACAGGAGACCTTGGTGTCCCGTGGTCTTTTCCCCTTCCCGGGTGACACACTGGTCAGTCCCTCCATAATGCAATACTTACTCAAGCTTTTCCCAGTGTCTGTTCACGGCTGCGGAGGAGGGAGCCCTTTTCTTTGCCTGTCTCCTGGGCCTTAGGAACCTTGCTGCCAACACATCGTGAAAGGCAGCATTTCCGCTTTCCCTGCTACGATGTGCGTGGACCCTTTCTGAACAGTGGGTGTAGAGAATGCTCGTTTCGGTTGGGTACTTAGCGATGGATGTTGTGATTCTAAAAGTTTCTTGTTGTTATCGACCGATTTCTGTTTCCTAAGTGCTTTGACCGCCGGTTCAGTCCGCCTAGCTCTCCAGAGAGGGCATGGTTTCACTTTTGTAGACAGGAGATGCAACAGGTGCCCGGTATGTTCCCACTCTGTGTGTACAGTTGCCTGTCCTGCAACCCAGGAACCGCATTTATGCTGCACAAGCCGTGTGCTCTCCCTCCGAAGGGATGTGAGCTGAAGTGTCTCAGACTACATACCGTAATGCTATCCCATGAGCTGCATTGTATTTATTTTGTCAAGGGAGGTTCAGGGCTTGGTCTTGATAGACTTTCAGCTACGTTTCCTGCTAAGCATGATCTCCCAGGGTGCGTCCTTGCTGCCGCCCCGCGTACATTTCTGGGTACTGCACGTCACTGGCTATGCGTGAGGCAGGAAGCCGGTTGTCTGGGCTGCTTCTTCCCTCCTTCCATTTCCAGTGGTGTGTCCTGCCACCTCCTGCAGGTTCTTACCCGGACTTTCCTGTCTGTTTCCCAAGGGCCCACGAGGAACCTCGCAGGACCGTCTTTTCAACCTCCTTTTCCTCGATGTGTGCCGTGAAGGTCCCCATCCTATCGTTGTTGCTCTTCACAGGACCTGTGTGTTCCGGCTCTGATGATACGGGTTGAATCACCATCGCCCGTTGTCGCCGTCACTCCTTTGACTCTGCTTCTGCCTCCTCCCTGTGTGTCTGGAAGGTTTCACTCCTTCTGTACATTGCTGTGGGTGCCCCCCGTGACTGCTGCTCTCCTTTCTGACTTGACAGCATCAGGTAGCCTCTAGTTATGCAGAGATGTGTGTCCGGACACCTCCAGGGAGATGCGCGTTTTCCCGTGGCTGCTTCTCAGGATCCCCTGCACGGCATCTCTTCCGTTGTCCTCGTCTGTTCCCTCGACGGGAATCCAGGCAGCTACCCTTTTGTTCCACTGCTGCCCGCTGGCTCTGTTGAGACATAATGTCCAGGGTGGTCCGTGCATCCTTCTCTCGGCACCTCAGTCAATTCCTTTCTCAGGCACTTCCCTCTGCGGCTTCTCACTGTGAGTTTCCTTGTTGCTGCAGTGGTTTGCTTCATTCCTTGGTTTTCCAAGCGGCCAATGAGAAAACCTGCATTTCTGTCCCATGTTCCCTTGATAACATTTTGCCACTGCTCTCCATGCCTTTCCCGGAGCTCTGGGACGAGCTGTGTTGCTCTGCCGCATTACACAGGACTTCCAGGCCTCTCATGGACCGTTTCCCGTCAGGGACGGTGACAGCTGAACTGACAAAGGGAAGAGTGCCATGCTTGGCCGGGATCATGGATCTGCTAGGTCTTGCCGGATTGTGTGCCGTTGCTGCTGGATCTGGTCCTCTGAAGGTCTGGCCTCAGTGACTATGTGTGCAGCATGTAGCTTATGGGTCAGAGAGGATGGAGTCCCGGGGGCTAGCGACTAAGTGGGAGCAAGGAACACCCTGACTGCTACATTTCTGTAAAAGTTACTCGTAGAGTATATGAGCGCGCTCCGCACAGAGCTTTCTCAGCATTTCCTCATCCCTTTTGTTTCTTATTAGTTTCGCTTCCTATTTTTATCTCATGACTGTTGAGGTTCGTCACTCCTATGATGGAGCCTTACAAATTCAGCTCCTGTACTCTGTCCTATGTCCCCGTCTCGTCTACTGACTGCTTTGGACTACCTAACTGTCACTTTTCTTGAAAGTTGTTTCTCCGTTGACCCGTCCCGCAGGTCGAGCAACGAGGACCCTAGAGGGGGAGTGAGGATAAAGAAGTGACAAGAGACACAAGGAGAGGAGACAAGACAGTGCTCTGATCAAGTCTCCTTTATTCTTAGTCAAAACAGTATTCTTATAGTTCAGGAGAAGAGGAATTTCTCATTCAGTGGGAACGCAGCTGCAGCTTGGGCGTTATCTGGTAGATATGAGTTAAACTACAGGACAACAATCCCAGGAACAGAGAGAGGGTTGTTGCCCTAGTAAGGAGTAAACAACTATTATGGGATAATGAGGCCATGCCAAGCAGAACTTTAGGATGCCAGTTAGTAAGACTTCAGCTGAGGAACTTTTTAGTTCCCCACAGGTCCCCCTTTTTTATTTTATGTAAGGTGAGAGCCTCGCGGGGACTGCGCCTGTCTTAGGTCGGGAGATCGCCACACGGAGCCAGCCTTACCTTACCCGTCATTGGTTACCTAAGGCAGCTTCTTTTAGGCCAGATACCTGTCTTAGGCGGCGGCTGGCAAGGCGTGTGGTCTCCAGTTCCCCGTCAATGACTGTCCAGTCCAGCTCACCGAGGCATTAGTTACGTGTATGAGCATCATGGTAAGTTGCAGTCTCAGCTTGTTCTAATTTATGATAATGGACCTGTATTGGCTGCATTTTTATGGCATCTATTTGTTGCTTGATAAAGGCCATCACCTTATTGAAAATGAAAGGTCCTAAGGATAGCAGCAGGAGTAGCCCTGAGAGGTCCTAAAAGTGGGAGGAGATAGGGAAGGGCCCCATTAAGTCCGCTCCACAGGGGATTTTCGAAGAGTTCTCTTCTTCTTTTCACTAGGTCTTCCTGCAGCTTCTTTATTTTGTCTCGGACGATGCCCGATTTGTTGGCATAGAAGCAGCAACGTTCCTGCAAAGCCAAGCATATTCCTCCCTGTTCTGCTGTAAGTAGGTCTAGTCCTCGCCTATTTTGGAGAACTACTTCAGCTAGGGAGTCTAATTGATCTTGGATGTCATTAATGGTGCTGGACAAAGCTTGAACATCGTCAATTAGCTGATTAGAGAGCTTTGTGTAGGAGTGAACTGCAATTTCTAACCCCGTTGTCCCTGTGGCCAATGCCCCTGAAACGCCTAACCCTACTAGTAGGGGGATGAAAGATATGGCTCTTTTGTGGCGACCTGCAATGTAGTCAAAACTGGGAATGGGAACAAGGTCATCTTCAGAAATTATATCTATGTCTGACAATAAGGTAGCTAGGACGCATATTCCTGTCCTGACCCGTCCCGCAGGTCGAGCAACAAGGACCCTGGAGGGGGAGTGAGGATGAGAAAGGGGCAAGAGGCACAAAGAATGGAGACAAGACAGTGCTCTGATCAAGTCTCGTTTATTCTTAGTCACAACAGCATTTTTGTAGCTCAGGAGAAGAGGAAGTTTTCATTAGGGAGGACCACAGCCGCAGCTGGGGCGTTATGTAACAGATAAGAGTTAAAATGAAGGACAGCTACTCCCAGGAAGAGAAAGAGGGAAGTTGCCCTTAATTAGGAGCAGACAACTATTATGGGATAATGAGGCCATGCCAAGCAGAACTTTAGGATGCCGGTCAGCAAGACTTTAGCCGAGGAACTTTCTAGTTCCCCACAGGTCCCCCTTTTTTATTTTATTTAAGCTGAGAGCCTTGCGGGGACTGCGCCTGTCTTAGGTCGGGAGATCGCCACACGGAGCTAACCTTGCCCTACCCGTCATTGGTTATCTAGGGCAGCTTCCTTTTTTGGCCAGATATCTGTCTTAGGCGGCGGCTGGCAAGGCGTGTGGTCTCCAGTTGCCCGTCAATGACTGTCCAGTCCAGCTCACCGAGGCATTAGTTACGTGTATGAGCATCATAGTAAGTTGCAGTCTCAGCCTGTTCCAATTTATGATAATGGACCTGTATTGGCTGCATTTTTATGGCATCTATTTGTTGCTTGATAAAGGCCATCACCTTATTGAAAAGGAAAGGTCCTAAGGATAGAAGCAGGAGTAGCGCTATGAGAGGTCCTAACAATGGAAGGAGATAAGGAAGGACTCCATTAAGTCCGCTCCAGAGGGGATTTTCGAAGAGTTCTTTTCTTCTTCTCAATAGGTCTTCCTGTAGCTTCTTTATTTTGTCTCGGACTATGCCTGATTTGTTGGCGTAGAAGCAGCAACGTTCCTGCAAAGCCAAGCATATTCCTCCCTGTTCTGATGTAAGTAGGTCTAGTCCTCGCCTATTTTGGAGAACTACTTCAGCTAGGGAGTCTAATTGACCTTGGATGTCATTAATGGTGCTGGACAAAGCTTGAACATCGTCAATTAGCTGATTAGAGAGCTTTGTGTAGGAGTGAACTGCAATTCCTAACCCCGTTGTCCCTGTGGCCAATGCCCCTGAAACGCCTAACCCTACTAATAGGGGGATGAAAGATACGGCTCTTTTGTGGCGTCCTGCAATGTAGTCAAAACTGGGAATGGGAACAGGGTCATCTCCGGAAACTATATCTATGTCTGGCAATAAGGTAGCTAGGACGCATATTCCTGTCCAATTTTTGGGCAAGGATGAAAATGCCAAGTTTCCCCCACAAACAAACACCTGCCCTTTGCCCGGGCAGAGGGAGCTGCTATGGTTCACTATGCTACTACAGTTAGCAAATTCAACCAATCCAACATGAATGTCAAAGCTATTATTCTGAGACTTACCTTGGAGGCAGAGGGAAGCAGGAAAATACATGGGTTGTACTCTAAGGGCAAGCTGGGGCTACAATTTTGATGAGACTCATTAAAGGAGGCGATATTAGCAGGAATGGCTAAGGGCATAGGCGTGCCTAAAGTCATGCATAGCCAGCAGTCTGCAGCTAGTTGGGGGTTGGAGATGTTAAGGGGTTGGTGGGTGGCCGTCAAGATGTCAGTGGTCTGGTTATCTAGATCTATACCCTGCGGTTTAGGTAACGCCAGAGGGTGGTAATTGATTTTTGGATACAGGTTTGTTATGAGGTGTTCTATTTGTTTTTGCACTTTAATTTCTCTTATTCTATCTTGAGGACCACCACCATCAGAAACATGTACAGGGGCCTTCTTATGCCAGCATACTGGCTTTCCAACAGTGCCTTCGCAAGAGGCCTGCAGATACTTAGTAGACCCAATTGGTGAAGGGTTGTACCCCCAATCTCCTCGGTCAATAGCATTTTGCACTTTCTGTAGTATGGCAGTAAAATAAATGACATTAGAGGAGGTACATTCCTGTACTGACTCATAACAGGTAGAATGCATCCGATTATAGATGGTGGTGCATTCCTTGGGACATGCTCCTGGTTTGCCATTGGTAGCGGGTATGACAGGAGGCTTATTTACACAATACCACCTCTGTTCAGAGACCCCTGCAAAGGTCATGTTATATATGAGAAAGGCCTTTTTTGTGCCACAATCTACAATTTTGGTATAGTGACTGGGTGTGGCGTAATTGGTGGCAATACCTCCCCAACAGCTGCAGGGGGGCCCGAATAATGCAAGGTAGGGTTCTCCATGTTGCAGCCCCCCAAGGCCACCTTCTATGTCCGGGCAAAAATGCAGTAGCACCCCGAGCAGCAGGATTACGTTCTTCTTGAACATGTCCTGAAATAGAAAATAGGGAAATTTTCCTCAGGGCAAATCCTTGTCCCTGGGTTTAGTTATGCAGTTATTTATTGTGTCAGGCTTGTTATTTATTTGTTTAAGCAGACGTTCCGGTAACCATCTGGCAGACTTCATGTCTTTAGAGTAGATGCACACTGATTCTCGGCCCCAGATAAGTACTGTGTCCGGGCCATGCCAGGAATTAGTTAGTGGATCTTTCCACAAGACCGAAGCGAATTGCTTTTCAGTTTCGGTTTGCCAAAAGCGAGTGGCTGCAGACCGGCCACTAGCATCTAAATTTAAAAAATTGAGTATAAAGAGGGCACGGGAGAGGATGTTTCTTGGTGACCCCCTTGTGGGATACCATTCCCCCTTTTTTATTTTATTTAAAGTAATTTTAATTTTAAGAGTTTGATTTGTCCTTTCTACTATTCCTTGCCCTTGTGGATTATAAGGGATACCTGTAATGTGTTGGATGTTGAGACGTTTGCAAAACTGAGAGAAATTAGAGCTAATGTATCCTGGCCCATTATCTGTTTTTAGTTGTTGGGGACATCCTAATACTGCAAAGGTGGCCAGCATATGGCTAATGACATGTTTGGTGGCTTCTCCCGTTTGAAGGGAAGCAAAAATGAATCCACTATAGGTATCTATAGTGACATGTATGTATTTAAGGTTGCCAAAGTCAGAAAAATGGGTAACATCCATTTGCCATAGAGCGTTAGGAATTAGCCCTGTAGGATTTGCTCTTAGATGAGGGGTTGGTAAATGGATAGCACATGATGGGCAATTCTTTACTATTTGCCTAGCTTGTTCTTTTGTGATGTGATGCATAAGACATAATGTTTTTGCATTAAGGTGATGTAGTTGATGGCTATTTTGTGCAGCAGCGAGTTTGTCCTGAATGTTGTTATTGGCCACAAATAATTGAGAGACCTGGGGAGTTCGGGTGGCAAGATCAGCTTTTTGGTTTCCTTCAGCTAGGGGACCCGTTAATCCGGAATGAGCACGTAAGTGTCCTATGTAAAATGAATGTAACCTTTGAATGATTAATCTTTGTAATTGTCTAAACAGTTCTCCAGCATTGGAGGTGCTCTTTATTTGGCCAGCCGTCTCTAGTAAGGGTACAGAATGTGCAATGTAAGCACTATCAGTATATATGTTAAGCGGACGGTCGGGGAAAGCAGAAAAAACCGCCAGCACTGCTTGCAGCTGTGTTATTTGAGCAGAGGTGCTTTTGGTCATAAATGATACCTTTTTATCTAGATATGTATAAGCTGCTTTGCCAGTGGACGATCCATCAGTGAATACTAACAAGGCATTTGCTATCGGCTGTGATGCCGTGCGTAGGGGAAAAACAAACTCATGCCTGTTAGTGAACTCAATGAGTTTGTCTGGAGGATAGTGATTATCTTACGTCCCCTTAAAGGAAGCTAGGGAAATGGGCCAAAAATCGGTAGCTTGTATGAGCCAATTAATTTGATCAAGGGTATAGGGTTGGATGATTATGTCTGGCTCCTTGCCAAAATAGCATTTACCCTTATCACAGCCTTTTATAATGAGCTCAGCTACAGATCGATAATATGGTTCAATGACCTTTTTTGGCGTGGCCGGTAGATGGATCCACATAGGAGGTGCTGTTTGCCAAAATACGGCAGTAGGGGAGAGTGTTGTTCTACATATGATAAATTTTAGAGGTTTGTCATAATTTATAAAAGTAGTAGTCTGGGAATGAATGGCATGCTCAACCTTGTGTATGATGTAGGATTAGCGTCCCCGTGAAGGATATCATATAGTGGCTTAAGTTCCCCTCTGCTAATTTTCAAATAGGGCATTAACCAATTAATGTCTCCTAGAAGTTTTTGGAAGTCATTCAGTGTCTTAAGTTTATCTAATCTTAATTCTAGTTTTTGTGAAGATACTTGGGACCCTCTCAGTTGAAAGCCTAGATAATTATACGGGTCCGTAAGTTGTACCTTGTCAGGAGCTATTTCTAAGCCATTGTTCTGTAAAGCAACGCGCATTTCATCACAGTATTTTAAAACTTGTATTCCTGCCTTGCCTGCAATTAATATATCATCCATTTAATGTATTATATACATGTCCGGGCAGCGATCTCTTATAGATTGTAGAGCTGTGGCTACAAAAGATTGACACAAAGTAGGACTATTTGCCATCCCTTGGGGCAGGACACGCCACTGAAATCTTTTCACGGGCACCCTAAAATTTGTTTCTGGGATGCTGAACGCAAAGCGCTTTTGATCTTCCGGATGTAAGGGAATGGTGAAAAAACAGTCTTTTAAATCTATGACTATTTTGAAATAGCCTAATGGTATGGCGACGGGTGAAGGGAGCCCTGGCTGTAGGGCTCCCATGAGTACCATAGTCCGATTCACTGCTTTCAGATCTTGTAGTAACCGCCATTTGCCTGACTTCTTTTTGATAACAAAAATAGGGGTGTTCCATGGTGAGTTACTGGGGACAATACGGCCAGCCTCGAGTTGCTCCTGTACCAACTGTTGTGCGGCTAGCAATTTTTCACTAGTAAGAGGCCATTGATCGACCCATACCGGTTCATCAGAGAGCTAAGTAATTTTCTCAGCATGGACCACAGGAGTGTCAATGGCCCCTAAGAAAAATGGCCTAAACGTGCTCTGTCATCTTTTGGAGGAGTGTTTATAGGTGCCGTTATACCTGTGTTATTCTTTCCTAGTCCCCGACCTGGTATGTATCCTGCTTTTAACATTTGGGCAGTGATAGTGTTGTTGGGACTCCCCATTATTAGCTCCATTTGAGATAGGAGGTCCCTTCCCCAAAGATTTATAGGTAGACCGGCTATAACATATGGTTGAATGGTACCTTGGTTTCCCTCCTGATCTTTACAAGTTAACAATTTAGAGCTTCTCTCATGGTTCTGACTTTGTCCTATTCCCCTTAAATGCGTTATGGTGGTATCTAAGGGCCAGGCTTCAGGCCAATCTTCTCTTTCTATAATTGTAACATCTGTACCAGTGTCTATTAGGCCAGAGAACTCATTGGCGTCTAGCCATAGTAGCATAGAGGGTTTTTGTGCTGAAATAATTTTAGCCCAGAAAACGTCAGAGGATCCAAATCCTCGATCGCCTCTGTACTGCGAGACGGCAGTATTAGCAGTAGAGAGTAAAGGCAGGAGCAGTAATCGTGCAAATCTTTGGCCTTAAGCAACGGTGTTAATATGTTTAGGGGAGGAAACCATGACCTTGATTTCTCCGGCAAAATCATTATCTATGACTCCTGGGAGGACCTGCAGACCATTCATGGTGGAACTACTGCGGCCTATTATTAAACCAAAGATATTTTCGGGAAGAGGGACGAATATTCCCGTGGGAAGAGCCTGAACTCCCATTTCTGGGGTTAATACCGTATGGGTGGAGGAACTGAGGTCCAATCCTGCGCTTCCTGCTGTGGCTCTGAGGAGGCCCGAAACGGATTGCTGGTTGGTGGAACAAAGCTTAGTGCCCCATAGATTTGTTTGGGTTTGCGGGCCTGGGCCTGGCCCCTCTTCCCGTTTCCCTGCATAGGTGGCAGGCTGTTGCCTTGGGCATCCGTTTTAGATTTACATCCCTTTGCCCAATGATTTCCCCTTTTGCATCTAGGATATAACCCCGGAGCTGGAGCTTTACTATTTGATTCTTTTTTCCCTTTGGAATTTCTTGCAAAATGACCAGTTTCTCCACAATTAATACATTTGTTCTTCCCTTGTTGAGCTAGAAATTGTTTTACAGTAAAACCCTGCATCGCTGCAGCCACGGCGAGGCCTTGTTGGTAGGTCACTCCGATGTCAGAGCACAAGCGTATATATCCGCTTAAATCAGTTTTCTTTTTGTATGGCCTAATAGCTGCCCGGCAGGCAGCATTCGCATTTTCGAAAGCTAATTGTTTAACAAAGTCTGTGCCAGCGTCGGTGCTACCAAAAATCCTACCAGCTGCAGTAATGAGTCTATGGACAAAATCTGCAAAAGGCTCATCTGGTCCTTGTTTAATGTTGGTGAGAGAGGAGCTCATATCACCCTTAGCGGGGAGCTTCCTCCATGCTCTTGTACCTGCTGCTTGAATTTGAGCAAAAAGTCCTGGATCATATTGCATTTGATTGTCACTAATTGCATAGTTGCCTTCTCCAATTAACATATCAAAATTCCACCCATTATTTGCCTGTATATTGTGCCTAGCAGTATCCTTACAGATTTCTACATATTCTGATTTCCAGAGGAGATAGTCTCCTCCAGCTAGGGTCGCTCGAGCCAAAGTTTGCCAATCACTTGGAGTGAGCCGCTGATCTGTGACCGAATCTAAGATGGCCATAGTGTAAGGAGCCGTGGCTCCGTATTGAGGTACTGCTGTTTTCAATTCTTTTATGACTTTGAAATCAAATCCAGTGTGGTGTCGCCAGGCCTGTCCCTGGGCGTCTACTGTTTCTGATACCGGAAATGCTTCCATTTCTTCTAAGCCTAGTATTGGGGTATTTTGGGGTATTTTGGGGGCTGCTCCTCTGACTGGGGGCCTCTGGCTCGGAGGGCCCTCCAGAGAAGGCTCAATTTCTTTTTTCTGCTTTCCTATTTTTAGCCCCTCTAATTGTCTTATTAATTCCTGATGTTCCTTCTCTAATTTTATTTGTTCTTTTAAATGTTCAATTTTGTTCCTCAGTTCTTTTTGAGGATCAAGGACAGGGTACGCAGAGGGGGGAGCGGAGGGTGAGGTATAGGGCAGTGGCCTTGTTTTCAGAGGCGGCCGTTCAGGGTTATGGTATTTGGCTGCCTCTTCTGCCAAGCGATCCCAATTAACCTGTCCCTCGTCAGAATGATTTGCAGTATATTCTGATAGGTCTGGATATGACTTCTTTTTTGATTTCACTGACACTTGTTTATGTGCTGCAGCTCCTCCTTCTGTAATCTGAAACTCTGATGGCTTACAATTGGGACCGTCCTGTTTTTCTTTCGGTTTAACTACTTCGTCCTCACCCTCATTTTCAAGAGATATTAAATTATCCTCCTCTCTGCTGTCATTTCCCTTATTTTTTCTACTCTCCTCCTTATGATCTGCCTTTAAGATATTTTGACCTTTTTCTACTACATCAGTTACTAAAGGATCACTATGCCTTTGAGATAGGAGTTCATCTATTAGATTCCAATAACAGAAGGCAGTTACAGGAACCTTCTCTGGACGAAACGTATCATAAAAGTCTTTTAAGGCATCTCCTACTCTTTTCCACCATCGTGGATCAATGTTCCCCTCGGCGGAGAACCAGGGACATAAGTCTTTGATGTAATCAAAATATTTCAACAATTGTTTTACTTTAACCTTAACTCCTCGTGCCTTGAGAGCCTGTCCTAGCTGTTCAACAAAGAGCTCATGTCGGCTCATTTCTTGACTCATGATCGCCGTTCACTTACCGAGGTGAGGTCAACGCGGCAGGTTCCCACGTAGCCTTTTCCTCTTTTCTACTTGGCCGGCTCCTCGAACGGCGTCCTTCACTGAGTCCCCCGTTCTCGGGCCCCACGTTGGGCGCCACTTGACCCGTCCCACAGGTCGAGCAACGAGGACCCTAGAGGGGGAGTGAGGATAAAGAAGGGACAAGAGAGACAAGGAGAGGAGAGAAGACAGTGCTCTGATCAAGTCTCCTTTATTCTCAGTCAAAACAGTATTCTTATGGTTCAGGAGAAGAGGAATTTTTCATTCGGTGGGAACGCAGCTGCAGCTTGGGCGTTATCTGGTAGATATGAGTTAAACTGCAGGACAACAATCCCAGGAACAGAAAGAGGGTCGTTGCCCTAGTAAGGAGTAAACAACTATTATGGGATGGTGAGGCCATGCCAAGCAGAACTTTAGGATGCCAGTTAGTAAGACTTCAGCTGAGGAACTTCTTAGTTCCCCACACTCCGTTACCCTGCTAATCTCCATGTCACCCCACTCTCAGACCCCGTAGGTTTCCACATAGACTTGCATGGGTTGCAGAATTTTTTCCTTCCTAAGCTGTTATGATGTCTGTAAAGGATCTGCTTCTTCTGTGTCTGCCAGTCCTTGGAATGACAATCAGCGCCTCTTAGAGTAGATGTACGATTTGGACACCGGTTGCTGTGTGGTTCCGGTTCCCTGAGTGCAGTGTGCTGAGATTCTCCTGGGGTTCCCTGTCTTGCAAGTGTTTCTCCTGTGCCTCGGTCAGTTGGAAATGAGGGCTACGCAGTGTCTGTTTCGGCTGCAGATTCTCTCGCAGGTGCCTTTGGTACATGGCTGTCTACTGAAATTCCCCTTAGAGCCGCTTGTCTGTGTGTGTTGGTCTTTTGAATACTGTGGTATCCACACTTGCACTTCTTTACGTGGATGTGCTACGTCTCGCCCTCACTTGCGGCCAAGAGGGCTTTCCCACTGCAGACTCCCTGTTTCTGGACCGTCCTTTGCCATGAAACCTTGTTCGAAGACACTGTGCTGCCTAGGCCTTGCTGCTGCATGGGAAGGACCCCCTGTCCCTTGTGTTTCTCGTGTCATGGCGTTTTGGGAGTGTGTGACTCTGCCTTCCGTTACCATTCACTGGTTGGCTCTGGTTTCAGTAGGACTAATCTGCACGTCGCTTCACTCTCGGTCGTGATGTCTTCTCTTCCTGGACTTATGGAGAGGTGGGAAGGCTGGGAAAAGTGATAGGTGACAGGCACAAAATGGCCGTCTCTGCTGTGTTCCAAAAAGGCAAAAAACGGGCTACCGTGGGTGTTTGTGCTCTCACCAAGACCCGAACCCAGGTCTTCAGGGTTCCTGCAAAAGCAGTTCTTCCACTCGGCTACCGCTGCCTCAGCTGAGAACACAGCTGAGACACATACTCTTCAGTGCTTCCCGAGCATCCCCATTAAGCGCTAACACCTCTGACAGCGTCTCGGTGGTGCCTTTCTGTGGACATTCTTGGGAATCGCATCACAACAAAAGTTGCGAGTTACACTCGTTTGTTGCGGTCCTGTCTCTTCCATTCCCCAGGGAGAGGTCTGTGAGGATGGCTGATGCCTCTTTCTCATCCCCGTTAAAAGGACATTTTGAAGAAGAAGTAGCGGCGGGAGCAGAAGAAAACTATGAAGGTTAAAATGACCACAAACTCCCAGCTACCGAGAACTGAATCTCAAGGATAGAAAGAAAGTCCAAGTGGGCAAACCAGAACGGGGATAGAATCATAGGTGTGGGGAATCACTGAAAGGGTTGCCGACTGGGGGGAGGAAGGGGGAAGAAGGCGAAAAGGGAGCAGGCAGGAAGAGGCTGAACTGGTTGGTACAAAACAGACAGGGGGAAGTGAAGGGTCACCTAGGAAAGGGGGAAGCCAAAGAACTGACAGGCAAGACCCGTGGACATGAGCGGAGTGGGGCGGGGGTGGGATCGTTGAAGCGAAGAGGGGTACCGGGCGGAGGGAAGGGAAGGGAAAAACAATTTTGACTGCTGTAACGACATAACCAGCCACGTTTAAAAGAAAAAAAAAAGAAAGAAAACAGAGGAAAACTAGAAAAGAAGAAGAGGAGGAAAAGGATAAGTGAGATCCGTCTGTCGTCGTCCCGCGAATGGTTGTCCTGTTTGACGGTAGGTCCCCGGGCTGGCCGCCCCGATTGTTCTAGGCCCTCCGGGGAGCCCGCGGCGGCCGCCACTGCCCGGCCGCCGCCGCCGCCTGCCGAGAGGCCGAGATTTCCCTTCCGAGTCTCCCTTCTGATGCCGCGGTGGCATCGTGCCGGCCGGGAGCTCCGAGGAGGACGTGGGGTGCCGGGGTGAGATCGGTCCTGCGGGCGGGCGGCGGGGCACCGTGGCCGGCCCGCCATCGGGATCCGTCCCGCTGCCGTGGCGGGAGGTTGTCGGACTCCAGCTGGCGGCCGCTTTGATAACGTTTCTTCCCTCCGGAGCCACGGTGGAGGAAAATGCGGCCGCGGTATCCGCGGTTCACTTCGGGAGGGCCGGCGCCTCCGGCGAAATCATGCCGTTGGCGGCTGGGCGTTGCCGCGCGGCCCACGGGCTGGAGATTGGACCTGCAGGACTATTGAGGGCGTAGCAGGCGGCGCCGTGTGAGGCCGCCGGCACGGGTCGACCAGCACTCGCCGGCGCTGCCCGGCTCCTCGCCCCCCCCTCCCCGCCCTCCGGGGGTGGAGGAGGGGCGCCGAGCGACCGGACCGTTGCCGGCCGGCCGCCGCGGGGGAACGGGAGAGGTTGGTGGCGCGCCGACCGCTCCGGAGGTGGCAACCGACTCGGGTGGCGTGGCGTGGGGCGGCCTGCCGGGGCCCCGTGGGCCCGGCCGCATTCGCTCCTGGGGCCGGCCCGCGGGCCGGCGGCGGCTCAGAGGCGTTTTTCTTCTAAGTCCCGATCCGATCCGGAAACGTGAGGGGGGCCGTGGCCGTGGTCTTCCGTGCCCCCGGGCGCATTCCCGCGTGGGTCCCGGTCAGCGGGCGCGACTTCCCCGCCGAGGTTTCCGAGTTCCCGCTCGGGAGGGCGGTGACCGGCAAGGGCCGTGGGCCGAGGCCCGCGGAGGCCGTGGTTGGCCGGGACGCGTGCACGCGTGGGTCTCGGGCATCGGACTCGGTTTCTGCCCACCCGGAAGTTTTCTCCCGAGTTCCCGCTACCGAGTCGGGGAGCGCGGCGAGCCGTGTCCTGCGTGTGGGCGTGGGTCGGCGGTCCCGGTCCCAGCAGGCATCCCGGTGGTATGATTTTCCAAGTCCCGATTTGGAAGCGCGTTTGTAGCGGCGCGGGCGGCCCTCTCCTCACGCTCACGCGTGTCCGCGGTCCCGTCACACGGGACTCGGTCCCTGCGGGTAGGCGGGGGAGGGGTTGACCAGATGGCCCTGGCATCGTTTTCTGACCCCCCCCGCCCCCTTCTCTGGGGGTGATGGGGCGATACCCGGTGGCCTGTGGCCGCGCTTCCGTTCCGGGGCGTCCCGCTACCCGTGGCTGGGTCCCCGCTACCGGGAGCCGTTATTGTTCTGCCCCGAGGCGGCAGATTGTGCCACGAGATTAGTGTCGACACGCTGGCCGTCAGCGGGTCTACTGGGGCTCCTCGGCTGCGATTCTGAGCCCGGCTCTCGTTCCCGGCGCGGGGGAAGAGTCCAACGACTGACGCCCGAGCGGCCGTGCTCTCCGCCCGCTGCCCTCCCGGGCGCGGCGGTCCTTTCTCTTTCTTGCCTTGCCAGATCGATGTGGTGACGTCGCGCTCTCCCGGGCCGGCCCTAAGCCGCGCCGGACGAGGGACGGACATTCGTGGCGAATGGGATCGCTCTTCTCGCTCCGCGTGTGGGCTCCTCTCCTCTCCTCCCCGTCCCGTGGCGGTGTGTGGAAGGGAAGGGGTGCGGAACCCGGCCCGACCTTCGGGGATCCTGCCTTCTCGCCTCGTGGCGCTGGCGGGCCTCGTGGTCGCCTTGACGCGGTGGACCCTCTCCACCTTGCCCCCGTGGCTGTGTCTCGCGAGCGTTCCCTCCCCGCGGTGGGGGGGGAGCCGCTGCGCTGAAACGCGCACGCGCCTTGCCCGGCCCTGTGTGGTGCCCCTGGAGCGCTCCGGGTTGTCCCTCAGGTGCCCGAGGCCGAGCCGGTGCTGTCGTTTTCCTGGTCCCGTCTGGAATCCCCCCGCCGGGATGCCCCCGCTGTAGCGGTGCGCCCGGGGAGTCGAGTCTGTGGTGGTCCATGGAAGGGGAGAATGCGGGCCCTCCCCCTTCCCACACTGCTTTTTTACCCTGCTTACCGCGACCCGCGCCTCCCCCCGCCGAGTTGGGGGAGGGTCCCGCCGGGCCGGGCTGGTGTTCTGGCGCGGGGTCGCCCATGTGTGGTTTCTGCGCGTGCGGCTCTCCCGTGGCACGGGTGGGGCAGGGGGGCAGGGGGGCGGGCGGGCGGCCGCCCGCCCCCGGGCGTGCCCGGTTTCCCCGCCTCTGCTGCGATCCGCTCCTGAGTCGTGGCCGGCGTCGCGCCGCGCGGGGCACGGTTGGGAGCCGGTGTGTGTGCCTGAAGGTTGGGGCGTCCCCCTTGGGCTGCCGAGCCCCCCCGGGTCCGGTCCGGGTGGGGGTTTGACCGTTGTGTGTCCGGAGGAGACGTGGATGAACCACCCTCCCCACCGCGGCGCGTGTCGCGTGTGGTTCCCCGGGGGCAGGGGCCCGGCTTACGCGTTTGGGAGGAGGAGAGCTGCCGTGGCGTGTCTGTGTGCGCGGTCCGTAGGGCCGGCCGGCGTCGCGGGCGCCGTGGGGCCGCCCTGGCGGGCTGGTGTGGCGGTGGGATACCCGTGTCGTTTTCCTGGCGGCCCGTCCATGACTGAGGCCCCTACCGCCCCCACCTTGGAGGCCACCTCCTCCCCCGCGCCCTTCTTCCCCGCCGGGTGCTGGTTGTCGCTGTCGCTCACTCACCTCCGCCTCCACCTGGTTGATTCTGCCAGTAGCATATGCTTGTCTCAGAGATTAAGCCATGCGTGTGTCAGTACGCACGGCCGTTACAGTGAAACTGCGAATGGCTCATTAAATCAGTGATGGTTCCTGTGGTCGCTCGCTCGTCTCCTACGTGGAGAACTTTGGCCATTCTCGAGCGAATACATGCCGACGGGCGCTGGCCCCTCCAATGGGCGGGGAGAGGCGTCCTCCGTCCGCCTGGCTTCCCGCCTCGGCGATGTCGCTCTCGCTCGCTCACCTCCGCCTCTACCTGGTTGATCCTGCCAGTAGCACATGCTTGTCTCAGAGATTAAGCCATGCATGTGTCGGTACGCACGGCCGGTACAGTGAAACTGCGAATGGCTCATTAAATCAGTCATGGCTCCTCTGGTCGCACGCTCGTCTCCTACGTGGAGAACTTTGGCCATTCTCGAGTGAATACATGCCGACGGGCGCTGGCCCCTGCAATGGGCGGGGAGAGGCGTCCTCCGTCTGCCTGGCTTCCCGCCTCGGCGATGTCGCTCTCGCTCGCTCACCTCCGCCTCTACCTGGTTGATCCTGCCAGTAGCACATGCTTGTCTCAGAGATTAAGCCATGCGTGTGTCGGTACGCACGGCCGTTACAGTGAAACTGCGAATGGCTCATTAAATCAGTGATGGTTCTTGTGGTCGCTCGCTCGTCTCCTACGTGGAGAACTTTGGCCATTCTCGAGCGAATACATGCCGACGGGCTCTTGCCCCTCCAGTGGGCGGGGAGAGGCGTCCTCCGTCCGCCTGGCTTCCCGCCTCGGCGATGTCGCTCTCGCTCGCTCACCTCCGCTTCTACCTGGTTGATCCTGCCAGTAGCACATGCTTGTCTCAGAGATTAAGCCATGCGTGTGTCGGTACGCACGGCCGGTACAGTGAAACTGCGAATGGCTCATTAAATCAGTCATGGCTCCTCTGGTCGCACGCTCGTCTCCTACGTGGAGAACTTTGGCCATTCTCGAGCGAATACATGCCGACGGGCGCTGGCCCCTGCAATGGGCGGGGAGAGGCGTCCTCCGTCTGCCTGGCTTCCCGCCTCGGCGATGTCGCTCTCGCTCGCTCACCTCCGCCTCTACCTGGTTGATCCTGCCAGTAGCACATGCTTGTCTCAGAGATTAAGCCATGCGTGTGTCGGTACGCACGGCCGTTACAGTGAAACTGCGAATGGCTCATTAAATCAGTCATGGCTCCTCTGGTCGCACGCTCGTCTCCTACGTGGAGAACTTTGGCCATTCTCGAGCGAATACATGCCGACGGGCGCTGGCCCCTGCAATGGGCGGGGAGAGGCGTCCTCCGTCTGCCTGGCTTCCCGCCTCGGCGATGTCGCTCTCGCTCGCTCACCTCCGCCGCTACCTGGTTGATCCTGCCAGTAGCACATGCTTGTCTCAGAGATTAAGCCATGCGTGTGTCGGTACGCACGGCCGTTACAGTGAAACTGCGAATGGCTCATTAAATCAGTGATGGTTCTTGTGGTCGCTCGCTCGTCTCCTACGTGGAGAACTTTGGCCATTCTCGAGCGAATACATGCCGACGGGCTCTTGCCCCTCCAGTGGGCGGGGAGAGGCGTCCTCCGTCCGCCTGGCTTCCCGCCTCGGCGCTGTTGTTCTCGCTCGCTCACCTCCGCCAAGATCTGGTTGATCCTGCCAGTAGCATATGCTTGTCCCACAGATTAAGCCATGCGTGTGTCCGTACGCACGGCCGGTACAGTGAAACTGCGAATGGCTCATTAAATCAGTCATGGCTCCTCTGGTCGCTCGCTCATCTCCTGCGTGGAGAACTTTGGCCATTCTCGAGTGAATACATGCCGACAGGCGCTGGCCCCTCCAATGGGCGGGGAGAGGCGTCCTCTGTCTGCCTGGCTTCCCGCCTCAGTGGTGTCGCTCTCGCTCGCTCACCTCCGCCACTATCTGGTTGATCCTGCCAGTAGCATATGCTTGTCTCAGAGATTAAGCCATGCGTGTGTCAGTACGCACGGCCGTTACAGTGAAACTGTGAATGGCTCATTAAATCAGTGATGGTTCCTGTGGTTGCTCGCTCGTCTCCTACGTGGAGAACTTTGGCCATTCTCGAGCGAATACATGCCGACGGGCGCTGGCCCCTGCAATGGGCGGGGAGAGGCGTCCTCCGTCTGCCTGGCTTCCCGCCTCGGCGATGTCGCTCTCGCTCGCTCACCTCCGCCTCTACCTGGTTGATCCTGCCAGTAGCACATGCTTGTCTCAGAGATTAAGCCATGCGTGTGTCGGTACGCACGGCCGGTACAGTGAAACTGCGAATGGCTCATTAAATCAGTCATGGCTCCTCTGGTCGCACGCTCGTCTCCTACGTGGAGAACTTTGGCCATTCTCGAGCGAATACATGCCGACGGGCGCTGGCCCCTGCAATGGGCGGGGAGAGGCGTCCTCCGTCTGCCTGGCTTCCCGCCTCGGCGATGTCGCTCTCGCTCGCTCACCTCCGCCTCTACCTGGTTGATCCTGCCAGTAGCACATGCTTGTCTCAGAGATTAAGCCATGCGTGTGTCGGTACGCACGGCCGTTAAAGTGAAACTGCGAATGGCTCATTAAATCAGTGATGGTTCTTGTGGTCGCTCGCTCGTCTCCTACGTGGAGAACTGTGGCCATTCTCGAGCGAATACATGCCGACGGGCTCTTGCCCCTCCAGTGGGCGGGGAGAGGCGTCCTCCGTCCGCCTGGCTTCCCGCCTCGGCGCTGTTGCTCTCACTCGCTCACCTCCGCCACTATCTGGTTGATCCTGCCAGTAGCATATGCTTGTCGCACAGATTAAGGCATGCGTGTGTCAGTACGCATGGCCGGTACAGTGAAACTGCGAATGGCTCATTAAATC